>NC_141698.1:1146301950-1148701950 GCF_964263255.1 Lissotriton vulgaris | reverse complement strand
TAGGCTGAGATTGGCGGCGGCTTCGTTAGCGTTGGAGGAGGGGGCTGGGGTGTGTTGAAGGAGCGATGCGGTGATTTGGTCCGTGGTGATTTTGTTCCAGTTCCTTTTCAAGGTAGGTTGGAGGTGGATGCTGGGTTTTGGTTTGTTGTAGGTGAAGTGAACGCATCTGTGGTCAGTCCAGATGAGGACCGTGGTGTGGCTGAAGGAGACATGGTTGCTGGAGGTGAAGATGGGGTCGAGTGTGTGACCTGCGATGTGGGTGGGGGAAGTGACCAGTTGTTTAAGTCCGAGGTTGGTGAGGTTGTCCACGAGGGTGGCGGTGTTGCGGTCGTTGATCTTATCGAGGTGAAAGTTGAGGTCTCCCAGAAGGATGTAGTCTTTGGAGGGGAGCGCGTGTGGAGTGATGAAGTCCGTGATGTCTTCACTGAATTTTGCGTGGGGTCCTGGTGGCCTGTAAAGGAGGGTGCCTCTGAGTGTGGTCTTGGGGTCGATGTGGATTTGGAAGTGAAGGTGTTCGGAATTGGCGAGGTTGGCGTCAGAGCTGGTTGAGATGCGGATAGATTTCTTATGGACTATAGCGATTCCTCCTCCTGTGTGGTTGGTGTGGTCCTTGCGTGTGATCTTATATTCATCAGGGATGGCAATGGTGATGTCTGGTGCTGAGGAAGCATTCATCCATGTTTCCGTAAGGAAGGCGATGTCCGGAGAGATGGTGTCTAGTAGGTTCCATAGGTCGATGGCGTGCCTGTGGACTGATCGGGTGTTGAGAAGGATACAATGTAGGTGGTTGGGGTCGGGTATCTGTGGTGTGGTCGTAGCGGAGATGTTGTCGGTGCCGATGAATTTGCAGGAGTAGCAGGAGAAAGGTCCATGGGTGCGACCAGGAGCGGCTTGGACGCAGTTGGGAGCGCGACCGGGGTTAAGGGCTAGGAGGGTGGCGGCATCGTAGGTAATGTAGGAGGGCTGGGTAGCGCGAGGGGCAGGGGGTCTGGCGCTGGGCGCGGTCCAGGCGCGGACGGGCGTAGACGGGCTTACCTTTGGCGCACCTTCAGCGCGACTGGGGCGCGATCGCTGCGCGTGACCGCTGCGCGCCAAAGCAGCTGTCATATGTGGATGGTGGAGGGGGAGGGGCGAGGGAGGGTCAGCTGTGAAGGCGCAAGTTGTAGCAAGTTGTAGCGTTCTCGTCCGGTAACAGTGTGGTCCGGGAAGGCTCCCTCAACTTCGGCCGACGTCACAGCTGGGCTCTTTTCTTTCTCCAGGATCTCCTTGTAATCGGTCAGCACAGCAGGAGTCACCAGGTCCGGAGAGACACGGCGACAATGTGTCGAATGCACCCACCGCTTCCTGTTGGTCACTCGTACAGCGGTGCGGGTTGCAAGGAGGACCTGTTCGGGGCCCTTCCACCTGGGCTCCAGACTGCTCGCTCTCTCAAACGACCGAATCATCACATGGTCACCAGGACGGAGATCATGGCCCTCTCCAGTAGAGTTGTCAGGGAGCGCTTCTCGAACCTGTTGGTGAATAGAGAGCAAATCATTTGTTAATCGTGCCAAATAATCACTCATCATAACACAAGGCACATCATGTATTAATCGCGGCTTGGGCACCCCCCAGATATTCATAGGGCGCCCAAACACCACCTCATAAGGCGTAAGGCCAGTTCGTGAGTGGGGTACTGATCTAAGAGAGAGAAGTGCTAGCGGCAGAGCATCTGGCCACTTCAACGATGTAGACGCCACAATTTTGGCCAGCTTAAGCTTCAACGTTGCATTGTACCGCTCGACCAGACCTGCTGACTGAGGGTGGAATACAGCGTGGAACTTCTGCTGAATCCCTAACCCCTTCAGTACATATTCCACAATCTTTCCAACAAAATGAGGCCCATTATCGCTCCACAGAAATTTGCAAACTCCAAAGCGAGGAAAGAATTCCTTAAGCAACACCTTAGCTGTTGTCAAAGCCGTGTTGTCTTTCGTGGGGTAGGCCTCAACCCATTTGCTAAAAGCACATACCACCACTAGGACGTACTTCAGGTTATTGCAGCGCTCAAGTTGGATGTAATCCATTTGGAGTACCTCAAATGGTGCAGAAGGTGGAACGAACCCTCCTTTCGGAGTATGGGTCCCCTTTCCAGGATTGTGTTGCAAACATACCAGGCAGGTCTGCACTACTCTCTTTGCAGTATTAGCAATCTCGGGATGTTCCCAAACTCGTGTTAAGAGCCGAGTGATTGCAAGAGCTCCGACATGCGCCAGTCCATGTGTCATCTGGACCATCGCCTGCAAGTAAGCTGCAGGCAATTTCCACTTGTCCATGTCTTTGCTTCTCCAACAACCCTCGTCATCTAGTACCCCATCTGCTGCCCATGCCGCAAGTTCAGATTCAGTAGCTGATTTTTGAATGTCTAATATTTCTGCTCTAGCATCACTCCATCGCTCAGCCTGCGATTGTACCACATACATGGGGGAGCTAGTTCGGGACATAGCCGTTTGTCTAGCTATGCTGTCTGCAAAGGCATTTCCTTGACCCACTTTATCCGTAATCTTTTTGTGGGCACTGCATTTTACTATCGCTACTTTCTTTGGGCCTAGCAGCGCATTTAGGAGATCACGCACTAGTTCTCCGTGCATAATGTGTTCTCCGTGAGATGTCAAAAACCCACGTTCTCTCCAAAGTAGCCCAAAGTCATGTGCCACTCCAAAGGCGTACCGGCTGTCCGTGTATATGTTCACACATAAACCAGCACTCAATTCTCAGGCTCTTGTTAAGGCTATCAATTCTGCTGCCTGAGCCGACTTTTGTGGTATCCTAGCTGTTTCTACCACTGTCTTAAGTGTCGTGATCGCATAGGCTGCGGAAGTCGTGCCATCTGGCAGCCTTAAACACGATCCATCGACCCACAGTTCCCCATCCACATCTGGAAGTGGGACATCCTGTAAGTCAACACGACCCTTTGTCTGTTCCTCGGTCAGGAAAACACAATCATGATGTTTTTCTTCCTGACCCTCCTCAGCCGGATAGGGCAATAAAGTGGCAGGGTTCAAAGTAGCGCATCTTTTCAGTGTAATGTGTGGCGCCAAAAGTGTCAGCTCATATCCTGTTAGCCGTGCACTCGTGAGGTATTGGGTCTTTGTTTGGTTTAACAGGGCATCTACTGCGTGAGGAACTAACACCAACAATTTATGTGATAACACTATTCCCTCACTCTGTCGTATGGCCACCGCTGTTGCTGCTACCGCTCAAAAACACCCAGGCAACCCTCGTGCTACAGGGTCCAGAACGGCAGAGAAGTATGCACATGGTCTCTGCTTATCCCCGTGTAATTGCACTAATACTGACAACGCGCACCCATCATTCTCGTGCACGTACAATGTGAAAAGTTTCGTATAATCTGGTGTGCCTAACACGGGTGCGGAACAAAGGGCCTGCCTCAGCTGTTCAAAAGCCTTCTGACATTCATCTGTCCACTCAAGAGGCATTGGTGTAGCTTTGGACAGTAATGCTAGCAAAGGTTTTATGATATGTGAAAAACCCATGATCCATTGTCTACAGAAGGACGTCAACCCTATGAAGGCACGTACATCTCTCTGCGTGCGTGGGACTGGTGTGTCTAAAATTGCTTGGATTTGATCAGATGTTAATGCACGCCCCTCCTTAGACAACAGATGACCAAGGTAGGTCACCTGAGGTCTACAGTATTGAAGCTTCTTCTTCGAAACCTTATGATTATTCTGTGCCAAAAAGGAAAGCAACGCAAGTGTACTCTGTTCACATTGTGCATAAGAGTCAGCAGCCAGCAGAAGGTCATCTACGTACTGGATAAGAGCGACGCCAGACTGCAATTGAAAGGAATCCAACTGCCTTTTCAAAGCCTGACTATAGATGCTAGGACTTTCAGTATATCCCTGGGGAACACGACAAAATCTATATGATTTATTATTTAGTGTAAAACCAAACAGGTATCTGCTATCAGGATGAACAGGAATAGAAAAGAACGCATTCTTTAAATCAATTACACTAAACGTGGTGGCCGTTGGTGGAACCAAAGTAAGCAGGGTTGTAATATCAGACACCACCGGGTATTGAGGAATGACAATTTTGTTGATCTCTCGCAAGTCAATAATAAAGCGATAGATTTTGCCGTCAGTATCTCTCTTAAGGATCGGAAGAATAGGACTGTTGCAAACATTATAAGGGACCTCCTCCACAACTCCTGCAGAAATCAAATCCTGAACAATATGTGTCAATGCAATTTCACCTTCTCTCGAAATCTTATACTGTGGCACTCGTGGTAGAGGGGCCCCCTCCTTGACAGTAATATGTATCAGTGGAATACGCATCTCTCCCACATCCGTATCTGAGGTCGCCCATAACGTGTGCGGGAGAGAGGCCAAAGCTGAAATATCTGAGATTGCGTAAAACCTGTCGGGGTCAGGATAATTATCATTCAGGATAACCCGTACTCCCTCCGGAGCACAACGTATTGTCGCTCGAAAATATTTAAGCAAGTCAATACCCAGGATATTGTCTTGGGTATGGGGTGATAACAGAAATTGGCCAAAACTAAAGTATTTGTCAAGACATAGTGCAAGGGGCTTGGACAATGGGCTGGGGGAGGGTGTGCCATCAAACCCTACACATGTAATCATTTCGCCAGACAGGGGAGCCCTCGGAACCAAGTTTTTCGACAAAGCGCTACGTGTAGCTCCTGTGTCGACTAGAAATTGATCAGTAGAACCCAGAATACCCGCTGTTACATATGGACCCTGCTGATCTACCGGCACTTCAACTGATTCCTTACCCCATCCTACGCAGTCCTATGCATGCACATAATCCTGGTGTTCCACATTCTCTCCGTCCAAAATCTGATATTGATTCCGCCTATCAAACATATTCCGTTCATCCTGGCCACGGCCCCTCTCCTCAGTCTTTCCACGATCCCCTCCGCCACCTCTAGCTCCCGTATAACCTCCTCTTGACCTTCCGCCTCCTCGACCACGCTGACTACGTTGCTCACGAAGTACCGGACAATCTTCGGCCCAATGCCCAAACTCCTTACAATAAGCACACTGATCCTCCGCTATATCCGTACGACCATACGACGTATTTCCTCCACCTCGTCTACCTCTATCATTCCCTCTACCCTGTGTTCCCCGAACCTGCGCCAACATCACCTTCGTTTTCAATTCCTTCGCCTTTTTCTCTACACTTTCTTTAGCCTCCAATTCCTGCCGCTCATAGTACTGAGCCATAGTTCACAAGGACGCAGGGGTCGCCGTGGCCCAGGAACTTTCACTCGACTTCAATCGTTTCGCAATCTCCGGTAGGAGATTAGCCACATACTTATCTACAAACAAATGCCGACCCGTATCGTCTGTCAAAGATTGACCACTGTAATCATGAAATGCCTCCTCAAAATGTGTAAAGAAATCTGAGACCGTTTCATCGGGTTTCTGCTTGCACGACGTCAACATAGTCCAATCAATCTTTTTAGAGGGAACAAGCGTCTTTAATTTAGTCAGAATAGCTGCCGGGAGATCTAGAATTAACTGACAAGGCATACATGCTGGTTCCCTGTCTAAATCTGCAGCATTAATTTCTTTCCATGTGCCCCCCAATATCGTTTCATCATTATTTTTACGAATTTGCCGCCACATGTCAGGTGGCAGAATTAACCCAAAGAACAAATCTATGTCCACAAGAGTCATCACACAAGACGAAATAGCCCCTTCCACCCCTTCATAAAATGCCGCCGGGTTTTTCCGGAGATCAGGTAAAGAATTTTTCAACGCCATAACGTCTGCTCTATTCCACGGCGTATATACCCAATTGTACACAAAATACCCTTTCGCATCCTTTGACAATTTATCATCATCTGTACCTTCCCCTTTTGGTGGAACATACAGAGGCGCAGCTTCACGCATAGGCATAACATGCATTGCAGAATTCTTATCTGAACCCCGGAGAGAACACTCCTTAGCCAACTCGCTATTCTTCGACTCAGACTCCTTTTGCCTCCTTTTTCGCTCCTCCCGCAAGTTGACTGTTTCATCCCGCAGCTGGATCAATTGCTTGAAAAGGTCGTCGACATCTGAAAGAGCAAATAAACCTTTATCCAAATTCTCACGATGTACTGAGACAGCTTTAGGTTCTAACACATCTGAAAAGTCACGATACGCGACAACAACTTCATCCGCCAAAGAAGACAAGAAATACATTAACTCAAGATCCGACCACTTACTCCTCTCCGCAATCACCTCCTCCTGAGAAACACATTTCTTATTCACTTTACGAGCCCAACTACGTCAATGTGCGGACCTCTCCGTAGAAAACCTGAGAGCAGATACACCCTTCTTTTCCAACTTATCCTGCCCCTCATCACCCGAATCTTCAGCTGGAGCCGTCGGTGAAACATACGGAGGCAGCGACCGATCTAGTAATGAAAAATCATCAATTTCATTATTAAGGACTGGATGAAGCGGTCGGCGGATAGGAAATTGACCAGTCGTTTGCAATTTACGTTCCCGTTCCTCCCTTTCTTTCTTCTCCTGAGCCTCTTTTTCCTCAAGCTGTAAAGCCTTATCCCGAGCAGCCTTGCGCTGCTCTTTGTCCGCCAAGGCAACTTCACGTTTCATTCGCTCACGCACCGCTTTCTCCTACATTCGCACACAATCAAACATGTTTTGTCTAGACCTGCGTTGAAACAAACATTGCTCTACAAACTGTACTTTACGTAAATCGAACGACCCATGTAGAGGCCATTGCAATTCAGGATCGGCCTTTGTATACTTATGCCATAATTTGCTGTACATAATAGGGGGAAGGCCATGCTTAATGTACATTTCACAATTTGGTGTTCCCTCTGGGGGAGCCGGCTGTGCTTCCGCTAACCTAATTGAGGTACCCTCTCCAAGACAGCACATCCCTCGGAGTGTGCTGAAAACAGGCATGTTCAAAAAGTATCACGAAAGCGTGACACCGTATAAAAAGGCACGTACAGTACTTCACACAAATGTGCCGCTCAAAGGAAAAAAACAAAGTTAGAGAAACATCTCTACATGCCTGCCTATGTGAAGTGCACTACACATATAAGTTCAAAGATCACAAATTCACAATGTTAGCTAACTCAAATCAAAACGTAGGACTTCGGCAAGCGTCCGAGGACTACCTTACCGATCACAAATCACAGAATTTCAGTAAGCGTCCGAAGACTACCTTACCGAACACAAATCTTACCCAAATTCTCAAATGTCCAGATTCCAACTGCCAAGGTCTTTTAAGCCAAATCAGCCAAACGGCACTTTCTCAGCGATGCAGACACTCGAAAACTCAGTCGGAGACCGGCGCCACCTGGAAGGTCAGATCGGAAGGAAAGGAAAAAACACCGTGGCAGCCAAGACTCGGGTCACTCGTGGCAGCGCGCGTCCATGGCGAGTTTCCAAGCCTTCGTCACGACCTCTCCTTCGGGCATCCGAGTCGCCGATGAGTCCCTTCGTGGTCGCCAATTTGAAGTAATTAGGGTTCCCAAGGCCTACATGTTCCGAAGATAACCCACTTACAATCAAGAACTGTTGGCACGGAAACTGTAAAAGTCAAAGAACAAGTTTATTAAGACCCCATGGGGTGGTGGTACACTCATACAGCACCCTTCAGTAATGCAAGAGGTATCACACCGAACATCGGTGTGACCCTTCTTTTATATGATTCTACAGGTAATAAAACGTACACGCGGCACAAAGTTACAGAACATTATGTACATATAAGGGCATATTTTGGAATACTGCCAGCTCATTGGAGGGTTTCAAACCCACTGGTCAGTTTGCGGCACATTCCTGAGGAACGACTGGTCAGTGTGAACTGCGCATGTGTGGCTTGACCAGTACTAAAAATAGCCTGTTGCTGGGCAGACTGAAGTGGTCAGTGGAACGGACAACGGACTAAAGGGCACGCCGGCCACGAGGCCGTTCATGATCTAAGATGGCCGCCAACACATACAAAATGGCGTTTCTATGTATAGCTAATTTAAGCGGGAATCGTGTAGCAAAGCTAAGCGCTAACCCAGCCATCGTCAAAATACGACAGCAGCACTGATGTCTCTCCTGATAACAGCTGAGTAAATTGGAATTCGTAGTTCAGCTGATTTTTGAGGGATTTTTAAAGTTCCAAATCTCCACACTTTGAAAAATTTCCAAGTGAAATCAGTCAATGTTAGCCTATAAAAGGAAATTCAAGTTACTGTAGGTATGGTTAGAACTACTTTTCAGGATCAGTAGTGGGCTGAAAGATGCAGCACTGAGGTCTCTCCTGATAACAGGTGAGTGAATCTGAATTCGTAGTTCGGCTGATTTTTGAGGAATTTTTTAAAGTTCCAAAACTCCACACTTAGAAAAATTTCCAAGTGAAGCCAGTCAATGTTAGCCTAGAAAGGAAATTCAAGTTACTGTAACTACGATTAGATTTACTTTTCATGATCAGTAGTGGGCTGAAAGATGCAGCACTGAGGTCTCTCCTGATAACAGATGAGTAAATCGGAATTCGTAGTTCGGCTGACTTTAGAGGAATATTTGTACGTTTCAAAAATAGACACTTAGAAACTTTTCTGGTGAAAATCACACAATAGATCCCTATGGAAGGAAATACAAGTTACTGTCAAGTACGCTTAGATTTACTTTTCAGGGTCCGTACTGGGCTCAAAGATGCAGCACTGACGTCTCTTGTGATAACAGGTGAGTGCATCAGAATTCATAGTTCCGCTGATTTTAGAGGAATATTGTGCTCAATAGTGAAGGAAGGGTGTGTGGCCTGCGGTGACATGTGTTCAAACACGCCCTGTGGCGCGTTTTAGATTGGGGAATTAATTCCTCTTCAATCCTGAGGTCCCCTGTGAGCCAACAAGCCAACCAGGTACCTCCAGTATGCACAAGGGAGCTGTGTTGCAGAGAGGTGTTCAGAGGGCACGCCCACTTTTTACAACACACTGCCATGCAGCTCCGTGGCGCTTAATGGAAGTACCTGTTGGACTAGTTGGCCCATAGGGAACCTTTGGATTGAAGAGGAATTAATTCCCAACGTAAAACGCGCCACAGGACATGTTTGCACACATATCACCTCAAGCCCAGCCCCCTACCTTCACCACTGTGCAAACGCGCCCTGTAGCGCGTTCTAAGTTGGGGGAATAAGTCTCCTTGCATACTGGGGGTCCCTGGAGGCCAACTAGCCCACCAGGAACCTCCAGTATGTGCCAGGGGGCTGTGTTGCAGAGAGGAGTAAAAAGGGTCGTGGCCTCATTACACCTCTCTGCAACGCAGCCCCCTGGTGCATTTGCAGAGGGAGAACTAATTCCCCTTGCATACTGGTGGTCCCTGGGGGCCAACTAGCCCACCAGGAACCTCCAGTATGTGCCAGGGGGCTGTGTTGCACAGAGGTGTAATGAGGCCCCACCCCTTTTTACAACTCTCTGCAACGCAGCCCCCTGGCACGTTTACAGAGGGGAACTAATTCTCCTTGCATATTGGGGGTCCCTGGGGGCCAACTACCCACCAGGAACCTCCAGTATGCGCCAGGGGGCTGAGTTGCAGAGAGGTGTAAAAAGTGGCGTGGCCTCTTTACAGGTCTCTGCAAGGCAGCCCCCTAGCGCATACTGGAGGTACCTGGTGGGCTACTTGGCCCCCAGGGACCCCCACTATTCAAGGGGAATTATTTCCCCCTCTGCAAACGGGCCAGGGGGCGCATTTGCAGAGTGGTGCCTTTATGGTTTTTTTGGGGATCGGCAGGGTACACGTACTTGACCGTATCCCGGGATTTAAAAAAAAAAATTTGGCCTTGGGGGTCATTTTGGGACCCCCTGAGCAGGCCTAGCGGGTCAGGAACATCCAGTATGCGCCAGGGGGCTGCCTTGCAGAGAGGTGTAAAAAGGGGCATGGCCTCTTTAAACGTCTCTGCAAGGCAGCCCCCTGGTGTGTTTGCAGAGGGGGAACTAATTCTCCTTGAATACTGAGGGTCCCTGGGGGCCAACTAGCCCACCAGGAACCTCCAGTATGCGCCAGAGGGCTGCATTGCACAAAGGTGTAAAAAGGGGTGTGGCCTCAATACACCTCTCTGCAATGAAGGCCCCTGGCACGTTTGCAGAAGGGGAAGTATTTCCCCTTGCATACTGGGGTCCCTGGGGGCCAACTAGCCCACCAGGAACCTCCAGTATGTACCAGGGGGCTGCGTTGCACAGAGGAGTAATGAGGCCACGCCCCTTTTTACAAGTCTCTACAACGTAGCCCCCTGGCGCCTTTACAGAGGGGAAGTAATTCCCCTTGCATATTGGGTTTCCATGGGGGCCAACTAGCCCACCAGGAACCTCCAGTATGCACCAGGGAGCCGCATTGCAGAGAGGTGTAATGAGGCCACGCCCCCTTTTACACCTCTCTGCAACGCAGCCCCCTGGCGCATTTGCAGAGGGAGAACTAATTCCCCTTGCATACTGGTGGTCCCTGGGGGCCAACTAGCCCACCAGGAACCTCCAGTATGTGCCAGGGGGCTGTGTTGCACAGAGGTGTAATGAGGCCCCACCCATTTTTACACCTCTCTGCAACGCAGCCCCCTGGTACGTTTACAGAGGGGAACTATTCTCCTTGCATATTGGGGGTCCCTGGGGGCCAACTACCCACCAGGAACCTCCAGTATGTGCCAGGGGCCTGAGTTGCAGAGAGGTGTAAAAAGGGGCGTGGCCTCTTTACACGTCTCTGCAAGGCAGCCCCCTAGCGCATACTGGAGGTTCCTGGTGGGCTACTTGGCCCCCAGGGACCCCCACTATTCAAGGGGAATTATTTCCCCCTCTGCAAACGGGCCAGGGGGCGCATTTGCAGAGTGGTGCCTTTATGGTTTTTTTGGGGATCGGCAGGGTACACATACTTGCGCGTATCCCGGGATTTAAAAAAAAAAAATTCGCCTTGGGGGTCCTTGTGGGACCCCCAAGCAGGCCTAGGGGGTCAGGAACCTCCAGTGTACGCCAGGAGGCTGCCTTGCAGAGAGGTGTAAAAAGGGGTGTGGCCTCTTTATATGTCTCTGCAGCCCCCTGGCACGTTTGCAGAGGGGGAACTAATTCCCATTGAATACTGGGGGTCCCTGGGGGCCAAGTAGACCACCAGGAAGCTCCAGTATGCGCCAGGGGGCTGCGTTGCTCAGAGGTGTAATGAGGCCCACCCCTTTTTACATCTCTCTGCAACGCAGCTCCTGGCGCGTTTAGAGAGGGGGAACTAATTACCCTTGCATATTGGGGGTCCATGGGGCCCAACTAGCCCACCAGGCACCTCCAGTATGCGCCAGGGGGCTGCATTGCAGAGAGGTGTAATGAGGCCATGCCCCTTTTCAATCCGCTGCAACGCAGCCCCCTTGCGCGTTCACAGAGGGGGAAATAATTCCCTTGCATATTGGGGATCCCTGGGGGCCAACTAGCCCACCAGGAACCTCCAGTATGCGCCAGGGAGCTGCATTGCAGAGAGGTGTAATGAGGCCACGCCCCTTTTTACAACACTCTGCAAAGCAGCTCCGTGGCCTTAGTGGAGGTATCTGGTTAGCTAGTTGGCCCCTAGGGCCCCCCAGTATTCAAGGGAAATTATTTCCCCCTCTGCAAACGCGCAAGGGGGCGCGTTTGCAGAGTGGTGCAGGGAGGGAGCAGGCTTGAGGTGACAGATTGCACCACTCTGCAACACAACCCCTGGCACATTTGCAGAGGGGGAACTAATTCCCCTTGAATACTGGGGGTCCCTGGAGGCCAACTAGCCCACCAGGAACCTCCAGTATGCGCCAGGGTGCTGTGTTGCAGAGAGGTGTAAAAAGGGGCGTGGCCTCTTTACACATTTCTGCAAGGTAGCCCCCTATCGCATACTGAAGGTTCCTGGTGGGCTACTTGGCCTCCAGGGACCCCCAGTATTCAAGGGAAATTATTTCCCCCTCTGCAAACCCACCAAGGGGCGCATTTGCAGAGTGGTGTCTTTATGGTTATTTTGGGGATTGGCAGGGTACGCGTATCCTACATGTATCCCTGGATTTAAAAATATATATATATATATATATGTTATTGGCCTTGGGGGTCCTTGTTGGACCCCCTAAGCAGGCCTAGGGGGTCAGGAACCTCCAGTATGCGCCAGGGGCTGCCTTGCAGAGAAGTGTGAAAAGGGGCGTGGCCTCTTTACAGGTCTCTGCAAGGCAGCCCCCTGGTGCGTTTGCAGGGGGGAACTAATTCCCCTTGAATATTGAGGGTCCCTGAGGCAAGATGGCCGCTAGGCTGCTGTAGGGTGCAGCCGCACTGACTCCTTCTCCTGGACCCATCGAAGATGATGCTGGTAGTGGAAAGCTTGTGTAAAGCATGCTGATCTTTTCAAGAAGCTTTAGCACTAAAGGGGTGCTACAGAAGGCGCTTACAATTCTGCGTCTTTATTCCGGAGAACATTTTAAGGGGATCATTCAAGGTATCTCTACAATCCTAACGATGGCACAACGCACGGGAGCAATCCCGAAAACTGCAGCAGTAACCAAACGAGCAACGATCGTAGCAAGCAATGCTGCCCTAAAGACTCTGCCTAAAAAAGCTGAGAAGCCAGAGAAAGCTTTGAAAGTAAAAGAAAAGGCAGAATCCAAGGCAATGGCACAAGCGGGAGCCTCGGGGAACAAAGGACAGATGCAACAACAAAGGCACTATCAGTCGGACGGCGGTGCGCCAATACACACAATCTCTGTACCTGCCTCTGGAAAAGAACTACGGCAATCCACCGTCACGGAGGCCTTTGCGGGTAGAATCCTGCCAGCGATCTCGGTCTCAGAAGGCACTCCGATCTCAAGCACGGAGGAAAACGCGGAAGCGTTCACTGCACTCGCCGTCCGCGAGGACGCAGGCACGGCGGTTGCTAAGCAACTGGGGCCGCAGAAGAACACGCTTCATGCGGGAGCGGCTCAGGGAGAGGAGACGGCCGAGGAGACTGGTGTGATTCCAGACACGGGCGCAGAGGAGACAGAGGCCGCGTCCCGGAGTAGAGCGGGTAAGTTAAGCAATGGGCTAAACAATGGGCAGATGAAAGAGACAAAGGAGCTGGTAAATGCTAACAACGCCCAAATGCTTGAAGCTTTGCTGGAAGTGAACCTAGAGCCCACGCCCGGCGGAAGAAACAATATAGGGCAATCTAACTGGGGCAGCTTGAAAAGCCTAGAGAGCCGCACAGCAAAGGGGGCTAAAGGAAGGAGAGTACATTCTCCTGAAGGGGAAACATTTTACTCTGTGACTGAGGGCTCAGAGTCTTCCCTATTGGGTTCAGAGGAGGAGGGCACTACTACAGATCTCTCTTCAGGGACGGAGTCAGAAGGGTCCCATTTGAGTGATCTTAGAAGTAAGGAAACACAGAAAAAGAAAAAAGAAGAACCATGATAAGGCGAGACAGAGATATAGATAGAGAAGCATCAAGCACAAATAGGAGACTGTTATGGGACTATGGCAATACCACTAAAATGTATCAAGAACATGATTTAGTTGATGCATCTGAGAATTACTCGTTAAATGCCTCCCAAGGCTCTACTGACAATCCACCTCAAGCAACTTTGGAAGGGATGTTCACCATGTTGAAACAAATGCATTTGGAGGCTCGCATAGAGAGCAGGAGAGCCAGACAAGATACTAAGAAAATACAAACAAGTATTAGGAAAATGAACAGAACATATGAAGAGGTGGAAGGTAGGGTGGAACAGGTCGAAGAGAGAACTGGGAGACTGGAGGCCGAGGTTACAGACTGGCAGACCTCTAAAGTGGAACAAGGAAAGGTGATCGAGGACTTACAGTGGAAGCTGGAGGGCTTCGAGAACTGCCAGCGGCGGAATAATCTACGATTTTTGGGCCTAGAGGAAGGAGTGGAAGGGAGAGACCCAAGGGGTTTTATGATTAAACTGCTGAAAGGCGCATACCCAGAGGCACAGTGGCAGTGGGAGCATGAAGTTCAGAGAGCGCACAGATTCCCAATGACACAGAAGAAAACAAGGGGTGCTAATCAGCATGTCTTACCTAGGGCAATGTTAGTTTTCTTTGGAAATTTACTGGCTTGGCAGGAAGTTATGGAGACCGCTAGACCAGATAAGAAAAGGTTGGTTGACGGGATTACATTCTTCACTATGCCAGATTTCTGCCACACGACTGTGGAAAGGAGATGGAAACTTAGGCAACTAATTACTCCGTTCCAACGCCAGGGCTCTGAAGCTTATCTGATGTATCCATCAAAGCTGAAAGTTATTACAGGGGGACGCATCAGAATATTTTTCTCGGAGATAAAGGCAGGTGAATATCTCTCAGAAATTACAGAGATGCAAAAGGCCAAAAAGAGTAAAGATTCTGTACCAGCATAAGATTCATATTGAAAAAGATAAGGAAGTACTGAATATGGTGTTACACGGGTAGGATGGGTGGGAGGGAGAAGGGAGAGGGAGGCGACACTGCAGCAGTGAGCAGCCACACATAGGTCAAGATTGACCTATTTGCCTGTGACAGGGGGGGGGACAGCAAGGGAGGGGGGTAAGGGGGGGTTGGGGGAGGTGGGGGGGCAGGACGGTGAAGAATTAAGTGAATGTACAGCACAAGTTATGAAGATGTTTAGGAACAATCAGGTGACAGTAAATATTTTGAGGAAAATGATTGCGGGCTCATTTTTAAGGGGCAGATGGCGATAAGATTTGCTACTATAAATATTTGTGGTTTGAATGATGGTGGGAAAAGGCAGAAAGTCGCTGCTATGTGCAGATTATTAAAACTGGATATTATTTGTCTTCAGGAGACACATGTGAGAGGGAAAGATAAATATCTTATGGATCAGTTAGGGTATGAAGTCTTAGCACATACGCAGCAAGATGTAAAAACGAAAGGGGTGGCCATACTTGCAAAAAAAGGATTTGTGACAGTAAAGAGAAAGAGGGAAGACAATGAAGGGAGATGGGTGGTGGTGGAAGGGGAAATTGCTGGAGGTCAATATACAATTGTATCTGTATATGGCTCTAATGAAGACGAGCCCGATCTTTTTGAGTTTCTAGATACCGAGTTGGCGCTATGGCCAGAACCAGTAATTTTATGTGGGGACTTGAATATCAATGGGTTATCAGGGTTGAGTATGTCGGGAGGGAGGATGAAGGGAGATCGTAAGAGGAAAACACGAAGGGCTATTTCTAATTTAATGGCTAACAACGCATTGGTAGACGCTTGGTCAGCATATAATCCCATAGGAACAGGTAGCACCTTTTACTCTGCCCCCCATAAAGCTATAGCCAGGTTGGATTACTTCTTAGTCTCTAGCCCTTTAGTACCAGACTTGAAAATAGAAAAGCTACCGCGGGTGTTCTCAGACCACAATCCACTGGTATTGACTATTCAGAACTGCAACTCTAGTTATAAAGAATACAATTGGACATTTGAAAGAGGGCTACTTAAAGAAGATGACTATGTCAACAGAATGAAGGCTTGGATTAGACAATTCTGGGTGGTAAATAGAGGGATGGCATCTACAGGAGTAGTCTGGGATGCATTCAAGGCAGGGATAAGGGGGGAAACACTGGCTTATACTCTTCATAGGAGCAAGAAAGAAAAAGTGGAATTAACCAATAGGCTAAAGGATTTAATGAAGCTAGAACAACAGCTCATACAGTCAGTCATAGATCAAGAACCCCTCGAGGAGATCCTATTAGAGATAGAATTGAAAAGGGCAGAGACCAGTGAAAGATTGGCAAACAAAGCGGCGAGCAATTACTTAACAAAAAAGGAAAAATGCTATGAATTTAATGAGCGGGTAGGTCATATGCTAGCAGTTCGCATTAGACAAGACTTGGCAGCAGGAGAAATTAAAGAGATTAAGAATAAAGGGGGGTATGTTGTAACAAAGGTAGAAGACGTGAGGGAGGTGTTCAGGGAATTCTACTCAGAGTTATATGCTCAAGATCTGATAGCGGGGGAAGACGAGATAGAAGACTACTTAGCAGGCATTCCTCACAGGGAATTGAATGTGGAGGATAAAGAGGCTCTGGAACTACCACTAACATTGGGAGAAGTACACAATGCAGTAGGGAAACTCCCCTCGGGGAAGGCCGCGGGGCCTGACCAAATTCCGGCGGAATTTTATAGGACTTTTTGGGACACCTTGGGGATTGATATGCTGGAAATCTTAAGTCATGCGCAGAGGGGGGAAAACATACCACAATCATGGGCCGGAGCTAATATTATTGTTATCCTGAAGAAGAATAAGCCGCATTTAGATCCCGGCTCATACAGGCCCATTACGCTCATGAATGCAGATGCAAAAATCTACTCTAAAGCTCTCTCACAAAGATTAAGTAGGGTAATAGAGGGGCTGGTATATACAACACAACATGGATTTATACCGGGTAAGGGGACCACTCAGCATACAAGGAGGATTGTTACCATACTGGACGCTGCGGGCGCTGCAGGAGACCCTGCCTCTGCCATCTTCTTAGATGTGGAGAAGGCGTTTGACAGGGTCTCCTGGAGCTACCTGTGGAAGGTTCTGGAGTGGTTTGGGATAGGCACAGGCTATATAAATGCTATAAAGGCATTATATCTAAAACCCGTAGCTAAGGTGAAGATAAACAGAGGGTATACTGAGGGAATATGTATAAAACGCGGTACAAGGCAGGGCTGCCCGGCTTCACCATTGTTATTTGCCTTATATCTTGACCCTCTCTTGAGAAGATTAGAGGGGAATCTAAGTATTCTCCCGATCAGTCTACATGCACATGAGTATAAGACACTTGCATACGCGGATGACGTGGCGGTGGTTACCCCAGAACCAGGGTCAGCCATTTTAGAAATAGAACATGAGGCTGAACTCTTTGGTGCAATCACAGGCTACTCCCTGAATAAAGGAAAAACACAAATAATACTAAACAACTGGGTAAATTTTCAGGATATAAGAGTAGCACCTGAAGTGACATCTTTAGGGGTAAAGATTACAGCTGATCTAGACAGACTGGTTGAAATTAATATGAGCCCCCTATTGGCAAAAATAAAAACGAATACAGAAAGAATGAATCATTTACATCTGACCTTGATGGGTCGAATTAATGTAATTAAAATGATAACATTCCCAAAAGTGTTATATTTATTTAGATCTATCCCTTTATTTTTTGAAAACGTATGGTTTAACAAACTAGAAGCTATTTTGAATAAATTTATATGGGTCAAAGGCAAGACAAGGAGATCTTACAGACACCTAACGGCAGATAGAGAAAAAGGGGGTTGGGGGGCACCGGACTTTAGGCTTTATTATTGGGTTGCTGTGTTGCAATACAGTAGGGAGTTAATAGGTGGGGGAGGCAAAGATCATATAATGGAAATCGAGATAGGATTACCTAATGTCTATACCACACTACTGGGTGAGGAGGCGGAGAATGGGTTTTTAAATTCAACTGAATTCACCTACTTTAAACATACAAGATTTAAGACCTTAAAGGCAGCATATAGGGTATGGAAAGTAGTGGCAAAAAAATTTGGTTTGGGGAGATTTAACAACTACACGAGGCTGTACACAAATTGCTCACTACCAAGGGAGATCTTTAAGGATGTTATCATGAGAGATTGGTATAACAAGCGTATAGTTAAAATAGGGAATTTATTGGATAGTCAGGGTAACATATTACAGTTTGAAACGCTAAAAACGAAATATCGGCTAGAGCGCAATACCTTCTATAAATATCTTCAAATTAGGAGTTTCCTAGCACAAAAACAAGGTGGCCCAGCAGGGATGGGGCAGTGTAAAATAATGGAATATATAGAAATTACTGATAAATGCACTATAAGTCAACTATATGCGGAATTGAAAGTCAACAAAGTAGATGAGAGGGCGAAATATTCACAAAAATGGATAGGAAAACTGGGGTCAGGGTTAGAAACCTTTCAGTTATCCTTGGATTTGGGCAGAACAGTGCTATGCTCTGCAACCCTCCAATCACAGCATTTTAAGACAGTGTTCTCACTTTACCATACCCCGGCCAGAATCGCCCAGTGGGGCGGTACGACGGGTATAACATGCCCCCGCTGCAATTCAAACGCGGCAGATATTGTACATATGTTTTCGCAGTGCCCACAATTGTATACTTTGAAAATTGCCATTGAAGAGTTCTTGGATAAATCACTCAGTATCAAGATTAAACTTATAGACAAATTAATTATTTTGGGGGTGGCAGACACGGCAGAAGATATACCAGTAGAGTTTATTTTTGTCTCAATCGCAGTGTACCGCATTTGCATAGCAAGAAATTGGCTGAATAAGGCTCCTCCCCTATTTCAAGACTGGATCGCAAGCCTTCTCTCTATTTATAATCTTGAAAAGGCAATATATGAGAGGAAAGGTAGGAGGGCTAAAGTATTAGGTAAAAGAATATGGCAACCCTTTACGAGATGGAAAAATAGTAGGATAAACCCGGAATAGCGTAAGAAAGATCGGTATAAAGCTAAAACTATTGCAACTACATGTTTCTTTTGGTATAGTTATTTTCTGGTTATTGTGTTAAAAAGGGTAGCATGTACTACACATATGACTGTTGGTTGAATTTTTCACGTCATACTGTACTGTAATGTATATAATCACCTGCGAAATTGAAATGTGCTGAAAACATATGCTGGAATATGTGGAAAAATTTCTGGAAAAACCTAATAAATATTTATAAAAAAAAAAAAAGAATATTGAGGGTCCCTGGGGGCCAACTAGCCCACCAGGAACCTCCAGTATGCGCCAGGGAGCTGCATTGCAGAGAGGTGTAATAAGGCCACACCCCTCTTTGCTCCTCTCTGCAACACAGCCCCTTGGCGCATTTACAGAGGGGGAACTAATTCCCTTTGCATATTGGGGGTCCCTGGGGGCCAACTAACCCACCAGGAACCTCCAATATGCGCCAGGGAGCTGCATTGCCGAGAGGTGTAATGAGGCCACGCCCCTTTTTACAGCACTCTGCAAAGCAGCTTTGTGGCCTTAGTGGAGGTATCTGGTTAGCTAGTTGGCCCCCAGGGACCCCCAGTATTCAAGGGAAATTACTTCCCCCTCTGCAACCGTGCCAGGGGGCGCATTTGCAGAGTTCAAGTTCAAAGTGCTTTATTTCGACAAAAACATATCTTAAAAGCATAAATACAACTCGACAGTTATAGAACCATAAAAACAGTATGCTAAAACAACCATAATGACTGTTACAAAATTAAACTAATTAGAATGTGCACATAGTCCATTCTGCAATCTCTACATATAGTCAAGTAAAAAAAAAAGTGAATGGTTTCAATTCATTACATCAGTATTTAAAATTTATATGAAACTATAACCTTTAGCCTTTGAGATCTGATGGACCAAGCCCAACTTAAGAACTTTGCGATACCGCATACATAAAGTGTGCGAGTATCGGATTTGAAAATACGAAGTGCTCCAGAGTATTGCTTAGTTCCTAATTCTTTCCAAAGAGGCTTTAACCAGCACTTCCTTGGTAATCGGTACAGTGGACATGCAAATAAAACATGGGCCATTGACTCTACCTTCGTAATACAAAATGGGCAATTAGGTGAAGTCTGGCGGGGGGGTTTCCATCGAGCAGTAAATTCACAGATTGGTAGAGCACCAATCCTAAATTTAAAATATAGTGCCCGGTCGAATGGTTTCTGGATGGTGTCCAAATAGGGTTCACAAAATGCGACATCTTTAATCCCCATAAAGCTTTCAGTGAGTCTGCCTGGGTTTGGGTCAGAACATTGTTTGGACGCTACCCAATTCCAGTAAATTCTCTTTAATACTAACTTTGGAGGGGCAGATTTAGTTGCCCAAGCGTCCTTAAGGCCCAAGTCACATAAGAGTGTTTTAACGTCCTTGAGCCACCTAATTGTGTGCCAACCAACCATAGACATGACTTCTGACAAGCCCTCTGCATACTTAGCTAACTCAGGGACGTGCCACAACCGAGCCCATAGTAATAATGGTCGAAGTTTGGCGAGATCGGATATCGAATGGCATCCCAAATCCATGAGCAGGGGGATCATGGGCGTGCTCTGGGGGAGCACCATTAAGTCCTTAAAAAACCTATTTTCCGATCTTTTCAGCAAGTCCATGTTACCCAATCCCCACAGCTCTGCGCCATACAAAGCAGAGGTAACTCCCTTAGCCTTGTATATAGCTACCACCGGGGCAATAGGCTTAGATGTTGAGCAGCGCTGTTCTCGAAGGATAACCCCCCTACTCTTTTGTGGCATAGTAGCATTTTCTGCAGGTGGGATGTCCACTGCATATTGTCAGAGATGCGGATGCCAAGGTAGTCAAAAACTGTAACCCTCTCCAGTGGGACATGGTTCAAAACAGGGGCCCTGATATGTTTTTTTGGCGGGTTTATTATCAAATATTTACTTTTGTCGGTATTTATCACCAGACCTCGCATAGTGCAGAATGCCTGAAAGCTCTCTAGGAGGGTCTGCAGGCCAACAAGGGACTTAGAGATAAGCAGAGTGTCATCAGCGAACAGGAGAGTTGGAATTTTTTCGCCCGCCAGGGATGGTGCATCAGATGGAATTTGCAAAAGGTGCTGCACCACCCCGTTCACATATAGGGAGAACAGGGTGGGAGCCAGAACACATCCCTGGCGGACGCCCCTGTTCACTGGAATTCTGCCAGTCTTTTTCCCCTGCTGGCCCCACCTTACCTGCGCGAAGTTGGCTTTGTGCATCCTCACTAGAAGTGATAGAATATACCGGGGATCCCCATGTCCGAAAGGACTCCCACAGGCGCTCCCTAGGCACCAGGTCGAAGGCAGTCTTCAGATCTATAAACGAGAAATAAAGACTGCCCCCGCCTAGGATGACCACTTTCCAATTAATAAGTAACAGGCGAAATGCCTGCTCTATGGTCCCTCTTCCTGACCGGAAACCTGGCTGGTAGTCCGAAAGGACTCTGTTCTCATCTATATATTGTTGGATTCTCTGGAGGATCACCTTTCCTACTACCTTCTGTGAGGAATCCAGCAAATGTATTGGTCGGTAGTTGGCAGGGTCGTCCCTATCCCCCTTTTTGAAAATAGGGACGACCTCTGCCCCCTTCCACGACTCAGGGACCTGCGCTCCATTTTCAATAGCGTTAATTAGTCTAGTGATAATCTTCGCCCATTTCAGTCGATCAAAACGGATAAGGTCTCCCGGGATGCCATCAGGCCCTGCAGCTTACAATATAGTCAATTGCCTTTTCCACCTCCCTTTGTGTAAAGGGGTCAAAATTGGGATCCTCCATAATTCCTGAGGGGATTAGCAAATTGTACTGTGGTGAAGCACTTTGAGGACATGAATACAGCTTCAAAAAGTGGTCGAACAACCTTTGGCCTGATATATTGCAAGTTATTAGAGCTCCGTCTGCTCTGTTCTTTTCTCTAATGATACTCCAAAAGCGTCCCGCGTCCCTCCCTAAACTTGCCTCTTTCAGTGCTTCCCAGTATTGGTCTTCCCATTCCTTTTTTGCTATTGCTGTGACCTGTTTGTACTCGCTCCTAGCCAGTCTTACTTGATCTAGCTGCCTGGACTTAACTGCCTTGATTAACACTGTTTTCTTTTTACGGCACTCATTATTGTACCAACCTTTTTTGGCAGCGGCCAACAAGGGCTTCCTTCTTTGTGCTACTGGGTTTTGGATGAGAAAAAGATCTCCCAGAGCGGAAATCATTTTCTGAAAGGTTTCAGTGGCCTTGGACGGGACATATCGTTCAACAGACGACAAGTCTAAGTCGGCCAGTGTTGTTGTTAATCCTTCCTCAATGCTCTTCAGCTTACCTTCGTCAAGGGCAATTCTGGACCATTCCAAGCGCCTTCCACAATTGGATGGGTATACTCCCAAAGTTGAAGCCACAAGATGAGGGTCTCCGCTGCTTGACCATAATGAGTCCGTTTTAAGCAATAGGGGGTTATGGTCACTATCAGTGGTCGAAAGGACTTCCATATCCTTCATTGCCCACCAAAGTTTAAAATCAAGAAAGATATCATCTATTCTAGAGGTGTGATTTACTCTGTTAAAGGTATGGACCCCCATTTGGTCTGAAGCTGATCTACCATTTGATGCTCTCAGGTCAAATTCTGCAGTTAGCGTGTTCAGCTGAATGGCCCGTTGCGACCACCTCTTTATGGGCGGTAAGTTAAGAATTGGGATGCCCCTTCTTATATCATCCTTGTCAGTGTCCAAGATATCCTCTGTTGCAAGGGGCTCGAATGTAAAATTCATGTCCCCCGCAACGAGAACATGCACGCCATTGGGTCGCTGCCTAAGCATTTTTTCCAAAAGGCTAATCTCAGGTGATAGGGTTCCTTCTTTCGTCCCACGGGCGTATACATTATAAATATCCATTTTGTTACCCTTACGCCCTTTGCTCAGAGACAGGGCTAGGATATCAGGAGAGCTACTTTAGATCTGTGTGATCTGGCAGCCCAGCAAGATGCTCACCCAAATCTGGAGCCCACCCGAAGGGCGACCTCTACCTGATTTCAAAGGTACTGCTGGGAGAAAAAAGGTAGTATACCCAACTTTGTGATGTGGAACCAGGCTCCACGTCTCTTGAAACATGCAGATTACATGAGACTCGATGAGCTCGTTCCAATCGGGTAACTCCAGTTTCTGAGAAATGCCAGCTACGTCCTAGCTCAGAATCTTCAAAGGGAGTACATCTGAGACCAGTCCTACATGGTTTTGAGGGTGGCCTAACAGAAGTGTACCTACCTCCCGGAGGGTTCCATAATACTACTTGTCTGGCTAGAGTAATCAGGACAAAAAGAACTTCCAGGTCCGCCAAATTGGCCCTAGAAAGATACACCCAAAGGAGGTGGGTCCTGACAAGAGCCTGCCATGGTGTTTGCCTGAAACACATGCAGTTCCTTGCGAGAGGTTCCCCCGTCTAGGTCTGTCACTTGGTTGGTCGTGTTATTCCTTAAATTATAAGGGTCGTGTCAATACCTAAAGTCAGCCCCGTGCGGGTTAGAGTCTAAATGGGCATTATGAGGTGTTGCGTACCAGGCTGGGTGATTACTGTGGATAGAGTTGTCCTGCCACCACCCTCCATAGAAAGACTGGGGAGCATACAGTTGCTGCGGGTGTGCTGGTCGAGAATAGAAATATCCCAGGGCGTAAGTTCTAATAACGCTGCCCTCCTGACAACCCTGCTGAGAGCATATAAACCCTGCAACTCTGAAATTTACTAGGATGCAGTCCCCTTGGATATCCTTGGTCCTATTCCCGACCCAGTGGGTTCTTCTCACATGGAGGATCTGGCCGTTCATATAAGGTTGCAATGGTCTATTATTGTTCAACCAATGGGTTGTTTTATATTTAAGCTCTTGATACAATTCCTGCCTGTCGGGTTCAAGCTGCGGGACTCCAGTCAGAACCACTACAAACAGCAAACACTATGGTGGTAAGTTAACATATCTAGAGATTTGTTGTGGTGGCACTGTCTTGCTTGTCTCTTGGCACTGTGTCAGACTATCATTACCCGAATTAGATGGTTTAGTCAGATTATTAACAACTTTAGGGCTACGGGCAGGTGCCTGCTGCAAGACATTTTTCTTCTCCTTACGTGTAGTAGAAGATACGGGTTTACTGGCTCCCTTCGCATTATTTCGTGCGTTGTTAGGGGCTCCCAAGGTGACACCAGGTTGGAGTCTAGAGTTAACATCAATGTTTACTTTGTCCTGCGGCAATACTGGCATAGTTAGAGGATCCAAATCAGGGGTCTTCCCATGTTCACGAGCTTCTTGCCCAGATCTAGAATGTAATTTGTTCAGTGTTTTGAGTGAGAAAAAATTATCAAGGGTCGTTTGCTCGAATCTGTCCAATCTCGCTGTTAGTACCTTTACCCTCTCTAGTATCGGGAGAACAAGGGATCTTACAACTTGCTGAATTTGAGCCAAAGGGGGGCCTGTACTGTGGACTCTATGGGGATAGTAGGGATTAGGGGTGATGTAGTTGGCTGTAGTCCGTTATCGGTAGATATACTGCCTGTCGGCATTCCGAGACTTGGGGCTAGCTTAGCTGATTTCCCCACCCTCCATTTTTCCTTCTCATTTTCGCTACTTTTATACACCGCGGCCTTAAATTTTTTAGTAAATTTCTGGCGATCCCCCTTCTGGTCACTACCTGTTCTCTTTCTTTTACTCAGGGTGTTATTAGACCTAGAAGGGTCAGGATTGTCAATGGGGACTTGAGGTCTCTGGGCGGGGCTAGCATGGCACCAAAGTTCGTGTTCCCCATATTCATCAATTGTACTCTCCGAGGCCGATGGGTCCCGAGGGTCCTGCCCAGATATGTTGACAGATATGACAGTGCCCTGGGTCTCCACCTCCTCGATAATACACCCAACAGAGACATCATTAAGATCTAATCCAGTACTGGTCTCTAAGGTAGTGGTCGGTGAGACTGCTAACGCCAATAACCCTAGTGATGAGCGCTTATTTGATAGTATCTCAGTAGAAATCCTTCGCTCGGTAATGGCTATTTCTTTCTCTAAAACAGAGAATGCCCGCGTTATAAAATTATCTAGTTTGCCACAAACAACACTCCCTCCCCCCACCCTTTTTCCCTTACTTGCTCGCGTAGACATTGGCATTTAAGAATGGTTCCTAGGGAAGATGGATATATATAATCAGTAGCACAGTAGATAGTATAAGAAACAACCCAAAAATACAGTCTCAGGGGGGTGGCCCAGCCTGGCCTCCTCCGGCCTGTGACGGCCTCGGACGGTCCCGTTCTTGTCCCGGGCTTCACCCGGGACGCTCCTGCGTAGCGGGGTATAGTAGCGTTCTTTAAGCGCCTCCTGGCGCGAATTACCAGTAGGCGGCTTCCAGCCAAGTTGCAGGCTGGGAGGTGTAGTTCCAGCACGGAGGCCCCCCCCCACACAGCGACCGTCCTGACTCGTTCAGAAGCGGTCGCTCCCCCTCGCTCCCTGGCCACTTAAGTATCACTGCACCTCATTGCTATCATTGCTCACTGCTGATTTTGCTTTTCTTGTGCTTGTGCAATATCGTAAGCGTCGCTTTGCATACTAAAGTCCTCTGTGCTTGAATTTAATCGTAGCGATTCATTGCTCTCAGTGCTCATTGCCGAAATTGCATTGGTTGTGCTTGTTTATAATCGTAAGCGTCGCTTTGCATCTTAGATACCCCCGCGCTTGAATGTAATCGTAGCGCTTCATTGCTCACATTGCTCACTGCTGAAATTGAATTGGTTGTGCTTGTTCAAAATCGTAAGCGCCGCTCTGCCCAGATTTGTACTGGTCGCTTTGCATCCTAAATTTCTCTGCGCCTGAATCTAAGCGTAGCGCTATATTGCCCATTACCACTACTGCTGTGCTCGCACTGATCGGTAAATTACTAATTGTCTGATTGTGCCGGTGCCACTACTGCCCATAGCTTTACTCCACACCCCAATCTCGTCCTGTTTTGATTTTGTTTATTTGGCTGCCATTTTGCTATTGTTGTTCTGCCTGCTGGCCCGTCTCTCCACCCACCCCGCTCCCGCCTCCCAGCTGACCCTCCCTCGCCCCTCCCATTCCACTATCCACATATGACAGATGCTTTTTCTCGCAGCGTCCACGCGCAGCCAGCGCGCCCTATGCGCCCCAAAGGTGCGCCAAAGGTAAGCCCGTCTACGCCCGTTCGCGCCTGGACCGCGCCCAGCGCCAGACCCCCTGGCCCCCGCAAAACCCTCTCTACTCGCATATCGTACGCCACCGACACACTCTGTGCCCTTAACCCCGGACGCACACCACAATGCTGCGCAGCTACCCCTGGACATACCCACTGACCATTCGCCTGCCACTCTTGCAAGTTCACCTGCATCAGGACCCACACCAAATCCACTTCCCCCAAACACAGCTTCGACTCTAACCACCTGAAGTGCATCCTACTGAACACCCGCTCGGTTCACAGACACGCCAATGAACTCTGGGACCTACTCGACACTATATCGCCGGACGTCGCCTTTCTTACTGAAACATGGATGAAGGCTTCATCAGCACCCGACATCGCCATAGCCATCCCGGACAATTATAAGATCATCCGAAAAGATCGTACCATCCAAACAGGAGGAGGCATCGCCATCGTTCATAAAAACACCATCCGCATCACGACCAGCTCCGACGACAACCTCGCGACCGCCGAACACCTTCACTTCCAGATCCACACCGACCCAAGAACCACACTAAGAGGAACCCTCATCTACAGACCACCAGGAATCCGCACACAATTCAACGAAGACATCACCGACTTCATCAGCCCACATGCCCTTTCATCCGACAACTACATCCTACTGGGAGACCCCAACTTCCACCTGGAAAACAATAATGACAGCAACACCACCACCCATCTGGACAACCTGGCCAATCTCGGACACAAAAAACTGGTTGACACCCCCACCCACTTAGCCGGACACAACCTCGACCCTATCTTCACCTCCAGCAAACACATCTCCTTCGAACACACCACAGCTCTTCATTGGACGGACCACAGCTGCATCCACTTCAGCTACAAAAAGACCACAATTCACAACCCCCCACAACCTATTCCTCGAAGAAACTGGAACAAAATCACCACCGACCAACTCTCCACATCGCTTAACCAAAACCCTCCTGCTATTTCATCGGACCCAAACCAAGCTGCCACCAATCTCACACAATGGATAACCCACAGCGCTGACGAACTAGCACCCTTGAAAAATCACCAGATCAAACAAGGTAGCAAAAAGGCCCCCTGGTTCAACGATGACCTTAAGAAATCCAAGAAGTTATGTCGTACCCACGAGAAAACATGGAGAAAGAACCCAACCACTCACAACCTGACCACCTTCAAGGATTCCACCCGCAAACACCACCAATTGATCCGTCTCACCAAGAAATCAGCATACAAGGATCGACTCGACAACAACGCCCACAACAGCAAGGAACTATTCAACATCGTCAAAGAACTTACCAACCCCATCGCCGGCACCAACGACATCACTCCCTCTCAAGACCTCTGCGACTCCCAATCCTCTTTCTTCCACAACAAAATCGCTGACATACATAACAGCTTTGAAAAACGATCCGTACATCATACCACTCCACCCACCTCCGAACCAAAACAGAACTCTCACAACCTTTGCGCCTGGAACCCAAACTCCACTGAAGACACCATCCGCCTGATGAACTCCATCCACTCAGGTTCACCAACCGACCCTTGTCCCCACCACATTTTCAACAAAACAGACTCCATCATCGCTCCCCATCTCCGCGATGTCATCAACTGCTCCTTCAACTCCGCTACCTTCCCGGAAAGCTGGAAACATGCCAAACTCAGCTCCCTCCTGAAGAAACCCACAGCAGACCCCTCTGAACTCAAGAACTACCGCCCCATCTCACTCCTCCCATTCCCTGCCAAAGTCATTGAGAAAGCCGTCAACAGTCAGCTCACTGCCTTCCTCGAATCCAACAATTCCCTAGACCCCTCACAGTCCGGCTTCAGAGCCAAACACAGCACCGAGACCGCCCTCATCGCAGAAACAGACGACATTCACACCCTACTGGACAACGGAGAAACAGTTGCCCTCATCTTACTTGACCTCTCAGCAGCCTTCGACACAGTCTGCCATAGCACCCTCATACAACGCCTCAGCAACGTTGGAATACAAGGAAAAGCTCTGGACTGGATCATCTCGTTCCTCGCCGGAAGAACCCAGAGAGTCCGCCTTCCCCCATTCAAATCAGTGGCCACCGAAGTCATCTGCGGCGTACCACAAGGATCATCGCTCAGTCCCACCCTCTTCAACGTCTACATGAGTCCCCTTGCATCCATCACACGACAACACAACCTCAACATCATCTCCTACGCAGACGACACCCAGCTGATCCTCTCCCTCACCAAAGACCCAAACACCGCCAAAACCAATCTACACGAAGGGATGAAAGAAGTTGCCGATTGGATGAAGAACAGCCGTTTAAAACTAAACTCGGACAAAACGGAAGTCCTCATCCTAGGATCATCCCCCTCTGCCTGGGACGACTCATGGTGGCCACCGGCCCTGGGCACAGCACCCATACCTACAGATCACGCACGTAACCTTGGCTTCATCCTAGACTCCTCCCTCTCGATGACCAGACAAGTCAACGCTGTCTCTTCCTCATGCTTCAACATCCTACGCATGCTCCAAAAAATATTCCGTTGGATCCCCACCGAAACAAGAAAGACAGTCACCCACGCACTGGTCACTAGTCGACTGGATTATGGAAATACCCTTTACGCCGGAGCCACTGCCAAACTACAGAAAAAACTCCAACGCATCCAAAACGCCTCCTCCAGACTCATACTGGACATCCCCCGTCATGCTCACATTTCCGGTCACCTGAAAGACCTCCACTGGCTTCCCGTAAACAAGAGAATCACATTCCGTCTCCTCACCCACGCACACAAGGCCCTCTATGACCTTGGACCAGAATGCCTCAACACACGACTTTCCTTCTACAGACCCACCCGCCAACTGCGCTCATCCAATCAAGCACTCGCTGCAATCCCGCGCATCCACAAATCCACCATGGGAGGAAGATCTTTCTCCTACTTAGCAGCTAAGACTTGGAATTCACTGCCCACTCACCTCCGTCTTACACAGAACCACCTCTCCTTCAGAAAGCAACTCAAAACCTGGCTCTTCGATAAGTAATACTCCCATCCTTCCTCAAGCGTCTTGAGACCCTCTGGGTGAGTAGTGCGCTATACAAATCTCTGAACTTGAACTTGAACTTGAACTTGGTGCAGGGATGTGGAGGCGGGGGGAGAGCAGGCACTGCGGCAATCGGCGACGAGTCCAGCAAAGAAGGGGCAGGTTCCACTTCACAGGGCCCCAGCAATTGAGGTAGACGACACCAAAAATTAAATTGAGAGTGGTGCAGGGAGGGGGCAGGGCTTGAGGTGACAGATTGCACCACTCTGCAAACGTGCCCCCTGGCACGTTTGCAGAGGAGGAACTAGTGCCCCTTGAATACTGGGGGCCAACTAGACCACCATGAACCTCCAGTATGTGCCAGGGGGCTGCATTGCACAGAGGTGTAATGAGGCCCTACCCCTTTTTACACCTCTCTGCAACACAGCCCCCTGGCGTGTTTACAGAGGGGGAACTAATTCCCATTGCATATTGGGGTCCCTGGGGGCCAACTAGCCCATCAGGAACCTCCAGTATGCGCCAGGGAGCTGCATTGCAAAGAGGTGTTATGAGGCCACGCCCCTTTTTACACCTCTCTGCAACGCAGCCCCCTGGCGCGTTTACAGAGGGGGAACTAATTCCCCTTGCATATTGGGGGTCCCTGGGCCCAACTAGCCCACCAGGAACCTCCAGTATACGCCATGGGGCTGTGTTGCAGAGAGGTGGAAAAAGGGGCATGGCCTCTTTACACGTCTCTGCAAAGCAACCCCCTGGCGCATACTTGAGGTTGTTGCTGGGCTACTTGGCCCCCAGGGACTCCCAGTATTCAGTGGGCCTTAATATTTTTTGGGGGATCGGCAGGTTACACGTACCCCATGATTTAAAAAAAATATAAATTTTTTTTTGGGCCTTGGGGGTCCTTGTGGGACTCCCTGAGCAGGCCTAGGGGGTCAGGGTGTTTTTACCCTGCCCCCTTTTCTTTGTTTTTACCATTGTTTCCCTGTTTTCTTGTAAATCAGTTCTACCGATTCACAAGATGTCTGCCAACACTTTTGAGAGACAGTTGACAGCCAATCAGCATGCAGCTCGTGCTCGGGAAGGTACGCGTACTGTACTACATCTCTAGATATCGCTATGATTATACTTTTGATTTTCTCAGGAACTACTGAATGGATTTACACCATTTAACGAAAAGCACAATCTATGAAACAAAATCTACCTCTCTGCCAAATTTGGTGTAATTCCGTTCAGCCGTTCGGGCTGTAGCCCTGGCTAAAGGTCCATATGGAAAATTGCATGGGGAAAACACGTTTTGGGATCCCCGTTTTTTCTCAGTCCCCACTTGACGAATCACCCCCAAACTTTCAGGGAAAGAGCAGAGCCGAGCAGGTCATTTTCTTCGTCCACCGGCGCCAAAGTTATTCCAAATAGAATGTTGACGATTTCCTATGGAAACTAGGTTTTAACTATAACTAACTACTGGATATATATATTACCTACTGGCGGTCGCCAGTAGGTATATATAGTTAGGATTTTTTTTAATAGGGATTTCTGAAAATTCTATGTTGAATAACTTTGGCGTGGATGGATGGAATTGGCTGAAATGTTCAGGAAAATGGCACATTTCGTTTCTGAGCGTCCCCTGAAAGTTTGGGGGGGTTTCTTGAAGTGGGGGCCGAGAAAAAAGGGGGGTCCCAAAACGTGTTTTTAACATTGAGTTTTGCATAGGGCGGTTGGACTCACTTTTAGCTCGAACGGTAGAATGGATTTCTATGAAACTTGGCAAAATTGTAGGGACTGGTAGCCCGATGTGCCTTTGCTAGGTCTCAAGATATGTGCAATAGTGAATTTTGAGTAATTTAGGTTCAAAAAAATATATATATCTGTAAGCGCGCCCCCGGACGCGCACCGGGGAGCGCTCCGGGCGCGGTACGCGACTTGCGCGCGGAAAGCTGATTGGGTCCCCGGTGTCTGTAAACATTCTAAACAGTCCGGAGCGGCCGCCATATTGTGTCTCGGTAGGATCGAGACACAAGAGGTGGCCAAAACAAAGGGGGAAATGACCATAAGGGGGAAGAGTAGATCCTCCCTGACCCCCTAGGTCTGATGTGGGGGCTTTAAAAGGGCCCAGTGGGGCAAAAAAAAAAGAATTCGTCTTTTTGCGGGGGGAGCGCCCGGTACGCGCACCGGGAAGCGGTCCGGGGCGCGTAATATAGGAAAAAAGAATGATAGTATTTTCAAATATTGTATGTTTATTGATTGTTCTTTTTGTTGTTTTTTTTAAGTAGCAACATGTAGGTACAAATGCAGAGTCTAAAAATTAATAAACACCGTCTCCTTTGTAGATATCTTGCCAGTTGTTTCAGAAGTTATTGTGGTATATGGAATTCATACCATAGTCTGTCAGGAAAGCAGAAACAATATGGAGGCAGGAGAAGATAAAGAGATGTTAAATACACATTGGAGATAATATAGTTGGAGAAAGGAAGTAACTATGAGCAAACTTACTATGTAAAACAAAAAAGTTGCACATTATATTTTAAGTCTCTTTTTATTATATCTTTTTGGGTACTATTTCATAATTTTCAAATAAAAAAGAATAATGTCTCAAAAAATGTTAACTTTTAAAATTAAAATGTATTGTTCAGATTTTTCAAAATCTAAAAGAATTTGTAACATCAATTCATCAGGTATGTCCTCCTTTACATTCCATGATCCACATTCTTCTACACATTCAATTAATTCTTCGTCTAATGTGTCATCCAAAAAGTCAATTTCATCATTTTCTTCCTTTGTATGGTTTTCAATTTTAATTTGAAAGGAAATATTATTTTCTTTCTGTTGTGCTTCCATTTTCTTGCTGTAAATTGCAAAATGAAAAAAATATATCAGTAGAGATAGGTTACTGTTGGGTTAAAGTTTAGGCAGGTACTTGTGAGTTTTTAACAGTGAAGTTATCTTTGGGCACTGTATGGTTCAGGCAGGAAGTAGAACTATTAAAAAGTGCTTGTGATGAAGACTAAGTAAATTCATAATTATACCATAGAAGCTTAACTCAATCCATAATTATAACAGAGAAGCCTATCTCAATCTCTAACTCTCACAGAGGGACAGTATATAACTATCTGAAAACGTTTTCACAAATTACCATAACATAGTTCTCATTTCAAATTTTTAAAATAACTTCTTACCTTTCAAAAAGAAGTTTAAGTTGTCAGTGAAAATGCTCTTCAAATGTACTTCAGGAAGTAGTAGTCAAAATGGCTGTGTTTCTCTCTCTTTCTTTATATATATTCAGGTACATAACCAATCAAATGTCATGATATGAGAGTAGAAAATGAAAGTAACATTTTAATTGGTGGTCAATTCTAACACTTCATATATGTTTTTGTCCTGAAATTTACCTCAGGATATTTAGTCAGGCCTACAGCATAAATGTATCAATGGAATTCCATCAAATTTGGGTAAATGGTAGGGACTGCTATGTAGTAGGGCCTATTCTATATTTGATGAAAGTGTCTCAAGTGGTTTTTCTGTAAATTACTTTCCCACCTTTTTTTATCGAGCGCTTACCGGTTCGCGCACCGGTACGCGTACCGACAGCGTCACGGGAGTCCTCCATTTTGTGTTTCGGTAGAATTGAGACAAAAGATGGAGGTCAAACAATGTTCGGAATGGGTAGAAGGGGGCACGGTAGACACTTCCTGACCCTTTAGGTTTTCTGAGGGGGGCTTAGGACGCTCAAATAGGCAAAAAAAAATAAAATCGCGTGGAGAGCGTACTTTGGTGAAAAATAGGGAAAAACTTAGAAAAAGATAAATGTTTACATAAATGTTTACAGCAGACCCGGCAGCAAGAAGGCCCCATGGTTCACCGACGAAATCAAGAGCTCCAAGAAGAACTGCCGAGCCCTCGAGAAAGCCTGGAGAAGGGAACCAACACCGGACAACATGACCACCCTCAAGCTTGCCACCCGGAAGCACCACCAACTGATCTGCGCCACCAAGAAAACTGCATTCAAGGACCGGCTGGACAACAACGCACACAACTGCAAGGAACTCTTCAACATCGTGAAAGAGCTCTCCAACACCAACGCCGAAAACAACGACATCACCCCATCGCAAGACCTCTGCAACTCCCTCGCCTCCTACTTCCACAACAAGATCGCGGACATACACAACAGCTTCAGCACTCAACCGATGCACGCCACGACCGAACCACCGTCCCCCACCACCACCCTCCGCGCCTGGACTCCGATCAGCACCGAAGACACCGTCCGCGTGATGAACTCCATCCACTCCGGATCTCCAACCAACCCCTGCCCTCACCACGTCTTCAACATAGCCGACGCTGTCATCGCACCCTACCTGCGGGACATCATCAACACATCCTTCGACACCGCCACCTTCCCGGAGAGCTGGAAGCACGCCGAACTCAGCGCCCTACTCAAGAAACCTACAGCGGACCCCACCGAACTCAAGAATTACCGCCCCATCTCGCTCCTCCTGTTTCCAGCCAAAGTCATCGAGAAGACCGTCAACAAACAGCTGGCCGCCTTCCTCGAGACGAATGGATCCCTCGACCCCTCACAGTCTGGCTTCTGAGCCAACCACAGCACCGAGACCGCCCTCATCGCTGCCACCGATGACATCCGAGCCCTGATGGACAATGGAGAAACAGCGGCCCTCATCCTCCTAGACCTCTCCGCGGCATTCGACACTGTCTGCCACCGCACCCTAGTGCAGCGCCTCAGCAACGTCAGAATCCAGGAGAAGGCACTGGAAGGGATCATCTCCTTCCTCGACGGAAGAACACAGAGAGTTCGTCTACCACCGTACAAGTCAGAGGCCACCGAAGTCATCTGCGGCGTCCCTCAAGGATCCTCGCTGAGCCCCACCCTCTTCAAAGTCTACATGAGCCCCCTCGCGGCCATCGCACGCCAACACAACCTCAACATCATCTCCTACGCTGACGACACCCAGCTGATCCTCTCCCTGACCAACGACCCCGCCGCCGCCAGAGCCGACCTTCACAAAGGGATGAAAGACGTAGCCGAGTGGATGACGACCAGCCGCCTGAAACTGAACTCAGACAAGACGCAAGTCCTCATCCTGGGCTCCTAGCCCTCCGCCTGGGACGACTCCTAGTGGCCCCCCGCCCTGGGCACCGCACCCAAACCAACAGACCACGCACGCAACCTGGGCTTCATCCTGGACTCCTCCCTCTCCATGACCAGACAAATCAACGCCGTCTCCTCGTCGTGCTTCAACATCCTGCGCATGCTACGTAAGATCTTCCGGTGGATCCCCACCGAGACCAGGAAGACGGTCACCCAGTCCCTCATCACCAGCCGTCTGGACTACGGCAACTCCCTCTACGCCGGAACCACCGCCAAACTCCAGAAGAGACTCCAGCGGATTCAGAACGCCTCAGCACGACTCATCCTGGACATCCCCCGTCGCAGCCACATCTCCGGACACCTGAGAGATCTGCACTGGCTACCGATCAACAAGAGAATCACCTTCCGTCTCCTCACCCACGCACACAAAGCCCTACACAACCAAGGCCCTGGATACCTCAACAGCCGCCTCAACTTCTACGCTCCCACACGCCAGCTTCGATCGACCGGCCACGCCCTCGCCGCCGTCCCCCGCATCCGAAGAGCCACCACAGGAGGAAGGTCCTTCTCCTACCTGGCCGCCAAGACTTGGAACTCCCTTCCGACCCACCTCTGCCTGACCCAGGACCACCTTGCCTTCAGGAAGCAGCTCAAGACCTGGCTGTTCGAGCAGTAGCGGACCCCCCCCAGCGCCTTGAGACCCTCCGGGTGAGTAGTGCGCTATATAAATGCTTTGATTGATTGATCGATTGATCTGCCGTGGCAAGATCCGGGTCTTTTCATCTGAAATACAGGCTTAAGAATACCTGAAAGAACTCCCTGATGGCTAAATGGCTTAAGAACGCTCAGCATAAATGTAGGCTTAATCAGATCTAGTTTTTGACCGGGACTCAATGGACATAATAATAGACATAATAAAGGGGGGAGGGGGAAATACGTTGTGATGTTCATATCTTGGTGGCCTATTCTTTCTTTTTCTCCTTTTTCCCTCTTTTAGACACATTTGGGACTCAGTTTGGATCTTTTTATTTGGGTACTCTCCCTCGCTTCTCTAATTGAGGATGCATAGACAGGGAGTGACCTGGGGACACTCGGGAAGTGGGAGGCATCACATGGGTCCGAGGACCTATTTTGCCTGTGTTTAAGGGTGGGGAGGCTGGGGAGGGGGATTTGCTATGGGAGGGACAAATGGTAGGATTTGAAGCTTTGTTTTATGACAAGTTAACTAAATTTGAATTAATGCAAAGGGTAGGTTGTGGTTATATGGTGGAAATACTTTTTTTGGTATGGCTAATATTAGAATTGCATCCATAAATATATGCAGGCTTAATGACCTGACTAAACGGCGTCGGGTAAGGGAAGATTTGAGATTCTTGAGGCAGATGTTCTCTGCCTTCAAAGAAATGCACATTGAAGCCAGCCGCCATAAACTGCTGGAATTTGAGGTATTTCAACTTCTTTCTTGGACCAAACTTGAGGGTAAGACTAAAGGAGGTGCTATCTTAGTAAGACGGAGGAAGGCTAATATTATCTGTTCTTCCGCTGACAGTTTGGGCTGCTGGGTAATTGTGCATGGTAATTTTCAGGGCAAAGATATCACACTTTGTGCTATATATGGCCCAGTACTTGACGACCCAGAAATATATAAATGGCTTAGTCTAGAGTTGGTAGGGTGGCCATCCCCGTTCATTATCTGCAGGGATTTAAATATTAATATGGAGTGTGGAATTCTGAACCAACCAGGGACTACATATACTGGGAGAAAAACAAAAGTTTATAGGGCTTTACGACACTTGATAGATTTGCATGGATTAATTGACGCTTGGGCTTTTTTTTAAGCAGGATGATCCTGGATTTACTTTTTTCTCTGCACCACATAAAATCTGCTCTAGGCTGGATTCTCTTTTTTATTTCACCCGCTCTTACTCAAGGCTCTGGTATTACAAGATTTCCGCAAGTAATGTCGGATCATAATCCGCTTTTGCTTGAGGTGAATACACAATCATGTAGGATTAAAACTGATGCTAGGACGTTTAATCGTGGTTTGCTTAGTGAAAGGGAGTATGTTGACCCCATGTCCCCTTGGATTATAAGGTTCCTGGATGAAAATATAGGCAGTACAGGCATCCAGAATGTTTGGGATACTTTGAAGGCGGGGATAAGGGGTGAAACAACACAGTATGGATGGGAGGTTCAAAGGAAGGAAAAGGCCAATTTACAGAGATTGTATAAAGAATTGGAAGAAGCAGAGCTGAACCTGTCCCGCTTGATACGGATTGGAGGGGATAGCGATCCAGCCCAAACACTGATTGTCTTAGCAAAATCAGCTATAACTGAACTTTCACAGGCTAAGGCAGCTAGTAAATTCATAGCCTGGAAATCTAAAATGTTCGAGAAAAGTGAGCAAGCTGGGCACGTGTTAGCTGCAAGAATCAGGGAGAGGGAGACTGCGACAAGTATTAAAAATATTCAGGATCTGAATGTTGGTCTTGTGTCCGAGGAGAGGGCCATAGCTCTTGCCTTCCAAAAGTTCTATTAAAAATTATACAATGAAGACATTTGCGATAACGATGCACTTCAGGCGGAAATTCGAGAATATCTGACGGGGATTGGGGTGGATACTTTATCCTCGGAAGAACGTGATTTACTAGATGCTGAAATTAGCATTGAGGAGCTTTGGCAGGCTATAGATTCTCGCCTGGGGGGTAAAGCTGTTGGCCTACATTTTTGGCCAGGAGAATTTTATAAGATATTCCGGCCTCAGCTTACCCCGGTCATGCTAGAATTGTTCCGGAGAGTTCAGGACGGAGAGGTTCCCCCTGAGTCTTGGCGAAAAGTCCGAATTATAACATTTAAAAAAAAAGATAAAAATCCAAGCGATGTGGGATCATACCGCCCAATCATGCTTATTAATAGTGATACTAAAATTTATGCCAAGATTTTCGCAAATAGGATTTCGGGGGTGTTTAAGAAACTTGTTTCTGTTCAACAACACGGTTTTGTACCAGGGCGCGAAACAATAGATCATATTCTTCGTACGATCGCACTGTTTGATTTTACTACGGTTTTGGGAGACCCTATGGCCTTAATTCTGCTAGATGCGGAGAAGGCCTTTGATAGGGTCTCCTGGCCTTTTTTATGGCCCGTACTGAGGCATTATGGTCTTGGATAAAGAATCATAAGAGCGATTCAGAATATGTATAAGCAACCAACCTCTGTTATGGGGAATCAGACGGGCACAATTAATATTTTAGGAGGCACACGGCAGGGCTGCCCCTGCTGCCCTCTATTGTTTGCAATTTATATAGATCCCTTAATTAAAAATAATTCTTCTCAATGATTTGATTCGCCCATGAGATCCAGGTGTGGTGATACTAAAATACTGTGGTATGCGGATGACCTTGCCATCTTGACAGATTCTCCCCAGTTTGCACTTCCAGAAATCCAAAACTTGACATCACAGTTTGGTAAACTGTCAGGTTATCAATTGAATGACTCCAAGACCCAAATTATCTGTAATTAAAAAATTGTGCTGCTTGATTCTCGGTCACGAATAAGGCAAAATACTTAGGAATACTGATAAACTCTAATCCTGAGGAAATTGTGGAGACTAATCTTAAACCAATGTTATGCAAGATCGAAAAGGATGCAAGTAAGATTAATAATCTCCAGCTAACTCTTATGGGTAGATGCAACGTCATTAAAATGATTTTTTATCAAAGATTTTGTACCTTTTTAGAGCTATTCCTGTATTGTTTGAACAAGTTTGGTTTAAAAAAATTTGAATGTATAATTTCTTGGTTTGTCTGGGCTGGTAAACAGCCTAGACGAGCCTTTAAATATATGACGTTACACAAGAGAGAGGGGGGCTGGTCTGTGCCAAACTTTCAGCTTTATTACTGGGCAATCACCTTGAGGCACATTGCTGTGTTACTGGACTGTGTGGATTTAGAGGATCTTGAGATATCAGCTTATAATCTTATTTACGGGGAAGAGGTGAAGGGGTTACTATTTAGGCATATAGACTTTGCGTACTTTAAAAGTGTGAGGTTTAAGGTTTTATTAGCTGCTTTCAAAGTTTGGACACCCGTGCAGAAACTATATAATATAGGAAGAATACATATTTATACTCCAGTGATGGGAAATGCTCTTCTGCCAGCAATTTTTGCAGATGGGTACTTTAGAGAATGGACTGTACAAGGAGTTACTATGCTTGGGGATTTGGTTTCAGATAATGGGGTACGGACTTTTGATTATATACAACAGAAATTTGTAATTAGTAATCAGCATTTTTTTAAGTTTTTACATATTCGTGATTTTTTTTCTAGGAAAATTGTTAGCTGGATCTCTATTCCACTAGTTGAGGTTATTAGTGGTGGGCATTCCACTATATCTATGATTTACAAAATGGTAAATGAAAGGAGGAGTGATGATCTACCTAAACATTTTAGCCGTTGGCAGACTGGATTACATGCTGGGCAGGAGGTTTGCGAAGATTCATTATGGCTTAGTCACACTGCCACTATACCCGCCAACCTTCAGGTCCAATGTTTTAAAACTTGGCTCAATCTGTATATAACCCCACATCGTATACAACAATGGGGTGGGATTACGGGAGTCAACTGCCCTAGGTGTGGGGAGTTTGCGGTTGACAGCATCCATATGTTTTCCTCCTGTCCCAGCCTGATTCCATTGTTAAATAAAGCCAAACAACGATTGGAGCAAGTGTTTGGTTATATGGTAAACTTTCATCTCAGGCTGTTATACTGGGGGTAGCGGATGTGAATATGACGTTATCAGAGCAGAAGTTATTTTATATTGCAATGGCAACGCTGAGATTATGTTTAGCAACAGTTTTGGTTAGATCCTGCCCCCCGTCAGAACATGAATGGTTCAGTAAATTTCTAAATGTTAAGAAGTGGGAGCTTTTGGTTTTTAAGAGGAGAGGCCCAAGGGCTCGTACAGATGGAGAATTAGTATAGGAACCCGTAATTAATTGGCTGGATCGTGCAAATCAATGATTTTTTGAAGTAGGATGGTAGCCCATATGTATTGTATATATTGTATATAACGTGATATAATGTGATTAAATTGCCTCGATAATGGTTTTCTGTTTAATGGTATCTTCATCTTTATTTCTTTATTTTTTATTCTTTTTTCATTTATTTGTCCTGCCTACTTTCTACTTTCTTCTTCTTTTCTTCCTCCTGTAGCAACCCCTGGGGGGGTAGGATAGGTGAGGTTCGGGGGTAAAACTTGCAAAAATGTGAGTAATGACATAGACAAAATGTTTTGTGGTACTTTTCTTTTTGATTTCTGTTTGGATTTTTGACTCTAATGTCATGATACTCTCTAAATAAAATATTTAAAAAATAAAAAAGAATTACTTTTCAGGATCAGTAGTTGGGTGAAAGATGCAGCACTGAGGTCTCTCTGATAACAGGTGAGTAAATCAGAATTCGTAATTCAGCTGATTTTAGAGGAATTTTTCAAAGTTACAAAACTCCACACTTAGAAGAATTTCCAAGTAAAACCACTCAATGTTACCCTATGGAAGGAAATTCACTTAGCAGGTAAGTAGTGTTATCATTACTTTATATTACTCAGTGGTGTATCCTGGATCCAGCACTGGTGCATCTCCTGTAAACAGTTGAAAGAATGCATTCAAGTCATACAGACGATTTTTAAGGAATATTTTTAGTTTGTGAAAATAGACACTTAGAAACTTTTCTGGTGAAAACCAGACAATGGATTCCTATGGAAGAAAATACAAGTTACTGGTAAGTATGGTTAGAATTACTTTTCAGGGTCAGTGCTGGGCTAAAAGATGCAGCACTGGGTTCTCTCCTGATAACAGGTGAGTAAATCGGAATTCGTACTACATCCAGTAAGCACCACAGAGCTGCAAAGCAGAGAGATGTAAATAGAGACACGGACTGCACCACCTCTCTGCAACACAGCGCAGTGGCGCTTCCTGGAAGCACATGGTGGACTACTTGGCCCCCATGGTCCCTCAGGTTTGAAGTTGAATTTTTTCCCCTGCTTAAAACGCACCACAGGGCGTGTTTGCACACATCACATCAGGCCCCATCCCCCCCCTTCACCACTGTCTAAACGCACCCTGTCACCGTTCTAAGTTGAGAGATTAAGTCCCCTTCAATCTTAAGGATCCCTAGGGTCAAACTAGCCCACTAGGTACCTCCAGTAAGCGCCACAGAGCTGCATTGCAGAGAGGTATAAAAAGGGGCGTGGCCTCTGAACACCTGTCTGCAACGCAGCTCCCTGGCGCATACTGGAGATACCTGTTGGAACCTCCAATATGCGCCAGGGGCTGCGTTGCAGAGAGGTGTAAAAAGGGGCATGTTAATGAAATGTGTGGAAAGCTTTGGAGTAGATATAATTTCTCTCTCTGGCATTTCTTTAACAAAACTAAGCTCTTTGAGAACATCGTCAATAATCCCGCGTCTGCGCAATGCCTTCATCAAATCCTCTTCTGATAAATGATAGCTCTCTGTCCTCATGCACCATCCGGCAATCCTCTAAAAAGATATCCGATAAAGTGACCCTTCGGGGGACCCGTAGAGAATTGCAGCGCCGGCCCTACAAGGAGCAAAAGCCTGATGATGAAGCATGACACCCCCCGGGGTGTGTGAGGGCAGCAGAGGATGTAGAATGACTTTACCTCTCATATTTGGGTCTTTAGTACCTAGGATTTCTTTTCCTTTTTCTTCTATTTCTCCTTTTAACTTTCTCTTTTCATGCTTTACTGCACGGGTGACTTTTTGCACCCTGATGCATGGGTGACTTTTTGCACCCTAGCATAGGAACTTTGTCCTCCTGTTGATTATACCATTAAATTGACCGTCTTATTTTGACAACCTTTCCTTTCTCACTTCTTTCAGGACTCGAGCCTGCGTTGCTGTGTGCAGTATGGCTCTTGCCTTCGTTGCAGTGCGCAGTACTGCTCGTGAAGCGCAAGACATTTTCTAATTGAATAAAAGGGGATATGAACCTAACCTAGGACTCACAGACAGTCGTGCGTGCGCGTTTCCTTCCGTGCTACCCCATTGGCCTTTGCATGCAACTTTTTCTAAAAGGCTGCACGCAATTGCCCAGAGGCAGGAACATTGCTCCGCCCATGGCCTATTGGTGTCTATTGTGCGCTTGCTGCGCGAAATGGACACCATTAGAACATGGGGTTTCTATTATCGTGCCCAGACACAGGCATGATAATTGAAACCACATGTGTGGCTGCGCACCACTTGTTTTCTATAACCGGATGGAAAACATTACTACTTCTAGTAATTGTTGATAAATCGAAGTCCATTAAAATAGTTCTGACCATGCAGATGGTTGTGTTTTTAATGGGGGGGAGGGGTGTGAGAGGGCGGTGTTATTATACTCCACATTAAGATAGTGGCAATTACCAGTCATAACGTCGTCCTTTGTGTTATTCTTGGTAAAGAATCTGTGTCATACATAATGGTTTCTGCAATATCATTTTAAGTTCAACTCTATCATACAACAAGCATTTGCAAAGCAATAGGTCTCGCGTTATTAAAGTTTGAGCTAATGAAGTTGCATTATTTAGCAATACCAAAAGCTCAAACTTTAATAATGCGGACCTATTGCATTGCAAATGTTTGTTTTTAAGTAGGTATGGTGTGTTGCGAGCATCGAAGTATGTAGACATGAGCGTAACATTCGTGTCACAGCTTGTGGCTGCTTCGCGTCGCTTTAGGAATGTTATGTTTTAAATATGAGAAGGTTGAGAAGTAGAAATTAACGGCTGTTCAGTCATTCTTGCTTTAAATGTGTTGCATTCAAGACATGTTCTGATTATGAATTCACATCAACAGAATTACCGTCTCTGTCTTTTCATTCCTGCATACTGGACTTTTCTACAATTACCAATTCTCTACTATCTTTTAGATGTGGAGCTTCAAGGAGAACAATGTCCCGGCACGTGGTGAGAGACACACCGGTGACAGAAAGGTGAGCTTCGAATATTCTCTTCAGTGTCACTCTCTTACTCTCTCTCTTCCTCTCTCCTTTGATGAATGAATGATGCACAATCTTATCTTCCTTTTTATTTAACAGGTTGTGTTTCACAAATTTGTGTCCCCCCCCACACCACCAGAGCTCAACGTCTGTGGAATCTGTGATGATGCGTGGCCATCCTAACAATGCCTGAGAAGGTTGTTTCAGCAATTTGTGGACCCTCTTTGAAACACGCCGGTGGCACAAGGTGAGCAGAGAAGCTTCTTTCTGCAGCAGCGAGAAGTCATCTCTGGGCAGTGAGAGTGGATAGTGTGCAGCAACCTGAGTGTGTAGAAATTGACAATCACCTCTGGGCAGTGGGAGTGGATGGGGTGCAGCAGTCTGGGTGCGCAGGAACGGGCACTCACCTCCGGGCACTGGGAGTGGATGGGGTGCAGCAGTCTGGGCGCGCAGTAATGGGAAATCAGCGCTGTGCAGTGGGAGTGGATGGGAATAGCACCCTGGGAGGAAAAGAGCGCACAGACACCTCCTTGCAGTGGGAGTTAATGGAATTCAGAGTTGGTGCGCAGAGGCGTAACACAGAAATATGCATGTGTAGTTGTATGTACTCTGCAATTACTAATTCTATACCATCTTTCAGATCACTAAGCTTGAGGGTGCACTATGACCCGGCACGTGGTTGGACACACACTGATGTAGAAAGGTGAGCTGGGAAGATTTTCTCCAGTGTCAACACTCCCTCTCCTGCTCCATCTCTTCTTTTCTCTCTCTCACACTTTCTCTCTTCCTCTCTTCCTCTCTCTCACACTGTTCCTCTTTCTCTTTTCAAGTTGTGAACCGTGATGTCCACACTGCTGATTAATAAATCAAGGCTAAAGTCAAAGCTGTCCGCAGTATAAACCCAAAGCAGAATTCAAGTTGTGACCTTTGCTACCTGTAGTGTTTGCAGCAGGTCAGCAGAGCGGCCTATATGCGCCCCCAATTTAATGCGATACGGCAATAGGGGTGAGGTGCATCAGCATCACTGCGCAGCTGCGAAAAAACGATATTGCCATCCATAATGAAGTGATCTCTCACCTCATTCAGTCTCCTCTCTTTCTCATTTTAAAGACGTGCTGGACCATTCTATAGACCTGAGCCAGCGGTCAGCGCTGCCCTACAGACACCTCTTCAGCGTGGTTCTGCAAGAGGGGTGGGATGCATCAGGCAGACTATGCACATGCAAATAAGCGATATTGCCAGGTGTTATGTTGTGATCTCTGACTTCATTCAGTCACATAGGTCTAATTTTAAGGACCTACTAGACTGTACTATAGACCTGACCCAACAGGCAGCGCTGCCCTACAGACACATGGCGTTGGCTTTTAGGACACTGTAGGTAACTCCTTAGTGAGTGTACATGCACACAGGCTCCCACCACTGCATTACACGTGAACATTAAACTTCTAACATTTGCTCTATTCCTTTCAATGTAAACTTTACAATAACATATTATTATTTAACCTTGTTTATTCTCGTGCACTCCAACTCCTCTTTGAACCATGATTTGCACAAACGGTTGATCGTACTTCAAAAATGAAGGATGCACTCAACTCCTATTTTCTATCAAGCTTAAAATAAACCTTCATTTACCTCCAGACATTTCCACCTTTAAATTATTTCTCCCTTTACAGAAATTCATTGATTGGCTGAAACGGGCTGAGTGGGAACTCTCTCCCGCAATGATGCTCTGAGCATTCTAACACCTTCCATGGCAGTATCAAGACACCGTTACATTTTGGAGACCTGCTCTTCCATAGAAATGTACCCCGGACTCGGAGCTTGCACCAACACGTCGTGGGACACACCAGTAGTGGCAGGTGAGTTGTGAAGCCTCAGTGTGGAAGACCTACAATTGAGCACAATGCGGGGGAAGGGACTGGGGTGCAGCACTCTGGGTGCACAGGTGAATACAAGCGATTTTCCAGTAAGTAATAATGTCGGACTATATTATCAAAGAACAGCGATAACATTATCACCACTTTACCGACAGGAAACGGCAGATAAAGTGATGATAAGGGGTTGATAATATGCCCTTGTGAATTCCCATAGAATTCCAAGTTCACACCAAAACCTGTGCTTCTAAGGAAATTCACAACAGCATATTATGAACCCCTTATTGCCACTTTAGCTGCGGTTTCCTGCCGCTAAAATGGCTATGATGTTATCTCCCTTCCTTGATAATATTGCCCATAATCTATGGTTTTATGTATTTAATTTTAAGGACTTCTTAAACCACACACTATCTCACAGATCCCTACATCCTAGACAAACGGGTGATGGAGGATAAACAGTAAGGGCTGAGTGCAATAGGCCGACGCTCTATCTCTACCCACTGCCCCTGCCTACCATTTTCACTATGGTCCTTTCATTCGAACTAGCTTTCTTTACCTCTTCCACATAGCACACATACTTATGTTTAATTTTTGTCTAGCAGGTTACCTACGCTGCTACCACTGCAGTCCATTACAGATTTTATTTATTATACTGTTCTGTTAAAGTTACATTTCTATTTATATCTGTTTTAATAAAGGTTACTTTAAGAAAAAACTGAGTGTGTAGGTCTTCTTTTTCTGACAAAACTTGACTATTATCTAGTGTGATAATCAACTGTTTCTAGAAAATGTTAAAGTCGATACTATTTAACATTACAGCGCACCTACAAAAAATAATGTAACTAACAGTTAGGCACAAGAAACCTGAGGAATTAAACAACTACAAGAGTTCTATGAGTGTATCACTTTATAACACCATAAGTACTGCCTGTGTGATTACAAACACAATAAGCACTGCCTAGCACTACCGAGGCTTCAGGGACTGCCGAGGCACACCCTGCATTTTTAAATAAAGATCCTGAGTATGATGATCCCCGGACTTAAGTTGACCTCAAACTCCTCGAACAATTAGTAAACAATACCCGGGAAGGTGGCCCGCTCCTTGACTGCAAAACATCTCTGTACCCTTTCGCGCCCAATTCACATGTGACATTAAGACAGTACTTAGGGGCATATTTACAAGGACAATTCACAATATGAAAATGTCTACAAGGGATTTCACTTGTACTGTATGATTTCTTATATTTCAGTTAACTTTGAGTCAGATGCTTGCAATCAGACTCTGTGGTACAAGGGAAAAGGGTCCCAGACAAAGAACAAGTAATTACAATTTTATGTGACTATTTCAAAAAGACACATTTTGAATGCAACAGGATTTATTTCAAAATTGCATTATTACCTTTCATTGGTTAGATTTCATCAACAATATTTCAACAAACTTTATGTATATGTGCCCACATACACAACAAGGAAGGGGGGTGAAGTGAGGGAAAGTGTCAGGGATAAAGTAGGATTGGGGGAATAGTCAGAATCATTCGTGACAGGTATTAATCATAGCTTCTCATACAATGTTCATGTGGTTCCTTGAACCAAGGGCCACACTATTATGCTCGTATAGAGTCCAAAGATTAAATGATGCAGAACATCTAACTCTCCTTCAGCTGCTCTGGTCTAGCTTGGGGGTAGGAGTTGGTGAAGTTTATATGGTCTACGTTTCGACCCGAAAGATGCGTAGGATAATAGTCCTTACAAAAGGGGTCTTCTTCAGGACAGAATGGTTGTGGGTGGGCAACCTCCTATCGCACTAGAGGAGAAGAACCGGGTTAGATTACTGGTCCTAGATTCGCACGGGACTTGTGAATTTGTTCCTTACGGGCGCTTGTATGCTATTAAAACGGGTCACTCTCAGGCGGCAGGGACCTTGTCGTATTCCAGCTGTAACATGTGTTTAAACGTACTTGAGATGCGCGTATATTCAGTCTGTTATATCAGCCTGAATGCCGCTTTTCTATAATATGCTTGTTCACAGGGTAGACTCCACAGTGATGATGGGGCGGTACAAATGAATCAAAGTTAACACTGTAGACTGTGCCAAAATGAAAGCACAGGGGGGGGGGTTCTTCGTCTGAGCCTCTAAGGTATTACTCTTAGAATTTAGATCTGTATTGTACCAATGTGTTAATTAAATGGGCCCTCCTGAACACACAGTGCAGAAGTCAATGTAGTTCAGCGCCCAGGTCTCACTAGCCTTCCACCGCCATGTGGTCTTACTCTCTAAAAATGAATCGGAATGCACCAATGCGTAAAGTATACCAAACCGGTCCGCCTGATTCACTGGTGCAGGAGTCAATGTAGTTAAGCAGCGCATCTCACAAGTTTCCCTTGCCCTGCATACTAAGTCAACTCTATCAGACTCTAGCGTGTTCCACAAAACAACAAGTAATTTCAATTTTAAAAAGATAAGCAAAGCACACGGAAGATCCTATTTGTATAAAATAGATTTATATGATTTCAGCATAAAATTAAAGAAGGGTACAATTGAACAAAAAATATCAGCAAATTACATTATAAACAAGTATACAAATGAATTTAAACATACATGTCATAACCTACATCAGCTCCTAAACAATAATAAGCAAATATTAACTAAATATGAATAAATGTTTGCTAAAGACACTATAGATTGTCTCGGAGTTGACAGAACTGTCGAAGTTCGGTCTTTGTAGTCTCAGTCCATTAGACCATCCTCAGGACAATTGTTTTTTCCAAGATATAAAACCCTATATGGATATAATACAGTATGTTATATTTTCACATTGCATTATATTGCCACCTACGAAATATAACAAGTAAGGAAGGACCGTGTGCAAGAGGAACCATGGTGTGCAAATACACCTGTGTCTTAGATCACATTTGTGCAAAGCCCAAGTGATTAAAAAAGAAAAAGAAAGGGAAAAGTGAAGATCAAATCCTTCACCCTTATATTTGAACTAAAGTGTGGGACCAACAATATAAATGATGGCTTACTTCTCTTCAGTTCATGGAGTATACTAAAGTAACTGCAATTTGTGGTGGCAATTTAATGGCCACGTCCAAGTCACTGCCAAACAAAAGGCAAGGAAATGTTAATTATTTTGCTGGTCAGCATTATCATTACAGAATAAAGAAATGCTCGCCTTCAGAATTGCATACCTACAGGTATGAGGTGACCTAATTTGCAGTTAGAGTGCAGCCAACATCGGGTCTTGCTTTGTCTTCATAGAATGTGAAGGAATCGAGACGCTAAAGATGAGACGGTGCAAATCAACTTAAATGGAAGTCAAAACAGCGAATCTACAAATCACCTAATATACATTGTAATTGCCCTTTCATTTACCAGGAAATGCCGTTGTTGAGTCTATGTTATTGCAATTAAAAAAAAACTAATTGCTTGCAATATATAAAACAATTGATCAAATAACGATGTCTCTGAGACATATGTTGCCTCATGTATTTGGCAGTTAATTCTTATAGTAAACAGCCTATCTAGAATCTGCTCAATGGCAGCGATATATATGCGATGTTACATCTAAATTGGTTATCGCTAAATCTTGTACCAATGCCCTGGGGTATACCGTTCATTGATGCAGCTATACCAGAGAACAGGTAAGGTATGCTGGAATTACGCACCACTCTTAAAAAGTTGTATATCCACCTAGTATCCACCTTAAACAACTCTTTGAAAATTGAGGGGGCACTTAAGACAATGTATGACAATTTATTTGTCTCATTTACATATGGCCGAGATACCCGCCACCCCCTCTCAACACAATCCCCAAAAGGAGGGAAACTGGAAACAGTTCTTGAAGTTTTTGGAAGTGGGATGGAGTGACCATCCCGGCCGTATTTATTAAAACAAAATTAAAAACATTAAACGTTTCATGTTATGTACAATTTCATTACCACATTGCGATGTTTGGCTAATCTTAACATATTCTCTAATACAGAGGTTCTCCTAGCCGAACTAGCATCCTACAAAACATTTTCTTGACATATTGAAATTGTACATCCTAACGTTTAAGGGCCAACGGCAAGGTCATAACCGGTGTCAAGATCCCTAACCAGACTTACCCCTCCCACTTGGGAGGGGCGACAGCACGGAGGCGTACCTCAAGTGCAACTACTACCAATTTCCCTTGACTTGACGGGGGCACCTAAAAACTCGACGCCAGTTAAAGGTCGTTCGAATACTCGTGTGAGGTATCTAGAAGGTATCGTAGACCTTATCCCAACCCCACACAACTTACCGCATCTGCCGTCGCAGATGTCACTGGCCCCGGGAAATTCCCCAGGAGGGGGCTGTAACCCCTCCTACAAAGGAAGGGGCCTTGACCGCCTTTCCTTTACTTCCGGCGACCCATCCTTAGAAGGGACCGCCTCCCCATTGAGGGGCCAATGGCCACCTCTCCCGAGCGCTCCCATCCGTGTTGGGTGACGCCCACTCATAGGGATCTACTAATTAGTGCTCACCGATCATGACCTTACCGCCACAGGCCGGATAGTTGACCGGCTATCCGGACCCCCCACAAAACTCCTACCTAAAGGTCATGTTTCAACGTTTTTTAACCATGCTAAGAAGTCTCCTATGAGTAACTCATTTCCCACCCGAGACAAATGCACACCATCCCCTAAATACATACTGTCATCATTAATACAACCATGCGAGATAGAATGCAATGTCTTGGAACGGAACAACCTACTCACTTTATTATTAAGTTTTCTAACAGAATGGTTCAAAGCAGGAATCGATATAGCCCCCCGCCACACTTTTCGTGGGATCATATGAGACCACGCAATTATGCACCCCGGAACTTTCCTCGCCAACCAACTTACAGTGGAAAGCATTGCCTCTAGGAGAAGTCGTCTACCGGTGGTGACCAAATCATTGCCCCCCAAATGTACTATGACTATAGACGGCGGTGACCTCGTCCGCCCTAACAAACCCTCAAAGAATGCTTGAAACTGGTCAATACAGAGGCCGCCCCTTCCGTAGAAGGACACCCTGTACCCGTATTCCCAGGCTACGTGAATCATGTCACCTGCTTCGAATACGTCTGCGGCACGCCTCACGTATGAGTGGCCCACGACCCACACCTCCTTTTTCACAGCCGGTGATGTCTGACCGCTGGCCCCGTGTTGGGTCGACTGCATAGTCCGCCCTGCCTCGTAGGCTTGCGCAACTGAAAACCAAACAAAAACAAGAGGCGTGAGTACATCGTTACAGCTTTTACAACATGTGCAACCGCACATACCTCTTATAACAATTGGAGGACCAGCGCCCCACTCGTTTAACTTGTTCAACATTAAGACCCCTGGCTGTAGCTTCAGTGGCAGCCCCTATCCGAAAGGAATGGGTCCCGAACTCGCCCGGGTCCAAGCCCGCTGCGGTAATTGACATCGCAAGCACCCGCTGAAACTGAAACTTCGTCAGTGGGGTGGCGTCCGCGTGTCTCAACAAGTTCCCCCCCCATGATGCCACCCTTCGTGCTAGGTAATCTTCTAAACACTTTACCGGACACATGGAGGACCCAGGAATCCTGTGAATGATTATGCAGTCACCCATCCCATCTTGATCGGTCTTGGACCTGACAAAGGAGACAGTCATCGTCTCGCCCCTGATCTGAACGTGTTCCTGGCACAAACCCCCCTCCACATCTTGTTTGTTCCTCGCTACTAATTCACTTATCCTCATCGCCCCATGAAATGCAAGCGTAAAAGCAGCTCGGAACAACAACGTCTCAAACTGAGACGAGCATGTGGCAGGGAGTGCGGCCAGCAACTGGGACAACCTATCCAGACCTATCGGGCGCCTCTCATCTACTCTGCGACCCTCAAGGCGTTGCCACCCACGCAGCGCTTTTTGTACCACGAAAGACGCTGTCGGGTCCTGGATATTGTGTGCCCTGGCAGCAAAGGAAATGGCAGCACGATGCCTCTGGGCCGTAGCCACTGACTTTCCAGCCCTACGCAGGAACATCAGAAAATGTACTACCCATTCCTCATAGCCCCAAAGCCCCTCTCTCTCAGTCCCCAAAAAGGCTAAATAAGTCCTGAACGCCCCTTCGTATGCCTTCCTCGTCCTTGGTGCTAGACTCTCTCCCACGAGGTGACGAAGTTCGGGGCACCGAGAGACCAGAGAGCTTCGGGAAAGGGTGCCGGCTCTGGGTCCGCTGAGGGAAGGAAACCCGAGAAAGCCTGCATTTGAAAACGAGACAGTGCATCAGCCGCCTGATTCAACACCCCTGGGACACGTTTTGCTCTGAATATTACGTTCAGTCGCATACACAGTAAGACAATTTCTTTGAGCAGCCTTAAAATCATTTTACAACGTGCTGCCTGACTATTAATGCATTCTACAACGGTCATATTGTCAGACCAAAATATGACAGAATGATCTTTGAACCCTTCGGGCCAGGTTCTGAGGGCCACCAAAATGGGAAACAGTTCAAGGAAAGCAATATTACTTGTCAGCCCCTCTTCATGCCACCATGTCGGCCATCTTTGTGCCGACCATTTTGTGCCGAAGATGGCGCCAAAGCCCATGCTTCCCGCTGAATCTGTCCATAGACCAAGCTCATCGGAGGATACGGCTGGTTTGTTCCAGACAACTCGACCATTGAAGTCCGCCAAAAATGCTAACCAGATACGCATGTCCTGGCGGACCTCAGCCGATAGTCTCGTGCGATGATGACCCTCCTTTAGGCCAACCATCGCTTGAGCAATTGAACGGGAAAAGGGGCGGGCCATTGGGATCACCCTCAGGGCAAAATTCAACTTCCCCACCAGTTGCTGCAATTGATGCAGCGTAACTTTAGATGCATTTATACATACTTGCAGGGCTGCCTTGAATTTCGACACTTTAGCAGCTGGTAAACGAAAACAACCCTCACTAGAGTCCAACTCAATCCCCAGAAACTCGAGGCAAGTCGTGGGACCCACAGTTTTACCTGGTGCCAATGGCACGCCAAATTGACCCATTAACACACAAAAGTCAGCCAAGGCCCGGCCGCATTCGTCATCCTCGGCGGCCCCAAGGAACAAAAAGTCATCAAGGTAATGCATTACGTTCCGGAAACCCGTTTTCTTCGTGAAGACCCATTGCAGAAAACTACTGAAAGTCTCGAAATATGCACAAGATATAGAGCACCCCATCGGCATACACTTATCCATGTAATACGAACCTTGAAACATGAATCCCAGAAGACGCTGGTCGTCTGGGTGTACCGGGAGCAACCGGAACGCTGACTCGATATCTGATTTCGCCATCAGCGTCCCGGGCCCCAGGCGATTCAAAATGGCTACGGCCTCATCGAATGATGCGTACCGCACCGAACATACCTCTGGATCAATTGCATCGTTTACAGAAAGACCATGAGGAGCTGATAAATTATGAATCAATCGAAACTCACCTGGGTCCTTCTTGGGGACCACCCCTAAAGGAGAACAGACAAAATTCTGTACCGGGGGTACACTAAACGGGCCGGCGACCCGACCTCGGGCAACCTCTTTCCGGATCTTATCCTGCACTACGGTCATATGCTGCAAGACGGAAAGTTGATTTTTGCACGTCCCGACACCCTGAAAGTCCCCTACCGGGATGCGGAAACCATATGAAAAACCGTTCCGCAGCACCCCAGCAGAAGTACGATCCGGGTATTCACTGAGCCAGGGAATCATCGCCAAGGTATCAATTGGGGTTGGTAAAGGCGCCCCTCGGACTATATTAGACCTGTTTGGCGCCTCCTCTACCCCCATTCTCACCCGTTCTGGCTCTGCACGAGGACTCAGGATGGGGCGACCCGCAACCACTACATTCATGCTTGAACTTGCACGATCCCTGGGGCCTAGTACATTTACCTTTGTTAAAATTGAAACAGAAACCCCTTTTCCCTGTACTGCCGGCAGGTCTCGAGTAATCGTCGGTACCCGCCCCTGACCGAAAGGGCGTCCCTGCATATTGGCGGGAGGACTCGCCAACATTGCCCCCCACCAACGGTCTTTTCAACATTCCTGATTCTTTCATCTTATCCCATGTTAAAGAATCATAACAGTCCCAGGTTAAACTTTTGTTATGCTCCATCGCCTTCCTGAAAAGGTTATCATAACAGAACCACTGGTTACCTTGGTGCGATGTCGAGTACCCCATGATTCGTGACTGATAAACTGGAAACTCGGGAAGCAATTCAGGCCTACGTTCCCCCAAAATCGACGTAAAAATTCCCCATGCATTGCCCCAGTTGCCAATATTCTCATTCACTTTAAAGGCGGCCATTTTTGCGCGCCAAACACTCGGATGCATTAGATCCTTTTGACCCTTAACAGTTTCCACCTCATAATGATCGACAAGCAGGGAGAAAATATTCACATATTCCCCCGCCCAAATCTTTTCCTTTATTGCCAAAGGAACATGTTGCCCCAATTTTTCCCTACGGGAGGGTGCTGACTCGTCCCTCGCGATCGGCAATGGCCGCTTACCTGCACCGGACGCTGCTTCCGCCACTCGTGGCTTGTCTATCACTGCAGCCGGCGTGGGCACCTTGGCTGCACCTCGTTTCTCACGTAACTGTTTCATCAGCGCTTGTGCCTCTGCAGCCGTGGCGCCCTCGCTACTGTCGCCCAACCACGCTGCTAGCTGTGCCGCCAACTCGGGAGGCATATCCTCGGTGGATGTCGGGGTGACCACAACGGGAATCGGATTCCCCTCTCCCGGTACCGGGGCTGGCGCCTCGAGCGGGGCACTGGGAACCGGGACGTCTCCCCCGGCTGGTCCCCTTTTTGGCCTCTTGGGCTTCCCTCCAGGAACTGCTCCAGCCGATGGACGCCCCGATCCCTCCTCCCCGTCTCGCTCCGCCAACCGCTTCTTTATTTCGGACATCTCCTTTACGAGGACCCGAACCATTTGGTCAGTCGTCATTCTCTTCGCGCCTTTCTTGGGCACCTCTCCGATAAAGTATCTGGAAGACAAAAAGAAAGATCAAAACGCTCAAAATTGACTCTTCGTTCTGTCCCGAGCTCACGTGCAGCGGGGAGGTGCAGCTTCAGAGCACAAGAACAAGAGGATGTCTTCTGGTCTTGCGTCCCTTTTTATCCGTCTTCAGGGCGGGCGTACACCCGCCCCTGCCTGCCCCGCGGGCGTGGCTGGCTGCGTCAGTGTCTAGGCCAGCCCACTCTAGGGCGGGAAAGGGCGCGCCCCAGCTACGCCGCTTCGGGCATACCAGCCGAGACGCGCCTCCCGCCCAAAATGGCTTCCCGGGGGGATCGAGGCACTCTGCCATACGTTCGGGGGGACCGAGTGGTCGCCCCTTTCCACAAAACGCTGACATTCTATTCAATTAAAGAAAAAGGCATTTCGGCTGACATATCGCTGTACGTACTACGTCACAAGTTGCTAAAGTAGCCAAAACGCATAATGTCGACAACTACTTCCAATTGAAATTGTAGTTTCAGCCGCAGAAAGCTACAATCCTGGTATCATTTCACGTAACCACTGGCAGAGAAACCGAACAGGCATAGGCTCGCGTTTGTGTTTTTCAAAATCTCAATCCGGAAGTCAAGTTACTGTGGTGGCCATTTTGAAATAACTCAGTACCTCAGCTTGGTCATGATCCAACACTGCATCGTAGCTCAAATTGATATTCTACCAGTGTATAAAACGCACAACCGAGCACTTATCAATTGGGCAATGCACAAATGATTGGGCTACTGAATATTGCACATTACATAGCGTATATATAAAACAGATTTCAAAATATATTTCAACATCTAAAATCACTATTATAGTCATGTAGTTGTATAATCTGTTTCATACCTCGTCCAAACATTTTAGGCGGAAAATCCGCCCCGTGCTGATCGATATCCACCGACATCCTTAACAATGTACCACAATGTTAAAAACCTTGCGTTGCATGTGACAGATTGTTGACAGATCCAATCCACATATTTTAATCACAAATAGAGTGGTCACATGATTAGTAATTCTATTCAATTAAACAACAGAGGCACATTATATATTCATTTCATGGTTCAAGTCTCATTGTTTAATGGTTTATGACGGCACATAATGTGTATTTTTCTGATTCTATGCATCTCTTAGCTCATATGTCAAATATTTTATGTACACAAAAATGACGGCGTCATTAATGATTGTGAGAAGATTTTCACTTGAAAGATAATATGCATTCATTCTATTTTTCACAAATTTAGAACAGTTAAGACATTTGATGACTTCATAATATGAAGTCACTTAGTTGATACCAGTATATATACAGATACATTGCTTGCAAGCAACCCTGTCAGACAAAAAGGCTAAAAGACTTGGTGCGATCATTTAATAACAGTATTATAAAGCATCCCACTTAGCTATCACATTGATGGGAGTGCTTTATGAAAAGAAAACAAAAGTTTACAGATCAAAATAGACATACTAGGGTGTGCCATTCTGTAGAGGAGTTCAATCCCTTATTAACAGCATCAGCACAACAGATCCATCGTTGTTCTTTCATTGTAAGGATTAAGCATGGCCTAAATGTGCGAATTTGCGATCCGTGAATTTGCGGATTTGCGAATTCGCGATCTGCAAAATTCGCGAATTTTTGCGAATTTGCAGATTTTTTAATTTTTGCGTGTTCGCGGGGCGCTTTGCATGTTCGCGGGGCGATTTGCGTGTTCGCAGGGTGCTTTGCGTGTTCGTGGGTTTTTTGTGCGAGACCGCGATGCGCCCTCTGGTTCATCACTGCCACCCTCTCGTTTTTTGTGCTCTTCTGCCCTCTGTAGCACTCATTTTTCTGCCTTTCTGCCCTCTGCCCCACTCATGTTTTTGCCCTTTTGCCCTCTGCCCCACTCATTTTTGTGCTCTTCTGCCCTCTGCCCCACTCGTTTTTGTGGTCTTCTGCCCTCTGCCCCACTTGTTTTTGTGCCATTCTGCCTTCTGCCCCACTCGTTTTTGTGCCATTCGGCCCTCTGCTCCAATCGTTGTTGTGCCCATTCTGCCCTCTAACCCACTCATTTTTGTGCCCTTCTGCCCTCTGCCCCACTCATTTTTGTGCCATCCTGCCCTCTGCCCCACTCGTTGTTGTGCCCTTCTGCCCTCTGCCCCAATCGTTGTTGTGCCCTTCTGCCCCTTTGCCCCACTCGTTTTGTGCCATTCTGCCCTCTGCCTCACTGGTTGTTCTGCCCTTCTGCCCTCTGCCCCACTCGTTTTTGTGCCATTCTGCCTTCTGCCCCACTCGTTGTTTTGCCCTTCTGCCCTCTGCCCCACTCGCTGTTGTGCCATTCTGCCCTCTGCCCCACTCGTGTTTGTGCCCTTCTGCCCTCTGCCCCACTCGTTTTTTTGCCATTCTGCCCTCTGCCCCACTCGTGTTGTGCCCTTCTGTCCTCTGCCCCACTCGTTTTTGTGCAATTCTGCCCTCTGCCCCACTCGTTGTTGTGCCCTTCTGCCCTCTGCCCCACTCGTTGTTGTGCCATTCTGCCCTCTGCCCCACTCGTGTTTGTGCCCTTCTGCCCTCTGCCCCACTCGTTGTTGTGCCCTTCTGCTCTCTGCCCCACTCGTTTTTGTGCCCTTCTACCCTCTGCCCACTCGTCGTTGTGCCATTCTGCCCTCTGCCCCACTCGCTGTTGTGCCCTTCTGCCCTCTGCCCCACTCGTTGTTGTGCCCTTCTGCCCTCTGCCCCACCCGTTGTTGTGCCCTTCTGCCCTCTGCCCCACTCGTTGTTGTGCCCTTATGCCCTCTGCCCCACTCGTTGTTGTGCCATTCTGCCCTCTGCTCCAATCGTGTTTGTGCCCTTATGCCCTCTGCCCCACTCGTTGTTGTGCCCTTCTGCCCTCTGCCACACTCGTTGTTGTGCCCTTCTGCCCTCTGCCCCACTTATTTCCTTTTATTTTAGAATGGCGCCGGCAAGCTGCCAGCGCCATTCTAAAATAGTTACTAAGTTAGCTTCATCAGGAAGCACTAATAGATAAAATAAAGCAGGTGCTCGAGTTGGAGCTCAAATTCAGTTAAACTCGAGCACCTGCTTTATTTTATCTATTAGTGCTTCCTTTTGAAGCTAACTTAGTAACTATTTTAGAATGGCACTGGCAGCTTGCCGGCGCCATTCTAAAATAGTTACAAACACTGAGCTTGAACTTTTGCCGCCCTAATCCATTCCGCTCACGGATTTGCAAATTTTCGGCAAATTCGCGGGAATTCGCGGATCGCGAATTTGCCAAAAATCCGCAAAATCCGCGAGCTGAACGGATTTTGCGCCCATGCTTAGTAAGGATCTTGTCTACATTTCATTGTCTTATCGTGGGTTTAACTACCTCCACAACCCACCACATTTCCATTTCAGTGTCTTTCATTTGGATGTACTGTTCTACTAAGGGAGCATTTTCAGTGTGGCACCGTATTCTTGACTGGTGTTGTAATATCCTTTTCTTGACTAATTGTGTGGTCTTACCGAAGTATTTTAAACCGCACGGACACTCAATACATTACACAACATTAGGGGTGTTACAGTTGGAAAAGTTTTTGAGTGCAATTTCTGTGCCATTCAGGTGGAAAGATTTAAGATTCTTATTCGATTGGCATGCTACGCAGTGGCCACACTTGTAATGTCCAATCACTGGACTAAGTTGTTTCATATTTTCAATCAGTTTGTTATCAGTGTTTCTGTAGGCATGTACCAAATGGTCATTTAGATTGGATCCTCTTTTGAAAGAGAAAAGAGGTTTTTCTGTCAACTCAGGTAGATTGGCAAGTAGTGGCCAATGTATTTTGATCAACTTTTTTATTTCATTTGTGGCAGTACCAAAAGCGGCGATAATGGGCTTGATAACAGGCTCTTGAGAATTCCAGAGAATTCCAATAGAAGCACATGTTTTGGTGTAAACCTGGGTTTCTATTGGAATTCTCTGGAATTCTCAAGAGCCCCTTATCAAGCTCATTATCGCTGCGTTAGCAGCATTTTCCTGCCGCTAAAGTGACAATAATTTTAACGCTGTCCGTGTAAATACGCCCCAAATATCGTGAGAAATACATTGATAATTCATGTTTGCAAGTGAAAATCTTGTTAACATGAGAGTGTGGACTTAACATATCAATCCACCTCCCATATTAAGCATGCTTAAGTCAACTTCAGAGCAGATGTTAGGATCGGACATAAACCGCAATTAGCAGTTTTGCTTTCGCTCCTCAAGTCCAGGGCCGACTTGTAAATACAACGCTGTTGTCGTAGCTCCCTCTTCCATGTTGTATTGTCATAGGAACACCTACCTTGCCTCTGGGAATGCCTACATTGCATTGCATTAGAGATGCGAGGCGAGCAGTTAGCAAACCGGCTGCCAACATGCGTTAATGCATGTTAGTGCCGCCTAGTAAATAGGGCAATGTAATTTTCACCGCACTTTCGGCTTCTAAAGCCAAAAATGCGGCAAAATGGCCCGGGTTATTATGCCCCCAAGTTTGCTCCTGCCCTGCCATAGCAAACAGCAGTGTCTCGGGGTGGGCACCCCGAGACCCTGCAGGAGCCGGCCCTGGAGGTGGTGGTCCCCAGGGCCCTCGACAGCTCCAGGATGGGGGCCATGTGGCCCCCCTCCCACAATATAAAAAGCCCCAGTTGGTGGTGATCCCCGGGGCTTGGAGGGGCCTTTGAGCCCCCCTACCCATTTTTTTTAAAACCCCGGGAGTAGCGGTCCCAAGGGCTGGAGGGGGCCTTTGAGCCCCCCACCCATATATTTTACTGGGGGAGTGGCCTTTGAGCCCCCCCACCTGTTTATTTTGTAGCCCCGAGGGATGGCGTTCCCCGGGCTAGGGGGTCCCTCTGGGCCGTCCATCAAATGTAACATTTTAGACCCCAGGATTTGGCCCTCCGGGAGCTAATTTTTCAACATGCACAGGAGCCTGCGCTTCGTTTTCATATTGTTTATGGTGGATCCATGCACCCTGCATACATTTTTCCATGTTTTCAAAATAATTTGGGACCCCCCAAGCAGGTCTAGAGAGTCAAGATATTTCTACCCTGCCCCCTTTATACGTTTTGCATACTTGTTCCACTGATTTCTTGACCCTCGCTTCTACTGAGGCACAAAATGTCTGCCAACACTTCCTGGTTTGGAGTGTTGACAGACAGTTGACAACCAATTAGAATGCAGCTCGTGATCGTAAGGGTGCGCTCAGGGTACGCTCAGGATGCACGGATCCACTGAGGCCATAGATATATCTATGATTTTACTTTTGATTTTCTCAGGAACTCCTGAACAGATTTACACCATTTAAACAAAAGACATGAGTCTGAACCAAGGGCTACCTCTTTGCCAAATTTGGTGTAATTTCGTTCAGCAGTTCAGGCTATAGCTGCAATTAACGGTTCCTATGGAAAATTGAATGGCAAAAACACGTTTTGGGGCCCCCTTTATTTCTCAGCCCCACTTGATGAATCACCCAAAGACGTTCAGGATAGAAGCGGACCGGAGCTGGCCATTAGTTTTGAAAATTTCGTGAAGATTCATCAACCGGAGCCAAAGTAATTCCAAATAGAATGTTGCGGATTTCCTATGGATAATAGGTCCTAACTATAACTATCTACTGGCGACTGCTGCTCTCTGCTTTTGGGTGAAATAAAACAAAGTACCTGAGCCCTGTGGCCCGTCTCCTTCTTCGCCGGCGTTGCCGCATTGCTTGCTGGAGGCTGTTGGAATTCTTCATTTATATATACATATATATATTCACAAAAAAAACCATAGGTTTTAGGCCTTATATAGTTAGGAATTAAAATATAAAAAAAACATTGAAATTCCTCCTATATAGTTAGCTGGACATTTTATTGACATAAAACCCAATGAAATTCCATATATAGTTAGTTGCCATAACTATATATCGCGCACCCGCAATCCACTGCTGATGATGTCACATATTACATCATTCATGACATGGTCAGTGACATCACTGATGACATCACTGATGACATCATCCAGTGACTGTGTGTTTCTGTAAAGTTTAAATATGTTTTACATATTGAAGAATGAGTGGATGTATAAGTGTCTGGATGAAGGATTTAGTCGGTGCGTGACTGACTGAGCGAGTGAATGAATGTGTCTTATTGAATGCATGGGTTAATAACTAAACTGTCTGAAAGTGTGCATCAATATGTCTGTTGTTGTGCAAGCTGCTGCATGTGTTGATCAATAGCTGTATGAGTGGCTATATAGCTTATTGATTGGTTGCCCAAGTATTTGTATGGAAGACTGAGTGTGTGTGTAACTGGCTGGGAGGCGAGTGACTCTGTGCAGATCAATGTGTACTTGTATCAGTAATTGTATAAGAGAATAAGTATGTGTTAGTATATGTTTGAAAAAGTAAGGTGTTCTGTGTTTAACTGTATAGATGAGGAAATCGAAGTGTGATTGATTCTTTACAGGACTGACTAGGTGTGTGAGTAAGTCCATGGATGAGTGGCAGTGTGTGAGTGTCTGCATAGGTGTATGAGTGCATATGACAGTGTTGTAATAATGAGTGACTGTATGTACGAGTGATTGTATGGGTGAATGAGTGAATGTGTGCGTAGACGTAGGAATCAGTGAGTGCGTATGTAGTAACTGGTATTGGTGTGTCATGATGTCATCAGTGATGTCATTTGAGATGTCATCAGTTATGTTATCAGTGATGTCATTTGAGATGTCATCAGTGATGTCATCAGTGATGTCACTGACCATGTCATGAATGATGTAATATGTGACATCATCAGCAGTGGATTGCGGGTGCGCGATATATAGTTATTGCAACTAACTATATATGGAATTTCATTGGGTTTTATGTTAATAAAATGTCCAGCTAACTATATAGGAGGAATTTCAATGGTTTTTTATATGTTAATTCCTAACTATATAAGGCCTAAAACCTATGGGTTTTTTTGTGAATTTCATTGGTTTTTTAAAGGCTAATTCCTAACTATATATAGTGTATAACCTATGGTTTTTTCAGTGAATTTCATTGGTTTTTTAAATGCTAATATATAGATATGTAAGGGCAGAAACCTATGGTTTTTTCAGTGAATTTGCAAGGTTTTGAAAATGCTAATTCTATTAGCGGATAACGTTTAAATATGTTACTATCCTTGTGGGACCACCTGAGCAGCCCTAGGGATCCGATTTTTGATGCATGAACGATGGTTGGATGCATGATGGATGAATGATTGTTGGGTGGATGAATGGATGGATGCATGCATGATAGATGGGTGAATGGATGCATGAATGATGGATGGATGCAGGATGGATGGATGGGTGGGTGGATGGATGTGGTGCATGAATGGTGGGTGGGGGGGTGGGTGGGTGTTGGATGGATGCATGCAAGAGCTCATAAACATGAGACTCGCCTGCAACATCATTCACACTACAAAAGTTGTGGAGATGCAGCAATATCAACACAAAAATAAGATGCATCAGCCAACATGCATGGAGTATCAAACGACAACATACACCACTCATTGCCAAATCATAGCACGAATCATCTACAACGGGTCAGAATGGTACTAAAATGTGTCATCATATGAATTTAAAATTTGCAATGCAGATGTTTGAATGTAAAAATGAACACTTGGCATAGTACAGCCGATTCCATATGCAGTAGTGCACTTAAATGTAAGAGCTGTTGGTCTAACCTATCCTTCTCTTTTTCGTATTTTTCATGGCTTTGTTGGGGAATTTCTTTTTTGTTTTTGTCAGGGTCTGCCAGATTTACTTAAAAAATGGAATTTCAATTACCTATGCTTATAAAACATGAATTAAAAAATATACCATGATTGTCAAAATAGAAGTGTTGGTTTTGCCGGTGCTTATTTAAATGGTTGTCCTTGCACTTCAAGCATGTTCTAATTGTGTATTACTAGAAGAGCATGATTTTGATCGGATGGCCATAAAATATTTGCAATGTGCGCCTTTGCAGCTATAGATTTAATCCAGCTTTCCATAGCGTAGAATTAACATTGCCGAAAGGGTCTAACTGATGTATAACGAAATGCATTAGGGACAATCATATCTTTATTGCATCATACTCATACATTTTGATTTTACTGCAGTTTAATGTGCAGAAAAAGGAAGACATTTCCCTTGGCCCTTCTAGCACGTAAGCACTAATGTGTTAACATCTGAACTTTGCCAATATCAGAGGTCCCTAGTGGGGAAGCTAGAGAAAATGCAATGCGGTATAGTGTAAATGAAAGCCATAACACCATTCTTATATTGTTACATCGTCTCAAAATAGATTCCTTACTCAGTGCAGTTTGGCAGGCTAAGATCTATGAGATTAAAGCTATCAATTGATCAACCGAACACCGTTTTTTCTTGCTTGCTAAATATGAAGAACTTACTTCAGAATTCACATATATCTCGAGGTTAGTCACTTTAATGTTGACAAAAGAAAGATTATGTTCATTTTTTGCCATTAACACCACAACAGATAATAGAAGTCTGTCTAAATTTAAAAACACTTTCTACTGTCTGCCTTCATCGCCAATATCAAGCATCAGAGATATGTTTTTGTTCCAGATGCTTCCGCACAGTCTTTGCCCCTAAGGATTAATGTCTTCTCTGTAGCTTGGCTGATAAGAATACCGACATTTGTATGTTAATAGGCATACAGATATCCAAATAGCGCAGGCATTACAAGTACCCAGCCGCAAGGATTTCTAGATAAAATAACAAATCTGAGAATGAAAAAAAACATTTTAGACGAGGAAATCTGTCTTAGAGGTTTACAGGAAATCTCACACTTCCAACAATTGTGTACGCCTCATGTACTTGCAATTGGGACGTGTGCATAAAACGTAGGATTGCATTAAGAGCAGTTTCACATCTTTGAATCATAAACTAATGTTCACAATTTTCATAGATGTTTTTTTTTTATCCATACATTACAATATGGTTATGCATGAAATCTAAGGAAATCAGACATTTCAGGGCTTACTCAATCTCGGCAATGCATGTTTAAGTGGATCTTCCTCATGGCGGGATGGGTGATTTAAAGCTCATGTTTACAATATCAGTAACCAGAAGTCGCCCCGCAACTCTGTCTGCTATTGTGTAGGCTCAATATTGGACCAAACTGTCGCATGAACAGGACAAAGGGATGCTGTTACAGTCTGGTTTCTATAGAAACAGGGAACGGGAGACTATAACAATTGTAGTAGATACACCCCATCTGTATATTACATAAATGTCACAGTGCATCGTCTACCAAAAACGCATCGGGGCATCTTAAACCGACAACACCCAAAGCCTAAAAACGCAATCGCAAACCTTTCGCTGCTCCAACCCTAGGAGGAAGGAAGCGCGACACAGAGGCCTCCTTTTTTTCGCATGCAAAATGTGCGTGATCTTTAAAAGGCAGTGGTTGGCTGGTTTTCCGGACATGATGTGGTTGAAGCTGTCATCGTAATGGAAATTCATTGCTGTAGCTATGGTAAATCGAGTTCTCTGCCTGTGCTGAATGCATTAGTCTAATGAGATGTTTGCAGCTGGAGCGCGGGGCTGCTGCTGCTGCTGATGGAGGCTGACGGCTCGCTGCTAGCAGACGGGGCGAAGATGCCTCTCGCTGTGGTCCGCTCCGTGCCCGCGCCCACCGCCCTGTGCCAGTCAGCCGGATGCCCGAAGCCTCTCTGAAGATACGGTTTCCGTGCACAGCTCTAGGTAAGCGCTGCCCGCCATGCTTTCTTCTGCTGGCGCTGTGCTGCGGCTTCATTATTTAACAGCTGTCCTTCGTCTGCATGAAAAACAGGCTGCACGTTCATTTCCTCTCTGCCTCTGCGGGCTTTTGTGAGCCTGTTTGCGGGAGTGTGCTCCCCAACTTCTCCTGGATGAAGCGAGGGTCTGCCGGGGAGACAGCAGCAGCCTGTCAGAGAGCGGGGTGCCCGTGCCACTGCCAGAGGGTTTGTTTATGTGCGTGCAGGGCATGCGCTTGGGTGCCGGCCAGCAGACGGGCTGCCCCGGCGTGCACAGATCGTTTACAAAGGAGTTAACCTCCGAACGATGGGCCAATCCCACCGCGGCCCTGAGGCGAGCCCCCTGATGACGTCAGAGCTCCTTGACCAATCGGAGCGCGGCTCCTTCGCTGGTCCCGCCCACAACCAGGCGGCGGCCATCTTAAGGCAGCTCGGGCGGCGGCGGTGATCTCGGGGGCCAAAACGAGGGGTGGGCACCCTCGAAATTAAAATAAAAACATTAAAATGAAAGAGAGAAACCCCCCAAGCCCCTCCCAACCCCCCCCCCAAAAAAAAATCACAAAAAATCGCGGGGTGCGCGCACGCGTTCGCGCTTATAGATATATAATTGATTTCTCTTCAAATTTTCTCAGGAACCACTGGAGGGATTTACACAATTTTACCAAAAGCGTGATCTGCATACCAGACACTACTATTTTGACAAGTTTGGTGTAATTCCCTTCAGCGGTTCAAGCTGTAGCTGAGTCTAAAGGTCCTATGGAAATTAACATGGGGAAAACACGTTTTGGGACCCCCCTTTTTTCTCAGCCCCCACTTGACGAATCCCCCCCAACCTTTCAGGGAAGGAGCGGAGCGGAGCGAGCCATCTTCTTTGAGAAAATTGCGAAGATTCATCAACCAGGGCCAAAGTAATTCCCAATAGAATGTTGTGGATTTCCTATGGGAAACCGTCCTAACTATATAAACCTACTGGCTATCGCCAGTAGGTAATATATATATATTCACTGAAAAAAACATAGGTTTGACACCAGTTATAGTTAGCTGGAAATTCTACTGACATAAAACCATTTAAATTCCCACGTTATAGTTAGTTGGACTCACTATAACTTGCGCGCCTGCAATGCACTGCTGATGACGTCACATCACTCATGACATGGTCAGTGACATCACTCATGACATCACTGATGACACCATCCAGTGAATGTGTGTCTTTCTGAAAAATACATATGTTTTATATATGTATATGTAAAGGTCGATGGAAGAATAAATGTTTAAATAAGTGTCTAAATGGATTTTCCTTTAAATTGATTGGTTAACTGGCTTATTAAGTGTGTCTTAGTGAATACATATATTAGCGAATAATGTTTAAATATTTAAATATATGTATCAGTGTTTCACTTTGTGTATAAGTGGTGCATGGGTTGGTGAGTAGCTACATGTTTGTGTATATGGGTCATTAGATGTTTTTTTAGTATCAGTATGAGTGTCTGTATGGTTTGGTGGGGGTATTACTTAGCACATAGATGCATCAATGACTGACTTACTGTTTGTATGTGGTCTGCAGATAGCATATGTGCAGGACTGTATTGGTGGATGAGTGTGTATATGTGTGTGTTAGTGAGTGAATGACTGTCTCACTAGTGTCTTTATCAGTAACTACATATGTTTTAATCTAGTATATGTGAGTATTGATGTATATAAGTGAGTACATGTGAGAGTGAGAGATTCTAAGAGTTCCTGTTTAAATAAGTATGTGTTTCTATAAGTGATTGTTTAAGAGAGTAAGTATGTGTAATTTTTCTTAGAAGTAAGGTGGTAGTGTGTGTATAGCTGTATATGCAAATAAATGGATGTTCAAAAGTTTATTTGCATGTGTGAGTATGTGTGTGAGTAACTTTTGGATGACTGTCGGTGTGTAACAGGATGTATAGGTGTATCACTACATATGATGAGTGAGTATATGTATGAGTGACTATATAGAACTGTTGGTGAATGAGGGGATGTGTATATAGATGGTGGAATTACTGAATTGGTTGTTGTAACTGGTATGGGTATCTCCATTTTTTTGAAAATGTTAGTTTCTATTTTTGAATATGTGTTTTAAGGGTTACATTACACTGAAAGGAGGTCTGTCACTCTGTCACAAGGATGGTGTCATCAGTGATGTCATGAGTGATGTCACTGACCATGTCATGAGTGATGTAATATGTGACGTCATCAGCAGTGCATTGCAGGGGCGCAAGTTATAGTGAGTCCAACTAACTATAACGTGGGAATTTCAATGGTTTTATGTCAGTAAAATTTCCAGCTAACTATGACTGGTGTCAAACCTATGGTTTTTTCAGTGAATTTAATAGGTTTTTTTAAATGCTAATTCCTAACTATAACTGGTGTGAAACCTATGGTTTTTTCAGTGAATTTCATAGGTTTTGTAAATGCTAATTCCTAACTATATATAGGGCCTCAAACCTATGTTTTTTTCAGTGAATTTCAAAGGTTTTTTAATAGCAAATTTCTATAGCTATGAAATATAATATTTTTTATAATGAATCCTATATTGTATATTTAGGTAATACTATTTTTTTTATGTATATTGTTCATGTTTTTTTTTTTTTGCCCTGAAGCGCTCCCAGTGCGCGTACCGGTCAGCGCACTCGTAAGTACAGTCTTGCGGCGCGTACTGGGGAGTGTCCCGTTAGCGCTATTGCCGCGAACAAAAACATCATCGTGACGTATCGCGTAGCCACGTCCGTGTGATACGCTCGGCGTAAGCGCACCCGGAAGCACCGTGCGCATACGATCGCGATACGTAAGCACCCCGGGGCGCGTGGAGTAAGTGCGTCCGGTCATGTGACCTGAAAATAACACTTTTTATTGGTTCAGGACAGTTTTTTTTTCCAAATGATGAAAGCCCCACCTTTTTTCCTCATTCTCAATTTGAACTTTGACTGAGAAAGACCTGTTTGCAGACCTATTTGTAGTGAGAAATGGCTACAGTAGCAGCAGCAGCAGGAGCGTCTCAACCACCACCACCACAAGGACCACCACAACACCACACTGGTGGTGAAGAAGAAGAGGAGGAGGAGGAGGAGGAGGAGGAGGAGAGGCAGTTCCTGCCTGAAGATAATACCCCCTATAAACCAAAGGAGCACATAGTCTGGGAGTTTTTTAAAATCCCAAGGGGCCTAAAGAAAGTTAATGCTCCAAAAGTTACATGTCTGATCTGTGACACTGTACTTTCCAGGGGGAACCCTGCCAAAAAATATTCATTTGGTAACAATACTATGATTCGCCATATGCAACGCAGGCATCCAAACAACTATGCTGCGGCAGAGGTCAGAGAACTGACAAGGAACCCTCCCCAATCTTCTCCCAACACCTCCCAAAGAAAACAACCCACTCCATCGGGTCCAGAGACAAGGGAGATGGTCCCAAATATCCAACCCCAGTTTGGTGATTTTAAAATAGTTTGTAAATGTTGCGGGACTACAATTTGCTATGGAGAGCAAAGTATCAAACTGATCAACCGTGCTGGGGAGAACCCCAACTGCAAAAAGAAACCTTAATGTTTTCCTGTTTTTTTTGCTCCAGTTGAGCCGTTTACAATTCCCTGTTTTTTGTTTGTCCCCATAAAAATTACAAAAAAAATATAAAATTGTTCATAAAAGCCAAAAAAAGTAAAAAATGTTCCAAAAAACAATAAAAAAATATAAAACAACAAAAAGAATAAAAAAAACAGTTCTTTTTAGAACTACCTCCAATTTATAAAAAAATGCTAAATTTTTTTAAAAATCTGTCATTCTTTTTTCCCCATGGTACGCTCCCCGGTACGCTCCGCGGTGCGCGTACCAGGCGCTCCCCCTGCGAAAATCAAAAAATAAATACATTTTGTTTTGCCCCGCGGGGCCCTTTTATGCCACCTCTTGTGTCTCGATCCTACCGAGACACAAGATGGCGGCCACTCCGGACTGTTTGGAATGTTGACAGACACCCGAGAGCCAATCAGCTTTCCGCTCGCGAACTCGCGTAGCGCGCTGGAGCGCGCCCCTGTGCGCGTACCGGGGCGCGCTTATAGATATATATTTTTTTTTAACCTAAATTACTCAAAATCCACTGGAGCACTATTCTTGAGACATAGCAAAGGCACATCGGGCTACCAGTCCCTACAATTTTGCCAAGTTTGGAGGAAATCCATTCAGCCGTTCGGGCTAAAAGTGAGTCCAACCCCCCTATGGAAATTAACATGAGGAAAAGACGTTTTGGGACCCCCCTTTTATCTCGGCCACCGCTTGACGAATTCCCCCCAAACTTTCAGGAAAGGAGCGGAGTGCAGCGAGGCAAATTTACGGAAAATTACAGGCAGATCCCTCAATCGACGCCAAAGTTATTCCCAATAGAATGTTGCAGATTTCCTATAGAAAACAATCCTAACTATAACTACCTACTCGCGACCAGTACCTACCTACTATAACTACCTACTATAACTACCTACTGGTCGCCAGTAGGTATATATAGTTCGGATTTCTTCTCTATGGGATTTTTGAAAATTCTATGTCTAATAACTTTGGCGTTTGTGGACGGAATTGGCTGAAATTTTCAGGAAAATGGCACATTTAGTTTCTGAGCATCCCCTTAAAAGTTGGGGGGGTTTCGTCAAGGGGGGGCCGAGAAAAAAGGGGGGTCCCAAAACGCGTTTTTAACATTGAGTTTTCTATAGGGCGGTTGGCCTCACTTTTAGCTCGAACGGCTGAATGGATTTGCACGAAACTTGGCAAAATTGTAGGGACTGTTAGCCCGATGTGTCTTTGCTAGGTCTCAATATATGTGCTCCCGTGGATTTTGAGAAATTAACGTTTTAAAAAACAGATATATCTGTGACAGCGCTCCGGGTAGCGCTCCGGTTCGCGTACTTGACGCGTAACGGAACTTCGCAAAGCGAAGCTGATTGGCTCTCCGGTGTCTGTCAACATTCTAAACAGTCCGGAACGGCCGCCATCTTGTCTCTCGGTAGGATCGAGAGACAAGAGGAGGAGAAAAACGAAAGGGGAATTTAATGAAAGCGGGCAAGGTAGACCCCTCTTGACCCCCTAGGAATGATGTTGGGTTTATTAAAGGGTCCCGTGGGGCAAATAAAAAAAATTAGATTTTTCGCGGTAGAAGCGCTTCCCGGTACGCAAACCGGGTCGCAAACCTGTAGCGTAACGGGAATTCGCCATTTTGTGTTTCGTTTTAATTAAATCACAAGATGGAGGAAAAACAATGTGGGAAATTGGTATAAGGGGGCACGGGAGACGTATCCTGACACCCTATGTTTTCTGAGGGTGGCTGAGGATGCTCATATATGTTGATACATGTCTTCCAGCGGCTGCGCGTGAGCGGAATTTTTTTTTGCTGCGTGACGTCTGTTAACGTTCGATTCGAAAAAAATCAGGAAGTGTTGACCGCCATTTTGTCACTGCGAGTAAATATATTGTTCATTTCAAAGCGTTGGACATTGGAAAATGGAGAAGGTAGAGATTGTCTTGCTGTGTAGTTTTTCTCAGGGTGTGCAGTAAGGCCCCGGTTGTGCTTATACTCACGGTGGGGTCTTTGAACACTTTAGCAAATGATGATCCAAGCTGAGGCAAAGGAGGGTGTCAGTCGGGGGGAGCAATGGTGCAGTTTTCACTTTCATGTCTAAGTGTTAAAATCTGGTTTGCGATGTCAACATAATCGGCACCACCTTGTCCCCACTCAGGCACGTACGCTCTAGCAAGCAGCAGCCATTTTGAAAGCACTATGGCCCCTCTGCCCCTCGCCGGTCCCCAGCGCGTCTCCCTGGCGCTACGAACACCCCCCCTCTCTGACCTACCCCGTTCTCTCTGTGGAAAATTAATCAGTATTGATAAACATTGTCTGCACCATCTTGCCTTTTTTCCAATGCCACACTTTTGTCGTGCACAGCAGCCATTTTAGATGCCTTGACCAGACCCACTCTCTGCACGCCGTCGATCCTCAGCACGGCTCCCCACCCTCGCAGCATCTCCCCCACGCACTGGTCCCCCCCGCTCTCTCTCTCATGCATGGGCCATAAACCTCCCCCCATCTGCGCTGCTCTTCCCTGAGAATCACACCCCGTGCCCGCCCGACACCTCCCCTTCACCCTATTCACTACCGCACCCTCTGACACTCCTCTTCCTCTGTGTCCAATTGTCCAGGCCGGTCCCAGGCTATCACCTAGCCCTGCGGATGTAGTTTATGGCCCTAACTGTAAAGAATCCCCCCTCTTCAAAGGAGTTACAGTAGATCAAGGCCCCCACCCCATGAGATCCGTCACACCACACGCGTTCCTACTATCTGATAACGACCCTGTATTGTGATTGGGGAGGGGATTCTCACTGTGAGGGTGTGTGGGACCGAGCCTGAAGCGGAAGATTCCAGGGATGCCTTTCTGTACATCAAAGTCTTCACAAGAATGTGTCACATTACAAATATATAGCACTCCAACAAAGTAGTAGGATTATAACACTTTAATAACTTATAAATATATACAACGCTCCAACAAAGTAAACACGTTAAAAAAAAACATTTTAAACAACTATTTACATGGCAGCCTGCTGCAACATCCATCTCAAAGCATTCACCGTCCGCTTGACACTGTCCTTGCCCCTCCCTCCCCGGAGTAGCAACAATGGGCTGCTTTGGCCTGTCTTTTAGTCGGCTTTGGGTTATAAAAAGCCTACAAAATCCGTCGGCCTGTGAGGTGGCGTCAGTAGCGGACCGTTGTGCGAATATGCCGAAGGCAGCACAACGCGCCGAGATCCAGACGGCACCGAGGTGGTGTCCAGCAAGTTGTCGCACTGGTCTGGCCATCCTACAATGCTGTGCCTAAAAACGGCGTGGGGCGCCCCGGGGGGGGAGGCGGTGCAAACGGGCCTCCCCCACCTCCCCAGGTGGAGGCTCCTCAGCTGCAGTGGGGTCCCCCATGGCGTTCCAGTCGCCATCCAGTTGAGTTGCGCCCGCTCTTGCGATACAGTGCCTCACCCGCCATCCAGCTGAGTTGTGCCCGCTCTTGCGGCTACAGCGTCTCGCCCACCATCCAGTTGAATTGCGCCCACTCTTGCGGTGCAGCGATAGGCGGCTGCCACAGGACTCTCAAAATGGCGGCCGGCTCTTCGGATTTGGGCCTGGTCCACTAAAATGGCCCCGGGACACCTTGGAACTCGGACGTTTGCCTGCTAGGGCATGGGCCCCATTCCCGAAAGCGTCCCCTCAGCCTTGAAGATTCTACAAAAGTCACCGGGGCCCCCGACTCCCGCAGGCTTCCGGTGGGGAGCAGCTGCCATGATTGCTTGCGGAATGGCCACGACGGAGCCACGAGATGGTGGTGCTCTCATGCTGACGCCAGCTTCAGTCTGAAACATCCAGAAACACTGTAGACTACCAATTCGATCAGTTCCGTTGGAGCCCGAACGTGACCCGGTAGGGAAGAACTTGTCCTCCCCTCTTTTGACTGATGGTTCTTGTTGCCTATCTCTTCTGTTGTCATTTAACGGAACCTTTTTTGACTGCCGGAAGGGGTTCTGGTCCGACCGCTGGTTGGTGGAGACATTCTGACTATATCCTGGACCTGCCCGGCCTCGCCCAAAATGGCGCCGGTATAAATGGGACTCGCAACTCCTTGTTGTGTACTGGTTGCCAGCCTTGATATCACGAGATACGTATGCAGTTTTGAAGCACATGGCGGGCGGGGACGAGTACTGATTGAACATTTGGACATCCCTATTGATATTAAGTTCTGATGTGTTATTGATTACTGTACTATTGAAAGTTCGAATTAACGTCACCCATGGTACTTGCCCGCAAATGTATATCTAGATAATTTTATTGTAACTGGCCCTGTCGTACTTTAATTATAAAATTTACGTCCACCGATTCTGCAACTGTTAGACACCTTAGTTCTTCCAACCTAATGGCCCGCCCGTTACGTTCTTCTACAGTGTAAATGTCCCCTCATCATATACGATTCCAGTTTGCTCCGTGGCCGGCCCACGTGGTTATAGGCCCGTATTTGTATACTGACATTTTCACAATAAAGGTTTTTAAAACAAAACATGGTAGTAGTACCTAGATTGGTAAAGTTTTGAATAATAGCCACTGTTTTCGAATCAGTAAAAGGCAAGTGATATAAAGCAGCCCGATTACATAACGGTTAAAAGGTATAATACGCAGGAATGCTGTAAAGATAAATGGTCAAGGGCTGTTGTGTTTTCCACTCCTGCAACATAAAGTGATCAATAAGAATCCGATATTCAGGCCTATCAGCGACTAAGACAGCAGGCCGAGCCTCTTTTGCTCAACGGCTCCCTCATGGGACGAAGAAACGCCCTTTTTCTCGAAATAGGAATATTTTACTTGCAGGACAGTTGTAAATTTCCCGGGAAAATACATTAGCCTGGAACATTGTTAGTGATAAACTGTAATAAAAAGGTGGGGCTTTCATCATTTGGGAAAAAAAAATGTTCTAAACCAATAAAAAGTGTTAGTTTTAGGTCATAAGACCAAGCCTTCCATCATTAGGAAACCAAAAGTAAAATGAACCAATGAAAAGTTTTAATAACAAGTCACATGACCTGTTATGCTTACGTTACGCGCTCCGCCCCGCGCCCCGGATCGCTTCCGGGAAGCTGCGCTTCGCGCCTCGCGCACCAGAGCACTTCCGGGTGCGCTAACGCAGCGTGTCATATGACGCATTACGCGACAATGCAGATCCAGAATATAGTCAAAATGTTTCCACCAACCAGCGGTCGGAACAGAAACCCTTTCAGCAGTCCAAAAAGTTCTGTTAAATGACAACAAAAGGGACAGGCAATAAGAACCATCAGTCAAAGAGGGGAGGGCAAGTTCTTCTCTACCGGGTCACGTTGGGACTCCACCGGAACTGATCGAATTGGTAGTCTACAGTGTTTCTGGATGTTTCAGACTGAAGCTGGCATCAGCATGAAAGCACCCCATGGCTACGTCATTGCCATTCCGCGAGCAATCATGGCAGTCGCTCCCCACCGGAAGTCTGCGGGAGTCGGGGGCCCCGGTGACTCTTGTAGAATCTTCAAGGCTGAGGTGACGCTTTTGGGAATGGGGCCCATGCCCTAGCAGTCAAGCGTCCGAGTTCCAGGATAACCCAGAGCCATCCTTGCAGGCCAGGCCCAAGTCTGTGGAGCCGACCGCCATTTCGTGAGCTCCGTGGCAGCCGCCTGTCGCTGTACCGCAAGATTGGGCGCAATTCCGTTGGATGGTGGGTGAGACGCTGTATTAGCAAGAGCAGGCGCAATTCAGCTGGCCGAGCGAGGCACTGTGTCGCAAGAGCGGGCGCAAGTCAGCTGGTCGAGTGAAGCGCTGGGGTGTAGCTGAGAAACCTCCACCTGGGGAGGTGGGGGAGGCTCATTCGCGCCGCCTCTCCCTTCTAGTGCACCCCACGCCGTCTCCTGGCGCAGGTATATGTGATGGTCGGATCAGGGCACCGCAGGACGTGTCTTCAGGTCAAACGGATTTTGGGACAAGGTGTGGAGCAGGCGCTATTCAGCTGGCCGAGGGAGGCACTGTTCCACAAGAGCGGGCGCAAGTCAGCTGGTTGCGTGAAGCGCTGGGGTGTAGCTGAGAAACGTCCACCTGGGGAGGTGGGGGAGGCTCGTTCGCGCCGTCTCTCCTTTCTAGTGCACCCCACGCCGTCTCCTGGCGCAGGTATATGTGATGGTCAGACTAGGGCACTGCAGGACGTGTCTTCAGGTCAAACGGATTGTGGGACAAGGTCCAGAATGGAAGAGTCACCAAAGGGAAAAAGTTCCGCCTGACCCCGGGAGCCGGCCGCCTATGTCGGGGGCAATCTCACACCACACCAGGGCAACAAGGCTTGGGGAGGGGGCAGGAGCCAAGCGCCCCCTCCGAATCCGCGCCACCACACCGCCCCTCGGGGGCCTCCGTCAAGTGGTACAGGGAGGCACCGCATCACGTTGCTTTCCAATGCAGTCAGGTCCTCAAACAGCCCCCACTTATTTTGAGAATAGTGAAGCTGCAGCAGGTGCAAATGAGCTTCAGACAGTGTTACAAGCGCTGCTCGGAACCCTCAACTATGGCACCCAACATCCAGGACTTATGCCATTTGTGCAAGGCAGTGACATCGAAGCATCTCAGGGACCAAGCAACATACCATATCCAGAGTCCTTCCTACAGCCTCTGCCTTCCTTCTTACCTAGTTATGGTTCTTTCACTCCCACTCCAGGCTTTTAGTCTGTGGATGGAAAACCATGAACCTACACTCACCTATGAAAATCTTACTATTGATGCTTGACTGAGGCCAAGGAGATCAGAGTACATGTCTGTGTAAGTTGATGTACCTCTGGGGAGATGATGTTACGTTTAAACGTAGCCCCTGAGTGCTTAGTTTGCTTCTGTTCTCTGTCACTGTTGTTGATTTTGAGCCCCAAATACAAAGGCTTGTTGTTGCTTGTGAAACCCCATGTGTATATTTGCCCATACTGATCCATCTCATAGGCCACAGAGTAGTCGGGGAGAAATCCCGGGAATGGCGGCATGCATTTGGATCGATGTTGCAGCAGGCTGCCATGTAAATAGTTATTTAATAAAACGTTTTACCCTGTTACTTTGCTGGTGTGTTGTATATATTTATAATATTTGCATAAGGTTTGTCGTTATTTTGGGCGGGGTGGGCGGCGGAGCCGAGCTGTCTTGCAGCCATCATGGTGTCAAGCTCAGTTCCTCTCACTAGTTTTGTATTTCTCATGAGGGGTTGTTCCTAATGTTTCTATTTTAGTGAGGTCAAAAAGAGATCCCATTAGTGGCCTACTGATTTTGCTTGATTCTTTTAGTTTTTTTAACGATTTTTCACTATCTGCAAAGACTAAACAGAGTATTGCGACTCTGTGCTTGTTTGTAAATAGAGAATGAACCAAAGAGAACCAATTCTAAAACAGTAAATGCTTGGATAACAATCAATCAAATGGAGAGGGAAGCAGGCACGACGCATTACAACGGGGGCAAAGGCCTGCGTTCCCTACCCTTCACTATCTGCAAAGAGAGAATACTCCTAAAAGAAAAGAGGGGGGGGCAGCGTTCAAAGCACATCAGCGTGCATAAACACGAAAATGTTTTTACCTACCACGTACTTCACATTTTAAAGCTTTTGATATTTGCTATTAAAAAACCATTGAAATTCACTGAAAAAACCATAGGTTATAGACCATATATAGTTAGGAATTAGCATTTACAAAACCTTGAAAATTCACTGAAAAAACCATTGGTTATAGACCATATATAGTTAGGAATTAGCATTTACAAAACATTATTTTACTCACACAAAACCATTGAAATTTCATATATACTTAGTTGCACTAACTATATATCGCGCACCCGCAATCCACTGCTGATGATGTCACATATTACATCATTCATGACATGGTCAGTGACATCACTGATGACATCACTGATGACGTCTCAAATGACATCACTGATGACATCACTGATGACATCTCAAATGACATCACTGATGACATCTCAAATGACATCACTGATGACATCACTGATGACATCACAAATGACATCACTGATGACATCTCATTTGATATCAATGGTCACATCACTGATGATATCATTCATGTGACAATACAATGCATCTCCTCACACTTTAATATAACCTCTGTTACATCCAGTGTAAAATACAGAATATAATTTTTTAAACCATTGACACACCAATACTAGTTACTACATACGCACTCACTGATTCCTATGTCTACACACACATTCACTCATTCACCCATACAATCATTCATACATACAATCACTCATCTTTACAACACTATCATATGCACTCATACACCTATACAGACACTCACACTCTGCCACTCATCCATGGAGTTACTCACACACCTAGTCAGTCCTGTAAAGAATCAATCACACTTCCATTTTCTAATCAATACAGTTAAACATAGAGTACCTTACATTTTCCAACATACACGAACACATACTTACTCTCTTATACAATCATTCATACAAGAACACATTAATCTGCACAGAGTCACACATCTCCCAGCCAGCCACACACACACTCAGTCTCCCATACAAATACTTGGACAATCAATCAATAACCCATATAGTTACTCATATAGCTACTGATCAACACATGCAGCAGTTTACAGAACAACAGACATAATGATGCACAAATTAAGACAGTTTAGTCACTAACCCATGCACTCAGTGAGACACATTTAATCACTCACTCACTCATACAGTCAGTCATGCACCTACTAAATCCTTCATCCAGACACTTATACATCCACTCATTCTTCAATATGTAAAACATATTTAAACTTTACAGAAACAGACAGTCACTGGATGATGTCATCAGTGATGTAATTTGAGATGTCATCATTGATGTCATCAGGGATGTCAATGACCATGTCATGAATGATGTAATATGTGACATCATCAGCAGTGGATTGCAGGTGCGCGATATATAGATAGTGCAACTAACTATATATGAAATTTCAATGGTTTTGTGTGAGTAAAATAAGGTTTTGTAAATGCTAATTCCTAACTATATATGGTCTATAACCCATGGTTTTTTCAGTGAATTTTCAAGGTTTTGTAAATGCTAATTCCTAACTATATATGGTCTATAACCTATTGTTTTTTCAGTGAATATATATATATATATATATGTATATATATATATTCACTGAAAAAACCATAGGTTTCACACCAGTTATAGTTAGGAATTAGCATTTAAAAAACCTATGAAATTCACAAAAAAAAACCATAGGTTTCACACCAGTTATAGTTAGCTGGAAATTTTACTGACATAAAACCAATTAAATTCCCACGTTATAGTTAGTTGGACTCACTATAACTTGCGCGTGTAATGCACTGCTGATGACATCACATATTACATCACTCATGACATGGTCAGTGACATTACTCATGACATGGCGGTTCTGAAAATTCTATGTTGAATAACTTTGGCGTTGATGGACGGAATTGGCTGAAATTTTCAGGAAAATTGCACATTTTGTTTTTGAGCGTCCCCTGAAAGTTTGGGGGGGTTTCGTCAAGCGGGGGCCGAGAAAAAAGGGGGGTCCCAAAACATGTTTTTAACATTGAGTTTTCCATAGGGTGGTTGGACTCACTTTTAGCTCGAACGGCTGAATGGATTTCTATGAAACTTGGCAAAATTGTAGAGACTGTTTGCCCGATGTGCCTTTGCTAGGTCTCAAGATATGTGCTCCAGTGGATTTTGAGAAATGAATGTTCAAAAAAATATATATATCCGTCATTTGAGATGTCATCAGTGATGTCATCAGTGATGTCACTGACCATGTCATGAATGATGTAATATGTGACATGATCAGCAGTGGATTGCGGGTGCGCAATATATAGTTAGTGCAACTAACTATATATGCGAATTTCAATGGTTTTGTGTGAGTAAAATAAGGTTTTGTAAATGCTAATTCCTAACTATATATGGTCTATAACCTATGGTTTTTTCAGTGAATATATATATATGTATATAAACACACACACATATAAATATGTGTTGCATGTTGAATACTTTATGTATGTGTGCACAAGTCGACAATATAATTATGTATTTATTTATTTATCATGTGAGTTTAGGGTCATTGAGTTGGTGTGCCGTAGTCATTATCAAGTAACATTTTATTATGCAAGATTGAGTGAAATGGAGGTGCCCCTTGCACTTAGTCTCAACAAGACAAGGTGTTAGAATGCATTTTGTTTTACAAATTGGAAATATATTTATAAATATATGCTTCTATACATAGTGCATGGATTCAAAGCTTTCATCACTCAGGTACACCAAGCATGTAATGAAAGTTCAAGTCATCTTCATAAATCAGTAGTCAGGGCTAACCAGTTTTGGGAAAAAGGTTGATAAGAAACCCACTCTGCACTGGTTATTCGTAGTGTTGAAAGGGCTACAGGTTTGCACTCATGTATTCACTGGTGCCCCATACTAATGAAGTGTCTTGTTCTCCATGTCTGGGTTGGGTGTAAAGGCCCCCTTCAAAACTCATCTCTGACCCGCTAATGGATGTAACATTTGAAATAAGGCTCCGGGTAACAACAATGTCCTAACAATTTTGTTGGAACATTTTTGGGGTATTTTAGAAATTAAAGCGGAGCTGGTTTGATGGAAGTTCTCCAACATGGTGGGCAGGGTAAAAGGTAAAGAGGTTGGTGGCCATGGGAGGAGAGATGTCTCCATCTGTCCCCTGAGAAGAATGAAGATTCAGGTGGGCTGTTTGTACGTCAGAGTGGGGCAGTGGAGTTGGTTACCTCCGGGAAGTGGCAAACTAGACCCGACATTCGGGGGGGACCTGTCAGTGGGCTGGGACAAGCATTTTTTAGCAATGTAAGAAGAGATAACCTTGAGGCCAATATGAGGGAAAGAAGTGCCAAAACTGCAGTTTAAATATTAGACAAATAATCTTTATCCAAAGATTCATCATTTAAGTTGAGTTGTTGGTTGCAGGTATTGTTGATGATTTACGGCATATGGATATTTTGAGGTGGCATGTGTTTATTTTGGTGTGATTAGATATCATTCATTATTTGACTTTGAGATATTGTGTGATGAGTCAAAGTCAGATGAGTTTTCATACTTAAGTATGATTTGTTTATTATCTGCTTAACAATAACACTTGAAAATGAAGTAGCAGACTTGGTTCAATACAGAGCAAAGATAAATGTGAATGAGGGAATAAAAATGTTTGCTACATCTTCTGAACTATATTAATAGAGCTGACATGAAGGGAGCCATGAGATGATGATCTGTCTGATAGAAAAGATGCAATCTGACTCAGTCATGCGCACTGCACTCTGATGTTGTCTAATCTGTGTAGAAGCCAGTGATGATGAACAATTTTAAATGCAAGAGAGAGTTCTAGTAAATGATGTGCCTCCAGTTTTAATCCACTGTCATTTTATAATCATATCCTGTGGAAATCACGGCTGCTTCTGTGCCTCGGCCATACTAGAATCTCTTTTGCAAGTCTTAAAGCAGGTCATTTTCTTTGAATGTAGGTATATTTTTGAGGCACTTTGGTCTAGAAAAGCTTGTATGTAATTCACATAGACTAAGCCTGGGCAGAGTTCATGGAGTTCTGCTGCGTGGAATCATCGTGAACGCCACCATGCACAGCAAAAGTGGGCGCTGCTTTTTTTCTGCCGCTCGAGTAGATGTTTACGCAAGCAGCAGCTTTCTCAAAGCGAACAGACAGTTTCTCACTGTGAGCGGTTTCTCACGCTTTCCAACTTGATGTTGATGATCGCGAACTAGGAAAAATCTTGCCGGGAGGTGGATTTTCCTCGCTTGCACTCACCAACTAGACGTTGATGAACGCGAGGGAAAACTCCACAAACTGCAATCGTAGTAGAGTTCACCACCCAGACTTAACTTAGAATTCCTTTGCGGAAATAACTATACTCAATGAATCGATTGTTCTGACTGGATTGGCTGCAGAGCCAGTCATTGATATGGGTCTGCAGGCAATTCTGCTGGCATACAGGCCTACAACATTGATGAAGGATTGTTGATGCTTTGATGAAATTACAGGTGAGTGAATGTAGATGTTTTTCTGTTTTGTTATCTTATAAACTGTATTGAGCCTCTGAAATTATGATTGAGCAGAGGGTAGGGATGCAAGGAGAGTGAAATTGGTGGGTGAGACGCAATGCAGGTTTGCCCTCAAAAGAGCATGGGGTAGTGTTATGGAGGCCTTCAGTTGTACTGCCAAGGAATCAGGATGTTATAAGGTACTACCACCTCAGATGTTATTTCATGGCAGACCCTTTTTCCTCTGAAATCTTCTAGTGGTCTGTCATCGGGTCTGAATGCCTCTAACCTTCTATCTCTCTATACAAATGTTCTGCCTCATGTTAAGTGTTTGTGGCTACTCTCAGATCTGCAGCCTGTAGGTAAGCTCTCCAAGGCATATGGCAACTACCCCTTGAGGAAGGTAGGTACCAGGTCACAAGGAGAGCTAACCTTACTGGCTACAGTCAGCTTTCCTTGCTACCAACTCATAATTTTTCTGAAGCAAAGAAACCAAGACATACAAGCTACTCAATATTTAGAGAATGAGGAAAAGCTTTTCCTGAATGTGTGCACTATGTATAGATGGATAATGATCGGAAATAATGTATATTTACATCAATGATTATACACGAAAATATGCACCTGTTTAGTACCCACAATATAGCATATTTATAGGAGTCAAGTAAACATATATGTAGGGAAAAGACGTTAAGATAGCCATATTAATTTAGGAAAAACATCATATTGCCTGTGTATCTAGGACTAAAAATGTTCCATGTGGGGTGTGCAGTTATGTTGTCATGTTCTGAGTGCTTGACTCTGACTTATGTCTAAAATTTTGATATTGGCTCTAGGCTCACGCTGATATCACATGTGCTTAGGCCTACTACTGTCCCTGACACAAATGAAGTCTTGCAACTATCCTGTGACCTGGAGGGGTGCACAATTTGTATTCTTATTTTGCTGACAGTGGATTACCACCACAGTCATGTGTTTATCATGTACATTGGTGGTGGCAGCATAATATGTTTTGTGAATCCACAATTGTGATCAGACCTTCTATCTGTGTAGACTCCCCCAGTTCTGTAAAGTTCTGCATCAATGTGTAACCTACATCCTAGTATTAACAATCAAGCACATTGTGTGTGTTTGTGGCTAGTGTAGTGCATGTAGTAAGTGCATGAGTGAGCCATAGTAATGGAGGCCTTCAGATCCTATTTTAGAGGCCCTAGCCTTTGAACAAGATAGGTGAGTTTGTTTTCACAGACAGTGAAAGAGTAATGCTATCATTACTGAAAATGGAGGTAGGTGACATGGCTCCTTTAAAAATCACTTAAGCAAATCCTGCCGAGTGGAGCTGCTGATTATTTTTCCTTCGGTACTGGTCTTTGGTAGGTATTCTGGATGGGACTTTCTTCTTTGTTAATCAGGGTGGGAGAGATCTTTTAGGTTTAACCAGCTTTTTGTCATCAACCTGATCACTGTTTAGTGTGGCTCGTGAAAATCCAGTTGCAAAATCAATATGACTCTTTGAGCTTCTGTTGTGAGTACTCCAGGCTGGAGACTATCCTGCTCTGAAGAGCGTCACTCTCCATAAAGGCTCTGTCTGGCAAATAGCCTATAGAGGACACTTGACAGAAGAACCAGCCCAAAACTGTCTTGAGACTGCAGACTTAGAATCCATGTTCATTATCTGCTTTGACTGCGTACAAGTGAAAGTAACCTACATCGTTGTTGCTCCAGTTCCCAGTCCCTTCAGCAAGGAAGGGAGCATTCTTCAGCATAATTTGAGAAGCGCTGTAAAACAGCCAGAACTGATGTCTGTAAGACAGCCAATTTCCCAGAGGAAAGGGTACATCAACTGCAGTATTTACTTGCTGGAGGAGCTTTACTCTTGACCTGAAGCACCTGGTAGACAGCTTCCTTGCTAAGAGACTGAAAGAGCCTGTCAAGCCCCAGGAGGTGTGACTGTCCAGGTAGTGCCAGAATGTACCAGACATGTGTGGAGGGTCTACCAGGAGAAAGAAGACTACAGAAAGGTATCTGCAAGTCCAAACAGGGTGGTTGAAGTCTCTCTAGAAGTGCAGTTCCAAGAGGGAATCACAAGCAGGCAGCCAACATTGCAAAATGAACAATCATGGTTGACATTGTTGCTTAAATGAAGAGCTGTTCCCATGGTGAATGTAGCCACTGAAACCCAGATCTATTCCTGTGGCTGTTGTTACCACAGAAGTCAAAACCCATGTCCATGGTGGAAGTCTCTATCGTAGCCAAGACTTGTACACATGATGGTCACCGCTACATTATTTACAAAGTTCATTCCATGGCTGTTGAGCTGCTGTTGTGACACTCCGGTAAATGATGGTCAGTCTGCTACACAGTGATGCAGAAGCAGATCTTATGCCTTCCTTGAGTCCTCACTGACTTCCATTTCCTACCTTCAATGAAGAACTCAGAGCTACAGCCTTGGCTGCCTCATCCTCCAGCAGCCTATGCAAACCCAGGGACACTCCTGCAACCATGCCGTCCCCTCCTGGAAGTGGGCGAGATCGGAGACGCAAGATGGTGAAATGCATACAGATCTGCATTGTGGTGTGGCTGTATCCAGGAGACTGTACTGAACTGAGCACAACCATAATTATAATGGGGTACCTGCACCTCCGCCTTGAAAAATAGCTCATAAATAAATAACCAAACGGGGACCTGCCTAGACTCACAAGAGGAGCAACTCATGTGAAAGAGAGTAGAGGAAGACAGTAAAGACAGTATCCCAACATAATTGCATATTTGATCACCTGTGTTGTGTTTTAAACTTGTGGTTTTCCCTGCTCATGATTGCCTCCATTTAGCGTGTTGAATTGTGGAATTTGCAGTCCAACCTCTGTAGTTCGTCCCTCTCATTCCTTGGTGACAATTCTGTTTTCCCTCCAAATTTCTCCTTTGGTCTGTGCTAAGACCTGTATGTTAAAACAGTGCACTCCCAGCCACCATTGTGTGTTCACAAGCCAGTGAAACAAGCCCCCCTGCATCCCCCCCCCCCCAGCCACTGGGATTTTCTACATCAGAGGGTGCTTCTGTGAGCTGTTTAAACTGTGTTTACTAGGGACTGTGCACTTTGTTTTTTTTTGCCGGGAGAGGGAGTAAAGTTTTATTCAAACAGTATTGTTAGATTTCAAGTTAGTGAGGCCTTTACCTGCAGAAATCCAAAGTGTGGATTGAGCCGGTCTGTCTCCTAGGAGATTCTGAACAGGAGAAGCAGCTTCCAACTCCCTGGCCACCAAACCTTGTCTGAGTTAGCTATAACCTTATATGGTCTGCTAGTGGTTGGTGCATGTGCACACCGATTGGTGGTTTTATCTGATGTTTCTATTGGATTAGGGTTAGTGTCCTCATTGGTTGGGTATCTGAGGGTTCTGATTCGTTTCTGGGTCTGTGATTCAATCAATGTAGGGTTGGGACTAGGGTTAGGGTTAGGATTTCTATTGGAAGTAGGGACTGGGGCTTCCTATGTTATTGGTTGTTGGGAATAGGGTGGAACTATGGCTAGGGTTAGACCTTTAATTGGAAGTTGCGATTAGGGCTTCTGGTGTGACTGGTTGCTGGACTAGTTGTGGAACTAAGAGTAGGGTTAGTCTTTCTATTGGAAGTAGGGACTATGGCTTCCTGTGCCATTGGTTGCTTGGACTTGGTCTGGGACTACTGGTAGGGCTAGGGCCTCTATTGGACATAGAGAACGGAGTTTTTGAACTGGTTGGGTGCTTGGAAAAGGACTAAGATTGGTTGGCTGTAATGTCCTGGTCTCCTATTGGTTCTAGATTTTAGGGCTAGTGTTGTGATTGGATAGTGTTAGGGCTAGGGTTCCCATTGGCTGAAGGGTTTACCTGATTACTAGGGCTATAAAAGGCCAGGGTAAGGGCATCTCAGGACAAGGGCAGTTGCCTGTTTGAGCCTGTTCAAGACTGACCAGGGCCAGGAATGATGCCCATTAACCCATTTAGCAATACCCAGCCCACACCATCCACACCCACAAACTTATGAAACTTATGGATCTATATATTTATAACTTTCTTTAATTTAGCATTTCCAATGCACTACCCTATTCCTCACCCTATTCTTCTCTCAATGTATCCTCGACATCTTCTCTCATTCATCCCAAACCCCACACCACTAATATGATCCCCAAAATAACCCTTTCTAGACTCTCTCCTACTCTAACCCCTCCTTGCATCCTCTGACACCTCTTTTACTATACTGGTCCCCTAAAACAAACCTTTCTCAACTCTCCCCCCTGACTCCTCCCCTCCAAAACTCCTTTTTACTCATCCAAAAGCCTCCTCCTACTGCTAAAAACAAAACAAACAAAAAAACATCTTTCACTCTTTTATTCCTCCACTATAATTTTCAATCAAAATTAACAGACTAACATGTTCACTTCTCAAATTCTATATTCAACTACACTAATTCACCACTAATCCTTTATGGGTTCCGAAGTGACGTGCTACTCGCCAGAAAAGCGCTTCATGGGTAACAAGTGCTATATGAATGCAAATCTTTCTTTCTCTTTTATCCCTCTGCTATCCTTCTCACTCTAACTAACTGACTAATATCCACCACTACAATTACTTCATATTGCACCATATTAATTTACCACTAATCCTTTGTAGGCGTCCTGAATAGCGTGCGTCAACAAGAGCTATATAAATATAAAACCTTTGTCCTCCTATATCCCTCTGCTATCATTCCAAATCCAATTAACTGACTAACCTATCCACCACTTAAAATGTACTTGCATGTTTCACTATACTAATTCAACCCTAATCCTGTATGGGTCCTGGAGTAGCGGGCTACTCGCCGAAAAAGCACTTCGACGCCTCGTATGGGGTAGTAAGTGCTATATAAATGCAATTACAATGCAATACAATACAACTCATGTGAAGGGGAGTAGAGGAAGACAATAAAGACAGTATCCCAACATGCAGTCGCCTAAGTGCATATTATTGTACCTGTGGTGGTATACCATTTAAAGCTTGTCTATTAGAGCACAGGATTGGACAAACAGATATTGATTTGCTGGGTGATCTGGGCTCTGAGTTTGCATACCCCTACACTAACTCCCTGAAAACCATGTGACTGATCAATTTTGCTGCCACTGAGAGACATGTTCTGGGAGTTTGTATATGGCCGAGTTCTATAAACCACCATAATAGGACAGACTCTGTGTCATCTGATGCGAACCACTCCTGCCCTGATGGCTGCGGCCCTGTAGACTCTACTTGCTCAGGGCCCCCTGAACTGGATCTGGCACATGTCTTCTGCCAGAAAAGGATATGTGTTCAGAGTGATCAAATATACACTGTATGGCATCTAAGTCTAGTGTCCTTCCCTTAATGCTAAGTTTCCAATGGGAGTCAAGGACAGAATGGGCTCAGTTAGGAATAGGGCAAGAGTCACTAAATACATTGTATGAAATGAATGAAAACAAAGATTATTTTTAATAGAACAAATACTGTTTTCAAAAACACCTTTGGATAATCACCAGTACTCCACAACAAATGACATAACTCCTTGTCTTATTCTTTATGTGTTAATGCACATACGTTAATGTATAGTGTTATAATGTGATTTTTAAGCACCATATTTAATGTGTTTCATGACTTCTGAGATGTATTCTTTAGGTACGGCCATCTCATACCGTATGTGGTCAACAGAAAAAAGATTTAAGAAATGCAACTGTCAGAGAGACTTTGGGTTCTCCCACATATTTACCTTATTACAGCATTTGATTGGGCAAAACTTGTTTGGTGCTGCTGAGAAAGAGTGCAGTGCTTCTTCCACTTCTATTGCCTCCTGAGTGATGTCCCCTCACCTAACATGGCTACCCCATTAAAACACAATAACATGGCAGTGTGCAAGAAGAAGACCTCTCCACAATGATGTGATAATTTGGGCTCAGAATATTACTCTGTGAGCCGACAGCAGTATAACTGGTACAAGTATTGGTGAACAGAGCTTTCCTAGAAGGGATTTCTCTCATCCATAATGGTTACTATGTCCAGCGTGATGAAGCAGTAGCATCGGAGCCTGTTTTTTTTTTCTTCTCCATTTACATTACTGATATTCAAAATGAAAATGTTTTGCCCAACCTTCCTTGCACTCCAGTAGTCCTTCTCACTGCAACCTTAGCCTGTGGTCATTTGTCACAAAAGAATCATCCCAGCCCTTCGTCCTACACCAACCTACAACCTTACTTCACTCTCCTCAACTTCAATGCCCCTCCATGGACTCTCCCATCTCACACACCAGCTGTAGCCCCAGCACACTCTCCCCTCCAATACCAGCACCAGCAGACATCTATTTCTAACTTTAGGACTCCTAAATGCCTTCTGTGAATACCTAAAGTCTTAAAGTTAGGATGTTTCTCAGTTTAACAGTCCTAAAGATAGGAGTCCAAACTTTATTACTCCTAAACTGAGAAAAATCCTAACTTTAAGACTTTTGGTATTCATAGAAGGCATTTAGGAGTCCTAAAGGTAGGACTCCTAACTTCTGTGAATACCAAAATGAGTAAGTGCTTTCTGTGAATACCAAAATGAGTAAGTGCCTTCTGTGAATACCAAAATGAGTAAGTGCCTTCTGTGAATACCAAAATGGTAGTAAGTTTAGGATGTTGTCTTAAGTTAGTTCTGTTAATCCAGCCCTCATTCACTATAATTTTGGACCAAGGAGGGTTCCCTCCAGGACTACCACACAAGGCCTAAGGTGCTCAGAGATTTTGCGGTATAGAAGAGTATTGAGAAAAGTAGAAGTGTAGCAAGAACAGTGAGGAGGACCAAGGGAGCACAGAGGACGAGAGAAAGCAAGGAGTGTAGAGGACCAGGATTCTAACAGGTGGTGATGTTGTAAGGAGTGACGTGTGGATGTTATGTTGAGGGAGTGAAGGGATCAGAGGACAGCAGAGGGTGATATGTGTGGAGGAAACAGTGAAGGGCAGAGGTCAAATGAGAATAATGGGGTAAGCAGCGCTGCACGGCAGCCATATGGGAGGTACTGAGAGTCACACAGTATGGGAATGAAAGAGGGACCTGAGGGAGCAAGAGAATCACAGAAACGCAGGAGCTGTGAGTACACAGAAGGCCATGAGAAACAGAGAGAAAAGGGTAGCAGTTATTGAGAGAGGGTGAGGAGGAAAGAGAGGGCATTGAGAGAAAAGTGTGACTCAGAAATGGGAGCGGAAGGTAGGAGTGGAGAGGAGTGTTCAGAGTGTAGTGAGGGAGAGTTGGAGATCAGAAGAGCCAGGGTAGTGACTGAACCTCAGTTCACTCAGGAGAAAGTATGGACAGGACAATGAGCAGGGAATGGGAGCCACAAATTAGAGAAGGCAATTGCTGCTAATGGAATATAGTAACATAATAGTTGACAAATTCTTCTCAGCAGCAGTAAGACTAACGAATTTGGTGGACAAATAATGTTTTAACTGTGATTTATCTACCTAACTTGCTTTCAGTCTTTCTGATGAGTTTTACATAGTGAGTTTTGAAGAAGGAGCTTGGCACTTTTTCTGTAATTTTAATACTCTGACTTTCTTTTACTCGTAGTCACTTTCTGAGTACCGGGGGACGCTGTTTTTAAGGAGATTAACTGTCGCCCCACCTTTTTACTGAGATTCTTGCTGTCCTGCTCAGGGGGCTGAGAACGGGGGATTTTGACTGTGGCTCTGATTCTTGCCCCAAGCTCCCAATGAGGAATCATGGATATCCCTTAAAAATAAATCATTACACTGGCTGAGTAATAGGGTAGGATTGCATAGTCAATTATTTCAAGACTTTAAGATGGTTAGACGTGTCCAATGGGTGGGAGTGCGGGAAAAGGTTTTGTTGGGTGACTGAATGGTCATGACATTTGGCTCTCCCCGGTTGGTAAATGAAATCCTGAGCCTAGAGATAAGCCAAATTGTTAATGCTGTTGGGATCAATATATATTGGCCTCTTCAGTGTGGCCCAGTGATGAAGCATGTCATCACCAGGTGGTGAGTGAGGGCTTTCCTAAAACATCCTGATTGAGGCCATCCCCCCCTTTCGTTGCTCCTTCGTGTGGTTCCGCTGAAACCATATGACACTCTTTTTTTGCTTACATGATCAATATATTTCCATTGGGTTTTTTCTATCCTCCTAAAAGAACGAATTATCTCCCTGTAAATTCGAGAAAGCCTTCTATGGTTCAATGGCAACTACAACCTATTCCAACCTATAATAGATTTAATGCTCTGTCAGGCCTAGATGACAACGAGTGACTGGACTTGGCAATAGCAGAATCAATGGCAGTGAGTTCTATGGTACCCCTTAGTTAACTAGAAATACCAACCCCAGAGCCCTCACATGCCAGATTAGAACCAGCTAATTTTCTTACTCACTGTACAAATAGTGGGGATTGGACCACATCGTGTGAGGATGTGGCCTCTTTTCTCAATAAGGGGGAACTGGTAAGAGGCTTGTCTGTCCCAATGTTAAACATAGAGCACTCGCTTCAGGATACGAGTTCCCAGCCGGAAACGAAAGGTCTGAAACTAGATATTGTCTTTTGGAATGTTGCCGGCCTACTCTTTAAAAGCACAAATGATAATTGGTTAAAATTGGAAACACAACATCATATGCTTACAGGAGACATGGCTTTGTTCCCCTATCCATTTGGTGGGATATAAAACCTATTTTTCAGAGGCAATTCAGTTCAGTTCAGTAATCTTTATTTCAAAGAATAAAAATCCTCATAAAAATACATTACATAATAAAATTTCATTATATAACATTTCTGAACTTTTGATAAATTAAAACTGTGGAAAAGAGAGGGTACAATTCATAAGAAGAGTCTGATTATTTACAAAGATAAATTAATTTCTTGTATTCCTCAGTCTTACGGCTACTTTTAAAAAGCTTAAAATGGCACATAAAGTATGGGTATCACTAGCTTTCTGTAGGAAAAACAGTGCAGTTCTTGCGTGGCGAAATTTCTGTTTCCTAAGAATGTCATAAACAACACAAGAAAACTGGTGGTCTAACAAGGGAAAAAGAAGAAGAAATAGTCACAGAACACGAGTAAGAGCAAGACCCCAAGCAAATCATTTGCCTATATGACAGCTAGTGGTAGTAATTTCTGTTTCCTAAGAATGTCAACCAAAAACAGACGCCTAGGATTTCTATAAAATGAACATAAAAGTACAAAATGAAGGGTGTCCTGCGGAGACCTATTGTCGCAGCCGCAGGCACCCTTCTGCTCAATTGTTACAGTAAAACCAGCAGGGTAAGCTAAAATGTTAGGTAACAAATTGAGCCTAAAACGGCACATTAAAAATCGGTCATTTTGGCTGTACATCAGAAACAGATATGGTTCCATTCCCGCCCCATTTCTTACAAGGCCATGAGCTGCTATTTATTTCTTTACAGGGCCGAGACCACTTCTAACAGATTCACATTTTTCTAGGAGCAATTTTTTCACCCTTAATTTACAACTGTTTGAAATCAAAGAACGGTCACTAAAAAGTTGGCACTGGTCTATATTCGCTAAAGAATTTTTCACATATTTTAGCCAAGGAATTTGTAGCCCCTTATCCCTTTGCAAGCTGTCTAAGACAATTTCCCTGCTCAAAGATGCCTCCGGGTTGGTCCAAATTCTAATCCATGCTATAATTGGCTTCAGCTTAACGTAGTCTGAGATGTATGGCATCCCCAGTTCAGCATGGGCAATTTTGGCAGAGGTGGAATGTGGGATTTTCAGGATTCTGCGGAAAAATTTATCTTCCTGTAGTTGTAGTTGCTTGCAGTCCCTGAAACCCCACACCTCCTCACCATACAAGGCCTTTTCTGTGCTAATTGAGCCATATAACGCCATTATTTGTTCTGGACACCAGCGCCCCAGCCTACGAGCAAAGCCTAATATGGCACCATTCGAAGAGACTAACTTGGTACAATGTTCCTCGAGGAGTTGGCTGTCACCATCAAATAGGAGACCCAGGTAGGGAAAAGTCTTTACTTTACCCAAGGTATGTGACCCTATCTTAAACACACACTTATTTGCGGGTTTTTTGCCAGCCACCATAACAAAGGATTTATTTAAATTGACAGATAGGTCTAGGTCGGCCATAAACTTAACAAATCCATCCACCAAAAGTTGTAGAGCCCTCAGGGTCCGGGCCAGCAGGACCGCGTCATCCGCGTACAATAGTACTGGGATTTGACGCGGTCCTACTTTGGGGCAATCCACATCTAGGGCGGTAAGGACACTCTCTAAGGCATTGATGTAGAGTGAAAAGAGAAAAGGGACGAGTATGCACCCTTGCCTTACTCCTCCTGAACATATAAATTGGTCAGTACGTCCCCCCTCTGGGCTAAAACGGACCCTGGCGGTAGTGTTCCAATGCAACTCTTTAAAGATATTTATCAACCCCACATCAATGCCTAACTTGTGCATCATGGCCCACAATTTAGTCCTATTGACATTGTCAAAGGCCGCAGCCAGGTCCATAAATCCCATATAGACCGAGGCAATTCAATCTTCCTCGGGGAGGCCGAAAGGGGGCTTAATAATGTACATATCAAATGTCCTATCAGTTAATAAAATAGCTGCTCTGAGGTTAGAAAGTAACTATCAGATTCTTTTGATATTTGTAAACAAGACGTCAATCTTTTTTGTTGTAAAGTTTTTTAACAATCTACATCAAATTGACTTAATTGATGTTCTAAACAAGGTTTCCTTTTTATTGCAAGATTTGCGTTCGAAGTATATTAATAAATAATTTGCACTGATTTGGGGCGGTGATTTTAATTTGTCACTGTGTAAAAAGAACAGCACTAACAACTGTGGCATGCAGGATGAGGGTGGGAACAATTAACGCATTTTATGCATACGAACGTGGGTAATCGAATGAATAAGATAATGGTTACCATGGATTTAGGATTTGCAAATCAACTGGTTAGCTCCCAGTCCCGTTTTCCTCTACTTTTAATGGAGAGGGCTTACAGGCACAATTGATTTCATTCTTGCTTCTTATAGCACGGCACCAACTATGCAAAAGTTTGATACATTATTAATGCAGTAAGCGACCACTTCCCCAACAGTGTGTCAATATGTGTTCCTAAGTACAAAAAAGGGAGAGAGCCAGTCTATTGGATCAGACACAACAACCTACTTAGTGCTCAGAAAGAACGCCCACCAGACTCAGATCTCTTTCTCAGCAGTCGGCATGAGTGTGAATTCCATCAGCCCACCCTTTTGGCGGAGCCTCGTCATCGGGAATGCAACGGAGGAGAGTTTATGCGGCCGATGTTGCCCACAGGCTAACAGCATTGGATACCTAACTCCTTGCTCCAAATTCACTCAGTCAGAATGCTTATCAAAGTATGCAAGTGCTGATGGTGTGCAGTGATATAGTGAATGTGAAAATAAAAATGACTATAGAGACGAAAAATATGTTTATTTAGGATCATCTGTATGTCATGAATAAAAGCAACCTGATAGTATGGAAAAAATTAACTATCTCTTTACAATAGGTAAATTCGACATGTTTCAGCCATGGTGGCAAATCTGCCCGGCTTTCTTCAGGACTTAGTGGATGTAAAATACTACTGCATCAGATTAACATATGTGTCACGAAAATATTTAAGAAAATTTCAAAAAGGAAGGAGTACGTCAGTGGTCGAAGACAATACCACAATATGTGTTCCTACCCTTTTGGAGGAGCCAGATTATTGGAGTCTTTTGGACCAACAATACCTGAAATTAGATAGACTAAATGGCTTCTCTTTAAAATGGGGAAAAGTAGATCAAGAGCTGGTAACGGGCAAAGAGTTAAAGCGAGCCCTGCCTTCTTTTGAAATCTGCCTTTATCTTAACTCTACACCCGAACAAATATTGTCCAGTTACAATACCAACACTAAAATCATTGAAGAAGAGCTATTCCTTAAACAATCAGGAAAAGGGAATATTAAGAAGGGATGGTTCAAATCAGAGTGTACAAAATCGTACTCAAGACTAAAAGTCGCATTGAGCAAAAGTAACCGGGACAAGGAAGAAATCATTAGACTGAGAAAGGCTTACAATGTGTCCTTAAAAAACCATAAATAACAGATTAGAAACGGCCTATGGAAGCAATTACACAAGAGTTGTTCCGTGAAGGATAGTGCCACTTTTTGGAGAATAGTTAAATCTCCCTTACTTTCTGAAAGAAAGCGACTCCCCAAAGTTAGACGTAGCGGTAGATGCGATTACTTGGGTCCAGCACTTCTCAAAAAAAATTTGCCAGACAGTGGACACAACCTTAGAGCTAGCTGAGGGTGTTGGGGGGAGCCTCATTCAATCCAATCATGTTACCCCATACAGCTAAGTTTCCCCCATAAGGAGATAATAAACGCCCTAAAAACATCGAAATCAGGGAAAGCACCTGTGCCTGATGGGGTCCCAGTGGATCTTTTTAAATATAAACTAGATTTATGGTCCCCAATTCTTATGAGAGTGTTGGAAGCAGCCAACGTGGCTGGCTTAGTCGAATCCTGGTCCATATCAATTTTAGTTCCGATCTTTAAAAAGGGCGATCGCCACAGTCCAACTTGTTACCGGCCCATATCGCTTTTAGACTCCCTTGGTAAGGTCGCTGGGCGTATCCTTTTAGATTGACTCCAGGACTGGGCAACTGATCATAATACAATCTCAGACCTGCAGTATGGGATTCGTAAGGGATTGGGCACAGTGGACCAGGCTTTGAACCTCTCACTTTTAATAGGGAAGTATGTCCAAGCAAAAGGAGGGTACTTGCACATGGTGTACGTTGACCTGACCGCAGCCTTCGACTGCCTCAGTCATACTAAACTGTGGGCAATTATACTAGCTATGGGGGTGGACCCTCCGCTGGTGAATATTTTACGGGCGCTTTATTTGGGGGCATCGGCAAGAGTCAGGCACGGGGTAGGGGGAGAACTCACTGAGCCCATCCGGATAGAGAGGGGGGTCAGACAAGTGTGTTTTCTGGCCCCCTTCCTATTTACGCTATACACAAATGGGCTTGAAGCAGCGATGGTGGAAGGGAGTCAAGACCTGCCAACAATCTGTCGTCAGCCAATTCCAGCATTACTATACGCCGACGACGCAGTGATCTTGGCAAGAACCCAACTCCAGCTTCAGCGGGCATTAAATAAATATTGTAGTTTTATGAACACCCTGAACCTTAAAGTGAACATAGTCAAGTCAAGTCAAGTCAAAGGATTTATATAGCGCACTACATACCCGGAGGGTTTCAAGGCGCTTAGGAAGGGGAGGAGAATTATTTGTCAAATATCCACGTTTTAAGTTGCTTTCTGAATGCTAGGTGGTTCTGGGTAAGGCGAAGGTAAGCGGGGAGAGAGTTCCATGTTTTAGCAGCCAGGTATGAAAAGGATCTGCCTCCCATGGTGGTCTTGTTGATACGAGGTACAGTGGCGAGGGCTTGGCTGGAAGAACGTAGTTGGCGGGAGGGGGTGTAGAAGGACAGTCGTGAGTTGAGGCATTCTGGACCGATGTCGTAGAGTGATTTGTGTGCGCGGGTAAGCAGTCGGAAAGTGATCCTCTTATTGACGGGTAGCCATTGGAGGTCTTTAAGGTGACCAGAGATGTGATCGTTGCGTGGGATGTCTAATATGAGTCTGGCTGAGGCGTTTTGGATTTGTTGGAGTTTCTTCAGGAGTTTTGCGGTAGTACCTGCGTAGAGGGTGTTTCCGTAGTCCAGTCGGCTCGTGACCAGAGCGTGGGTGACTATTTTCCTTGTTTCGGAGGGGATCCAGCGAAATGTTTTTCTGAGCATGCGAAGAATGTTGAAGCAGGAGGAGGATACGGCGCTGACTTGTCTGTTCATTGAGAGTGTAGAATCCAGGATGACGCCTAGGTTCCGTGCGTGGTCAGTCGGGATGGGTGCATTTCCAAGGGCTTCCGGCCACCAGGAGTCGTCCCATGCAGAGGGGGATGTACCTAAGATGAGGACTTCTGTTTTGTCTGAGTTCAGTTTCAGACGGCTTTGTTTCATCCATTCGGCAACTTCTTTCATTCCTTCGTGTAGGTTGGTTTTGGCGGTGCTGGGGTCATTGGTGAGGGAAAGGATCAGTTGGGTGTCATCCGCGTACGAGATGATGTTGAGGTTGTGTTGGCGTGCGATGGCCGCGAGGGGGCTCATGTATACGTTGAAGAGGGTGGGACTGAGTGAGGATCCTTGTGGTACGCCGCAGATGACTTCAGAGGCCTCGGACTTGAATGGTGGAAGGCGGACTCTCTGGGTTCTTCCGGTGAGGAACGAGGTGATCCATTCAAGTGCTTTTCCTTGGATTCCGATGTTATTGAGGCGTTGTAAAAGGGTGCTGTGGCAGACTGTGTCGAATGCTGCAGAGAGGTCGAGGAGGATGAGGGCGACTGTGTCTCCATTGTCCATTAGAGTTCGAATGTCGTCTGTTGCTGCGATGAGGGCGGTCTCAGTGCTGTGTTTGGCTCGAAAGCCAGATTGTGAGGGGTTGAGGGATTTGTTGGCTTCGAGGAAGGTGGCGAGCTGGTTGTTGACAGCTTTCTCGATGACTTTGGCCGGGAATGGAAGAAGCGAGATGGGGCGGTAATTTTTGAGTTCGGTGGGGTCCGCTGTGGGTTTTTTCAGAAGGGCGGTGAGTTCAGCGTGTTTCCAGTCTTCCGGGAAGGTGGCGGAGTTGAAGGAGCAGTTGATGACGTCTCGGAGGTGCGGTGCTATGGCGGAGTCTGCTTTGTTGAAGATGTGGTGAGGACATGGGTCTGTGGGGGATCCTGAGTGGATGGAATTCATCAGTCGGATGGTGTCCTCAGTGGAGATTGGGTTCCAGTCGTTAAGGGTGTTCATGGGGGATGATGATCAGCAGATGGTAGGGTGGGTTGGTTTCCGGGTTGGTTGTCAAAGCTGTTGTGGATGTCTGCAATCTTGTTGTGGAATAATGAGGCTAGGGAGTCGCAGAGGGTTTGAGAGGGGGTGATGTCGTTGGAGTTGGCCGAGGGATTGGAAAATTCCTTGACGATGTTGAAAAGTTCCTTGCTGTTGTGAGCGTTGTTGTCGAGTCGATCCTTGAATGCTGTTTTCTTGGCTTTTCGGATTAGTTGGTGGTGAGTGCGGGTGGCGTTTTTGAAGGCGTCCTTGGTGCTGGTGGTTGGGTCTTTTTTCCAGGCCTTTTCAAGGGAGCGGCAGAGTTCTTGGACTTCTTGAGATCATCGTTGAACCATGAGGCCTTGTTGCTGCCAGGTTTGTTTTGACGTTTTTTCAGTGGTGCTAAGGTGTCAGCGGTGTTGGATAACCATAGGGTGAGGTTGGCGGCTGCTTCGTTAGCGTTGGAAGAGGGGGCTGGGGTGTGTTGAAGGAGCGATGCGGAGATTTGGTCCGTGGTGATTTTGTTCCAGTTCCTTTGCAGGGTAGGTTGGAGGTGGATGCTGGGTTTTGGTTTGTTGTAGGTGAAGTGAACGCAGCTGTGGTCAGTCCAGAGGAGGTCCGTAGTGTGGCTGAAGGAGACATGGTTGCTGGATGTGAAGATGGGGTCGAGTGTGTGACCTGCGATGTGGGTGGGGGAAGTGACTAGTTGTTTAAGTCCGAGGTTGGCGAGGTTGTCCACGAGGGTGGCGGTGTTGTGGTCGTTGATCTTTTCGAGGTGAAAGTTGAGGTCTCCCAGAAGGATGTAGTCTTTGGAGGGGAGCGCGTGTGGGGTGATGAAGTCCGTGATGTCTTCACTGAATTTTGCGCGTGGACCTGGTGGTCTGTAGAGGAGGGTGCCTCTGAGTGTGGTCTTGGGGTCGATGTGGATCTGGAAGTGAAGGTGTTCGGAGTTAGCGAGGTTGGCATCAGAGCTGGTTGAGATGCGGATTGACTTTTGCAATGCATGCTGGCCCCAGAGAGGAAAATAATTAAAGATATCTTAATAATATTACACTAGAGTGCACGACAACTTATCCCTATCTAGGGATACTAATAGATAATAAGTCCACATTGACAATGGCCATTAATGCGAGGAAACTATTATTTTTGAGGGCTACTACTGCCCTGGTGGTATTCGCTCAGAAGTTAGGTAAGAGACCCCCGGAAGAAACGCTAAAGATCTTTCAGGCTAAACGCGTTAGTGTTGCAAGTTACGGTTCGGGCTATGGGGATATGCAAACACGGATGCATTACAGAGGGTCGAGAACTCCTGCGATACCTATTAGCAGTCCCCCAAAGCACTTCGACATATGGATGCCACTTAGAACTAGGGCTGGACTACATATCGGACATCTTAAAAATCCAACCGATTATGTTATGGCGTCGCATCTGGACAACAGTCCAGTGCGATCTAACACGACGCCTTGTTCAGGAATGCATGCAGCTTGACAATATGCATAAGATTAGATAGCTAGTCTATATGAAGACATTTTTTGATGATCTAGGCCTCCAGAGATATTTTACTCATCCATTAACTATCTCCGAGATGCCAAGGAAAGAGTTAAAAAAAACTCTGTCTATTGCATCTAGACCAGTTACGACTTATAAATGAGATAGGAAAAAGCTCAGTTCAGCACTCGTTAGCCATCCAAACTACTTTCTCAATGCAACCGTATCTAATATTTAATCCGAACCAGTATGAAAAAATGTTGTTAACTCGCTTTAAATTCAACATTTTCTACCATCTATTTTCCTTTCCTCAACAGAACGATTGGTCAAGGAATCTATCACTATGCCTTCACAATCCTCAATCCATATATTGTTGTTTTGTAGATTCTATGAAATCCCATGTAGACACTGGATTGTTCCCATACTGAGATCTATGGGGCTACGAGCCTGTCGCCCAGCTTTTTTAGCACTCCAATTTTGGGAAAATGAACTACATGCTAAATCTATAGCTTGTTTTCTTAAATTCTGTGTTAATCATCGCCCCAACCTTGGTTAAACGCTGATACATATGTCATTTTAATTCGAATCATGATGTCTTACATTTTTCAATGCTGAATTAATTAATAACTTTGTGAATTGATTGTTGATTTGATTTGAGTACCGTTTTCAATAGCGGAATAGTAGTTTGTGCTTCTAACTAACTTTTTCACCGCACATCCCTTAATGAATTAACTCATGCAATGTTCAAATTTACAACTGTTATGATGCAATGTTTGTATATTATTGGTTTTTAATTTTATTCACTGTTTTATAGTTTGATGTGCCAAATAAAGAACAAATTGAATTGAAGTGATGAGTGTAAGAAAGGCAATATTAAGAAAGACAATATGATAGGATAGCAGGAGATGAGGAAGCAGATTTATTATCATTGTGAAGTTTGCGCCAAAAAACAAGTACATGAAAATGTTTTGCACTGAAAGAAGAAGCAATTGAATAACCTCAGGTGCTTAATACATGCTGTTAAGCCGGGGATCACTTCTTCAATAATCAATAAAGGTTCTTGCTCCAGCTTAGATACAAACCTTTACACTTGCACTTTTCATCACCCAGCCTGGCTTTGGAAACAGAAACTTGGCTGGTGTACCTCAGATCTCCCCCCTAGCTTCAAGGTATAACTTATTGGTCTCCGTCTAATAAATACAACCACCCATTACCAGTTCTCATAGAAATCCACTGTATTCCCTCCAAATAAAGATTATATTTAAAATCAGAATCATAACTTACTACTCTGCTCTCCTAACATGTCTAACTTTTTAACACATGTGGCCGCTAAAGAGCTCTCTATTCTTTGACACTGCTAATTTTAAGATCTCAGAGGAGCTAAACTGTGTTGGTGCTGCTGAATCCTTCTGGATACTCCTTCACTGCAAACTATGAACTGCACCAAGTCTGCAAACACTAAGAAAACAAGAGTGACTGAATTTCACCTTGTCCGGTTGCACCTGAACAGCCGTGCCACCCACTATACCTGGTAGACATTCCAGAACACAATTGTTCTAACTTGGCTTCAGTGCTCTGTTTTTCTTTGTCATTAATGTTCACTACGGTTATACTTTAACACAGGTTGCAAAGTGCACCAATTCATTATGGTACAGGAGCACTACATAAAACTTGCATAAAAAAACAAATACATGAATATCTTCAGAAATAGCAGAGGTAAGGAGGAAAGAGGACAGTGAGGGATAGACGGAAGTGAGAGAATACCAAACTATAAATTTGAAGGGAGAAGTATGAGTGACAAAGGGAGCAAGAGGAAATTATTAGCTAAATGGTGTAATGAAGAAGGAGGAGAGGATAACCTGCTAAAAGAAGTGGAGCATGATTGATAGAGGGTGCAGAGGGTAACCTGAGCTAAAACTGTAGAGAGGAGAGTGAGTGATACAAGATGAGGAGGCCAACAATAGCTAAAAGATTGTGGAGGTGAATGAGTGATATAGGGAGCAGAGGATAACACAAATTAAAATGTGTAAAGAGGAGTGTAGGTGATAGAGGGAGGAAATAATAAAATAAGCTAACATTTTTGGAGTGGAGAGTGAGTGAGAGGGAGAAGAAGTAACATGAGCTGAAAGGCATAGAGAGGAGAGTGAGTGAGGGGGTGGAAGGATAACATCAGCTAGAAGGTGTGGAGAGGGGAGTGAGTGAAAGAGATGGTGACAGCTTAACATGAACAAAGGAGTAGGGAGAGTGACTGATAGAGAGGATGAGAGGATAACATGAGGCAAAAGGTGTAGAGAGAGGAGTGAGTGATAGAGGAGGGAGGAAATGACAGGAACTAACCGTCGTAGAGAGAAGAGTGAGCTATAGAGGGAAGGGAGAATAATCCAAACTAAAAGGCTTAGAGAGGACAGTTTGAAATAGAGGGAGGGGAGGGTAAAATCAGTTTAAAAGGTTTAGAGTGGACATTGAGGGATATAGGGGGTCAGTGGATAAGAGGAACTAAAAGATGGGAAGAGGAGAGTGAGTGACAAAGAGAGGATGAGGACAACATGGGTTAAAAGTTAGAAAGGAGAGTGACTGACAGAGGGGGTGAGAATAACATAAACTAAAAATTGTAGAGAGGGAGGTGACTGATAAAGGAGGTGAGAAGATAGCATGAATTAAAAGGTACAGAGAGAAGAGTGAGTAACAAAGTGAGCAAGAAGATGACATGAACTTAAAGGTTTAGCAAGGAGAGTGATTGATAGAGGTGTGGTAGGATAACGTGCACTAAAAGCAGTGTAGAGGAAAGTGAGTGTTTTTAGAAAAGGTTAACATGAGTTGTAGGGTATACAGGAGAGTGAGAGATAGAGGGAGGAGAGGATAGCATGAGCTAAAAGATGTTGAGACTGAGTGAGGTATGGAGGAGAGGGTAATATGAGATAAAAGCTATAGAAGAGAGTGAGTGATAAAAGGGAGAAAGGAAAACACAAACTAAAAATGGTAGAGGAGAGTGAATGATAAAGGAGGAAAGGATAACACAAACTAAAGGGTATAGAAAGTAGAGTGAATGATAGAGGAAGCAGTGAATGATAGAGGGAGTAGGTGATATAATGAGATAAAATATTCGGAGTGTAGAGTAAGTGATAGAGGGAGCAGAGGATAACATGAGCTAAAATGTGTGGAGAGAAGAGTGAGGATAACATGAACAAAAATATGTAGGCAAGAGAGTGAGTGAAAAGGTGAGCAAAAAGATAACATGAGCTAAAAGATAAATAGAGAGTGAGTGATAGAGGAAGTGAGTGGATAACTTAGCACAGTAAAAAGGTCAGTTAAGAGGGCAGGTGCCAAGCGAAACAGTTTTCAAATGTTTTATGAGGAAGAGTAAATATATTTTGGAGAAAAATTTACATTCGGAAATGCAGTATTGGCTTATGGTTGTCTACTAAAGCAGGAAGGAGGGTGTATTTCTCTGTCTGGTAGCACATATAACCATCTTTTAATTTATTTCCTTTGTAAAACAATTCGTAGCACTTTCTGGATTGTGCATGTAAACTTTTAATGTATTCCCCACTACACTTATCCTTCAGAAGAAGTTTCCTTTTGTTCATAAAATGTTTCCCATTAATCATCTAGTATTCAAACACATAAACACTTTTTCAAAGTGATGCTCTAGTGACAGACACCCATATGAACAGCAAGCAGACATCAGTCTGAGATACAATACATACATGGGGACACCTTTGAAGGAAGGTTTTGTTTCAAAGTCGACTACTGAATTTGTAGCATCCTTTCCAAACTGCATCACTGCACCCAGGATCAGGGTCCCATCTCTTCTTGATGCTGGATTATCGGCTGTTTCTAAGACACAGTTGTGTCTTACTGTTTCACCAGCTTCACCTGCATCAATAAACGTGATCAGCAGCACTGGAGGTAGGTATATCAAATATAAGTCACTGAGCACCAACAAGGTCCAACTGTACATTGTTCTTAGACAGGACTTCATGAAAATAAAATGTAATGTGGTTTAAAATCAATGTATCGTTCATTCAGGATTCAAGCAACCGTCTGAGGGCAAGAAGCAATAACACACAGTGAAAAAGGTATATTAAAAATTTGAAGACTTGAAATTAATGTTTCCGGATTTGTTCCTTCTTTTTCCTCAAAGACTTTGTGTTGTTGTCGTTTTCTAAAATAATTTTTTATTAGAATCGGCACACTGTAGCTCTGGTGCCTATTTATGAAGTGATTCAGTGCTGTCCCAACTCCTCCTAATAAAGACACTCTGAATGCACATAAACCCCTGAGGACTTTCATGTGCCGATTTAAGGGCCACTTGTTTGGTTGCTCAGTCTCTTAGTGGTAACAAACCACAGGCAACAAATAGTAAGTGTAATGTTTATAATTAAATGATTTGGCCATCAACTGAAAGCCGAAAGGCACCAGTGGATACAGAGATGATCACTTCTAAATGGGGACGTCTCAAGAGGATCCAGGACAAGAACACAGATTCACAGCACCTGCAGGGGTTATTGTTTGCAAGGCAGCGATTCTGAACCAAGTTAGACTGTGTAAGATGACCAAATACAAGCAGGATGTCCTTGTGGCAGGACAGTAGTATTGGGGTCCATGGGGTATTGATCACCCCAGGGACAGATTGCACACACCATACAAAACGCCACAATGCCAATTGGCGAAGGGGTCAGTAAGCCCAGAGACTGACATCTTCTCAGAAATGCTCTGTTCACTACTGTGGTCAATTACGCACTTAGGGTTTAATGTATGGGTCAAGCATAATGGCCAGACAGAAAGCAGAATCAAGTACAAAATGTTCATCACACATGTCTTAGTTAACAACTCCAGCAGAAAACACTACACGGAAGTTCCTCTGAGTGACCTGTGCTGGTTATATGTGATCTCACAGGATAAATGGTACTCATCCATAATGTTTCAACTTTATTTTCTGTGAAACAAGTCACAATACTTGTTTTAGTATGATATCAGGCAGAGGCACCATTAGTAAAGTCCACAACTGTATCCACTAATAATAGTAGGGTTAGACCACACTACAATATCATCCCAACTAACAACTTCAAGGACTCCCTAATTATGGCAGTTGAACCCATTTGAATTACTAACTGTGTTTGTTTCAGTGTCAAGGTACTCCCTGCACTACAGTTCCTAACAACTGGTTCCTTCACAGGACAAGTGTTATTAATTTAGACATGTTGCAACCCATCCTGCTCGGATGCCTGAGTCTATGTTCTGCAAAGTCTATACAACTGTGCGTAGTAACATGTCATTGTGTCATTTTTCAGAAGGGATCAACTTGTTATTGATTGTTCTAACTATGAAGACAAGAACCGATCTTCAATGGTGGTTGGACTACATGATTGCCTGGAAGGGCAGAGCCATATTCAGTTTCCAGCCATACGTTATTCTAGAATCAGGTGCTAGTCTGTATGCGTAGGGAGTAGGCCTGGGGTACAACTAAGCTCATGGAGTTTGCAGAATGTGGGCACTCTGTGGAGGAAAGTGGAATTCCTGAAATCAGCCTTTCATGTCTGATGCAGAGATTTTTTCCTGTTTGCGAGCTTAAGTTTTGTTTTGCACTTACTCACAAGTGCCAAGATACTCTGGGGCTGCTTGAGAGTGCATGCAAGACTTCTGGCACTACTAGTGCCCTCTCGCAATACTTCACGCTCCCTTGCATAGCTTCCTGCAGCAACAGCGCCAATCTAGTGCTGATATTGATTGCAAACGGAGCGCTTTAACAGATTTTGTACTTGAGATGCCGCTGAGAGGCTTTTGGAGTGGATTGTCTTCTCAAAAAGGCCTTTTGGAGTTGTTTATTTTTGTGTGAGAAGCATTTTCTTTTTCCTTTTTTTCAAACAGGAAGGAAGTGCCCAAAAGACTCAGCTTCCTGTTCCTGCGATCATGCTCCTCCCAGTTATTTGTACCTCTCATGGTCACTTGTATGTGGAATTTGGAGCCGGAAGAATCACACTCCTTCTCTGGTGCATGAATACCATTGGATTTAAGGGCATTGTTTTTGGGCTATCACAAGTAAGTTGAAAAACAGGTGTTTAAGGCTGTTTGTTGCTAGACCAGGGGCATACACCTGGATTTTTTTCTACTTTTATTCAATTTTTTAAATGTATTGTGGTGGGTGGACTGCAGTTTTAGTAGGGGCCTAGTTTATTTGTGCATGAAATTATCTTGTTTTGTAAAGGAACATTGTTGCACAGTTCAGTACATTGTCTTCTCCATGTTTTTTAATAAGTTTGCAATATTGATGTAATTCACTATATGGCCTAGTCTGCCAATAGGCCTTCACACCAAATGCCCAGTACTAGTCATTGGTGCAAGAAACAACTGTTGCTGTGGTGTCTGTTGAATTGAAACATCATTTAGGCCATGGATGGCATTGAATTATATTCCAAAATGTGTGTTTTGGGATATTTCATGTTTTTTTCTGTACACATGGTATAGGCGGGGTAATTAAATTTTATGCATTCAAAGTATATGTGTTTTTGTAAAATTTCTCAGCCCAGTTATTTTCGGCATTGCTAAACTAATGATCTTTTTTCTGTGTTACCAGTCCATACCTGCTCTGTCTGGCCAGTGTGTGGGTGTGTTTGCCATAGGCCACTTTTTGTCTTTGTTCCCCATATCATGTGGCATGGGGCCATTTTTTATAGTCAGTGTCCATCTTGGATTTCTAGGCCTCCTGCATGTTCTTTTGGCTATGTGGCTGGTGGTCATTTAGTGTATCCATCATGTGTGCTTTTTCCATAGGCCTGCATGTCTTCTTTGTTGTGGCCATGCCTTCTTGTTGGTTGTTGTTACCATATGGCTGATGGGCATTTTGTGTAGATAGCCAGTGTGCTTTTGCCATAGGCTTGCATGTGTTCTTTTTTTCCAAGCCTCCTTCTTGTTGTTTTCTACATGTTGCTGATAGCCATTTTGTGTAGGCAGCCAGTTTGCTATTGCCATAGGTTTGAATGACTTCTTTGATTGTGGCCATGCCTCCTTGCTGTTTTTCTGGTCGTTGGTGACCATGTGGCAGCCTTTCGTTTTGCACACAATTTTTTCTATTTTGTACAGGAAAAGTGTTGCACAGTTAACCCCTTCGAGGCTATTGACGAGCTGGGCTCGTCATCGCGCTTACCTGTCCTGCGCGGATGACAAGGCCAGCTCTTCACGTAACGCGGTAATTTTGAATTTGCCGCGCACAGCGGGAAAAGCCGCCGCAGCGATGCGGTTAAGTACATTTTCTCCATGTTTTTTAATACATGTGCAATATTGATTTAATTCACTATGTGGGCTAGTCTACCAATGGTCCTTCCAGGCAGTAACCTCTGTACTAGGTATTGGTGCATGAAAAAACTATTTATGTGGTGTCTAGAATTTAAACATCATTTAGTCCAAGGACGGTAGTAGATTAAAATACAAAATGTGTGTTTAGTGGTATTTCCCATTTTTTCATGCAATAGTGCATAGGTGGGATGGTGGCTAATGAGCATGTGTGTTGTTATAAAAATGTTTAGCCCTGTTAATTTTCATTTTTGGCATGGCTGAATTAATGCTGTGTTATCTGTGTTACCATGTCTCCTTTGGCTGGCCGTGTGTGAGTGTGTTTGTCATAGACCACCATTTGTCTTTGATCTCCATGCCATGTGGCCAGAGGCCTTTTTGTATAGTCAGCATAAATCGGCCACAAGAAGTTTTTTGTTTTCCAGGCATCCTGCTTTCTGTTGTGACCACGTGGCTGGAGGTCATGGGGTATAGCCAACCAGTGTGCTTCAGCCATAGACCTGTATGTTTTCTTTGTACCCATCCCTTCTTGCTTGTTGCTGTTACCATGTGGCTGGCTGCCATTTTCTGTAGGCAACTAGTGTGCACTGGCATAGGCCTGCATGTGTTCTTTATTGTGGCCTTGGCGCTTTGTGTACTGTTTCACCATGTGATTGGTTGCCATTTTGTGTAGGCAGCCAGTGTGCTTTTGCCATAGGCCTGCATGTCTTCTTGGTCCCCAATGCCTTCTTGCTCAGTGTTGATATTGTTGATTATGTGGCACTGGTTGGCAGTCATTTTGTGTGTCCAGCAAATGTGACCGTTTGCTATAGGCTTGCATCAATGGTTGAGATAGTAGTTTAATAAATGACATGCTAGAGGATAATTTAACATATATATATTTTTAATTTTTGATTTTTACATTTTAAAGTTTTAAGTTATATTTTTTATTGAAATGTTTTAATTATAGGTTTTTAAAATGTTGATTTGATTATTTTTTGTTTCAATTTTTTTAATATATATTTTGTTACATTTTCCTAACATCCAGCATTATTCCCATGTCTGTTCAATCATATGTCTTTATTTAGATATAACACAGATATCTTTAAAAGAAGAATGCAAAATTCACATTATAATACAAATATTAAAAAAAGTACAGAAATGCGATTGGTTATTTAACAGTCGTATAAAAAGTAGAAGTTATCCACAACTTGATCCTTCTTATTGAATAACATTATAAGATGAACGCAACCAGTGGCATCTTATATATAAAAACAGCCCAATACTCTTACAATACATTTTATAGTCATTTCAGTTTTGTACTTCCTTAGAAGTTAATAGATGTTGTAAGGTATATTAGTAGTTAAAAGGCTCTGGGCAAGGCTCTGTGGGGACTCAATTGGTTACAATTACGATATGCTTGCTGAATAAAATTGGCTAGCCTTATATTTATAACTGTGTTTTCTGGGTTCAAGGCCATGATGATGGCTTGCCTGCAGGTCCGGGCACCCAACCTGTTCCATTCAGCTTTTAATTTGCACCTACGTTGGGAATTATAAAAAGGGCAAAGGCAGGCCACATGCAGCAAAGTTTCCCCCGTTTTGCCACACCCTCTACAGGTTGTATCTTCCACCGTACATTGCCAGGAGGGCCGGTCTTGCAAGAAACGCCAGTCACCCATTCTGATAGCTATAAGGCTACGTTTAAGATACAGTGAGTATGTACAAGACAGATAAGTTGCGGGAGCTAGCCGTCTGTATGAGTTTATAAGTGCCCAGGAGTGGCTACGTTTTGCAAAAAGTGCTTTATCCATGTTTAGCGATCTCATTCTCACACATTTTTTAATAGCCATTTTAAAAGCTGACTGACTGGGATTCAGGACCCAAAGGTCACTCGCTGACATTCGATCAATGGCGACCAAACGTTCCACATGGGTTATTCTGAGTGACTTCTAGCCAGACTAAGGCTTCTAGTGTACCTGAGTCCGCCTGTCTTCATTTATGGCAAAGCTTTAGGTAAGTGCCCACGTTTAAAGCCTCATAATTAGAAAGCCCCAACTCTAGTAGTCTTATCTGCGCTGGGGATGCAGACTTTGGCAGTCGGAGAACTCTTTTATAAATTCTGGTTGTGTGCTGGTTTAAGGCAGTGTTCAGTTTCCCCCTGAGTATCTCAATGTTGTAAGAAAGGGTGGGGCTGATTTTAGCTCTCATGACTTCCACGAGAGGTGCCAGTGTTGGGCCTGATAGATTTTTGGAAAGCTTACTTAGTGACACTGCCAGAGACGTAGCTTTAACTGCGATCTCGTTGCGCTGTTTTAATAGGTTACCTCTGAAGTCTAAGTGGACACCTAAATATTTATATGACTGACCTATAGCGAGGCTTGTTTTATCAAATAGCCACCCACCACCGGCGTATCGTTTTTTACCAAAAGGGACAACTTGTGTTTCTTAAGGTTGACCTCTAATTGGTTAGTAATTGTGTAGCTAAGTAGTTTATCAAGTAGCCTTTGCAGTCCGACCCTGGTAAGGCTAAAGAGAACCAGGTCATCGGCATACAATAGGTTGTATATGGCCATGCCTCCCACCTTTGGGGGGTGACTGTTTGTGTCGTCCAGGGTACTTGACAGATCTAATATAAACAGATTAAAAGGAAGAGAGGCCAGCACACATCCCTGCTTCACGCCTCTGTTTGTCATAATTTTCCATGAGAGGTGTGTGCCGGACCCACACTTCACCCTAACTCAAGTGCGGGAGTGGAGTTGGGTGATTGCTTCCAAAAGTTTGTCTGGGATCCCCCATTTTCTTAGTTTTTCCCATAGATCTGCCCTAGGGACCCTGTTGAATGCTGCTTTGAAGTCGACAAAGCAACAAAACACTGGCCTAGATGTTAGAAGTGCTTTGTCGACTATGGTTGATACAGCTAATAGATTAGTCATGGTCCCTGAGTTGGCCACAAACCCTGTCTGGTTCAGCGGGATCAAGTTACATTCCGTTGCCCATAACCTCAGGTCCTCCAAGAGGAGGCCTGCGTAATGCTTGGCCTCAATGTCCAGTAGGGCGATGAGTCTATAATGTTCCCATGTCTGCTGTATGTGCACAACAGTATTCATTGTCTAAGGATTAATCCATTGTCAGCTGTACCTCCCCGAGTGCCACATCGGAACGTGATGCATATAAAGCAAATAGTTACAACTGGATGTTGCTGTTGTTGCTCTTTCTCATCCTTCCTTTCATGGTCTGTGAATGTACGCCATGCAAGTTTATATTGGTGTGGATTTATGAATGGATAGTTACTAAACCTGGGTGTAGTTCGCGAAGTAGCGCTACACGTAGCTACGCAAAGTGCACTTCACAACGAGAACTGCTTAGTGCACTGTTCACGATGATTGCACAGCGCCGGATTCTTGTCCGCACTGAGCAATCATTGAAAATGGCATCATGCACAGTGGGAGCTGTTGTTTTATGCCACTAGAGTTCATTTTTACTCGAGCCGCAGCTTTCTGAAAGCTGACTGGTAGTTTCTCATCCCGAGCGGTCGCGACCATACGCGGCCACTCACAATGAGAGACCTGACCTCCCCGCATTGAGAATCTCGCCGGGAGGTTTATTTTCCACGCTCGCGATCGCCAACTTGATGTTGCTGATCGCGAACAAGGAAAAAGTCTTGCAGGGATGTCATTTTGATTGCTCGGGGTCGCCAACTTGACGTTGAGGACCCCTAGCAAACAAAAAATGACCGCTGCACTACGCTATGCAACGCTACGCTTGCTCGCACTGTGCTACGTGCAATTCAGGTAGTGCGAAGTAACGCAAATTTCGCAAGCATTGCGTAGTTGTCCGCCCAGGCTTAATAGTTACACTGTATTGCTAATTATTTATAATAACTTAAGTAACGACACTAAATGATATTGTTTGTTTGTACTACTATTTGAACTGCAACAATGCTATGTTTCACTGAGGTTCATCTTGCTCATTTGCTTTTAGGTGTACATCACCCACAGTACTGCCAGACAGAAGGTCTGTGCACGATTTGATGCATGACTGATTATGCATAACACAGACATCTATTTAATGATGTGTAGATAAGTGCCACTGTGAACTGACAGCTTCAAGATAGCCCCAAAGAAATGTGTTGCCAATGAAGTGGCCAGTGGAAAGGAGAAGAAGCATATTTTTACAACTGGCATGCTGACCAGTACCTTTTTAGGCAAACTTGTGCGTGCCTCACTGGCCGCCGATAAGCAAACTGAGAGCAGTACTCCTGAATCTTGAGCACAACACCTCTAACCTAAATCCAAGACCATGTCTATCAGTAATTCAGCCACTGCAATTTTGCCAATGAGTAGTGATGTTGAATCAAATGTGTCCCTTTCGCAAAGTAGCACGCAATTGTTTCAGGAAACAGAGCAAAGTGGACTGCAGCCATAGCCAGCAATGCTACCTTTGCCTGATGTTGGAGCAGAGCATTAAGTTGAGCTTCCTTCAGAGCAAGAACCCCCTCTTTTAGAATCATTGTTTCCTCATCATGAAAGGGACATGAGTGGCCTTCGGCAGAGTCCAGGAGACAACAAGACAGGCAAGGGAAAAGAAAAGTTTCTGAAATATTTAGACTTATGAAAGGGAATGATGATGAAATTGATGATGATGACTAGGCAGTCAAGGTGGAAGGTGACACAGAGGAGTCTGACATTGCTATTCAACCTGTGGGATGCAGTACAGGTAGCAACGCCACCAGCTCTTATTTTTACAAAAACCTGAGCTGAGACCTGCACCAACCCTTACCTCCCGAGAATCACAGAAGCAATCAACTCCAAGCTACCTCTTGTTCTTTTTCAGGCATTGGTAGTGGCACAGTAAAAAAGTGTTCCTCCCCTGTTTGGGACTTTTTTACAGTTAGTAAAGAGGGGAGCACATTGCAGTATGCAGCATTTGCAGCTCAAGTGTCTGTCGAAGAAAGCCTGGTACACATTATGGTAGTTGAGGCCTAATGATCCATGGGAAAAAAAACATCACACAATCCAGTGGAAGGAGCACCATAAAAATGTGCTGAACATGGTCGTGGTGGTGAGGAGAGCAAGGAAACATCAACTACAAGTCTAATGATGGTGGAAGATGATGATGAGGAAGAAGAAAGCAGCCCTGTCTCCAGCAGTTTGGAGGCAGAGTCACCCACTTTGCAACTTTACAGTGGCACATGAAGACTCTGAGTGAAGTAGAGACACCACAGCATACTGTGACTGCACCACCACAATGAACATTTCGTCTGCCACCACCATCTACTTCTTGAAAGATGCTGTGTCAGTGGCCCCAGAATAAAACAAAATCCAGGTTATAATTAGGGGCATGTTTAGGTAGGAGGGATCCTATGTACCGAACAACGCAACTGCCCATTTGTACAATGAAAAGCGGGCAAAAATGTTAGCAATGGACCTCCTCTTCTTTTCTTTTGTGGAAGGAGTGGAATTCTTAAAATATGTGGCAGCCATTTGCCCAAAATGGAAGGTACCAAGTCAGACCTATTTTGCAAGAGTTGTTGTTCCAGTGCTGCATCATGATGTGCTGCAGTTGGCTGGACAAGCTTTTCAGCAAAGTGTTGTTCACTCTATCCACCTGACATTAGACAAGTGGTCTGTGACTGATTACATTTGCATCACTGCAGACTAGATCTTTTATGTGTTGGTAAAACAAAAATATATCTGTAGGTTTTGGTCCTGAGGAATGTTTTAAGAATGTTTATTGGCATGATACAGTGACCATTGTCACCATGGAGAAATCACATTGGGCTGTAAACATCTTGGAAAGATTGGACAACAAGGTGTATGAGTGACTGCATTCCAGACGTCTCAGGATTGGTTTTGATGCCACGGGCAATGGCAGTAACATAATCGAGGCCAAGTCAGACGGAGGCTATTTCAGGGCCCTATGTATGGCCCATTGCATCAACTTGTTGTTGAAAGATTTTCCTCAAAAAATAAGCCACAGTCAGCAACATATTAACCACCTGCAGAAGAATCTACAATAATTCCTGCACTTCTTTTAAAGCTTGGAGCCAGCTGCGGATTATTCAGGGTAATAAATGAGCACCAGTCAAATTCCTGCAACAGGAGGTGCCAACACGTTCTTCAAACTCAACCTTTTACATGTACCAACACCTGTTTGAGCAGTACAAAAAGATGAATGACCATGTCATTCAAAGAGGAGGGATGCAATTGGGAAAGCTATGACCATGGATGCAGACAAATGGGGCCAAGTCAAACGCCTGACACAGATGTAACTCCCTTTTGCAGTTTTCACATAGGAAGTTAGCCAGGAGGACAGTACTATGGGCCAAGCTATCCCATTGTTTCATCTCCTAGTGGACCAGGTAAAGAAGGTGCCTGGAAGGTTTGCCCACGCAGGTGTGAATGAAAAGGCTTGTAATACATGGCTGCAACATCATGTCATCAGATCCAAAGAGTACATCTGTGCCAGACAACGTGATTCACGGTACAAAAAAATACTGCCCATTTTCATTCCTTTTTCTGAAGGGGATGTTTTACAATACAAGAGGTGGATTGTAGAGCAAGCTGGAGAATTGCAAGAACAACAGCTGGAACTTCAAGTTCCACTGGCAGTTCTGGGGTGCAGCCTTCATCTTCGAGAGAGGGCAGTCTTGTCTCACGGTAGCCAACAACACCATCAACCAGAACACCAGCAACAACAACAACAACAGAATGACTGTACCCAACTCTGCATTTTATTGGTTTCTAATGTCAGGTCTCAAGTCCAGTAGCGATGGCAAAACAGTTTGAGCCTGAAAGATTGGCTGGTTCCCCCGGTTCCACATTACAGCAAACGAAATAAGAAGCCCTCTGCCCCATGGTACTCACCAACCCTGAAAAAATTGAAATCCATGTCATGTCACTAGAACGGAGATGGTGCCGAAATTATGATGAGATAAAGCTAAACAATTTTAAAGCAGCCCTCAGGAAATATCATGCCCTGATTAAAACCATCAATTTACGAACCCTAAAAGTTTACAACAAGAGATTCCCCCCTCTCAGAATCTTTGTAATGATATTGCTGAATTCTTTGAAGAGAAAGTTCATATATTACAAAAAGATTTCCCCCTCCTATTCTTTTCTTCATTAATAATGATTTGTCTGCAGATCTGGGCAGATTCTGTATGCACATTTTAAAAACAATTTCCTTGGAAGAATCGCGCCAGGCAATTCTGTCTATTAAATCTGGCTCCCCTTTGGATCCCTGTCCCCCAATATTATTATATGCACTCATTGAAATTGTGAATATAAACAATATAATAAATTCCTCTCTTCCTACAGCCAAGATTCCAGCAGACTGGAAACTTGCAGCTGTAAAGCCTTCCAAAAGAAACAAATTGTGGATCCTGCCCCTCTGTCCAATCTGCGCCCCATCTCTCTCCTACCAAGTCTGTTTAAGATGACAGAAACATTTGTAAATAAGCAACTTACAATATATTTGGAGAAAGCAAATCTACTTCACTTCAATCAATCTGGCATTAGAGCCCAACACTTCACACAATCTGCATTATTGTATACGGTTGAAACCCTTAAAGCAGCTATGGATCAGGGCAAAAGAGCAGTACTGGTACTGTTAGACCTGTTGGCTGCTCTCGACATGGTCTCACATGCCATCCTTTTAGACCGCCTTGCATCCTTTGGCATCTCTGGTATTGTTCTGGTGTGGATAAAGAACTTCCTGCAGGATCGCAAGCAAGTGATCACACTTGGTCAATACAATTCACAAGAAAAGGCACTTCTCTCATGAGTACCTCAGGAATCGAGTCTTAGTCCAACCCTTTTTAATGTTTATATGGCCCCACTGATCAAGCTGATATTGTCCTTTAATATAGTTACCATCTCATATGCGGATGATATGCAGCTAAGCTTGGTGCTGGAGAATAACACCACACAGGCAGAAGAAAACTCCGCAAATGCCTTCCTGCAACTTTCAGTTGGAAAAATACTAACCACCTGAAGTGTAATTCCGAATAATTGGAAATGTTACTCTTGGGCCAAGAAAACATGTTCTCACCCAAACCCTGGTGGCCAGCAAACACCACCCCTCCTCCAAATACAGTAAATGTAGTCAGCAATTCGGGAATACAATTTGACACCACTCTGTCATTTAAACATGCAATCTTTGGCAGTGGCTGGAACCTGCTTCCATATTATATAAAGCCTAAAGACATTTTCCGATCTGATTCCCTTTTCAGCAAGGCAAACATTGGCCATAGCCCTTATTACATCTAGGCTAGATTATTGTAATAGCCTCTACGCAGGGACTAATAAGTCAGTCCTACATAGGCTACAAATGGTCCAGCATGCTGCAGCTCAACTAGTACTGAAGTGTCAGAGAAAGTCATCTGTACTCCACTTGCTGCCAATCCATAAAGGTGTCCTTTTTAAGGTTCTTCTCATCACTTTTAGGGCCCTCTACTCTTTGGCCCTCAATACATTCATACACGTTTTAAGCGTTACATTCCTTCCTGAAGTTTAAAATCAACAAATGCCAATCTGTTAAAAATACCAGCTTTCAGATTGACATCAAAGGGGGGAAAATCACGTACAGTGATATGCTCAAAGGCATGGAACAAACTTCCTCCACAGCTATGCCAGATTATATCTGAGTCCCAGTTCAGGAAGGTCTTAAAAACCTGGGTTTTCAGTGCATCGGACACTCTCTGCAAATCTCTGATCTGAATCCCTTCTCCTACTGTCAGCAGTCAACCAGGCATTTGGTTTCTCACCCCTAGGTTCAGTTTGGGGCCATGATGTTCCCCAGACTGACAGTTTGCGCTCTGCAAATGTGCTAATACATTATATTACATTGAGCAAGTGACAGTACCAATGACCATTCACAGGATGTTTCAGGAGTTTGTAGATCTATGTAGATCGAAATTCATAGATGTATAGGTATGTGAAGATGTGCCAATAGCCAGAGCTCAATAAAATATCTGGCTTGTCCTGTCACCAGTGTGTATTCTGAGCGTTTTTTCAGTGCAACCAAAGTTTTATATCACACAATTACACCATTCCTGAAAGAGCAGCACAGGAGGAGGCAGTTGGTTGGTCCAAAATGTAATCAAATGTTTTAGCTAATCAACCTCTGGTTGAAACACCTGAGTTTGAGGACAAACTCTACTTTCTCAAAATTGAATATCAGTGCCCCATAGAACTTTTGAATTATTTCTCCGTAAACATCTAACTTCGTAAAAAAAAGAGGTAGTGGAACATTCTTTTTTTGGACAGATTTATGCTGCACCACCATTTTGTTAGTCAAATATATTGCTGGAGTGCAGTTGGACCAGTGTGCATTGAAGAGGCCACCCCAATTCCTTCATGAGAGTGGGGACAATGTCATGAAATAGGCTTGGCCCTGACATGCCTATTGCCTACTCCGTTTTCCTTCACTTAGCACTAGAAGTTCTGCCCCAGAATATCATTGATTATTTACAAGATTACCTGTCAATACCAAATTCCAATGTGTTGCCAGAATCAGAGAGTAATACTTGATACCTAAAGTAGCCATACTTGGATAGGAAGAGGTAGCTGCAACTATTGTAATGGTGAGTAAGTGATTGTGTGAGTGATGATGATGATTGATGATTCATGTGATGGTAACAGACAGTGAGGTAGGGTATTGAACTGTAACATAGGAACTTGTGGAGGCACCCACTCGACCCTAGCACCCTGCAGCCCCCCGAGTGAGTAACTGTGCTATACAAAATCCCCTGATTGATTGATTGATTGATTGATTGATTGATTGATTGATTGATCGATTTGCAATGTTTGGGGCCTGAGTGATTTGTGATAATTTTTCCCTGGAGGAGATTGGGCTTCACCAACTTAGTTAGCACAAATGAGTTAACCTGTATTGTCTACTCCTATGATCCTTTTGGCTTTTTCACCATATAGGTTGGCTGCCCCAGACAACCATTTGATTGACAAGACTGCCAAATTCCAATCTGTTGCTTGCATTAAAGGGGAGACAGTGCACCGTCCACCATGCTTTGATTCCAACAGGCAACCAACTTTGCCCATCTCCCCCTTCCTATCCATTACTCATTTATGTTGAATAGAGAGAGGTGTTTTATGAAATGCTGCTGTATGTGTGCGTGTGTGTGTGTGTGTGTGTGTATGTGTGTGTGTGGTGTGTGTGTGCTTGCGTGTGTGTGTTGAACTTGTGGCTAAAGTGAAACTCTGAGTCCCCTTCTTGGTTTTTTTGCTCTGCCTCTGAGTCCTCTTGGTACACTGCTTATGAAACTTACCCTCCTTCTTTCCTTCTCCTTGACTCAAAAATACACTTCTTCTTTTACAATCCACAGGCTTTATTATAGATTCCTTCATTAACTAAAGGCAAAAGCTGAGCTCAACAACACTCCTGCTTACTTACCGGGCCAGTCCAGACAAGCACCAAAGAATGGACATTCCCAAGGAGAATGCAGATGCACCACCTAATTTTGCAATACATTATAACTTTTCTTCTGACAATCATATTTGGAAAACTGGGAGGGTGGGTTCATTCTGGAACATAAAAGACACAACATTTAGATATCTGATAACTTGGCTCTCGGGGTAAGAAGGACTGTGTGCACTACTTTTATCTATACTCTGTTATACTCATTCCTTTGTTTCCTTCCACAACAGATTGATGTTGAATGATGTGCTGCTCATTGCCCAGATGAATGTTGTCCTTGTGTACTGTTTGTCTTTAACAAAACTTTGCCCATCTCCCACTTCACATCCATTCATCAAACCCCTAACCTTCTTCCCCTGGGCTGTGATTTATTGAGGTGTGGCTCGATTTACACCATCAATTGATGCCACACTTGGTGGGGCAAATGTGTTGGAAGCAACATCAACTTACTTCAGGATATTCTAAGCAATATCCCACACTGGCCCCGTGAACCCACCCACACATGGCCAATGTGTGTATTCAATCAATCAATCAATCGGAACATTTGTAAAGCATACTACTCACCCCTGGGGGTCTCAAGGCTATGAGGGGATGCTACAACTGCTCAAATAGCCAGGTTGTGAGCAGTCTTATGAAGGTTAGCAGGTCCTAGGGCTGCCGTAGGAGGGTGGGGAGGGTGTTTCACATCTTGGCTGTGAGGTGGGAGAACAATCTGCTGCTGGAGGTTGCTCTTAGGATGCAGGGGATGGTGGCAGAGCGGAGCTGGCGGTTGGGGGTGTAGAATGTAAGTTGTCTGTTGAGGTATGCTTGTCCGGCGTTGTGGAGTGCCTTGTGTGTGTGGGTAAGGAGTTTGAATGTGATCCTCTTGTTGATGGGGGGCCAGTTCAGGTCCCTCAGGTGGGATGTGATGTGGCTGCTGTAAGAGATGTCAAGGATCAGGCATGCAGAGGCGTTCTGAAAGCGTTGAAGTCCATTCTGAAGTTTTGCAAAGACTCCTGCGTAGAGGGCATTTCCGTAGTCCAACCTGCTGCTGACGAGGGCCTGGGAGACTGTTCTTCTTGTTTCTGTGGGGATACATTGTAGATCTTGTGGAGAATGCGAAGGGTGTTGAAGTATGAGGATGAGATGGCGTTGACCTGCTTTGTCATGGAGAGAGTAGAGTTGAGAATGAACCCCCGGTTGCTTGTGTTGTCTGTGAGTGTTGGTGCTGTTCCCAGTGTGGGCGGCCAACGGGAGTCATCCCAGGCCGAGGGGGTGGAGCCGAGGATGAGGACTTCTGTCTTGTCCGAGTTTAGCTTCAGGTGGCTGTTCTTCATCCACTCAGCGACGGCTTTCATTCCTTCGTGGAGGTTGGTTTTGGCGGTGAGGGGGTCCTTGGTAAGGGATAGGATCAGCTGGGTGTTGTCGGCATAGGAGATGATGTTGAGATCATAAAGTCGGGCGACATGGGCGAGCGGTGCCATGTAGATGTTGAACAATGTTGGGCTGAGGGATGAGCCCTGGGGTACGCCGCAGATGATCTCGGTGGCTTCAGAGCAGAAAGGGGGAGAGGCGGACACTCTGGGTTCTGCCACAGAGAAAGGAGGTAGTCCAGTCCAGAGCCTTGTCTCGGATCCCAGCAGCATGGAGGCATGTGCGTAGGGTGTTGTGGCAGACAGTGTCGAAGGCGGCTGACAGATCCAGGAGTATGAGGGCTGCGCTTTCGCAATTGTCAAGCAGGGCCCTGATGGCATTGGTGGCGGCGATGAGGACAGGTCCAGGATGCTGTTCTCCTCAATGTAGCGGATCAGTTTTCTGTTGAGGGTCTTCTTGATGACCTTCGCCAGGAACAGGAGAAGAGAGATGGGCCGAAAGTTCTTATAGTCCTTAAGGTCGACCTTGGGTTATTTCAGTAAGGCGTTGTTCTCGGCATGCATCCAGCTCTCTGGGAAGGGGAGTGTCTCGAAGGAGATGCTGATAGCTTTCCGGAAATGGGGGGCGATGGAGGTGCTGGCTTTGTTGAAGATGTGGTGTGGGCATTGTTTTGATAATTTTGATGGTGTCGTTGTTGTTTATGTTGGTCCAGGAGAGCAGGGATCTGTTGTTACACATTGGGAATATGTTCCGAGATTTTTCAGTATTGAATCCTTCTGTATAATATGATCATTTGAGTTTGTGTGCTCAAATTGCAAGAAATGCCTTTGTGGCGTATTTGTGGGTCAACACATTGGAGCCCTGAAGAAGTCCATGTAGGACGAAACTCGTTGGCTACTATAACCACTATGCAATGGTGTTTTTTAAATGAAGAAAATGGATAAAGAATATTTGAACTGAGATACTTTCATCAGATGCAGTGATTTATGTCGTGAATCATACTTTCAGATGTACCTTCTATATAAATCATTGGTGAACATATGCAAAACTGTCATTTACTGGACATATTGTTTACAATTAACCCTGGGTGGTGAACTACGCTCCGCTTGCGGAGTTTGCGAAGTTTCAGCAACTTCGCACTTCGCAGTGAACGCAAAGTTGTCAAATACTTCGCAATCTATAGCGTAGCATAGTTGTTTTCTTCCTCGCAAGCTCAATATGCGTTCTAGCGTGCACGGTAATGACTTACCGTGGTTCTGCTTTCGGCAGCTCGATTTTCTCTCCCAGTCGCGTGCGCCACCAGGTTTGGAACCCGCTCGCACAATCCCGTGAGACTGTGTGAACGCAATCACGTCATTTGGACATCCGAACCAGTCATTTGGACCCGCTATCTTCCTTCCGGCGCAGTGTTGGTAAAATCACGTTTCCGAACACGCAGAAACTACAATCTGGCACAGAATATATTTCAAGCATGATAAAACCTTCTTAAAAATAATCATTTCGCTTGTTTTGGGTGGGCTGACCATGTGGATGGTGGCCATTTTGTGAAGCCAAGCATTGTGCTTTTGCCATAGGCATGCATTGTCTGTTTTCTCTTTTTTTTCATGTTGTTGCGGGTAGCCAGGCCATGTGGTGGTGGCCATTTTGTGTGACCTTCCACTGTGCTTTTGCCATAGGCCTCCAAACTTGTGGCCTATTCTGCCAGTAGGCCTAGACTCCCAGAGGTAGTCATCGGGGGTGCTTGATGTAGCTGTTTCTATGTTGTCTGTTGTATTTAACCACTTGGATGCTATGCTTCTTCTGCTGCTTCAATGTAATTTCCATTGAAATCAATGGAAACTCCACGACGAGTTACCCTTGTCATTAGCGCTGAAGGGGTTAAACATCATTTAGGGCATGGATGGCATTGGATTGAATTCCCAAATGTGGTTTTTGGGGTGTAGTTAACTTTTTAGATATGCCTTTGTTGTATGTGTTGATGTTGCGTAACCTTCCAACCTTTTTAGCCATGCAAATTTTCTTTTTTTACATTAATGCTGTGATGTGTAATAGGCATCCTCCTTTGTCTGGCCATATAGGGATATAGGCCTGCTTAAGATCATTGTTTTCTTGGCCTTACCCTTGTGCCTGTGATGCGTGACCATGTGGCTGAGGGCCGTGGTGGTAGTAGTAGTAGTGTGCTGTTTTGTTTTTGCCACATAGACCTGTGGGTCTTTCCATTGTACCTGTTGGCTTACTGTTTTCATCCCCATTGCTAGCTGCAGGTCCCTGATGCTGCATCCATCCGACATGAAGAACAAATTAAGGACAAACAGGTTCAACTTCCACTACAATTGTATTTTAGTTCTTTGCTATTCTTATTCTTACTGAGTGTACTAACACTACTAGTAATTAAAATTAAAGTACAACAAATTCCACATTTGACTGATGTTCTTCTGCCTTCTTTGCTTGTAGGTGCACAACAGACTGAGGAGGAGGTGTCTGTCATCATTAATCGCCCGTTGTACTGCCAGGCAGACGTCCTGCTGTTGTACGTGTCGTGTGGTGTGACCTGACCAGACATCTCTTCAACTTGTGCAACTGAGTGCTGCTGACATCTGAAAAAGATGGACCCAAATAAAGCAGGTACCAGGTCCTCCAAGACGAAGAAAGTTGCTGAGAAGAAGAAGGAAGAACAGAAGAAGGAAGTAACACTTAAGTCTGGTGTTGACCTCAAAACCTTTTTATGGGAAACCAAAAAGTATGCCTGCAGCAGCAGTGTCCACGGGGCAAGCTGGGGGCAGCACTTCTGCATCAATGGGCCCAACCCCCCAACCCAGGCCCAAGCAGATGAGTGTAAAAGAGGTAGCCAACCTAGTGGTGGAAAGCAGTGATGCTGAGCCTGAGATAAACTTATCGTTATCTCAAAGTAGTACACAATCAACGCACAAGGGAACACAGCAGATAAGTGGTGAACAACAACAACTGCAACCACCGCCCGCAATTGTAGTTGTTTTTCCTCCCGAATTAGGGGCAGTTCAGGAAATTTAGCCTCATGCAGAGAAAGAAGAAGAGGAAGCCACTCATGCAGGAGATCTATTGTCTTCCAAATCCCTACCAAGGAGAAGGAGGGTTAGTCCATCGAGTTCTTCGCCAAGCATCCCTTCTGATGATCTAGATCTCATTTGGGAGCCACAACAACCTGACCATGAGAGGGAGACACAGCCCAAGACCAGGCTAGGGAAAAGGAAGGTTCCAGAAAGCCTTACACTTATGGAGGTCGATGTAGAACAACAGGATAATGATGATGATGATGATCCAGTCATCACGAACATCACTCCTGGCCCGAGGACATGGAGACCAACATTTTTACCCAATCCAGCATGGCTGTGACTAGTAGAGATGTAGCACGCATACCTCCAACCCAGGCAACACCAACACAACCTCCAGCTTCCATATTTACATTAGCAAAGGGCCGGCAGCGTCCTACATCCAGCACAAGCACGACCTCAGAAGAAGTAGGTAGTGGTACTACTGCGCAGAAACAGAGTCAAATTCAACACACACCCTCCAGTTCATCCGGCATTGGAAGTGGCACCTCTAGCAGGAGACAAAAGTTAAGCTCCCCAGTGTGGGAATTCTTTATGGTTAGCGTAAAGGAGGAGAACATTGCTATATGCTCCATTTGTCATACCTCTGTTAGTTGTGGTAAGCTTGGTACAAACTATGGTACCGGAGGCCAAATGACCCATTTGAAAAAACACCACGCAATCAAGTCCGAGGACCACCTTCGAAGCATAAAAACTGGAACCATTGATGTTGGTGGGGATAAACGAGTAGAAGGTCCACTCATGGTTGAACAGGAAGAAGAAGAAGAAGAGGGAGACATTCTATCTGGCAGTGGTACACAAAGTGGCCCTGTCCCCAGCACTGCAGTGGTACAGCCCACATCCTTATCATCAGCAACATCTCAGTGGCACAAGAGTAAGAGTCAGCCGGGGATACCAAGGAGTACTGCAATGCAAAGTGCTGCGTCGAGCCGAACAGAAAGGAATACCACGCAGTGTACCATTCTTAGCATGTTTACTTGGCAGGAGGGACAGTATGAACGCAACCAACCTTTAGCATGTTTGTACAATGCGAAGCTGGCTAAAATGTTAGTACTGGACCTTCTCCCTTTTTCTTTTGTTGAAGGGGTGGGTTTTCTGGAATTTGTGACAGCCATCTGCCCAAAATGGAAGGGTCCCAGCCGCTACTATTTTGCCAGAGTTCCTGTTCCAGCACTACATCACGACTTGCTGGAATTGCTTGGAAAAGCCTTAAAACAGAGTGCTGTTCAGAGTATCCACCTGACAACAGACATGAGGACCAGTCGCCAAGCCAGTGAGTACATGTACATCACTGCACACTGGATCTCTTTTTCAGGTGTTAGTGACAAGCTATCTGCAGGCGTTGACACTGCTGAGATTTTTAATGACACTCGCACACATGCAACTGTAGCCATGTTTGCTATGGAGAAATCTCGTACTGCTGCAAACATTTTGGCTGAGTTTAACAGCAAGGTCTTTGAATGGCTGTGACCTAGAAGGCTTAACATGGGTTTTGTTGCCACGGACAATGGCAATAATGTAGTTAAGATGAATGAAGGGTGCGCGAGGAGCACTTCTGATTTATTAATATTTAGACCTTCTTGTCAAATGGTGCATGGATTGTAAAGGGTTGTCACTCCTGGGTTAAAGTATTGGTAAGACTAGCCTGCGAGGTTAGTCCAATCTTGCACTGTTCTCTCGGTGTAATCCCACACCTGTTCAGTTTTTCAATTTAAATTAATTAATCATACCATCACTTTTCATGCTTTTTAATTTTTCTTAATTTCAACATGGTTCATTTTGTTTCTCGTAAATCATAAGTTCATCACAATCACTTTTTTGAACATCATATATATACATTCATTTTTTTTTTTTTTGTCCTCATTAGCCCTTGGCTCGGTCCAATTGTGCTCCTGACCATATAGCCATCGGGGCGGCTCTCTACTCAACACCGCGAAGCCCATCAGTGAACTCCCAGTACACAGAAAGTCCGCCCCGATGTCGCCCGCAGAGCTTGGACGTACCTTCTCCCTTCAGGCCAGTTTGACCAGTTATCCAAAATCTGTACTGTGCCTCCCTTTGGACAAGGAGATTTTAGGCCTAATCATCGGACCCGGGGGAAAAAAAATAAATTTAAAAAAAAAAAAACCCGGGTTGACTAACTGTCCCTTTTCCAATTGACCAAAATATCGCAAAATCTCACCGATCGGGGGCTACATGTTCTGGATAAGTCCTGCTTTGATATTACATATAATGACGACAGCCACTCTGCATGTGTTGGGGGGTTTATGCTTATCCAATTTTTGCAGATCTCCCTTCTTGCCAATAAGATGGCGTAAAACAGAAATTCTCTTTCTAGTCCCTTGATGTTATCGTTGGTTCCAAAAATGATCAGCAACCATGAGCACCGGATGGATAAGCCAAGAATAGATTCAAGTGTTGCTCTAACTTCGTTCCAGAAAGTAGCGATGTTCGGGCATTCCCAAAACATGTGGAGGTCTGAGGCAGCTGGAAGAGAGCATTTGGGACAGCATTTCCCTGGTTGAAATTTTGACAGGCGTTTAGGAGAATAATATGCTCTATGAAGTGTATAAAAATGGTTACGCCGCAACCATGCGGGCTTGATAATTTTATAAAGAAGGAGAAAAGATTCCTCCCATGTGTCCTCCATATGTGCTTCCCCCTCCGCACCCCAGAGTTTCTCCGGTAAGTTGAGATCCCTCTCTCCATCCTCTATGATATGCCAATATAAAAGTGCTACTTCCTTTTTCCCAGGAGGTCTTACAACTAGGGTGTTTTCTAGCAAACTCTCCTCGCCCATCATTGCTTTCTTCTTGGTTTGAGCCGAAGCCAGCTACTTAATTGCCAATATACTAACCAAGAGAGTGTTGATGTTACCTTATGCTTGAAAATATCCCAGCTTATGATTGATCTTTCCACCAGTATATCGCCCCACTGTGTGATATCCGCATCTAACAAAACTCTTTTGACTGTGTTGGCTTCTTGTGATGTTAATCCCGGTAAATCCCAAATCGGGGCATGTTTGGATAGGTAGCCTATCCCAATTTTAGATTTTATTCGAAACCATTCTTTTACAGTGCCTGATAATGTTTTTAATCTAATTTTTTTGAAGAACTTCTGGTGCCCGAACTTGAAAAGGAAACCGTTCACAGGAAGGTCCGAACCTATTAGCATAGCCTTATACATAAGCCCATTTGCATTTTCCCAAGGGATCTTAAGCAGCATCCTAGAGTGGGTCAGATGGAATGCCCAGGAGTAGTATTCTAGGTCTGGCAATGCGAGCCCCCCTTTTTCTCTTCTCCTTCTCAGTTTTTTCCAGGATAATCTGCTGGATTTATACCCCCAGACAAATGAATTTATGTTTTGCTGACATTTTACAAGCTGTTTAGTATCAAAAGATAACGGGATAGAATTAAAAATAAAAGTAAATTTCGGAAGGATACTCATTTTTATCAGGCTGGTTCTCCCATAGATGGTAAGCGGGAGAAAGGACCAAGCTTTCATCAAGGTTTGAGATTCTCGAGAAATACGAGCTAAATTGTTTTGGGCCAAATGTTGTAACTCTTTAGTGATTGTAATTCCCAGATACCTCAACGAAGATTTTATCGGAAGCTGAAGATTTTGAATGTTCCAGACCATAATTTCGGTTTTCCCTGCGTTAATTTCATATCCTGAAAATCTACCGAAGTCCTCCGCTCTCTTTATAATAATTGGATATGCCAACGCAGGATCAGTTGTGTAAATGATTATATCATCGGCGTACAAACCAATCTTTTTTTCCCAACCCGAAAAATTAAAATGTGGTATGTTAGTATCCTCCCTAATAGACTGAGCAAAGGGTTCTACATACAAATTAAAAAGAAGTGGGGATAAGGGACAGCCCTGCCTTGTTCCTCGACTAATTTTAAAAGGAGTGGTCCGTGTACCATTAATTAATACTCCCAGTTTACCCTATCAAATGCTTTAGTAGCATCTAGGGTCATGATAGCCAGGGGTAGACCAAAAGTTGAGGCAATATCCACAGCTCCCACCAAGTCATAGGTTAAGTCGGCCAGTTGCCGGCCTCTAATAAATCCCTTTTGATCAGGGTGGATAATTGTGCCTATCTCGCTTCCCAATCTCTCGGCCAAGATTGAAGTAAAGATTTTGTAATTGTTATTGAGAAGCGAGATTGGGCGGTATGATCCACACTCAGCTGGGTCTTTACCTGTTTTCAATATTAAAGCTATATTGGCTTCTCCCCAGGAGCTTGGTGGTGTCTCTCCCCTAATCATTATGTTGTTAAAAAGATTCGTAAGGACAGGGGTAAGAGTAGAATTAAGTACCCTATATAATTCTCCTGGGAGGCCATCTGGGCCCGCAGCTTTTCCCTGGGCTAGTAGCTTAATGGTGTTAGAAACTTCCAACTCTGTTATGGCTTTATCTATTTTTTCCATTTGGTGATTTTCCAATTCTGGGAGAGTTATATTACTCAACCATTCGTTCCTTTCGTTCAGGTTGACATTGAGCTCCTCTGTGTAGATATTCTGAAAGAACTCATTAAAAGCTTCGCCAATAGCTATGTCTGTAGACCTACTATTGGCTTCCCCAGCAACCCTCACTTCCTTAATATGGTTCCTGGACTGATCAGCTTTGATTTTCCAAGCCAACACCTTGCCAGCCGATTCACCATATTCAAAATGGGCAATTTTGCTTGCCTGCCATCTTTTATTTATCATTTCCTGCAATATTGTATCCAATTTGGCCTTTAATTCTATTTTCTTCTCCTGGTTATCAAATGAAGACTGGTCTGATGATTCTAATTGTGACAATTCTTGCTCTATTTGACTAATCCCCTCTTCATATTTCTTTCTCCTGAAAGAAGCCCTACTTGTAATACACCCCCTAATAAAGGCCTTCCAAGCCTCCCATACGTTGACTAGAGAGGCAGAACCTATGTTTTGCTCTAAAAAGAAAACCGTTTCCTGCATCAAATATTCTTTTTCCTCATCATCCAATAGAATTGTTCTATCAAAAGACCAGGTGCGATGAGCAACTTTCTGCTCTGATTTTAGCGAAAAGATAATGGCAGAGTGATCTGACATATGTAGAGGCAGATATGTTATGTTTTTAACCAGTCCTTAATTGAAAGACTGAATAGGGCATAGTCAATACTCGATTTGTGTCTATATTTGTAATTGTGATATGAGACGCCCATAGCGCTCCCAGCTCTTTGTCTCCGATTTATCTAATTTAGGATCTAAAACGAGATTGAAGTCTCCTACCCATATTATAGGGTCAGGGCAAGAGATCAGTTGGTTTTGTAAGATATTTAAATAAGAAGGATCATCCTGGTTAGGCCCATAATAACTGATGATAGTAACAGGCTTTGAATATAGTTGAGCATTGGCTATCAGCCATCTACCGCTAGCATCTGTTTTCCAGTTCATAATCTGGGCTTTCGCTGTTTTTTTAAAAATAATGGCGTTGCCACGAATACTAGCATTGTGGTCCGTAGTTATAAATTTATCGACCCATTTGAGCTTCTTAAATATATAAGTTATTTCCTGTTTATTCAGATGTGTTTCTTGGATCGCAATTATCTGCGCGGGTGAATCTCGTAAGTATTGTAAAATTCTATTCCTTCTAGTCCTGACACGCAGACCATTTACGTTCCAAGATAAAAATTTAATGTCTGGCATTAATTTTGAAGCTCTTTAACACTATATCCCTGTCCTTGATTCTCTTAATTATCTTAACAGATATTTTATCCTGAACTATATCACTACTAGTTTTGGCCAAACAATATCTTTGAGGCGCAATTGGATCTATTTTGTTCGTTATTGTAAACTTCGTTTTATGAGGACTTTTATTCTTTGCCTTCCCTCCCCCCTCCCTCCCACCCCTGGAAACCCCCCCCCCCCGACTTACTCTGGCATGCTGGTTTGCCAGCTTGTCATCTCTGACATGTTCCCACTCCATACCCAGATGTCTACCTTTTACATTTTCTTTCCTGGTCACTATAATTACGGTGTAAGTAATGGTGGTTCGTAGGTGGAATCATATATCTTTTATCTATTAACGCTTCCATGACGTATTATTACTATTCATAATACTCTAATACGGAGAACAGTAGATTAGGGTAAATTGGGGTAGTAATGTGGGATTCATGAATAAACATCATTACAACCTATAGGTTCAGAAATTTTAACGTGAATATATTGTGTTGAAGGTCCATGGTAAAATTTTCCGATTGATACTCCTTTATAGTGGATCCCCCAATGGTGTATAAGTGGGAAGATTGTGAACCCTCACCCATGTGCTGAATACTTAAGTGTTAGTTATTCATTTATTTATTCCTTTTATTTATATTTTTTTTATTTTTTTTTCCCTTTAGGTATTTTTTTTTTCCTTTTTCCCCTTTTTATCATTTCTATTCCCCTCTCTTTCTTTTTCCCTCTTGTTTGTTTTGTTTTTGTATTTTATCACAATCTGCTTTTTTTTTTTTTTAAATCATTCTTTTCCGCCATTTATTATTTATATTATTTTTATTACTTTTTCCATTTTCCCATTTTTATTTAAACTCTGATTACAGAAAGCTCACAAAAATGTCATCCCCGGTCCGGGTGGGTTGCGTGTTCGCTAATCTCAGCAAGCAGCTCGTCTGCCTCCAGGGGGGACTTAGCATTGTACATTTTATTATTGTACATTATCCTTAGAAAGGCAGGAAATCTTAATTGCACTGTGGCTCCCAGGCTTCTGAACTTCTCCATCCGTTGACCCAATTCCCACTGCCTATCCAGCGTTGTTCTAGAGAGATCCGATCTCACTTCGAAAGAAAAATCAGATGCTTTCACAGTCTTGGCTTTCAACGCTGCGGTCAAGATCTTCTCTTTCATGGAATATGTTAAGAAGTTTACTAAGATCTTCCTAGGCTTGTCTCTGCCCTGTTTAATGCGGAACGGATCCCGGTGTACCCTCTGAATATCTAGCTCTATCTCGGTCAAAGATTCGTCCAAACTCAGTGACTCTTTTAGTAGAGCTGCGACAAACTTTTTTAGATCTCCTCCTTCCTTTCCCTCTGGTATTTTTAGAAGTCTTAGGTTGTTCCTTCTGGAAAAATTTTCGAGAGACTCTACCCTCTCTTTCACTGAGTTCCCTTCTCGTCGTAGAGACTGGATCTTCCCTTCTGCGGCCTCCAATTTAGCCTTTAGCTCATCAACGCAATTCTCTAGTCCCCCGGTTCTAAGTGTAAGACCATCTACTTTAGATTCTAGATTTTCACACATTGTGCGGATCTCTGATTGAGTGTGTCTGGACTCTTCAAAAGATCTTTTTGACTCTTCAAACCCATTTCTGATCTCTTCTCTCATACTAAGAAGTATGGCTTGAATAGTATCGTCACTGCCGGAGTTTTCACTTCCTCCACTGTCTTGTTCCAGCCCTTTATTCTCACTCGCTGTTCCTGAGATCATTACTTGCTGTTCAGGCAAAGAAACTGCATTAATATCACCCTCTGCTGGGTCTCCCATCCCTGTGCCGCAAGTTCGCACACCAACCTCTACTGCTTCTCCTTCTTTCTCTTTCAATTGGAGTGTGGAAATGTCACCTGCTGATGGGGGTGCGAGTAAAGTAGAGTGTGGGTTTTGGGGCTCTTGATTTATATTTAAGACCTGAGGGAGAACCTTAAAATATGACTTCAACGAAGGTGTAATTCGGGAGGTTTTACTAGCTTTTGTTATAGATCGCCCCTTACTCAAGCTAGCCTTATGTGGCAGCTCCTTCGGAGCAGTATACCGCAGCTGGCGTTCTTTTCCCCTTTTTGATACCCTTAACTCAGGAGGTTGAAAAATGTCGCCTGTTAACTCCCGCTCGAGTTCAGACCCGGACTCTATGGAGGGCTGCTCTTCTAGGGCTCCCTCTGCAGCTAGTGTTTGCCCAGTATCATTGGGGTCTATAGGGACAGCTGATTCTTTGTCCTTATTGCAGCCCTTTCCTTTCCCCTTAGCCTTCCGCTTCCCCAGGGTTCTCTCAGTAGTTAAGCACAGAGATTGTGCATTAAATCTAAAAAGACCTGGTGAAGGGTCCAAATTTTGTAAAGAGTAACAACCCCTTGTATCTATAGACTTCTGGATTTCAACAGGCTCAGCTTCCCCCCCAAAAGGGTTTAACCAACTTGCCTGCTCCCTCTGTTGAGCCCCCTTACCACAGAATACAGTTGTTGCCAGCTTTTTTGATGAGGCGCTGTACACAGCAGCTCTTCTGCTTCTTCGAAGCTCCACAGCTGCGTTGCTCCAGCGATGGAGTGCAGGGAGGAGAACCTGTTCCAAACACATTGACAGTGTTTCTCCCTTTTACTAGAACGCAGCCAGTATTTGCTGATTTTCAATGTTCAGTCTTTGCCGATTTTCAATGTTCTACAGCCTGCAGCTCTACAAGGAATGGCTGCTTGTTACTGCTGACTGATTCTGGTTCTCTGAAGTTTCAGGAGCTTCATAGGCATCATAAGGATCAAAGGCATTGGGTGCACCATTTTTTTTTTTTTTTTCCCTCACCGTAAGCCGACCTGTGAGCACCTGCTAAACAAATCTGTTAACAGGTAATCTAAGGTGTTGGTGTTTCTAATATGTAGCGCCAATTCAATAGAATCTTTCGGTATAACCGTAACGTCCTATGCGGATGATACCCAGCTCATCATCCCCCTTGACGACAACTCCAACAAGGCAGAGCTCAACCTTAAACACTGCCTAACGGCAGTTTTCCAATGGATGGACGCTAACCACCTTCGCTGCAACTCAAATAAAACCGAGATCCTCCCCATTGGAAAGAATGCCTCATTCTGCCCTGCCTTGTGGTGGCCTGACAACTCTGCAGCTCCCCCTCAGACGGTCACCTCTGCCAGAAACCTCGGAGTCCTTTTTGATTCTGACCTCTCATTCGATCTCCACGTCACGTCCGTAGCAGGAAAATGCTTCGGCATAATCAAATCCTTGCGAAAATTCTTTGATTTTCTCCCCCTCGACTCCAGAAAGACCGTCACAGTGGCCCTCATCCTCTCGCGAGTGGACTACTGTAACGGCCTTCTAGCAGGGACCAAGAAGTCCACTCTTTCAAAACTTCAAAGTGTCCTACACACCGCCGCCCGCCTTGTTCTAAAACTTCCACGTAAATCTTCCATTTCTGCAGCTCTGAAATCCCTACATTGGCTCCCCCTGCACAAGAGAATACTCTTTAAGATTCTCACCGTCGCCTTCCGAGCATTTAACAAATCAGGTCCCTCCTATCTCTCCAGACGCTTCCCTCACTACAACCCAAGTCGCTCCCTCCGATCCTCACAAGAAAACTTCATGACCTCTACCAAATTCAATCTGAAATCTAAAGGCGGTAAAACCCTTAGCACCCTGGCTATTAGAGCCTGGAACAGCATGCCAAGTCATCTCAGACTCCAGACGCTTGAGAAACCTTTTAGGAAACTCCTCAAAACTTGGATTTTTAACCTTTCCGATGACTGGACCAAAGCATCAATCTAGTTCCCCCCCACCCCACTCTGTGATCTGGTATCAAGGACTTATAGCGCCATGATGCTCCTTCCGGAGCAAACGCTGCGCTTTATAAATACCCCTCCAAATATCCAAATTCAATTCAAATTGTAGCGCCAATTCAATGCGGGCTAGCGGAGCTCTGCCAGCCCGCCTGCCTGCACCTGCTCTCCTCTCCCCTCCCCTCCTCTCCCCTCCTCCCCGGAGATCCGAGTCCGCTGCAGTCCGCAGCTCAGCGCCGTCAACACCGAACTCCGCAGCTCACCTCGTCTCACCCGCTGCTCGGCTCGGCTCTCCTCCCCCCTCCTCACCGGAGATCCAAGCCCGCTGCAGTCTGCAGCTCAGCGCCGTCGGCCAAACGCCGAAACACCGCAGCTGCAATGCCTCACCTCGCTGCTCGGCTGCCTTGACTTTCCACACCTTGACTTTCCGTAACTGCTTCTGCTTCACCTTCTGGTGCGAGAATCACCACTCACGCCATGCTGATCGCCACATTGACCGTCTCAGCTACCTCTCAGCTACCTCTGGGCATGTCAGTGGGAACTGCGAGAGACGAGCGCGCCGCCCTAGCTAGCGGCCGCCATGTTTCCCCATCAATATATATACATTCATTTTGATAATGTTCTCATATCATTTTATGTTTCAGTCAACATTAACATTTAGCAAGCCCGATGCATTTCGGTACCCAAACGGTACCTTCCTCAGGGGAAATTCTAGAAGAAAGAAATGAAAAATATGTTGATTGGCATGTGTGCCCATGGTGGCGGGTGATAAGTCTAATACAATGTGAAAATTCATACCTCAATTTGGTTGATAATTGTGGAATCTTGCCTAAAGGTAGAAAAATATCTGTATGTAACATGTGCCTTCTAGCGACATAGTTTTAAACTGTAGCACTTTTAGATATTATCTTACCCAAGAGTACTTGGGATTGATGTAAATTTGTACTGTAATGAAAAGCCACATATGTGGTCTGTTAATATGCTGCCTATTTGGGTCATAACATTCATTATAATACGCATAGAATGTGATTTGCATATTTAAAATACGCAGCCTACAGGAACTTCAATGGGATTTTCGGGAGCCCCCGCATATACTAACATCTTTATGGCTCAGTTCGAATCAGAAAATGTGATGAACACGCCGAAATGGTCTAAAATAAGGATGTACTGTTGATTCATCAACGACATCTTTTTAAGTTGGCAAGCATCCACACAAGAATTGGAATACATGATCATGGAACTAGATGCAGTGAACCCCAGAATACAATTTACATACAAAATTGATGCTCAAACTATAGACTTTTTGGACGTAAGAATCATAAAAACAGTAACAGGTTTCCAGACGGAATTGTATTCCAAATCAACAGATCGCAACACTGCATTAGCTTACACTAGTTTTCATCCGAGAGGCTTAATCAGTAATCTGCAATTTTCACAACTGATACGTATAAAACGCATTTGCTCAGAATCACACATAGGTGTAACTAAGATGGATGAACATCTGCTTAGATACAAAGCCAGAGGATATCCAACAGAAGTGTTGAATCAAAGTAAGGAAATAGTCATAAGCATGGACAGAAAAGATCTGTTACAAACTCAAGTTAGAACGACCAAAGACAAAATGGTATTTGTCTCTAAATACACAACCCAGTCAAAAGCAATAAAAAAAATTATCAATAAAAGATGGGAACTACTATCCACCGAACCGGACTTTAAAGGCCTTTTTAAGGAAGAACCACTATATGCATATACCAGAGGGAGAAACTTGAAAGAGATTTTAAAACAACCAAAACCACATATCGATGAAGTTCAATATAAAGGAACAGTACGCAGTCAAAACTGCATACATTGTAACAATATGATCACTGGCAATACATTCAATCATCCAACAACAGGAAAGACGATTAAACTAAGGCATACAAGCGATGGTAACACACAGAATGTGATTTATGGCATTAAATGCCCATGCACGAGGATGTATGTAGGAAAAACGGAGTGTAAAATCAAAATCAGAGTGACAGAGCATAAAAGCAAGATTAGGAATCAAGCGTTGGCATCTCCATTAGCACAACATTGGAAAGAACTAAAACATTCCATCTCCCAATTACGTTTCTTCATCATAGAGAAGCTGACACTGAAACAGGGTGTAGATACTCGACAAAAACTCCTTCAACAAAAACTATACTGGATCAAGACTTTACAAACAATGTCCCCAATAGGGCTGAATGACAGATATGATTTTTCTTGTTATCTGTGAATGACAACACACCTTATGAAAGGACTGTCCAAAGGTTTTTTTAGTTACCTGAGTATAATGTTAAACAAATAGGTGAACAATGGTCGCTTTGATACCACACTGGGATTGATATCACTTGTCTTATGTCTAGAGATATTTGAGAAATTACTTGTACTATCTCATTGTTATTTACTTTTTTCGCAAATGTATAGAATATTGGTTTGACACATATGAATAGTATTAGTGCTGTATCCTGGTAGCGACTAATTTTCAATCATGGAGATACTGATGGCATATGTATATGTATAAATGTTCAAATTTTCCTTAACACCATACACTTAGCAATCTTCACCAGCCTACACATAACACCCAGTTATCTGATGGGACTATCATTAACCCTGGGCGAAGCACTACGCTATGCTCGCGGAGTTTGCGAAGTTTTCGCAACTTCGCACTACGCGAGCTGCACGTAGCACAGTGCAAACATGCGTAGTGCAGCGTAGCATAGTGCAGCGGTCATTTTTTGCTTGTTCGCGGTCCTGAACGTCATGTTCGCGACCGCGAGCAAGCAAAATGACATCCCGGCGAGATTCTCAACGCGAGGAGGTCAGGTTTCTCATTGTGAGTGGTTGCGCATGCTCGCGACCACTCTCAATGAGAAACTACCTGTTCGCGTTGAGAAAGCTGCGCAAGATGCCGTTTTCAATGCTTGCACAGTGCCGGATGCTTGTCCGCACTGTGCAATCATTGAAAACGCATCTTGCACAGTGCGAACATGCTACTACGCAGCTCACGTAGTGCTATGTGAAGTTTGCGTAGTGCGAAGTGCACTTCTCGTAGCTTCGCGTAGCTTCGCGTAGCGCTACTTCGCGAACTACGCCCACCCTTAACTATCATCAGGGCATTCTCATTGCGAGTGAGAATATTCAAATATGTGGAACACGTTATATTAGTCAGTCCACAAGAGCCAACGGTCCTAACTCTCATGTCGATTTATAGAAAGGTAGTCAATGATTGAGGCCACAATTCAGCTAGATATAACAACGGATCTCATCTGAATTCGATCTTTTTCAACATCCATTAGTAGTTAGTGTAGAGAGCATTTATTTTCATACAACGATTTATTGTTACATGCACAAGTGAGAATAACTTCATCGATAAAATCGAAATCGATATTATTTTATAAAGTATCATTTGGATCATGAAAATATATTATTCATATAATAGTGGTGACCAACATCAGTAAATATCACTTATTTTTGTTTATTTCATCTGTTTATCTTCACACCACTATCAGATGGCGTCCGATTCATTACGGGCGACCTTTAGTTGCAGAATGCAGTCCGTCTTTAGTTTTTGCATCTGGAGTCGTGTATATCCACAACAGCTGGCCATGGCGGCCACCTTCGGAACATTTGAACATTTGGCGAACTTGAAAAAATTAGCACAATATCATCTTGAGGTAGGCTAAACAAACCTTGTCGTTTTTTCCGTTTTCAGACATAGAGATCTTTTCCCATCAACGACCGTTATTGTCGACTTATATCCGTGTCTGATATTTTTTTCAGATACGTGAAGATAGCCAGATTTTCAGGTAGGAAGTCTCTTTCTTTTACCGAGCTGGAATTACCTATCACGCATATGTCAGAAATTAAATTTGATTTTCATTGTGTTTTAAACACTTACTAGTTTTCATGCTGACAGATTGAATATTCAGGTAGGCTGCGTATTTCAAATATGCAAATTACTTTCTTTGCGTATTAAAATGAATGTTATGACCCAAATAGGCAGCATATTAACAGACCACATATGTGGCTTTTCATTACAGCTCAAATTTACATCAATCCCAAGTACTCTTGGGTAAGATAATACCTAAAAGTGCTACAGTTTAAAACTATGTCGCTAGAAGGCATATGTTACATACAGATATTTTTCTACCTTTAGGCAAGATTCCACAATTATCAACCAAATTGAGGTATGAATTTTCACATTGTATTAGACTTATCACCAGCCACCATGGGCACACATGCCAATCAACATATTTTTCATTTCTTTCTTCTAGAATTTCCCCTGAGGAAGGTACCGTTTGGGTACCGAAATGCATCGGCGTGCTAAATGTTAATGTTGACTGAAACATAAAATGATATGAGAACATTATCTAAATGAATGTATATATATGATGTTCAAAAAAGTGATTGTGATGAACTTATGATTTACGAGAAACAAAATGAACCATGTTGAAATTAAGAAAAATTAAAAAGCATGAAAAGTGATGGTATGATTAATTAATTTAAATTGAAAAACTGAACAGGTGTGGGATTACACCGGGAGAACAGTGCATGATTGGACTAACCTCGCAGGCTAGTCTTACCAATAGTAATGTAGTTAAGGCCATGAAAGATGGCGGCTATTTCAGGGTCCCGTGTTTGGCACACTGCATTAACATTGTTGTTCAAGACTTTCTGAAAAATGAAAGCAAAGTCAGCAACTTACTGACCACCTGCAGAAGAATATGCACACATTTCAACCACTCTTATAAAGCCCGGAAGCAGCTAAGGGTCATTCAATGTGAGCATAAAATGCCACTCAAAGCACTCATCCAGGAGGTGCCAACACGTTGGAACTCAACTTATTACATGCTTGATCCTCTGTTTGAGAAGTACATACCACTTAAAGTTTATGTCATGACAAGAAGATTAGGGGATCCTACTATGAAAGTCATGACCGTTGAGATGGGGCAATGGGACCTCATTAAATGCCTGACAGAGATGCTAATTCCTTTTGAGGTCTTCATACTTGCAGTCAGCAGGGAGGACTGTACTATGGGCCAAGCTTTCCCATTGTTGCACATGCTAAAGCAACAGCTCAAGGAGGTGTCTGAAGCATACGAAAGTGCGGAAGACAAAGTAGACGCATGTTATTTGGCGAAGGCCTACCCGTCCGCTTATCCGACAATTAGAGGATTCAAAATAAGATTGTTTCACATCGATATTACATTACTGCCCCAATTTTGGATCCATGGTACAAATTATTTCTGAACAGTAATGCAGTAGTTCCTTTTTCAGAAGTGGATGTTGCAGAGTAAAATACTTTAATAGCTGAGGAAGCCGCTGATTTAGAAAATGAGCGGCTCCCAATTAGAGGCCTGCCAGTGCCAGCCCAGGACAGAGCAAGTACTACAGGGCATCCAGAGTCAAGTTCTTCTTCAGGGCATAAGAGCAGTGTGTTTGCTTCCCAGCAGTCACCACCACTACCAATAAAGTCAATAACAGCACCAACAGGATCAGATTCATCAGACACAGCAAAAAATATAACTGCTTGGTTTCTACGGAAAGGGATGGGTAAGTCCGTTGCTGATGAAACGTCAAAAGAGGTCAAGCAAATCGGAGCACCCCTGAACTTTGAGCGGATGGTCCAGGCTTATCTGGATGGCACAACAGAGGGCTTCATGCAGCAAAGCCCATTGTTGTATTGGCAGGCTGGAGATAAAGTATCTGACTTGCCCTGTCACAAGTTTCTCTTCTCAGCGTGTTTTCAGTGCTGCTGGTGCCATTGTAACTGTGAAAAGGACCAGTCTCTCGCCCAAAAGTGTGGAGAGGATAACCATGATCAAAATGAATCAGCACTTCATACCACCAGACTACAAAATACGTGAATCACAGTAGGAAGAGGAGAGCGACTCCGAAGACATAAGTAGTGGGTTACATGACCTACTTCTGTCTGAACCACCAGAGTTTGAGGACGAGCTCCTCTTCCCTGACATCTAGGCTTTCGAATTGTTACTTTCTCCCTTCCTTAATTTTGTGTATATCTGTCTTTCTGGTTCAAATCAATTCACAACAAATCCATCACCACTGTCTCTTATTTTTATTTACCTATTGGAGTTGCATGGCTGTGCATTTAACTGTCCAATCCACTCCTCAGAGTCCTGCTCCATCTTCCTGACTCACCCTAAATACATGTCCATCTTGCCAGACATTGGATGGAGATGGAGAATAGTACAATAATGTAGCCTCTAACAGTCCCTCCATAAAAAGTTAAACGTACATGACTATAGCCATCTTCTGTTTTGTTTCCAATCCGAAACTCATCACTGTCATAAGGCTACCACCTCTGTCTGCAGGCATCCACAACTCTTCACTGTCAGACCTTGAGCAGGCATCCAAAACTAAAGTAAACTCGTCATCACTTTCAGAAGGAGATTTGACAGCCAAAGAGAAGAGCTAAGACAGGTATATGATTAATGAATGATGATTAATGAATGATGCCATGCATTGCATTGGATGCTTGCTGACTCTGAGCAAATGTGCATGAAGTTAAACTATACTAGTAGTTAATAATAACAAAGTAAATGTGACTGAAGTGATAGTCAATTTTTCCTTGTTGTTTAATAATAACCAATTGTACTCCTACTACTGCAGGTGCAGTCTGGACTTACTACAGACTTACTTGGTGTTTGTCTGTTGGACAACAGGTACCACACCATGATGATGACCATACTATCTTTGCACACAGTCAGTCAATTGGATCTGAGATGATTGATGGAATAACTGCGTTTCATGAACTGGCATAAAAGGTAAACACAACCATTCAACAAGAACCACAGCAGACCTAGGCTACATGTCCATGCAGTAGTGGAGTCGAATAGTGGTATGATGACTGACAGTGGTGCATTGATTTAGTCACTTGATTTGGAAAATGTTAGGTTGCTGTATATGACTTTTGTCTGGCTCTGTCAAAAATTAAGGTAAATGGAGTTTGGGTCATGGCCTGGCGCTGTGGGCCTGTTCTGTGCTGGCTCCTGTCCTGTTGTTCTTGTAGATTAATGCTGTGTAAATACTAGAATAACGCCAGAAAGGGAAATCCCTGGAAACCGCAGTATATTCTTGTTTACATCAGTCTTTCATTCTTTCATACCAATATATCATAGAGCCTTAGGGTTAATCCCAAATATATTTGCCAACTAAAATGTAACGTTTACAAAAAAATGTTTTTAAAAAAGATATTATCTTTTGTACCAGTTTTAAAATTTCAGAAATATTCCTGAAAACATGTACATTAACAAGACATTATAAAATACAATACATAATATAAAAACAATGTGTCTATCAAATTTCATTACAAAAGCATTTTACGAAAAACATTTCCAAAATAACACAAGACCACAATTGATCCTAGTTCCCCCTATGTTAAGAAAATCTAATGCTCTTGTTAAACCTTGCTGAGATCCAATAGCCTTCTATCTTTTGTGTAAGACCTACAGTACCACACTTTCTGATTATCTGAGGCCCCCTAGGCTTTGTTTGGATTCTATACATAAAACAAGTACGTCGACGCGTTTCGGTGTTTAGAGCCAATGGATGTGGAGACACCTTCTTCAGGACAGTGATTCTTTGGGGTCACTTCTCTGAATCCAATGGATTCCTTGTTATTTAAAGAAGAGCTTTTTTTTTTTTTTTTTAGACGATCAACACTTCTCTCCTGGCGAGTACTTGTATTTCAAGTTGATGACTCTACCCCCATGTACTTAAATTTCTGTTCACTCCAATCTCATCGCGCTAAGCTCATGATAGCTCAATTCGTGATTCCAGACCTTGGCTGCGGGATGTTTCTAGGAGATGATTTTCCCTCTCTGCTCCTAGTTCTTCAAGAACAGGATATGTTCTGTGTTATGTGGTGCACCTCACTCTTCTTCACGTTCTTTCGGTACTAGATAAATACTAGAATAGTTACAATATATCCAAGCCGCCTCAGTCTGAAAGTGTTCTCGCTCAAGAGTCTTGTCTTTTTGCACTACACCATAATTGATGCTTTTTTTATTCATTTATTTTTCAATACCCCTTTTGTTTTTCCATCAACACTTACAGGCCGGCCTTTTACCCAGTGCTATTATACTTGGAGCTACAACTCACACTTACCTTACCAATCCTCATCAGCCAGCTAGTGGCATCCAAGAATGATGTGCAGAGTGTCCATGGAAGGGAGGACCAAGATGAATGACGAGATGCAACTACACTATTGGACATGGATAATACAGTAACTTTTGTATCATATTCATCATTCGTCTTTTAAATAATTTGATTCCTTTTTCCTCTTCATTCATTTTACAACTGTGTGACTTTGTTTGCTAATTGCTCCCTACAACTATTTTTTTAATTTTCTTTACTAGCTTTCAGCCCGTACAGCAGGTAATTAGAGTTTCTATGAGGGCATACAGGCAAGGAAAATTTCAGATAATACCACTTCCCTGTATAGTGTAATTATGTAGTAGTATTTAAGTACTACTCTTTAACCATCAAGTTTTCTTCATCATCCAGGCATTTCCTTTTTCTCCCTTTATAGATTTATTGTATAGTGGATCATCATCGTCTTCAATGATTGTTTTACTTTTGTTGTGTCCATGCGTACTGTTTTTTCTTTGCCAAACCTTTCCCCAAACCCCCCGTCCCATCCAGTCATCAAACCCTAACCCCCTTCCCCCGGGCTGTGTGATTTTATATTGAGGTGTGATGTGACTACATTAAATGTACACCAACAATTGATCACACGCTTGCCGGGGCAGATGTGGTGAAAGCAACACTAATTCAATTTCAAGGCAGGGCGAGGATCTTCTTCTGCTCCCCCACCCATGCTCAGTTTATGTACAAGCCAATTTGTTTTCCAAAGGGACCCACCTAATACATCATAATTAATTGCCAGCATTGGTTGGATTCACAACAGTAAAGTTTACAAATTACGATTGTGTTAAGTCACTACTTCGACACAACTACAGTTTAACTTCTTAACTTCTTGTACTAGGGTGTCCCTGCCACCATTATGTTTGCTTTTACTTTAGCAGTTGCAATATTGTTTGTTTGGCAGTCTTCTTCTGTACTGCACTTTTCTACTACTCACACAGTCTCTCTCAGGCAAGTGACTGTCTCTTTTTTATGTTTGCAAATGCGAGTGCCAGTGTCTACTGCTACCACCACAACCATGGCATCTTCTCCATTCTCTTGGGAAATCATGCAGCCATTGCTTTGCCGGACTTAATCCTCATGACAGGTAAGATAAGTTTGCTTGGAGGTATAATGGACTAGGAGGAGCACCTGACAGTACTAGTAGGACAAAAATAACTCAGTTAGGGGTACCGCATCTATCTGTTTGCGTGTTACAAAATTTGCAGAATTTTTAAATCCAACACTGGCTGCTGACCTGCATCAGCAAGGAAACTTTGTGACGTACATAAATTTGTGAAAAAGTAACAACCCCATAAAACATTAACATCGTATGTGTAAGTTTAAATAAAATGTATTTCCCTAACAAAAAAACCAAAAATAAACTATCCCACACCTCACCCACCCCCTCCCTAACCCCAACCAATGTCCAAGTCAAACCAATGTCCAAAAAATAAGAAACCCCAAACACCCAATTCCCACCCACCAACAAAAGTACTAAAAAAGGGGCAAATTAAGAGGGTCCATTTATAATCGGCGGGCTTTCAGGTGTTTGTCCACCAAGATCTTAACTCGCTCCTCTAATTGGTCCTCCAGCTGTGCCACCCGAAGAAAAATTTTCTGGTGAGATGCATGGGTTCTTGATGGATGGGTGGAAGGTGAAAGAAGATGCCTGCCTGGGTGGGTGACACAGTATGGGTGAATAGTGGATACCAAGAATCATCAGCAGTGTTTCTGTCAAACCCAAAGCCAAGGCAAGGAAGGGAGGAAAGGACGCATGGGTGGTTGTTGGTGAAAGTAAAACCACCTAAGGTTTGTTAAGCGATATATATAACAAAAGAATGATAGACCTTTACTTTTAATGGATGGATGCCTGGATGTGTTCATCATAGGCGGAGACTGTGACTGGATGCAGACTAGAGTCTTACTTTGAAGAGAATGTAAAATAAACTGCACCAGAGTAGCAAAGCAGAGGGTCATATATTTATATAGAAGTAGGATTTCATTTCAGAATACAGTTTATGACTCAGTAGTTTGCAAGCACATCATATATATATATATTATTAAGCACCTTCCTCTGACTCCAAGGACCACTCCCTACCTATGTTAATTTTTTTTCGATTGTGTCAGCTCAGCCAGCCTGCAAAGCGTGGCCTATCTGTTGGTTACACAATCAAAGAACTTGGGGGCAGATTTACAATTACTGGCGCATCCCTGCATATCGGCAGGGATGCGCCAGTAATTGTGCGCCGCAGCTCCTCCACCCATGATGCGCCGCATTTACAATGCGGCGCACCATGGGGCAAAAACGGCACAGATGCGTAACGCATCTGTGCTGTAAAAGTGGAGCATTGCTGGAGTTGCGTCGCAAGTGCGACGCAGCTCCAGCAATGATCAGGTGGGCCCTATGTGCACAATGCTGCGTCAATCCTTACGCCTGCTTCAAGCAGGCGCAGGGTTTTGACGCAGCATGGGCCCAAAAGTGACTAAGTGAAATCTTGTAGATTTCACTCAGCCACTTTTAGGAGGCACTCCTGTGCAGGAACGCCTCCCCCTGCGATGGTAAGCCTCTTCTGGCGCAGGGCTTTATAACGTGACGCATCTGGGAGATGCGTCGCGTTGTAAATACCCCGCACCATGGTACATCATTTGCGCCACCGCTGCGTCACAGAAGTGACGCAACAGCAGCGTAAAAGCGGCGCAAGGGGCTTGTAAATCTGCCCCAAAGTACCTTATGCATTAGTGGTCGTGGTGGGAGTGCTGGTGGGTGGTAATATGGGGAGTGGGAACGACAGGGTGGGGGTGGTAAACTATGGATTCTGAATGCAGTGCGCGCAACAATATTTTATTTATTTATTTATATGTTTACTTACCAGTAATTGTCTGCAATCCATAGTTTGCTCCCCCATCCTGCCCCTCCTCCACCCCACATCACCGCCCGCCAGCCCTCCCGGCTCTGACCGCTACTGGACTGATATGTCGTCATTCCATATAAGCAATGATCATTGGATCAGAAGTATATTATAATATTAATCTGCCTTTTTGTAGTAGCCAGGGCACAGTGAAAGTGAAATTGAGCAATTGCCCTTCATGTAACAGAGAGACTATGGCCAGTGCCACCTGCAATTGAAAAATATACGAGCTTCCCCACCTGCAAAGTAGTAAATAAAAGTAACAGGAATCTGCGTATTGACTCGTATGTTGGTCTTGGATGCAAGCTTAGTTGACAGAGCTGGCATGCCGGCTACAGCAAGGTTATGTAATTTATCTAAACTAGAGATAAGAAAAAGACTGGTGTTCTGTGTACTGGAGTCCATCCATAATATTAGGGCAAGTATAATGCCGGAAAAAACTCCAACAAATATTTAGAGGCCGGGGAAGCGGGAGGATAGATACTTACCACAAATGTCATGTTCTGCTCTTGCTACTGTGCCACTATGTGTTGAATTAATTTTGTGTTACTATTTTGCTAAGAGTTTTGGTTACAATTCTGTTTCTTTCTTTATAGATCCTCCTTCCCAAAAACCAACACGGAAGGAGTTGGCAGTCAGGGCCCGGCACCGGAAACTGCAGGCCATCTGTGAGGAATACCGCCGGCTGGTGGCTCAGGCAGAGAAGGAGGAGGAGGAGGTAGCGGCAGCAGCTGCGCAAATGATGTACCATGGTGCGGGGTATTTACAACGCGATGCATCTCCCAGATGCGTCACGTTATAAAGCCCTGCGCCAGAAGAGGCTTACCATCGCAGGGGGAGGCGTTCCTGCACAGGAGTGCCTCCTAAAAGTGGCTGAGTGAAATCTACAAGATTTCCTGTATGAGGAGGAAATGACCAAAATCCATGCAAGTGCTGATAAGTAAGCTGAGTGGGAACAAGAGGGAACTTTGAAATTGGAAACAAAGTCAGGAAGTCTCTGACTGCAAAGAGTTTCGTGCTCCATTACCAAAGATCTACCTGATACCCAGAAATGAGCCGGGATTCAAAACAATGGAATTCCAATGAGCACAAGAGTTACATGTAGCCCCAAAAGGATTTAAACGTATCTGCTTGTAGCAGTAGCATGGATGGAACAGGACTCGTCTGACCAGAACCTGCAGAGAAGAGCCGTCACAAAGCAGGATCTTCAAAAGGAAACTCAATGAGAAGCACTGAAGATGAGCCTGGTTGAGAGTTAATTACCTTTTGCCAGGCTGATGACACATGGAGGGTGCTGAGTTTTGGAGGCTTGTTAAGTCACAAAGGCTGCTGAGTCATGGAGGCTTGTTGAGTAACTGAGGCTGCTGAGTCATGGAGGTTGCTGAGTCATGGAGGTTGCTGAGTCATGGAGGCTGCTCTGTCATGGGGGTTGCTGTGTCACTGAGGCTTGTTGAGTCATGGAGGCTGCTGAGTTATGGAGGTGGCTAGGTAGAGCTCTGGAGTGGCCTGGAAACAAAGATAAGGAAAACACCACCGCATACCAGAGCAGAGAATTCAAGAAATATAAGTCAGCTTTTCTTCCTCAGGGAACATGGGGAGTAAAATATGGGATGAACCGAGGGCAAGAGGCATGTGTTGAGAACCTGCTAGGATCCCACACCTGACAGGCAGTCTTCTTAGGCAGGATGTAAATGAGTGAAATCTACCTAGCGCCCTAGAATAAAACCCCCACTTCTGCTGGAGTGGGGAAGGTAGTGGGCAGTCAAAATAGTACCCCCACTGCTGCTGGAGTGCGGAAGATGGTGGGCAGTCCGATAGATTCTGACAGTTCCAAGGCCTTGTGACGAGGCCGGGTTTGTGGGGGTTACGTTGATGGAATATACACAACAGTCGGGAGCATGGACTTGAGATAGTGGCTCCCAGATGCATTGCTGTGGGCTATACACTTTCCAAGCTACCAGGTAATATAAAGTGCCCCTGGTTCAACGAAATCTAAAATAGGACTTACTTCATGTTCTAAGTGACCCTCCACACTCCCTGGAGGTGGTGGAGGGAGATGATGAGTGTTTGGATGAGTGGGTTTTAAAAGGGACACATGAAAGGTAGGGTGAATTTTTAAGTGAGCCGGTAAAGGCAGGCGTACTGCTATTTCTGATATAGTTTTAGAATAAGGATTGGACCTGATGGAGCGAGGGTAAAAACAAAATGTTGTATATCTGTCGTGAAGTCACTTTCTCTTAACAATAACATGAACTAATCAAATGGAGCGTGGTACTAACCAACAATTTAACATGAACTAATCAAATGGTGCGTGGTACTAACCAACCTATATTAAAGTTACACCAATACATGTACAAGTGGGAAACTAATCTTGCTTATGTTGCAAACATAATTAATTTATTTCGTAATATCGTCATTGTTCTGACTAATAAGCAGCTATTTAATTAACTAGAATACGGCATATATGTGCTTTTGATTACGTCTTTTGTGGCTAAAACCTGGACTGAAGTGAGTATACCGCTCTTAAATGTGCTTTTTATTGCTAGGTAATAATTAACAGGGTTACTTTAGAAAAAGGGGAGGTAAACAGAACGGGTTTTATTTCAATAATTAATAGTTATTTCTGTTTGTTTCAATAATAGTTCCTGAGTGGGCCTTTGAGGACTTTGTAGAAATGGCAGAAAATTGAGGCCTGGTGACTGAAGCGAAATACGCATGTGCTGCCTCTCCGAGTTGCTGCAGCCGGAGAAGAATGGCCTGTGCCTACGTTCTTTAGTTCAAGGACATGTAGACTTGGAACTCTGAATGACTGCCAACAAAATGGAAGTCTGTGTTGGGATCGAGAGAACATCTTTAAAACTATCGTTTTAAAGGACATAGACAAAGTAAATTTTAAAAGACAATTGAGAACTGTTGACTCTGCAGGAAGTCATGGGGTGACATAATGAACATTTTGCTTTCCACCCTTGGGACAGCCAATCAAAAACTCCTTAGGACCCTAAATGATATAAAATGTAGACAGTTTTGTTAGTGAAAAAGGGTATAAAAGACGGCCTCTGGATGATTGAAAAAACGCGCTTTTCCGATTTCATCTTTGTATCCTGACATGCTGCCGGACAGAAACTCTGACATGTAAGAAAGACTCTCGTTTGGTTTACTTTAGGATTGGGACTAAGAGCGAATGGAAATGGCACTTTAAGGCAAGAAAGGTAGTTAGGAAGGCAGAACTGAGTTTGGGGAACTATAATGTCTTTTGCTAATATTCATGTCCTTTGAACTTAATTAAATGTCGTATTTTCTTAGCTTTACTCTGAGATTTAAATGTTGATCTTTCAAATGTGTGAAATAAAATTTTGAACTCAGACTACTAGTTACGTGAATAAAAATTAAAGGTATGATGAAAAGTTTTCTTTCATAAAATAAAATTAGATGAATGAAGAATTAAGCTGGTCTTGTTCATCCTTGCTCTAATTTCTTACTAGTAGATCTATCGCTTAAAATTAAATGGTGGCGTGTCTAATAAAATTGTTGTAGAAATTTAATATCATGGTAAATGAATTTAAACTGCAGTTGTACATATTGTAAATAGTCAGGATTAATTTAGATACTCCGCTAAGATCCAGCTGCTCTCCTATGAATCTCATCAATCCATGAAGTGAGAGAACGTGTGTTAGTGAATCAGTGTTATGGGCCCCACTGGTGAATAAATGTGTAGATTTGTGACTTCAGGAATAGGAGATGAGGTTTTAGAAATAATTTCCGGAGTGGCAATGCATCAGTATATTAGCTTGGTAGCAGAGTAGTGGTTGCTATGGAATTAGCCAGGATAATGTACAGAAGTTAATGTATAGAATTAGAACTAACGTCTGTTGAGTTCGTTTGACGTTATATGTAGTCCTGAAAAGGCTTCCGAGGATTGCGTGAAGCTGGTTACTCTGTCTGCAGGCAGAGGAAGTGTGGCAAGTGAACCTGCACATCTCATAGTCTGTTTCAAAGGTAGTATCGTCGTATACTGCAGTGGTATCGTCATATATCATAAGTGTTGTCATCGTACAGCACAAGTTTAGGGACTTTACATGTGAAAGGATAAATGCATAGCGAGGACAGTCTATGAAATCTTAGCTTTCAAGTATAGGGATCATTGCGTATCCTGGTTTAAAACATATCGCTGGGAGACTAATAGAGCTTAACCCGAGCTTGAGTGAAGTTTAAAGTAGAGGAAGTGGTGCTACTTTATCGGCGAGTGTTAAATTCTGTGGTCGAGAAGAGGTAAGCACTGGCTACTGGAAAAACAGAATACCTGTGGGACTGAGAAATCTATCACTTTTGTTTAACGAAACAGACAAATGGAGTTGTGTTTTGTGTAAGTTACTAACCGATTCAGTTGTGTATCTTGTAAATACGGCTTCTCGATAATACTTGTAAAGGAGGGGTCAGTCAGCGCTGCAGAAGCCGGAGTGCTGGTGACATCAAAGGTGTCATGCTGGCATTGGTCCTCGTGACCAAGACAGAGTAAGGGCTGATTGGTGCATCAGAAAAAGCAGCGAGACTATTGGTTAAGCACTAAAGAGACGTATTTTGTTCTAATTGGTACGCATGTGTAAACCGTGCTGTGATAGGTTGGTGTTACGGAGCAGCAATAAAGGAAGCGTACGATCTTTTGAAAGACAGGGAAATTATTCGAAAAATGGATTACTATTACAGAAAGGAGAAAAAGAAACCTTCATGGTTCAAAAGAGTGAAACATGTTATTAAACCAGACAAAGAAATAGCCACAAGAGAGGGAAAATTGCTTCCTCCGGCAAAAACGCCTGATTCATATATGGCGAACACATTTGGATATCATACTTTTTTCTGGTTAGAGAATTGGGCTAGATTTACCAGAATTGACGGTGCAGTGACATTCCCAGAAATAGGATCATTTAATATGGCAGTTTTGCGAAATTTAAGAGAAAAAATGATGAATCTTGATCTGAGAACTAGACCGACCCAATTTGAGGTGTTAGCAGAATGGGAAGATGAAATGCATGAGATAAGGCTAGAAAGGATGCAAGTTCCCCAAGGAATAAGAAATAAACATGGATTTTGGGGAGAAACACATGAGGATAGAATGCGTCGATGGCGAAACGCAAATATGTGTGATGGAATGTATCCGGTTAGATTAATGGATGATACAGTTGGGCGCAAGAGTACGGAGAAAAGAAATAATGTGGAGACAGAAAAGAAAAATTATGGAGAGAGTTATACAGAGGATGCAGTGCTGGAAGAAATATATAATTGGAGACCGCCACCTTATCAGCTGAGTTCTTCATGGACTATTCCTAACGCTCCTCCAAGAGAGGATAGACTTGATGAAACCCCAAAAACATTTTTCAATTTTAGGGACTTGCCTGAAAGAGTAGAAATGAAATATAATTCTAATACCCCTGTAATGGATAGTAAATGTACTGGCACTCCTGTGCAGACTAATGACTCACAAAGAATTCCAAATAAAGTAGAGAGGCAAGCTGATATGCCAGGTTCCTCTGAGTACATACATTCTACAAATGAATTAACTGAAAAAATACAGGAACTTACCAAAAACATAGAAGTTGTAACAGTTCCAGTTACTATAGGACCTGTAGTTCCAATGTTTGAAAATCAGAGAATAAAAGAAACAGCTTTGACCATCCCTTTAAAACAGAGTTTGCAAAAAGTGGCAGAAAGAGTTTATCCAGATTTATCTGAAATAAAACGAACAAGTAACATACTGCCTGATTTAACGTTTAACCAGAGCCTATCGTATAAAACCCCAACCGGAGCAGAATCTGACTCTACGACACCGGAAAGAACTGTAGGGAAAATAGATTTGACACAAACCACAATTGGTCCGTCAGAACAAGAATTAAGGGACTGGCTCAAAACCCTAAAAGTAAAAGATACAAAACCAAAAGTGGTTGATGTGGCCAGGATAAAAATAGACATGGAAGAATTATTTATTGGAACAATTGGAACTGACAGATTAAAAGCTTACCAGGATGATGAGCTTGTGTTCATGTGTAAAAGCATTACCTGGAAAGCGAAATCCAGAAATGACCAGCTTGAAGGATTAGCTAATGAATTGGAAATACATTTTACAAAACAGAAGAATTTACAAAAATCATACAGAGTAGATTTTTCAGAAAAAAACATTGAAAACATGAATACAGCAGGGAGAATAACCCAGAAAAAAGAATTAATTGTCTTACTGAGAAAATGGGGAGAGGTGAATAAGTGGAGAATGAAATGGGCAAAGAAGAAGGAAGTCAGTGATAAATCTACATTAGCGTTTCCGATGAGAGAAAAAGAAACAACAGTAAATGAATTCCCTATGAGAGAAATACCTGGAGGAGGATATGTACATGTTCCATGGTCCAGACAGGATATATTGGTATTTACAAATGATTTTCCCCGTTTAAGAGAAAAACCAGTAGAATGGTACCGTCAGGTAGACAGATTTTTGAAAGTCTAAAAGTCCTGTGGGTTGAATTGGACGTGTTCTTTGACATAGTTGTGCCAGCGGATTTATGGACAGAATGCAAAATAACTGTAGATTGGCCGAGGGAAGAATATCCTAATGATAAAGTGACAGGAGCCCCATCACCAGAAGTGATGAGGAAGTACGAACAGGTAATAGTGTCTCTGAAAAACAAAATCCCGCCAAAAGAGACTGATTGGGTAAAAACAGACAGAACTACCCAGGAGCCAAAATAATCTGTACATGCATTCTATGAAAGATTGCTGTTGGTATTTAAACAGTACAGTGGATATAAGGAGCTAAGCGAAAAAGACATGAGTCATTTTGTGTACAGATCTGTGTATGGAGTGTGACCAAATTGGGGTTATGATTAGGATAGTATGATCGGATGGCAGTCCAGTACAGTAGATGAGGTCCTGAGACAGGCTAAATACTGTAGTGAAGAAATTGACGCCAAACAAAAGAAGCTGAAAGAAAAGGCTATGTGGGCTCAAGTAAAAGTAGCAGAACAGCAGGTAGCATTACTAGAGAACAAGAATGCTGATACAAATCAAGGAAAATTCAAAGGGAATTTCAATAAAATGAAAATGATAGGGAATATAGAAGCTAGTTTCTGACGGTGCCTGAGAGAGGAGGGAGAGTGCGTGCATGGAGCCACTCTTGAAATAGATCAATCTGGTCCATTTGTAAATGGAAAGGTGAATGATGTTAGATCAGTGGAAATCCAAAACCTTCCTCTCTCGGGTGAGCAGTTCCAAGTTGTAGGAGTAGCCAACCAACAGATCAAAACTCCTTTAACCAGGTCAGTTGAAGTAGAAATTGGAAACTTTAAAGATAAGCACAGATTTGTAGTGAGTGACAGCAGTCCTGTAAATCTATTAGGTCGGGATATATTGTGCAAGAGGAACTGTGCCATATACTGCTCACCAGATGGCAAAGAGCTTCAAACTCCCGATGAGGATAGTCTGTATAAAATGACAATGTTAATGGTTGAGGCAGAAAGAGCAAATTATTCCCTGTGTTTGATAAAGAAAAGATACCAGCAGAATTGAAAGAGACTGTAAAAAAACAAGTTTGGGATCTTACAGGAGAAGATATAGGCTTAATGAGAGGTTTGGACCCTGTGAAAGTTTCTGTGAAAGAAGGAGTAAGTTACCCAAATGTTCCATGATATAAAAGGACTGCAGAAACAGGAGGAATAACTCCAGTAATAAAGAAAATGATTGAACAAGGCATTTTGAGAGAAATAGAAAAGAGTCCTTGTAATTCACCGATAATGGGATTGAAAAAGCCAAATGGAACCTTTAGGATTGTGCAAGACCTTCGAAAGGTTAACAAAATTGTTGTCCCATGTTGTCTAATTGTACCGAATCCAGCAGCGATTCTGTACCAGATTCCCCATGATGCAGAATGATATACCGTTATAGATCTATGCAATGCATTCTTACGGTTCCATTACACCCAGAAAGCAAGCCAACATTTGCATTCCGGTTCGGAGATCGTATTTTGGCATGGTGCCGAATTCCTCAAGGGTACACTGAGAGTCCATCCATTTTTAATCAATTATTGAAGAAGTCCCTAGAGAGTGTGATCATGCCTGGAGAGTCTTTGTTCAATATATAGATGACCTCCTAGTGACATCAAAGACAAAAAGCAAATGTATCTCAGATACTATTGCTTTGCTGAACCATTTAGCAGAGGAGGGACATAAAGTGTCTCCTTTGAAATTACAGTTCTGTAAACAGGAAGTACAATATTTAGGCCATAAAATTGCAAAAGGGACTAGACAGGTCACCACAGAAAAAATCAAAATGATACAAGCGATGCAACCACCAAAAACTCAGAGACAAGTCAGGATGTTTCTAGGAATGATAGGTTACTGTCGACAGTGGGTAAGTGGGTTCTCGCTGATTGCAAAACCATTGCAAATACTGACAAAGGCAGACATAACAGACCCCATTGTACTGACCAAAACTGAAATGGAGGCGTTTGAGCAGTTGAAAACGAGTTTGTGTGAAGCTCCAGCATTGGGGATGCCTGATTATCAAAAAAAATTTGAATTGTACTGCAGTGAAAGAGAAGGCTGTGCATTGTAAGTATTGATACAGAGACATGGGAAATTAAGAAAGCCAATTGATTATTTCTCGGCTGTTCTTGACCCGGTTGCAAAAGCATTACCAGGTTGTCTGAAAGCAGTAGCAGCCACAAGTGTGAGTCTGGAACAAAGTGAAGGAATAGTGATGGGATTTCCTGTGAGGGTGTATGTACCTCATTCTGTGGAGATTCTCCTCACTAGAACCAAGACCCAATATCTTACAACTAACCAAATGACTAAATATGAGAAAGTCATTTTGGGTGCAAATAATGTGACAATTTCCAGATGCGTGAATCTGAATCCATCTACCTTGTTGCCTAATACTATGGAAACTGAAGTAAGAAACGAGGTTGATCCCAAATGTTTGGATGTTCTTGAATACTGCACAAAACCAAGATCTGATATAAAAGATGAGCCACTGCCTGAATCAGATTACGTGATGTTTGTTGATGGTTCATGTTTGAGAACAGAACAGGGTGTTTTGAGTGCTGCATACGCGGTGTGCATAGTTGCAGATGTTTTGGAAGCATCTTGTCCGAAAGGAATTCATTCTGCTCAGATAGCAGAATTGATTGCTTTGATACAGGCATGTGAGTTGGGAAAAGAAATCAGAGTTACCCTAGTGACTGATAGTCAGTATGACTTCGGAGTTGTCAATGAATATGGGCAACTGTGGTCCCAAAGAGGTTATTTAACCTCTCCTGGATCACCAATCAGGAGTGTGTAGTTTGTGAAAATGCTAATTGATGCCATTCAGTTACCTGACAAAATAGCTGTGGCCAACTGTGCAGCTCACAAGAAGGGTGATGACTATATTACCTGTGGCAATAGATATGTAGACTCGATTGCAAAATATTGTGCTAAAAATCTTCTATTAACAGGGACAGAGGAACGTGTTTCAAGTCCTTTGATGCTAACTACTGTTGTTGAGACTTGGCAGGAAGTGAGGCAAATGCAGAAAGAAAATAGAGATGAAGAGAAAAACATTTGGTAAAAATTAGGATGCAGGCAAAGAGAAGAAGATGAAAATTGGATTTATAAAGATGAAAGACCAGTAATGCCTGACAGCATGATTTCTGACATGGCTCGAATGTACCATGGTCAAGCTCATATTGGAAGAGATGCAGTGATCCGATTGTTGAGGCAAACTTGGCACAACCTGAAGTTCAGAATGAACGCTGAAAGTTTGTGCCCACGGTGCCTGATTTGCCAGCAATTAAATCTAAACAGAAAAACTGTTGTGAGTCTGGGAACCATAGGAGGGGAGGGAGGTCCATTTACATGAATGCAACTTGATTTTGTCGAAATGCCCTCTTACAACAGGCTCAGATATGTTCTGGTGGTAATATGTTTGGTCTCTCGTGGGTTGAAGCTTTTCCTACACGGAGGAATGATTCAGTCACTGTTGCAAAGTTGCTTTTACGTGAGATTATACCTAGATATGGTTTTCCAGTGACAATTGAAACAGACCGTGGAACGCACTTCCAGAAGGAACTTTTACAGATGATCTGTGAAGCGCTGGACATTAGTCAGAAATTACACTGTGCTTACAGACCAGAAGCTTCAGGTGTTGTTGAGCAGATGAATGGAACAATCAAAAACAGGATTGCTAAAATGTGTCTAGCAACAGGACTGAAGTGGCCGAATGCGTTGCAACTTGTTTTGATGACTCTAAGAAGCATACCAGATAAAAATACTGGATTAAGTCCACATGAGATCTTGATGGACAGGGTCATGAGACAGGCATTTGTACCAGTTGATAAACTATTGACTATTAATGATGAAATCATACTGGATTACTGCAAGAATCTGTCTGATGTGGTAACTTCTGTGTTCCATCAGGTGGGAACGGAAGCAAATACGAAAGAGAAACAACCAGCTCATGATCGAGTAACAGGAGACTGGGTACGAATAAAGGTACATCGAAGAAGAAATTGCTTGGTACTCAGGTAGCAGAAGCCAAGGCAAGTCATCTTGGTAAGCACATCTGCTGTCAAATGTGCTGGAGTGAAAAGGTGCCTTCATGCGAGCCATACCATCCGTGTACCTGAACCTGAAAATCCAGATGAAGGTGAGAGTACAACTGATTCTAACTCAGAAGAAGAACCAGAGAAAGTTCCAGATACTGAAGCTCGACAGGAACGTCAACATCTGGAGGTATCAGAGAAGGTGAAGTCTTTGAAATACCAAATTCTGAAGATCGACCTGGATGTTGAGATTTGGTAGAGACTGAGAATAGCGAATCATTTGAACAAGAAACCAGAAAACCTACAGATCAGGAAGATATAGAAAAGCAGACCGGAAGCTATGAAAGCAGGAACCGAAATCCTGAGACTGGGAAGGCGGAAGACAAAGAAGAGATTCCAAGTGCCAGCTATGAGGATTTTCCTAACAAAGTGAAGCTGCTGAGTAAAGAAAAACCTGAGTCTGAAAAAGATACTGATATCATAAAGTTCATCATAAATGAGACTGTTGATGATACAGGAAGTGAAACTGATGACAGTGGAGACGAAACACAATTGAGGAGAAGCTCTAGAAAAAGAGCTTGGAGAGTGGAACATAATACAGCAGAGCCAAAGACAAAGATAGCTTGAAAAGGAGAAAATTGGCCTTAAGGAAATGATGGACTGAGATTCAAACTGGTCAACAGAATAAAAAGACCAGAAGATCAGGTGAATGAGATAACAAGCCAGAAAGAATTGTTGGGTAAGAAAATGTAAGTAATTCACAGGCGAAAAAGAGTAAAGAGACCAAATCAGAAGTACAAATCTCCTGAATGGACTTATATTGTGTTGCCTCCCATAGCAGAAGTAGGGAACAGTCAAGAGAACCTAGATATTGTTGACGGGGAGAAAGTCAAGTGAAAAAGAAAAGTGGTATTCAAATAAAGAAAAGATATATATGTAATTCTGAACCTAGATAAACTTGCTGTGTAAAAAAACAAAAAAGGCTTCTAATGAGGTAAACACGAGATGTTCTATTTTTGGAAAGTGTTGCAAGATGTCTATGATATGCATAGTGTTATTAATTATAGTATGGTTAATTCTAGCCGTTATTATTCCTGTTAGACATGAATTTGAGAAACTGAAATCTAATGTAAATGGCAATGGAGAAATTAATAAGGTTAAAACTTATAAATCACTTGTATACAGATCAGAGATTCACCAGGATAAATCTGTTGGTGATTTTTCACAAAATACTTTTTCAAGATTATTGTCTGAATATGTTAAGACGATGGATGCGAGCAATTGTTATATCTGTGTGAAATTACCAGCATCTGTGTCAGAATGTGTGACGTATAATGACCTTCCACTTACATAGTGACGTGTAGTGTGATAGCAAGTTTGTTTTATAAAACTGGAAGATTGGAATATCACTATTCAAATTCTGATGATATTTTTTCAAATTTAAAAATTGATAGTGCTCTTAACAAAAACAAACAGACTGATGTTATGGGGGAATTTTTCTTAGTTATCCAAGAAGTAACTCATGAATATGCATTTAATCACAATTTAACTTGTAAAATGAGGAGTGAAGAAAAAGCATTTTTAAACATGGTTGAGGAGAGAATTGCAATGTATAAGCGCACTGAGAGAATGAAACATACAAAATCTAAATGTTGGCAATATGAAGATGAGATGCTGAATGGTCATAATGTAAATGCAGCCATAAATATAGACACTCCATCCTTGGGAAAATGTATTAGAAGAGAAAACACGTTGTATGACAATTATATTGTGGGTGCAAGTCAATGTGAAGATACTTATCGTATCATAGGGGGATGGGGATTTAAGGGTGGTAAGGATCCAATTTTATCTGGGATTTTTTTTGTTTGTGGTAACAAGGCTTATTACAATTTGCCTGACCATTGGTATGGTACATGTTATGTCGGACTGGTCTTTCCAAAAATCTTTCATGTAGGTAGAAGTGCTAGGGGAACACATGAGATAGGCAAACATTTGAGTCGAAAAAGAAGAGAAAGTGCAGTAGAAATTATAGGTGATATCTTTGGAGCACTGATATCAAAGGTGGGGATATATTATAATGCAAACAGAATTCGAAAACTGTCAACAATAGAAGATCGATTATCAACAGACACTGCAGGTGGATTTTTAATGGTAAATACTGAATTAGTTGTAAGTATGGGCAAAATGCACAAATTCGCGGTACGCGAATTCATGCGAATTCGCAATCCGCATAATCCTCAAATTTGTGCGAATTTGCGGATTTTATTTTTTTGTGTGTCCACTGGGTTTTTTGCGTATTCATGGACCGCTTGCAGTGCACAGACCGCGAATTTGCCCATGCAGTCGTACATGGGCGCGGCCATCTTGTGCGCGTTGCGTATTTCCGTTTCTGGGCACTATTGGCAACCTCGCATTGTGTGCGGCACGCTATTACGAGTTCGCGTGTGTTTTTGCGTGCTCGAGGGCGAAATATCGCGCAAACTTACCCACGCGGTCTTCAATGGGCGTGGCCATCTTGTTTTTCATTCATTGCTATGGTTCTGGGCCTGGCTTTTCTATCCTCTTTTAATCTTTGCGATCCTTTGTTTCTTTGAACTTTTGTTTGCTCTTTTTTTCTCATTATCTATCTCTCTATTTGTCCAGATCTATATTTTGTGTTTTTTTCAACTTTTTGTTACTATAATAACTACTCTTTTTGTTTAGCTCTCTCTTTTATTTTATTTATTCTTTTCCCCCTATTCTTTTCTTCTTTCGGCCAGGACCATGGCAAAGGGAGCTGGCAAGTCAGAGGGGAAGGGTCCCGCACCCCGTAGCCGGATCCCTTACGGGCGATTGAGGGGAGTGGATGTAGTGGCCAGGGAGGTTTTTACCGCGGTGGAGGTGGTCACCCTGATATTTTTTGTTCAGTGCCACTTCCCTAAGACTGTGGCAGCAGGGGGCAGGCCCGGTTAAGGGTATGGCAAAGGGGAGCGTCAGCAGCAGTGGGATAAGGTGTGCCAGGCCATGCGTAGGGAGTCGGGGGTCCGGCACACCTACAACCAAGCGACGCACAGGTGGGCCGACGTCCTCGACTGGGAGCAGGACCTGCTCCACCTGCTAGGTTTGGAGATCCCGGGCCTTGATGAGTAGCTATTTAATAAATACTTTGTATTCTTCTGCTCTGTGTTATATTGCTAAAATATGTTGTTCCTGAAGAGCAAGAATGCTGCAGATTCGATTACATTGCAGGTAAAATAGTGTTTAAATAGCTTCTGCGATTGCAGGTGCTCGCCTCCTCAGTAGCGTTGCTACTATGCTTACTTGTTTGCAACTTTGTGCTCATTTGGCCTGAGAATATGTATGAATGCAGTACTTTACAGAACTGCGTAATGCTAGAAAGACTAGAGACTCAAGTCTAGTCCTTCCTTTGTACTCCTGCTGCCACTAAGAAGAAGAGACAGTGATGGATTGATAGGTTGAGTATATTATGACTTGTTATTAGTAGTAGTAGGACATTTTTCAGTGCTCTGCAATGATGATGACGGACTGTGTCTGTCACGTCGCGTGCTGCTGAGTGCTGGCAGTCGTAGTAGAACCTTTTTGTTGTTGGTTTAGTTAGTGATTTACATAACTTTCCAATTAGACGGTCTGTGAATCCAGCAATACTGTACTAGTAGTATCTTCCTAGTTGACCAGATCAGATAGGTCAATATAGGTAGTGCAATTGTTGCTAATTTGTTTCCTGGAGATAATTGTAGATTGTGGTCAAAGAATTCAAATATCTCAAAAAAACAAACATCCACGTTGTGTTTCTTTATTTCATGATCATCAGCACCTCCCAGGGGCAAGGTGACTAGCACCTTTGAGACTCCGGTGGAAGAAGGTGGACAGTCATGGGATCGGTCCCTTGCAGGTTCTTCTGCTGGCCCAAGTAAGTTGTTCTATTGTTATATTAATACTTCTACTTCCCTAACTTTTACAGCTCCTATTCATTACAAACTGTTTCCTAATTCTATATTTTACAAAATAGTCTTTGATCTTCTTCTAGTCTAGACTACTTTCTACATTCTTATCCTGCCTCTACCATCACTCTCTGTGCTACTAGCTACTACTATTTAGGATTAGGAGTCGGTCTGTGTAGGTAGCTAAGTTTGCCCAGTTGGCAAATGGTGTTAAACAAAACTCTGATCCAGCAATAGCTCTAGGTACTGAGTGCAGTCATCTGGGTTGCCCTTGCTGTCTATTCCAGTCTTCTTAATGTTCGTGCTTTGACAATTTCCAACAACAAAATGTCAATGTTTACACCAAGAAAAAGGTAGCAGTTGAATTTTTGATTTGCCAGGAGCACATACCATACCGCTAGTGTTTCAGGGACTATTCTGCACATCAAGAAGTATCGACAAGAGAAATAGGACATTCTTGATGATGGGCGCAGTTCTCGACTTTCCACATACCTCAGTCCGAACAGAAGTTGAACCCCCAATCCCCTGACCAACTATCTAGTGTGTCTGACCTATGATTTTACGACCCAGAAGAACAGAAGAAGAGTCCCGGCCTATCTGAGTCACTGAAACATGACTGCCAAGTGTAGTAGTTCAACCCCTTCTGCTCACTCACATGGGGGGGCCATTAGACATTTCGGTGGCTGGAGAACTTACCCGCTGGTACGGACACTTGCTCCTGGGTCCCATACGCTGTAGTCTTGCCGCTGCAGCACCGCCATCTCGCAGCTGGAGACTACAGCTCCCAGAGAGCTTTGCGGGCACTTCCTGCTTCCTGCCTTCAGCGCGCCCGAAGGCGCTACTTAACACAGATGCTCTCTCCGCGTCGTGGGACACGCGCGGGCGACCGCCGGGCTAAGCCCAGGTAAAGGGCGGGCCCTCTTAGGCCCTCAGAGGACATCAGAGGTCGGGCGGGCCACCCCCTTAAGACGTGTCACAAGAGGTGAGCCTGCTAAAAGTTACTATGGAGAAACGCAATACCAACTCAACAATGCTTGCTTCTGTAGACCCCTCTGCTTTGCCCCCTTCCTTTTATTGCCTATTGGAGAACGCCCTTAACATGGTCACCAATGAAATTGCAAATACTGAAAGGAGAATGTCATTGGGCTGCAATACCAGTCACCGGCAGTCATCACAAGTAAGTCCTATTAATATCTTACTGCGCTCACCGGCAATTACTATCTTGAAATCCATTATCCAGGCTACTCCGTTGGAAGCGCCGCCTGTGGGCAGTAGCCCAGTCACAATTATTGACTCCCAGCCTGACCCCGTTGTACAGACAGTTATTGCCTCTCAGTCCCCTAATAACAAGACTGTTGACGAAAAAAGGAAAAGGGGTCCCTTGAAACCTACTGTAAATAAGAGGAAGCAACCTATCCGTAATAAGAATCAACCAGCCCCCAGAGTATGTGGACCAGAGGGAAGCACCAACAATCTGGGGGTGATTCAGTTAATATGGAAAGCTTGCAATTTGCAGAGGTGGTTGCTCCCCCAATCACCCCTACAGAAGACCATAACTCAGTGGGCACACAGACTGAGTTTTTAACTGAAAGTATAATTCAATCTAAGCCCAATGGGAACTTTATTGAGACAATTGTCGATACTATTTTTAAAGAATTGGAAAGTCAATTGATCAAACAATTTTATACTGTTTTTAAAAGACTTGATAAATTAGAAAATCTCGGTAAAAAGGAAGATGTAAAAAGGAAAGGAGTGATTAGCCTTGATCAAATGAGGGGTGATCGTCTTTTGAAAGACCTAGAGTCCGCTAGTAAGGCTATCTTGTGTGGTGGGCCTATTATCAACTGCAGCTCAACATCTAAGGGTGGCCCTAAATCTATCAGTAGCACACCAACACCTAACACCACACCTAGATGTGACACTGTACAGCAAATTCAATCTGCCACAAAAGCCAAGCCACCCCTTCTGCAGCAGCTGGTATTTCTCATACCACTACTACAGTTAGAAACACACTGAAGGAGGGCCCTACCATAACTACTGCGAAATCTGTGGCCTCCAGTAGCAGCAAGGGTGGTAAGGGACAACCGGTTGTTAGCAGACCCATAAAACATCCGGAACCCGCCCTCCACCTACCTCCTGATGCCTGCCCATATGTTTTAGTATTGGCAGGCGTACCACCACTTAGGGATGGACAAGGCGAGCCCTGGGTTCAGCTGCACAATAAGTGCATTGATTGGCTGACCAAACATAAGGGGGTAGGCCATGACATCTCAAATGAAATCTTGTCTGCCCGCCGAGTGAGCTGGGTTCGCCCCTTATGTAAAAATTTCGATGGGGATTGCATTGTTGTTAATTTTAGGCACCCTGGTACTGCCAAATTCATACTCAATAACAACAACAATGCTTACCCGGGTCTATCCACTGTCATTACTCCATTTCCCTTGAGTTACTTCTACAGGCCCCCACCAAGACCATTTCGCCCAGCCTCACCGCCTTTTCTACTTCACAATAGATACACCGCATTAGCTGAAACAGGTTTTTTGGACTGACCATTAGTTATTTTCCCTGACATTGTAGTCAGTGATCACATTAATATGCATGATCCTGCAGAGAATTTGTCAATCTGTCCCATTGCAACAATGCCCAATTCAACTAGTAGGCCCCGGGCGTCATTCGACTTGACAACAGGCGCCCAGGGGCACATTTCCTCCATATTGTCAGACGATTTTTCTATCTTGAGTTGGAACATTGCAGGTCTCAACGCGAAAATGAAAATTAAGGCCTGGACCGATTGGGTATCGAATTGTGATGTCCTAATGATGCAGGAAACTTGGTGCACAAGTTCTCTGCTTCTTGAAGGATACAGCTGTCATAACTTGATTGTACCCTCCCCGCCTATGGGTCGTCCCAGTGAGGGTTTATCCATTTGGGTTAAAATCACTGCTGCAGCTAAAATCGAACCCTTACAGACAAACAATAAAAATGTCATGGTGTTGAGATACACTGGCAGGATAAAGTCATGTCTTATTAACTTTTATAATAACGATTTCACAGCTCATCCCAACACTAACTTCCTAAGATTGTTTAATTTCATTGATGAAGTTGTGGATGGACAAAAATATGGTAGGTTTGATGGCATTTGCATAGGAGGTGATTTTAACGCACATATCCACCCCAGAACTCCACCATGTAAAAGAGGAGATGAATTACTAGATCTGCTAGCTACACGCAATCTAGTTGATGTAATGGAGAACATTGTTACTGGCATGGATAATGTACCCGTTCCTACCTATATTGGGCGCGGGAGTTCAACCACCATAGACTATGTATTTATTTCTTCTCTTCTCGGGGATCTTTTATTAAAATCAGAGGTTGTTAGAACCATATACAGTGACCATTACCCAATTTTAATCTATCTTAAATCAATTAAAAAACATGGGAAGACAGGAGAAATCGGGGCAAAAAATTCTTACGGCATCGACAGACAGGCTAAGGGTGGTGTGGAAGGGGATAGATAACCAGGGCGTTTTAGCTCGAGTTATTAAAAAACACCCTACACTAGCCCCGGTTTGCCTATTAACAGACAGCCCTGGGCCTGATATTGTTAACTCATTTTGTGAACTTGGTAAAGCTATAAAAAAGGGATATCCAAACCTGTCCTAGCCCACAACGACAGTAATCCAAGGTGGTTCGACACCTCATGCTCCAAAGCCAATCGGGAATTTAGGGCCGCTCTTACAGCTGAACCGCGCGATCTGGCCCTGGTAAGGACTCTGAGATCTAGATACAAATACACCTTAAGAATCAGATCTGAAAAGTTAATAAAAGATCACTGGGACTCCCTTGTTCGCACAGCAGCTTTAAGAGATATAGACGGGTTTTGGAGGGCGGTTAAAAACCTAAGATTATTAGGCTCTAAATTACCCCTATGAATTGTAATATATCAGGGGAGGTGTGGGTTGACCATTTTTCTAAGATCTATGAAGCTTCTGGCAACCCCACTGAAACCGTTTCTTCAGCTAGGCCCTTGATTATTACGTTGTTGGAGGTGGAGGACGCTATTATCGAAAGTGCTGGGAACAAAGCCATCGGACCTGATGGTTTATTCATCGATCAAATCAAATCTTAACCTGATTTCTGGGCACCTTTGTTATGCAATGTTTTTAATAACTTATTTTACACTTCTGTCCCGGTAACATGGTCTAATAGTACCATTGTGCCAATTTTCAAAAAAGGTGACAGACTCGACCCTGGTTGCTACCGCCCTATATCTTTAATCGATAATTCGCTACAGGTTCTAGGCAGGGTCCTTTTTAACAGAATCAGAACCTGGGCGGAAGAGAAATACCATTTTACACTCGTGCCAACTAGGATTCAGAAGTAAAGTGGGTACGGTGGAGCAATGTCTAAATTTAAACCTGCTTATGGCTAAATACACAATTGCTAAAAAAATACCCTTTATATTTTGGGTTTATGGATTTAAGTTCTGCTTTTGATTTTGTAAATCGCTCCCGCTTATGGTCTGTCCTGTTGAATTATGGTTTAGATGAATCTTTAGTTTTTTTTTTTGGCCCATCTTCATAGCAATTTGAAAGCCAGCGTTCGTATTAGCAATGACTGCGAAGTCTCTAACGATATTTTAATTGGCAAGGGGGTCAGACAGGGTTGTGTGTTGGCCCCCCTGCTTTTTATTTTGTATATAAATGAATTGAGTAATTCCCTGTGCAATCTAACTATTGATGTTCCCCAAGTAAATGGTAAACCCATCCCCGCACTTCTTTCCACGGATGATGCGGTCCTTATGGGCCGCACACCCAATGCATTGCGTATTTTAATTTCTGGCTTTGTCACATACATGGCAGATTTGGGCCTATGTATCAATTTTAAGAAATCATTTATAATGACATGTGCCCCAAAAAGTTACAAAATAACCCAGATTATGTCAGGGGACAACATTTTAAATAGCACTTGCACTTTTCCCTACCTTGGCTTGTTGTTCTCTAACACTGGATCTTGGCAGCCTCATGTTGCTCAGGGAAGGAATAAATTGAGTAAAGCTATAAACTCTTTAATCTCCCTCCGTCAACCCATCCAGGCAGATGTGGTTACATCATTGTTACAAATCTATAGAACACAATGCTTACCCGTAGGAACCTATGGTGCTGAGGTGTGGGGCTATTCGAATTGCACTCAATTACAGACCAAAGAAAATAGATTTTGTCGGAAGGTTTTGGGGGGGTTATTACAGCCCCAACTTTTGTGTGTCACAGGGAATTAAATCTCCATTATATAGAGGATTTTATATGATCCAGACCCGCCCTTTTCTGGATAAAAATTTGGAGGAACCCGGCTGCATCTTTGTCCCGTGACATCATTTCGGACTGCTTAAAATGTGAGAGGGCCAATTTTATACCATGGTTTAAGGCTGTGGAAAAAAGCTTATTAAGCGTGGGGCAGGGACATCTTTTTACCTCCCCGCAATTGATTGACTGCACGCATAAGAATTCAATAAAAAGGGCTTTATATGATTTTTATTGTAAAGAGAGGGAAAGGTGTGACTTGGCAAAGCCGTCCACAATAAGGTATATTTCCCTTAAGGAGCCATCTGACAAGCCTCATGCCTTGCCTCAGGGCTATCTCCGCATAAAGCTAGGCAGGTGGAATAGGAGCTTGTTATTTCGGGTCAGAGATAGAAGCATTTATAAATCTACTTTGCTTCCCGCTAGGCTTTAATAAACACGTGGAAAATCTAAGCTGTCCCTGTAAGCTTGGTGGAAAACAAAGTTTGCTCAACTTTACCTTTTTCTGTGGTTTTTATGGAATGCACACTAAGCACTTTTTAATACCGTACTGTAGGAAAAATGCTCTGATGGATTTTAAATGAGCTTTTAAAAACTTATTGATGTTTAAGACGGATGAGGCAACTTTTAGAGTGAGCTGCTTCCTTAAAGCAGCTGTCCGGTCTCGTGCTTCTCTGCTCATTGATTGAGAAATTTGCAGTATGGATTTCTTTGCACACTGCACATTTTGCACAAGCGGTTGCCTTTTTGCACATGATAAAGCTATCCATTGCTATAAATTTGTATCCTGTAGGCTGTTATCTGTTTATATTTCATCTTTTCATGATTGTGTCATTGATTCTCTGTTTATTGATTGAGAAATTTGCACTATGCTTTTTTGCACATTGTACATTTTGCACTAGCGGTTGCTTTTTCTTACACGACAAAGCTATCTATTGTTATGAATTTGCAACTTCGTAGGCTGCTATCTGTCTATATTCCATCTTTTATTTTTTTTGTCATTACTTATGTTGTGCTTTGACATGTACTTTTATGGATGTACTATAATCCGAATAAAGATCTTTTGACTTTGACTTTGCTCACTCACTTGTGAACAAAAACCAGACAGTGTCTGTTAGTTTTAAAGTTTTATTTTCAATTAAGAAATGAAAAAATTATTTCTTTATTTTTAGTAGTAGTATTCGGAGTGAGCACTGCTGATAGATGACGTTAAAGTTTAAACAGCATTCCCATGAATCAAATTACTTTAACGTAATAGTTAACAGACACATGAAATTATTAGAAGAACTGTGCGGGAGCCCCACTTTCTTTAAAGTACTTAAAGTACTGCTGGTGATGACTTACTAGTAGTTGGTGAATCATCCTGTTGGCAGAAGGGCAATGTAATCTTTCTGTAATTAGAAAACTGGTGCACGTTAAGCAAGCATTCATTAGTTGTCCTAAGAAGTGTAGCATTAATGGAATAAAAATGTGTTATGTAACATTTTCTTCCATTACGACACGAAATAGGGGGTTGTGTATGGTATCTGAAAATATGGCATGTTTTTTCTATACGTCGCAACATCTGATGCAGCACAGATGACCACCAGTGCCTGGGGCCAGCAGGGCAGAGGGCTCCACTCTAAGGGCGGATGCAGAGGCGCCACCAGGCGGAGCTGGGGGGAAGGCTCAGCGGCGGTGGATTATACTCCTTACATGTTGAAATTTCTAAGTAGGCTCGCAACAGAGTGCATGATGTACTGTACAGAACACAGTACACTAGTACAAGTACACTGTACTGTTAAGAACAGTTACTAATTTAGAACTACTTTTTGGGCTATCACGGAGAAGACAGTCAACCTTGACTTGTAATAGCATTAGCAGCGTTACTTCTCGGGTAAGCAATGGCCCCCTCTATATGACTTCAACTCAGCTGGCAAACTTTTATCGTGAAGCCAAGTTATATCAGGTGTACTTTAGGGATGTGAAGAACGAAAAGTGAAAAAAGGGTGAAACGAAGGACGAGCGAGTCTTAACATTTATGACTGTAAAGAATGGTGTTTTTGAATGCAAGTCAAGAGACGAAGATGGTTGTTTCCAAAATATAATGAAAAAGGGTGTTAGTTGGTTATTGAGAAAAAGAAAACTTGGTACATTTGAGACATTAAGAAGAATGATAGACGTACTTTGGAAGCCTGGATGTTATCTTCTTTTTCCTCATCGATAGCAGAGGTGTATGATGTAGTAGAGCAGACGCTGAGTGGATGAAGATTGTTACTTTGAACAGCATGTCCGTGCCAGAGTAGCAAAGCTGAGAAAATCCAAATACTAGAAGTTGTGATTGTTCCCAAATACTCCCTGCCTTGACTAACAGTACTTATGAAGAAAAAGTGCCCCCCACTTGTTTTTCAGAACTGCTCTTAATTATGAGCAACACATCCACTCGGATTAGATATGTTCGGTATGTTTATTTATACCTTGAATCCAACAGTTAATTAGAACATTCTGTACATTTCATGTCAGACAAAGAACACCAAAGAATTGACATAAATTTTAAACATACAAAAAGGAAAAAAATCACAAATATATCTACTGTACACAACAAAGCATGACATCAGTTTTAGAAAAAGTCACAAAAATCAAGAATGAAAACTTCTTTTCACAGTAATAAACAAAGTCACAAATGAAAGGAGATATCACGACACATCAATTGTTGCACAACACTCGTTTTTTTGGGTCGTGTTAGTTATTTGTTATGGTTGCCTGTTATTTCTATCCCCTTTCTTGCCGACGCGTTTCGAACTTCGTACATCAGTTACGAGTTCTCTTCAGGGCCTTGTTATTACTATATGCCTGTGTGTAAACGGAAACGCTATTTAAAATACAATTTTGGGTCTCATCTCCTAAGATCACTTAGGATCTACTGCAATTTTAAAAAAAAGCAAATTACCTGGGCAGTGGCCGGGTTTATCCTATGTCTTGTTCTGGGTCATTGAAATTTCAGTCTACAAGACGTTAAAAAATCAGTTTAGAGTCAAATACCAGTGTTAACCCTGCAATCACATCGGTGGACATTGCAATACATACCTTTATAGTAGTTTTTGGTACGGTGGGGCCTCTCCCTATGGCACGGGGAAGCTTCAATCACCTGGGGGAGGGCGAGGAGGGAATCAGTACCAGCAGAGTGAATCCATACAGAAGCCGAGACAGTTAATTATGGGGCTTCCCTTACCTCGTAAGGTGCCCCGTGGGCTTCGGGAGTATTTCACTTTGCGCCTCAGTCGATCGGTCGGTTTCTCGTGGCTGATCAACCGTGCCGCGTAATGACTCACAACTATTCTCCGGTCACGTAAGCTGTTGGGAAGAGGAGGAATTGGTTTTACATATTGCTCACTCTGAAGAGCAGCCCGTCTCAGTTTAGCATTCAGTGTCTGCGCTCACCTCTCGCTCAGCGGTTCACTTTCCAAATGACTCAATGTCGAGGGCGGCGGTGAGATTGCCCAGAGACTAAATGCGGTCACATGACCGTGGGTGTTCTGGGAGTTGTAGTTCTAGTTACTCGCGTGTATCATCCTCTAGCACCCTTCAATCAAAGTGGGACTATGAGGCCTCATGGAGTCCCATTCAACTTGTGCTTTATAATCTGGACACCTCGGACAGAGTATTCAATCCATTTTGTGCGCTATAAAATTTTAAGATCAGATAAGCCTCTTTTCTTAGCAGGGTCTCCTCTATGTCAATTGGGCCTTTGTTACCTGATGGCGCTACTGTGCAAAGTACGGTCCATTTGAAATCCGTTTCACTGTGGTCTAGGTCGAGAAAGTGTTGGGCCATGGGGGCACTTAACACCTTCTTTTTGATGCGTGACCTGTGTTGGGTAATGCGACTGTTGACCTGTTGTGTCGTTTTCCCTATGTAGAGTTTCTGGCACGCACAGGTGATTGCATATATCACATTGCGTGTCCTGCAGTTAGAGAATCCATTGTTTTGATATTTGACACCCCTATGTTCAAATTCAGACCCTTCGATTGTGGACTCACATGATATGCAATTTCCACATCTATGGTGACCTACTATTGGCTTGAGGCCCCATATCGACATGAGATCACTTTTGGGCTTGGGGGTCAATACATCGGCCCTAATGACACTTTGGCCAATACTCTTGTTCTTCTTATAGGCGAATATCGGTCGCGGAAACGGACATTCAAGTCCCTCTAGTAGATGCCAGTTTTTCAATACCATTTGTCTTACTCTATGTGTGTCTGGCCCGAAGGTTGACACACATACCAGTTTGTCCATCTCTGGCTTTACTGTTCGCTCGAGTAAGCACTCCCTAGGAGTATGGTGCGCCCTTTTCTTTGAGTTACTCAGTAATTTCTTAGGGTACTCTCTGTTCTTCATTTCTTCACAAAACCTGGTTGCATGTTTCTCATACTCAGCTACTTCCGAGCAATTTCTTCGAATCCGAAGAAGTTGCCCGTAGGGCAAGTTGTCCCTCAGGCTTCTTGGGTGTGCACTTCGGTGGTGAAGAATGGTATTGGTGTCTGTCTTTTTTCGGAAAAGGCTAGATCTCAGGTGTCCATCCACACATGTTATTTCTAAATCTAGAAACGTCATTCTTTGGTTGCTGGACTCCAGTGAGAACTTAATGTCACGGTGTTTTTCATTAATCCACGTGTGGAAGGACATCAACTCTGCGTGGCTCCCCTGCCACAGGAGCCACACGTCGTCGATGTATCTCCACCATTGTTTGATGTGTTTGTCGTAAGGGTTATTAGAGTAGATAAATTTATTCTCATACTCCGCCATGTAGAGTATGGCCATCTCCGGCGCATAGGGACAGCCCATGGCCGTACCTTTGACCTGCATGTAGAATTGATCATTGAACCTAAAGTAGTTCTTTTTGAGAGTGATTTCTGCTAGTTTCAAGATAAAAGAGGTTGGGACCTGGTGTGGCCTGTCCCTCTTATCAAGATACAGTTCCAACACTTCAAGAGCCTCATCTTGAGGTATCTGGGTGTACAAGGACGTAACGTCCATTGTCACCATTAGTTCTGTTAGTGGGTTGAATGGTGTGTCCTCAATTTTCACCAAAAAATCAGTGGTGTCTTTCAAGTATGATTTGACTCCACTGATAAACGGCTTCAAGAAGAAGTCAATATACTTCGAGAGTAATTCCAAACAAGATTCACACCCGGAGACGATTGGTCGTCCTGGGGGTTCTTTCGGGTTTTTATGGATTTTGGGCAAAAAATAGAGAATGGGGGTTCTTGGAAATTTCTTTACCAAGAACTCACCTTCTTTCTGGCCCACAAATCCTTCATCCACACCGCTTTTTATTATTTCACAGATTTGGCCCTGAATCGCCCGAACCGGGTCCTCAGGGAGTTGTCTGTACCATTCTGTATTGTTCACCTGTGTTAGTCCTTCTTTCAGATAGTTTTCTTTTGACCAAACCACGACTGCTCCGCCTTTATCCGCGGGTTTAATCACGACCGATGGGTCATTGGTGAGATTTTTAATTGCTAGCCTTTGGCCTTTGGTAATGTTCGGTTTGACATATTTTTTGCTCTTTTCAAGCTTATTAATTGATGATAGCATAATTTGCTCAAACGCCACGACCTGTTTTGGGATGTTTTGATACGGAATAAAAGTGGATTTATTTCTTAATCCTGTTACTTCAATGTCAGGGGCTGGTGGTTTATTGGCAAAAAAGGCTCGTAGGCGGATTTTCCTACAAAAAGCAATGGTCTCCATTTTCAATCGGGTGAAATCAGTTCGCTGACTTGGGACAAATTTTAGACCTAAGTTGAGGACAAATTCCTCATCCTTGGTTAGTATTTTGGTTGAAAGATTCACTATTGTGGACAGGGTGGGCTCTAGGACTTGTAAAAGTTTCTGCGCGTGCGCATTTCCCATTGAGGTTTGAACCGGGTTTTGGCCTGTTGACCTTTCTCTAAAAAAGGCCCTTTCTTGTTTGGATTGTTGCCTCTGTCCTCGGGTCCAGATGAGTTTGAGGAGGACGATGTATCAGAAAAAGTTTTAAAACGATTCCTGGAGCGTCCTTGAAAGTTGTATAGGGCTCCACGTGACTCTGTCTGAGTATAATAGTCCTCCTTGAGGAATGGGTAGGCCCTCTCTAGTGTAAAAGATTTGGAGTCTCTTTCGTATTGGGCAGATTTGGAATTAATCGTGATGTCTCTAAAGGTTTGAATGTCTTTTTCGATTTTCTCAAGCAATGTCTTACCGTCTGTGATCGCTGGGCTATCCTGAAGACTCTTTGTTAAGACCTCAATTTCTTCCAGCTCCTTTACGCATAGTCGTTGGGCTGTTTCAATAGTGTGGACCATTAGATCCCGGCTACACTTGGTATTTATGCAACTAAAGCCTTTTTTATACTCACTATCCTCCGTAAATATCACAGGGACATTTTTAACCTGAAGCCCCCATGGGATGGTACCACCCCTGAGGTGTTTCAGGAGGAAATGGCCGTGGAGTTCTGTTCGGATATGTTTTTTCTTTAGTCTAATAAGTTTATCCGACTCGTTCTGTTGTTGTGCGGAGTTACTGAGAGTGATGTTGTCAAAGGCAGATGAGGCACATACGTTTTGGATATGTGCTTCTGAGAAGGACAGTGTATCTTTCTCTGCCATTAGCTCGGGAGGACCAAAGGACCCCCCGCGTTTATGATGATAGGTAGTTAGGGCTCAATTTACAATGCCCGTGTTCTACTCTCGCGAGTATGCACCCGCCCTAAAACTTGTTAAAGTGAAGGAGTTAGGTCCTTAGAAAGTGGAGAGGCTGGACCTTGATTAAAGTATTTATGAAGAAAAAGTGCCCCCCACTTGTTTTTCAGAACTGCTCTTAATTATGAGGAACACATCCACTCGGATTAGATATGTTCGGTATGCTTATTTATACCTTGAATCCAACAGTTAATTAGAAAATTCTGTACATTTCATGTCAGACAAAGAACGCCAAAGAATTGACATAAATTTTAAACATACAAAAAGGAAAAAATCACAAATATATCTACTGTACACAACAAAGCATGACATCAGTTTTAGAAAAAGTCACAAAAATCAAGAATGAAAACTTCTTTTCACAGTAATAAACAAAGTCACAAATGAAAGGAGATATCACGACACATCAATTGTTGCACAACACTCATTTTTTTGGGTCGTGTTAGTTATTTGTTATGGTTGCCTGTTATTTCTATCCCCTTTCTTGCCGACGCGTTTCGAACTTCGTACATCAGTTACGAGTTCTCTTCAGGGCCTTGTTATTACTATATGCCTGTGTGTAAAAGGAAACGCTATTTAAAATCCAATTTTGGGTCTCATCTCCTAAGATCACTTAGGATCTACTGCAATTTTTAAAAAAAGCAAATTACCTGGGCAGTGGCCGGGTTTATCCTATGTCTTGTTCTGGGTCATTGAAATTTCAGTCTACAAGACGTTAAAAAATCAGTTTAGAGTCAAATACCAGTGTTAACCCTGCAATCACATCGGCGGACATTGCAAGACATACCTTTATAGTAGTTTTTGGTACGGTGGGGCATCTCCCTATGGCACGGGGAAGCTTCAATCACCTGGGGGAGGGCGAGGAGGGAATCAGTACCAGCAGAGTGAATCCATACAGAAGCCGAGACAGTTAATTATGGGGCTTCCCTTACCTCATAAGGTGCCCCGTGGGCTTCGGGAGTATTTCACTTTGCGCCTCAGTCGATCGGTCGGTTTCTCGTGGCTGATCAACCGTGCCGCGTAATGACTCACAACTATTCTCCGGTCACGTAAGCTGTTGGGAAGAGGAGGAATTGGTTTTACATATTGCTCACTCTGAAGAGCAGCCCGTCTCAGTTTAGCATTCAGTGTCTGCGCTCACCTCTCGCTCAGCGGTTCACTTTCCAAATGACTCAATGTCGAGGGCGGCGGTGAGATTGCCCAGAGACTAAATGCGGTCACATGACCGTGGGTGTTCTGGGAGTTGTAGTTCTAGTTACTCGCGTGTATCATCCTCTAGCACCCTTCAATCAAAGTGGGACTATGAGGCCTCATGGAGTCCCATTCAACTTGTGCTTTATAATCTGGACACCTCGGACAGAGTATTCAATCCATTTTGTGCGCTATAAAATTTTAAGATCAGATAAGCCTCTTTTCTTAGCAGGGTCTCCTCTATGTCAATTGGGCCTTTGTTACCTGATGGCGCTACTGTGCAAAGTACGGTCCATTTGAAATCCGTTTCACTGTGGTCTAGGTCGAGAAAGTGTTGGACCATGGGGGCACTTAACACCTTCTTTTTGATGCGTGACCTGTGTTGGGTAATGCCACTGTTGACCTGTTGTGTCGTTTTCCCTATGTAGAGTTTCTGGCACGCACAGGTGAATGCATATATCACATTGCGTGTCCTGCAGTTAGAGAACCCACTGTTTTGATATTTGACACCCCTATGTTCAAATTCAGACCCTTCGATTGTGGACTCACATGATATGCAATTTCCACATCTATGGTGGCCTACTATTGGCTTGAGGCCCCATATCGACATGAGATCACTTTTGGGCTTGAGGGTCAATACATCGGCCCTAATGACACTTTGGCCAATACTCTTGTTCTTCTTATAGGCGAATATCGGTCGCGGAAACGGACATTCAAGTCCCTCTAGTAGATGCCAGTTTTTCAATACCATTTGTCTTACTCTATGTGTGTCTGGCCCGAAGGTTGACACACATACCAGTTTGTCCATCTCTGGCTTTACTGTTCGCTCGAGTAAGCACTCCCTAGGAGTATGGTGCGCCCTTTTCTTTGAGTTACTCAGTAATTTCTTAGGGTACCCTCTGTTCTTCATTTCTTCACAAAACCTGGTTGCATGTTTCTCATACTCAGCTACTTCCGAGCAATTTCTTCGAATCCGAAGAAGTTGCCCGTAGGGCAAGTTGTCCCTCAGGCTTCTTGGGTGTGCACTTCGGTGGTGAAGAATGGTATTGGTGTCTGTCTTTTTTCGGAAAAGGCTAGATCTCAGGTGTCCATCCACACATGTTATTTCTAAATCTAAAAACGTCATTCTTTGGTTGCTGGACTCCAGTGAGAACTTAATGTCACGGTGTTTTTCATTAATCCACGTGTGGAAGGACATCAACTCTGCGTGGCTCCCCTGCCACAGGAGCCACACGTCGTCGATGTATCTCCACCATTGTTTGATGTGTTTGTCGTAAGGGTTATTAGAGTAGATAAATTTATTCTCATACTCCGCCATGTAGAGTATGGCCATCTCCGGCGCATAGGGACAGCCCATGGCCGTACCTTTGACCTGCATGTAGAATTGATCATTGAACCTAAAGTAGTTCTTTTTGAGAGTGATTTCTGCTAGTTTCAAGATAAAAGAGGTTGGGACCTGGTGTGGCCTGTCTCTCTTATCAAGATACAGTTCCAACACTTCAAGAGCCTCATCTTGAGGTATCTGGGTGTACAAGGACATAACGTCCATTGTCACCATTAGTTCTGTTAGTGGGTTGAATGGTGTGTCCTCAATTTTCACCAAAAAATCAGTGGTGTCTTTCAAGTATTATTTGACTCCACTGATAAACGGCTTCAAGAAGAAGTCAATATACTTCGAGAGTGATTCCAAACAAGATTCACACCCGGAGACGATTGATCGTCCTGGGGGTTCTTTCGGGTTTTTATGGATTTTGGGCAAAAAATAGAGAATGGGGGTTCTTGGAAATTTCTTTACCAAGAACTCACCTTCTTTCTGGCCCACAAATCCTTCATCCACACCACTTTTTATTATTTCACAGATTTGGCCCTGAATCGCCCGAACCGGGTCCTCAGGGAGTTGTCTGTACCATTCTGTATTGTTCACCTGTGTTAGTCCTTCTTTCAGATAGTTTTCTTTTGACCAAACCACGACTGCTCCGCCTTTATCCGCGGGTTTAATCACGACCGATGGGTCATTGGTGAGATTTTTAATTGCTAGCCTTTGGCCTTTGGTAATGTTCGGTTTGACATATTTTTTGCTCTTTTCAAGCTTATTAATTGACGAGAGCATAATTTGCTCAAACGCCACGACCTGTTTTGGGATGTTTTGATACGGAATAAAAGTGGATTTATTTCTTAATCCTGTTACTTCAATGTCAGGGGCTGGTGGTTTATTGGCAAAAAAGGCTCGTAGGCGGATTTTCCTACAAAAAGCAATGGTCTCCATTTTCAATCGGGTGAAATCAGTTTGCTGACTTGAGACAAATTTTAGACCTAAGTTGAGGACGGATTCCTCATCCTTGGTTAGTATTTTGGTTGAAAGATTCACTATTGTGGACGGGGTGGGCTCTAGGACTTGTAAAAGTTTCTGCGCGTGCGCATTTCCCATTGAGGTTTGAACTGGGTTTTGGCCTGTTGACCTTTCTCTAAAAAACGGCCTTTCTTGTTTGGATTGTTGCCTCTGTCCTCGGGTCCAGATGAGTTTGAGGAGGACGATGTATCAGAAAAAGTTTTAAAACGATTCCTGGAGCGTCCTTGAAAGTTGTATAGGGCTCCACGTGACTCTGTCTGAGTATAATAGTCCTCCTTGAGGAATGGGTAGGCCCTCTCTAGTGTAAAAGATTTGGAGTCTCTTTCGTATTGGGCAGATTTGGAATTAATCGTGATGTCTCTAAAGGTTTGAATGTCTTTTTCGATTTTCTCAAGCAATGTCTTAGCGTCTGTGATCGCTGGGCTATCCTGAAGACTCTTTGTTAAGACCTCAATTTCTTCCAGCTCCTTTACGCATAGTCGTTGGGCTGTTTCAATAGTGTGGACCATTAGATCCCGGCTACACTTGGTATTTATGCAGCTAAAGCCTTTTTTATACTCACTATCCTCCGTAAATATCACAGGGACATTTTTAACCTGAAGCCCCCATGGGATGGTACCACCCCTGAGGTGTTTCAGGAGGAAATGGCCGTGGAGTTCTGTTCGGATATGTTTTTTCTTTAGTCTAATAAGTTTATCTGACTCGTTCTGTTGTTGTGCGGAGTTACTGAGAGTGATGTTGTCAAAGGCAGATGAGGCACATAAGTTTTGGATATGTGCTTCTGAGAAGGACAGTGTATTTTTCTCTGCCATTAGCTCGGGAGGACCAAAGGACCCCCCGCGTTTATGATGATAGGTAGTTAGGGCTCAATTTACAATGCCCGTGTTCTACTCTCGCGAGTATGCACCCGCCCTAAAACTTGTTAAAGTGAAGGAGTTAGGTCCTTAGAAAGTGGAGAGGCTGGACCTTGATTAAAGTATTTATGAAGAAAAAGTGCCCCCCACTTGTTTTTCAGAACTGCTCTTAATTATGAGCAACACATCCACTCGGATTAGATATGTTCGGTATGTTTATTTATACCTTGACTCAAAGAAAAGGGCGCACCATACTCCTAGGGAGTGCTTACTTGAGCGAACAGTAAAGCCAGAGATGGACAAACTGGTATGTGTGTCAACCTTCGGGCCAGACACACATAGAGTAAGACAAATGGTATTGACAAACTGGCATCTACTAGAGGGACTTGAATGTCCGTTTCCGCGACCGATATTCGCCTATAAGAAGAACAAGAGTATTGGCCAAAGTGTCATTAGGGCCGATGTATTGACCCCCAAGCCCAAAAGTGATCTTATGTCGATATGGGGCCTCAAGCCAATAGTAGGCCACCATAGATGTGGAAATTGCATATCATGTGAGTCCACAATCGAAGGGTCTGAATTTGAACATAGGGGTGTCAAATATCAAAACAATGGATTCTCTAACTGCAGGACACGCAATGTGATATATGCAATCACCTGTGCATGCCAGAAACTCTACATAGGGAAAACGACACAACAGGTCAACAGTCGCATTACCCAACACAGGTCACGCATCAAAAAGAAGGTGTTAAGTGCCCCCATGGTCCAACACTTTCTCGACCTAGACCACAGTGAAACGGATTTCAAATGGACCGTACTTTGCACAGTAGCGCCATCAGGTAACAAAGGCCCAATTGACATAGAGGAGACCCTGCTAAGAAAAGAGGCTTATCTGATCTTAAAATTTAATAGCGCACAAAATGGATTGAATACTCTGTCCGAGGTGTCCAGATTATAAAGCACAAGTTGAATGGGACTCCATGAGGCCTCATAGTCCCACTTTGATTGAAGGGTGCTAGAGGATGATACACGCGAGTAACTAGAACTACAACTCCCAGAAAACCCACGGTCATGTGACCGCATTTAGTCTCTGGGCAATCTCACCGCCGCCCTCGACATTGAGTCATTTGGAAAGTGAACCGCTGAGCGAGAGGTGAGCGCAGACACTGAATGCTAAACTGAGACGGGCTGCTCTTCAGAGTGAGCAATATGTAAAACTAATTCCTCCTCTTCCCAACAGCTTACGTGACCGGAGAATAGTTGTGAGTCATTACGCGGCACGGTTGATCAGCCACGAGAAACCGACCGATCGACTGAGGCGCAAAGTGAAATACTCCCGAAGCCCACGGGGCACCTTACGAGGTAAGGGAAGCCCCATAATTAACTGTCTCGGCTTCTGTATGGATTCACTCTGCTGGTACTGATTCCCTCCTCGCCCTCCCCCAGGTGATTGAAGCTTCCCCGTGCCATAGGGAGATGCCCCACCGTACCAAAAACTACTATAAAGGTATGTCTTGCAATGTCCGCCGATGTGATTGCAGGGTTAACACTGGTATTTGACTCTAAACTGATTTTTTAACGTCTTGTAGACTGAAATTTCAATGACCCAGACCAAGACATAGGATAAACCCGGCCACTGCCCAGGTAATTTGCTTTTTTTAAAAATTGCAGTAGATCCTAAGTGATCTTAGGAGATGAGACCCAAAATTGGATTTTTAATAGCGTTTCCTTTTACACACAGGCATATAGTAATAACAAGGTCCTGAAGAGAACTCGTAACTGATGTACGAAGTTCGAAACGCGTCGGCAAGAAAGGGGATAGAAAAAACAGGCAACCATAACAAATAACTAACACGACCCAAAAAAACGAGTGTTGTGCAACAATTGATGTGTCGTGATATCTCCTTTCATTTGTGACTTTGTTTATTACTGTGAAAAGAAGTTTTCATTCTTGATTTTTGTGACTTTTTCTAAAACTGATGTCATGCTTTGTTGTGTAGAGTAGATATATTTGTGATTTTTTCCTTTTTGTATGTTTAAAATTTATGTCAATTCTTTGGTGTTCTTTGTCTGACATGAAATGTACAGAATTTTCTAATTAACTGTTGGATTCAAGGTTTAAATAAACATACCGAACATATCTAATCCGAGTGGATGTGTTGCTCACAATTAAGAGCAGTTCTGAAAAACAAGTGGGGGGCACTTTTTCTTCATAAATACTTTAATCAAGGTCCAGCCTCTCCACTTTCTAAGGACCTAACTCCTTCACTTTAACAAATTGACTAACAGTACAGCACTTTACTTTGCAAGCACAGCATCTATTGTGTATGTATAGTATAGTTGACAACACTATATCAAGTCAAGTACCTTCCTCCGGCAATTATGGGTACCCCACTCACTCCCTATGTTAATAATTTTATTTCAGCTGTGTCATGGGTGGACTATCGCTGTAGTTCACTCAATCTATCAAAACAAAGCACCTAAAGTCATCCATCATATAACCAAAGATCATGTGATCGGCAGGATACTGATATCTGATCAGAATTGAATAATCTTCATTCTTCTTTTGTAGTAGTCAAGGCCCGGGGGGGCAGTGCGAAAAATATCATTACATTGAGCACTAGCCCTTGATGTAACCGAGTATGGCCAGTGGAAGTGCCACCCCTATAAAAAAGTAAGAGCTTCCTATCCCCACCTGCATGTACTGCTTAAAGTACTGCGAGTCTGCGTCATCATGGCTTGTGTCTGTTTTTCTTGGTGCAAGCTGAGTGAGCTGCCATGCTGGCTACCACAAGTTCATGTACCAGTCATTTCTTTTGCAAAACAAGAGAAAAAAACAGAAGACTTTTTTTTAGTACTCTCTAACTATTTATGTAGTAGTGAGTCAATCCATAGTCCTGCTAGTGGAGTTCCTGAAACTCCCAGTAATGTCACAGGCCTAAAAAGACGGCAGAAAGATACATGCCAAAATGTTATACTGTGTTTGCTACTTGCTGGTGTTACTGAGAGTCAACATTCTGTTGAATTATTTTGACTTTATGTTAAAGACTATTGGCTACAGTATTTTTCTTTCTTTCTCCAGGGCCAGTAAGCTGGAGGCTATTTGTGCCGAGGATCGGCGGCTGTGGGCTCGGGAGCAGGAGGAGGAGACAGAAACCACTGCATCCTCCTACAGTGCCCCCAGGGCCACCAGCCAGCAGGCTCCAGCCAAACGGAGCCGTGGCCCGACAGCCTCCCGCCGTCGCCGCACAGCAGCAACACAATCAGCTACCCCCCCTAGAGCCTGGAAGGTACGTCAGCGCCGCCTCCGTAAAAGAGTGGACTACCTGGAGCGGTTGGTCGAAAAACATCAGCAACAGCTCCGGGACCTCCGCAAAGAGCTGCGGGAGGTGTGGGAAAAGCTGTCCACAGGAGGACACCACCGGAGGAAGTGACTGTCCCTTGCCCTTTTTTTAAAGACTGTTTGGGGTGGGAATTGGGTGTTTGGGAAAGGGGACTTTTGGACTTTTGGACTCTGGTTGGGGTTAGCCAGGGGGCTGAGTTGGGTTAATTTATTTTATTTTTTGACTACATCAATATATGTATTAATAATTATTTTTCATACCAAAACATAGTATACGGATACGCGTCCATATTATTTTGTGTGGGGGTGGGCGGTGGTTACTGGATGTTTGGTTTCTTCCAACTTACCAACATGAATGAAAAATCTAGTCCTAAATTGTACCAAATTGCCAGTAACTGAGTTAGTGAATTCAGTAGCCCCACTAGTACTTTACTAGTAGTACTGGCAGTCTCTGCTCTCGTCCCAGTCCTAGCCCATTATTCTACCTCTCCAAAATGCTTATCTTACCTGTGATTCGCCGAGACACCCAAGGGCCTTTGTTCGCGCTCTAAAAATCTCATTAATAAATGAATAAATAAATTTGTGTTTGAGAATAGGGGTAGCCACAGGGCTGCCTGCATGGCAAATGGTGATTAAGGTTGGTTGTTGACTTGAATCCTCGACGGATGAAATATCATTGTTGTGCTGGTAGTAGTAGTGGTACACACTGGCAGTAGCAGCATATGAAAAAAAAAGGAAATGAAACATTGAGTGGCCTGAGTGTAGCATTAGAAACAGTACGATCTATAGTACGCTACAGAATAGTGCCATAAATTGTAGCCTAAGCAGTGCTAAAATATTCTAAATATAAGTACTAGTTTAGTGGACTATGGCTACTATAAGAAATATTATGAAGGCAAAGGATACTTAAACATAAGAATTAACCATTTGATTCGTCATGTGTACGAGCATGATGTTTGATGCTCAATCCACGATGTCGCACATGAAATTCCATTTTCCAACATTTTTCTGTTGCTTAGACCTTATCCTCCCCTGCAAGTGTGTGGAATTTCTTGTTGTCATTTAGTCATAACTCAATGAAAAACCACACAGCCCGGGGGAAGAGGGTTAGGGTTTTTGAAGATTGGATGGGAATGTTTTTTTTGGGGAAAATTTTTGTGGAGAGAAGAAAAAAAAACACTGCATGGACAAACAACAAATGTAGAGAAACAAATGTTTGGATTCAAAGATATCCATAAATCTTTTAAGGGAGATAAAGGTAGTGCACTACTGCATGCATAGAGTTATTGGCTAAACGGATGGTTAGGTTACTGAAAAGTTGTACTTACTACATCTTATTAGTAAGTATGAGGAAACAATTTGACATTGACACTAGTAATGGGCTGCAATAATTACGCAATTTCACTTGCTTTTCTGCCCTCATAGAGAGTAAACACTTATTATCAGTACATTAAGTTAGTTAAAAAAACAGCTAAGAAACGTATGAAATAGCTGGAGAGATGACTTTTAAGCAGAGAACAAAGAAACGCATCTAATCACATTTGTAGAAGTTCAAGTTTACAACAATAACATTTAAAGGATAATGAAGAGTTAAGAGAGAATACTGTAACTTTATGTTGTAGTTGTCCTGTTGAATTGGTGAAGTTGCATGCATCCAGCCATTCTTCTTATTCGCGATATACTCCTCCATTCCATCTTACGCTCTGTCGATCAATATTGGTGACCAGACACACTGTCCACTGGCTGCCTGATGAGTAATTGCGGATTGCTAATGGTAAGTCTGAGTTCATCGATTGTTCCATGGCACATGGTAAAAGCCGTCATGTAATTTTTGATGGAAAAAAACAGGAAGTGAACCAGTTAATAAAATCTAAGGTACGCTGTGTAGTGCAAAAACTAACACTTGTAGTTTTCAAGGCTGACATTATTATTATATACAATCATCACTTCATAAGTGCGTAACCTGGTTCTCCTTTACAAGGATAGTAATAGTAACTATGGTTAATTTCTGCGGATCCACCATGGATTTTCTTAAAATGAATTGCAAACAAAATTAGACATTCCCAGGAGTGCTCCCAGACCACTGAACCCAGTTGGCAAAATGTAGAACACCCCCAAGTAGCCCCCTAAAAACATACAATACTGCTACCAGATTGAACCCTAACTTCAAATTGTGCCAAAAAGCACTCTGCAACTAGGCCCAAAACCCCCTTTTCCACCATGGATTTTCTTCAAAACACTTGCATTCAATATCACACATTCCCAAGAGTGCCCCTAGACCCGGTAAGCCAGGCGCAAAACTGTAGAACCCCCCAAGTAGCCCCCCAAAAACATGCAATACTGCGACGGGGATTAGGCCTAGTTGAAAATCAAGCAGAAAGCGCACTTTGAAATTAGGCCCAAAAGACCCCTTTTCCACCATGGATTTCCTTCAAAACACTTGCAATGATTATTAGACATTCCCAGGAGTGCTCCCAGACCCATAAACCCAGTCGCAAAAATCTAGAACCCCCTCAAGTAGCCCTCCGCAGAAATGCAATTTTGGAAAGAAAAAAAAACTCACCTCGGATTTTCTTCAAACCACTTGTAATCACAATTACACATTCCCAGGAGTGCTCCCAGACCACTGAACCCAGTCGCAAAATGTAGAACACCTCCAAGTATCCCCCAGAAAAAATGCGAAAGTGCTAACCCTAACTCCAAATCGTGCCAAAACGCAATCTGCAACTAGGCCCAAACCCCCCTTTTCCACCATGGATTTTCTTCAAAACACTTGCATTCAAAATTAGAAATTACCAGTATTGCTCCCAGACCCCTGAACACATTCGCATAAATCTAGAACACCCCCAAATCGGCCCCCTAAAAACATGCAATACTGCTACCAGGTTGAACCCTAACTTCAAATTGTGCCAAAACCCACTCTGCAACTATGCCCAAACCCCCCTTTTCCACCATGGATTTTCTTCAAACCACTTGCAATCAAAATTAGACTATCCCAGCAGTGCTTCCAGACCCCCAGACCCCCCCCAAAAAACCTAAAACCCCCCAAACAGCCCCCAAAAACAAGCAAGTGAGCAAAAACGGAAAACCTTTTTCACCATGGATTTTATCCAAAACACTTGCATCCGTTATTAGACCTACCCAGCAATGCCCCCAGACCCCTCAACCCACCTGCGAAAAAGTAGAACACCCCCAAACAGGCCAAAAGCAAAAATGGAAAATGTGACACATAAGATTTGCTGCCTACCAGTCAAAATCACTCCAAACGCACTCTGCAGCTAGGCCCTAACTCTCCTTTCCCACCATGGATTTTCTTCGAACAACTTGAAATCAAAATTAGACTATCCCAGTAGTGTTCCCAGACCCCCATACCCCCCAAAAACCTAGAACCCCCCCAAACAGCCCCCCAAAAACACGCAATACTACTAGCCCTCAGTTTAAATTGTGCCAACACGCTGTCTGCAACTAGGCTCAAACCCCCCTTTTCCACCATGGATTTTCTGCAAACCACTTGCAATCAAAATTAGACTAAACCAGCAGTGCTCCCAGTCCCCGAAACCCACCCCCAAAAACCTAGAACCCCCCCAAACAACCTCCCAAAAACACGCAATACTGCTAGGCCTCAGTTTAAATTGTGCCAAAACGCTGTCTCCAACTAGGCCCAAACCCCACTTTTCCACCATGGATTTTTTTCAAACCACTTGGATTCAAAATTAGACCTTCCCAGCAGTGCTCCAAGACCCCCCGACCCACCCCCACTAATCTAGAACACCCCCAAACAGCCCCCCGAAAACATGCAAGACTGGTATTTTCAAAACATGACAAATTGCGATGTTCACAGAAAATTGCTGTTTTCAGTACTTCCACTACTTCGATCCTCTTGAAATTTACATGGACACTTGTTCCAGCAATTCCCAAGTATCTCAGCAAGGCAGAACAAAATCGAACGACTGCGCTCTTTGAAGAAGAGGAAGATGAAGAAGAAGGTCTACGACTAGTTTTCACTTAGTTTTCACCCAAACACACGCACCCACAATACACCAATAAAAGCCAAAATTCTGCCAATTCTGGCCAAAGAACGCCAAACTCCCCTAAAACCTTGCCAACATCATTATGAACGAGCCTGCATCGGGCCTTGAGCTCTATACTCAGCGGGAACCCTACCAACTTAAACCCAAAAACCCCAGTAAATCGCACTGAACCCTAAACCCTAGATATGCATTACCAAGAGGTGGCGAATTTGGTGGATGATATGAAATTGGATTTTCGCTTTGTGACCGAGACATGGTCAAGTGTACATTCCACCGGATATATAGGCCTCGCATGTCCAGAAGGATACAAAATAATACAGAAGCCCAGGAATAATGGACGAGGAGGGGGGCTTGGGGTAATATACAAAGATAACTGGAATTTGCGCCACCTGCAGGTCGCGGATGTGGCAGGAATTGAATTGTTGGGTTTCTCAGCTTACGAGCCTAGAGGTAATCTTTTTTCAGGCCTATTATGTTATAGACCTCCAGGCTCAGACACCCAGTACCATGAGCTGTTAAATGCCATTACAAATTTGACCCTTTCCCACTCCAGAGTACTGATCCTGGGAGATTTTAATCTCTGGGACAATGGGTGCCTGGCCGGCCATCTGAGAGACCTTACCCGGCTATGTGACAGTCTCAATTTGAGACAATTAGTGCAATCCCCTACTCATGAGGGGGGTCACATTCTTGACCTCCTATATGCTAATCAGGCTGAAACAAAAGTGATAGATATTTTGCCACAATACTGGACAGACCACTCACTCATACTTTTTCACTCAGTGGTGTCCAGATCTAGCATGATCGGGAGGCAGGAGTCAACTTGCCGGAAAGACAGACACTGGTCTAAATTAAAACAAGATAAGATAACCCAGACATTTTCTATGGTAAATATTTTCAATCCTGCCACCTCGGTAGAGAGTAATTACCAAAAATACTATGATCTAGTAACCAAGACGTTAGACTCTCTAGCACCAGTGAAACAACGCAAAGTGAAGAAGAGGCCGTCGGCTCCATGGTACAGTGAGGATTTGAGATTGCTTCATTTAAAATGTAGGAGGGCGGAACGGATCTGGAGGAAGCTCTATTCTGACACAGACAAAACCACCCTAAAACTACTACAGGCGGAATATAAAAGAGGCATTACTAAGGCTAAAGCTGAGTCCTCCATTCTACAATCTTCTAACTGCACCATTGCTAAGAAACTTTCTTATCCGAAATGCATGAGTAATAAGGTGACTGCCTCGCAGAAGCTCTGCGATGAGATAGCGGTATATTCTGAAGTGAAAATTGCCACAATCATAGGTAACCTCAAAAAGTCAACTACTGTAAATGTGGAGACTGTGCCACTGGAGCATGAGGAAGAGCCTGGGTTGAAACCTTCCCTTAGCAAATTTACCGAATTGACGGAGGAAGTGTTTCGCAGTCTAGTATGTAAGGTTTCTTCTGGCTCCCCCCTTGACCCCTTTCCCCCGAGGGTATGGTAGGAAGTGGGACAAGCAACCTTACCCTTGCTATATCAGTTATGCAACCAATCATTGGAGACATGGGTGGTGCCGGATGCTTGGAAACATGCAATGGTCACCCCCCTGCTCAAAAAGCCTTCGCTGGACCCTAGTGCCCCTGCTAACTTTAGACCTATATCACTTTTACCCTTCCCAGTAAAGGTCTTGGAAAAATTAGTAAGCAGGGATCTTTTACACTTTTTGGTGAAAAACTACCTGTTGGATGAGGACATGTTTGGCTTCCATGCAAAACATGGCACGGAGTCAGCATTATTAACTGTCATGGACAGTCTTCAAAGATGTGGGGATAATGGAGAGCCCACTGTATTGATATTATTGGATATGTCAGCCGCTTTTGATACGGTGAACCACTGTATCTTGTTGGAGAGGCTAACAGAGATCGGGGTGAACGGGATGGCTTTTCAATAGTTACAGTCTTATCTGTCGGGCAGACAACAGACAGTATCCTTAACACCATTTACATCAAATAAGTCACCAGTCCCCCACGAGTGCCTCAGGGCTCATCCATTAGCCCTATCCTTTTCAATATTTATCTGCGTCCTCTACTCCCCCTGATTAGCTCTTTTGGGATTGAGTTTGGTTAACTATGCCGACGACACCCAATTGGTGTTTTCCCTGGAGGGGGAGCAAGCGGTGCCGCAGAGTACCCTTCAGGACTGTATGCGTCATACCTCCGTTTGGCTTAGGATAAACTACCTTCAATTTAATGGTGGTAAAACGGAGGTAATGTTCTGCCCGGGTAACACCCTACCTTGCCACCTACCACTGGAGTTCAGACTCACATCGGAAGAAGAACCCCTGACTCCGGTTAAGGTGGTACGGAACTTAGGGGTTATGGTGGAGGATAACCTTCAGATGGAGGCCCAAGCCAACAAGACAATCAGTGTCTGTATGGTCCTCCTACGAATGCTGCGACAGGTGCTACCTTTCCTCCCGAGTGAGACTCACCCCCTGGTGGTCAGAAGTTTGATACTTAGTAGACTGGACTATTGTAATGCTCTGTATTTGGGAGCCCCGCAGTATATCATCCAGAGTTTAAAAGAGTCCAGTCTACAGCGGCTAAATTAGCCCTGAACTGGGAGCGTCGCTCTTCTACTTCGTTGGCTCTGAAAGAGATACACTGGCTGCCAATTTGTGAAAGAATTTGCTTTAAATCTATGTGTATAGTGTTTAATGGACTACACAATTCAGGCCCAAGACCGCTTTCTAACAGGTTTAACTGGTACCAGTCTAAGAGGACGCTTTGTTCCTCTTCGCTAAACCTAGCGGCGACATCCAGATTTAAGAGATCAAGGATGGGAGGCCGGGCTTTTAGTGTGTCAGCAGCTCGACTCTGGAACGAGCTACCACTCCAGATTAGACAGTCTAACACGTTGACCTCGTTTAGGAAAAGCTTAAAAACCTGGCTGTTTCCTAGAGGCAGTTAAGTCCAGTTCTTTTCTTTCTCTCTGACCATGTTACTGTAATGGTGGCTTTGTGCGACAATCTGAGCGCCAAGATACCCGTAGGGTGAAAGCTTTGCGCTATATAAGAAATAAATACATACATACATACATATGCTGTGTATGTCTGTGTCAAAGAGCCTAGTTATGCTACATCAGGATGCTTCACTCAGTGGTGCCTGCCTTGACCGTCTGCATGGCCCTGCCGCAAGCATGGGCCAAAAATCCGTTCCCCTCAAGAATTTGCGATTTTTCGGTAATTTCGCGAGATTCCCTTAAAACTGCAAATTTCGCAAACATAACAGATGTTTGGCCCAAGCTTGAGGCAGTGCCATGCAGACGGTGAAGGCAGGCACCACTGAGTGAAGCAACCTGATGTAGCATACCTAGGCCCTTTGTCAGACAGACAAAGCATACCTAAATGTATGCAGCAAGCCACATAGCCAAAATTTTACATGAACTGCTGTCTGGAGTGGACTCTGCCTTGCATCACAACAACAGTACACTGCCTCACCCTCGACCACTACATACCATGAATAGACAGACATGTAGTTCTGCTGTAGTAGTTGTTATAGACTGGTTTACCTGTTTGCCACTCACGAATTGGCCATAGTTCTTCTGTAAACCGACGCTGATGATCCATCCATCCCAGTGAGTGACTGTAAAGAAAAAAGATATATTATTTAATCAATCATCATGATATATTGGCAAATGAGTCCACTCCAAGGACATTTTGCATATTGTAAAATGCAACATAGTGGCCCCTGAATTTGAAGTACAATTTGAATTAAACAAGGTAAAAAAAAAACAGAGTAGTAGACTTGAGTTACAATTACTGTGTAAAAGATTAAATAATAACTGAGACAAGACATATGATTCATTTCATGCACAAAAAACAAACAGCAATTGGTTTCATCAGAGCCAGACAGCCATTGCTGTCCACTGCATGCCATCTTCTCAATTATTCATTACCTGTTCTACTTTGTGTCCGCATCTTCTTCAGAAAGTGAGGGCCCACAGGGCAGCCTCTCCTGTCAATTTCAGAAGTAACTCTGTCAGCAATCAGCAAGCATGTAGTCAGTCAGTAATTTTAGTCCCAATTGAGGGGACTCGTCTATGAAAACAAAGTTTCTTTATTCTTCGTAATCCATCTGCCTTGAGGGAAATGGATAGGTGGAGTCTGGAGGCGGAGGATAGAGGAGCATGATTGAGTTGTGAACTTGTGAACCCCAGGAATGCAGACTGCGGCACCTTTAAATTAATAAGGAAAATAAGATGAAGACAGTGCTGCTTATGGACTTGTTGTGATAGTTTTGTTGTGGTAAAAGTTGCGAAACAAAGAAAGACATACAGGAATAAAAGTGAATAAGGACGAAAAAAAGGAAGTCATTTTCAGGCCTCGGTTTCAGGGAAGTAGAGCTCGTCCTCAAACTCTATGAATTGAGACGGAAGTAGGTCAGCTAACAAAGAAGAACTTCCGTCACCTAAGTCAGTGTCCTCTTCTTCCTGCGTGCATTCACATATTTTGTAATCTGGCGGTATGAAGTGCTGATTCATCTTGATCAGTGTTAACCTCTCCATATTTTTGGGCGAGAGGCGGGTCCTTTTTGAAGTTACAATGACACCAGCAGCACTGAAAACCCGTTCAGAAGACACGCATGCGAGTGGGCAAGACAAATAATTTAGAGCCAGGTTGGTGATCAGTGACCATAGAGGCCTTTTCCTATACCAATACAGCAATGGGTTCTGATTAACAAAGACCTCTGATGGGTCATCCAGATAGGCCTGCACCATCGACTCAAGGTTCCCCACGGTTGCTCCACTTTGCGGACCATCTGTGGCCTTTGCAGCACTGGAACGGGCACAAACCCTTGATAAGTTAGCCAATCCGCTTCCGACAATATTATGGCTGGGCCTGGTGCAGGTGAGGATGATGTTACTGTTTCTGCTGGTGTTGTTAACGGCTGTGAGGGCAAGTGACTCCCTTCGGCCACAGATTCAGAAGTGGAACTTGACGCCGGATTGTTGAGTTGACTTCTGCCGGCTCCTTGAATTTTCTGCTGATCTTTTTCGAACCGAGTGGCTGACACAGCTACCCAATGTTTGTACTATGAAACATCTGCTTAATCAAAAGGAATGAATGTTTTGCTGGCCACTGCCTTTTTGTACCGTGGATCTAGAATAGTGGCACAAATGTAATGTTGTTCTGTATGTGTTTTTAAACCTTTCATTGTCAACTAGGTGGCTTAATAACCTCTCCACCAACTGATATGCGCCTTGCTTTTCAGCATCATCTCGGAACGTTGAAGACACCGCCTACAGTTGGTGCTCTAGCATGACCACCAATGGGATAGCTTTGCCCAAAGAACTGTCCTTCATTTATTACCCCCCAATACTCAGACAGACGCTCAAGCATGTAAACGGTTGAGTTCCAATGTGTTGCCACCTCCTGGATGAGTCCTTTGACTGGCAGTCTAAGTTCATGTTGAATGCTGCTCAGCTCCTTCCGGGCCTTAAAAAAATGGTTGAAATGTGTGCAGATTCTTCAGCAGGTGGTCAGTAACTTGCTGACTGTGTTTTCTTTTTTCAAGAAATCTTGCACCACGATGTTAATACTGTGCGCCAAACATGGCACTCTGAAATAGCCACCTTGCAGCATGGCCTTAACTATATTACTCTAATAAAAGAGAGGGACGCAAACACCAAAGGGAGTGGGCACCAGAAGACAAATGTCAAAAAGTAGAAGTCCCCGGGGGTACATAAATCTGAGTAAAACTACTCACAACAAATTACAAATCACAATCAGCTAGGTGTATATGTAGTAATCAAAGAAGGCAATTAAAAAAAAAGGTTTAAATATACTCAATACATATCACAAATTTATTAAACACAGCAGACATTAAAAGAGACCAATATGGTCCATATAAAAAAAAAACATGTCATAATACATTACATATATTTAGATCATATAAGATACATTTCAACGGGACAGAAATATATAGAAAAATGTGGTTCCTATTAGTAAAAAAAAGGAGACACAAGAAAATGATGAGCACAATTTAGCTATACATCAAAACTGATTTCTCTCAAATTATATTGTGTTTCTCCTTAAGCATCAACGCGTTTCGGTGAGCCACATAGATATCGTCACCTTCTTCAAGAAAATGTATTACCATCCCTTACAATCTGTAATGTTAAAAAATATATATATAAAAAAATGTTTTTCATAGTCTGCTAGCATAACTAGTACATCGTACATTCAATTTTAACAAATCCATTAAAATTACTCCATATCCCTATACAGTCAATTGATTACACATATTGAGCATCTAGATGATATACTCTATTATGTAAGCACAGATCACATGTAGGATCTCAAAACACATAAAAACAGTTTAACAGACATTAATAAGCATAAATGTGATATGCGTTATCTCATGATCACAATCGGTGTTCATGTAACATTACATTCCTCCAGATAAAATACGTAATACTATAGCCAAAGAGCTAGCCAATATCATGTGTATTAGAATAGAAATTATTTAAATGTGAAACATTGACAGGCATTTAAAAACAGGCAAGCTGGTGGCCTCGGTATTGAACATACCTACCATGAAGAGAGGTACAACCATGGATTTAATACAAGGTGGTTTGCACAGAAGAAGGCCGTTGGTGAGTACCCAAGAGCTTTTCTTTATCAAAGTAATAATACCCTAGGCGCGAAATGCGTGTTATATAAAAGACCCAAATATGTCAGGAAACAACGTACCTTAAAAGGATTCACACGTTAAAAGGATTCACACGTTAATAAAAATGCGCCTCAGTACTGTTTAGTTGTCATTACTTCAAATCAGGTCAAGGACATAACCTTGTCTGCGTACAGCAGCCAAATTCTAAGGAGACAAGTGAAAACTTTACTAATAATAGAGCCCCCTTCAATACATCTGTCTCTGAATCCCTAAGTTCAAAGAGCTAATAAAAATAATACACATGAATAAGCGCACCTTTAAAAATAGTTCACTCTCGTTCCATCAATAAATTCCTGCAATAACATACGGGGAACCCGTCTCCCGATGCTGAGGTACAGATTGCGCCCGAAAATGAAGTACGCTGAACACGGACCCCTAAGTAGTTAACAGCACATCATATTAGTCCAACGGGAGTCAAAGATATCCCAAAAAGTCATTAGTAGCATGAAAGATTAATAGACTTACTATGTAAATATAGCAAATTCTTTGGACGATATCAGGTCGTAAATACTGCCACAGTCAGCCGGTAAGTATACAGAAACGTGCTGACGCCTTAAACTTACTAGCACGTTTGTTACTGAAAATAAATAAAGCAACAAATCAATCAATCAATCAATCAAAGACACTTATAGAGCGCGCTACATACCCGTAGGGTCTCAAGGCGCTGGGGGAGGGGGGGTGCCGCTACTGCTCGAACAGCCAGGTCTTCAGTTTCTTCCTGAAGGAGAGGTGGTCTTGGGTCAGGCGCAGGTCGGCCGGGAGGGAGTTCCAGGTCTTGTCGGCCAGGTAGGAGAAGGACCTTCCTCCTGTAGTCGCTCTTCGGATGCGGGGGACGGCGGCAAGGGCGTGGTTGGCTGATCGGAGGTGGCGTTTGGGAGCGTAGAAGTTGATGCGGCTGTTGAGGTAGCTCGGGCCTTGGTCGTGTAGGGCTTTGTGTGCGTGGGTGAGGAGGCGGAAGGTGATTCTTTTGTTGACGGGGAGCCAGTGAAGGTCTCTCAGATGTCCGGAGATGTGGCTGGTTCGTGGGATGTCGAGGATGAGCTGGCTGAGGCGTTCTGGATCCGCTGGAGTCTCTTCTGGAGCTTGGCGGTGGTACCGGCGTAGAGGGCGTTGCCGTAGTCCAGTCGGCTGGTGACGAGGGCCTGGGTGACGGTCTTCCTGGTCTCGGTGGGGATCCACCAGAAGATCTTCCGTAGCATGCGTAGGATGTTGAAGCACGCCGAGGAGAAGTTGTTGACTTGCCTGGTCATGGAGAGGGAGGAGTCCAGGATGAAGCCCAGGTTGCTTGCATGGTCTGTCGGTTTGGGTGCGGTGCCCAGGGCGGGAGGCCACCAGGAGTCGTCCCAGGCGGAGGGTGAAGAGCCCAGGATGAGGACCTCCGTCTTGTCAGAGTTCAGTTTCAGGCGGCTGGTCGTCATCCACTCGGCTACCTCTTTCATCCCTTCGTGTAGGTTGGCTCTGGCGGTGGCGGGGTCGTTGGTCAGGGAGAGGATCAGCTGGGTGTCGTCTGCGTAGGAGATTATGCTGAGGTTGTGTTGGCGTGCGATGGCCGCGAGGGGGCTCATGTAGACGTTGAAGAGGGTGGGGCTCAGAGAGGATCCTTGAGGGACGCCGCAGATGACTTCGGAGGCCTCTGACTTGTACGGTGGTAGGCGGACTCTCTGAGTTCTTCCGTCGAGGAAGGAGATGATCCATTCCAGCGCCTTGTCCTGGATTCCGACGTTGCTGAGGCGCTGTACTAGGGTGCGGTGGCAGACAGTGTTGAATGCCGCGGAGAGGTCTAGGAGGATGAGGGCCGCTGTTTCTCCGTTGTCCATCAGGGCTCGGATGTCATCGGTGGCGGCGATGAGGGCGGTCTCGGTGCTGTGATTGGCTCGGAAGCCGGACTGTGAAGGGTCGAGGGATCCATTTGTCTCGAGGAAGGCGGCCATCTGCTTGTTGACGGTCTTCTCGATGACTTTGGCTGGAAACGGGAGGAGCGAGATGGGGCGGTAGTTCTTGAGTTCGGTGGGGTCTGCTGTTGGTTTTTTGAGTAGAGCGCTGAGTTTGGCGTGCTTCCAGATCTCAGGGAAGGTGGCAGTGTTGAAGGATGTGTTGATGATGTCTCGCAGGTGGGGTGCGATGACAGCGTCGGCCTTGTTGAAGACGTGGTGAGGGCAGGGGTCGGTTGGTGATCCGGAGTGGATGGAGTTCATCGTGCGGATGGTGTCTTCGGTGCTGATCGGGGTCCAGGCGTGGAGGGTGGTGGTGGGGTGTGGTTGTTTGGTCATGGTGTGCGTTGGTTGGTTGTTGAAGCTGTTGTGTATGTCCGCGATCTTGTTGTGGAAGTATGAAGCGAGGGAGTTGCAGAGGTCTTGCGATGGGGTGATGTCGTTGTTTCCTGCGCTGGGGTTGGATAGCTATTTCACGATGTTGAAGAGTTCCTTGCTGTTGTATGCGTTGTTGTCCAGCCGGTCCTTGAATGCAGTTTTCTTGGCGGCGCGGATCAGCTGGTGGTGCTTCCGAGTGGCCTGCTTGAGGGTTGTCCTGTTGTCCGGTGTAGGTTCCCTTCTCCAGACTTTCTCGAGGGCTCTGCAGTTCTTCTTGGAGCTCTTGAGTTCGTCGGTGAACCACGGGGCTTTCTTGCTGCCGGGTCTGCTGGGCGGGGTCCTCAGCGGGGCGAGCTCGTCCGCGCAGTTGCTGATCCACTTCGTGAGGTTGTCGGCGGCCTGGCTGGGGTTCGCTGAGCTGGCAGGAGGGTGCTGGCTCAGGGAGGTGGCGAGCTGGTCTGCTGAGATCTTGTTCCAGCTTCTGCGGGCGGCCTGTTGCTGGTTGTGGTGGGTCGTCGTTCTCTTGAAGGTGAAGTGGACGCAGCTGTGGTCCGTCCATTGAAGCTCTGTGGCGTGGCTGAAGTTGATGTCTGTGCTGGAGGAGAAGACTGCGTCGAGTGTGTGTCCGGCGAGGTGGGTGGGGGTGGACACCAGCTGCTTGAGTCCAAGATTGGCGAGGTTGTCGAGCAGGGTGCTGGTGTTGCGGTCGTTGTTGTTCTCCAGATGGAAGTTGAGGTCTCCCAGGAGGATGTAGTCAGCGGAGGGGAGGGCATCTATTTTGACATAGAACTATATTTCTTAGCCCCATCTACTCGCTCTATTAGCCTCACATACCTTTAAAATCCTTAACAAACAGGCAGCAACATGGTCCGTGTATCTCGTTCGTATGAAGAGAACGCCATGTACTTTCGCAGTGTATATATACCCAACCACACATGCGCGGAAGGTTAAAACACTTTTGTCTCTTGTGCTCTATTGTGAGCAAAGACTAGAGTGCTAACCCGCCTCATAATGGCGGAGTAATAGAAGAAAGACTACCCTAATATTGCTATCCCGCCTTGCTCACGGAGGCCAATAAAGGGCAATCGTTGCAGACAACACTGAATGCAATTCAAAATTAGCTTTTTTTAAAAAATATTTTTATATGCAAACAGTTGTGCAAAGTTGATACACCCATGAAATCACGGGCACCAAGACGGACTAGTTAAAAAGATTTTTTTTTAAACATGGTTCGAGGCGGCTCTGTAGATTAGACAGCATTCTAGTCCTCTATATTTATATCAATAATTTAATGACCTCTGCTAAAGACAGCGCTGCTCACATGCGACAAAAACTATCATTGCCGCATATGAATATGGAAAATAGTTATAAACCATCAGATAGCTCCAATGATACGCTCCCATTCCTCCTTGGAGTTAAGTCCTTTCCTGACAGTATTAAGAATGGAAATATACCATTGTTCCCAATGTTTCCGTACAAGCTGTATATTTCCACCCATTTTCCCAACTTTAACCTCCTCCAGAACAAACCACCTGAAATCATTCTCTCCTTGTTTGTCTTCTAGGAAATGAGGCACCAAAGGGGCAGTAAGTTTCTTGGTTTTAATAGCAGAGCGATGCTCCTGAAATCTAGTTCTGGCCTCTCTGCCCGTCTCCCCCACATAGGCTAAAGTCAAGTCATAGTCATAGAATTTATATAGTGCACTACATACCCAGAGGGTTTCAAGGCGCTTAGGAAGGGGAGGAGGATTACTTGTCAAATATCCACGTTTTAAGTTGCTTTCTGAATGCTAGGTGGTTCTGGGTAAGGCGGAGGTAAGCGGGGAGTGAGTTCCATGTCTTAGCAGCCAGGTAAGAAAAGGATCTGCCTCCCATGGTGGTCTTGTTGATGCGAGGTACAGTGGCGAGGGCTTGGCTGGAAGAACGTAGTTGGCGGGAGGGGGTGTAGAAGGACAGTCGTGAGTTGAGGCATTCTGGACCGATGTCGTAGAGTGATTTGTGTGCGTGGGTAAGCAGTCGGAAAGTGATCCTCTTGTTGATGGGTAGCCAGTGGAGGTCTTTAAGGTGACCAGAGATGTGTTCGTTGCGTGGGATGTCTAATATGAGTCTGGCTGAGGCGTTTTGGATTCGTTGGAGTTTCTTCTGGAGTTTTGCGGTAGTACCTGCGTAGAGGGTGTTTCCGTAGTCCAGTCGGCTTGTGACCAGAGTGTGGGTGACTGTTTTCCTTGTTTCGGAGGGGATCCAGCGAAATGTTTTTCTGAGCATGCGAAGAATGTTGAAGCAGGAAGAGGATACGGCGCCGACTTGTCTGTTCATTGAGAGTGAAGAATCCAGGATGACGCCTAGGTTCCGTGCATGGTCTGTCGGGATGGGTGCTTTTCCGAGGGCTTCCGGCCACCAGGAGTCGTCCCATGCAGAGGGGGATGTACCTAGGATGAGGACTTCTGTTTTGTCTGAGTTCAGTTTCAGACGGCTTTGTTTCATCCATTCGGCAACATCTTTCATTCCTTCGTGTAGGTTAGTTTTGGCGGTGCTGGGGTCGTTGATGAGAGAAAGGATCAGTTGAGTGTCATCCGCGTAAGAGATGATGTTGAGGTTGTGTTGGCGTGCGATGGCCGCGAGGGGGCTCATGTATACGTTGAAGAGGGTGGGACTGAGTGAGGATCCTTGTGGTACGCCGCAGATGACTTCAGAGGCCTCGGACTTGAATGGTGGAAGGCGGACTCTCTGGGTTCTTCCGGTGAGGAACGAGGTGATCCAATCAAGTGCTTTTCCTTGGATTCCGATGTTATTGAGGCGTTGTAAAAGGGTGCTGTGGCAGACTGTGTCGAATGCTGCAGAGAGGTCAAGGAGGATGAGGGCGACTGTGTCTCCATTGTCCAGCAGAGTTCGAATGTCGTCTGTTGCTGCGATGAGGGCGGTCTCAGTGCTGTGTTTTGCTCGGAAGCCAGATTGTGAGGGGTCGAGGGATTTGTTGGCTTCGAGGAAGGCGGCGAGCTGGTTGTTGACAGCTTTCTCGATGACTTTGGCCGGGAATGGAAGAAGCGAGATGGGGCGGTAATTTTTGAGTTCGGTGGGGTCCGCTGTGGGTTTTTTCAGAAGGGCGGTGAGTTCAGCGTGTTTCCAGCTTTCCGGGAAGGTGGCGGAGTTGAAGGAGCAGTTGATGACGTCTCGGAGGTGCGGTGCTATGACGGAGTCTGCTTTGTTGAAGATGTGGTGAGGACATGGGTCTGTGGGGGATCCTGAGTGGATGGAATTCATCAGGTGGATGGTGTCCTCAGAGGAGATTGGGTTCCAGTCGTTAAGGGTGTTCACGGGGGGGAGATGATCAGCAAATGTTAGGGTGGGTTGGTTTCCGGGTTGGTTGTCAAAGCTGTTGTGGATGTCTGCAATCTTGTTGTGGAAAAATGAGGCTAGGGAGTCGCAGAGGGTTTGAGAGGGGGTGATGTCGTTGGAGTTGGCCGAGGGATTGGAAAATTCCTTGACGATGTTGAAAAGTTCCTTGCTGTTGTGGGCGTTGTTGTCGAGTCGATCCTTGAATGCTGTTTTCTTGGCTTTTCGGATTAGTTGGTGGTGAGTGCGTGTGGCGTATTTGAAGGCGTCCTTGGTGCTGGTGGTAGGGTCTTTTTTCCAGGCCTTTTCAAGGGAGCGGCAGAGTTTCTTGGACTTCTTGAGATCATCGTTGAACCATGAGGCCTTCTTGCTGCCAGGTTTGTTTTGACGTTTTTTCAGTGGTGCTAAGGTGTCAGCGGTGTTGGATAACCATAGGGTGAGGTTGGCGGCGGCTTCGTTAGCGTTAGAAGAGAGGGCTGGGGTGTTTTGAAGGAGTGATGCGGAGATTTGGTCCGTGGTGATTTTGTTCCAGTTTCTTTGCAGGGTAGGTTGGAGGTGGATGCTGGGTTTTGGTTTGTTGTAGGTGAAGTGAACGCAGCTGTGGTCAGTCCAGAGGAGGTCCGTGGTGTGGCTGAAGGAGACATGGTTGCTGGATGTGAAGATGGGGTCGAGTGTGTGACCTGCGATGTGGGTGGGGGAGGTGACTAGTTGTTTAAGTCCGAGGTTGGCGAGGTTGTCCACGAGGGTGGCGGTGTTGCGGTCGTTGATCTTTTCGAGGTGAAAGTTGAGGTCTCCCAGAAGGATGTAGTCTTTGGAGGGGAGCGCGTGTGGGGTGATGAAGTCCGTGATGTCTTCACTGAATTTTGCGCGGGGTCCTGGTGGTCTGTAGAGGAGGGTGCCTCTGAGGGGGCACATAAGCAAATAGATAATGTCTTTGCTCCTACAATTATTACGGGTTCTACTTTTTGAAGTAACTCCATTGTACGTGATTTCTGAACCTACAATACATTGTGGGCACATATTACAGGTTCCGCATCTCGTATTTTCAACAATTTTAACATTATAAATTGTTCTCTGATTGTCACCTACTTCATCCATATATGTATTGACTAAAAGGTCACGTAAATTCTTGTTCTTTTTGTCTGCAAACTGAGGTTTCTCTAACATGGTATCCTCATCGTGGTTTAAAATGTGCCAATTTCTATTGATAACATTTTTTATTTGGTTACTCACGTTTGAAAATATGCTCACAAAGACCACCTTTTTAAGGGGCTACTTTGTTTTATTGGGTTTGTTTATAAGGGAATCTCGGTCATAAAACCTAGCTCTTTTACATGAATGAGACAATAATTTTTTTGGGCACCCACTGTCTCTAAATTTCTTTTTCAGGTCATCAGCATGTCTATAATAGTCATGCATGTCAGAACAGTTTCTTCTGAGCCGAAGAAACTGGCTAAACGGAATACTCTCCCTCTGTGATTTCGGATGAAAACTTGAAAAGTGAAGGAGAGTATTCTTAGCCATTGGTTTGGTGAAGAGTTCAACCTCTAACAAGCCATTAGTTTTCTTTATTGATATATCTAGGATATCAACCTTGTTGGTACTAAAATATGAGGTGAATTTAAGATTAGGGTCACCTAGGTTGAGCCACTCTAGAAACTCCTCCAGCAATTCAATCGACCCTTCCCATATGAGTAAGATGTCATCAATGTAGCGGTACCAGTCCGCTACATTCTCATAGAAGGGGGCGATTTCATTCTCAATATGTTTGGCTTCAAATTCACCAACATAGAGGCATGCCAGACTAGGGGCACAGGTAGCCCCCATGCTAGTCCCTTTGAGCTGCTTGAAATATTCTTTTTTAAAAAGAAAGACATTACTTGTAAGAATCAATTTTACTCAGTCTACTATAAAGTCCCTAATGGCACCTCTGAGGACATAAGAATCTAGAATATTATGGATGACATTCACTGTGTCCATCTGTGGTATGTTTGTGTAAAGAGACTCAATGTCAAGAGTCGCCAGACACTGAGTTTCTTCACAGAATGGACGGCCCTCAATAAGAGAAATGATGTGTGCCGAGTCTCTAACATATGATTTAAGACCACAAACCATCGGCATAAAAAAATGATCAACATATTTGCTGACCGGCTCCAACAAGGAGTCAATACTACTCACAATAGGCCTCATTGGTGGATCAGTGCTGTGCTTATGCACCTTGGGGAGGCCATAACTGGCTGGAACTTTTAGCTCTAGATTGTTAAGGAAATTAAATTCATCATCGCATATATAGCCAGCTTCTTTAGCCCCGGTAAGGAGAGTCAGGCATTCCCTAGCTATCTCATCAAGGGATGCGGCATTGGTGCGAGTGTAGTGTTCACTCACATCTAACAAACTATACATCCTCCTCTCATAATCCGCGGTGTCAAACACCACCACTCCACCGCCTTTATCAGCAGGCTTTATGGTTAGAGAACAGTCCTCCTTCAGTTTATTAATTGCTGCTCTCTCCTCCTTACTGATGTTATAGATGGTGGATTTCTTATCGTTAGAAATGACCCTCTGAATACCACTTTCTGCTGCTACCTCAAAGGATTCAATATTTTTGCCAACCATACCCAATGTGGGTGTGAATGAGGACTTCGGCTTAAGTCCAGAGACATTCTCACGTGTCCTGCTCTCCCTACCCTCAAAAAACCTACAGAGTCTAACCTTCCTAAAAAAAGATCGGAGATCCTTTTCAAGTTGGAATTTATCCAGCCCAGTTGATGGTACAAAGCTAAACCCTTTTCCTAAAATCCCTTCCTCGATCTCACTAAGGACCCTATGTGATAGATTGATTAATGGTATTCCATTGGTCGCCAGTAATGCTTGTTCCTGGTCCTTATGTATTCCAGTTGAGGAGGGTCCCGGTTTTACTGTTGTTGTTGTGGGCCCGATTGTATTGGCCTCTCCCAGAGATCCCATTGAATCTCTGACCTCTCCTAGGGCGGGACTCTACAAAAGGCCCTTGATCTCGAATGTTTCTACCCTGAAGATCATCCATCTGGGCAGCATCTTCCTCACTACTGGAGCCGGAAGATTCTGAGAAGGTAATCTGTTTTTTACCTCCTCTCGTGTACATTTGCTTATTTTGAGGCCTTCCCAATTTCCTTCATTTCTTTGTTGGTAGTAGTTTTCTTTTAGGTATGGATAGATTTTTCATCAGTAAAGCGTTCAATATATTTTTAAGTTTATTAGTCTTTTTATTAAATAGATAATCACTGTATCCCTCTACGTCTCTATTGATATCTTCAAGCCTTTTCTTTGCCTCTTCTAATGCAGGACAGTTTTTCAATTCAATCTCAAGTTTATCAATAGCCTCTCTTTCAATAATAATCAGCTCTTGCCATCTCAATAATCAAGAGCATCCAATCTTGGCTACATCAATTAGAGATTAATGCCCAGGTCTCTAAAAACGTCTTATTTTTAGTGAATAGACCAGGTTCATTCCGAACTTGCAGGCCAATGGGAATAGTACCAGATTTTACATATTCGACTAAAAAGTCTGCATGTGCCTCGGTACGAAAACGTTTTTTCTTAAGGTTCAGTCATTTTCCCCAATTTTCCCCTTTGCCTGAAACCACAGTGATCGTATTACCGTTTTTTGTATTCTTAATACGATTAAGCTGGTCCTCACTGAACACAAACATTGAGAGAATGATTTCAGGTGGTTTGTTCTGGAGAAGGTTAAAATTGGGAAAAGGGGTGGAACTATACAGCTTGTACGGAAACGTAGGGAACAATGGTATATTTCCATTCTTAATACAGTTAGGAAAGGACTTAACTCCAAGGAGGAATGGGAGCGTATCGTTTGAGCTATCTGATGGTTTATAACTATTTTCCATATTCATAAGCAGCAATGATAGTTTTTGTCGCATGTGAGCAGCGCTGTCTTTAGCAGAGGTCATTAAAGTATTGATATATATATAGAGGACTAGAATGCTGTCTAATCTACAGGGCCGCCTCGAACCATGTTTCAAAAAAATCTTTTTAACTAGTCCGTCTTGGTGCCTGTGATTTCATGGGTGTATCAACTTTGCACAACTGTTTGCATATAAAAATATTTTGTTTAAAAAAAGCGAATTTTGAATTGCATTCAGTGTTGTCTGCAACGATTGACCTTTATTGGCCGCCGTGAGCCAGGCGGGATAGCAATATTAGGGTAGTCTTTCTTCTATTACTCCACCATTATGATGCGGGTTAGCACTCTAGTCTTTGCTCACAATAGAGCGCAAGAGACAAAAGTGTTTTAACCTTCCACGCATGCGCGGTTGGGTATATATACACAGCGAAAGTACATGCCGTTCTCTTCATACGAACGAGATACACGGACCATGTTGCTGCCTGTTTGTTAAGGATTTTAAAGGTATGTGAGGCTAATAGAGCGAGTTGATGGGGCTATGAAATATAGTTCTATGTCCAAATAGATAGACTGATTTGTTGCTTTATTTATTTTCAGTAACGAACGTGCTAGTAAGTTTAAGGCGTCAGCACGTTTCTGTATACTTACCGGCTGACTGTGGCAGTATTTACGACCTGATATCGTCCAAAGAATTTGCTATATTGACATAGTAAGTCTATTAATCTTTCATGCTACTAATGTCTTTTTGGGATATCTTTGACTCCCGTTGGACTAATATGATGTGCTGTTAACTACTTAGGGGTCCGTGTTCAGCGTACTTCATTTTTGGGTAGAATCTTTACCGCAGCATCGGGAGACGGGTTCCCCGTATGTTAGTGCAGGAATTTATTGATTGAACGCGAGTGAACTATTTTTAAAGGTGCGCTTATTCATGTGTATTATTTTTATTAGTTCTTCAAATTTAGGGATTCAGAGACAGATGTATTGAAGGGGGCTCTATTATTAGTAAAGTTTTCACTTGTCTCCTTAGAAATTCGCTGCTGTACACAGACAAGGTTATGTCCTTGACCTGATTTGAAGTAATGACAACTAAACAGTACTGAGGCGCATTTTTATTAACATGTGACTCCTTACACAATATCTCATTTAAGGTACGTTGTTTCCTGACATATTTGGGTCTTTTATGTAACACGCATTTCGCGCCTAGGATATTACTACTTTGATAAAGAAAAGCTCTTGGGTACTCACCAACGGCCTCCTTCTGTGCAAACCACCTTGTATTAAATCCATGGTTGTACCTCTCTTCATGGTAGGTATGTTCATTAACGAGGCCACCAGCTTGCCTGTTTTTAAATGCCTGTCAATGTTTCACATTTAAATAATTTCCATTCTAATATACATGATATTGGCTAGCTCTTTGGCTATAGTATTACGTATTTTATCTGGAGGAATGTAATGTTACATGAACACCGATTGTGATGATGAGATAACGCATATCACATTTATGCTTATTAATGTCTGTTAAACTGTTTTTATGTGTTTTGAGATCCTACATGTGATCTGTGTTTACATAACAGAGTATATCATCTAGATGCTCAATATGTGTAATCGATTGACTGTATATGGATATGGAGTAATTTTAATGGCTTTGTTAAAATTGTATGTACGATGTACTAGTTATGCTGAGCAGACTATGAAAAACATTTTTTTATATATATATTTTTTAACATTACAGATTGTAAGGGATGGTAATACATTTTCCTGAAGAAGGTGACGATATCTATGTGGCTCACCGAAACGCGTCGATGCTTAAGGAGAAACACAATATAATTTGAGAGAAATCAGTTTCGACGTATAGCTAAATTGTGCTCATCCTTTTTTACTAATAGGAACCAAATTTTTCCTTATATTTCTGTCCCGTTGAAATGTATCTTATATGATTTAACTATATGTAATTTTAATGTTTTATGCATGTTTTTTTTTATATGGACCATATTGGTCTCTTTTAATGTCTGCTGTGTTTAATACATTTGTGATATGTAATGAGTATATTTAAACCTTTTTTGCATTGCCTTCTTTGATTACTACATATATACCTAGCTGATTGTGATTTGTAATTTGTTGTGAGTAGTTTTACTCAGATGTATATACCCAAGGGGACTTCTATTATTTGACACTTAACTATATTACTGCCATTATCCGTGGAAACATAACCAACTATGCGATTTCGTGGATGCAGCCATTCAGAGACCTTCCTATCAAACTTGTCTAAAAGGTTAGGTGCAGTATGAGTTTTCTCCATGGCAAACATGGCTAATGTTGCATTTTTCTGAGTAGCTTGAAAAACTGTGTCTGGGTCAACACCTGCATGTGGCTTGTCTCTAACCCCTGCAAAAGAGACCCAGTGTGCAGGGATTCACATGTAATCAAGGGCTTGGCAACTGGTCCACATGTCTGTTGTCAAGTGGATAGTGTGAACAGCACTCGTCTGCAAAGCTGCCCCAATCACCTCCAGCACATCTTGATGTAGTGCTGGACTCACAACCCACCCCTTCCATGAAAGAAAAAGGGAGAAAGTCCAGCGCTAGCATTTTAGCCAGCTTTGCGTTATACAGACGTGCCGTTGGGTGGTTGCGTTCAAATGGCGTATCCAACCAAAACATGCTTCTAATGGTGGGCTGGACCGGTTTACGTGGTGATGATAATGCAGACTGCTTTAAACCAGTTAGGCTCATTGATGTAGTTTTTCGCATTGGTGTCTCTCCCAGACTTTTAGTGTGCCTCATACATGTTGCAGCGGTAGAGGGTATGGGCACTACCACTGCAGTGCTGCTGCCAGGGGTACTGGGTGTACCAAAAAAATGTTGGTCGGTTCTTGACTCCCCCCCTGCACATGAATCATCCCCTCATCAGCATCAGATGCAATGTGAATGAATACATTTGGATCAGTTCTATTTTGGGATTCCCGGATGTTCCTTAGGTGCGCATCCCACTGGATAGTGTGGTGTTTTTTGAGATGACCTCTCTGGCCTCCGGTACCATAGTTGTTACCAAGTTTACCCCAACGAACTAATACTTTACAAATCAAACAAACAACCATGTTTTCCGCCTTTTCGCTAACAGTAAAGAAGTCCCAAACTGGGGACTGGAGATGTCTGCTGGTGGTGGAGGTGCTACTTCGACTTTCAATGCCAGATGAAGTGGAGGATGGGCGTGGCTGAATTTGTTTCTGTTGTTCACTTACAGCACCACTACTTGAGGTAATGGAGGTCGAGCTGGATGGAGGTCCCTGCCAGCCCTTCTAACTAAAAATATGGAAGCTGTAGGTCGTGTTGGTGTTGTAGTTAACTGCGTTGGTGGTGGTACCAGTGCCACGCCGCCCACATCCCGCTTAGCAGCCATTCGGGATAGGGTGAAAATTACTGTCTGCCGCATGCCCGCTGGGGCTGCAGTGATGATTGTGATGACTGGGTCGTCGTCAGACTGTTCATCAGCAGCAGAAGACACCACTTCTTATTCTTCGTCATCACCCATAAGTTGAAGCGTTGCGGGAACCTTCCTTTTAGGCTTAGCTACCTTTGTCGGATCATGGCGTGCCTCACTCTCAGACTGCATTTGTGGGTTCCAATCAAGATCAAGGTCATCAGAATGAAGGGGGCTTGAAGAAGAACTTGTAGTAGTAGTAGTAGCCCTCCTTTACCTTTTTTTTGCTGGGGATCTGGAAGACAATGGTTCATCATCAGGAGGAGTGGCTTCCTCGGATGATACCTCCACTTGAATATCAATTTCCTGATGTGCCCCTACTTCTGGAGGAACAAGAGTTTTAGGCAGTTGTGCCGCTCCATGAACCTCTAGTCGCACCTCTCCATGCGCCTCTCCATGCGCCTCTCCTTGCGCCTCTCCTTGCGCCTCATCTTGTGCCTCTCCTTGCGCCTCTCCTTGCACCTCTCCTTGTGCCTCTCCTTCCCCATGTACTTGCGCTTGTACTAGTTTCACCTGTGGTTGTCATTGCAGCTGTAGTTGTTGAACACTCATCAGCTGAGTTACACCCGGCATTGATTGGATGGTACTTTCTTGTGATGAGCCAACATCACTGGTCGATGGTGATTGAGAAAGTAAATTGGCTGCCTCAGCAGCATTCATGGTCTTGGACCTAACTTAGCGTGGTGGCACTGAGCCCAATGAAGCGGAGGTGCTGCTTCCAGCTTGGTCCCCAGCGGAGTTGTCTTGTCTGTGGCCACACGTGACGTCACGTGACGTTGTGCTGCACACACCGCTGCTGGACTTCTTCCTGGCACTGGTGGTTCTCTTGTGCACCTAAATGCAATGGAAACCAGAGGAACATCAGTTAAACACCCCAAAAAGTCAAAAAGCACACAAAAATCACCACAATCCAATGTCATCCATGCCCTCAATGATGTTTAAATTCAAGACACCCCACAGAAAGCTTGGTCCATGCAGCACTCACTACCCCTGGGCCTAATGGAAGAAAGCAAACAAACTGGGTGCAGGCCTGAGCACACTGCCTGGCTTTAAAATGGGCCCTTGACCCCCAGCCACATGGCCAAGCCCTGCCTGGACCAGGCCTCAACAACACCCCAAAAAGTAAAAAAACACACAAAAATCACCACAATCCAATGCCATCCATGCCCTCAATGATGTTTAAATTCTAGACACCCCAGAGAAAGACTTGGTCCATGCATCACTCACTACCCCTGGGCCTACTGGCTAGTGAGGCTTTACAGGCACCGGAAAATTAAAAAAAATCAACATATAACAGTAAGCTAAAATTCCATGACATAAATGAGAATTAAGTTAAACAAAAATCACAGAAACAGTTGTATCATGCACCCATTACTAACCCTGGGCCTACTGGATACTGTGGCTACCCACAATATATATTTTTTTTAAAGTTGTGAAAAAAGTTTTAAAACTGTGGTTGCAGCAACTGCAATGCCCCAAACAAACAACACTTACTTGTAAAATCTCAAGTCCAAAAGTGATCCAAACTCCAAAGTCCAAAAAGTCCTCAAATACAAATATCCAGCAGCATCCACAAAAAGTAATCCTTCCAGCTCCAGATCCAAATCAAAAGTGACCAGGACATGGAGAAAGCACTGGGAGGAGCCTGCTGGACAGGAACAGGAAGTTGGAGACTTTGGGGCACTTCCTTCCTCCCCCCCCAAAAAAAAATAAACTCCTTGCAGCAAAAAGTGCAGCCAAATGTTAATATGAGGAGTTATTCTGATCAAAATCATCATTTTCAGAAGGTGTATGCTGCCTGCGGTGGATTTCTTGTGCAGAATTGCAATTTTTGCAATTTCGGTAAAGCGAGCTTTTTCAAATCTCCCACCGGAAGTCAACTGCGCACTGCATCTACGTGTTTGGTATTGTTTACTCCAGCAATGCGTGATCGCGGGCCCTTATGACGTACTTGTATTGTCAAACTCTTGCTGTGCAAGATGGCGAGCCATGATTACGTAATTGCGTTCAAAAAACTCTTGCGCGATCACGCAGCAAGATCCAAAATGGAGCAGCACATGCAAACCGGGGGAAAAACAACTCGGCGGACTCAGAAACAGGGTAAGTCAACGACGCGCGCGCGATATTGTATTTTTCAAGTGCGACCAAGCAAAAATATCCGCCTTTTGCGAATTTGTGGATTTTGGGGCTAATTCGCGCGATTTGGGGACCGCAAATTTGCTAAAAATCCGCAAATTCCGCGAACAAAACGGATTTTATGCCCACGCTTACTTGCGGTGTTTTTTAATCAAGTTTGCGGGTGGGATACTTCCCAGGAGCACTATTTACTTATAATGTGGTGTTTACTTTTCTGATGGGGAGGTGTGGTTGCGCAGCAAAAAATTCAGTCTAGGTTTTTTTACAAAATGGTTACAAAGAAATTAACTTCAACTTGGGCACCTGCTGTAACCATGTAAGTGCTTCCTGAGTGGCACCTCCAGAGAGTTTGTTGCCTACTTGCAACTATTCTCTGACGCTGCTCTGATCCTCGACGCAATGTTTTGATCAGCCCAAAACATTAGTGAGAACGGTCGAGGCTGGGCAAGTGTGCTTTAACCCCATATCTGCCGTCAAAAATTAGCTGTAATACTCGAGGGAGGTCTTTTTATCCATAGGTTTCTCGAGCACGATCCTCTTGTAGTTCCTGTGACCAGGAGGCTGCTTTCTCCTCACCTGCTGCCCTGCTCGCTATCTGACCCTTTACACAAGAGGCATGTGAACACGCATAGAAGCCCTGCCCATTTGGCCCCGCACCACATACTAGCGATATCAAATGTCTTCCCACCCTTTCCCAACTTTGATGGACAGCTCACTCAAGGGACCTCTGCGCTTTTGGTGTGGTGGCAAAGTTACAGGCACACATGGTCAGTGGAGACAAATCATCTGGCCCTTTAGGCAGCTGCAGTGTAGGAAAGCACTATATATTTACCCAACGAGGTAGCACTTACTGATTAGCCAGTAAAAGTAATCCAGTTGAGTAGAGGTATTGCACAAAACGGTGGCATCTTCGTGGATAACTATGCAGGGCAGGATTCATTATGGCACGAGGGTCTTGTCACAAAAATTAAACCTCAACAGGAAGCACTTACAGAGATAGCAGGTGCCCGAGTTGAAGCTCAAATTCAGTAATGTTTTAATCAGCCCAAAAAATTAGTGAGCACGGTCGAGGCTGGGCAAGTGTGCTTTAACCCCATATCTGCAGTCGAAAATTAGCTGTAATACTCGAGGGAGGTCTTTGCATCCATGAGTTTCTTGAGCTCGATTACCTTTTAGTTCCTGTAACCAGGAGGCTGCTTTCTCTTCACCTGCTGCCCTGCTTGCTCTCTGACCCTTTATACACAAGAGGCATGTTGACACGCATAAAAGCCCCGCTCATTGGCCCCGCCCCACACACAAGCGGTATCAAACGTCTTCCCGCCCTTTCCCAACTATGATGGACAGATCACTCAAGGGACCTCGGCGCCTTTTGCTGCGGTAGCAAAGTTACAGGTATACATGGTCAGTGGAGACAAATATTCTGGCCCTTTACACAGCTGCAGTGTAGGAAAAGCACTATACATTTACCCAATGAGGTAGCACTTACTGGATTAGCCAGTAGAAAGTACTCCAGTGCAAATCACAAATAAATACACGATTCCGCAGGAAAATCCACTATTTGGCTGATTTTTTTGGCGATTTTGCATGAATTTGCGGACCCCAGATTCGAAAATTCGCCCATACTTATTGGCCATACCCTCCTTTTTTTCTGCTTTAGTTTGTAAAAGTGTTGCCCCATCTTCTTGATATTGTAAGAGGGCATCAGTTACTTTTAGGTAAAGTAGAATAGAAGTTATGTTATGTTATGTTATGTTATGTTATGTTATGTTATGTTATGTTATGTTATGTTATGTTATGTTATGTTATGGTATGTTATGTTATGTTATGTTATGTTATGTTATGTTATGTTATGTTATGTTATGTTATAAAGAGCTCTTCTATAGCGCACGGCTACTCGAGTGAGTGTCCCGGCGCTTTGGCAAAGAGAGATAGAAGAAAAGTACACAACACAACGCCCTCCGCATGGCGGCACAGAGTTATTGGGAGAAGAGCCAAGTCTTCAATTCCTTTCGAAAAACTAACAAGTTGGAAGTAGTTCTCAAAGCAAAAGGAAGCTCGTTCCAACAACGAGGAGCCAGATACCGGAAGGAGCGTCCTCCAGTACGAGCACGTCTGATGATGGGAACAGTGGCTTTGGCCTGTAGAGCAGACCTTAACGCTCTCCTGGGAGCATAGAAGGCCAACCGCTTCCTGAGGCAGTTGGGGCCAGTCGAGTGGAGAGCTTTAAAAGCCAGAGTCAAGATCTTAAAAATGACTCTCTTGGCTATTGGAAGCCAGTGAAGTTTCTCAAGCAACTCCGACGCTCGAGCCCTTCGCGGTAATCGAAAAATGGCTCTAGCAGCCGAATTCTGCACGACCTGTAGGCGTGCTAAGAGATAGTTAGGAAGGCCTAGATAGAGAGCATTCGTGTAATCAAGACGCGAGCCTATAAAAGCCTGAACAATAATTTTTTTGTGATGCAGGGATATTAGGGGAAGAAACTTCTGCAGCATTTTCAGAACGCTGAAGCACTTTCCTGTCAGCCCTACAATCTGTGGTCTAAAAGAGAGGTCAACATCGCACAGGACTCCCAGATTTTTAGCTTTTAGCGAGGTATCCGAAGTGCTACAACAAACACTCATGCACTATATTATCTGAGGTCAGGATAACAAGTAAAAAACAGTTAAATACAAGTGACTTCATATTACATAAAAAATGTATGCATTAATATTTTTCAAATTTGTATTCTGTAGAATTCAGGAACATAGTGCTTAGAGGTTGCACACAGTTCCGCTAACAAAGCACATACTCACTTAAGAATATATAGGATAGTACTAATATAATATACAAAACTGGTCCTATATATTCTTTAGGGAGAAGGTGAATAGGAACATCAAATGAGAAGAATAGAAATTAGAAAATAACATTCAGAAATGTAGGGTTTATCAAATATTTAAAGTAACAAAGTATGTATGAAAGCTATATTTTTTATTCTGCAATTTCGTAAAATATGCTCCCTGAAAAAAATGTCAGATCAAGCACGTTCTAATGTTTCGTAAGCTGTAATACAGATGGCGCAGAAAAATCTCCTATTCCTCTCATGTAACAATAGGACAATCTATCACAATATAACGATTGATACCATTGTTACAGTGAAAAGAAAAGGAAAATAAAGTTATCTATTTAACAGAACATCCATAACCAAATACTTTCGAGCAGTCATTATTTTCTCCGTTTATTTTCTCTGGGAGGTCAAAAAGTTTGATCTTCATAGCGACGGGTCGCAAACTCCTCTGAGATCATGACTGTGAAAATTATAATATATATATTCACAGTATATGATCAAAAGGGGGGAACAGACTAAAAACCAGAAGCGGGTGATGTTGCTTATATATCATTTCTCTTTATGCAGAGGGGTCATGAACTCCGCTGAGATCAGCATAACTGTTAATATTATAATATACATATTAACAGTATATGATCCCTAGGGCAAAACACACTAATAACTGGAAGGTGGTGATGTTGATTGCAAATGTTTAGGGTTTGCACCGAGAGGTCACCAACACCTCTGAAACGAAGTACAGTGTCAATATTATAATATAGAAAGTCGCAATATATAAGCTGAAAGGTGCCAGAAAAGGAGCAATGTTTCTGAAAACAAGCTGCTGACGTTACAGAGAGAAAAGGAAAAACATGCAATAACACTTTTTTCTAGATATAAATGTTTACATATTGACAAATAGCCACAAATTATAACTATCTACTATGCCATAATGAAACAACTTACAATTCCGGAATATGTTTGTTGACACTAAACAAGAATCCATTGCTAGAAAAGGGAACCTGCATCACAGATTGGAGACGCAGAAATACCTCACAAAAATGAAACTAATCGCACAATAGGTGTGGTTTATATAGTTTTTGGTTGTTTAGCAGTCTATGGAAGGAAGATTCGGCTCCGCCTATGTAGATGTCACGTTTTGCAGTTTACACGTGCTCACGTTCTAACTGTTTTACTTGTGCACGTGTTGGGAAAAGTTACAAACTGTAAAGCTGTAAAGGTTTTGATTTCCATAGTAACACGTATAAAGTCCTTATTATCTACATAAGTTGGAGAGTTTAAAAAGTGTCACCCGGTAAACTGTGTCCTTTGCATTCCCATGATTAAAAACATCTAAATAGAAGACATAAAAAAAATATCGTTTACAATAGAAGAATAAAAAACGTGCTAATATTTGTCATCACTATGCTTTTTAATAAAAAAAATGCCAGCATTTGTAAAGCGTAAAGCTACCCCCGGAAAGGTGTGCTGGCGCTTGGGGCGTTGGGAAGACTAAGCAAGGTGTTACCTACAATGAGATAGTGGTGGGCTAGGATGCTGACAGACTTTGGAATCGAACTGTGAATGCAGTTCTTGTAAGTCAGGTATTATAGGTGCTGTGTTATACTTTTTTCAACACAGTTATATGTTAATTACTGCTAATTAAGTTGAAAATATTCTTAAATTATAAGTAGAGCTCCTTGATTTAATTTGTTACTGATTTTTACAAATAAATACAGACAGAAAAGTATTTATTTTCCTCTCTGTATTTATTTTAAAGTGTGGATAAATACTGAAATTGTTTAATTTTTTGAGCGATTGTAAATGCTGTCAATGATGAGTAGTAGGCCAATATGTCTTTTGTTCTAAAACTAAAAGTAAAAGGGTAAAAACAATAAAAGACTTTTAGTAAAGAGCCTTAAAGAGCAATATATATCCTCGTATAAGAAAAGTTGCACAATTTAATATGAAGGTTGTGTATAGTTAATCATATAAAAGTGTTTACATGAGTGAAAACGGTCAGTCTTTCAGCCATGAGTGCATATTTATCAGTAAAATAAATGTGGAAATATATTAATTTCAGATTAATTTTTTGCCAAGGAAATTAATGCGCGCCCGCTGGGACTCCGGGGGGTGGGGTGCACATGGTGGGTTCCTATGGTACCCCCCGCATTTCAAAGTGCAACATGGTGCCTGTCATGGTGTGCTTTGAAATGCACTGCCCACCGCAATGGTCAAAATACAGGATGCGCCCCCAGTGTGGCGGGTGCATCCTAATGGCCAAGGCGGGACCGCCGCACCGATGGCGGGCGGTCCCCTTTTGCATGGGGATGCCAGGCGGGCAAAGTCCGCCCGCCATCCTAATGAACCCCTTAGTGTTTTATAAAATCACTATTACAAGTATACAGTATTCGATACATTCACTCATACAATCACTGAGTCTTATGTATACTAATTTATATATAACAACTGTCACATACATTGCCTTTTATATTTCTACTTTGTTGGACATGTATCATTGAGAAATATATTTACTCATTAACACACCTATTAAGAGATTCACACACCCAAAACAACTGTTTTCACATACAGTCTTAACCTCATATATGTACTTAATACTTAATCAACTATTTACACATCTTTAGACAGTTACACACCTTCCATCCAACAACACACACATTCACTCTTTCATACAAATACTCTCTTAACTAATTAAAAACGAATATAGAGTTTCACATACCTAGTAACCAACTGATGCAGTAGTTTACACAACAAGACACAGAGTGAAACAAATATTCACACAGTTAAATCACTATCCCATATATTTAGTGAGACACTTGAAATTACTTACTTACACAGTCAATCACAGTAGTACTGAATCCTCCATCCAGAGACTTCTACATTCACTCAGTCTTCAATGCAGATTCCTATCTATATATATACTACTATTATAAAGAGAGATCTGAAACCATTGAGGCGGGTAAACTCAAGAAGTACAGCACCAATCACAACACCCAATACAGCATTGGAAAGGGGAGTTGCAGCAGATGGACATAGGCTATACAGGTGGCCACCATATACATTAGAAACATCAAAGAACCTTAGGGGTAAAGTAGTCCCTTGTGGGTGCGGACGTTGGCGTGGGCATGTCGGCGGCGTGTTCGTGGGCGTGTCAAACAACACACATTTTACTTTGTGGCCGTAACCATTGTCAGAGGGGCGTGGGCGTGGGTGTGTCAAACTACACACTCAGAGGGCCGTGGGCGTGTCGGGGTGTGGTCATAGCAGTGTCAAAGTACACACATCATACTTTGTGAGAGGGGCATACCACAACAGCGTTGTCAGAGTGGCGTGCCACAAATTTTAGAACAAAAAAATGGCCGCGTCAATCAGTTGCGTGCCTTTCCATTCACGAGTTATAATCACTTCTCACACGTCCGTATAGAAGACACAGGGTGCGCCGCATTCACGCACATCGCCATTCAGGCGGCGTTAATAACATATGTTGCAAAGCAACCTTTGTGGGCATAAGCGTTACCGATCTCAACCGGGGATAAATGCAGGCGCCTCAGAATGCACACGCCCACACGTCTCAGAATGCACATGCCCACACACAACAACGCTGAACAGCACGCACCTCACGACGTGCACAAACACTAATCTCACGGTGCACGTCGTGAGGTGTGCGTGCCCTTCAGCGTTGTTTTGTGTGGGTGTGTGCATTCTAAGACGCCTGCTGCATTGGAAAGCGGTGGGGTAGCATGGTAAACCTTTTTTATACCCGGAAAAAAGTCAGGACGGGCAGCTAGTAATAAATATATAAATAACAAACCAAACCACTTAGATAGACTTAGATCAGTGATGTCATTTCAGATGTCATCAGTGATTTCATCAGTGATGTCACTGACCATGTCGTGGATGATGTAATATGTGACATCATCAGCAGTAGATTGCGGGCCCGCAAGTTATACTTAGTTCAACTAACTATAACTGAGGAATTTCAATGGTTTTGTATGGGTGAAATGTTCAGCTAACTATGACACCCCTGAAACCTATGTTTTTTGTTTCAGTATATATATATATTCACTGAAAAAACATAGGTTTCACAGCAGTTATAGTTAGCTGGAAATTTTACTGACATAAAACCATTGAAATTCCATGTTATAGTTAGTTTGACTCACTATAACTTGCGCGCTTGCAATGCACTGCTGATGATGTCACATATTACATCACTCATGACATGGTCAGTGACATCACTCATGACATCACTGATGACACCATCCAGTGTCTGTGTGTTTCTGTAAAGTTAAAATACAATTAAGTTATCACTATTATTAAGTTATTACTGTTTCACTTTGTGTATAAGTGGCTGCATGGGTTTGTGAGTACCTATATGTGTGTGTATATGGGTTATTAGATGTTGTTTTTAGTATCAGTATGAGTGTCTGTAGGGTTTGGTGGGGGTGTTACTTAACACATAGATGCATCAATGACAGACTCACTGTTTCTATGTGTTTTGAAGACAGCATATGTGCAGGACTGTATGGGTGGATGTGTGTGTATATGTGTGTTAGTGAGTGAATGACTGTCTCACTAGTGTCTTTATCAGTAACTACATATGTTTTAATCTAGTATATGTGAGTATTGATGTATATAAGTAAGTATATGTGAGAGTGAGAGATTGTAAGAGTTCCTGTTTAAATAAGTATGCGTTTCTGTAAGTGATTGTTTAAGAGAGTAAGTATGTGTAAGTTTCCTTAGAAGTAAAGTGGTAGTGTGTGTATAGCTGTATATGCAAATTAATGGATGTTCAATAGTTTATTTTCATGTGTGAATATGTGTGTGAGTAACTTTTGGATGACTGTCGGTGTGTAACAGGATGTATAGGTGTATCACTACATATGATGAGTGAATGTATGTATGAGTGACTATATAGAACTGTTGGTGAATGAGTGGATGTGTATATGGATGGTGGAATTACTGAATTGGTTGTTGTAACTGGTATGGGTATCTCCATTTTTTTGAAAATGTTAGTTTCTATTTTTGAATATGTGTTTCAAGGGTTACATTACACTGAAAGGAGGTCTGTCACTTTGTCACAAGGATGGTGTCATCAGTGATGTCATGAGTGATGTCACTGACCATGTCATGAGTGATGTAATATGTGACATCATCAGCAGTGCATTGCAGGCGTGCAAGTTATAGTGAGTCCAACTAACTATAACGTGGAATTTCAATGGTTTTATGTCAGTAAAATTTCCAGCTAACTATAACTGGTGTGAAACCTATGGTTTTTTCAGTGAATTTACTAGGTTTTTTAAATGCTAATTCCTAACTATAACTGGTGTGAAACCTATGGTTTTTTTAGTGAATTTCTTAGGTTTTTAATTGCTAATTCCTAACTATAACTGGTGTGAAACCTATGTTTTTTCAGTGAATTTCATAGGTGTTTTAAATGCTAATTCCTAACTTTATATAGGGCCTCATACGTATGTGTTTTTAGTGAATTTCTAAGGTTATTTAATAGCAAATGTCTATAGCTTAGAAAGGTATTTTTTTCTAAAAGTGAATTCTATATTGTATATTAATATAATACTATTTTTTTTAAGTATATTAATTATTTTTTTTATGTTTCACCCTGGAGCGCTCCCGGTGCGCGTACCGGTGAGCTCACCTGTAAGCGCAGTTTTTCGGCGCGCCCCGGTGCGCGTACAGGGGCGCGTCCCATTAGCACACCAAAAAAAAAAATTAAAAAAAATAATGAAGGAGTGAGCATGAGGAAAGGGGACAGAGAGAGTGGTGTAAAGAGAAAGAGAGCTAGAGGAAGGAACACAGAGGGACTGTGTAATAGATAGTAAAACAGAGAAAAGGTGTAAGAGGAAGTAACTGAGAAAAGGAAAATCAATAAGGGAGCAAAAGAACAGAAGAAAGAGGAAGAAGACTAAAGCAGAGGTTCTGGGAGAATGTAAATGGGTGATAAAAGTAAAAGGAAGGAGAGTAAAGGATGAGGAATGACGGGTAGTGACGGAACCAGAGAAAAGGAACAGCGGTGACGGAGGGAAAGAAAAGAGCAGTGAGTGTAAGTAAAGAGGGGTGAAAGAGTGTGGATAAAAGTGAATAAGGGTAAGACATGGGGAGTGACAGAGACAAAGAACAGAGAGAGTAAAGGAGGAGTGACAGAAAGGGACTAAGTGAACCAGAAAAAAAAGGTAAGTGAGGGAGTGTGGGTGAGCAGGGGCACTGAACGAAGTTGAATGTGGTAGGAAAGTAAGGAAAAGAGAAGTAAACATGGAGGGCTAAGAATAAGTGAGGGAAGCAGAGTAAGGAAACAGGGGTGATGTAGGGTGAGAGAAAAGTAGTGAGGTTAAAGCAAAGGGTGATGACAAACTACATTTTTTTGTCACACTTACCATATAATTAATGTAAACTTAATTGCATGTTTAAACTACACTTTGTATCTGTGAAAGACAAAAGAAAAAAAAAAGTTATAATTAGTAAAATATATATTTTAAAATAGAAGAAACAGGTCAAGAGGTAAAAAATAAAAAAAATGTACTAAGAAATAAAGCAAGAGTGAAGGATACAGAAACGGAAATAAAGTAATGTACAAGGACAAAAAGAGGTAAAAAGAAATAAAAGGAGAGCAAATTACTGAAGGTAAGTAAGTGTTAGGGGAACTACAGCTAGCATCAGTTGAGAGTCTCAGATTGCATCATACTTGAATTGCCTAACGTCTGTTAATGTCTGTAAGACTAATAGGTTGTGCTATAATTAATTGCCAATGCTTGTTGCTCATATTCCTTGTAATGCAGTAGTCAGTATTTTATTGTTGCTGCCAATGCTTGTTGGGAATGATCTTAAAGAAGATTTTCCCCTGGGTTCTGGAAGGCTCACGGCACACGTGCTCGGCGCTCCGCGTGAGCAATATGTAAATAGGTGCAACCGTAAGCCAGCCAAGAGTATTTAAGGGGAGCGCTCCTCGAGACGGTGCTTCGTCTCATTGCTGGTTGTGCCAAGCGCTCCTGTCAGCTGCCGGGACCCCGCCTTCCATTCGGTGACTCTTTCCCTTCGAGCCCCCTTTCCCGAAGAGCCCTCGTTGCTGCTCTCTGCCTCTCATTCCCCTCTCCTCACCTGGGACACGCTTCTGGGCTCTTCCTCCTGCTCCAGCGAGACGTCCGCCATCGGAATCTCGGCAAAGACTTCCTGATTTCATATTCATATTTTGAAGCAGTTCTGCATATTTGAAATTTAACCATATATTAACGTTTCCAATGCTTCCAAGAGATTTCCTGGTATCTTCATGCGTGAGCATTTTAAACACTGGTTGTCCTTTTACTGGAGTCAACTGCAGTAGATCTCCAAAAACAATAATGTGTTTTCCTCCAAATAATACATCATGCTCTGTTCTAAGAATTTCTTGCATTCTCAAGTGCACAAAAGCAAGCATTAGATTTAAGACCATGCTGACTTCATCAATGATAAGAAGTTTCATTTTCTTCAGGACTCTGGAAACTTCAGAACACGCATCTCCAGATAGCTTGTTGTAATGCAATTTATTATCATGCTCAACTGGCAGCATCAGTAAACGATTTAGAGTAATCCCTTTAATGTTAAGTGCTGCCAGTCCAGTTGGAGCGGTTACAACACAAGACAGCGGTGATTCAGTCCTTTTCTGCAGATAAGTTACTATTGCTTTAATCAGAAAACGTTTTCCTGTTCCCGCTTCTCTACTTACGTACAGTCGGACAGGCTTAAATGATGTACATGAGCACTCTTTTTTCTCATGTCTAAATCTATGTTCAATCTGTTCTGTGACTTCGTCATATATCTTTTTCTGCTCAATGTTTAGTTGCTCCACCAAATCTTCTAAGTTAACTACATTCTCTTGAGCTTGTTCCATAGCTCTTTCCACCTCATCCATGGCAGTCGCAGCTTCATTTTGGATAATTAGTCCTCCTAGTGGATCCTGACTCAGTGAAGTAGAACTCTGACTGTCTTCAGAACTGTCTCTAGCAATCTCTTCAGCAATTGTGGCTTCTTGCTCTATTTCTTCGTTCAACATTTGCAGATAATTTGGAAAAACAGGACATTCAATGGCATCCTTGGCTGCATTAAAAGACTCTTTGTAACAGAGAAAATCTCCAAGTAGTTCCTCTTCTTTACGCCATGGCTTAAAGAGTTGCAAAAGAGCTAAATTGTAAAATTCTCTTTTGTCTGGAGATTCACAACTCAATTTTCGATGATTAATCAAATGACCTTTTCTCTGCTTCACTAGACATCCTTCATTTCCAATGACAGCATATTTTCCATTAATAATATCTTCTGTGATGTTCCTCTTATGACTATAGTTTTGCAGAACTTCATACAAACAATTGTTCTCAAGGTAAGTACTTCTATTTGGATAGTATGTATCCAACATGTTTGTCTTCAAAATATCTGTACTGTTTGGTTCTTTCTCCGCCAAATACTCGATTTCTTGTACAGATTTCAAAACTCGGTTTCGTGTTGCAGCAAGACCTAGACTCACCCAAATTATTGTTCTAGATTTGGCATAGAGACTTGCTGATGATAACCGATCAGAACATTCATATGCTCCAATTTCTTGATGCGACAACATCTTCAGACTGTAACTATATAATTTCTTGCTTAGACTCTTTTCATGTGAAATGTCCTCCCACATTTCCTTCAGTTCTGTCTTTTCTTTATTTGTGATGTAAGATGTCACATATCGAGCCACAGCAATAGAGTTGTCAGCAACAAACTGAATATCCATGTTAGCATTCCACATGGACAAAATCACTGGGTTGTAGTTGTTGATGTACTTGGACTCTTCGTTTCTTTTTAAATTGTATGTATTTTTCGGTGATTTCCTCGTCACAGTATGTCGTAGAGATGACATCAAATTATTTACTCTTCCCTTAGAAATCACTGGTCGTGGAAATGCAAAATGACATTTTGTGTAGAACTTTTCCTTGTTTTTGAATTTTCGACGACAGTACTTCCCACAATGATGGGATTGAAAGCGTAAAACTTGTTGCCTTAAATTGTTTTCTTCAGTAGTTTTTGGAACAGCACATGTTGAATACTCTTCAATGAAACTCATCACTGTTTCATCCGAATCTGATCCAAATTTGGGTGCATCTTTAATCCACAACAACATATGTATATGAGGAGCACCTCTCGCTTGATACTCCTTTCTCCAAAAGAAATCCAAAACCTCTCCAAGAGGAGGATTTTTTTTATTGGTAATAACAGACATCCTAGCTTTAAATCTATGATTGAAATATCTGCATATATTCACTGGATCCAAAGAACCCAGTTCTCCTGGTGTTTTCAATTCTATATTTTGTATATTTGCATTTGCCTTGCGTAGAAATTCAAGTAAGTCGTCCCATGCATACTCCGCACAACTAAGAGTGAGGAACCATGTAGGAGTTACTAAGTTTCTTAGCATACACTTCAATTCCCCATGACGACGGTACCAATACTCGTTTGTACCACGCTGACATGCCATGAGATTGATTAGATGAGATTCCAAAATATTATCTTGCAGATTGACTTTCTCCATAAAGTCCCTCGCCGAAACATTTTGCAGATCTGCTCCACTTTTCAATATATGGTTTACTGCATATGAAAGTCCAGACAAGTCACTTTCATACAGTAGATGAAACAAATATGGTATGCATTGACGAAACCTTGGATCTTCAGCATATAATCTTAAAGTCCGGTATTCAGAAGCAGGAATTTGAACTGGTCGATCATCATATCGTCCACCTCGACCTGTTGGAAATAGCTGTGGAAAACAACGAGCTTCCAAACTTTCTTCCCATACACTAATGAGACTTCCTTTTGCTGCTTTCGTTTGAAACAAGTCAATTGCATTCCCTAATACTTCTTTGGAATGCAAAGGATGAACAGTATAATGTTCATATATTTCTTCACCTCTAGACACATCAACTTTTTTAATTTGGCCGACTGAACAATCACTGTCTTCTACTACAGCTATTTCCTCTGCTCCAACACATACATGATTGTAGTACTCATTGTTTTTGACCAAATACAACGTTGCCTTTTTGACTTTCATAACATCCACTAAATCTTGCCAGATTTTCTTACTCTTTGTCGGAACCCCATTAACTAGAATAACTAAAGGTTCCTCTTCCACTTTTTCTACACCAATTATATCAATATTTTTCTTGAAATCTAGAGGCAAATAAACAACTCTTCCCTTTAATCCTTTCTGTAAATCTAAAGGAGGCAATTTCCCTGTCTTAGGCTCCATGCGAACAATTGCCTGAAAAGGATGAACACATTGAATCAAAATAGATTCATATGTATTTAAATCCATCAATTCAGCAGGAATGTCCACCAACTCCAGATTATTATAAACAGCTCTAGCAGGCATTCTGTTTTCATTTAATTTATTATAACAATATTTACAAATACGCTGATCAAAACTCAAATCAAAAGAATTCTCCACCAACAAATAAGTTGCCAAATTCCCCCATTCACTATTATTTTCCATTTCAATTTTTGCATATAAATCAACTAACCTAGTCTTAATCTTATAATGAGTCCGTGGACAACACACACAAGTAAAATTAGGCCTTTCACTTGATTTCAACTGAACCTTGCTAATTTCCTGGTCAAACTTTTCTGTACTTGAAATCTGTACATTGTCTTCCACATTACCTTGTATTACTGTGTCAATTTCTACACTGTCCTCTTTTTCACAAAAATAACAAATCTCAATTTCTTCACAAATCTTCTTCACATCTAATTCAGTTCCATGCAAAAGAGCACTGTTTAACTGTTTAAGGTTAAGTGCTGAACTTTTTGCATAATACAACCTTCTCACTAATGTCCTCATTTTGTTATGATGCACTGCTAACATCATAAAATGATGAAAAACACTCTGACATACTTTTTTTGAAAGACAAGCCAATGAATGCCCATGCAAACCTGTGTTTTCTCTCACTCTGCAAGGATCTAAGTCTTGCAACATCTTAATTTTCTGTTTTAGACTTTTCTTACTATATGTAAGTAAGAAATTACGAAGCACATCGATGGAATCCTGTCGCACACTACAAATACTACTACATTTCCAATTGTACACTGGACCCTTAGTACGTTTTCCTAAAAATTCATCACTTAATACCTCTTCTACATCTCTAGACACAAGTTTCTCTTTTTCAATCGGACAACCGTCTTTCACCTCATATGCTCGACCACTGGTGTCAACTGCATGCACCAAATCATTCTCCTGGAAGTAACTCTCCTCATTAGGAAATGGCTCACAACTTGAACTATGCATCCATTCTCCAGAAAAAACTTTACAAAAATGAGTTTGATTAATTACTCTTTTGCATCTACTGTTTGATTTGAAAACATCAATTTTCTTGTTAAGTGTCCTAATTCTATTGATTACTAAAATAAATAATTTGTTCTTAACTTCAAAAGCTTGATCAACAATCTTCTCTACATTTTTCTTTTTCTTATAAAAAGCAGCTCTCTGTGTACCTTTCTTAATGTTTTTTAATAAATTTAAAACGACCCTATTGCGAAACATTCGTTTACGAATGTCCCTAAATTGATTTTGCCTTCTATTCCTATACATATTATTGTCTCCTGCTGCAGTAGTAAGGTTTTGGGGGGGACTCTCCTTTCTCTTCAAATTTGGTCTCTCCTTCTCTATATTCACATGTAGATTATCATTTTTTTTTATCCACATATGTTCCGAAAAAAATACTTTTTTTTGTAGTATTTGTTGTAGAAGACTGCTTTAATTCCGTTGCTGTTTTTCTTTTTTTCCGCTTACCATCTTTCCTTCTCCTCTGCCTTGAGGGCATATTTCTCTACTATTGAAATGTTGATTTAAATCTGTGGTAAACAAAAAAAAAACAAAAAACACATTATAGACCACTATTACCAAACAACAAAGCAATGACAATAAGTAAACAATCTAAACACTATAATGCTTATACATATGACCTTATCTCTATTTTTTAAATGTTATTCTAAAAAAATATTTCGGGCACATGAATTGGTTTTACATTATTGACAAGGATTAGATAGTACCTGCATGATTAAAAAATATTAGCACATTTCACAATCATATCACCTGTCTTTCCTCAGATTAGTAAGCAGATTGTGCACATGAGGTGAAGCCTGTCCTGGGGAGCATAGGTGGTGAAGCCAGTGTCTAAGATTGCACTGGACTGGACTTCATGAAGCCTATCCCCCACTGCACTCTCAAACACAGCCCCCACCTACTTTGTACCCCTGGAAAGACCTCTTTTGCAGTACACTCTTCAACACAAGCATCACCTCCTCTGCACCCCTGGACAATCCTCAGCTCATCGGCAACCCTGAATAGACCTCAACTCATCTGCACCCTTAGACAGGCCTCAGTTCATATACAGCCCTGGACATGTCTCATCTCATCTGCACCCTGTTACCATCAATTATACCCAATATATTGAGGCCTGTCCACGGGGCCCAGATTAGATAAGGCTTGCCTAAAGGTATATTTATTTATTCTTTCAGACACTATTTATTCCTTCTCAAACATGTAAATACCATTGATTTACCCCAAAATCGTTTTTGAATAACATTTTAGAAACACAGCGCAGGTCCTATGTACAAGCAATCAATTTCACTACTGAAACCTGACTATTTCACAAAATACAAATCCTCTATTTTGCAAATGTTGATAGCAAGCATTATCAAAAAGCAAGACACAAACCAACAGCAAAGAAATTCAGGGCCTTATTTATGAAGGCCTTGCGCCACTGGTGCATTACTTTTTCCCATGTTAAAAGTGACGCACCGGCGGCCCAAGGCAATCATAAAGACAGAAATGGAAGTGGTCCAACCAATTTTGTCCACAATTTGAGAAAGCACGGAAACATGTGAATAAATCTGTTTCTGCTTACATGAGAGACTGTGGAATGGGTTCAATATACAATAATAACTTGCGTTACAACATGCAAGATATCTACAGAGGAGATGGTGTGCACTTCTCAGATGAGGGGAATAGAATATTACTCCTGAATTTAAGACTGGGCATTGGGACGTACTTGTAGGTACCAAATTCAGCCACAGAACCCAAAAGCTCTTTTCAGGGCTACACTACCTCTGACACTCCAAATGATTATCTTTTTCTAACTTTTTCACTATTTTTCACCAAAGTACGCTCCCCGGTGCGCGTACCGGGCGCTCCCCCCGTGAAAATGTTTTAATTTTGGGGGGGGGGGACATAAATGGGCCTCCTAAACCCCCCTCAGAAAACCTAGAGGGTCAGGAGGTGTCTACCATGCCCCCTTCTACCCATTCCCAACGTTGTTTGTCCTCCATCTTGTGTCTCAATTCTACCGAAACACAAAATGGCGCACTCCCGGAACGCTGCCGGTGCGCGTACCGGGGCGCGCACCGGTAAGCGCTCCCAAAAAAATGTGGGAAGTTAATTTACATAAAAACCACTGGAGACACTTACACCAAATATAGAATAGGCCTACTACATAGCAGTCCCTACCATTTTCCCAAATGTGGTGGAATTCCATTGAGCCATTTGGGCTGTAGCCCTGTCTAAATATCCTGAGGTAAATTACATGACAAAAACACATTTGAAGTGTTAGAATTTACAACCAATTAAAAAGTTACTTTCATTTTCTACTATTATTTCCTGACATTTGATTAGTTATGTACATGAATATATATAAAAAAAGAGAAGGAAACACAGCCATTTTGACTACTACTTCCTGAAGTACATTTGAAAAGAAATAACACTGACAACTTCAACTGCTTTCACAAAGGTAAGTTGTTATTTTGGAAAGTGAAGTATGTTGTGCACTTTAAGTTAATTTGAGAAAAAATATTCTGATAGTTATATACTATCCCTCTGTAATAGTTATAGATTGAGATAGGCTTCTCTGTTATAGTTATGGATTGAGTTAGGCTTTCCTTATATAATTATGAATTTACTTAGGCTTTATCACATGCACTTTTTTGAATTTCTAATTCCAGCCTGATACCATACACTGCCCAAAGATAACTTCACTGTTGAAAAAATCCAAACTACATGTCTGAACTTAAACCCAACAGTGCCCTATCTCTACTGATATATTTATTTTTTATGCAATTTACAGCAACAAAATGGAAGGAGAACAGAATATTTCTTTCGAAATTGATTTGGACAACAACCCTGAAGAAAAAATTGCTGAGAATGATGACTTTGATTTTATGGATGAGTCTCTGGACCATCAATTAGTTCAGTGTGTGGAAGCAATAGAATCACAGAATGAAAATGAGGACATTCCAGACAATATATTGTTAGAAGTTTCATTAAATTTTGAAAAAGAATCAGAAAAATAAAGGTATATTTAATAATCAAAAATTGTTCAAGACATTACTCATTTTTATATGTAATTCATCAAGTAGTTCCAAAATGATTATAATATAAAGTGAGACTTATAGTATACTGTGCAACTTTTTTGTGTTACATAGTAATTTTGCTCATAGTTACTTCCTTTCTTCCACTTTATTATCTCCAATGTGTATTTCACATCTCTTTTCCATCTCCTGCCTCCATGTTGTTTCTGCTTTCCTGACAGACTATGGTATGGATTCCATATACCACAATAACTTCTGTAACAACATGCAAATTATCTACAGAGGAGACAGTCTATATTGAATTTAAGACTCTACATTGGTACCTACATGCTGGTACTTATATCACCCACAGAACACAACAACTCTATGCAAAGCTACCCTACCTCTAAGCACTTTAAATTATTATTTTACTGTTTCACTGGGTTTTCCCCTCAGTACGCTCCCCGGTACGCTCCCCGGTGTGCGTACCGGGCGTTCCCCCTGCGAAAATCAGATTTTTAAATTTTTTTTTTACCCGTGGGGCCCTTTTATGGCCCCCACATCAAACCTAGGGGTCAGGGGGGGTCTACCCTGCCCACTTATGGTCATTTCCCCCTTGGTTTTTGCCTCCTTTTGTGTCTCGATCCTACCGAGACACAAGATGGCGGCCGCTGCGGACTGTTTCGAATGTTAACAGACACCCAAGTGCCAATCAGCTTTCCGTGCGCAAGTCGTGTAGCGCGCCCGGTGCACTCCCCGGTGCGCTCCCCGGTGCGCGGCCATAGATATATATATTTTTCTGAACCTAATTTACTCAAAATCCACTGGAGCACATATCTTGAAACATAGCAAAGGCACATCAGGCTACCAATCCCTACAATTTTGCCAAGTTTGGTGGAAATCCATTCAGCCGTTAGGGCTAAAAGGGAGGCCAACCATCCTATGGAAATTAACATGGGGAAAACACGTTTTGGGACCCCCCTTTTATCTCGGCCCCCGCTTGACGAATCCCCCCCACATTTTCAGGGAAGGAGCGGAGCGGAGCGGGCCACCTACTTTGAGAAATTCGCGAAGATTCGTCCACCGGCGCCAAAGTTATTCCCAATAGAATGTTGCGGTTTTCCTATGGAAAGTAGATCCTAACTATAACTACCTACTGGCTATCGCCAGTAGGTAATATATATATATGAAAATCCATACGTATCAGGGCTGTTATGTTTTTTGTCAGTGAATTTCTCAGGTGTTTTAAATGCTAATTCCTAACTATAACATGTCTATAACCTATGTTTTTTTCAGTGAATGTCAACGGTTTTTCAAATGATAATTTTTTTATTTAAAAATATATATGTATTTTTTTATACTGATTTTCTACAGTTTTTTATCTATTTATTTTTACATATTTTATTTTTTAATTTACATTATAGATTTTTAATATACATGGAAATAAAAATGTTTTTTAAAATATTGAAACTGAAATATTTTTTGGGGTTTTTCTGGTTGAATTTATAAGTGGTTGGGATTTGGTGCAGTGAATGGATTAGTACATGGTGCTGAATGGGTCACTAGAGGAGTGCAATGGGAGTGACAGGGAGTTTACTGGAGTGTATGAATACTGACTGGGGATATATTGAGACTGACCAGGGAATTGAAGGTGCGAAAGACAAGTGTGTAGGTGGTTAGAGGACTGCATGCATAGTGGATAGGGGTTTGAAGCAGTCCATGTGCTAAGGCATGGCTCAGTGAATGAGTACTTGGGTACTGACTGAATGATTAGAGTACTGCAAGGAGAGTGCCTGGGTGGATTTATAAGTGTTTGGGTTTTGGCATAGTGTTTGGATTAGTACATGGTGGGAACCCTTACCTCTTTGCTGCCTGTTTTGAGACCGACCGCAGGAAGGGAGACCTGCACTGCCAGAGGACTTCTGTGGATTCTCGAGCCTTTCTCCACCCTTGACCTCGCGTACCCCGCTTCGCGGGTCCCGCAGCGCCTCGCACACAGGAGGCAGGAGACTCTGTTAAAGCTGAGGACAGGAGGCGCGGGCAGGTGAGCAAGCCGGCGGGGCTGCGAGCACGCAGGCAGGGACTCCAGTGACCAGGAGCCCCTGCGCGCCCATCTAACACACCTGGGCTGCTCTCCCACCTGGCCACGCCCCCCGCCCACAGTCCTGAAAAAGCGGGAGATCCCTTAACACAACGGAACCCTTACCTCTTTGCTGCCTGTTTTGAGACCGACCGCAGGAAGGGAGACCTGCACTGCCAGAGGACTTCTGTGGATTCTCGAGCCTTTCTCCACCCTTGACCTCGCGGAACCCGCTTCGCGGGTCCCGCAGCGCCTCGCACACAGGAGGCAGGAGACTCTGTTAAAGCTGAGGACAGGAGGCGCGGGCAGGTGAGCAAGCCGGCGGGGCTGCGAGCACGCAGGCAGGGACTCCAGTGACCAGGAGCCCCTGCGCGCCCATCTAACACACCTGGGCTGCTCTCCCCGCTGGCCACACCCCCCTGAGCGTCTACCAATCAGCAAGTGCCCATTGGGTATACATTGGCCCACTGTCCCCGCTTCGCGGGAGCGCGCCGGGAGAAGCCCGGGACAAGGGCGGGACCGTCTGTGGCCGTCCGGGGCCGGAGGAGGCCGGGCTGGGCCTGACCTCTTTCCTGTAGCCCGGAGGACATTGTTCACAACAATATGGACATGGCAACAGAAGAAGAAACCCCGGGTAAAAAATCCAGATTACGTAACGGTTCTCTGGAGAATTACTTTCCTAAGAGGAGTGAGGGAGAAAAGGATTCTATCCTAGCTGAGCGCAGGGCAGAGCGGCGTCGCTCCGTTGAGAATATGAAACATAGACCCCTCACTGATAGTCTACTTGAATTGAACCGGGAGGGTGATTCGAATGTCCTAAGTGAGGATAACGTAAGTCAAAATGGAGTCCCCCTATTGTTTCGTGACTTTGTAGCCACCCCTTGTTTGCCCGCGGATAATATCATAATTGTTTCACCTACTCCTAGTTGTAGTCGTGTGGCTGACACATCTAAATCTAGGAAGCAGAAAGTTACGTTTTTTCCTGTAGCCCAGACCCATCGCCCGCCCCCTAGTAAAAAAAGGAAGAAACAAAGGGTGGTACCAGGTAAAGCCAAAACATCGCACACTGATTTCGGTAAAGGGACAAAAACTCCGATTACAACTGTGACTCCTCTAGTGGTAGAGCAGGAACATACACCACATGTAGCTGTTCCACCGGTTCATTGTCCATCATTAGCAACCACACAAGATGAGGCTCCTGATAACAATGAGAGAGTCTCCCCAATCATTACTACACCTCCACTTCCCCCCACAGTGACAGGGAACTTGGAATTTTTGTTAAGATCTCTCCTCCTACCTATCAATGAGTCTATTAAAAAGGTGGAAATTAGATTAACCATACTGGAAGCCGCCATAACTAGTATGTCTACCCTTACCAAAAATAAAGGAAGTGTGGCGGTGAATCCTACGCTCTTGACAGGGCCCCCTCCTACCACACCACAAAGGAAATCAAAAAATTCTTCTGCCCCTGCTCTGACTAAGCAACATTGCCAGCCTCCGGGTGGAGCAGTGCCCCCAACTCACAACACACCGCCGCCTAAACAACTAAAAGCACCAGCCACTGAATTGGGCGCGGGCCCCACTAAATCATCATCTTCAAAAGCCTTGACGAGCAATAATCAGAACATACAGGGGGATGGTGGAAATAGCAGAATACCTCATAAAAGGGTCCCACAAGTAGAGATTCCCCCAGAAGCTGTGCCCTATGTGGTGATTTTAACGGGGGTCCCGCAGTTAACAGAAAATAAGAAGGAGGGGTATCCCGATCTCAAGAACAAAATTATCCACTGGTTGCGGTTGCACAGGCCGATAGCACCTAACATAGACGGGGACATAGTTCATGTTAGACGGATCAACTGGCTGGGGAGTAGAATTAAAGATATAGAAGGGGACCTAGTGGTGGTCAATTTTAGAGACCCTCGGGCAGTTGACTATATCCTAAACTGGCCACCTGGGAATGGGGAAACCTGTATTATCCCACGGGCGTTAACATACTTCTACCCCAGGTCAGAAGTCACTAAATCTAAATATTCAAACAGACCACAGCTTTATAGGCCGCCCTTCACACTACCCTATATTAATAATCAGCCCCAGTATGGGCATTAGTTCACCAGGGTGCCTGATCTACACTCCGCCTGGTCCATGGTCCCCCATAGACATATGATGAACCAGGCCTCTAGTATGAACCACCTGAGACCCTTCACCCCGTTGGATACTTACAATCGGTTTTCCCAACTGTCAGGGTTGGAAGACTGTGATTGAAGTTGGGGGCATGAGGGGGGGGGGGAATGACAATGATAAGGAACCTCCCGGGGATGAGGTCCCTCGTCCACCTTGTGGTAGCATAGATATTGAAGAAATTAGTCTATCCACAGCCCATATGGCGACCACCAATGACATCACTGAGGACTCTAGGCTAGCTGGGCCATTGATGAGTGTGGCTGGGTGCCTCGCAACCCCCATTTCATTGGCCCAGGAGGGGGGGAGTCCTATGACCAGGGTGGATATCGAGAGTATGCCCGAGGGGGGTTACACTTCTATGCCCAGAGGACGGCGGGTAATAAACCTCCTTTCTTGGAATATTGCTGGGCTAAAGAGGAAGCTAGAAATCCCGGAGTGGCACTCACTTATTGAGCAGTTTGATGTCTGCCTGTTTCAGGAAACATGGAGTCTAGTTCCTCTACACAAATCGGGGTATACTACTTACTCTGTGCCTGCTGTAAGCAAGGGGAAGGGCAGACCATCGGGAGGCCTCATAGTTTGGATAAAAATAGATCTGAACTGGGTGGTCACAAGCCATAATGAGGAGTGTAATGATATACTCCACCTTTCGGCAAGAGGACAGGAGGATGTCGTCAAGTTTGACCTCTTTAATGTTTATGCGGGAGGGACACAGGGTGACTCCCCCTCTTTGACCTTAACAGCCCTGGACTTGGCCTTAGGCAATTGCTCCAGCTCAGCTAAAATCCTTGTGGGGGGTGATTTTAATTGTACATTTGAACCCCTTCTCGGAGATGACCCCTTAGGAATTGAAGAGGAGGATTCAAAATGGTCCATCCCAACTCTTTCCCTGCCCCCCATTAGGAAGTGGTCACCTAGGGCCATACAAATTAATGCACTGACAAGGGACCACAAATTAAGAGCCCTTAACGGCAGGACTATATCTGATCAGTCAGGGGCATTGACCTTTAATAGACTCTCAGGGCCGTCCCGAATCGATTACATCCTAATGGATGTTGGATTCTGGCCGGACCTTATTGATATGGAGGTCGTCCCAAGCCAGGATAGTGACCACAATCCCTTGTGTTGCAAGTTCAATTGGGGTGTTCTGAATGACAGGCGAGCGATTGTCACCTCAAAAACAACTAAAGAAGTTATCCCATTTAACAATAACCGTAGACTGAAATGGGATAAGGCTAACCTTAATGAGGGCGATATAGGAATCATTAAAGCGCTGGTTGAAGAGTTGTCTTCTGACTTAGAAGTCTGGGCGGGTGAAAATCGGATTGCCAATCCCCAACACCCCTCCCTTGACTCTGCCTATAAAGCCACAATAGAGCAAGTTGGCCATTTTTTTATCTCGAAGGGGAAAAGTAATAGGGCTCCTGCTATACCCTCTACTCTTTGTAAACCATGGTATAATGATCATTGTAAGAACAAAAGGAAAAAATTGACAAAAGCTCTGCTTTCAGGGGACCCTTTACTGGTTAGAGCGGCCAGGAAGGATTATCTGAAAGCATTATCATTGGCCAAACGGGAGTGGGAGGAACAGCACTGGCAGGATCTTTCCAAGGCTGTGAGCAGTAGGAACCCGAACCTTTTTTGGGATTTGGTTAATAGAACAAGGCAGAGAAAATCGCAACCATTGGCTGATCATATAACTTGCCAGCAATGGTTTACTCATTTTTCATCCCTATATGGAGACTCGGAGGAAACAACTAGTTCTGGGGTGAATAGCCTGGGTGAAGGGGACCCCAGAGATGAAAACGTCCTTCCATTTTCAGCCGCAGAAGTAGTGTTGGCGATTAGACACCTTACCCCTAAGAAAGCCGCCGGGCAGGATGGGATCCCTGGAGATCTGTTGATGGCGGAGCCAGAGGCCTGGGCCAAATTAATTGCGATAATAATGAATCTGATCATGAGGGGACATCAGGTACCAGACTCCTGGAAAGGGGCCGAGGTAGTTACTGTGTATAAGAAGGGGGCTAGAGATGACCCTGCGAACTACAGACCTATCAGTCTGATAGACATAATCCAGAAAGTGGTCGGCAGGGTCATCATCTCAAGAGTAGGCGACTGGATAGAGGAGGCTAGTATCCTCTCCCACTTACAAGCGGGGTTCAGAAGGAAGGTAGGTACGATGGATCAGGTCTTTCGTTTTTTTGCCATCTATTGGAAGGCGGTTACCATCATGAAAGGCAGTTTGTATATGGCCTTCATAGATCTCAAAACTGCATTCGACCTGGTCCCCCGTACAAAACTTTGGGAAATACTTGGAGAGTTGGGTTTTCCCAGTGGTCTTCTGAGCCTAATTGTAAAGCTGCATGAGGGGAACTACGCGAGAGTTAGATGGGGATCCCAGGGACAATTAACAGACAGGATCCCAGTGCGGAGAGGAGTACGTCAGGGCTGTGTCATGGCTCCGACTCTCTTCTCCCTATTTGTAAATGGAGTGGTTGACCATCTGAAGGGGGAGGAGTCGGATGCCCCAACCCTGGCGGGGGAGAGAATCCCCACACTTCTCTTCGCTGATGACACCCTATTAATTTCCAAATCCCCGGTGGGCTTACAAAAACTCTTGAATCGATTTAGCTCCTTCTGCACCACTCGAGGCTTAACAATCAACACATCGAAAACCAAATTGATGGCTTTTGCACCCTCAAAAAGATTTAAAAATAATTTTGTGCTCAACAACGCCCCCCTCGAGCAGGTCGAGTCTTTCGATTATCTTGGTGTCCGGATTAACAGCCGTATGACCTGGAAGGATCATCTTTCCAAAATGTTATTAAATCATCGGAGAGTATCCGGGGTGACGCTGAAGGAGCTCCGGGAATCAACTAGTAAACCGGTCTCCCCAGCTATGACCATCTATGAGGGACAGATTCTTCCTGCAGCACTTTATGGCTCCGAACTTTGGGGGTTTGAAGGGGTTTCAGATTTGATGATAGCGGAAAACAATTTTTTTAGGAAAGTGGTAACTCTTCCCGCTTCCACCCCAATGATCCCACTTAGATTAGATCTGGGCAGGAAAACAGTAAAGTACTTGGTGAGGCTACGCCCGTTGCTCTTCTGGTCCCGGCTAAGAAGAACTGAGGAGCTCGCAAAGTATGCAGAAGGGCTGGACGAACTACTATTACTGGACACATGTAAAAAAATAGGATGGTTAAATAAACTGAAAGAATTGGCTTTCAGCTTGGGTCTAAGAGAGGCATGGGAGTCGCAATCTCCACCACCCAAAGATGTTATTAAAAAACTGTACTGGGACTGGGTACAGAGCAACGTTACGAGGACTACGAATGTGGGCTCACTTACTGACCAATTTTTGTCAATTAAGTGTGTGCGAAAACTGGAACCCTTTCTCGACTTAATAACCAAACCGTTGGATCGAGCGCTGTACCTAAAATTGCGATATGGGACGCTCCCCGTTCATGACTTTACGGTGAAATGGACGAGTACAGATGCCCGCTTGCGTGCATGCCCTGGCTGTGCGGCCCCAAAGGAATCGGTGGCTCACTTGTTTTTTGCCTGCCCAGCCTACAAAGGGGCGCGGAAATTCTGGTTGAAACCCGTCTGTAGGGAACTAGGGTTGAGGTGCCATAGCCAGGCACTACGCGTCCTCTCTACAGATTCTTCATCTGCCAGTATGATCTGTGGGGTGGCTAAATTTTTGGGAAGCGCATGGATGGCACGTTCCCGCTTACTGAAATTACACTCCGGTGTTTCCACAAGCTGAGGACGAATTTACTGTTAGCAATTAATTAATGAGTGAGGTGTCTATGATTTTACTGTATTTTATAATCTTTTACTGATAATCTTGAAATGTTATGTATATGTATTCTTTTATGGTGACAATTTGCCGAATAAAGATATTCAAAGAGACATGGTGCTGAATGGGTCAATGTAAGAGTACAAGTGGAGTGACAGGGTGTTTGCTGGAGTGTATAGATAATGACTGGGTAATTGAAGGAGCGAAAGACAAGTGTGTAGGTGGTTATAGGACTGCATGCGTAGTGGACAGCGGTTTGAAGCAGTCCATTAAGGCTCCATCTGGCAAATAGCCTATAAAGGACACTTGACAGAAGAACCAGCTCAAATCTGTCTTGAGACTGCAGACTTAGAATCCATATTCATTATCTGCTTTGACTGCATAAAAGTGAGAGCAACCTACATTGTTGTTACTCCAGTTCCCAGTCCTTTCAGCACGGAAGGGAGCATTCTTCAGCATATTTTGAGGACTGATGTAAAACAGCCAAAACTGATGTCTGTGAGACAGCGACTTCCCAGAGGAAAGGGTACATCAACTGCAGTATTTACTTGCTGGAAGAGCTTTACTCCTGACCTGAAGCACCTGGTAGCCAGCTTGCCTGCTAAGAGACTGAAAGAGCCTGCCAAGCTGCAGGAGGTGTTACTGTCCAGGTAGGGCCATAAACTGCCAGACATGTGTGGAGGGTCTACCAGGAGAAAGAAGACTGCAGAAATGTATCCGCAAGTCTAAACAGGGTGGTTGAAGTCTCTCTAGAAGTGCAGTTCCAAGAGGGAATCACAAGCAGGCAGCCAACATTGCAAAAGGAACAATCATGATTGACCTTGTTACTTAAATGAAGAGCTGTTTCCATGGTGAATGTAGCCACTGAAACCTAGATCTATTCCTGTGACTGTTGTTACCACAGAAGTCAAAACCTATGTCCATGGTGTAAGTCTCTATCGTAGCCAAGACTTGTACACATGGTCGTCACCGCTACATTATTTACAAAGTGCATTCCATGGCTGCTGAGGTGCTGTTGTGACACTTGCATAAATGATGGCCAGTCTGCTACACAGTGATGCAGAAGCAGATCTTATGCCTTCCTTGAGTCCTCACTGACCTCCATTTCCTGCATTCAATGTAGAACTCACAGCTGCAGCCTTGGCTGCCTCATCCTCCAGTAGCCTATGCAAACCCAGAGACACTCCTGCAACCATGCCGTCCCCTCCTGGAAGTGGGCGAGATCGGAGACGCAAGATTGTGAAATGCATACAGATCTGCATTGTGGTGTGGCTGTATCCAGGAGACTGTACTGAACTGAGCACAATCATAATTATAATGGGGTACCTGCACCTGCGCCTTGAATAATGTCTCACAAAAATGACCAAACGGGGACCTGCCTAGACTCCCAAGAGGAGCAACTCATGTGAAAGAGAGTAGAGGAAAACAGTAAAGACAGTATCCCAACCTTCAGTCGCCTAAGTGGCGGTGCATATTATTGTACCTGCGGCGGTATACCATTTAAAGCTTGTCTATTAAAGTACATTCCTTATCAAAATAGGGTACAGGATTGGACAAACAGATTGCTTTGCTGGGTGATCTGGGTTCTGAGTTTCCATACCTGTACACTAACTCCATGAGAACAGTGTGACTGCTCTATTGTGCTTCCACTGAGAGACAAGTGCTGAGAGTTTGTATATGGCCGAGTTTGTGAAACCACCATAATAGGACAGACTCTGTGTTATCTGAGGCGAACCACCCCTGCCCTGATGGCTGATGCCCAGTAGCCCCCACTTGCTCAGGGCCCCCTGAACTGGATCTGACACCTGCCTTCTGCCAGAAACGGATATGTGTTTAGAGTGTCCAACTATAGACTGCATAGCACCTAAGTCTAGTGGCCTTTACTTAACACTAAGTTTCCAATGAGAGTTGAGGGCAGAATGGGTTCAGTTAGAAATAGAGCAAGAGTCACTAAAAGCATTGAAGGAAAACACTTAAAACAAAGATTATTTTTTATAGAACAAATACTGTTTTAAAAAACACCTTTGGATAATCACCAGTACTCCACAGCAAATGACATAACTCCTTGTCTTATTCTTTATGTGTTAACGCACATAAGTTAATTTATAGTGTTATAATGTGATTTTTTTAAGCACCATATTTAATGTGTTTCATGACCTCTGAGGTGTACTTTTTAGGTACGGCAATCTCATACCTTATGTGGTCAACAGAAAAAAAGATTTAAGAAATGCAACTGTCAGAGAGACTTTGGGTTCTCCCACATATTCACCTTATTACAGCATTTGATTGGCCAAAACTTGTTTGGTGCTGCTGAGAAAGAGTGCAGTGCTTCTTCCACTTCTATTAACCACTGAGTGATGTCCCCTCACCTAACATGGCTCCCCCATTAAAACACAATAACATGGCAGTGTGCGAGAAGAAGACCTCTCCACAATGATGCGATAGTTTTGGCTTGGAACATTACTCTGTGAGCCAACAGCCGTATAACTGATACAAGTATTGGTTAACAGAGCATCCCAACAAGGGATTTCTCTCATCCATAATGGTTGCTATGTCCAGCGTGATGACGCAGTAGCATATGAGCCTGGTTGTTTTTTCTTCTCCATTTACATTAGTGACATTGAAAACAAAAAAAGTTGTTTTGCTCACCCTTCCTTTCACTCCAGAAGTTCTTCTCACTGCAACCTTAGCATGCAGTCATTTGTCAAAATAGAATCATCCCAGTCCTTCGTCCTACACCAACCGACAACCTTACTTCACACTCCTCAACTTCACAGCCCCGCCATGGACTCTCCCATCTCACACATCAGCTGGAGCCACAGCACACTCTCCCCTCCTATACCAGCCCCTGCAGAGTTCTATTCTTATGCAGACCAACAGGACCCAGATGGTGGTCTACATAATTCTTTCAGTAGCAGCAAAAACAGTACGTCTGGTCATAGATGACCCTCCAACTTTCTTCACAGTGGATTTTATTAAGGCAGATGGGGCTCATCAAGGCCAATGAGTACCTCTTGATCTGTAAATTCTTCCCCAACCTGCACCACAGACCACCCCCTTAGCCTGCAGGACCAGTCACACTGCCACACTATATCACAACAACAGTTGCAGGGCTTCATCCTTAGCCTGTTGTGCTGCTGCCTTTGCCTGCTTTCACCACTCTCTCTTGTCTGATGCCTACAGCCTAAGACTGATCCACGCTCCCACACCAGCCGCCACAGCCCAATCTCAATCTCTTTTCCAGTACCATCCCACAGTCTTAGTGCCCTCTCCCCTCTTGCATTGCACCTGTAGTTAAGGATGGAACTGACTAAGCATCGAGCACTGTGGGAAGGATAGGTATATTTATTTGTAGACATACAAATGTTCACACGTGTTCAGTAGTTTAGTGTGTGCTGTGAGCAATAGCAGCAGCCATCAGTGCAGGACACATGGGTCAGCAAGAGAGGACAATGGCCTCTCATCAAATGCAGCTACTGGTCCAGCTCTGTCCCTGCACCCCATGCACAGGAGGAGGTATGATTAGATCTTCCCCACTGAAGACTTAGAACTTACAGACCAAGCTCAGCCTGCCTCTCTCCGGTCCTCCTCATACTCATCCTCCAATGGGTGTCTGACTGTGCAGGTCTCTTCTGCAATTAATCCCCCTCTATGCTCTACGTTTCATTGTTTTTTCCAAGCAGATTATCTCTCTTTGTTTATTAGGTGCCTCTTTGTGGGTAAAGATGCTAGGTGTCCCCCAGAATTGCAAAGCATAGTTTTCCTGCACATAACTAAAATCCAGCTTATCGCAGCATCCCAAGAAAACAAAATGGCCTACCTGGATAGCATCAAGTGGCAAATTTCAGGCAAATTATTTCCAGAATAAGAAGCATGCATTTTTTGTTTTACTAGTTTTTTTATCACATCTTCTGGAGAGGCGCAGGACAAGAACTTAAGAGAGCAATGTGGATCTGAGGATAGAGAAACACCTGAGAGCGAGTGCATTATTGACCAGGGCAGATCGTTTATCCCATGACTAAGGGCCATACCAGTCCAAAATACACTGGGATGGGATAAAAAAAATGCATGCTTCCTATTCTGGAAATTTGTCATTACAAATGTGGTGGTATGAAGAACACCTGATACCACCGCTGGAAAATAAATTCATATTGAACTCATCTACGACTACAGTCATGAACTTGATACAAGACCTTCTATTGGGACACAAGGCAGTACAACAGGAGATGTTCCACAGTTGGGCACACTACTTCACTGTGATTTTGGACCCAGGAGGGCTCCCTCCAGGACTACCACACCAGGCCTAAGGGGCTCAGAGATTAAGTGGTAGAGGAGACTATTGAGAAAAGTAGAAGTGAAGCAAGAACAGTGAGGAGGACCAAGGGAGCACAGAGGAGGAGAGAAAGCAAGGAGTGTAGAGGACCAGGAATCTAACAGGCGGTGATGTGGTGAGGAGTGACGTGTGGATGATATGTTGAGGGAGGATGGAGAGGGAGTGAAGGGATCAGAGGACAGCAAAGGGTGATATGTGTGGAGGAAACAGTGAAGGGCAGAGGTCAAACGAGAATAATGGAGTCAGCAGAGCTGCACAGCAGCCATGTGGGAGGTACTGAGGGTCACACTTTGGGGGAATGAAAGAGGGACCTGAGGGAGTAAGAGAATCACAGAAACGCAGGAGCTGTGAGTACACAGAAGGCCACGAGAAACAGTGGAGAAAAGGGTAGCAGTTATTGAGAGAGGGTGAGGAGGAAAGAGAGGACATTGAGAGAAGAGTGTGACTCGGAAATGGGAGAGGAAGGTAAGAGAAGGCTGAGGAGTGTTCATAGCGCAGTGAGGGAGAGTTGGAGATCAGAAGAGCCAAGGGAGTGACTGAACCTCAGTTCACTCAGGAGAAAGTATGCACAGGACAATGAGCAGGAATGGGAGCCACAAATAAGTGAAGGCAATTGCTGCTAAGGGAATATATTAACATAATAGTTGACAAATTCTTCTCAGCAGCAGTAAGACTAACAGATTTGATGATGTTTTAACTGTGATTTATCTATCTAACTTGCTTTTAGTCTTTCTGATGAGTTTTAGATAGTGAATATTGAAGAAGGGGCTCGACAATCTTTCTGTAATTGTAATACTCTGACTTCCTTTTACTCTTAGTCACTTTCTGAGTACCGTTTTCAATAGCAGAATAGTAGTTTGTGCTTCTAACTAATTTTTTCACTGCTCATCCCTTCACGAATTAACTCATACAAGTTTCATATTTACAACTGTTATGATGCAATGTTTGTATAATATTTTTAATATTATGCACTGTTTTATGGTTTTATGAGCCAAATAAAGATAAAATTGAATTGAAGAGATTAGATGAGTGTAAGGAAGGCAATAATAGGAAAGAAAATATGATAGGATAGCAGGAGATGAGGAAGCAGATTTATTATCGTTGTGAACTTTGCGCCAAAAAACAACCACGTGAAAATGTTTTACACTGAAAGAAGAAGCAATTGATTAACCTCAGGTGATTAATACATGTTGTTAAGCAGGGGATCACTTCTTCAATAATCTATAAAGGTTCTTGCTCCAGCTTAGATAAAAACCTTTACACTTGCACTTTTCCCCATGCAGCCTGGCTTTGGAAACAGAAACTTGGCTGGTGTACCTCAGATCCCCCCCTAGCTTCAAGGTATAACCTATTGGTCTCTGTCTAATAAATACAACCACCCATTACCAGTTCTCATAGAAATCCACTGAATTCCTTCCAAGTAAAGATTATATTTAAAATCAGAAACATAACTTACTACTCTGCTCTCTTAACATGTCTAACTTTTTAACACATGTGGCCGCCAAAGATCTCTCTATTCTTTGACATTGCTAATTTTAAGATCTCAGAGGAGGTAAACTGTGTGGGTGCTGCTGAATCCTTCTGGATACTCCCTCACTGCAAACTATGAACTGCACCAAGTCTGCAAACACTAAGAAAACAACAGTGAATGAATTCCACCTTGTCCTGTTGCACCTGAACAACCGAGCCACCCACTATACCTGGTAGACATTCCAGAACACAATTGTTCTAACTTGGCTTAAGCTCTGTTTTTTGTTGTCATTAATGTTCACTATGGTTGTACTTTCTCACAGGTTGCAAAGTGCACCCATACATTATGGTACAGGAGAACTACATAAAACTTTAAAATGCATAAAAAAACCAAGTCATGAATGTCTTCAGAAATAGGTATGGTAAGGGGAAAGAGGACAGTGAGGGATAGAAGGAGGTGAGAGAATAACAGACTTTAAAGTTAAAGGGATGAGCATGAAGATAAAGGGAGCAAGAGGAAATTATTAGCTAAATGGTATAATGAAGAGGGAGGAGAGGATAATCTGCTAAAAGAAGTGGAGAGTGAGTCATAGAGGGAGCAGAGGGTAACATGAGCTAAAACTGTAGAGAGGAGAGAGAGTGATACAAGATGAGGAGGCCAACAATAGCTAAAAGATTGTGGAGGTGAATGAGTGATAGAGGGAGCAGAGGATAACACAAATTAAAATGTGTAAAGAGGAGTGTAGGTGATAGAGGGAGGATATGATAAAATAAGCTAACATTTTAAGAGTGGAGAGTGAGTCAGAGGGAGAAGAAGTAACATGAGCTGAAAGGCATAGAGAGGAGAGTGAGTGAGGGGGTGGAAGGATAACATCTGCTAGAAGGTGTAGAAAGGGAAGTGAGTGAAAGAGATGGTGACAGGTTAACATGAACAAAGGAGTAGGGAGAGAGTGACTGATGAAGAGGATGAAAGGATAACATGAGGCAAAAGGTGTAGAGAGAGGAGTGAGTGATAATGGAAGGAGTGAATGACAGGAACCTAATGTTGTGGAAAGAAGAATGAGCTATAGAGGGAAGGGAGCATAATCTAAACTACAAGGCTTAGAGAGGACAGTTTGAAATAGAGGGAGGGAAGCATAAAACAGGTTAAAAGATTTAGAGAGGAAATTGAGGGCTAGAGGGTGTCAGTGGATAACAGGAACTAAAAGATGGGAAGAGGAGAGTGAGTGACAAAGAGAGGATGAGGACAACATGTGATAAAAGATAGAAAGGAGAGTGACTGACAGAGGGGGTGAGAATAACATAAACTAAAAATTGTAGAGAGGGAGGTGAGTGATATAGGAGGTGAGAGGATAGCATGAATTAAAAGGTACAGAGAGAAGAGTGAGTAAAAAAGTGAGCAAGAAGATGACATGAACTTAAAGGTTTAGCAAGGAGAGTGATTGATAGAGGTGTGAGGGGATAACATGCACTAAAAGCAGTGTCGAGGAAAGGGAGTGTTTTTAGAAAAGGTCAACATGAGTTGTAGGGTATACAGAGAGTGAGAGATAGAGGGGGAAGAGGATAGCATGAGTTAAAAGATGTCGAGAGTGAGTGAGTGTTGGAGGAGAGGGTAATATGAGATAAATGCTATAGAAGAGAGTGAGTGATAAAAGGGGGAAAGGAAAACACAAACTAAAAATGGTAGAGGATATTGAATGATAGAGGGAGGAGAGTATAATACAAACTAAAGGGTATAGAAAGGAGAGTGAATGATAGAGGAAGCAGTGAATGATAGAGGGAGTAGGTGATATAATGAAATAAAATATGTGGAGTGTAGAGTGAGTGATAGAGGGAGCAGACGGTAACATACGCCAAAAGGTGTAGAGAGAAGAGTGAGTGACAGAGATAGTGATGGAATACCATGAACTAAAATATGTAGGCAAGAGAGTGAGTGAAAAGATGAACAAAAAGAGTACATTAGCTAAAAGGTAAAGCAAGAGTGAGTGCTAGAGTAAGTGAGTGGATAACTGAGCGCAGTAAAAAGGTCAGTTAAGAGGGCAGGTCCCAAGCAAAACAGTTTTCAACTGTATCATCAATCATTTTATGAGGATGAGTAAATATTTTTTAGAGAAAAATGTAAATTTGGAATGCAATATTGGCTTATGGTTATCTACTATAGCAGGAAGGAGGGTGTATTTCTCTGTCTGGTAGCACATATCACCATCTTTTAGTTTATTTCCTTTGTACAACAATTTGTAGCACTTTCTGGATTGTGCATGTAAACTTTTAATGTATTCCTCCACTTCACTAATCCTTCAGAAGAAGTTTCCCTTTGTTAATAAGATGTTTCCCATTAATCATCTAGTATTAAAACACATAACAACTTTTTCAAAGCGATTCTCTAGTAACAGACACCCATATGAACACAAGCAGACATCAGTCTGAGATACAATACATACTTGGCGACACCATTGATGGAAGGTTTTGTTTCAAAGTCGGGTACTGAATTTGTAGCAATATTTCCAAACTGCATCACTGCACCCAGGATCAGGGGCCCATCTCTTCTTGATGCTGGATTATCGGCTGTTTCTAAGACACAGTTGTGTCTTACTGTTTCACCAGCTTCACCTGCATCAATAAACGTGATCAGCAGCACTGGAGTGATGTATATCAAATATAAGTCACTGAGCACCAACAAGGTCCAACTGTACATTGTTCTTAGACAGGACTTCATGAAAATAAAATGTAATCTGGCTTAAAATCAATTTATCATTCATTGAGGATTCAAGCAACCGGCTGTGGGCAGGAAACAACAACATACAGTGACAAAGGCATATTAAAAGTTTGAAGACTTCTAATTAATATTTCAGTTTGATTTGTTCCTTCTTTCTCCTCATAGATTTTGTTTTGTGGTCGTTTTCTAAAATTATTTTTTATTAGAATCGGCACACTGTAGCTCTGGTGCCTATTTATGAAGTGATTCAGTGCTGTCCCAACTCCTCCTAATAAAGACACTCTGTATGCTCATAAACCCTTAAGGACTTTCATGTGCTGATTTAATGGGTACTTGTTTGGTCATTCAGCCTCTTAATGAAAAAAAACACAGGAGACGAATGGCAAAAAGTTTAATGTTTATTATTAAATGGTTTGGCCATCAACTGAAAGCCGAATGCGTCAGTGGATGCAGAGATGATCACTCCTAAATGTGGACGTCTCAGGAGGATCCAGGACAAGAACACAGATTCACAACACCTGCAGGGGTTATTGTTTGCAAGGCAGAGATTCTGAACCAAGTTAGACTGTTTAAGATGACTAAAAACATGTGTGATCTCCTTGTGGCAGGACAATAGTGTTGGGGTCCATGGGATATGGATCACCCCAGGGTCAGATTGCACTCACCATACAACATGCCAGCAAATGCCAATGGAGGAAGGGGTCAGCAAGCACAGAGACTGACTTCTTCTCAGAAGTGCTCTGTTAACTACTGTGGTCAATTAAACCCTTAGGGTTTAATTTATGGGTCAAGGATAATGGCCAGACAGAAAGCAACATCAAGTAGAAAAATGTTCATCACACATGTCTTAATTAACAACTCCAGCAGAAAGCACTACAAGGAAGTTCCTCTGAGTGACCAGTACTAGTTAAATGTGATCTCACAGGATAAATGAAAGTCATCCATAATGTTTCAACTTTATTTACTTGTTTAAGTATGTTATCAGCCAGAGGCACCATTAGTAAAGTCCACAACTGGATCCACTAATAATAGTAGGGTTAGACCACACTACAATGTCATCCCAAATAACAACTTTAAGGACTCCCTAATTATGGCAGTTGAACCCATTTGAATTACTAACTGTGTTTGTTGCAGTGTCAAGGTACTCCCTGCACTACAGTTCCTAACAACTGGTTCCTTCACAGGACAAGTGTTATTACTTCAGACATGTTGCAACCCATCCTGCTCGGATGCCTGAGTCTATGTTCTGCAAAGTCTATACAACTGTGTGCAGTATTGTGTCATTGTGCTGCATAAACTGTATGGCAGACAACAAATGACACAGGAACGTCTTTCATAAGGGCCTTTTACTAGGTGCACTTTGAGCTGTTGGCTGTGCACAAGTGGCTTCACATCTCTTTGCCAGACTCTACATCTGTATCACAATAACCGCCACTGGCACTCCACAAATGTACCAGCTGTATGAACTGGCAGAGGGTATTCCAAAAATGTGTTAGTCTGGGCATAAAAGCTTCATCTTTCTTTCTTCTGCAATTCCAGCACAACCGCATGCTTATACAATGGAGCCGTGGTGCTGGATCAATTTTCAGAGTGGGGAGTTCTGCCATCAATGTCACATCACTGAAGTCATAGGGATTGCAAAACATCAAAGTGTCACACAAAAGTGAAGCGAATGAGCAATGCCCATTCAGCAGGAGAAAACGACAACAAAATTTGCACTGATATGCAGTTTTACATAGACAACTGTATAGCACACCAACTTAAATATCAGTGACATTCAGTGGCGTCATGGGTAAAAAAATTGAGTTAACTGTGGAAGAGGTCGAAACAATTGGGAATGCCTTTTTTAAAAGTTTGATCATCTCCTTTGATGAAATGGAAGAGAGTTGACATCAGTTCTGAGTCCTGATGAGAACCTCGAAATAATAAAGGTTTGAAATCCGTTGAAACATCTTCGGCGAATAAGTGCACAACGTTATTAAGTGTTGGGACCTATGGCAGATGGTATTGAATATCAACTCCTTTGTTCCCAGTCAGCTCAGTACTGTGATGATCATAGGCCTAGTGGGGAGGAATTTACATACATGTGGTAGATGCTTACAAAGAGTATTTCCTCTTGGGCCTCCAAATGCAGAACTGTTTTATGATGTATTTTATGTTTTGTAATGTGCATGATTGTAATTGAATTTGTTTTTCGTGGGGAGGGAGATATGTTTTGTAATGTATCATTTTGATATGCTCATATTTTTTTCTGAGAAACATTGGAATAATATCTCATTGACTGATGGATGAAATAATAAATGGTGATCACTGCTATTAAGTACATTGAACATCAATAAAAACAAAGGTATACAGTAATAGACTGTCAATTGATGTGGTTTTTTAAGCTGTATAAAAGTGACATCTCCCAAATTGTAGTTTAAAATCCAACTTTACTTTAAGTTAGGATTTTAAAGTAGGAAACCAGAGATACCAGAATTCCTGGTTGTATTTCTTCCCAATTGAAATTTAAATGTATAAAATATAAAAAGGTAATCCCAGTTCTATCCTATAGGAACCATAGTTCTTGCATCAGTGACAAACAATTATGTTTTTTTTTCACTACCAAGACATGTACAACTTAAATGTATATGTCCTGCCTCCTAAATACATTTCCCCCTGACCTTTGGATTGTCTAGGGACTACTTTAGGAGTAACTTATATGTATAAAACAGGAATGTTTGGGACTGCCAAAAGGGTTACTTTTCCAGGGTGACATGGCAGAGTGCACTGCAGACACAAGGTCTACAGTGGCAGGCCTGAGATATGGCTAAAGGACTAATTTAATGAGTGACACAATGAATTCTGCAGACCCGCTAGTAGTATTTAATTTATGGCCCAGGGTAGAGGGGTTACTGCTTTACTGGAGACTTACAAGTTAATTAAATATGCCACCAATATTACCACAAGCACTTTAGTCTTAGTTAGAAATGGTGAAGTGCAGAGTGTCCTAGTACCAGTAAATACCAAGTCAGAAAAAAGGAGAAGGCAGGCAAAAAAGTTGGGGAGAAGACCAACCTAAGGCTGTCAGATCTGACATCTTTCTTATGTTACTTCTCCACGTTTCTGTTCCAGAAGAGATCAGGAAAACGTTGCTCTATTTTAGCACATGAGGACAATCAAAAATCCTGGAGAATGCTTACCTCTCCATTCTGATATTTCACCCTCACCAGAAATTCCTCCAGTTTGTGTGAGATGATCAGTGGTACAGATTCAAGGTGCTCCCCTTCAACCTGTCTTCTGCACCTTGCTGTTTTACTAAAGTCATTTACCCAGTAGTTGAGAGTCTTCACTCCAGCGGTGTTCGTCTGATTATCTACCTAGTCCTCATTCTGTTAAGGGCCCAAGAAGGTAATAGTTGGTACATCATTTGAACTGGTCATTCCAGCTACTTCAAGACCTAGGCTTCATCATCATTTAAAATAAATATATCCTCATTTCCTGTCATTGCATACAACTCCCGAGGTTTCAAATCGACTCCCTAGCTTCTTAGCTATCCCTTCCACCACAGAAGTTACACACAGTCCAAAAGGAGATCCGTTCCATCCTTCACAAAGATAAAGTGTCCTTGACGGTACTAGCCAGGATAGTAGGGCTTCCTCCATTTTCGATCCAAGCCATATTTCCGGCCCCTCTTCAGCACAGAGTGCTCCAGTGATTAAAAATCCACCTTTTTCAGAAGGGAGTAACTTTTTATTGATTGTTCCAGCTATGAAGACAAGAACCGAGCTTAAATGGTGGTTGGACTACAGGATTGCCTGGAAAGGCGGAGCCATATTCAGTTTCCAGCCATACGTTATTCTAGAATCAGATGCCAGTCTGTATGGGTAGGGAGTAGGTCTGGGGGTAAAACTCAACTCATGGAGTTTGCAGAATGTGGACACTCTGTAGAGGAAAATGGAATTCTAGAATTCAGCCTTTCATGTGTGAAGCAGAGTTGTTTTCCTGTTCGTGACCTCGAGTTTTGTTTTGCACTCACTCACAAGTGACAAGATACTCTCGGGCTGCTTGAGAGTGTATGCAAGACTTCTAGCACTACTAGTGCCCTCCTGCAAAACTTCATGCTCTCTTGCTTAGCTTCCTTCTGCAACGGGGCCAATATAGTGCAGATCGTGATTGCAATTTGCAAACGGAGCACTTTAACAGCTTTTGTGCTTGAGATGCAGCTGAGAGGCCTTCTCTAAAAGGCCGTTGGAGTGGTTTATTTTTGTGTGAGAAGCATTTTCGTTTTCCTTTTTTTCAAACAGGAAGGAAGTGCCCAAAAGGCTCAACTTCCTGTTTTTGCCTAGCATGCTCCTCCCAGTTATTTGTCCCTCTCCTGACCACTTTTCTTTGGAATTTGGAGCTGGAAGGATCACTCTCCTTGTCTGCTGCATTAATACCATTGTAGTTAAGGGCTTTATTTTTGGGATATCACAATTAAGTTAAAAAACTGCCGTTTAAGGGTGTTTGTTGCTAGACTGGGGACATGCAACTGGATTTATTTGTACCTTTATTCAATTTTTAAAATGTATTATGGTGGGTGGCCTGCAGTTTTAGTAGGGGCCTAGGTTATTTGTGCATAAAATGATCTTCTTTCGTAAAGGAAAAATGTTGCACAGTTCAGTACATTGTCTTCTCCATGTTTTTAATATGTTTGCAATATTGATTTAATTCACTATATGGCCCAGTCTGCCAATAGGCCTTCCAACACGTAGGCCCAGTACTAGTCATTGGTGCATGAAACAACTGTTGCTGTGGTGTCTGTTGAATTGAAACATCATTTAGGCCATGGATGGCATTGAATTGCATTCCAAAATGTGTTTTGGGGTATTTCATGTTTTTTTCTGCAAACAGGATATCGGAGGGGTAATTAAATTTTATGCCATCAAAGTATATGTATTTTTGTACAATTTCTCATCCCAGTTATCTTCCGTTTTTGCCATTGTTGAACTAATGCTCTTTTTTCTGTGTTGCCTGTCCATACCTTCTTTGTCTGGCCAGTGTGTGAGTGTGTTTGCCATAGGCCACCATTTGTCTTTGTTCCCCATATCATGTGTCCAGGGGGCATATTTAATAGTCAGTGTCCAAACGTTTACATATATTCTTTGATTTCTAGGCCTCCTGCATGTTCTTTAGACCATGTGGCTGGCGGTCATTTTGTGTAATCAGCCTGTTTGCTTTTGACATAGGCCTAACTGTCTTCTTTATTGTGCCATGCCTTCTTGTTGGTTGTTGTGACCATATAGCTGATGAGCATTTTGTGTAGATAGCCAGGGTGCCTTTGGCATAGGCCTGCATGTGTTCTTTGTTTTCCAAGACTCCTTCTTGTTGTTTTCTACATGTGGCTGGTGGCCATTTTGTGTAGGCAGCCGGTTTGATTCATATAGCCATGTCTGAACTGGGGTGGCAGAGTGGGCTAAGGAACGGTGATGGATTAAACCCAGATCTTTTGACTGGGTGTGAGTGTTTGATTGATTCAGATGCTCCGTCCATCACCACCCCCTTTTGTACCGCTTTTGGCCGCCATAAGTGTGGCAGGGTACGCTCAGACGTGAGTCCCTTGCTCACTTTGCCACTGGTTTCAAGCAAGCCGGGCTGAAGACGGCTGGAATGCCAGAAACCGGTCCTCGGAAGCTTGTTTCCGGTCCAGGGAAGACATGGCTTGGCAGTTCGGGGGTGGACTGTTCCCATGAGGCACAGGGTCAGACTGATTTGCATATAGCCATGTCTGAACTGGGGTGGCAGAGTGGGCTAAAGAACGGTGATGGTTTAAACCCAGATATTTTGACTGGGTGTGAGTGTTTGATTGATTCAGATGCTCCGTCCATCACCACCCCCTTTTGTACCGCTTTTGGCCGCCATAAGTGTGGCAGGGTACGCTCAGACGTGAGTCCCTTGCTCACTTTGCCACTGGTTTCAAGCAAGCCGGGCTGAAGACGTCTGGAATGCCAGAAACCGGTCCTCGGAAGCTTGTTTGCGGTCCAGGGAATACATGGCTTGGCAGTTCGGGCTGGACTGTTCCAATGAGGAAGAGGGTGAGACTGATTTGCATATAGCCATGTCTGAACTGGGGTGGCAGAGTGGGCTAAAGAACGGTGATGGATTAAACCCAGATCTTTTGACTGGGTGTGAGTGTTTGATTGATTCAGATGCTCCGTCTATCACCACCCCCTTTTGTACCGCTTTTGGCCGCCATAAGTGTGGCAGGGTATGCTCAGACGTGAGTCCCTTGCTCACTTTGCCACTGGATTCAAGCAAGCCGGGCTGAAGACATCTGGAATGCCAGAAACCGGTCCTCGGAAGCTTGTTTCCGGTCCAGGGAAGACATGGCTTGGCATTTCGGGCTGGACTGTTCCCATGAGTTACAGGGTCAGACTGATTTGCATATAGCCATGTCTGAACTGGGGTGGCAGAGTGGGCCAAAGAACGTTGATGGATTAAACCCAGAACTTTTGGCTGCGTGTGAGTGTTTGATTGATTCAGATGCTCCGTCCATCACCACCCCCTTTTGTACCACTTTTGACTGCCATAAGTGTGGCAGGGTATGCTCAGACTTGAGTCCCTTGCTCACTTTGCTACTGGATTCAAGCAAGCCGGGCTGAAGACGGCTGGAATGCCAGAAACCGGTGCTCTGAAGCTTGTTTCCGGTCGAGGGAAGACCTGGCTTGGCATTTCGGGCTGGACTGTTCCCAAGAGGCACAGGGTCAGACTGATTTGTATATAGCCATGTCTGAACTGGGGTGGCAGAGTGGGTTAAAGAACAATGATGGATTAAACCCAGATCTTATGACTGGGTGTGATTGTTTGATTGATTCAGATGCTCCGTCCATCACCACCACCTTTTGTACAGCTTTTGGCCGCCATAAGTGTGGCAGGGTACGCTCAGACGTGAGTCCCTTGCTCACTTTGCCACTGGATTCAAGCAAGCCGGGCTGAAGACGGCTGGAATGCCAGAAACCTGTCCTCGGAAGCTTGTGTCTGGTCCAGGGAAGACATGGCTTGGCAGTTCGGGCTGGACTGTTCACATGAGGCACAGAGTCAGACTGATTTGCATATAGCCATGTCTGAACTGGAGTGGCAGAGTGGGCTAAAGAACGGTGATGGATTAAACCCAGATCTTTTGACTGGGTGTGAGTGTTTGATTAATTCAGATGCTCCGTCCATCACCACCCCCTTTTGTACCGCTTTGTTCACCATAAGTTGGCAGGGTATGCTCAGACGTGAGTCCCTTGCTCACTTTGCCACTGGATTCAAGCAAGCCAGGCTGAAGAGGGCTGTAATGCCAGAAACCGGTCCTCGGAAGCTTGTTTCCGGTCCAGGGAAAGCATGGCTTGGCAGTTCAGGCAGGACTGTTGCCATGAGGCACAGGGTCAGACTGATTTGCATATGGCTATGTCTGAACTGGGGTGGCAGAGTGGGCTAAAGAACGGTGAAGGATTAAACCCAGATCTGTTGACTAAAATAGTGATGTTGAATCAAATGTGCCCCTTTCGCAAAGTATTACACAATTGTTTCAGGAGACAGAGCAAAGTGGACAGCAGCCAAAGTTTCCGAAAGATTTAGACTTATGAAAGGGGATGATGATGAATTTGATGATGATGACTGGGCAGTCAAGGTTCAAGGTGACACAGAGGAGTCTGGCAGAGGAGTCTGCCATTCCTATTCAACCTGCTCTGAGGGATGCAGAACAGGTAGCACCGCCACCAGCTCCCATTTTTACAAAACCTCAGCTGAGACCTGCACCCACCCTTACCTCCCAAGTAGCAGAGAGGCAATCAACTCCCACCTACCTCTAGTTCTTTTTCAGGCATTGGTAGTGGCACAGTAAAAAAGTATTCCTCCCCAGTTTGGGACTTTTTTACAGTTAGCAAAAAGGGGGAGCACATTGCAGTCTGCAGCATTTGCAGCACAAGTGTCTGTCGAAGTAAGCCTGGTACACATTATGGTCCTGGACACGAAATGATCCATGTGAAAAAAAACATCACACAATCCAGTGGGAGGAGCACCTTAAAAATGTGCTGAACATTGTTGTGGTGGTGAGGAGAGCCAAGAGACCTCAGCTACAAGTCCAATGAGGGTGGAAGATGATGGTGAGGAAGAAGAAAGCTGCCCTGTCCCCAGCAGTTTGGAAGCAGAATCACCACCTTAGAAACTTTACAATGGCACATGAAGTCTCTGAGTGAAGTGGAGACACCACAGCATACTGTGACTGCACCTCCATGATGAACATTTAGTCTGCCACCACCATCTACTTCGTGAAAGAAGCATGTGTCAGAAGCCCCAGAATAAAACAAAATCCCGACTACAATTAGGGGCATGTTTAGGTAGGAGGAACCCTATGTGCAGAATGACCCAACCGCCCATTTATATAATGAAAAGCTGGCAAAAATGTTAGAAATGGACCTCCTCTTGTTTTCCTTTGTGGAAGGAGAGGGATTCTTAAAATATGTGGCAGCCATCTGCCCAAAATGAAAGGTACCAAGTCAGACCTATTTTGCTAGAGTTACTGTTCCAATGCTGCATCATGATGTGCTGCAGTTGGCTGGACAAGCTTTTCAGCAAAGTGTTGTTCACTCTAACCACCTGACAACAGACATGTGGTCCGGTTGTCGGGTGACTAATTACATTTGCATCACTGCAGACTGGATCTTTTTTGTGTGGGTAAAACAAAAAATATCTGTAGGTATTGGCCCTGAACAAAGTTTTAAGAGTGTTTGATGGAATGCAACATTGACCATTGTCGCCATGGAGAAATCATATCAGGCTGTATACATCTTGTAAAAATTTGACAGCAAGTTATATGAATGGTTGCATTCCAGGGGTCTCAGGATTGGTGTTGTTCCCACGGACAATGGCAGTAACATAATGAAGTGAAAGGTAGTGTACCTGGCGCATTCTGATTCAATTTGTGATGATGTTACGATAAGTGTGCAATGTTGTGTAAATGCCTACTGAGCATAAGTTCAATAACCTTAGAGGCCCAGCCCCTCAAGGGCGACTGGGACAACAACATGCAACAACAACATTAAGCAATAACACGTTCAATGCTTTTTGTCAAATGTTCATTCAAATTAACTTTTTATATTTTTTCACAAGGTTCACTGAAGAATTTTACATCGTTGGTATTTTTCACATATTTTTGATATGTTACAGTTCTCATACATATATATACATTATTGATTTCACACCCAATGCATTTCGAGACATGCGTCTCTTCTTCAGGGGTATAGCCGAAAAAGAAATTATATAAAATGAGACCAATTCATTTACAGAAAGTTTGTACACTATCTAACTCAGTGAATAAAGCCCAATCACCAACACCAGTGTGACAAGCCACCTTAGCCAAACTTACTTGAAATCCTCAATGTAATCCTATGGAACAAAGAGCGAAACAAACAAATAAACTAAATCAAAATCCAACATGATAATTGCCTCAATTAAGGCTTCAAACAACGAAAACCAAAGCCTCTATACCTTGAGTTCCTTGTATCAATCTTAATGCTGAAGGGATAATAGACAACTTCCTCTGCAAATCTGGCACTGAAAAATTATAATGACTCCAGTCAAAATCATCTTATCAACTAAAAAAATGACTGTAGGAAGGGGGAGTCTCTAGTTGGCGCAGTGTAACACTAGCGACAAGCAGGGACTCTCCTCTTCCTCGTCAGGGCTGAGGGTTACCTTCCAGACAACCTCTGCTTACCCTCTAGGTAGTGTGGCTTAAGCAGTCGTAGGCTAATCTTTGGGGCACATAGGGTTAAACACTTGCAATATTACACCTTCACAACCAACCCACCACACAACGAGACCAGACTGTATTCTGTAAAAATATATATCTTTATATAGATTTTAAGCAGGCTTATGAATACAGTCAACGTATTTTACGATAACGGTTGCAAATTACTTAGTTCCGGTTGCCACAGTTCTTTCTAGCAATTTTTAAGCGTTCTCTTAGGGCCCTCAGGCCGGTGTCAACAAAGTTCTTGTGGAGCAGGCGGCTTCCAGGGGATCTGTCCCACGTCGCGTTGCCTTCCCGGGGTCGCTGTTCATTGCGGCTCTCAGCCGAGCAGTTCACGGGTCATCCGGGGCAGCGGTGTTCTGTGGCGGCAGGGTCCTCTCCTCGTCGTCCGCTCCGACCCTGGAGGCGGTGGCTGTGTGGTGGCGGCAAGTGGCAGTACGGTCCCCAAGTGCAGGACGTACCCAGCCAAGTGCCGGTGCAGCTGTACGCTCACAGCTGGGCTGTCGGGCAGGCTACCGACCTTGCGGATTCTCACAGGGCAACTGTCCGTCTTTGCAAGTGGGTTGGCTGCTCGTAGCGCAGTCAACTCGAGAGCTCGGACCGGACGGGTCCTCCTTCGCTTTGCTCTCGGGCTCCCGGTGCAGTTGCGGTCACGGTGTTCGGGCCAGCGGCAGCTGGTCCTCACTTTGCTTTCGCTGTTGCTTTGGGCCCCGGTCACGGTGGTCAGGTGGATGTCGTTTGCCTTGGAGGAGCTTCCTCCGTCGGTACTGCAGCGATAAGCAGCACACGCAGTCGCTTTCTTTCAGGGTGTAGCGCCCACTGGTCCTGGGGCGCTGGTCAGGGGGCAAGTTCAGTTGCAAGCCCTTGGAGATCTTTTAACAGAGTTTGGCACAAAGTAAAGCAAAAGTCTTCTCGCAGTCTTTCCTTCTTCCTCTCCTTCGGCAGCAAGGCACCAGACACAGGCAAGAGTCAGCACCCTTCCTTGTCTCTCACGGTCCTTCTCGTCGGGCAGAGTCCTTCTGTAGCCCAAACAGGATCTAATTTCTAAGGAGCAGGGCTCCTTCTTTTATAGGCCATTTCTTTTGTTCTCGCAGGCCAGGGGGGCCTTTGCATAGCCACTCTCAGTCCTTGAGTACCCCGGTGGGTGCACTCCGGCTTCTGCTTTCAGTGTGAGGGGCAGGCGCATCAGACGCCCCACAGGAGGTGGAGCCAGCATTGTGCGGACAGGGGCGGCCAGAGTACCTTGTTGATGGGGGCTTCGCCCTTCCTGGGCCAGGTGCCGGCTGAGTCATCAGCCGCTCCCCAGGAGGGTGGAGCCAGCATTGTGGTGGCCGAGCACAGCTACAGTTCGAGTCAAGAGGCACTCCTACCTCCCACTAAGGTGTAATCTGCGCATTCACCACCTGTCATCCTCCCAGCCCTGTCACTCACACGTCCCAGACAGTCAGATACACATACCAGCAGAGGCGGGCTATAATGGTTAAGCAAGCAAATACTAACTTTCTAAAAGTAGCATTTGCAAACCCAGGATACTAAAATACACTTTACTAAAAGAAATATTTTATCATCCTGAGTTCAGGCATACTAAACATGACTCGCTACCATGCTCCTTGAGCCTGCTGGGATTATAGGGTGTAATAATTCCAGCAGCTCAGTCTGGCCTAATGGAGCAGGTAGCCTTCAACAGTGAAATACGGTTTTGGTTGTAAGTCACTACTAGGACATGCCACACACATCAGGGCTTGTCCTACCTTACACCTACAACGCACCCTGCCGGCAGGCCTACCATAGGGGTGACTAATATGTAGTCAAGGGAAGGTTCGGGGCTGGCAAGTGGGTGCACTTGCCCAGCTAGCGTGACAGTACGAGACCGCACGCGGGTTCTGCGGTCGCAGTTCCCAGACACATCGTTACGGCTGCTTCGGTGGGTGGCGCAACCAGCGCTGCAGGCCCACCAGCAGTATTGGCATCTACAAGCCCCGGCACTCTCTAGTGCGCGTTACTAGGGACTAACAGTAAATCCAATGCACCAATCATGGATACCAATCGCATGTACAATTTACAGTAGGGAGCACTTGCACTGCGGCACGGGTCAGCCGTGGCGCAGTGCCCTGAGTATCGGAAAACCAGCAAAACATCGGAGGCACATCAGCAAAAAGTGGAAGGGAGACTCACGCCAAGGTGCCAGGTCTAACAATGACCCAACAGTAAATCTGAACATAATCCGTATGTTACCTAAAAGAATGATGATAGTGATAGTGTAACTCAATAATCTGTGGAAAAAAACGAAGTAATATGCTCTTAGTTCTCTAGTCTTAATAATAATAGAATAGTAAACAGCCATAATATTAACATCTATTCACACAACGACGTGTGTGTAAACAGCCATAGTCTTACCTACACGGTGCAATAGTGAGTAAGTGATTGTGTGAGTGATGGTGATTGATGATTCATGTGATGGTAGCAGACAGTGAAGTATGTCTTAAACTGTAACCTGGGAACTTGTGGAGGCGTCCCCTTGACCCTAGCACCTTGAAACCCCCCGAAGTGAGTAATTGTGCTATACAAAATCACCATATTGGTTGATTGATTGATTTGCAATGTTTGGGGCCTGAGTGATTTGTGATCATTTTTCCCTGGAGGAGATTCGTCTTCACCAACTTATTTAGCACAATTTAATTAACTTGTATCGCCCACTCCTATGATCCTTTTGGCTTTTTCACCATCTAGGATGGCTGCCCCAGACAACCATTTGATTGACAAGACTGCCAAATTCCAATCCGTTGCTTGAATTAAAGGGGAGACAGTGCACATTCTACCATGCTTGGATTCAAGCAGGCAACCATTGCACCAGTCTGTAATAAGATTATCAAGTGACTGCAAGTGATGATTGATGTGGAGACTGACAGTGAGGGTTGGTGTGTTGAACTGTAATTCTGGAGATTTCTTTAAGTGATTATTGATTTGAAATGTTTGGGGCCTGAGTGACTGGCGAACATTGTTTTCCCTGTAGGTAATCGGGGCTTTCCCATTTAGCCATATTTATTTGCAGGGTCCTTCGCCTTTTTCTGATTCTTCAAAGACCAGAACATTCACTGAAGTTAACAAACAAAACCTATGAAAAATACCGCATTTCTGTTTCTCTACTCGTTCTTCAGTAGCAGTGCACTGCATGTCTATCTTGCATGGGTCATGATGATGACTGGTCTCGGACTGAGTTACTTGGAGTGAGGAATTAGTAGGATGAGGGAATAACTTCGGGAATACCTCATCAATAGCTATAAGCAAAGACGTTATTGCTTCAGCTCTAAGGTAAACCAAGATTTTAAAGCCTATTACTCAGCTATGTTGAAAAGAGAGAGGTGGTTTATGAAATGCTGCTGTATGTGTGTGTAGTGTGTGCATTCTTGCGTGTGTTTGTTGAACTTGTGGCTAAACTGAAACTCTGAGTCCCCCTCTTGTTACACTGCTTATAAAACTTACCCTCCTTCTTTCCTTCTCCTTGATTCTAAAATACACTTCCTCTTTTACAATCCCTATGCCTTCTTCTAGTCTCCTGCATGAACGAAAGGCAACAACACTCTTGCTTACTTACCGGGCCAGCCCAGACAAGTACCAAAGAGAGGACATTCCCAAGGAGAATGCAAATGCACCACCTAATTTTGCAACACATATATTTTCTTTTGACAATCATATTTGGAAAACTGGGTGGGTGGGTTCACTCCTGAACCTAGAAGGCACAACATTTAGATATCTGATAACTTGGGTCTCATGGAAATAAGGACTGTGTGCAATATATTTATCTATACTCTGTCATACTCATTCCTTTGTTTCCTTCCACAACAGATAGAATGATGTGCTGCTCATTGCCCAGATGAATGTTGTCCTTGTGCAGTGTTTGTCTTTAACAAAACTTTCCCCAACTCCCCCTTCCCATACATTCATCAAACCCCTAACCCTATTCCCCTGGGAAGTGATTTATTGAGGTGTGGCTTGATTTACACCATCAATTGATGCCACATTTGGTGGGGCAAACGTGTTGGAAGCAACATCAACTTACTTAAGGATATTCTAAGCAATAGCCCACACTGGCCTCATGAACCCACCTACACACAGCCAATGTGAGACCAAGATGGCTGCCTGGTAGGATCTCCTGTGAAGAGCTCCCAGTGCTGGGGATCCCATACCGGGCTTTATCCCTGTTAGCACCCACCAGCTCGTCGGAACGAAAGCAGGAAAAGTAACGGGAGTAAGAGTAACTGGAACCTCAAGTAACTGGATTGCCCGGGCGGCTCGTTGACCTGTTTCACGGAGGATGGAGCTGGAAGCTGCGGGAGCCTGCTGAGCCGCCACTGGACACTCTCCTTCATGCACCCACATCGCGCCACCGAGACCGAGACGGAGCGGTACCACAAGCACTCGATTGCCCGGATTGCCCACTGACCTGAGTGAAAGAGGCTGGAGCCTGAGGATACGGGAGCCTGCTGCTGAGCCGGCACTCTTTGTCGGTGACTGACGCCTGAGGAGCCCCGCAACCTGCCACTGGATCCGTGTCTTCAGACACCCCCATCGAGGCGCAGTGGCTGGGCAGCTGAAGCTACGGGTGCCTGCTGAGCCGGCACCGTAGATTGTCCTGACTTCGGCCCACACCATGGCAGAGGATTCACGGCGGCATCGGGGGCTGAGTGAGGCCCCCCACCCCCCGCCCGCTCCACGGCAGAGACGGGGGCTGCACTGGTTGCTGCGGCCAGCGGTGAATAGCAGAGGAGCAGATCCGCCGGCTCCACAGCAGTGAGCCATGGCGGCATCGGAGGGCAGAGAGACCCCCCCCGCCCACTCCACGGCAGAAACGTGGGCTGCTGTTACGGTTGCTGCGACCAGCCCACCTCATGCCGCGGCCATGACAACGGTCCCCCCTCCTCCCGCTAGCTCTGCAGCAGTTGTGTGACACCGCTGCTCAGAAGAGTGAGAGTTGAGGCTAACGGGACCCGGAGGGACGCCGGATCAATGGATCAATGGAGGCTGCTCAGAAGAGTGAGAGCTGAGGCTCATGGGACCAGGAGGGACGCCGGATCAATGGATCAATGGAGGCTGGAGGTGACAGCGACATATGAGGGCTGAGAGAGGCCCCCATCCAGACCTTTACACGCTTTGATTGAGGAATACAACTACAAGACTTTTACACGCTTTGATTAAGGACTACAACTGCAAAACTTTGCTGGCAAACTCAACAGGCTCACGGTGCGGCTTGCACATAAGGTATTTATTTCACCCCACCCGCCTGATCACAATTTCTAAGCTATATCCTTTGTTCAAAATGGCTGGGGCCATAAAACTGTAGCAATAAATCCCCCTCATGCCTCTGATGTCCACGAGGCTCCCAGCTCAACTCCTCCACACAAGACTACCAGAAATAGAGATAAGCCTCCTTCCCATCATGCTTTGAACAGTGCTTGCTCTAATGGAAAGTGAAACTGCCCTTCCCTATGCTCAAAGTAATAGCAGCAGACAGAGGACTAACTCCCCTATCTCTCATAACGGTTCGGCCATCTTAGACTGTCTATCCTGGGCGACCATCATGGACTAGTCATTCCTCAAGACTGAGTGTCTGCCTTTCTACAGTGGTATTATATGTTACTATACTATATGTTATGATATTATATGTTTACAGTGGTATTTTATTTACGACCATCATGGACTAGTCATTCCTCAGGACTGAGTGTCTGCCTTTCTACAGTGGTATTATATGTTACTATACTATATGGTATTATATTATATGTTTACAGTGGTATTTTATCTACAGGGGCATTATATTCCTAGTTGGATCTTGCACATCTCACTCTTTCCTCACCTGTAATGCACCGATGTAACCCCATATATTTACATCATATGTTTACAAGCCAGACGAAGATAGGGTGTCTGCCTTTTACAGTGGTTTTATATGTCTATATTCCTAATTGTTTCCTGCACATTCCCCTTTTTCTTCACCTGTATGCACTGATTGCTACCTCATATATTTTGGCTGCTCACTAAGGTCACTTTTGGTCACATATATCTATATTCCTAATTGTATCCTGCACATTCCACTTCTTCTTCACCTGTATGCACCGATTGCTACCTCATATATTTTGGCTGCTCACTAGGGGCACTTTTGGTCACATATATCTATATTCCTAATTGTATCCTGCACATTCCACTTCTTCTTCACCTGTAGGCACCGATTGCTACCTCATATATTTTGGCTGCTCACTAGGGGCACTTCTGACCTCATATAATTTTTGGTTGCAACTGTATTTTGGCTATTGACTCATGTACCTCATTTGTTATTGATTATTCACTATTTGACTACTATTTGACTACTCAGTATTTTGGCTATGGACTCATGTACCTCATTTATTACTGACTACTCACTATGTTATACAACTTATAACTTCTGCTGCGGCACTATCTTGTTACTGATCCATGTACCTCATCGATTTTTGACCACTCTTTTTTTGGACTAATTGCTATTGTCACTTGTGATTCAGGTATTTTACTGTCTGCATCGGTCATCCATGCTAGTATATCGTCAGTACTATAACTACATTATACTCTGTATACGTTTGCTACCGACACCGACTTCACTTTTTACTCCTGTAATGCACCGACTAATTGCTCACATAGAACCCGTTACATTTATGTAACCTGCTCCCATTCCTAGTTTTATTCCTGTATGCACCCATTCTCACTGTCTATTTTTGGTTTGCACACAATGCTACCTCTATATTTTGGTTATCTTGTCACTCACTAGTGTCTCACGGGTACCACGCAACCTACTGCCTGCATTTTGCTTTGCACAGATCGCTACCTTTATATGTTGGCTATTTTTGCTACTCACTATTGTCAAGTGTGTAAGTGTGTACCATGTAACTTATTGAATGCATTGTTCTTTGCACATTGCTACCTCTATATGTTGGCTATTTTTGCTACTCACTATTGTCAAGTGTGTATCATGTAACTTACTGACTGCATTGTTCTTTGCACATGTGTATCACTATTGTCCACCTTCCCACACCCACTTTTAACCCCACACCCACCTACACCGCCATCCCATCATGGAGCCCATCGGCAAACACACATATAAAATCAACTACCCACCCGCACGCACCAAAAAAGCCGCTAAACGCTTTAAACACAACTTCCTGAGGTCCCACCCTGAAACCTCCTTTGTTGACACCTACTTCTCTCCGGTCAATGGATCCCTGAACATCGATATCATCTTCCACACCTCTCGCAGAGCTCAATGGAGAAAAACGTTCCTCACCCTACTCACTGTCTCCACCACCAGGAAATCCGCGCATGGCTTAACTGTCTCCATCACACCATTCCAACTCTTCCTAGGCAGAACCACCATTACGATCCACAATAACGGGATTGTCCTAATTCAATCCACAGACAGGAACTTGGAACTACTAGACAACCTGTTCCCCACTTTCAAAGAGAACCTCTCCAACCATCGGACTTCCACTCACATCCCCTCCAGTAACATCACCCCGGACTTCACAGCCCCCACCAACAACGCTTCTAACCTAGCGCAGCACCAGAACGACATGCACATCACCACTTCCCCCACCACACCAGTCGATCACCCACCGGCTGTAACCACCCCACACTTCGCGATCACAGACACAATTAGCTCCCCATCTTACACCAGCCGCCCCCACACCTCCGTCCCGGGGACCCCCACCCATAACACTCCCACTCCTCCTCTCCCCCCTGATATCACAGACCCTGCCCACAACCCCCCTAACCTAGCTCAGCGCCAGAACGACACACATAGCGACAATTCCCACACTCTGTCCCCCCCTTCTCTCAGCCCCCACTCCCACACGCTAACTAACCATGCAGACCACATCACCTCTACTATCTTAACTCCCCCTCCCCATGACAGGACCATCTCCAACCCTAGCTCCCCCCACACTCTCAGCCCTCACTACCCCTCAGGCTCCCCCATCACCACCATCATACACTCCACTTCCACCCCGCTCTCTCCGCCTACCACGAATTCCCTCCTCTACGCCACCAACCTCCTCCGTATTCCATCCACTCGCATCGCCCCCTTACCCCCCTCCTCCCTAACACCAACCCGTACGATGACATCACAGAGCCCTGCATGAACACCAACCCCCCACCCCACCCACACGATAAGTCCCAGGTCAGCCACCCACCCCCAGCACCAACACTTATCCCACGCTGGACAAGATTATGGCCTCCCTCCTACAACTCAAAGAAGAAATTCACACCATCAAAGAAGACATGCACACCATAAAAGAGCTACTCACCACACCCCCTAGACTCACCTCACTCACCACCACCCCCCCTTTCAACTTGCTCTCCTCCCGTCCTGACGACGAGCCTAAGCTACGTCCCTCACACAGGACCGCGATCCATGCCCACAATCGCAACAACCGCACCCGCCGTTCTCACTGGACCGCGATCCCTGCCCACAATCCCAACAACCGCCCCCGTCGCACATGCAAACCTCTTTCAGATCTCGACACTCTCTCCCTCCTCCGCTCCTACGACCCTGAATCCCTAAACCTCACAACCACCTCGACCTCGCACCACTCCATTCCCACATTACTCTCAAATCCCCATAGACCCTGCACTCTAAACAACAGAATATCCATTCCGAATAACCTTAGAAAAGTCCCCCTCTCTCTAGTTCCCTCTTCCTCCCCTGACACACCCCGTCTCAAATGCACTCTCCTAAACTTTAGGTCGGCTTCTAGACACTCCTCCGCCATCGCTGAGCTCATCCTATCATTGGACCTTGACCTAATCTTCCTGACTGAAACCTGGCTAACCGAATCTTCTATACCTATAATGGACATTCTGGTTCCCCCCAACTACCACATTATTAGGCTTAACAGGTCTGGCAAGATAGGCGGCGGAATCGCATGCATATACAGGAACAGCCTTTCTGTTCTGAAAGTCTCTGCGCCTTCCCTACCCTCTCCAACTTGCTATGAATACATCTGCCTCAATATCATCAGTGATGGCAAACCGATATGCTATCTTCATGGCATTTACCACCCACCTAGAGACAACCTCCTCTTCGCCCAACAAATGATGGACTTGATTTCAACCAACGCCGGACGACAGCTCACCCAAATATACCTTGGTGACTTCAACCTCCATTGGAACGATCTTAATGATGCGGTGGTTAATAGTCTCAAAAGCTTCCTCAGCGCCCTGGATCTCACACAATTATGCAACAGCCCGACCCACGAGAAAGGTTCTATCCTCGACCTTATCATCGCCAGAGAGGACGCTGCTCAACTTGAGTCTATCCAACCCTGTGACTGGTCAGACCATCACACTGTCACATTCCACATCAATGAAAAAGTCAAACTCAACCCGGTTCAACCCTCCAGACCTCAAGTCTGGAAAAGAGACCTGAAAAAACTCAACCCAGTCTCCTTACGCCCGAACAGACGTGACATCCTTCTCCCGCCCACGGGCGCTACAGATGTACAATCCCTGACTGACCACTATCTCAACGCCATGACCTCAATAATTAATGAGGCTGCTCCTATGCAGCTAAAAAGGGTCTCCGCTAAAATCTCCAATCCATGGTACGACAGGAGTCTCAATGAAGATAGACGAGCCATGCAAATGGCAGAGCGCACCTGGAGGGCAGCTCCCTCTGCACTGCACCTGAAAACCCTGAAGAAAAAGAGAATCGCCTACTTCAGGAAAATAAAGCGCTCAAAAGCAAACTTCTTCAGCCTCCAGCTCGACCAAGCAAAAAACCGCCCAAGAAAACTGTTTGAGTTAATCAGAACACAAACCAAGGAACAACCCCAACCTCTCAGTACCTTGCACGAAGCACCCTCCTGTGAAGACTTCGCCGCTTTCTTTACCCAAAAAACTGACAACATAAAGAGTGATCTTCGCGCGGACGCAAGACTCCACACCACACTCAACTGCTTAACACCCACTGGACCCAAAAACAATGCTACATGGTCAACCTTTGAAACCTACTCCGAAGAAGACATAGACAAACTGCTCAGCACCCTGAAACCTTCCAATCACCTCACGGATCCCCTCCCTGCTAACGCTGTCAAAGATTTCACCCCACTACTCCTTCCACTCTGTACTAAGATTATCAACAGCTCGCTCCAAGAAGGAACCATCCCTGACTCCCTTAAAGTTAGACAAGTCACACCTCTGCTAAAGAAACCTACTGCCGACCCATCCGACCTAAACAACTACCGTCCCATTACCAATATTCCCACTCTCGCCAAATTATTGGAAAAATGCGCTCAACTACAACTGACTAAACACATTGATCTGTTTGATCTCCTCAACCTTCATCAATCAGGCTTCCGAGCAGGTCACAGCACCGAAACTGCTATGACTCACATAATCGACGACGCCCTTCAAATCCTAGATCAAGGGGATACCTGCCTCCTCATCCTTCTTGATCTCTCTTCAGCGTTCGACACTGTTAAACATGAGAAATTACTCGATCTGTTGAACACAATAATGGGTCTTTCCGGGACTGTTCTCAAGTGGTTCACCTCCTTTCTACACAACAGGTCACAGAAATTCAAGAGTAACAACCTGATGTCCTCTCCAATACCTGTTTCGTTAGGTGTCCCCCAAGGATCCTCCCTTTCACCAACATTGTTCAACTTAGTTATGGAACCTCTCACCACCTTGCTGCAAGCATCCAATGTACTTTTTCACATGTACGCAGATGACACTCAACTATATCTCAAATTACAATCCCCCAATGACATCTTACTCCTGAACTCTACAATCAGAAGCACCTAATCCCGGTTTGCTGATAATCATCTCAAACTCAATGCTCTGAAAACAGAATTCCTGCTGATCTCACCTCCAGCGAAGATCGCTACCACTCAAACCTGGCTTAAACAGCTAACTGCACTCAGTGTCCAACCCACCATAGTGGATTCAGCGAAATCCCTAGGCATAACTCTCGACTCCAATCTCAACATGCAGCATCATATCAGCAAGGCTACTAAGGGAGCGAACTTCCAAATCAATACCCTAAGGAAACTTAAACCCTTCCTACCAGCCAAAGACTTCCAAACTGCAGTACAAGCACTAGTCATCCCGCGAATTGAATACGGCAGCACCGCCCTCTGCGGTCTCCCGTTAACCACTACTGCACCCCTAAGAGCCTCTCTAAACGCTGCAGCAAGACTCATCACTGGATCAAAAAAGCACTCTCATATCTCCCCTGACCTGAAATCACTAGACTGGCTGCCTTTTGAAGCCAGAATACATCTGAAAATTGCATGCATGACTCACAAGGCTCTACACCTGAGCTCTCCCGGATACCTCACTCAGAAGCTGTCAATCTTTGGCGGCTCTAGAAACACCAGAGGCACAAACAATCTTCTGCTAAAACCTCGAAGATTCCGGAAAGAAAAAAACTTATAAACGCTCTTTCTCAGGAATGGCACCCAGGATCTGGAACTCACTCCCTCCTGAAACTAGGCTCATCTCCTCCACTACACTTTTTAAGAAAGAAGTGAAAGCTATTTTTATGGCCAAATACACCTGACCTATGAGCATGGATCTAGAAAGACTATACACCGACCTGTATTATTATGTTCGAACTCTATGACTATGTATTTCACCTGTATTATTGACGCTACTGACTATCTATGCACACTTTTAACTGTTATATTTATATTATTGATTTGCTGTACTAATTTGCTCCCTCACGTACCTACCCTTCCCATTTATTATGTTTAAATTCACTCTTGTTGGTATTCCCGGCTTTGTAAAGTGCTCTGATATCTGCAAAGATCTTGTTCGCGCTATATAAAACTTTCAAAATAAAAATAAATAAATAAATAGATTCAAGCAATCAATCAGAACATTTGTAAAATGCACTACTCACCCTTGGGGGTCTCAAGGCACTGGGGGGAAATGCTGCTACTGCTCAAATTGCCAGGTCTTGAGTAGTCTTCTGAAGGTTAGCAGATCCTGGGTCTGCCGTAGGAGGATGGGGAGGGTATTCCAGGTCTTGGCTGTGAAGTGGGAGAAGGATCTGCCACCGGAGGTGGCTTTTCGGATGTGGGGGATGGTGGCGAGGGCGAGATAGGTGGAGCTGGCAGTTGGGGGTATAGAAGGGGAGTTGTCTGTTGATGTATGCTGGTCGCTGTTGTGAAGTGCCTTGTGTGCGTGGGTGAGGAGCTTGAAGGTGATCCTCTTGTTGACAGGAAGCCAGTGCAGGTCTCTCAGGTGGGGTGTGATGTGGCTGCAGCGGGGGATGTTGAGGATCAGGCGTGAAGAGGCGTTCTGAATGTGTTGTAGTTGTTTCAGGAGTTTGGCCGAGACTCCAGCGTAGAGGGCATTTCCGTAGTCCAACCTGCTGCTCATGAGAGCCTGGGTGACCGTTCTTCTTGTTTCAGTGGGGATCCACCTGTAGATCTTGCGGAGCATGCACAGGGTGTTGAAGCAGGAGGATGAGATGGTGTTGACCTGCTTTGACATGGAAAGAGTAGAGTAGAGGATGAACCCCAGGTTGAATGCGCGGTCGGTGGGTGATGGTGCTGTTCCCAGTGCAGTCGCCCACCAGGAGTCATCCCAGGCCAAGGGGGTGGAGCCGAGGATGAGGACCTCTGTCTTGCCCGAGTTTAGCATCAGGCGGCTGTTCTTCATCCACTCGGCGACGGCTTTCATTCCTTAGAGGAGGTTGGTTTTGTCAGTGAGGGGGTCCTTGGTGAGGGATAGGATCGGCTAGGTGTTGGTCAGCGTAGGAGATGATGTTGAGGTCATGCAGTCGGGCTGAGGGATGAGCCCTGGGGTACGCCGCAAATGATCCCGGTGGCTTCGGAGCAGAAAGGGGGAGGCGGACGCTCTGGGTTCTGCCAGAGAGGAAGGAGGTGGTCCAGTCTAGAGCCTTGTCTCGGGTCCCAGCGTTGTGGAAGCATGTGCGTAGGGTGTGGTGGCAGACAATGTTGAAGGCGGCTGACAGGTCCAGTAGGATGAGGGCCACGGTTTCACTGTTGTCCAGCAGGGCCCTGTCATCATCGGTGACGGCGATGAGGGCAGTTTTGGTGCTGTGATTGCTGCGGAACCCGGACTGGGACGGGTCCAGGATGCTGTTCTCCTTGAGGTAGCGAGTCAGTTGTCTTTTGACGCTCTTCTCGATGACCTTCGCCAGGAACAGGAGCAGGGATATGGGCCGGAAGTTCTTGTGGTCCGTAGGGTCGACCTTGGGTTTTTTGTGTAAGGTTCCAGGAAGGTTGCTGTATCGAAGGAAATGTCGATGACTTTCTGGAGATGGGATGCAATGATGGTGCTGGATTTGTTGAAGATGTGATGTGGGCATGGGTCTGATGGAGATCCTAAGGGGATGGTGTTCATGATTTTGATGCTGTCGTTGTCATTTATGTTGGTCCAGGAGAGCAGGGGTCTGTTGTTACAAATTGGGAATATGTTCTGAGATTTTTCAGTATCGAATCCTTCTGTGTTGTATGATCATTTAAGTTTGTGTACTCAAATTGCAAGAAATGTCTCTGGTGCTGCACCACTATTGAGAAATGTTGTTTTGAAAATTGCTTTCAAATTGTAGTAGAGAGGGGTTGTACTCCTGGTTCGGTGCACCACATATAGACTAATAACTTGACCAACTTATTTGGTTGTTAAGTGTGGTATTGTATTGCCTTGATCTCTCTCTATATACCTGTTTCATAACTGGTGAATTTTATTTATAATATTAACTTACTTGTGCCTGCAATTTCATGATAGACAGCACCAACATTTCAATACCCCAAGAGTCTACCCTGAGCACACAACAATCCAAAAATCCAACATTAGGGAAGAAATAATAATAAAAAAAATAGGACTTACTGGTAGTGGGTGCCAGCTGACCAGCTAGTCCCTGCCCTTTCTCCTCCTGAATGTCCCTCTTCTTGCCCTTGGGTGCTGATGTAAGTAATGAAGACGATTAAAAAATAGATTAGTGATTCAGTTAATCTCCACACATTTTTTATGACAAGCAAGCGCAGTAACATTGCACTTCTCTAGAACAGATCGCCTATAGCACTACTTTCAGGCCTAGTGAATATCATTTAGTTGCAAATACTGATCCTTAAATACCTAGTCAAAATGTCCTTAACAAAATCATTTGAAACTAATGCATTGCAGTTAATGTCCTTTAATTCTATTGCCATTTCTCAAATCCCTTGATGGATCAACTGTCTCCTTTGCAATGCATAGTTGCATACTGCGCAACGCTGTGAAATAAATCACTTGGAACTGTATGAGCTACATAAACAAAGTCACAGAGTGAATGCACTATTCACTGATTCACTATAGTAACAGTAGAACAGTCTACAATGTCTTCTTAATTAATCAGTCAAAGCGAATGCCAATGACAAGTATGATTAGGTAGCACTGAGCACCTGCCTAGCAAAAACTAGAAACTGGATTACACAATGATATACCTGTGTAAACTAAACGTAACTTACCTCTGAGTGTGAGAAGCTTGTTATTCGGAAAAAAATATTAACATTGTCGAACACAAACAAAACAAATAATTAATACTCACCAAGCCTTCTAATCTTGTTGCCTAGCAGGTCGAGCAGGTATCAGGAACTAATCTGGGAAGAAGAACGTTGGAATGCATTATTCTCATTGCTGGAAATGCAGAGGCAGATAGACCCCAACAATCCCCAGATTGGAGAAGCGTGGCTCAGTGGTTAGAGGCGGCAGACCCGGAAGCTGAGATCGGCCGCGGACCAGGGTTCGATTCCCTGCCTCGGCGGGTCTCGGGCTCAAAATTCCACGGACTCGACAATTCTCGCTCGGGTGCCTACTTGACTCACGGGGTCACACTCTGCAACTCTGGGCAATAGCTTGCTTAATCTCCACTACGGCCCCTCGCGGCGGGATGCCTGGCTTTCACCTTGTGGATACCCTGCCGGGGTATCTCACAGGGGAATACCAGGACGGGTTCCCTGAGCAAGCGCTTAGATAACCGGGTCGGTGATTTGCGCTATAGAAATACATGTACATTTATGTACAAATCATCCGACAAACACTGAACCAGAGACACCAGTGCTCATCCGATAATCTCAAGGGAAGGGGGTTTGGGAACGAACAATAAAATAAAATAATTAAATAACCCAAAAAGCTAAAATAAAGAAAGAAACAACTGGTGCTCGTTCATGCCATTGGAGAAGCAAACTCTGGGTCACAGAAAAATCTGGGACATCTGTCCTAAAGCTAGGAATGAGTATGGAGACCAGCACCTGCAGCAGTAGTTAAAAAAACATTAATAAGAACACAAATAATCAATAACATATATCATGCATAAATGTCTGCATTAGGTCACGATGAAAGAGGTCATTTATAATGATTAGAAAAAATCTGAACTGCACTCACAAAATATGGCACCAGAGATAAATATACACTCACACAATATTGCACCAAAAATAAATACACGCTCACACAATATCGTGTCAAAGAAGATTACACATAAGTACACGATATATTCTTATTTCAATGAGATAAGACATAATCTGTTTTCTTCAGCTGAAGTATGTACAAGGCTTGAGAGCAAAACCAAGATGCTTTTTCAGCGAGAAAAAACAGACGCAACAGGATAACAATAAACACTGCAATAATAATATACACTTCTATCAGCAAAAACTATGCACAAATTACAGAAATGATATGAGGAGGAAATTACCAAAATCCATGCAAGTTGTGTAAAGTAAGCTGAGTGGGAACAAGAGGGAACTGTGATATAGGAAACAAAGTCAGGAAGTCTCTGACTGCGAAGAGTTTAGTGTGCAGTTACCCAAGATCTCCCCGATACCAAGAAATGAGCCGGGAGTCAAAACAATGGAATTCCACTGAGCACAAGAGTTAAATGTAGCCCAAAAAGGATTTAGACTTATCTGTGAGTACCAGCAGCAAGGAAAACAGTACTCATACGACCAGCACCTGCAGAGAAGAGTCATCACACCGCAGGATCTTCAACAGGAAAATCAATGCGAAGCACTGAAGATGAGCCTGGGTGAGTGAAATACCTTTTGCTAGGTTGAAAAATCATGGAGGTTGCTGAGTATTGGCGGTTGCTGATTCACGGAGGCTGCTGAGTCATGGAAGCTTCTTGAGTCACAGAGGCTGCTGAGTCATGGAGTTTGCTGAGTCATGGAGGCTGCTGAGTCATGGGGTTGCTGAGTCACACAGGCTGCTGAGTCATGGAAGTTGCTGAGTCACAGAGGCTGCTGAGTCATGGGGGTTGTTGAGTCACGGAGGCTGCTGAATTATGGAAATTGCTGTGTCGAGCTCTGGAGTGGCCTGGAAACAAAGATAAGGAAACACCCCCACATACCGGAGCAGAGAATTCAAATAATATTAGTCAGCTTTTCTTTCTCATGGAACATGGGTAGTAAAAGAGGGGACAAGCTGAGGGTGAGAGGAATGTGTTGAGAACCTGCTAGGAGCCCCCATCCAACAGGCAGTCTTCCTAGGTAGGATGTAACTGAGTGAAATGCACCTAGCACCCTGGAGTTCACCCTGAATAGTACCCCCACTACTGCTGGAGTACGGAAGGTGATGGACAGTACGATGGATCCTGACAGCAGGTCCTGCTCCTGTACGTCAGTTCTGCAGTGCGTCAGCTGCTGAACAGTGCACAGAGTCTGACTGGTACAACGTACGCAATTGTGCACCCACCCCCTGAACGGCCTATGTTCTCGCAGAGGGGATCTGCTACTGGGCATGCCGCCTGCTGCCAGCATGGAGGGGAGTTGGTATTGCACAAAAAACAGTGCTGCTATCTCTTCCTCAAGGAAGATTGCCCGGGGCTGCACACCGGATTAACAGTGCCACCCGCTATGTAGCTCTCCTACCTCCGCAATGGAACTGGGTAGATTCAGGAAGAAAATGAGAATGAAAGGAAAGATGAAAGATAAGGAAGTAAGGGGAAATAAACAAAAATAAAAAATAAAAAAATCCCAAAAACGTAAAATACACAAACATAAAGACACATGCTAATATAAAAAATAAAAATGAGGGGTAGTCTATTTTCAGAGGGGGAGAGTCACACAGATAAAAGAGAGATCAAATTTTAGGGCCAGCACCATACACAGAGCAGAAAAACATGCAAACTATGTGGTGCCATTAGCACAAGATTTAGAATGCAAGAACGCACTTGAGAACTGCTTGTTGCCATTCGCACATGATTTGTAATGATTTGTAATGCAGGGACACACTCTGCAATCCAATTGCAATGCAAATGGGGGTGTAGGCAAACTCTGCCTGCTAGCGGAACTCCGTGTAGCACGGCAGAATTTTGTTGCAGCTACACAAACTCTGCCCAGGCCTAGAGGGGAGTCATATGCTGAAACATCTCCTCCGGAGGCCGATGGTCCAGGGAGGAACTCAACCTCCACATAAATTGCTTGGACCTCTTACCAGTGTCCATTGCCATACAAACCTTAGCTTCTCACTCTAGCTGTTGTCTTCTGATGAGAATGGGCAATGTCTTCGCGACATACCGAGTAGGTGTGGAAATTGAAAATACGTTCTGGCATTATTGCCTTCAGCATTGCATCTCAGTGACAGCAGAATATCTTCTGGGCTAGTGCAACATGGTGGCCAACTGGAATTCAAGATATCTCAGGGATTCCAGTGAGTGGAAACTGCTTCCCACAGTTTTTCAAGCACTACAATATCGCTGCAGTCTGCATCAAAAGGATTTATTTGCATGTGGCTATCCACTCAGTTAGAGAGGTTCTTCTCTTACAGAACAGACCTGATGGCCCTAGCCTCAGATTCTTTCCTTCAAACGCTGTAGAGATCCCATACTTGCCGTCTTCCCTCCATTCCTGATGATCCCAAGATTGTCAGCACAAATGTTCCATCAGAGGCAGTACTGATTCTAGTCACCCCCCTATGGAAAGCTAGCCCTGGTTCATGGTCCTTCTAGAGATGTCTGTGATTTCCCAATTCAGATTCCCTCATTCCCAGATCTTCTTCTAGTTTCTGTGGGCCTACAACACCCTCTTCTCCCCCAGGGCCAACTACGCCTCATGGCATGACGCATCTCAGGAAACGCTGGTTCCTGCCAAATTTATCACCAAGCTGTCTCTTTCATATCCTGTTCCTGGTCATTCTCTACTTACAAACGATATGTCTCAACTTGTAAGATTGCTTGGGTTGGTGAGACAAACAGGATTTGGATCCCCTAGGACCTCTGTTGCTTCTATCATGACCTTCTTAGCAGATTTGGCTTCCAGTAGCCTAACCCATCATTCTGTGAATAACAAATGGTTTGCAATTTTAGCAGGCCATGCCCTCAAAGAGGGAAAACTAATTGGTGAACACCCTCTGGTAAGTAAAGACATGCAAGGGTTTTGTTTAGCTAATCCTCACCATCTGAAATTTTCAGTCCCTGGGAGGGATGTCAACATTATCGTAGAATTCCTACAGAAATGGCCGGCCAACTCAGATTTATCTAAAAAACATTTCTTGCCCAAATTGGCTATCCTTCTATTTTAGTATCCTGCAGAAAAGCGTCAGTTGTGAAAACCCTCGACATATGAGATTGAGTTATTGCCACAGACGGGGTATCCTTGACATTAACAATGCAGATAAATATGCTTTCTAGGCAGAAAACGTATCTAGTTTTCCAGGCAATACCAAGTTGTGCATTGTGCAATGTCTGAAGGCGTACGAAGTGTGGTATTGGGTTCCCAAGGCCTACATGCTCCGCAGAAATACCCACTTACACCAAAGAACTGTTGGCACGGAAACTGAAAAGTAAAAAAGACAAGTTTATTAAGACCCCATGGGGTGGTGGTACATTCCTACAGCACCCTTCGGCAATGCAAGAAGTATCACACCGAACGTTGGTGTGAGTCCCTCTTTTATACATTATACAGGTAATAAAAAGATAGGCGGTACAAGGTTTACAGAGATATGTACATATATGGTGATTTTTGGAGCACAGCCAACTCATGGGAGGAGTTACAATAGTACTGGTCAGTTTGGCGGAACATTCCTGAGGGGTGACTGGTCAGTCAGAGCTGCGCATGTGCGAGCTTGACCGCTACTAAAAATAGCCTGTTGCTGGGCAAACTCGAGTGGTCAGCGGCACGGACAAAGGACTAAAGGACGTGCTGACCATGAGGCAGCTTGTTCTCCAAAATGGCCGCCATAACATTCAAAATGGCGTTTAATACTAAGGCCAAGATAAGGGAAATACGTGTAGCAGAAGCTTAACGCTAACCCAGCCATTGTCAAATTACGACAGACGACCCTTTTAGCGTTTAGCTGAAGCTACCTCATAGTGTACATAGTCGGGATACTCATCTTCGATATCAATTAACATAATTTGGGCCACTTGTTTATGAAGCATCGATTCTTTTTGGGCGATAGCTCGTCTAGATGGAATACAAGCCGATAAACACATTGAGCATAATACAGGGCCACATTGTATACATAAACATACAAAGAATAGTACCCCAACTATGATACATAAAATTGTCAATAGTTTCCAGCCCCAAGTGCTAAGCATTGACCAGAACCACCCCGAAAGAGTCCATGTGCCATTGTCCGGGTGTATTTCAGCAGCAATTTTGTGAAGTTTAGAAATTGCATCATATACAGATCGCGAATTATCTGGCACGTAAACGCAGCAGCTACTTCCGATAATTCTACATGCCCCCCCTCGATCATCTAGGACCACATCAAGAACCATGCGGTTCTGGAGCGTAACAATTCGGGAAATTTGAAGTTCTTCGGTTATATTCCCTAATGCAATAGCAGTGTCATTAGCTACAGCTTCTACCACACGGGTCAATCGTCGTATTTTCTGACTATTCAAAGCAGCCCCCACAAAGGAAAACAATCTCAAATTAAAATCTACATATTGCTGTAAGGCAGTGTCCGTCTGATCAATGTCATCTAAAACCACAGCACGGTTAACTCTATTTAACACAAAATTATGGTAAAGCACATAGTCATTATGGTAATATTGGTGGGGCAATGAATACAGGGGGCAATACAAAAGAAACATAGCATGTGCCTAACCATCCTAAAGGGAGCTGATAATAACCTTTATTACCACAAATAAAGTATGAATTTCGAGATGCCACAAATGATATGCCATTCGGACTGTCAAATGTAAGTGTGGTGTTACATTCACTTTTTCCAACCGGGATTGTACCTTTATTACGTATGCATAGGTCAGCCTTGGTATTTATAACATTGATAACATGTGAACTGGTCATATTAATATTCCTTTGATTGCTGTAAATTCGGGGTGCAGACATATTGTCGGGGCGGTACTCCTCCCATTCAAATCGAGTACCCTCAGCTCGTGGATAACCATCTCGATCATGGTGACATATCTTGTTCAAACGGAAAAGTACCCCCCCTTTTGTTGGCCATCGTAAAGTAAATAGGAGAGTATACCAGGCGTTACAGGAACCAATATGGGAAAATGGGAGTGGGATTAGCGGTGTGCCCCCTTTCTTCTGATGTCCAGGCAACATCCCACATACCCAACAATTAGATGTGTTAGTCATATTATGAGTATGATGCAGAATTTGAATGAAGCTATTGTTCAAGTAAGTCTGTCGGTGCCTCTCTTCATGGTAGGGTAAGGTGAAGTGAAAATGTTCAGATGGAGCCGGGGTATTTGGCAGCAAATGTTCTCGTACAGGCACCACGAGTTCTACTACCCAGGCTATCACAGCTATCACCACAATTGTCAGTACGAACAAGATGACACCAAGAATGTTCTTGTTTCGTGATGCAGAAGATGCCATAGTTCAAAAAGTTCACAATGTCTCAAATATATACCTAAAAAAAAAAATGTGGTGCTGAGCTCCGAGGTAGCCGTTGTTTTCTTCTCTGGGGCCAAGACGGGTGTCGCTACACTTGGCAGAACTGATCCCCCCCCCTTGGAATTCCCGGTTTCCGTTTCACAAACCCCAGAGCGGTAACCAACCAGTCTCGCAACAAAAATCTTCCTCCTATCTCGGTCGCAAATTGTAGCGCTGTCGTCCAGATACAGTGTGGTCCGGGAAGGCTCCCTCAGTTTCGGCCGACATCACAGCTGGGCTCTTTTCTTTGTCCAAGATCTCTCTGTAGTCGGACAACACCGTAGGATTCACCAGGTCCGGAGAGACACGACGGCAGTGAGTCGAATGCACCCACCGCTTTCTGTTGGTCACTCGCACGGCAGTTCGAGTCGCCAAGAGGACTTGCTCTGGGCCACGCCACCTCGGTTCCAAGCTGTTCGCCCTCTCGAATGATTTCACCATCACATAGTCTCCAGGACGGAGACTATGGGTCTCTCCAATGGAATTGTAAGGGAGGGCTTCTCGAACCTGTTGATGAATAGAAAGCAAATCATTTGTTAATCATGCCAAATAGTCGTTCATCATTATACAAGGCACATCATGTAACAATCGCGGCTTAGGAACCCCCCGAATATTCATAGGCCTTCCAAATACCACTTCATATGGTGTGAGGCCAGTTCGAGAGTGGGGCACTGATCTAAGAGAGAGTAATGCTAGCGGCCAGGCATCCGGCCACTTCAAGGACGTGGACGCCACAATCTTAGCCAATTTCAATTTCAACGTGGCATTATACCGCTCAACAAGACCTGCTGACTGAGGGTGGAACACAGCATGAAACTTCTGCTGAATCCCTAGCCCCTTTAACACATATTCCACAATTTTCCCAACAAAATGAGGACCATTATCGCTCCACAAAAATTTGCAAACTCCGAATCGAGGGAAGTACTCTTTGAGCAAAACCTTAGCTGTTGTCAAAGCTGTATTATCTTTCGTGGGGAAGGTATCAACCCATTTGCTAAAGGCACACACCACCACTAAGACATACTTAAGGTTATTGCAACGCTCAAGCTGGATGTAATCCATTTGTATTACCTCGAATGGCGCAGAAGGTGGAACAAAACCTCCTTTCGGGGTATGCGTCCCTTCTGCAGGATTGTGCTGTAAACATATCAAACAGGTCTGCACTACTCTCTTAGCAGTATTGGCAATCTCAGGATGCTCCCAAACTCGTGTTAACAATCGAGTGATAGCCAGAGCTCCAACATGTGCCAATCCATGTGTCATTTGAACCATCGCTTGAAAATACGCTGCAGGCAATTTCCATCATTCCATGTCTTTGCTTCTCCAACAACCCTCGTCATCTAGCACTCCCTCCTCCACCCAGGTTGCGAGTTCTGCTTCAGTGGCTGATTTCTGAATGTCTATTATCTCCGCTCTAGCGTCATGCCATCGCTCAGCCTGTGATTGCACTACATACATAGGGGAGTCGTTTCGTGACATAGCCGTTTGTCTTGCTATACTGTCTGCAAAAGCATTGCCATGTCCTACTTTATCAGTGACCTTTTTATGTGCACTGCATTTGATTATCGCCACTTTCTTTGGGCAAAGCAACGCGTTTAGGAGATCACGCACCAGTTCTCCGTGCATAATATGTACTCCATGAGAGGTCAAAAAACCACGTTCTCTCCAGAGTAAGCCAAAGCATGCGCTACTCCGAAAGCGTACCGGCTGTCTGTGTAGATGTTCACACATAGGCCAGCACTCAGTTCACAAGCTCTTGTCAAGGCTATCAGCTCTGCTGCTTGAGCCGATTTCTGCGGTATTCGTGCTGTTTCTACCACTGTCTTAAGTGTCGTGATTGCATATGCTGCGGAATTCGTTACCATCTGGCAGCCTCAAACACGATTCATCAACCGACAGTTCCCCATCCACATCTGGAAGTGGCATATCCTGTAAGTCGGCACGACCCTTTGTTTGTTCCTCAGTCAAGAAAACACAATCATGATGTTTTACCTCCTGACCCTCCTCAACCGGATAAGGCAATAAAGTAGCAGGGTTCAGGGTAGCGCATATTTTCAGTGTGATATGTGGTGCCAAAAGTGTGAGCTCATATCCTGTTAAACGTGCACTCGTAAGATATTGAGTCTTTGTTTGATTTAACAAGGCATCTACTGCATGGGGAACTAACACCAACAATTTGTGCGATAAAACTATTCCCTCACTCTGCCATATAGCTACTGCTGTTGCTGCAACTGCTCGGAAACATCCAGGTAACCCTCGTGCTACAGGGTCAAGAATAGCTGAGAAGTACGCTCATGGCCTCTGCTTATCCCCGTGTGCTTGCACTAACACTGATAACGCGCACCCATCTTTCTTGTGCACGTACAATGTGAAAATCTTAGTGTAGTCTGGTGTACCTAGCACGGGTGCAGAGCAAAGGGCCTGTCTCAATTGTTCGAAGGCATTCTGACATTCATCTGTCCATTCAAGAGGCATTGGCGTAGTTTTGGACAGTAACGCTAACAAAGGTTTTATAATGTGCAAAAACCCCATAATCCACTGTCTACAGAAGGACGTTAGTCCTATGAAAGCACGTACATCTCTCTGAGTGCGGGGAACTGGCATATCTAAAATTGCTTGTATTCGATCTGATGTTAAGGCACGCCCCTCCTTAGACAAAAGATGACCTAGGTAGGTCACCTTGGGTCTACAGTATTGAAGCTTTTTCTTAGAAACTTTATGATTATTCTGAGCCAAAAAGGAAAGCAAGGCAAGTGTACTCTCCTCACATTGTGCATAAGTGTCTGCAGCCAACAGAAGATCGTCAACATACTGTATAAGTGCCACCCCGGACTGCAGTTCAAAAGAGTCAAGCTGTCTCTTTAAAGCCTGACTATAGATACTGGGGCTCTCTGTGTAACCTTGGGGAACATGACAAAATCTATACAATTTATTATTTAACGTGAAGCCAAATAGGTATCTGCTGTCAGGATGGATGGGGATAGAAAAGAATGCATTTTTTAGATCAATGACAGTGAAGGTCGTCGCTGTCGGGGGGACCAATGTAAGTAATGTCGTGATGTCAGACACCACTGGATATTGGGGAACAATTTTGTTATATTTTCTCTCAAATCAATAATAAATCGATAGACTTTGTCGTCAGTGTCTTTCTTAAGGATCGGAAGAATAGGGCTGTTACAAACATTGTAGGGAACTTCCTCCACTACTCCTGCAATGATCAAATCCTGAACGATGTGCGTCAAGGCAATTTCACCTTCCCTAGAGATCTTATACTGTGGTACACGTGGTAAAAGTACTCCCTCCTTAACAGTTATTCGAATAGGCGGGATAAGCATCTGTCCCACATCCGTATCTGAAGTCGCCCACAACGCATGAGGGAGAGAGGCTAATGCTTCAATTTCTTGCATAGTACATAGTCTGCTCACTTCTGGGTAATTGTCATTCAAAATAACCCGCACTCCTTCAGGAGCGCAGCGTATTGTTGCTCGAAAGTATTTGAGCAAATCTATGCCCATAATATTGTCTGGTGTATGTGGTGACAACAAGAATGAACTAAAACTAAAAAATGTGTCAATGCAAAATGCAAGAGGTTGTGATAATGGGCTTGGAGAGGGTGTGCCATCAAACCCTATACACGTTATTGTTTCGCCGGACAGGGGAGCCCTTGGAACCAAGTCTTGAGACAAAGCGCTACGAGTAGCCCCTGTGTCAACTAAAAACTGATCAGTAGAACCCAAAACGCCCGCTGATACATATGGACCTCTTTGATCTACTGGCACTTCAACCGATTCAATCAATCAATCAATCAGTGACACTTATAAAGCGCGCTACATACCCGTAGGGTCTCAAGGCGCTGGGGGGGGGGAGCCGCTACTGCTCGAACAGCCAGGTCTTCAGCTTCTTCCTGAAGGAGAGGTGGTCTTGGGTCAGGCGCAGGTCGGTCGGGAGGGAGTTCCAGGTCTTGGCGGCCAGGTAGGAGAAGGACCTTCCTCCTGTAGTCGCTCTTCGGATGCGGGGGACGGCGGCGAGGGCGTGGTTGGCTGATTGGAGGTGGCGTTTGGGAGCGTAGAAGTTGACTCGGCTGTTGAGGTAGCTCGGGCCTTGGTCGTGTAGGGCTTTGTGTGCGTGGGTGAGGAGGCGGAAGGTGATTCTTTTGTGGACGGGGAGCCAGTGAAGGTCTCTCAGATGTCCGGAGATGTGGCTGGTTCGTGGGATGTCGAGGATGAGTCTGGCTGAGGCGTTCTGGATCCGCTGGAGTCTCTTCTGGAGCCTGGCGGTGGTACCGGCGTAGAGGGCGTTGCCGTAGTCCAGTCGGCTGGTGACGAGGGCCTGGGTGACGGTCTTCCCGGTCTCGGTGGGGATCCACGAGAAGATCTCCCGTAGCATGCGTAGGATGTTGAAGCATGCCGAGGAGACGTTGTTGACTTGCCTGGTCATGGAGAGGGAGGAGTCCAGGATGAAGCCCAGGTTGCGTGCATGGTCTGTCGGTCTGGGTGCGGTGCCCAGGGCGGGAGGCCACCAGGAGTATTCCACAAAATCCTGACTCTCCACATACTTATTTTCCAATATCTGGTACTGATTTCGCCGATCACAAGTATTTCGTTCATCCTGACCACGGCCCCTCGCTTCAAACCTGCCATGATCACTTCCTCCACCTCTCGCTCCTGAATAATTATTCCTCGACCTTCCACCTCCACGGCCTCTCTGACTACGTTGCTCACGAAGCACCGGACAATCTTCAGCCCAATGTCCAAACTCTTTACAATATGCACATTGGTCCTCCACAATATCAGTACGACCGTACGACGCATTACTCCCTCCTCGCCTGCTTCTATCATTCCCTCTAAATTGCGCACCGCGAACCTGCGCCAACATCACCTTCGTTTTCAATTCCTTCATTTTCTTAGCTACACTTTCTTTAGCCTCTAACTCCTGCCGCTCATAATACTGACAATCAACAAAAAAAGAGTGTCTGGGAGGGATATGAACCAAATTTGGAGCACAATAACAACCCCACTAGGGTGTATAGGAAGGCCCTCACTCACCACCTAGTGATGACATGCTTCATCATTGGGCCCCACCAAAGAGACCGAATGTCTCTTTGGTGTGCTGCAACGCCAGAACTACTGCGGAGCTGGTTGGTGAGTTTAGGGTGTGTTGGGTGGAAATGAACAAAATAGTGAGTGATGAGGGTATTTAAAATTGTCAGTAGTGTATCTGAAGTATTTTTATTAATTGATCACTAAAGACAAAGGGTATAAAATATGTGAGGATCCAGTCCACTGTTAATTGAGTGAGGGGATCCTAGAGAGTTGTCAACATGTTTCTTGCCATTGAAACGGTGTTAATTTACCTGGCAATTCTTCAGGACTGGGGTGTACTAAACCCTGGCGGTATGGGCACTCTAAGGCCCACCCTTACCTAGGGACATGAAGTGTGAAAATTATAAAAGGTGAAAAAAGTGCAAAAAAATTAGGAATATAAAGTGATTCCTAATTACTCCTGGTTTAGGAGGCTTCTACTGACCGTTTCTGCACCTGTAAAATAAGGGACAGAGACACATAGAGGGTACAAGACAAACATTTAGAATTTTCGTTTGTTGTCATCAGTTTAGTGGTAAAGTCGTGCTCCAAACGTGAAAGGCACTCTAGCTGTGGACAAAATAGCGTTATGTTTAACACCACCTGATAGCCCTGGGTTCGAAAGAGCTAGGAAAAGTGTGGTGTACTATTGGTGTCACAGGCTAGTAGTGACTAGGGAAAGAAAATAAGTGAAGGTCTTCAAAAAGACCATCAGTTTTGCGATCAAGTTAAAATATATACATATAGTAATAAAGTTAAAATTGTCTCACTTTTGAGGTGTTGGAAATAAACACCATGGGTCTCAGGAGGGGCGTGGGAGCGTATTTGGCACACCCTAAATCATGGCACAACATAAGGAAAACAAACACCAGCGTCAGAATCATTCTTACCCCATATGGCAAGTGGAGCGCGATCGATACTTAGCTTGTGGCAGGCAAAATGCTCCTACTTACGCCCTCGACGCTCGGCACCCGTAGTGTACCTACGTCGCCCTCGAACCGGACCCCGAGGATGAATGAGCGGGTTCGGTTCGGTGTTTTAAATGTTAGGTAGCGAGGCGGCAAATACTTCCGGGTGGGCGTGGCCTGAGTGACGTTGTGCAGCAACATGGAGGCGTTGCTCAGCGTGCGTGTTCCATTGGTGTTGCTGAAAAATGGTCCGCCTCATAGGAGTGGACGCGATGTTAAGTTACCTTGGTAGCCGGGAAGCGTTCGCGTCAGCTGCGATGAGGCTGCTTCCCGGTGGGCGTTGTCAATTGGCGTTGCGTACGTCAAAGTAGCGTAGCTGCGCCAGGTCAGATTACCTTGGTAACCGGGAGGCATTGGGGTCTACTGCTTCCCGATGGGCGTTGTCAGTTAGTGACTAGCACGTCCTAGGGGCGTGGCTATGCCGGGGTGTGTTTAAGGCTATGGACGGCCGAATATGATAGCCGGAAAGCGTTTGAAGTTGCCTTGAAAATCTAAAGGCTTTGGGACATATCGATTTGCCTTAATAGAGTATCAAGGGACTGATTTCGAACGTGATCAAGGGGTTTACATTATTATGATTAACTGACATCTGAAATAGAAAGACCTGTTATCAAACAGACTCCGACCTATTTGATCACTGTACTCCAGGGAATATCGTCATTCAAGCCTGTGAGATGGGTACCCAGTCTATACACCCACCTTTGTTCTTTTTCAAACAGGAGGTTTGTAGTGTTTCTCATGCCACTTACATGCTCAATAACAGTCCAACGCATGTCGTTGGGGGTGTGGTTATGTTCCAGAAAGTGGCGACTCAGTTTTGTAGTGAGTTTTTTGCACCTGATATTGGAGCGGTGTTCACATATTCTTTGTTTCACTTTGCGTGTCGTCATTCCTACGTAACGTAGGTCGCAGGAGCAGGTGATAAGGTAGATAACATTATCCGTATTGCAGTTTGTATGACATTTTTGTATCCATACTTTCCCAGGTTCAAGTTCAAGGGTTTTGGTGTGTGCAGTAAGGTGACACACACAGCAGTTAGCACAAGGAAAGTGTCCGGTAACTTGGGGGAGCCCCCACATTTCTGTGATTGATCTTTCCCCGGTCGGATTCTCGGTCCTGGGTCGTGTGTGTACAAGGGTGTCCCTCAAGCTGCGCCCTTTTCTAAAGGAGAACAGTGGTCTCTCCCAATCAGTTTTGATGCTTGAAATGATGCGCCAATTTTTGTTAATAGATTTCTTCATGTAGTTAGACATGGCATTATATGTGGTTACACAGGTCAGTGGGATGGTTTGGTTGTTGGTAACCTTGTCTTCCAGAAGGGACTCCAGTGGTTGGTTGCGGGCCCGTTTGTAACCTTTGTTCAGTATTTGTGTGGGGTAGCCACGAGATTTGAGTTTGACTGTTAAATCTGCAGACTGGGTTTTGAAGTCTTGGAGTTCTGAACAGTTGCGCCTGATTCGCAAGTATTGTCCATATGGGAGGTTTTCTTTCAGGGGTCTCGGGTGGAAACTCGTAAATTCGAGTAAATTGTTGCGTGCTGTGGGTTTCTGATAGGTTTTTGTTGATAGTTTAGAGCCACAGATCTGGATCCTGACGTCCAGAAAGGTGATCTCTGTTTTGCTCAGCTCAGAGGTGAATTTAAGGTTGGTGTCTAATGTGTTTAACCAACCCAGGAACGCTTGTAATTGTTCATCACTGCCTGTCCATATCACCAGGACGTCGTCAATATACCGCCTCCATATTTTAATGGAGGAAGTCCAGGGGCTGTTGGGTTGTGTTATGTGTCTTGCTTCAAAGTCAGCGACATACAAACCCGCCACACTGGGGGCAAAGGTACTGCCCATAGAAGTCCCCGTTGTTTGAAGGTACAGTTTGTCTTTGTAGGCAAAGAAGTTTTCTTTGAGGGCTATGGAGGCACAATCCAGAATAAAGGTTTTGGAAGTTTGATAATCCCAATCCTCGGAGTCCAAAGCCATCCCCAGGACCTTAATGGTATCATCCTGGGGGATGCTCGTGTACAGACTCTCGATGTCTAGTGTCACAAGAGTGACTGTGTTTTCTGGGAAGTCAATAGTCTGAAGTAGTTGTAGTAAGCTTTTTGTGTCCTTTAGATAGGTCGGGGTGTTTTGAACCAAGGGTTTTAGGAAATGGTCACAAAACCGAGATAGTGGTTCCAAGAGGGACCCTATACCCGACACAATCGGTCTTCCTGGTGGTGGAAGCCGGTTTTTATGGGTCTTAGGGAGGGTGTAGAAGTATGGAATTATACTTTCACTAGTGCTGAGAAAATCAGCCTCGTTTTTTGATATTTCTCCATTTTCTTCTGCTCTTTTAACTAAGGCTGTAATCCGTGTTTTTAGCTCCGGGGTCGGGTCTTGTGTTAGCGGGGTGTAGTTCCGCCTATCAGCGAGGAGGACTTCACAGGCCTTTTCATAATCGGTGGTGTTTTGAATTACTAGACCACCGCCCTTGTCCGCCGGTTTTATTGTGATCTTGGGGTCATTTTGTAGGTTTTTTAGTGCTTGGTATTCCTCTGTACTGAAATTGCAGTAGGCTGGGGTAGCTTGGTAGGTTTCCAGGTCCAAGAAAACTGCCTGTTCGAAGGCAGTGATAGCAGCTGGTACTGTTTGGATAGGAGGGTTAAAGGTGGAGTTCAATCTTAATCCTGTGTCACCTTTGCGCTGTGCTTCATTTGGGTCTTCCTTACCTTCAAAAAACGCTTTCAGCTTAAGTTTTCTAAAAAATGCTGAGAGCTCACAGTGTAGTTTGAATTTGTCTGGGCGGGCAGTTGGCACAAAGCCCAGACCTCTTTCAAGAACAGCGGTTTCTGTAGGGGTCAGTACTTTGTCAGATAGATTGTTTATCAGACTTAGATTCCGCTCGGCCCTGGTTGTTGTTCCCTGTTGCAGGTGTGATTGCTCACTGCATCGTCGGTCTCCCAAGATACGTGGTTCGTTGGTTGACCCGCACCTCTTCTCTTTCCCCTGCCTCTCCGGCCCTGTTCTAAAAAAGGCTGGCGATAATGAGGTTGATAGTTGGGTGGGGGGAAGAAACCTGGGTTCCAGCCCATCATAGGGTATGGTGGTTGGTGGAAGGGAAACTGGTGACCCATGGTAGGCATTTGCGGTGGCCCTTGCCACCTGGGTTGTTGGTTGTGGTAGCCTTGTTGGCCGCGATTATTTCTATTCCCTCGGTTGCCTCGTTTTCTTCCTTGTTTGGATGATCCAGTGCTGGATCCACTACTGTTAGATGAATTGTCATCTGACATGTCATCATTGGGAGGGTTATTGGAGGGTGTCGTGTATGTCGGAGCTGAGTATGGGTATACTTTTTCGTATTCAAATTTCTTCAAATCTTTTTGAAATTTATTGACTTTTGCTTGGGTTAAATTGTCCTTATACTCATTGAGCTCTTTGTTTATTTTGTCGAGTTTCTTTTTGTAACCTGTTATTGTTGCTTTGAATTTGGACTCCGTTTCTTGTATTTCAATTTGGAGTGCGTCCGAGAGTCTTAATGCTGTCTTGATAATAATGCAAGCCAATCGCGGGTGCAATGCCACGCGATCATTGCCCATTCTTTTCTGAATGTGGCATCACTCAGAAAAATTCGTGGGGCATTCGTGACAAGTAGTCCACGTGGTGCAATGTTTTTGAGAAGGTATTGTTTTAATATAGTCCCATGTAGAATGGTGCGTATCCTGTCCCTTTTAATTTCTGTGAGTTTTTCCCACTCTGAGGTGTGGGCTATTACCTGGGAAATAGCAGGGTCAGCAAACTGGTCAGAGTCAGATAAGATATCAGCTATCTCAGATTCGGAGAAAGTCAAACCCAGGTTTGCCATGACGGACTTATGATGTTAAATCACTGAGACCGAACAGTAAGACAAGGGAATAAAAGAGCCTGTAATGTGCTCAGTAAAATCAGCTCTCACAGCTGTGCGCTGCTAAGTATGAAGTACCAAAAAGAGAGGTAGGGAGAGTATCTGACACTCTTGTTCCCCGGTCAAGTATCAATCAACAAAAAAAGAGTGTCTGGGAGGGATATGAACCAAATTTGGAGCACAATAACAACCCCACTAGGGTGTATAGGAAGGCCCTCACTCACCACCTAGTGATGACATGCTTCATCATTGGGCCCCACCAAAGAGACCGAATGTCTCTTTGGTGTGCTGCAACGCCAGAACTACTGCGGAGCTGGTTGGTGAGTTTAGGGCGTGTTGGGTGGAAATGAACAAAATAGTGAGTGATGAGGGTATTTAAAATTGTCAGTAGTGTATCTGAAGTATTTTTATTAATTGATCACTAAAGACAAAGGGTATAAAATATGTGAGGATCCAGTCCACTGTTAATTGAGTGAGGGGATCCACTATCTCGGTTTTGTGACCATTTCCTAAAACCCTTGGTTCAAAACACCCCGACCTATCTAAAGGACACAAAAAGCTTACTACAACTACTTCAGACTATTGACTTCCCAGAAAACACAGTCACTTTTGTGACACTAGACATCGAGAGTCTGTACACGAGCATCCCCCAGGATGATACCATTAAGGTCCTGGGGATGGCTTTGGACTCCGAGGATTGGGATTATCAAACTTCCAAAACCTTTATTCTGGATTGTGCCTCCATAGCCCTCAAAGAAAACTTCTTTGCCTACAAAGACAAACTGTACCTTCAAACAACGGGGACTTCTATGGGCAGTACCTTTGCCCCCAGTGTGGCGGGTTTGTCCATTTACCCTTTTCAGTTAAAACATCTGCCAGAGTTACATGATTCAAATTTAATTTTCTAGCGTAACCGCGCAACTCCGCGGCTCGTTCCGCCGTTAACCTGACACCTGATTTATCCTTCCCTCCCGACTTATCCTGATCTTCATCACCAGAATCTTCAGTCGGAGCCGTAGGCGAAACATACGGAGGCGGAGATCGATCTAATAACGAAAAATCATCAATTTCATTATTAAGGACAGGATAAAGCGGTCGACGAATAAGAAATTGACCGGCCGTTTGCAAATTACGTTCCCGTGCCTCCCTCTCTTTCTTCTCCTGCGCCTCCTTCTCCTCAAGCTGCAAAGCTTTATCTCGAGGAGCCTTTTGCTGTTCTTTGTCCGCCAAGGCAACTTCACGCTTCATACAATCACGCACTGCTTTCTCCCACATTCGCACACAATCAAACATATCCTTTCTAGACCTGCGCTGAAACAAACATTGCTCCACAAACTGAACCTTTCGTAAATCAAACGACCCATGTAGTGGCCATTGCAATTCAGGATCGCTTTTCTTATATTTGTGCCATAACTTACTGTATAGTATAGGGGGAAGGCCAAATTTAATATACATTTCCCTATTAGGAGTCCCCTCTGGGGGAGCCGGCTGAGATTCATTTAATCTATACATTGTATCATTTCCAAGGCAGCACATCCTTCGGAGTGTGCTCAAAACAGGCATGTTCAAAGAGTACCACAAAAGCGTGATACCTTAAAAATTGGCACTTACCAAGCCTCACACAAATGTGCCCTCAAAATTCAAACAGTAGTTAGAGAAATATCTCTACATGCCCGCATATGTGAAGTGCACTACACATATATTTTCAAAATTCACAAGTTCAAAATGTTAGCTAACTCAAATCAAAGTCACAGTCATAGAACCACGGTAAGCGTCCACAGACTACCTTACCACTCACAATTCTTACCCAAATCTCAAACGTCCAGATTCCAACTGCCAAGGTCTTTAACCGAATCAGCCAAACAGGCACTGTACAGCAACACCGACGATCAGGATCTCAGTCGGAGACCTGCGCCACCTGGAAGGTCAGATCAGAAGGAAAGGGAGAAAACACCGTGGGTGCCAAGACACGGGTCACTCAAAGGCAGCGTACACGTCCATGGCGAGTTTCCAATCCTTCGTTACGACCTCTCCTTCGGGCATCCGAGTCGCCGATGAGTCCCTTCGTGGTCGCCAATTTGTGGTATTGGGTTCCCAAGGCCTACATGCTCCGCAGAAATACCCACTTAAACCAAAGAACTGTTGGCACGGAAACTGAAAAGTACAAAAGACAAGTTTATTAAGACCCCATGGGGTGGTGGTACATTCCTACAGCACCCTTCGGCAATGCAAGAAGTATCACACGAACGTTGGTGTGAGTCCCTCTTTTATACATTATACAGGTAATAAAAAGATAGGCGGTACAAGGTTTACAGAGATATGTACATATATGGTCATTTTTGGAGCACAGCCAACTCATGGGAGGAGTTACGATAGTACTGGTCAGTTTGGCGGAACATTCCTTAGGGGTGACTGGTCAGTCAGAGCTGCGCATGTGCGAGCTTGACCGCTACTAAAAATAGCCTGTTGCTGGGCAAACTCGAGTGGTCAGCGGTACGGACAAAGAACTAAAGGACGTGCTGACCACGAGGCAGCTTGTTCTCCAAAATGGCCGCCATAACATTCAAAATGGCGTTTAATACTAAGGCCAAGATAAGGGAAATACGTGTAGCAGAAGCTTAACGCTAACCCAGCCATTGTCAAATTACGACGGAAGAACATATGAGAGATCTTCACTAATCCACTGGAGTTCAACAATTAATTGCCCTTCAGAGCCCTTTTCATATAGTTTCTTCCACTACTTTGTCACGCTAGATAAAATGGATTTTCCCAAGCTGGAATCAATACTTCCAAATTTTAAGCTCACTCAGTAAGCGAGGCCATGGCTTTAAAATCTTACATATGTACCAACCTCAAGGACATAATGAGAATAGCCGACTGGTCTACTGATTCTAATTTTAAAACATTTTATTACAAGCCACTTCTAGATGTAGCCTGAATAGTGCTACAGCAGCTTTAAACATGCATATTCTGAGGCTTCCGGTCCTGAAATAGAATAAAAAACTTTCTAGTTAATGCATCAAGAATTTTCAATTCTATTAAGGACATTGAGTGGAGGTTTATTCCATCCTCATTTCCTACAAAATGTTGTTATGATATCCCTCCCTCGTGTAATGGTATATGAGTAAATGACAGATTTTCATTATAATGGTGTGTGCATTTGATGCCTTTCACCCTACTTGCCATGGGTATTATTTTTTTATTTCTTTCCAGATTCTGATCAGAACCACACTAAGATGAAATGGAAGGACTTCCAGGTTTTCATGTTCTTCAAGACATAGTTGATCTCATGGATGACTCCAGTTCCCGAGATTGCATATGCAAAGTTCCATTCCTTTTGGGAACATTCCAGCCCGAAATGCCAGGCCAGCTCATCCCTGGACCGGAAACAAGCATCCTGAGTTGGCATATGAGAACTTTCATTCCAGGTACAGTGTTACAGTGGTATCCAGTTGATGGACAGCGGATCTCCAAGTAAAGATAGAGGACTTTAAAATGAAGCTTAATACGATCAGAGAAATTGATTGGTGCAGGAGATATGATGTATGATGTAATGATTAAGGTTTATGGGAAATGTGGTTTACTAAAAAAAGACTATGTTGATTGGCTGATGTTCAGTTTGCAATAATAAACAGCAAATAAGGAGAAGCATAATCCTCACCTCTCTGTCCTTAACAGAATTGAAAATTATTGACGTGTTAGCAAGAACATATTTTAGTGCAATGTCACCCAGGAGGGTATCCTGGCACTGAGCAGGTGAGAGTCTAGCCAAACTTAGTTCTAAGTGGGACTACTGGAAAATACAAGCCTTTAGTTTCTTGTGGAATTCAAGAAGTGAGAAGGAGGTGCTTATGTGCAGCAGCAAGTCGTTCTGTGCTTCAAGAGCAATGTAGGAGAAGATTTGGCTGCCAAATCTGGCATTCTGTAGGTGTGCAAGCAGGAGTCTGGTTCAGCCGAGCAGTCTGGAAGGTTTGTCAAAGCAGATGGGAGGTATGCTGGCCCAGTGTTATATAGTGCATTGAATGTGTGACTGAGGAGTTTGAATTGTGTTCATATGCATATGGGAAGCTTTTGGAGTTTCTTCTGGTGTGGTGTGGTATGATGTGAGTTCAGCGTGGGAGGTTGAGAATGATTCTGGCCACCAAGTTTTGAATGGTTTGCAGCAGCTGGTGAGTTTTTTGTTGATGCCAGCATATAGGTTGTTCCATAGCTTGTGACAAGGGTTATGATTAAGGATTTTCCGCGATTTCGCGATCCGCAAATCTCGCGAAATCGCGGTAAAATCCGCGAATCAGCGGGTACGAATTTTCAGCCAAGCACTTACAGGGTTACAGCAGCAGGTGCAAAAGTTGAAGCTAATTTGTTGTAACCTTTTACAAAAAGGTTACAAAGAAATTAACTTCAACTTGGGCACCTGCTGCTGTAAGCCTGTAAGTGCTTCCTGGCGCCTCGTTGCCTACTTGCAACTATTCCCTGACCCTGCTCTGACCCTTGAAGCAGGGTCAGAGAATAGTTACAAGTAGGCAATGAGGCGCCTGTCACGAAAATTAAACCTCAACAGGAAGTACTGACAGATATAAAAACAAGCATTTGCAATGCAATAGGTCTCGCATTAGGAAAGTTTGAGCTATTGGTCTTGTAAATGACAATTTGTTTTATTTATGTGTTGGTTTTGAAAATAGCTAAATTAATAGCTTTGTCATTTACAATGCCAATAGTTATAACTTTTGCAAATGTGACACCTATAGCATTTGTAATGCAACATGTTTTGTATTTACGTGACTTAGATGTATTGATATTACCAATTACAATGGCTTTTAATTTTTTTAAATAATTAATACTTAAATAAAAGTGATTTTAATTCATAATGGCAATAGCTTAAACTTTTGTAAATAACTTTTGTGAAGATTATGTTCAGTGTATTTTATTGTGATGAAAATCCAAGAACAGAAGTGAAATATTAACATCTTTTTGTGACATTTGTAATAAAGCTTGCAACATTGACAGAACATATTTGAACCAGTTGTTGTTGAATGGTTGCGCAGATTGATACTGGGGTGGCGCTGAGTGGTGCAGTGGAGGTGCTGAGTGGTGCAGTGTTGATGTTGAGTGGTGCTGTGGTGGTGCTGAGTGATACTGGGATGGTGCTGAGTGATGCTGGAGTGGTAATGAGTGATGCTGTGGTGGTGCTGAGTGATGCTGTGGTGGTGCTGAGTGGTGCTGTGGTGGTGCTGAGTGATAAGGTGGTGGTGCTGAGTGATGTTGTGTTGGTGCTGAGTGATACTGTGGAGGTGCTGAGTGGTGCTGTGGTGGTGCTGATTGGTGCTGTGGTGGTGCTGGGTGATGCTGTGGTGGTGCTGAGTGATGCTGTGGTGGTGCTGAGTGGTGCTGTGGTGGTGCTGAGTGATAATGTGGTGGTGCTGAGTGATAATGTGGTGGCGCTGAGTGATGCTGTGGTGGCGCTGAGTGATGCTGTGGTGGCGCTGAGTGGTGCTGTGGTGGTGCTGAGTGATAATATGGTGGTGCTGAGTGATAATGTGGTGGTGCTGAGTGATGCTGGGGTAGCACTGAGTGATGATGTGGTGATGCAGATGGCAGAAAGGCACAAAAAGCAGTCTAACAAAGGGCAGAAGGGCAGAAAAACAAGGGAAAAACGAGTCTAACAGAGGGCAGAAGGGCACAAAAAAACAGTCTAACAGAGGACAGAAGGGCAGAAAAACAAGGGAAAAACAAGTCTAACAGAGGGCAGAAGGGCACAAAAAACGAGTCTAACGGGGCAGAAGGGCACAAAAACGAGTCTAACAGAGGCCAGAAGGGCAAAAAAAATTAGTCTAACAGAGGGCAGAAGGGCACAAAAACAAGGGAATAGCAGAGGGCAGAAGGGCACAAAAAACAAGTCTAACAGACGGCAGAAGGGCAGAAAAACAAGGGAAAAATTTGTCTAACAGAGGGCAGAAGAGCACAAAAAACGAGTCTAACAGGAGGGCAGAAAAACAAGGGAAAAACGAGTCTAACAGAGGGCAGAAGGGCAGAAAAACAAGGGAAAAACAAGTCTAACAGAGGGCAGAAGGGCACAAAAAACGAGTCTAACAGGGGGCAGAATGAATCCCGCCCTGCGTGTTTGTCCACGAAGATGCCACCTTTTTGTGCAATACCTCTAATCAACTGGAGTACTTTCTACTGTCTAATCAGTAAGTGCTCCCTCGTTGGCTAAATGAATAGGGGCAGATTTACAATAAATGGCACATCCCCAGGGATGCGCCAGTTATTGTGCACCGCAGCTCCGCCACCCATGGTGCGTCGCATTTACAATGCGGCGCACCATGTGGCAAAAACGGCACAGATGCGTCACGCATCTGTGCCGTAAAAGCAGGGCATTGCTGGAGCTGCGTCGCGCTTACGACGCGCTTATGCTCTGGGAGGCCCTATCTGCTATCTGCATCAAGCCTTGCGCCTGCTTCAAGCAGGCGCAGGCTTTTGACGCAGCATTGGCCTAAAAGTGACTGAGTGAAATCTTGTAGATTTCACTCAGCCACTTTTAGGAGGCGTTCCTGCGCAGGAACGCCCTCCCCTGCACCGGAACGCCTCCTGATGCGTCACGTTGTTAATACCCAGCACCATGGCGCATCTTTTATGCTGCCGCTGCGTCACAAAAGGTCTCGGTAGAGGGTGGCAGTGGTGAACCAGAGGGTGGCAGTGATGAACCAAAGGATGACAGTGATGAACCAGAGGGTGGCAGGGGTGAATCAGAGGGTGACAGTGCTGACCCAGAGGGGGGCAGTGCTGAACCAGAGGGTGGCAGGGGTGAACCAGAGGGTGGCAGTGATGAATCAGATGGTGGCGGGGTGAACCAGAGGGTGGCAGTGGTGAACCAGAGGGTGGCATGGGTGAACCAGAGAGTGGCAGTTGTTAACCAGAGGTTGGCAGTGCTGAACCAGAGGGTGACAGTGGTTAACCAGAGGGTGGCAGTGGTGAACCAGAGGTGCTGTGATGAACCAGAGGGTGGCAGTCGTGAACCAGAGGGTGACAGTGGTGAACCAGAGGGTGACAGTGCTGTACCAGAGGGTGGAAGGGGTGAACCAGAGGGTGCTGTGATGAACCAGAGGGTGGCAGTGGTGAACCAGAGGGTGGCAGTGGTGAACCAGAGGGTGGCAGTGGTGAACCAGTGGGTGGCAGGGGTGAACCAGAGGGTGGCAGTGGTGAACCAGAGGGTGGCAGTGGTTAACCAGAGGGTGACAGTGGTTAACCAGAGGGTGGCAGTGGTGAACCAGAGGTGCTGTGATGAACCAGAGGGTGACAGAACCAGAGGGTGGCAGTGGTGAACCAGAGGGTGAGAGTGCTGTACCAGAGGGTGGCAGGGGTGAACCAGAGGTGCTGTGATGAACCAGAGGGTGGCAGTCGTGAACCAGAGGGTGGCAGTGGTGAACCGGAGGGTGACAGTGCTGTACCAGAGGGTGGAAGGGGTGAACCAGAGGGTGCTGTGATGAACCAGAGGGTGGCAGTGGTGAACCAGAGGGTGGCAGTGGTGAACCAGTGGGTGGCAGGGGTGAACCAGAGGGTGGCAGTGGTGAACCAGAGGGTGGCAGTGGTTAACCAGAGGGTGGCAGTGGTGAAACAGAGGTGCTGTGATGAACCAAAGGGTGACAGAACCAGAGAGTGGTAGTGGTGAACCAGAGGGTGAGAGTGCTGTACCAGAGGGTGGCAGGGGTGAACCAGAGGTGCTGTGATGAACCAGAGGGTGGCAGTGGTGAACCAGAGGGTGACAGTGCTGTACCAGAGGGTGGCAGGGGTGAACCAGACGGTGCTATGATGAGCCAGAGGGTGGCAGTGGTGAACCAGAGGGTGGCAGGGGTGAACCAGAGGGTGGCAGTGGTGAACCAGAGGGTGGCAGTGGTGAACCAGAGGGTGACAGTGGTTAACCAGAGGGTGTCAGTGGTGAACCAGAGGTGCTGTGATGAACCAGAGGGTGGCAGTCGTGAACCAGAGGTTGGCAGTGGTGAACCAGAGGGTGACAGTGCTGAACCAGAGGGTGGCAGTGCTGAACCAGAGGGTGGCAGTGCTGAACCAGTGGGTGGCAGGGGTGAGCCAGAGGGTGGCAGGGGTGAACCAGAGGGTGGCAGTGGTGAACCAGAGGGTGGCAGTGACGAACCAGAGGGTGGCAGTGGTGAACCTGAGGGTGCTGTGCCCATACACGACCGCATGGGTAACTTCGCCATGCAAGCGGCCCGCGAAGACGCAAAAAGCCCCGCGAACAAGCAAAAGCCCCCACAAACACGCCAAAAAACAAAAATCCGCAAATTCGCACCAATTCGCAGATTTTGCGGATTGCGAATTCGATTTCGCGCGAATTTGTGGAACGCGAATACGCAAATTATGCCCATACTTAGTTACGATTAGGAGCCATTTGAAAATCTTCCTTAGCATCTTGAGGGTATAGAAGCATGAGACGGTGACTGCTTTGAGTTTTGGTGGTCTTGTTGAGCTTGATGTTGAAAACAATCCTGAGGTTCTTGACGTGGGTGCTGTGGTTGGTCCTATCTCTGTTGGCCAGCAGGTGGATTCCACCTATGAAGTGCTTTTTCCAATGATCATAATTTTAGTCTTGTCTATGTTCAGCCTTCCAAAACTAGTCTTCATCCAGGCATTGAACTTGATCTTGGTACTGAGTGTCTTGTCTGTAAGGGGGAGACTGTGCTGGACATTGTCAGCCTACGAGAGGGCGTATGTCATGATATCAGATTATACTTGTTAGAGGGATCATTTATGTGTTGAAAAAGGTCTGGCTCAGGGAGGATCCTTGCAGAACTCCACAGATAAGGGCATCTGAGTTTCATGGTGCCAGGCTGACTGGCAGGGACCTTCCAGTTAGGTGAGAGCAGATACATGAAGTTTGTGTTCTTGGATTCCAAAGTGTAATGGGTGTTGGATGAGGATTGTGGAAAAATACAGTACCAAACACTTTGTAGAGATTCAGGAGGATGAGGGCTGCCCTGTCTCCTTTGTTCACAGTCATGCTGATGTCATCCGTGCTGAGGATTAGGGCAGTTTCTATGCTGTGGTTGGGTCTGAAACCAGTAGGGTCGAGGAGTTGGTGGTCATTGTGATATTTGGTGAGAGATCTGTTGATAATTTTCTCTAAGATTTTGGCAAGTAATGTTGTTAAGGACATTGGTCTGTAGTTTGCGAGCATTGACGGGTCCTCCTAAGGTTTCTTTAGCAATGGGAGGATAGTTGCATTTTTCTAAGTATCTGGGATGATTGCAGAAGAGGTGGAGGCATTGGAAATGGATGTGAGCTTTACGCTGATAGAATGCAGTCCTTTGGGGTAGGCATGGTGAGGCAGAGATGAGATGATGCCCCTGAGTGAATAGACTTCATGGTGGCAGAGGTTTATTCTGGGGTGATGTTATATTATGTAATTAGCATTGATTTTTGGATAAGATTGGGAGACATTTAGCTAGGTCTGTTGGGTCCAGTGATGGATTAATTTTGCTTTAAACGGTGGCAATTTTCATTTCTGAAGAAGTGACAGAGATTGTTTCAGTGGTCCTGGAGGCAGCTGCTGGTGAGGAAAATCCTTCACAAAACTGTTGCATAAGCATGTTATTTGTTTTATTGGGGCATGCACTAAGAATTATTTGTAAAAGAAATGTTATTTTTTACATTTATTGTCATGGTTGTACTGCAGTTTCTGTATGGGCCTAGTTCGATTTTTAAAATGTTTTTCTTCTTTTGAAAAGGAAAAATGTTGCACAGTTTAGCACATGTTCCCAAAGATTTTTTAATGAATCTGTAATATTCATTTAATTTACTATATGCCCTAGTCTGCCACTGGGCCTTTCCACCAGCAGGCCCACTACTAGTCATGGGTGCATGAAACAAATGTTTCTGTGGTGTATGTTGAATTAAAATATCACTTAGGTCATGGAAGGCATTGGAATAAATTACAAAATATGTAGTTTGGGTAATTTTATATTTAGTTTGAAGCAAAAAGTGTATAGTTGGACTAATACATTTGATGTCTTTCGTGTATATGTTTTATAAAAAAAAATGTATGCTGTTTTCTCCCATGTTACCAATTACCATGCCTTTTCTCTTTGTCTGAACAATGTGTGAGTGTGTTTGCCATAGTCCACCATTTGTCTTTGTTCCCCATGTCATGTCACCAGGGTCAATTTTTTATATAGTCAGTGTCCATGGGTCTGTATGTGTTCTTTGTTTCCCATTCCTCCTTGCTGGTTGCTGTTGCGACCATCTGGCTGGTGGACATTTTGTGTAGTATTTCAATGTGCTTTTTCCATAGGCCTGCATGTCTTCTTTGCTGTGACCATTCCTTCTTGCTGGTTGTTGTTGTGACCATGTGGTTGGTAGCCATTTTGTGTAGCCTGCCATTGTGCCATAGTCCTGTATGTGTACTTTGCTTTCTATGCCTCCTGCTTGCTGGTGTTTGACCACATGCCTGATGGCTAATTTATGTAGGAAGCCAGTATGCTTTTTTCATATGGCCTTCATGTGTTTTCCATACCTCCAGCTTGTTGTTTGACCATGTATCTGGTGACCATTTTATGTGGTCAGCCATTGTGCTTTTGACATAGGTCTGCATGTCTTCTTTGTTGTGGCCATGCCTTCTGGTTGGTTGTTGTGATCTTGTGGCTGATGGGAATTTTGTGTAGCGAGCCAGTGTGACTTTGTCATAGGCCTGCATGTCTTCTTTTTTTGTTTCCATGCCTCTTTGCTGGTTGTTGTTCACCAGGTGACTGGTTGCCATTTTGTGTAGCCAGCCAATGTGCTTTTGCCATAGGCCTGCATGTCTTCTTTCTCCCCCAAGCCTTCTTGCTCAGCATTGTTCTTGACCATGTGGCACTGGCTGGAAGCCATTTTGTACGATAAATAATATGCTTGGGGATCATTGTAGTATGTATATGAGAATATAAATGATTACAATGAACAGTCCTTATATTACATGCATTTTTTGAATTTATTTATTTTGCACCTCCAGTAGGTTTTCTTCTCATTCTCCCAAATAAACATTGGCAATAATAGATTATTTTACATTATAATTTTTATATTATCTTTTTCATTATTTTATTTTCTTTCTTATTCCTTATTTAACTTTTTGATTTCACTTATTTTTATTTTACATTTTTAATTGTCAATTTTAAAAAAAAGTCATTACTCTTTTTCTTATTTTTGTTAATTTTTAAATAAAAAAAATGTGTTTTGCCTTGGTTGATCAATCATCCATCCATCCGCCGTAGGCGCACAGCTGCGCAACAGCATTCCGTTTTTTAGGTATATAATTCAATTTCAACCTGGGTACCCTGGCTGCTTTGCACTTTTGAGTATACATATTAGCATCATTCATCTGTATAATGACAATGATTATTTAATTCTCCCATGGACCACATTGCCTGCCATAGGTGCACTCTAACCTCCTTTTTTTTTAAAGATTGCTATTCCATTTACCCATTCTGTTCACTGAGTGCTACAGATAGCTCCTTTAGAATATATGGACATAAAGGAAAGAGCTCTATCATTCTGTATAGTGTGTGTTATTGTGATGGGGAATTAGGGTATTGTGGTGTGTTTTATCTTTAAAGTACTTATTATTAGCAAAGTAAACACAGCAAATAAACTAATATTGCCTTTGTCTAGACTAATTCAAACTACAAACAATGTCAACTTTCATACTAAGGGCCTCATTACGATGTCGGTTGGAAAGGCTCCGAATCTCCGAACAACATTCGGATTTTCATAACCCGTGTCGGAACCCATGTTTCTGACCGATTGGGAAATATTTACGACTGACCGATTACAATAGAAGTTAACCAATTGGTCTTTCTGACTCGGTTTCAACTGGGATTATAAGACTCCGAGTCTATTGGAGCTGAAACGTACAGCTCTTTGGACCGCATTTCTGACCAACGCATTATGATGTCTGATTCGGACAGCCTTTCCAAATCGGTCTGTCCGACATGAAATGGCTGTCAGAAACTGACTTTGGGGTACCATAGCAGGGCCCCACTTCACCCGGAGGCCTCAAGTTGGGGCCAATGGGAGTACTCATGGGACCCCTCTTTACAACCATGCACAGTGTGGCAGGTACCATGGGGTGCCTGTGACAGGGCGCAATGTGAACAACAACAAGAGTGGGGACTTATGCTATGATGTCCGTATGCGATTTGTAATACTTTGTTGGAACACACTAGTGTCCCTATTGTCTAATATGACCATAATGCAATAACATGCTTCTAAATGTGGGGCATCTTAGACATTCTGTAGTAACACATAATAATTTCTATATATGGCTGAGCCGTTTTAATATGGTCTTCACATATGAGAGGGTAATCAATCAGACTCCACATTTGGATGTGTTTTTTGCTATTGCCCTTCCAGAATAGTGTTCTACAAATACTTGCTTCGAACGGCAAGTACATGTACTGGGACGAGTGGACCGTTCTATTCTAAAACACACCACTTGAAAATGAGTATTGCAGAAGAAGGACTCTAGAACAGGTAAGTACCTTTTACCATTTTAACATTAGAGATAGCTAGGGTTTAATTGTCCCCTCTGGGCTTTCAACTCACTATACTATGATGAATTCTGCCACCAGCAGCACACCCATATATGTAGCTAAAGACCATGCAATGATACAGGCCCCTTATAGCCGGATTGTGACCACACAAGTATGAGTCCAACAATTGTGATAGGCCTGATACATATAGTGACTGCCCAACATGAAACACATTGAGTCTATCATCACCATGTACTTGAAAGACGCCTCTGTCAGTGGCCCCAGAAAAGAAGAAAATACAGGCAAGTATTATGGACATGTTTAGGCAGGAGGGGCCCTATCAGTGCAACCATCCTACTGCACGTTTGCGTAATGGGAAGCTAGAAAAATTGTTAGTGCTTGACCTATTCCCTTTTTATTTTGTGGAAGGATTGGGATTCTTAGTATTGTGGCAGCCATCTGCCCAAAATGAAAATTACCATGATGGACCTATTTTTCCAAAGTTGCTGCTCCAGTGCTGCAACACAATGTCCACCTGATGACAGACAAGTGGACCAGTTGTCAGGTGACTGATTACATGTGTATCACTGCACACTAGATCTCTTTTGCGGGGGTAGAGCAAAATATATCTACAAGTCTTGGGCCTAAAGAATGTTTTAAGAGAGTTTGGCGTCATGCAACATTGGCCTTGTTAGCCATGGATAAATCACGTATAGCCGTAAACATCTTGGATGAATAAAACAGCAAGGTGCATGAATGGCTGTGACCCAGAGGTCTTACAATTGGTTTTTCTGTCACAGGCAATGACAGCAACATAGTCAAGGCCATGGCAAATGGTGTCTATTTTAGGGTCCTTTGTTTGGCCCATTGCTTTAACCTGATGGTCAAATCAAATCAAATCAGGGGATATTTAATGAGCGCACATATCACCCGAAGGTCTTATGGCACTTAACAGACTGCTCTGACCTGACCAGCTAAAGGATGGAGTCCCCGTTTAGTTTAGTTCTATGGAAGCTCTTATGATCAATGACAATGCGTAGATGAAAAGGCAATTCATTCCAGAGGGTAGGCACCAAGAAGGAAAGCGATCTTCCGCCATTCTTGACAGTGCGAACTCTATGAGGGGTGAGAAGAAATGTATAACTGGACCTCAATGTTCTACGGGGTTGGTACCAGTTAAGTTTTCTTGCTAGGTAGCTGGGGCCGCTGCCATACATACTCTTGTGGGCTAGTGCAAAGGGTTTTGAAGCAGGTTCGCTTCCTCATAGGAAGCCAATGAAGATATTTTTGGCGTGGTGCTGAGGGAGTTCTTGACGGAAGATTCAGTCCCAGCCTAGCTGCTGTGTTTTTCTGAACCAGAAGCCTGAAAAGAAGTTCTTCATTTATTGATGTCAACAGGGCATTTCTGTAATCCATATAGCTGATTATTAGTCCCTGTACAAGTGGTTTCCTGACTTCTATCTGAATCTATTTGAAGACTTTGCGTAAACTGTGCATAATACTAAAACAGGTACCAATTGAATGGTTTACCTGGTTCTTCATCAATTAGAATTCCGAGGTTCCACACCACCTGTCTAGAAACTGGGCAAGGACTGAGGTTAGGAGGCCACCAGTCGCTTGACCAGTGCTCACATGCCGTACCAAAGAGTATTACCTTGGACTTGCCACTGTTGAGTTGCAGGTTGTTAGTACTCATCCACCTGTCAACATGAGACATGCAGTTTATGAAATGCATTTTTGTGTCCTTAGGATCTGGACCTAGGGTGATCAGAATCTGAGTGTCATCTGCATATGACACTACGTCAAATCCATTAGATCTGATCACCCTGGCCAGTGGAGTTACATAAATATTAAAGAGTTGTGGGCTCAAAATAGAGCCCCGAGGCACTCCCAACTTTACTGGCCGACTGCTTGAAACCATGTAACTGATCTATACTGTAGTGGCTCTATCGCCTAACATCAAATCATTCCCTCTGACACCAATCTCCCAGAGCCGTTGTTCTAGAATGCCATGGGAGATGGTGTTGAAAGCGGACGATTGATCTAACAAAACAAGAATGGAGGATTGTCCTTTGTCCAGTTCCAATCTAATATTATCCATTACTTCCACCAGCGCTGTTTTGGTGCTGGGAGAAGCTCTAAAACCAGATTGCGATGGATCCAATAATCCATGACGTCGAAGGTGAGTCACAAGTTGACGGTTGATCAAAGACTTGAATACTTTCCCAAAGTAGGGTAGAAATGAGATCGGACGATAGATCGTCAAGAGTTTTGGGACCGAGGTAGGCTTTTTTAAAATTAGCCTAACTCTGGCAGCCTTCCATATTTTTGTGGCAGTGACCTATTAAATAGGTTGGTGAGATTGTCAAGGAGCAGAGGGATGATGGTGGCAAGAAATCGAGGTGGCATAGGGTCAACTGGTGAACCAGATTTAATTTGTGACATTGCAATTGCCACTTCCGCAGATTTACACTGAGAAAATTCTTCTAGCAAGGGAAAAGGGCCAGTTGAATCACGGGGTACTTTCCCATAAAGTTTATAGATTCAGGAGGCGGAAAGGAGCTATGAATTACCAAAATCCTATTATCAAAGAAATGAGAAAGAGAGTCGGCCCAGTCCTGTGAAGCGGAGGCATATGTCCGGATGGGAGGAGTAGAAAAATCTTTTAGAATTTTAAAAAGCTCCTTATTGGAATTTGCCGTCTTTTCAATCTTGTTTAAGAGAACCTGTTTTTTTGTTTGTCTGATCTTCATCATGTAGCTGCGGTGCATGCATTTATATTCTTCATGATCTTCCGGGCTTTTACTTTCTGTTATTTCCGTTCCGCAGTCCTTTATGAGAATGTGTCCATTTTTATTTTCTCAGTGAACCAAGGTGTGGTTTTGGGTCTGCTACTTGATCTATACTAGCCTTGTGACATATGGGAGGAAAACTAAAATGAGTTGAAAAAGAAGTAAGGGTGAATTTCTGCCAGGGCCTTTTCCATATAAGTTCCTTTCCAGTCTTAATTTTCATCATATGGACTGGGATGGTAAATTTCAGCAGGTAATGATCTGACCATAGTAACAGGGACAGGGGTCTACTAAGATATAGATGGAGTTTGTAAACAAAATGTATAAAGTATGGCCAACAATGTGTGTGTAGAACCAGTGACAATTTGGACTAGCTCAAGGGTACTCATGTTAGTGACCAATTGATTAGTATCTGGGTCCGATAACATTTCTGCATTGTAATTGAAATCTCCTATTAAAAGGAAGTTCTCTGTAGCAAGGACATGAGGAGAAATGGCCTCAACCAGATTGTGTGTAAAGTGCTTTCTCGGGTCGGGTGGTCCATAAACTAAATCTCCTCTCTACATGCCTTTGCATAGCCCATGTATTCTAAAGATACAAAGTTCTAGTTGATCTGAACTCATAGATTCCAGAGAGGTGATTTCCAGGCCAATTATTGTGGCTATAAGTAGACCTGCCCCTCTTCTATTGTTTCTGTCCACTCCAGTTATATTATTTTTAGGGGAAAAGTGTAACCACATCTGAGGAGGCATGTTTATGTAGCCAGGTTTCTGTTATAAAACAGATATCAGGCAAATCAATGTCCAGGAGACTCCATATGGTCCAAGACATTCTAAAAAAAAAAAACACTGGGCCCGATTCACAGAACTAACTTAAGACAACATCCTAAACTTACAAGATTTTGGTATTCACAGAAGGCACTTACTGATTTTGGTATTCACAGAAGGCACTTACTCATTTCGGTATTCACAGAAGTTACGACTCCTAACTTTAGGACTCCAAAATGCCTTCTGTGAATACCGAAAGTCTTAAAGTCAGGATTTTTCTCAGTTTAGGAGTAGTAAAGTTCTAACTTCAGGAGAGAGGTATTATATACTTGGATCAAATTCCCTCCTGTGTATGCACACACACATTTGTTTCATTCTTTCATTCCAGATAAGACACCTAAAGGATACTCTTCACATGAGGACTCAGAAGTCCTGTTAATTTTGCACACCACAGAAAATGTGAAACTCAGTCCACTCAGCAGAGATGTACCATATTGGCTGGTACTAACTGCTTACACACCACATCCAGCAATTGATACATTGCCAGCAGCATACACTTCACAGAGAGATAGTAAAACTGTACAGAAATCTTACACCGTTCGTAATGTGAACAGTTACAATTAAACCTACAAGGGTCACTCAAGCTGGTCACCTGCAAGTGACTTCCACAAAAATTACCCCACAAATGTTGAACCCAATTATGGGAAGAATGTCCACTAGACTTGAGCAAGTGCCATTCTGGGTAGTAGAGAAAATAGCACAGCCCAAGGCAGCATGTCCTTCAATGAAAAACACAGAATAATAATGATTTGCTTGCCAATGGAGATAGCTCCCCCGATAGAGGATTGTATCAATTGGTGTACAGGTTTTGCTGCTGTTTATACCAAAACTCATGGTACCCTCCTCAATAGCAGTTATACTGTAGGTATTGAAACAAATACAGAATGAGTACGGGGCAGAAACTGCCCTGGACTTAGTGATGATATTGATAGGAAATTTTGCCTAGTTATCCACAATTATGTTAGCTAACATAAATGGGGAGGCAGCAGCAGTGGCTATATGCCAACGCATGAGGGAAGTCACTCCTGCTCAACAGGACAGAGAAATACCAAAGCTTATCAAAGAAATATATTCTTCACTGCATAGTGATAACTTGGGAGCTAGACCTGGAAAACCATACATAGCGAGCCATTCTGAAAAGGATAACTCAAAGCAAGCACCTGATTCTTCTAAAACAAAATGGGATAACAAACAATCAAAAAATAATAAGCAGAATGCATAACAATCATGGGGTGGATCTCCTCAACAGGAGCCCTCTAATATAAAATACAATAAAAGGAACTGTGATAATATAAAAAAAACCTGACAGGTATCAGGATACTGATTCACGTTCTTCTCGTTCCTTTCAAAATTTGGAGAGGGGAGGACGGTCAGAACACAGGTCAGAAGAGTGAGTCAAGTCAAGAGAGTCATATCGCACTTCAGACTACATTATTAAACAAGAAGATAATCCCAAAACTAAACCTCAGTTTAAAAATAAGAAAGTAGGTGGGAAATTAGAAATGCCCAGGCTACTGAGCACTCAACTATTGAACATGGAATGGGCTTTGACCATGCTAGACAGTGAAGCAGAAGTAACAATAGCTCACAGACCTTGATGAAATTTCTGATGACAGCAACGTTGAATGAACACATCACAGTGGAAACAACTGATACAAGACGTAATATTACCAGCCTTCACCGTTCTCGTTCCAGAGTCACTTTAACATACATTACGTTAGCTCCTGCATTATACCGCAATCATGTAGGGTGGGATGCTGAATCACCTCACAATGAAACCCCATTAAAAAGTACTCCAACTCCACAGAGGCAGTAACAAATAAAACATTATACAAAGAAAAAAGTCAGGGAGATCTTAGATCAACTTGAATACCAAGGTTTTATTGAAAATTGCCTCTCTTCCATGAATAATCCTTTGCTTCCAGTAATGAAACCCAACAATTCATACTGTCGAGTTTTAGACTCTAGGCATTTGAACACATGCACACAAAATATTTTCAGTACAAAATGCACACAGCTCCGCATTAATGAATAACATTGTGCAGAAGAAATACAAAACAACAGCAGATATCTCAAATGGAATCTTTTGCCAAAATATAGCACCTGAAAGCAGATATTTGACAGCATTTTTGACCCTCTACTCTAAAGCAATTCTGTAGACTACCCCAAGGGTATAACAATAGCCTGGGGTTATTCTCAGCAAGAGTATCAGAGTAACTTCAAAATATTGATGAGGAGGCATTGTCCAATGTAGATGATATTTATCTGACAGATGAGTTATTAGATCAGTTGAACAGGTTGAACACCACTGGGGGCTACAAATGTAACTTTAAAAAATCAAAAAATGCCCACTTCAATGTCCTATTTCTTGGATATTAGCCATCAAGTATTGGGAAATGCCTGGCAGCTATTTCTTTTAGAAAAATGTGTGCTTCTCCAACCTCATAAGACTCTGAAAGGATTATAATCCATTTTGGTATTCCAGCATTTTGGCAGAACCTACATTTTGGATTACGCAGAAATAGTTAAACCTTTCTATGACTTAATCAGACCCAATTTTACAGTTTATCATTGTACACAGGAACACACAGATCTTCTCTGTTCTGTACAAACTGACATGATAGCTTCTGAACACTTACAAACATGTGTAAACACCACAAATTTGGTGATCAGTGTAGTCGTGGATTAGTTGGGGTTCAGTTACCTTACCTTCAATGAAGGCAAAGTGGTACCCATAGCATAGAAATCTAATTTGTACAAAAACGCTGAAATGCGTTTTGCATCCACAGAAGAAATACTGACAGCAGTACAGACACATCTGTAAGCAGTACAAATTTGGTGATCCACATAATCGCGAGTAAGCATGAGCGAATTTTGCGGATCTCGCGTTCGCGAATTTTGCGGATTTGCGGATTCGCAATCCGCAAAATCCGCGAATTCCCGCGAATTTGCGGATTTTTTTTTTTTTGTGTTCGCCCGTGTTTCTGCCAGTTCGCGAGGGTTTTGTACACTTTCGCAAATTGCGAACTTACCTGTCGGGTCGCAAGTTTCGCGAACTTGTTGTTTCTACGTGTCCAGCCTGTTTGGGACACTCTTCTTCATCACTGCCACTCTCTGTCACCACTGCCACTCTCTGACTACTCATGCCACCCTCTGGCCCACCCATGCCACCCTCTGTTTCATCACCACACCCTCTGGTTGTCCAGTGTACATTATTTTCGGCAAAGCAAAGCACACCTTCCCTGCCTCAAGTGACCTGAATTAATTTGGGGCTGATTAATGTGTCACAGAATATTTTTTTAGCTGGCACCTGCTTCCTTAGTGCGCCCTGATTAGTGATCTTTTGCACTTGCTAAGTGCTTTCATTGTTGCAAAATTAGTTACAACACCTGCCCTGCCCCAACTGACAATAATGAATTAGGGGCTGATTAATGGATTTTAACTTCCAGCCTGGCTCCTGCTTGTCTCCCTTAGCTGTAATTCAGGACCTTTGTGGCATATGTGTAACTATTCTGAGGTTCAGAGCAGGGTCACATAATAGTTTCAACTGGCAACTGAACTCTGGAGGGGCCCCTCAGGAAGCACTACAGGAAATGGCTACTAATGATGAGCCTGAACTTTTGAACCTGGTAAGTAGTTACTTTCAGTTTTGCTAAGATCGTATTTCTGCAATTTTGCACTTATTCGCGGGGCGCGAACTCACGCGAACAGTGCGAGCAGTGCGAGCAAAATCCGCTGCTCGCGGATTTGCGGATTTTGCGGGAAATTCGCAAATCTCGCGGATTGCGGATTTCCCGAAAATCCGCAAAATCCGCGAGCGGAACGGATTTTCCGCCCATGCCTAATCGCGAGTCAATCTAGGTACACTCACCTCACCTTCAATGAAAGCAAAATTGTACCCACTACATACAAATTATATTTGTACACAAATGCTGAGATGCAAATTGCATTTGCAGAAAAAATACTGACAGCAGTACAAACTGCTGTAGTCAGAGAAAGAGCACTAGCTCATGGTAAACAAATAATTGTTGTGACTCCAGTACCAACCTTAGATTCTCTTACCGAAGCAAGCGTTCCAAATGTGAAAGCACTGCATCCGAGATAGATACAATGGGCTAATTCTCTCACAAAATACACAGGCATTCCTGCAGTACAAACAAGAACATCCTCTCCCGAATGAAATAATGCCTCTAGAATGGTATGAATACATCATTTACACTAACAAATCTGTTCATCTTGCCATAGGAAGTAAACAGCAATACGATGCAGCATGTTAAATTATGAAGGGATGTATGCAATATGGCAAATTCCATCCCAGCAGTAAAAAGGCACAGTCTCTACGAGATTGCAAGGCTCAGCTAGCAGAACAAAAAGCCCTGATACTGGCACTAAAGAATATGGATCAGTAATTCCCCACGCTCATTGTGTGGGTTTTATTTTACTGTTTCCAGTCTTACAGTGAATATCTTTGCTATTGGGGCCTGAATGGGTTTAGAGATTCCAAAGGTTGCCCAATTACATACAACATGTTTTGGAAACAGGTGACAGACCTGAACAAATGCTTGCCATGGGATCATGTAATTCACACATTGACTCATCAGCGTGTTGGCGTGCAGTCAAATGGAATTCACTGGCTGATGAAGACGCCAAGGAGACACTGTGAACTGCTGCCATTGATGCAATCACTCATTCTCAAACGAGAATAGTAGCTCAGATAATGATAGCTGTAAATGCTACGCACAACAAAAGCTCAGCCTTACCAAAAGGTTTTCCATTCAAGTACTCCTACAAGATAGATGCGCAAAACATTCTGTGTGCTCAAATCCGAGGAGTGGGGGATGGAGTAATACCAAACAAGGATCGCAGATTAGGATTAATTGTACCTGCACAAGAGGTTCTGGGTTCTGGAACACGCAGGTATCACTGCAACTAGCTCACTACGCAAGCAGCTTTGCTGGTGGTCAGGTCTTACTAAACAGACCAAGGGTTTTGTCCTTCCTCAAGTGTGATATCTGTCAGCAGCTGAAGGGTCCACCATAGCATGTCCACCACAAACACCACAACCTATTTCATACAGACCCCTCACTTGAGTCTATTTGGACCACTGCGGCCCCTTGCAAACTGACGGGGCTTACGACTATATATTAGTGGCAGTGGATTCATGCTCTAGATTCCTGTGGGTTTAGCCCCAGCTGATGCACAAACTATTATAAATGGATTTGTGAGTCTTCATAGGGACACATGCAATTGGCACATTACATTCCGACAGTGGACCTCACAACCTTACAAAGAAGCCATGGGAAGGTTGGGTGTTGCATTGCAGTACTCATCTCTGTATCATCTCGAGGGGAAATTCGACTGTGGAGAGGAAAAAACAGGACTTAAATCAATTCTTAACAGCAAGGTTATTAGGCTCCAGTGGCAGTTGGGTCTATCACCTATATGGGGTCCGGAGGGCACACAATAACATGCCAAAAAGTTGCCTGGGGGGCTTGTACTCCATACAAAGTCCTTTTCGGGATTAGAATGTGGGTACATGATCTTGATTGTGGCAGCACAATGGCAGATGAAAAACAATTTGACATTTTGACATCAATGATCATTTGGCTGCTTTACTAGAACTCAATGAATTCCGGGAATTGGGTGCCTGGTCAGAGAAAAAATAATGGACAAAAAAGAATTTGGGTCATTTTATAGAGCACCAGTACCTGTCCTGGCTATTGGAGGAACAAGAACAGTGCTTCTTCCACCTCTTGCCAGCAAGAAAGAAAAGATATTTATATTGATTGATCTGATCAAGCCACACTATGTGGCCGATACCCAATGGTAGGCCACGTGGGCTCCTGGGTAGCACAGATCACCTCTTGCTAGCTTGCAGGAAGTTCAGACAGAAAGATTAATACTCTTTGAAGATTCTATTGTATGGACTGAAGGAGTTTCCAACAATGGAATGGAGCTTGTACCTGTTGAAACTGAACTGCAACAATCTACAAATGGAACACTGATGTCAATTCGGCCCAATACTGACATCTATGTGAACATGTCTTGAAATGAGTCATCCACCAGTTCCACAAAACCTGCTGAGCTACCAAAGATAAATCAGACTCCATCTGGCTACTTCATCTATTTTTGTACTTTCTCATTGGATCCAAGTAAACCTGAGTTATCGCCACCGCCAGTTTTCCACAAAGAACTAATTTGTGATTTCTACCTTTGGCTGAAAAAGACTTACTTTGTTTTTCCCTGGATAAAGTTCAGGATTGCAATCAGTCCACTGTTCCTAAACCTCTGGATAGGTGTAGTGACTGTTCTATTCTTGCCCCTAAATGGACATTTCCCGTCAGAATGCTCTGCAGTCCAACAAGTGAACTTGGTCCTGAAACAGCATGCATCATCACACCGTGAACAGAGAGACCAGTCCTTTGTGAACATTACAGCAGTTCCAGTTTCTGAAGTTATAGTTTAAAAGAGAGTTTCCTAGGATGTATATGGTCCAACTAAACTTTCAAAATCACACATTCATTTAAACATTTTCTCAGTGATATCATCCAATCTAGTACTCTCTCTAATGATTGGGACTTTAAAACTGTAATTACTATGCTGTCTGATTCAGAACAATCTGCTGCATTTTCAAATGATGAATTGTATGATGATATATCTAATTTTAACAGCCTATTTTGTTACCAGCAATGTCAGCATTTTCCGCACAAAGCAAGTATTCGACCTGAAAAACCCGAAGTAACGGGTAGAGAACCTAGCCAGAGGTGCGATTTCTTCACTCAGTTTAAGTTAGAGAATCTACAGGAAAGAAAAACTTTTCTTTCTTGAGTCCCCTCGCTCACCAGGGTTTTCCCATGGTGACATGCTTCATCATAGTGGCCATCTCAGTCTTCTACGGACTGAGGCGTGCTACAACTTGCGGATTACATAGGAGCACTGTTGTGAGAACTATGTGTAGTGCAGGAAGTGGAGTAGAGTGGACCAAAGTGAGTTTAAAAATACCTAGCTAGTGGGCAAAATTATTTTATTCTTGCTCCAGTCGGTATGGGCTTAAAACGGGGTAAAATACTGGAAAACCTAGCTGTAATGGGTTAGGTATTCCTAGTTTTGGTCAACATGTTTTAAGTGTTCCCTATTGCTCTTCATAAAGACTACACAGTGACCAGCCCTGTGTACGCCACTCCTAAATAACCTTAATAAGGTGAAGAAAAGGATATTAAATGACGCTGCAACTTATAAGCATGTGTTAGTAAATACATACGATTGAACAATATCACGTAGCATCTGTGGATTAAAAGAACAAACATTGTTGAGGGAACCTAGGCCCCCACAATCACTGTTAGGATATTTCATGGTAGTACACACAAGTCTCAGCCATGGTGCATGAATCACCTTTCATAGTGCCTGGTTCGGATTAAGAAAAGCTGTCTATCACGTTGGTTTTGCATGCAGCCTTCTCAATTGTAATTAGCATGTGATTTAAAAACATCAACACACAGTGAAAAATGACACACAAAAACACACAAGTATTACATACTCTGTAGGTAGCAAAATTGTGCCCCATGGGCTGGGAGGGGCTGTGTGGCTCTCCAATACCTAAAAATAGTGAAGGAGAGAGAAAAAACAGGGAGAGAGAGCCTTGTTAATGGCTTCCTTTTGTCGTGAATAAATAAGGTTGACCAATGTGTCTCAAAACGAGACTCGGTTTTTGCCAGGATTTCCATGGGTCTGGATACTGCCTCAAATGGAAAGGACTTGCTTGGAATGAGAAATACTTACAGCAATTTCACCTAACTGGTGCCCTTCCCGACCGCATCTTAGTGGGTCTCATGGAAGGGCCAGTTTAAATGCTTCTGCATTTGTTGACTCACGGTTGAAGAGAGTTGGTGCGGGGGAAAATACTCCAAAAATGGCCGCCGCGTTATGGCAAATCATAATGGCCATATTGAATGTATAGGATTCCATGAATGCTAATTTATTAATTATTTACCCACAGTTGGACGTGTAAAGCGGCGTAAAATATTTATCAAGAGTGTTGGGGGATTTCTTTGAATTATGCATGTTTAAAAAACGGAAATCTAAATCTAAGAGCCAATGCCAATGTTTTGTTAATAACGATGTTATAAAAATGGTCTTATTATGATGAGTAACCAAAAAGGTGTTTTACTGATGTACATAAGGTCTAAAGCCCAATATTCCAGGTAAATGGAATAGTGTTTAACAAAATGGTTGCCATCTTCTGGCTAATCATGTTTTATATCCTGAAAAAATTATTCCATGGGGCTACATTGGTGCAAGGATAGATGCTTCGAATGGCTGAATGTTGTTTGGGCTGAAACCAAGATTCTAATGGGTGGAAACCAGTCATACATGTATCATTTTTGTGGGTAGAGAAAGACCTTTGTAGGTTCTAATAACCGAATTCAGAAGCAAAACGTTTGTTATTGATGGTTCATATATAACCCCAGGCCGAGTAGGTATTGTGGCCAAAGGGGATACTTTTTTAGGCAGATTTTTTAAATCATTTCCTCACGAGAACTGACCCCAAGGGATATCATCATTGAGGCCCTCACTGTCTGAACATAACTTGAACACCCAGCATTGTTCTTTTTCATGTAGTTTCCTCTCAATGTTTGTGTGGCTTATTATATGTTCCAGTACCACCCACTTCATATCATTTGAGGTATGTTGTTTCTCCAGCAAGTGTGTTGTCATTCTAGTTGTAGTGCGTTTGCACCATTTATTACTGCGGTGCTCCACTATTCTAGTACTGACTTTTCTTGTGGTCATCCCTACATAGTGTAGATTGCATGCACAGGTGATCACATACACTACCCCTGGGGGGACACATCGACACTGACCTGGGAGTGCCGGAGGGTGTTAGGAGCGCCGCAGCTTTCTGCGCTGTTTCCGCGGCGTCCACCAGCCTTTCTGCTTTCCTGCCGCCTGCCACTGCCACCATCTGGACATCGTGGCACGGCGGACCACATCTCCCAGTGCCCCAAGCGACAGGAAATCGCGCACGCCCTGTCCCGCCCCCAGAGGTGCTCTTAAGTCCAGTGAGAGCCCCGGGGGAGTGGGGGACACATCGACACTGACCTGGGAGTGCCGGTGGGTGTTAGGAGCACCGCAGCTTTTCCGTGCTGTTTCTGCGGCGTCCACCAGCCTTTCTGCTCTCCTGCCGCCTGCCACTGCACCATCTGGACATCGCGGCACGGCGGACCACATCTCCCAGTGCCCCACGTGACAGGAATATACATATATTATACAAACACAACAATGGTCCCAAGCAAGGAGACATAGATTAGTTGAAAAATAAATATAGACTCAGTCAGTTCTATATTACTGAAGACATGCCCAGTCGGACAGAGGTCTTCAAAGTTTATACTTGAATAAGGATTTGTAACACAGAAAATAACACCTTCAACAATTCACGTGCGTGGGGCACAAGCCTGTACCCAACCACAACAATACATAGACACAGACAACATATAAAAGGGCTTGTAAGGCAAGAGCAGCAGTCTCTGTAGAATTCCAGTTATACAGAGAAATTTTTGTAGGTACCATTACATAGCATTGCATAGAAATTCTTTACACAAGAATATGGTACTCAAAAAAGTCGACGGCGTTTCGGACCCCCTACTAAATGATGGGGTCCATCATCAGGACAAAACAATAATTGCCTTTGAATAAAAGTCTCTTTTGCCTAAGGAGGGAAGGGGGGAAAACAGAAATACAAGTTGTTTAACCAATTACAAATTATAATCCTTTAAAAATGGTGACATTGTGTTGTGATTATACTCGTGACCGCGGTTCCCGAGGTGGGGGCCGCGAGGTATAGTTATTCTGTTCTCAGGTGTGCGACCGAGTGACAAAACACATACCTTTTAGTGATTCTTGGTAACAGACATACAACTATGATGTCCGGCTTGTGAAGTGTGTTGGTGATTTATTAAAATTGGACAACAATGCGAAGTTATATCAGTGCCAAGCATAACCGGCGCAGTGATAGAGTAGAGTCTCAAAGAGAGAACTTAATCAAAAAGAGGCATTGGCTCACCAAGGAGCGTATTGGTGAGAAGCTTATAAGCGAGCTTGAGAGAGATTCAAATCAGCAGGATCAGGGTCTTGGAATGATTGTCCCAAGGGCTGGGGTAGCTAAAGGGGAAGAAGATATGAGGTAAAGATTCAGTGGAATTTCAGCAGGGTACATCCTGGGTTCTGGAGGAGGAAAGCCGCTATTGTGCTATGGAGGAAAAATCACTGATGTGAACGTAGACCGAGGAAATAACGGGAGACGGTCACGTTATGAGGGGGATAAGTCAAACCAAGTAAAGGGATTGCTTACCGAGAGAAAGTGAATTGACACGTGGTCTCAGACCCAGGGGCGGAGCACGCGAGGTGCCTAGCTTCCATTTGTACCTATATTGGGAAAGGTACAGATTTTAGATAGCGGAATGAGATTGTCAGTGGCGAGTGTGGCCAAAATTAGGAGATGCTTACCGCAATCCGGGTATTGCCGGCAGCGCCGAGTCGCGCTGGGGTCATGGAGCCAGGGGTGGCCTGTGAGGGATTGAATAAAGCCCATTAGAGCAAGCGGGCTTAGGGTTTAGAGAAACATTGGAGCGTGAGCATGGAGCGAGGGGAGAGCTTACCGGGTCAGTCGGCTGCAATGGATTTCCTGGCTGAAGGTGTCATGTGACCGACACCATTATAACACGGATGGCCATTGGAGCCGGTTAGGGGCATAAAAATAGAAGAGGGACTACAGAACAGTAGCCATATTAGAGGTGGTGGTTACTCATTATGAAAGGAAAAGTATAGGTAGAAAACAGATAGAAGGTGCAACCGTGTGACATTTGTGACAATAAAAACAGATTACGTAAAGTACATTAAGTCATGTAGGCGCATTTAAGAAGCCTTTTAAAATGCACAAATGTTTTCAATGGAGTTCTTAAAGGAGGAGTATGCAGAGCAAGATCAAAATAAAGTGGTCCATTCCTCTTGCTGGTTAAGACCAGAGTTCAAACTGTCAGTCCTTATTATCCATTTCAGCTCTTCCTTGTTGAGCAGAAGATTGAGGTCACCGCCTTGGGGTGGCATTGACACTTGATGTATCACCGTCCAACGAATATCGTTTTCTGTGTGTTGCTTGGAGGTGAAATGCTCGACCAAAGGGGCATTAGGAGTCCTGCATCGTATTCTGCTTCGGTGTTGGGATATACGAAGCTTGATTTTTTGTTTGGTTTGTCCCACATAAATGAGATCACAAGGGCATAAAATTGCGTATATAACATTGCAGCTGTTACAGTTGGTGAATGTTTTCATTACATTTTTAGTTTCCTTGAATACAAATTCTTTACCCTCAATAGTCAGATCACATACCACACATGTACCACATTTAGAATGGCCCTTAAGAGGTGTTGTGGCCCAGTGGTCATCAATCGTTCTTTTAAGGGGAGTGGTAGATGGTAAAGCTGCTCTCACTAGATGGTCTTTAATGTTTTTGCTTTTTTTAAAAGCAAAAAGGGGGCGTTCCCAGTTTAGTTGGCCTGAGTTCAAAATATGCCAATTCTTTTTTATAGTTTTCTTGATTTTGTTGGAGACAGTGGAAAAGGTTGTCACACAAACCAGTTTGTCTGCAATTGGTTTGCGTTTTTGTTCCAAAAGGGCATCGCGCGGGCAGTACCATGCGCGTTTCATAGAGTTCTTAATGAGGCGGTGAGGGTAGCCCCTTTCTTTAAGTTTGGCAGCTAGAATACAGGCCTCAGAGAAATAATCCTCTTTGTGAAAATTATTCCTTCTCAAGCGAAGGAACTGTGAGTATGGCAAGCTATCTTTCAATGCCCTGGGATGGCAGCTATTGTAACTCAAAAGGGTGTTTCTCTCCGTTGGTTTGCGGTATAGGGATGTATAGAGTAGCCCATCCTGGTGCTGAATGTTTAGATCCAGGAAAGGGATGTTTATTTTGCTGTGGGTAAGGGTGAATGTCAAGCCACTGCAGTTATTATTTAGCCAGTGTAGTAGGGCAGGAAATGTGTCAATGTCACCACCCCAAATCATGAAGACGTCATCTATGTAACGTCTCCATGTAAGGATCCCTTGGTTGAATGGATTACTGTCAACGAGGATGGTATTGCATTCCAGCCAATCCATATACAGAATGGCTAGAGTGGGAGCAAAAATTGCTCCCATGGAGGTGCCACGGACCTGTTGATAGTATTTATTGTCATATGTGAAGAAATTTTGTGTGAGACAAATTTCAAGCAGTTGAATTATAAACAATGTGGGTACCCTATGGGGGCGTGTTCTTTGGTCTAGGATTGCCTCCATTACAGACAGGGACTCTCTTTGTGGTATATTCGTATATAACGATTTGACGTCGAGGGTGCATAAAGTCTCGATGTCGTGATTGAAAGGGTGATTCTCAACAAGATTTATCATATGTGTGCTATCTTTTATATAGCACTTGGTAACTGGAACAAAGTCTTTCAAGAAAAAAGCGGCGTCTCCCTGATGACTTGAACATAGTGTCTGCTCCACCAAGAATGTCCTATACGGAGTGACCCTAACTTACTGACGTATTACATAATGGGCAAACGAAAGTCTATGGAAGGGGGGGCCCAGCAGTCACAACCGAAGAAACTAAAAAAATGGAAAACGGCCAAAAAAATCAACCTCCCAGATTCTAATTGTACCCTGACGCGAATAGAAAACATCGTGAGTGAGATTGAGGAGATCTTAGTAGAAACCCCCCGCAACAGGAGGCGGACTCTGATCCTAACGGAGAAGGAGCTGGACAACACCAAGGAAGAGTGATCTCTGCTATGTTTAGCAAAAAACCCCAGCAAACCCTTCCCATTTGTTTAGTGCACAACCAACCAGAAGACACCCCAGATCTATCCGTAACTATAGGCTCCATAGAGGTTGACACACTAAATGACACAAATGAAAACACCAGCCAGGGTTCCGCACAGACGAGCTTAGGGGAGGTAGATATTCCTTGTGCTAACAAATATGCGGTCTTAGAAGGGGAATCAGGGGATTTGGCTGATATGGTTGCGCAGTTTGTTAAGAGGGGCTCTACTGTAAAGGGTATATGCGCAGAAACATATACGGAGTGCCCAAAATGTCTTATTTCCAACAGGGCCATTCTTACAAAATTAGAAAAACTAGAAAAGGATATGGCTGCTATTAAAAAACTGTTGGAGGTCTTACCTCAGAAAGGAAGGTGTATTACAGAAGATAAAAGCTTACGACCAAGCACACCGCTAACTACAACCCACCAACCAACAAGACCCCTAGCCCCGAGGGCACTGCACGACGATGGGCTACCAGGGAACCTTCCCACGGCTCGAAGTAATGGCTCAGCCTCATATGCAGAAATTATGAAGCCAAGGGGCATAAATACCGGCAACAAGCGTGCTCCCCCAAATGCTCCACTTTCTAAAGGCATTAGGGTGGGAGGTAAGGGAGAGTATAAGATGGGCACAAACAACACACCCCAACCAAATGCCACAAGATACCACAATACTACAGTCTATATGACCGGTGTCCGCAAAATAAATTTTAACCTGGGCTACGAATCCAGGGAATCTGTCCACAATAAAGCTATTCATTGGCTTAGACATGTTAGCGGCTGCAGATCTATCATTAGGGAGGACCTGATCCGCGTCAAGAGACTAACTTTGTCCAGCTCTAACACTGACTGCATTGAAATACAATTAAACAACAAAACAATGGCAGATAACCTAGTACACCTAGAGTTCCGGACCTCGCCCCTAAACACTCTAACATTCAGATCAGACGTCTCCCTATCTGGTCAACAGGTCTAGCTATTTATGACTAGGATCTTAATAGAATAGACTGACTATCCAGTGATGAAGGCAGTAACCAACAGCGAGCATGGCTTGGGATATATCTCATGGTAAATACCCCTAATTCATCTAACAATTCTCTCACTCCCCCCAGTTTGGATTCCCCGAATCAGAGCAGAAGTTATGCAAAAAGCGAAAGGGAGGGCAACCCAGGAACAATTCGTATACTCTCCTGGAACATTGCCGGCCTAAAAAAAAACTGGATATCCCAGATTGGAATGAATTCATTGATAATTATGATGTCTGCATGTTCCAGGAGACGTGGAGTACGATACCACTGCACAAGACTGGTTACTCCACCTTCTTCATCCCTGCTGTAAGCCAAGGTATTGGCCGTCCATCGGGGGACTTCATATATGGGTTAAGGTAACACTGAATCTGGATATTACCGTCCACAATGCAAACTCAGAAGAGATCCTCCATCTATCCTTTAAAGGACCCTTCAACGGCAATAGAGTTGACTTGTTCAATGTATATGCCAGAGGAAGCCCAACTAATCAAAACTCAGCTACAATATCAACTTTGGAGTTAGCCCTAGCAGGCATCCTACCAGGATCGAACATTATTCTGGGGGGAGACCTGAATTGCACGTATGAACCCTTAAGTGAGAAAGACATACTAGGGACTAGTGAGGAAGATATGAAACAATCTCTCCCTCTATTACATCTGAGTCCCATTAAAAAATGGACAGTCAGGGCATTACAGATTAATGCCCTGACACTGGAATACAATCTACGTGCATTAAATGGGAGAACAATCTCTGATACCAATGGGGCCATGACCTTCAATAGGTTGAATGGTCCCTCACGCATTGATTACATCATGCTAGACATAAGATTATGGGGGAGTGTGATAGATAGGGAGGTAAAACAGATGCCTGACAGTGACCATAATCCACTTTGTGCTGTTGTTAATTGGGAACAAAAGAGGAAGAGCCCAAATGTCCACCTGTCCACAAAAGAAGTTGTGCCATCCAACTGCAACCGCTGGTTAAAATGGTCCAAGGTAGCATGTAACGAGAAAACCCTGATCAGTATAGGTCTCCAGGTGGCGTCCAAGAGCGTGGAATTTTCCTTGTTTAACTCCACGCTGGACGACATGACCAGACAAAATCTTGGCCATTGGAGCCGGTTAGGGGCATAAAAATAGAAGAGGGACTACAGAACAGTAGCCATATTAGAGGTGGTTACTCATTATGAAAGGAAAAGTATAGGTAGAAAACAGATAGAAGGTGCAACCGTGTGACATTTGTCACAATAAAAACAGATTACGTAAACTACATTAAGTCATGTAGGCGCATTTAAGAAGCCTTTTAAAATGCACAAATGTTTTCAATGGAGTTCTTAAAGGAGGAGTATGCAGAGCAAGATCAAAATAAAGTGGTCCATTCCTCTTGCTGGTTAAGACCAGAGTTCAAACTGTCAGTCCTTATTATCCATTTCAGCTCTTCCTTGTTGAGCAGAAGATTGAGGTCACCGCCTCGGGGTGGCATTGACACTTGATGTATCACCGTCCAACGAATATCGTTTTCTGTGTGTTGCTTGGAGGTGAAATGCTCGACCAAAGGGGCATTAGGAGTCCTGCATTGTATTCTGCTTCGGTGTTGGGATATACGAAGCTTGATTTTTTGTTTGGTTTGTCCCACATAAATGAGATCACAAGGGCATAAAATTGCGTATATAACATTGCAGCTGTTACAGTTGGTGAATGTTTTCAATACATTTTTAGTTTCCTTGAATACAAATTCTTTACCCTCAATAGTCAGATCACATACCACACATGTACCACATTTAGAATGGCCCTTAAGAGGTGTTGTGGCCCAGTGGTCATCAATCGTTCTTTTAAGGGGAGTGGTAGATGGTAAAGCTGCTCTCACTAGATGGTCTTTAATGTGTTTGCTTTTTTTAAAAGCAAAAAGAGGGCGTTCCCAGTTTAGTTGGCCTGAGTTCAAAATATGCCAATTCTTTTTTATAGTTTTCTTGATTTTGTTGGAGACAGTGGAAAAGGTCGTCACACAAACCAGTTTGTCTGCAATTGGTTTGGGTTTTTGTTCCAAAAGGGCATCGCGCGGGCAGTACCATGCGCGTTTCATAGAGTTCTTAACGAGGCGGCGAGGGTAGCCCCTTTCTTTAAGTTTGGCAGCTAGAATACTGGCCTCAGAGAAATAATCCTCTTTGTGAAAATTATTCCTCCTCAAGCGAAGGAACTGTGAGTATGGCAAGCTATCTTTCAATGCCCTGGGATGGCAGCTATTGTAACTCAAAAGGGTGTTTCTCTACGTTGGTTTGCGGTATAGGGATGTATAGAGTAGCCCATCCTGGTGCTGAATGTTTAGATCCAGGAAAGGGATGTTTATTTTGCTGTGGGTAAGGGTGAATGTCAAGCCACTGCAGTTATTATTTAGCCAGTGTAGTAGGGCAGGAAATGTGTCAATGTCACCACCCCAAATCATGAAGACGTCATCTATGTAACGTCTCCATGTAAGGATCCCTTGGTTGAATGGATTACTGTCAATGAGGATGGTATTGCATTCCAGCCAATCCATATACAGAATGGCTAGAGTGGGAGCAAAAATTGCTCCCATGGAGGTGCCACGGACCTGTTGATAGTATTTATTGTCATATGTGAAGAAATTTTGTGTGAGACAAATTTCAAGCAGTTGAATTATGAACAATGTGGGTACCCTATGGGGGCGTGTTCTTTGGTCTAGGATTGCCTCCATTACAGACAGGGACTCTCTTTGTGGTATATTCGTATATAACGATTCGACGTCGAGGGTGCATAAAGTCTCGATGTCGTGATTGAAAGGGTGATTCTCAACAAGATTTATCATATGTGTGCTATCTTTTATATAGCACTTGGTAACTGGAACAAAGTCTTTCAAGAAAAAAGCGGCGTCTCCCTGATGACTTGAACATAGTGTCTGCTCCACCAAGAATGTCCTATACGGAGTGACCCTAACTTACTGACGTATTACATAATGGGCAAACGAAAGTCTATGGAAGGGGGGGCCCAGCAGTCACAACCGAAGAAACTAAAAAAATGGAAAAAGGCCAAAAAAATCAACCTCCCAGATTCTAATTGTACCCTGACGCGAATAGAAAACATTGTGAGTGAGATTGAGGAGATCTTAGTAGAAACCCCCCGCAACAGGAGGCGGACTCTGATCCTAACGGAGAAGGAGCTGGACAACACCAAGGAAGAGTGATCTCTGCTATGTTTAGCAAAAAACCCCAGCAAACCCTTCCCATTTGTTTAGTGCACAACCAACCAGAAGACACCCCAGATCTATCCGTAACTATAGGCTCCATAGAGGTTGACACACTAAATGACACAAATGAAAACACCAGCCAGGGTTCCGCACAGACGAGCTTAGGGGAGGTAAATATTCCTTGTGCTAACAAATATGCGGTCTTAGAAGGGGAATCAGGGGATTTGGCTGATATGGTTGCGCAGTTTGTTAAGAGGGGCTCTACTGTAAAGGGTATATGCGCAGAAACATATATGGAGTGCCCAAAATGTCTTATTTCCAACAGGGCCATTCTTACAAAATTAGAGAAACTAGAAAAGGATATGGCTGCTATTAAAAAACTGTTGGAGGTCTTACCTCAGAAAGGAAGGTGTATTACAGAAGATAAAAACTTACGACCAAGCACACCGCTAACTACAACCCACCAACCAACAAGACCCCTAACCCCGAGGGCACTGCACGACGATGGGCTACCAGGGAACCTGCCCACGGCTCGAAGTAATGGCTCAGCCTCATATGCAGAAATTATAAAGCCAAGGGGCATAAATACCGGCAACAAGCGTGCTCCCCCAAATGCTCCACTTTCGAAAGGCATTAGGGTGGGAGGTAAGGGAGAGTATAAGATGGGCACAAACAACACACCCCAACCAAATGCCACAAGATACCACAATACTACAGTCTATATGACCGGTGTCCCCAAAATAAATTTTAACCTGGGCTACGAATCCAGGGAATCTGTCCACAATAAAGCTATTCATTGGCTTAGACATGTTAGGGGCTGCAGATCTATCATTAGGGAGGACCTGATCCGCGTCAAAAGACTAACTTTGTCCAGCTCTAACACTGACTGCATTGAAATACAATTAAACAACAAAACAATGGCAGATAACCTAGTACACCTAGAGTTCCGGACCTCGCCCCCTAAACACTCTAACATTCAGATCAGACGTCTCCCTATCTGGTCAACAGGTCTAGCTATTGATGACTAGGATCTTAATAGAATAGACTGACTATCCAGTGATGAAGGCAGTAACCAACAGCGAGCAGGGCTTGGGATATATCTCATGGTAAATACCCCTAATTCATCTAACGATTCTCTCACTCCCCCCAGTTTGGATCCCCCGAATCAGAGCAGAAGTTATGCAAAAAGCGAAAGGGAGGGCAACCCAGGAACAATTTGTATACTCTCCTGGAACATTGCCGGCCTAAAAAAAAACTGGATATCCCAGATTGGAATGAATTCATTGATAATTATGATGTCTGCATGTTCCAGGAGACGTGGAGTACGATACCACTGCACAAGACTGGTTACTCCACCTTCTTCATCCCTGCTGTAAGCCAAGGTATTGGCCGTCCATCGGGGGACTTCATATATGGGTTAAGGTAACACTGAATCTGGATATTACCGTCCACAATGCAAACTCAGAAGATATCCTCCATCTATCCTTTAAAGGACCCTTCAACGGCAATAGAGTTGACTTGTTCAATGTATATGCCAGAGGAAGCCCAACTAATCAAAACTCAGCTACAATATCAACTTTGGAGTTAGCCCTAGCAGGCATCCTACCAGGATCGAACATTATTCTGGGGGGAGACCTGAATTGCACGTATGAACCCTTAAGTGAGAAAGACATACTAGGGACTAGTGAGGAAGATATGAAACAATCTCTCCCTCTATTACATCTGAGTCCCATTAAAAAATGGACAGTCAGGGCATTACAGATTAATGCCCTGACACTGGAATACAATCTACGTGCATTAAATGGGAGAACAATCTCTGATACCAATGGGGCCATGACCTTCAATAGGTTGAATGGTCCCTCACGCATTGATTACATCATGCTAGACATAGGATTATGGGGGAGTGTGATAGATAGGGAGGTAAAACAGATGCCTGACAGTGACCATAATCCACTTTGTGCTGTTGTTAATTGGGAACAAAAGAGGAAGAGCCCAAATGTCCACCTGTCCACAAAAGAGGTTGTGCCATCCAACTGCAACCGCTGGTTAAAATGGTCCAAGGTAGCATGTAACGAGAAAACCCTGATCAGTATAGGTCTCCAGGTGGCGTCTAAGAGCGTGGAATTTTCCTTGTTTAACTCCACGCTGGACGACATGACCAGACAAAATCTTGGCCATTGGAGCCGGTTAGGGGCATAAAAATAGAAGAGGGACTACAGAACAGTAGCCATATTAGATGTGGTGGTTACTCATTATGAAAGGAAAAGTATAGGTAGAAAACAGATAGAAGGTGCAACCGTGTGACATTTGTGACAATAAAATCAGATTACGTAAAGTACATTAAGTCATGTAGGCGCATTTAAGAAGACTTTTAAAATGCACAAATGTTTTCAATGGAGTTCTTAAAGGAGGAGTATGCAGAGCATGATCAAAATAAAGTGGTCCATTCCTCTTGCTGGTTAAGACCAGAGTTCAAACTGTCAGTCCTTATTATCCATTTCAGCTCTTCCTTGTTGAGCAGAAGATTGAGGTCACCGCCTCGTGGTGGCATTGACACTTGATGTATCACCGTCCAACGAATATTGTTTTCTGTGTGTTGCTTGGAGGTGAAATGCTCGACCAAAGGGGCATTAGGAGTCCTGCATCGTATTCTGCTTCGGTGTTGGGATATACGAAGCTTGATTTTTTGTTTGGTTTGTCCCACATAAATGAGATCACAAGGGCATAAAATTGCGTATATAACATTGCAGCTGTTACAGTTGGTGAATGTTTTCAATACATTTTTAGTTTCCTTGAATACAAATTCTTTACCCTCAATAGTCAGATCACATACCACACATGTACCACATTTAGAATGGCCCTTAAGTGGTGTTGTGGCCCAGTGGTCATCAATCGTTCTTTTAAGGGGAGTGGTAGATGGTAAAGCTGCTCTCACTAGATGGTCTTTAATGTTTTTGCTTTTTTTAAAAGCAAAAAGGGGGCGTTCCCAGTTTAGTTGGCCTGAGTTCAAAATATGCCAATTCTTTTTTATAGTTTTCTTGATTTTGTTGGAGACAGTGGAAAAGGTCGTCACACAAACCAGTTTGTCTGCAATTGGTTTGGGTTTTTGTTCCAAAAGGGTATCGCGCGGGCAGTACCATGCGCGTTTCATAGAGTTCTTATTGAGGCGGCGAAGGTAGCCCCTTTCTTTAAGTTTGGCAGCTAGAATACTGGCCTCAGAGAAATAATCCTCTTTGTGAAAATTATTCCTTCTCAAGCGAAGGAACTGTGAAATGGCAAGCTATCTTTCAATGCCCTGGGATTGCAGCTATTGTAACTCAAAAGGGTGTTTCTCTCCGTTGGTTTGCGGTATAGGGATGTATAGAGTAGCCCATCCTGGTGCTGAATGTTTAGATCCAGGAAAGGGATGTTTATTTTGCTGTGGGTACGGGTGAATGTTAAGCCACTGCAGTTATTATTTAGCCAGTGTAGTAGGGCAGGAAATGTGTCAATGTCACCACCCCAAATCATGAAGACGTCATCTATGTAACGTCTCCATGTAAGGATCCCTTGGTTGAATGGATTACTGTCAACGAGGATGGTATTGCATTCCAGCCAATCCATATACAGAATGGCTAGAGTGGGAGCAAAAATTGCTCCCATGGAGGTGCCACAGACCTGTTGATAGTATTGATTGTCATATGTGAAGAAATTTTGTGTGAGACAAATTTCAAGCAGTTGAATTATGAACAATGTGGGTACCCTATGGGGGCGTGTTCTTTGGTCTAGGATTGCCTCCATTACAGACAGGGACTCTCTTTGTGGTATATTCGTATATAACGATTCGACGTCGAGGGTGCATAAAGTCTCGATGTCGTGATTGAAAGGGTGATTCTCAACAAGATTTATCATATGTGTGCTATCTTTTTTATACCACTTGGTAACTGGAACAAAGTCTTTCAAGAAAAAATTCACATAATGACCCAATGGTTCCAATACCGAACCGCATCCTGACACAATCGGGCGGCCGGGAGGTTGGTCAAGCCTCTTGTGTACTTTCGGGAGGGTATAGATAACTGGAGTTCTTGGAGTGAGAGTGTTTAAAAAATCATACTCATGTTTGGTCAAATAACCATTATCCAAGGCATCCGTAGTGATCACTCTGATCAGGGCTTGGATTTCCCTAGTAGGATTGGTGGGAAGTCTACAATAGTGGTCAGTGTTCGATACTTGACGTAATAATTCGTCTTTGTAGTTGAGGTATGTTGTTTCTCCAGCAAGTGTGTTGTCATTCTAATTGTAGTGCGTTTGCACCATTTATTACTGCGGTGCTCCACTATTCTAGTACTGACTTTTCTTGTGGTCATCCCTACATAGTGTAGATTGCCTGCACAGGTGATCATATACACTACCCCTGGGGGGACACATCGACACTGACCTGGGAGTGCCGGAGGGTGTTAGGAGCGCTGCAGCTTTTCTGCGCTGTTTCCGCGGCGTCCACCAGCCTTTCTGCTTTCCTGCCGCCTGCCACTGCCACCATCTGGACATCGCGGCACGGCGGACCACATCTCCCAGCGCCCCAAGAGACAGGAAGTCGCGCACGCCCTGTACCGCCCCCAGAGGTGCTCCTAAGTCCAGCGAGAGCCCCAGGGGAGTGGGGGACACATCGACACTGACCTGGGAGTGCCGGTGTGTGTTAGGAGTGCCGCAGCTTTTCCGCGCTGTTTCTGCGGCGTCCACCAGCCTTTCTGCTTTCCTGCCGCCTGCCACTGCACCATCTGGACATCGCGGCACGGCGGACCACATCTCCCAGTGCCCCACGTGACAGGAAGTCGCGCACGTCCTCTCCCGCTCACTGAGGTGCTCTTAAATCCAGCGAGAGGCCCCGCGTTGCGGGACCGTCAGCGTCTGGAGGAGACAGGCCAGGGCCACCCCACTGACGCCCGGTCCCAGAAACATTTACAAACTGCCTCAAGGTTATCTAGGGACTCAAAAAAGGTACTGTGGGGTATTTAAAAGGGGAAGGATAGTGAAGGATTCTGTAGCGGCGTCTCCCTGATGACTTGAACATAGTGTCTGCTCCACCAAGAATGTCCTATACGGAGTGACCCTAACTTACTGACGTATTATATAATGGGCAAACGAAAGTCTATGGAAGGGGGGGCCCAGCAGTCACAACCGAAGAAACTAAAAAAATTGAAAAAGGCCCAAAAAATCAACCTCTCAGATTCTAATTGTACCCTGACGCGAATAGAAAACATCGTGAGTGAGATTGAGGAGATCTTAGTAGAAACCCCCCGCAACAGGAGGCGGACTCTGATCCTAACGGAGAAGGAGCTGGACAACACCAAGGAAGAGTGATCTCTGCTATGTTTAGCAAAAAACCCCAGCAAACCCTTCCCATTTGTTTAGTGCACAACCAACCAGAAGACACCCCAGATCTATCCGTAACTATAGGCTCCATAGAAGTTGACACACTAAATGACACAAATGAAAACACCAGCCAGGGTTCCGCACAGACGAGCTTAGGGGAGGTAGATATTCCTTGTGCTAACAAATATGCGGTCTTAGAAGGGGAATCAGGGCATGTGGCTGATATGGTTGCGCAGTTTGTTAAGAGGGGCTCTACTGTAAAGGGTATATGCGCAGAAACATATACGGAGTGCCCAAAATGTCTTATTTCCAACAGGGCCATTCTTACAAAATTAGAGAAACTAGAAAAGGATATGGCTGTTATTAAAAAACTGTTGGAGGTCTTACCTCAGAAAGGAAGGTGTATTACAGAAGATAAAAGCTTACGACCAAGCACACCGCTAACTACAACCCACCAACCAACAAGACCCCTAGCCCCGAGGGCACTGCATGACGATGGGCTACCAGGGAACCTGCCCACGGCTGGAAGTAATGGCTCAGCCTCATATGCAGAAATTATGAAGCCAAGGGGCATAAATACCGGCAACAAGCGTGCTCCCCCAAATGCTCCACTTTCTAAAGGCATTAGGGTGGGAGGTAAGGGAGAGTATAAGATGGGCACAAACAACACACCCCAACCAAATGCCACAAGATACCACAATACTACAGTCTATATGACCGGTGTCCCCAAAATAAATTTTAACCTGGGCTACGAATCCAGGGAATCTGTCCACAATAAAGCTATTCATTGGCTTAGACATGTTAGGGGCTGCAGATCTATCATTAGGGAGGACCTGATCCGCGTCAAGAGACTAACTTTGTCCAGCTCTAACACTGACTGCATTGAAATACAATTAAACAACAAAACAATGGCAGATAACCTAGTACACCTAGAGTTCCGGACCTCGCCCCCTTAACACTCTAACATTCAGATCAGACGTCTCCCTATCTGGTCAACAGGTCTAGCTACTGATGACTAGGATCTTAATAGAATAGACTGACTATCCAGTGATGAAGGCAGTAACCAACAGCGAGCAGGGCTTGGGATATATCTCATGGTAAATACCCCTAATTCATCTAACGATTCTCTCACTCCCCCCAGTTTGGATCCCCCGAATCAGAGCAGAAGTTATGCAAAAAGCGAAAGGGAGGGCAACCCAGGAACAATTCGTATACTCTCCTGTAACATTGCCGGCCTAAAAAAAACTGGATATCCCAGATTGGAATGAATTCATTGATAATTATGATGTCTGCATGTTCCAGGAGACGTGGAGTACGATACCACTGCACAAGACTGGTTACTCCACCTTCTTCATCCCTGCTGTAAGCCAAGGTATTGGCCATCCATCGGGGGACTTCATATATGGGTTAAGGTAACACTGAATCTGGATATTACCGTCCACAATGCAAACTCAGAAGATATCCTCCATCTATCCTTTAAAGGACCCTTCAACGGCAATAGAGTTGACTTGTTCAATGTATATGACAGAGGAAGCCCAACTAATCAAATCTCAGCTACAATATCAACTTTGGAGTTAGCCCTAGCAGGCATCCTACCAGGATCGAACATTATTCTGGGGCGAGACCTGAATTGCACGTATGAACCCTTAAGTGAGAAAGACATACTAGGGACTAGTGAGGAAGATATGAAACAATCTATCCCTCTATTACATCTGAGTCCCATTAAGAAATGGACAGCCAGGGCATTTACAGATTAATGCCCTGACACTGGAATACAATCTACGTGCATTAAATGGGAGAACAATCTCTGATACCAATGGGGCCATGACCTTCAATAGGTTGAATGGTCCCTCACGCATTGATTACATCATGCTAGACATAAGATTATGGGGGAGTGTGATAGATAGGGAGGTAAAACAGATGCCTGACAGTGACCACAATCCACTTTGTGCTGTTGGTAATTGGGAACAAAAGAGGAAGAGCCCAAATGTCCACCTGTCCACAAAAGAAGTTGTGCCATCCAACTGCAACCGCTGGTTAAAATGGTCCAAGGTAGCATGTAACGAGAAAACCCTGATCAGTATAGGTCTCCAGGTGGCGTCCAAGAGCGTGGAATTTTCCTTGTTTAACTCCACGCTGGACGACATGACCAGACAAAATCTTAGAGAATCTTATAGGGACTTTATATATAACATCGGTTCCCATTTTAAGGCTGAGGGGACCAGAGGGGGGAAAAAGCGATCACATAAATGTGGCAATCCCTGGTTCACAGCAGATTGTAGGGAAAAAAGAAAAGCCATTTCTGTAGCCCTCCGTAAAAAATATCCTATAGCCGTAAGGTTAGCGAGAACGGAATATAAAAACACCACAGAATTGGCAAAACGGGCATGGGAGGAGGATCATTGGCAGGAACTTAGGAGGGCGGCCTTTCTAAAAGATTCAACCCTCTTCTGGGACTTATTAAACAAACTGACAAGAAGGGGTGTAGTCGCTGTTCCAAGCCACATTACTGAAAAACAATGGTATTCTCACTTCCTAAACCTTTACTGCTGTGAGACTAGCCCAGAGCAAATACTGGCGGTCCAACCAGAACCAGAAACAGCAATTATGATCCCTGATCCACCAGACCCCTTCACATTGCATGAGGTTCAAGATGCCTTCAAAAACATTACCCCTGGAAAGGCCGCCGGGCCGGATGGCGTACCGGGTGATCTAATTCTCTATGATCCTATCCCATAGGCCAATCTTATCCATTAGTTGATGAACCACTTGCTCCAGGGCCATTTAGTCCCAGATTCCTGGAAAGGAGCAGAGGTTGTCACAATTTACAAAAAAGGGGCGAGAGAGGACCCTGCCAATTACAGACCTATAAGTTTAATTGATGTAATTCAGAAGGTGGTTGGCAGGGTCCTCATTTCTAGAATGCTGGTCTGGCTGGAGGAGGGAGATATCCTAACGCACCTACAAGCAGGGTTCAGGCAGAAGATAGGCACAATGGACCAAGTATTTAGACTTACAGCGACATATTGGGAGACTGTGTCCATTGGCAAAGGCTCATTATACTTGGCCTTTACAGACCTTAAAACTGCCTTCGACCTTGTACCCCGCTTCAAATTATGGCAGGTCCTACTCGATATGGGCCTACCGCGATACCTCCTAGAGGTAATAAAAAGACTCCATGATGGCACTTATGCTAGAATTAGATTGGGGAATGAGGGACAATTAACTGAGAAAATACCAGTTCAGAGGGGGGTCAGCCAGGGTTGTCTCATGGCACCCACTCTGTTCTCCCTCTTTATAAATGGGGTGGCAGACCATTTGAGGGAGGAACCAGCGGATGCCCTCACCCTGGCAGGCAAAAAAACACTGACATCTTCGCGGATGACACCCTTCTGATGTCTAAGACTCCCTCTGGCCTACAGAAACTGCTGGATAGGTTTGGTGTCTTCTGCGAGGAGCGTGGGCTCACAATCAACACCACCAAAACAAAACTGATGGTACTATCCCAAAGCAAAAAACTTAGGAAGATCAACATTAACCTAAATTGCTCACCCCTAGAGGAAGTGAATGCATTTGATTATCTGGTAGTAAGGGTAAACCACAAGATGAAATGGGACTCACATATAGCCAAATGCTCTTGAATCTTAAAAGAGTGTCGGGAGCAATCTCAAGAGACCATCGTGCTACCGCTAGTAGACCCATTGCCCCTGCTCTAGCCGTCTATGATGGAAAGGTACTGGCTGCTGCAACCTATGGGTCTGAACTGTGGAACTTTGATAGTGTCCCTGAGCTAGTCAAAACTGAGAACAAGTTTTTGAGAGAGCTAGTGGGTCTCCCGGTTTCTACCCCCTTAAAACCATTACTCCACGATATGGGTCGCCGCTCCCTTAAAGATATAGTTGGCTTGTGCCCATTACTTTATTGGGTGCGCCTCAAAAGGACCCCGGAGCTGGCACACTATGCTGCAGTCCTAGATTAAATCATTACCCTGAACAGCCCAAGGAAGATTGTTTGGTTGAATAAGCTAAGGGTACTGATGATTAACTTGGGCTTAAGTGAATAATGGTTGTCGCAGTCACCCCCCCCCCCCCCCAAGAGAAACTATTAGGAAAATCTATTGGGAGTGGATCCAAGCCATGGGACCTTGAAAGCTCAAAATGGGGTGTTTTAACTGATCAGTTTCTGGACCATAAACCAGTGATGAAGTTAGAACCCTTCCTTGATTTTATTAGTTCACCGAGAGATAGAACTTTGTTCTTAAAATTAAGGTACGGGACTCTCCCCCTGAATGTTTTTACCAGACGCTGGAGAGATTCTTCGTTCCACCATGACACCTGCCCGGGGTGTGCAAATCCCACTGAGTCCCTAGCCCACTTCTTGTTTGCCTGCAGGGCCTATAGTGGGCCCAGGAGAAGATGGCTAAAACCAGTCTGTAGAGCTTTGGGAAGAAGGCACCACTCAGCGGCTCTCCGCATCCTGACAACAGACACTACCTCTACGATGGTCATCTGTGGCATAGCGAAATATCTGGGGAAAGCATGCCAGATACGCACAAAGCTTGCACAACCTAGAGTGGGGGTAGGGAATTGAGCCGCACAATTTTTATCAATTTAGCAATTGTTACTTAAATTTTTTTAGAGCAAAACAGATTTGATCTGATTTTTAACGTGATTGTGTATCCTAATTTTTATTCTGTGCCTTGCTTTTTGTATTTTGAATTCTGTTTTTTAACAACATTTTTACCTTATAAAATGATGAAATGTACTTACTTTTATGATACTTTGTTATCGAATAAAGTATTACAACGACAACAGCTTCCATAGTGCATACTCAGGCACTTAGAGACTGTACAGCACAATTGGTGGAGGTGCATGTTCTTGTTCTTCATCTCTTGCTTACTGTGTTCAGTCTTTTAATAACAACGTATTCTTTTGGTCTCAAAATAACTATTGAGACTCTAAAGGCAGAGCAATTAAGCATAAAACACTTTGGGTTTGAGTGGCAGACCTTTAAGAGCAACTGCCCCTCACACAGTTTATCCATACTCTTGGCGATCAGAGTGTGGCAGCACCTGCTCTTGGTAATTCTTTGGCTGATGAAGCGGCCAAATCTGCAGTAGCCATGTATTCTGTAGCAGCAGTTACAAGGTCTATGACAAAAATAGATAATGATATTCTGGCAGCGGTAGCTGCAATGAGGTAGGGAACTGTTTATCCTCAGGGTTTCCCTTCTAAATACTCTTACCATATATCTCCTGAACAAGTTCCTTATGCTTCGAATCCTTCATTTGGGGATCAGCTAATTTCCAACTTGGACCGCAGACTTGCTCTGATCAGATCCACACATGAGAGCATGGCTTCTGCACATGCCCGGGTATCAGCGACAGTCTTGATTTTACAGCAACGCTATTGGTGGTGTGGTTTATATAAAAAGACCCATAATTATGTACTCACTTATAACATTTGACAACATTTTAAACCATCTACAGTCACACGCCCACCTCAAACAGAGCTATGTATTTCTAATCAACCGTTTGGCTGTGTATATATCTTGATCACTGTGGTCCACTCTCTTCTGATACTGCATATAAATATATATTTTTGCTGTTGATTTGTGTGCTAGATTCCTTTGGGTTTGGCCACAACACAGTGCTGATGCTCTAAATGTTATCAGGGATTTGCATGTCTTTGTCTGGATATTGCCTGTGGAACCTTCCATTCAGACCAAGGTGCAGCGTTCGCCTCTAAGGCATACAAGGCCACAATTAAATCAGTGGGGATTCTGGTGCAGTTTTCATCTCCATAAAGGCCTGAGGGCAAATCAATTACGGAGCGAATGAAACGTGACTTAAAGCAATCCTTGACAGCTAGAGTCTTAGGTACTGGCAGGAACAGGCTGGCCCACTTGTCTTGTGTTCAACGTGCACTCAAAAATCTCCCTAGAAGATCTCTGGGTGTCACAACCTGTCAAACCATTCCAGTGCAGAAACAGGCACAACAGAGAAAAACAGGGTTAGAAGTTAATAAGAGAGTCTCGCACAAGAGAAGCAAATTAACGGTGACTAGACTTTTCCTTAAACGGTGCATTTTAACTCTGCAGAAATCCAATATGGCGAAGACTGGCATTCACGCAGGCAAAAGATTAGCGTTCTAGTCTTTTTGTCTCGCACGCACCCGAGTGCTTATAATGCCCAATTTGAAAAAAGACTGCACACTTCAACCTTCAACGCACGGAAGTAAGGTTCTCCCTATATGCGTTTTTGGTTGAGTCATTTGAATTTTCCGAGTTTAGTTTGGTATTGGAATTGAAGCGCTGACACGTGTCGCGTCTTCATTCTTCCAGTACCGCTACAGTTTCGTAATGACCTTCTTCTGAAGAACAAATGCGCAACATGGGATTTCAACGCCGCATCTTCGGATCAAGCACAAACCAGGACTGCAGTTCAGTTTAGGCAACATTGGATCTAGTTCCGGCGCAGCAGTGGTGAGAGGTTGAGGCTGCTATTGACAATTTCTTGGGACTAGAGTCTTTTCTAACCAACAATAATATTTTCTGTTCGATACAAAGAAACCATTAGTTTCTAGTTGGAATAAGGATACCAGACAACTGCAGAGCTGTATTTTGAAGAGGTACTTAACAGTTTAGGAAATATCAATATTCTTTACAGTCATAGTAGTTCAGTAGAGTAAGTGTAGTTTCTTGTTATTACAGATACTGAAATACATCTCCAAATACAGTTCACATCAGAGAGAAGCTAAGGCCTGGACAAAATAGGTAATTGTGGGTTAGAAATATAATTTGAATTTAAAGTAATGCAAGTTTATATGTTTGCTTAAAAGATTATATTCCCACTACAGGCACTACACGCGATTCAGCTGTTCCATTGTGTGCTCTACATTCAACAACGACGCCAGGCAGTCTCTCTCTTTTTCTCCACTTCCCCTTTCCCCCCTGCTGGTGTGCTGCCTTGAAGTGTTCGGGTCGTACACTGGTTGGTGGGCGTTGGGTACAGCATCGACTCCGGTGGTTTGGTCTTAGTTCCTGACACTGGGTGGGCAGACCCCATCTGAAATGCTCTTTGGCATTAAAATGTTTGTGCCAGACCTTGATGGTCTGGAAGTTGTGGTGGCAGCCGCAACATCTGACGTAGATAACCATTCTACTGTGTTACAGGATCTCCAAAAGACCTGTGACAGCTACGCAAGTGAACACTTACCCTCTTCCAATGATGCAGCATTGCTGATTCCAGTTGCCCGCTGGCTCCCCAAGATTGGGGATCTAGTACGAGAAATGCTGGAGAACAAAAATTAATTTGGTCCCTCATATTGTGCACCAGTTCCAGTACTTGGATTGAAGGGTACACGTTCAGTCATTTTACCACCTTTACCTAGCCATAAAGACTACAGATCAATCTCAGTGAACAATGTCAAGTTACACCGTCTGGCCGATTCCAAATAGTATAACACCAGCTGTTTCCTGCAACACTATTTCTTTGAATCCGGTGACCTCAACATCTATGACTCGAGCTCGTACCAGTGTGTGTGAGATGGAAACAGCTGTTGACCTTTCGCCTGTTCTGTCCCTATCCTCATCCAATGCAGATGTCGAGTATACGTATCCCACAGATGAGTCCCAGTGGGACGTGCAGAACAATCCTTGACAACATCATGCTGAGACATCCCACCCACCTTTAATACCGAGGGATGCAAACGGTTACTTTGGGGTTCCTGCCAGCTTCTCTTATGACTCATCCGTCTCGACTTCCAGTTTGGCAGTCCCACCGACTACATTAAGTGTTTTCTTTTCACTACGCGGACCTACATTTTGTTGGTGCTTATCCTGATTTTCCTCTACATATCATTTGGATTTGTGATAGTGTTGTTTTTACTCATCATTTGTCATTATTTGCCGGAACGCTCTGCTGTGAACTTGGTTGATGGAATTCTAGTCTCTCACACATCAGCCCATATCATGAAACGTGATCAGACACTTGTGAACATTTCAGCATTCCCAGTTGCAGATGGCATAGTTTGGGACAAAGTAGCTTTGAAATTCACGGTCCGACCAAGGTGCTCAGGGTGCCATACTTGTTTTGCGTCTCATTAGGAGATGTGGTAACACAGGACATACGTTCTGATGATCAGGATGTGCAAGCAGTACATTCATTGTTTTCAGATTTTAAATATTATGATGCTGAAGATTTGTATTTAAATTCTGCCAATTATGCTGATCTCATTTGTTATCAACATTATGGGCATCATTTTTTACACAAAACAAACACAATAACACCTGTTCTTAATTACACTCAATAGGAACATTGTCCTACTCCTGTACAAGGGAGTTCGAAAACTCATAGAAATAAATTCACATATTTTACAGATTATGACACATCTAATCCGGAATCTTACTTCTTTAAACTACAATTGTCATCTCAATTGAAATTTATATTGACCCACACTAAACTGATTTACTCAAATTCTTTTAGGACTAAAATGGCCAGACAGGGTTATGATCACTCGAAAGAGACCATTAATTTAAAATCAATCTGGGGCATTAAACAATGGCAGGATCAGGGAACCGAAGCATTACATTGTACTTGCCTGATCCCAACTCAAACATTGTTTTGAATGATACCTCAAGTGGAAGGAGCACCAGTGGTTAGCGCATTTCTCGACCCTCAAGTGGAAGGAGCACCAGTGGTTAGCGCATTTGAAGAAATTGCGCGCCATGTGGATAGTCTACTAAAGACTTCTACAGATAGTAAAGTTCCTTCCACACCACGTTGGTTTGATTCTATTTGCACTAAGGCGCACAAACAACTTAAACTTAGTCTCCACTCCAAACCCAGGGATAAGCTTAAAATTGCACAACACAGAACTGAATATAAAAAAGCACTGATTAGCCGGAAAAAGAGTTTACAAATTCAAGCTTGTGAGGACCTGAGGGAGGCAGCAGAAAAGCGAGATACCTTGGAATTCTGGAAGGTTATTAATACCCCATGTTTCCAGGACCCAGGAGCACCTAAAATAATTAACACGATCTTACCTGAACAATGGCAGACTCACTTCCAGAGCCTCTATAATTATGCAGGACACTCACTTCAGGGACCAAGGTTAATTCCTAATATAAAACTGGACTTTCGCCTGGAGGAAGTGGAATTGGCAATAGTGGGACTCTGCAAGAATAAAGCACCTGGCCCTGATGGGATACCCGCCGACCTCTACCTGAGCAACACAGACCTATGGGCCCCACTGCTCACGAGGGTCCTGAACGAGGCAGTGGTGGCAGGACTGCCTCACTCTTGGTCAACAGCAACCATAGTCCCGATTTATAAAAAAGGGAATCGCGATGACCCTCAATGTTATCGCCCCATATCCCTTATAGATGTGACAGCTAAAGTACTGGGCCGTGTCATTTTACATCGTCTGCAGGAATAGGAGGAGGAGTATCAGGTCCTGACAGATGCTCAATATGGCTTCAGGAAGGGTAGATCCACCACTGATCAATGCCTGAACCTGTACCTCCTGACAGCAAAATACACCATCGCTAGCAGTGGGACCAAATATATGGGGTTCATGGATCCCTCCGCGGCCTTTGATTGTGTAAATAGAGAAAAACTCTGGTCGTTGCTGTCAAGTCTAGGAGTGGATCAACCCCTTGTAGACGTTCTAAAAACTCTACACTTGAATACGTCTGCAAGTGTGAGATATACCCAAGAGGGAAGTAGGACTGACCCCTTCTTATGCACCAGTGGAGTGAGGCAGGGCTGCATTTTAGCACCCTTCCTGTTCTCTATATATAATAATCTCCTGAAAAAGAACTGCTTAAATTACACGTGGATTCACCCCAAATTGGCCATCGAGCGGTGCCGGTATTACTTTATGCCGATGACGCGGTACTCTTAGCCAGAACTCCATTTGGATTACAGAAGCTGATTGATGGTTTTGTCGAATTTATGGCCGGACTTGATTTATCGACAAATTTGGAAAAATCTTACATCATGTCAACAGGAGCAAAAGACAAAGGGAAATTTACCTATAAAATTGGGTCACACAAGATCGGCCAGGTTAAGATCTTTTCATATCTTGGTGTGCTGTTTGACGATCATCTGAACTTTAACACTTGGTGGAGAAAAACGTCAACAGGGGCCATAATGGGGTACGGGAGAAGACTGGGTAGATGGTCCCCAGAGCAAATTTTGAGCGAAGGTTACATATGGAGCAGAAGTATGGGGTTTTATAGACAAAAAAGTACAACAGATTCAGGTGGAAGAAAATAAATTCCTCAGAAGAATCTTGAAACTGCCACAGAGTATCCCGGCCTATATCATTCATGAGGAAGTTGGAGAACCTTACATTGAAGACCGGATCAAAATTAAACCTCTCCTTGCCTGGGTTAAAATCTGGATCAATCCAGAAGCGGTCCTTACAAGACAAATCATAAAAGACTGTCTGAAACGTGACAAAGGGGGCCACATACCCTGGCTAAAGTATATAAAGAACTCTCTGGAGGCAATTGGCTGTAAAAACTTCTTCACAGACCCAGAATCCTTAACTGGCCAGAACAAAACTATGGTTAAAAAACTTTTTTCAGACTGGTCCCTTACGACTAGGGCTGAGATGGAAAGACATAAGCCCACTGTTTTATCCTATTGCCAACTAACAGTGAAGTAAGGAATGGAACCATATTTGAGGGTCATGCATAATGCTCAGGACCGGTATCATATGACCCGATTCAGACTAAATATGCTCCACCACTTACTTGCGGTCCCTTCTGGGTTCACTCTTACAGTGGAGGCGAAGGGTACCTGCGGCTGCGACACTAGGTCTCCGCAGGATACCCTTCACTTTGTTTTGTTATGCCCATTTTACTCTGCCCCAAGACATACGTTTTTAGTAGGGATCCTGAAAGAAACGAAAATCAGACAAGCAAAAAAGGCCTTGAGATTTCTTCAGGAAGCCGCAGATGCCCATACGTTGCTTTGCATTACAAGTTTTATCCGGGTTGCATTGCGGCTAAGGAACACTAGAGAAATAAACGATTTTAATGCTTCCTAATTACGTAAAGTAAATTCCTCTTTTCCCTATCTTTATGAAATGCGTTTTTAGCTAAATTTTAACCTTTTGAAAAAATTTGTATTTAAATATATGTGTGTATATTGTGTATGTGCTTTTATGGTGTCTTTCTAAGTGCCGAATAAAGATTTATAAATGAAAATTGAATGATACAGTGTACCAAACCACTTATTTGACCTCAGGGCCAAGGCCAGCACTCTACTCAGCAGCTCCGCCACTCCGCCGCCAGGTCTGATCCCATCCCCATGCAGGGTTTGCTCCAGCTACCCGCCCGGCTGCCTCTGCCTCCTGGTATCCCCCAGTGCTCCCCTTCTGTTGGTAACTACTTGCTTCTGTATCTGAATAACTGTATTGAATCTGAGTTTTAAATACTTTTTTCTGTGCATTGCTGCGCTCTTCTGATACTGATCACTGTACTTTTGCTGTGTCGTTTGTCCCATCCCTCTGCTGCCTATACCCTCTTGGTGTGTATTTTTCTGCCAGTTTCCCGCCACTGCTGCCCCTGCGGCCCTGCCCACGAGCCAAGATGCTCCCATCTCCCTGCCTCTGCTCATGCCCTCCTCCTCCTATTCTGGCGATCGCTGTGTGGTCACGCTGCTGGCGTACCTAAGGCAAGCCCGTTTACACCCGTCTGCTCCTGGACCGTGCCCAGTACCAGACCCCCTGGCCCCCGTGAACGTCACTATGGCCAACACCACTGCGATGCCAGCACCCTCCAAGCACTCATCACCGGACGATTACACATCTGCTTCCTGGCCGCCCTGAGATGCACACAAGGAACCTTCAGCCTGCCGGAACTGCAGCTTCACCAGCATCCGATCCGCAAATCCACCCACCGGGAAAGAACGCAACCACCTCAGATGCATTCTTTGCAACACCCGCTCCGCCCGCAAACACGCTGTTGAACTCTGGGACCTACTGGACTCTACCTCCCCAGATGTAGCCTGCCTGACGGAGACCTGGCTGAACCCCTCCTCGGCACCCAACATCGCCATAGAAATTCCGGACGTCTACAAGATCACCCGCAGGGACCGCACCAATGGAGTAGGAGGAGGAATCAACATTGTCCACAGGAACACTCTCAGAATCCTGACCAACACCGACGACACCCTCACACCGCCGAATACCGGCACTTCCAGATAAACACCCATCCCAACACCACCCTCATCTACAGACCCCCTGGAACCCGACCGCAAGCTCCCACGTCACCTTCAACCACACCACTGAACTCCACTGGATCGACCATCGCTGCATCCACTTCACCTTCCGGAAACACACCACGCACCACCGCATCCAACAGATCCCCCACTGCTGCTGGAGCAAAGTCAATGAAGAGCAGCTATCCACCACCTTCGCCCAGAGCCCACCAATGGACCCCACCGACCCCGACACCGCTGCCCGCAACCTCAGACAGTGGATCAACAACTGTACCCACACCCTCGCCCTGATCAAGAAACCCTCCAACAGACACACCAGCAAGAAAGCCAGCTGTTTCATTGAGGATCTCCTGGCCTCCAAGCAAACTTGCTAAAAGCTAGAGAAGGAATGGCACCGGGAACGGACACCAGACAGCTACGCAGCCCATCACTCAATCAGTAGAGGCTAACTATCTGTCCCTCTGCACAAGGATTTCCAACATCTCGGAACGCCTCGTCCCTCAGAAAAAGGGCAAACCACAGAGACGAGTACCTGCCCCATGGTTCGACGACTCTTTAAGAGCTCTCAAACTAGCCTGCAGACAAGCAGAGAGAAAATGGAGGCAAGGTTATTCTGACATTAACAAAACTCTTTGGAAAGAAAACCTCCGGGAGTACAAAACTGCCATCGCCCAAAATAAGGCCAAATATTTATTTATTTATTTATTTATTTTTAACACTTGTAAAGCGCTACTTATACCCTTGGGCGTCAAGGCGCTGAAACCAATATTGAAGAAAGTGGGGAGTGAAGGAGTGAACAGATTTGACGGATGAGAAAAGATTACTGAGAGAAAAGCCAGGTTTTCAGAAGTTTGCGGAACTGGAACAGAGTAGCACTTTGTCTGATGTTAAGAGGCAAGGTGTTCCAGAGTCTGGGGGCCGCCACCAAAAAGCGACGGTCACCCCAGGACACTGTTTTGGTACGAGGGACAACCAGTTGGTTAAGAGTGGCTGATCGTAAAGCTCTTGTAGGTTTGTAGAGTTGAAGTTTGTCTCGTAGAAAATGTGGTCCTTGATTATTGACTGATTTGAAGACTATACAGAGTGATTTGAATTGGATTCTTTTTTGTACAGTCAGCCAATGAAGATCTTTTATGTTTTTGGCAATGGGTTCGAACTTTGTTTTGCCGGTAATGAGGCGGGCTGCTGCATTTTGTATAGTTTGAAGTTTTGTAGTTACTCGGGTTTGCGCATTGAGAAATAAACCATTACAATAATCCAGGGATGAGAGGACAAGAGCAGAAACCAGTGTCTTAATAGCAGAGTCGGGAAGAAAAGGACGTATTTTGCGAATCATTTTGAGCTTTAAGTGCGCTGTGGATACTGTCTTGTTAGCGTGATCCATGAAGTTAAGTCCATCATCAAAAATAACCCCCAAATTCCTGACCTTCGAGGTCGGCATGGGAGGAGTACCGATGGTCTCTGGCCACCAACAGGAGGACCAAGCTGGGGATAGTGGACCAAAAATGAGTACCTCAGTTTTTTCTGAGTTTAGCTTTAAGCAGTTTGTTGCCATCCAATCTCCTATATCTAGGAGCCCTTTCTTAAATTTTTCAGCTACTTGCTCTCCGTCACCTTTAATCGCCAACACTAGTTGGATGTCGTCGGCGTATGAGGTAAGGCTCATCCCATGTGCTTTGATGGTCTTAGCTAGGTCCGACACGTAGATGTTAAAAAGTGTCGGACTAAGGGATGAGCCTTGAGGGACTCCACAGGGGGCGGAGAGTTGTGCTGATTGAAAGGGTCCTAGGATGACCGCCTGCGTTCTATTTGCAAGGAAAGAGGCTATTAGGTTTTTGGCCGTATGACAGATGCCAAATCCTTGGACACGGTTGACCAAGATGTTGTGGTCGACCGTGTCGAAAGCCGCTGAAAGGTCTAGCAGAACCAGTATGGCGGTGCCACCCTGGTCCCTAATAACCCTGATATCATCAGCGGCTTTGATCAAGGCTGTCTCGGTCCCGTGATATTTTCGGAACCCAAACTGCGTGTTGTCAAGGAGCTGGTGTACTTCAATAAACTCAGAAATCTGGGTGTTCATGATCTTTTCAATTGTCTTTGCGATGAAAGGTAGACTGGCAATTGGGCGGTAGTTTTTTAGCTCACTTTTGTCGAGCGACATCATCACCAACGCCACCAACAGCTCAAAAAGTATTTTTCAGATACTTAAAAACTTAACCAATCCAAACTGTGTCATATCTACACAGCCTCCTACCCAAGCCCTCTGCGACAATCTTGCAGTGTTTTTCATTAATAAAATAAACACCATTATTCAAAACCTGAAAACACCTCCCTCCTCGGGAACCCCCAACATGCAGGGACCAGACACCAGCTCTCAAAACTTGTCGTCTCCAGGCTCTGGCCTTATGGCTAGATTACGGGAATTCCCCCCAATCCCGGCCTCCGAGTTTGAAAGACTGGCGCTTGGTATCACCTCGGGTTCTCCACTCGACCACCCTGCCTCCAAAAGTTTGGAAAAATTTTGGAATCGAACTTTTTGGCACCATGCGCCTAATATGTAACCAGTCCTTGCACAGTGGCTATGTCCCAACCCCGTGGAAACAGGCGCTTATCACTCCTCTCCTGAAAAAACCCTCCCTGAGCCCAGATTGTCTTTCAAACTACCGACCCATATCCCTACTGCCTTTCCCAGCGAAAGTCGCCGAACGATGGGTCAGTTCGTGCCTGTACGGCCACCTAGAACAGAACAACCTTCTAGACGATCACCAGTTCGGGTTCCGTCCTTCCCACGGTACCGAAACAGCGGTCTTAACAGCCATGGAGGATCTTCGCATGCATGCAGACAGGGGCCAGCCAGTGGCTCTGATACTGCTGGACCTGTCTGCCGCATTCGATACGGTCAAACATGGTACGCTGCTGCAGAGACTCGGTGAAGTGGGAGTGGAGGGCACCGCACTGCTCTGGTTTCACTCTTACCTTCGGGACAGAAGACAGGCTGTCTCCCTCCCCCCATTCCAATCCACCTTTGCACCAGTACCCCAGGGAGTTCCTCAGGGCTCCTCCATCAGCCCCATCCTTTTTAACGTGTACCTCATCCCGCTAATCAAGCTAATCCAATCCTTTGGGATCAAAACAATAAATTACGCTGATGACACGCAGCTCATTCTCTCTTGGGAAGGTGAAGATGCCATTCCTTTTTCCACCTTCCACGACTGCTTAAGAGAGACGGCTGGATGGCTACACAGAAACTCCCTCCAATTTAATTCCTCTAAAACGGAGGTCCTGTTTTGTTCAGGCACCAACATACCCCGCCAGTTTCCGAGTGAATTCTGGCCCCCAGAGATTGGAGACAAACCTCTGCCAGTTGCCTCGGTTCGCAACCTGGGAGCCATGCTTGACAACAAATTAAGTATGGAAACCCAGGTAACGAAAACTGTGGGGATCTGCACAGCCCTGCTTCGCTCGCTGCGGAAAATCATGCCACTTCTCCCTGCACAAGCCCGGGCGTCGATAGTCAGGTGTACGATACTTAGTCGCCTCGACTATTGCAATGCCCTGCTCCTGGAGTCTCCAGTCACGCTGATGGATCGACTACAGCGAATTCAATCTGCCGCCGCCAAGCTGGCTCTTGGCTGGACGAGGAGGGCTTCGGCCACAGCAGCTCTGGCCGAGCTACATTGGCTACCCTTAAAACAACGTGTGGCTTTCAAGTCCCTCTGCATTGTCTTTAAGGCTCTGCACGAACTTGGACCCAAACCTCTGCAAGCCCTGTTTCTGTGGTACACTCCTGCCAGAGATCTACGCTCATCCTCGGCCTGTCTGGTAAAGGTATCCAGATTCAATAAAACCAGAACCGGGGGCAGATCCTTCAGGGTTGCAGCGGCCAAGTTGTGGAACAGCCTGCCCACTGACATACGTCAGATTTCACAACTTCTTCCATTCAGGAGACGTATCAAGACCTGGCTTTTCCCCCAATAAATGCCCGTCTGACTGTTTTCCCGGTTTATCCGTCAGCAGAGTATTCTCCAGCGCCAGGAAGCCTGCAAGGTATCAGTTGCGCTTTACAAATACTCAAAATAAATAATAAATAAACAAGAATGCCACCTGCGGACACCAATACCTCTGCAGATCTGCCAAAAGGGCCTCTTCCAAAGACCGCCTAGACAACAACGCACACAACAGCAAAGAGCTCTTCAACATCGTGAAGAAACTCTCTAACCCCAGTTCCAACACCAAAGACATCCCACCTTCGCAAGACCTGTGCGACTCCCTTGCCACCTTCTTCCATCGCAAGATCGCCGACATTCATGACAGCTTCAACGTCATGACCACCCCCAAAAACCACTGAGACCTTCCGCACCGTTCCCCTGCTCTCCCGGACCAACTTAAACAACGACAACACCATCAAAATCATGAACATCCTCCACTCTGGATCTCCGTCAGACCCTATCTCCGGAAAGCCATCAACATCTCCTTTGAGACAACAACGTTCCCGGAGAGCTGAAAGCATGCCGAGATCAACGCCTTACTCAAAAAACCCATGGCTGACCCCAAGGACCTCAAGAACGTCCGGCCCATCTCCCTGCTTCCGTTCCTGGCAAAGGTCATCGAGAAGTCTGTCAACAGACAACTGACCCGCTACTTTGAGGAGAACAGCATCCCCAGTCTGGGTTCTGCATCAACCACAGCACCGAAACTGCCCTCATTGCCACCACAGATTACATCAGGGCCCTACTGGACAACTGAGAAACTGTGGCCCTCATCCTCCTGGACCTCTCAGCCACCTTCAACATGGTCAGCCACCGCACCCTACGCACTCACCTCCACAATGCAAAACTCCACAGCAAAGCACTGGATTTGACCTCCTCCTTCCTCTCTGACTGAACATAGAGCTTCCACCTCCCCCTTTTCTGCTCTGAAGACACTGAGATCATCTGCGGCGTTCCCCATGGCTCATCCCTCAGCCCGACATTGTTCAACATCTTGCATGGAACCACTTGCCCACGTTGCTCGACTGCATGACCACAACATCATATCCTAAGCCGATGACAACCTGCTGATCCTCTCCCAAACCAAACGACCCCCTCACCGCCAAAACCAACCTCCGCGAAGGAATGAAAGCCGTCGCCGAGTGGATGAAGAACAGCTGACTGAAACTGAACTCAAACAAGACTCATCCTCGGCTCCACCCCCTCGGCATTGGACGACTCCTGGTGGCCGACTGCCCTGGAAACAGCTCCAACACCCAATGACCATGCACACAACCTGGCGTACATCCTCAACTCTACTCTCTCCATGACAAAGCAGGTCAACGCCGTCTTGTCTGCCTGCTTCAACACCCTCAGCAAGCTCCACAAGACCTACAGGTGGATTCTCACCGAAACAAGAAGAATGGTCACCCAGGCCCTCGTCAGCAGCAGGTTGGACTACGGAAACACCCTCTACGCAGAAGCCTCAGCCAAACTCCTGAAACAACTTCAACATATTCAAAACAGCTCTGAACGCCTGTTCCTCGACAGCTCTCACCGCAGTCACATCACACCCCACCTGAGCGACCTGCAATGGCTCCCCATCGACAAGAGAATCACCTTCAAGCTCCTCACCCACACACACAAGGCACTCCACAACACTGGACCAGCATACCTCAACAGATGACTCAGCTTCTCCACCCCCAACCGCCAGGTCCACTCAGCCGACCTCACCCTCGCCACAGTCCCCTGCATCTGAAGATCGTTCTCCCACCTTGCTGCCAAGACCTGGAACACCCTCCCCATCCTCCTACGGCAGACCCAGGACCTACTGACCTTCAGAAGACTCCTCAAGACCTGGCTGTTCTAGCAGTAGCAGCATCCCCCCAGCATCTTGTGACCCTCACGGGTGAGTAGTGCGCTTTACAAATGATTGATTGATTGATTGATTGATTATTTCGGCTCGGCCACTGTCAAAAATGTAAACATGCCATGCATTCTGTCCTCAGCAGAATACGATAATTGGCATGCTCACACAAATTATACTATCGCTGCTTTGCAGGCATTGTTTCGAAATTCCTCTTTCAATGTCTCTGAAATTGATTCATCTAGATGGTTGGTGTGGCAAACCAATACAAATACATGTCAATTGGGTTTTTATAATGTAACATCTAGTTTCACACAGATTAGACTGGATCCTCGTTATCCACTTACATATTTGGTCACCACATACTCGGTGAAAAATTATGCCAACAATGGTTGGAACGTTCCCCGTAAGCATCAGTGAAACAACACATCACACTCTTGTCAAATGACATACATTTGGCAGATTTCATCTTAGGACCTAGGACTCCTAGATCTGAGAGGTTTATTTATGCCTCTTTCAACGAAATTTGGAAACTTTCGCAGATTGAGTCCGCTCTTTGTCTGTGCCATATTGATCAAGAAAATTTAGAAAAAGTCCTAGCCATGGTCAACAATAGCACCAATACACTTCCATCATGCATTTATACATTGGATAATATTGTTTCATATGTTATTGATAGTGTTTAAAGTGATGTATCTGTGTTGTATCATGGTCAAAATCAATTAAAATCAGTTATGCAGTTTGCATGGAGGCTACAGACCCTAAAACGGGAAAAGTCACTTGACTACCGTTTAATCTAACTGATAAACAGAGATTTACATCCATGAAAGATGCTGTGAGAAGTTAGCCTGGCATATGATGTCCACTATTCTAGTGGGCACGTTGCACCAGTCTAATCAACCCTTATTGATGGTGGTTGTAAAGTCAACCTTATAGATAAGCTATCCTAGTGGTAGCATGGAGCAGCAGTCATAGGCTAAGTCTTCAGGGAGCATGTGGAGCAAGCTGTTTTACCGATTATAATCCCAAGAATAGCAAACGAAAGGGCAGTAGGGGCCTCACGAACCATATACTAAGAAAGTGGTACAACAACCACGACTGAAACAGTGAGTAGGCCTAGGGCCTGGAAAATCGCTGGGGCTACACTAAACAACCAAGGCTTAGGAAGTAAGAGGCCCATGGGACACGCGTGCAGTCTCTAAACACAGACACGGGTTAGAATTGACTTATAATGGGAAACATAAAAGTTACAAAGTTATTGTTTAAGGGCACTTCCGGATGGACTACAGCAAAACGCCTTTAGACTAGGACACTTTGAGAGTCAAGACCCACGGGAGCACAGGAGTACTCATGTTACCTCACCCAGGGAAGCTGGGTGCATAGGTGCCTTTTGGTGTCAGGTGTTGGGTTTCGTCGTTGTTTTCTATGGAGAGCTGCAAAGAAGTGCTGCAGGCGTCCAGAGGAAAAGTGTCCGGATGGATCCAAGGATGGATCGAAGATGTGAAGAGCCTGAAAGCAGAGGGGACAGAGTCTGGGTCACTAGCCAGTGACCAGGAAGGAACCAGGAAGGGACCAGGCGATGTTGGGTGCTTTGCAGGTGAAGAGGTGAAGCTTGTCTCTGCAGCCACGAAGCTCAGGAAGTGTCGATGATGACCAGGAGCTGGATTCGAGCTTTCCTACAAAGGATCTAGTTGATTGTGGTGTCGGTATCTGCATTGGACCCAACAAGCCTTGGCAAACACAATCCATGCAGGAAGTAAAGATTGGCTTTGAGTCAGACCAGCAAGGTCAGGGGCGCTTCTCCTTTGCAGGAAAGCTGGAGCAATCCTGGAGCAATCAGGCCAGTGGTGTAGTTTTAAAAGAAAGTCTTCAGGAGCCTCCCTAGCCAACGGGATAGCAACCAGGAAGATGCATCAAGCTGAAATGCAAGAGCGGGCCCCACATGGCACTCGTGGAGTGTGGAGGGCTGAGCTTCAGTGCACATGGTGCTCGAGTCTGGAGCTTCTCGTACCTCAATGCACAACTGCGAGTTACCTCAGGAGTCGATGCAGTTATAAAAATGCAGCATGTCCAGGGAGTCTGGTCCCACGCCTCTCATGTCCGCCACAGGTCTCAGCTTTGCTGTGGATGTGGGTTAAAGTCAGAGAAGTCTGAGAGTCTAGTTCCTGTGATGCTGAGTCTTTGGGTTCCGGCGGGAGCATCGGCAAAGCAAACTGGCAAGTTACTGGTGGTGCCTGTTTGAACAGGCTGGTCACTCCTTGACCACAAGGGAGATGTCTTCAGTCTTCTAGTCAGAATAGAACGTCGAATGTCCAAGAGTTCTGTATCAAAGTATCTTTCCAGGATAATCTAAAGTCCTGGGGACACAGCTCCTATACGTATACTAAGAAAACGGGCTGGATTACCTGCTAGGTCCCTCCCATGGGTGGACCTGGGAAGGGGGTGGTTACACCCCTCTCCCTTTGTCCAGTTTTGTGCCAGAGCGGGCTGGAGTGCCCCAGCAACTGGTTTGAACCGGGCTATGCATAGAGCACCTTGTGTGCCCCAGGCAGTGTCTCGTTTTGCAGCCCTCCCTGCCCCAATACACTAAAAGCCTGTCAGGGGAGGTGCTAGCACCTCCCAAGGGAGGAAACCTATTGTCCAGGCCTCCCCTGCCGGAGTTTCGTCCACAGCAGGAGGTCAGCTAGATATAGGGATACTGTATCTAAGTAAGGGGTGATTACACCACCTTACCCAAGCTGAGTGACCAGCCTGTGGTGTCAGTTTGGAGGGCCAGCCAGGGCATAATACATGCTGCAGCCCCTGGTGGGCCTTCGATGCACCTATGCCCTGGGTACCTATGGAACAATATACAGGGGCTCTCAAAGGTGACCCAATCCCCAATCTGGTATGTACCTAAAGTACATGGTTACAATTAGAGAGAGAACAGCTAGGCTGTGGTCCTGATTAGAAGAGCCACAGCCAGACTAAAGTTGAAAAACCAGATAATCACAGCAAAAAGTGGGGGTGACCATAGGAAGCAGAACCTACTCTCCTACAGATGCTGCTTATACACTGTTGCTTATTGAACAATTGGAGCCTTTACCCATTCACTGTAGTGGAAACTGACTCTGCTGTTTGGTTTAATTCATGGGATTACCACTCTCCCTTTTTCGCTGTTTCAATTTAAATCATGCATGCAACATTTTCTGAGAGGCCGTTTTAGATCTCTGGGTAGTGCATTTCTCCATGAATTATTGTCCCTACCTTTCACTTACAGATGCTAACGGGAGGATAAGGAAGTTTTGCTAACAGTGTAGGACTGTGATTCTACTGCTTGACATTCCCTGGTTTGCAAACAAGTTAAGTTGTGTCCCATCAATAATTCCCGCATTTACCTTGCTTACTAACGGCAGTTATCTTATTTTGAACAACCAAGACTGCTGTGGTTCAAAGGCAGGAATCTTGTATTTAGTAACAGTTTCACAGCGTGTAACTTGTTGTAGCAAAGTTCTTTTTCGCCCCAGAATGGGATTGTAGATTGTTCCATTTGACCTTCCATTCCCACTTTGAAAACAGATTTCAACGCACGGAGCAGGCTCAAAGCACTTTTATTTCAACAAATGGTGGCTCTCACTTTGGCTCGAGAGACCTTCGAGTTACAGGTGGCCAGGAAATATAGTGAGATACATTCACTTCTGAACACTAACCTCCCACTTCACTTTGGAGAGTTTATACATCAAATATTTAAAGCACACTAAAGGCCTTGCACCTTTTTTTTAAACGTGTGGGATCCGGCCTAGTGACTTCCTTCCATACAATATTTGAAGTAATACCAGCTTTTGTTCATTCTATTTTTTGCAGCGTCTTTGGCAGATTCCCCTTATTACTAGCATAAGATGCTAGAATCCTGCTTCTTCCGTTCCTGCTGGGCAATGACTGCTCATCTTGCGGTAATGCACAGACCAGGCCAATTGCAACTGTAGCTTGATTGAATGCAACAGGTTTTTGGATGCTTGCCATTAGCAAAACTTGACATGAGTTATCGAATAACTTTTGGCTTTGCCTAATTTACTTGCGTACAACCAGTGTGCTACTTTGGGCGATGCCCCTTTTATTGGGCTATGGATTTATGCCTCTCCAATATGTCATGTCAAGTCCCGTATTTTAACCAGTTGATGGGTCCCTTAGAGGCTCATGACCAAGCTTTTTCTGGGGATGGCGGTATGGCGAGTGTGGCAGCACTGAATAGGACATCTGTGCACCTGCACAGAGCCTCCTGCATCAGAGTTTAATCGAATATCACACAAGATGTCCAGTTATGCTTTTGGAGGCATCCGATTACAAGGAGCAGGTTTGTTCCTTCGACCTACTTGATTGGATGGCACCCTATTTTTTCTACAATTGATAGGGATAATCGTTTGGAGGGTATTGCCTTCTTGAGTTCACTTACTTTAATGGATTAACCACCTCCTTCATAATAATATTATCCAGGAAACAACGCTTTATTCGATTTTTTTTCCCAGACAATTTTGGTTTATATTTTTCTACCTTTCCCAGTGCTTTGAACTCTGCTTGGCATTTGAATTCTGTTTTGGTCCTTTGTCTATGTCCTATGACGTTACCAAGGGGAGGGTGTGATATGGCCTCTAGGGATATTGTCAACATTGCTAAGTTAGCATGAGCTTTGCTTCCATGATCATGCTTTTGCACACATTACTACATGACTTTATTTTTGTAAGACTTTGTTTATGCCTTCACATGAGAACTATCTGCTTTTCAAGTTCTCTGCTGAGTTCCTGGAGTTTAGTATGAACACGTTGTACAAGGTCGATAAACAATGCCCCTTGTTATTCTTTTCTGGTCAGTCCCTAGTACCTACACACAATATGCTAAACATAGCTGCAATGCTGGAAACTAGTGCTTTGATATTGCGGGATCCATGTTGTTTTAACAGGCACTTCGAGAAAGCCTTTCCAGGGACATGAGCTATGCTGTTCCTATGATGTAAACCTTACATCAAGGCTTTAAGGTATGGGGTCTGCTGTCAAAGCCCATATACCTTCCTTCATATATATACATTTCCAGTCAAAGGAAGGGAAGTTAGTCCTTATATTCCCCTTTCCACTGTCTTTATAAAATTACTTCCCCCTTTGTACTCAATGAAATTGTAACAATGCCTATTGTTTTGAAAGTTTGGGTTAATGAGTTATTGACTCTATCTGCCCCTGTGCATCCGCATGTGAGAAGAGAGGTCCCCGGTATGCACTGGATACAGATGGTCGAGTATGGGTTAATTATTATTGACTATCTGCCTCTGTGGGTTTACATGTGAGAAGGGAGGTCCCCGGTATGTACTGGATACATGCATTATTGACACTATCTGCCTCTGTGGGTTTACATGTGAGAAGGGAGGTCCCCGGTATGTACTGGATACATGCATTATTGACACTATCTGCCTCTGTGGGTCCACATGTGAGAAGAGTGGTCCCCGGTATGTACTGGATACAGACATTCAGGGTATGGGGTAATGTATTATTGACACTATCTGCTTCTCTGGGCACACATGTGAGAAGGGAGGTCCCCGGTTTGTACTGGATAGAGATGGTTGGAGTGTGGGTTAATGTATTATTGATTCGATCTGCCTTCATGTGGCCACATGTGAGACGAGAGGTCCCCGGTATGTTCTACATACAGACGGTTGGGGAATGGGTTATTGTGTTCTTGACTTTTTCTGTCTCTGTGGGTCCACACATGTGAGAAGACAGGTCCCCGGTATGTACTGGATTCAGACAGACTGTGTATGGGTTAAAGTATTATTGACTTTATCTGCCATGTGGATCCCCACATGTGAGAACAGAGGTCCCCCGTATGTACTGGATACAGACGGTCAGGGTGTATGTTAATGTATTATTGACTATATCTGCATCTCTGGGTCCACATGTGAAAAGAAAGGCCCCCGGTATGTACTGGATACAGACAGTCTGGGTATGGGTTAATGTATTATTGACTCGATCTGCCTTTGTGGGTGTACACATGTGAGAAGAGAGGTCCTCGGTATGTACTGGATTCATGCATTATTGACACTATCTGCCTCTGTGGGTCCACATGTGAGAAGAGTGGTCCCCGGTATGTACTGGATACAGACATTCACGGTATGGGTCAATGTGTTATTGACTCTATCGGTCTCAGTGGGTCCACACATGTGGAGAAGTGTGGCTCAATGGTTAGAGGAGGCATACCGTAAGCTGAGGTCAGACCCGGGACCAGGGTTCAATTCCCGACACGGCAGGGTCTGAGCCCAAGTGTCCACGGACTTGATCATTCTCACTTCGGTGCCTACTCGAATCAGGGGTTCACACTCTGCAACTCTGAGCAATAGCTTGCTTAATCTCCACTACGGCCCCCCGTGGCGGGATGCCTGGCTTTCACCTTGGGGATGCCCAGTACGGGTTATCTCACAGGGAAAAGACAGGACGGGTTCCCAATGCAAGCGCCGGGACACCCCGTTGGGGTAGCCGTGCGCTATATAAGATACACTAAAAAAAAAAAAAAAAAACATGTGAAGGAGAGGTCCCCGGTATGTACTGGATGCAGACAGTCGGGGTATGGGTTAATGTGTTATTGACTCTATCTACCTCTGTGGGTCCACATGTAGGAAGAGAGTTCCCCTATATGTACAGGATACGGACAGTCAGGGTATGTGTCAATGTGTTATTGACTCTATCTACCTCTGTGGGTGCACACATGTGAGAAGAGAGGTCCTCGGTATATACTGGAAACAGGCAGTTGGGGAATGGGTTAATGTATTATTGACTCTATCTGCCTCTGTATGTCCATATATGTGAGAAGAGAGGATCCCAATATGTACTGGATAGAGACAGTCAGGGTATGGGTCAATGTGTTATTGACTCTCTCTGCCTCTGTGGGTATATACATGTGAGAAGAGAGGTCCCTGGTATGTACTGGAAACAGACAATCAGGGTATGGGTTAATGTACTATTGACAAAAGTAAGTAACAAGAGTTCTCCCAGATACTTTCAGGCCCAGAGGAGGGAGACAAACCAGAAAAAAGGAAACAGAGCCTCTGTGGGGACCTATATTTCTTTTGACATTGAATATATTCAAATAGTTAGTAAGAAAGATGCCAGAGAGAGATACTTTCTAATATTGTTTAAACATGGAAAATTTTATTGAACTATTTTATCATTTTTTTAAAAGTTTTTTGAAGACATTTGTACAAAAGTGTATTTCATTGTTACTGTGCAAATCAACATTTTTACATACATTTGACAATCATCCTATCCTTCAAAATGCCCTCTAATAGTAGTTGATCCTAATGATCTAGAACACAGACTCACACATCAATCACACATTTTCAAAGGGGAAAAAAGAAGGGGGAACATATCTAATCAACATAAACACATGAACAAAATTGTACATAACATTAGATTAATACAGGTGGTAGCTCTAAGGTGTACTTAGAAGGGTACGAATAGGAACCTAGGTGGTATGGTTCTATTGGTTTTGATGTAATTAACCAGATCGTATCCAAGGCAGTGGGTGTTGGGCCGACGTACGTTTCGGTGAAGATCACCTTCCTCAGGCCCAAAGACAACAGAACAATACTAGCAAGTGAAATAAAATCTTAAAAATATGAGGGCATATTCCGTCGGAGGATACCTTTTCCCCAGAACCCCCGGTAGCGGCAGCAGAATCTCAAAAAAGAGATACGGTGATTTATTTTATCAAGCGACGAAGAGCTGAACCTTCGGAAGCGCCGCATTTCGGAGAGTACGCCAGAATACAGCTATTACTTCCCAAGTCCCCCGGGTGGATTAAACAGTAAGAATTTTCAAGGAAGAGTGCCACGTATATTGAGCATATGCCCTAAAGAATCCGGCCTGAAACTTGTTTATCATATGCCTAGACTCTACATACTATAGAATCTCGTACTATGCCCTCATATTTTTAAGATTTTATGTCACTTGCTAGTATTGTTCTGTTTTCTTTGGCCCTGAGGAAGGTGATCTTCACCGAAACGTACGTCGGCCCAACACCCACTGCCTTGGATACGATCTGGTTAATTACATCAAAACCAATAGAACCATACCACCTAGGTTCCTATTCGTACCCTTCGAAGTACACCTTAGAGCTACCACCTGTATTAGTCTAATGTTATGTACAATTTTCTTCATGTGTTTATGTTGATTAGATATGTTCCCCCTACTTTTTTCCCCTTTGAAAATGTGTGATTGATGTGTGAGTCTGTGTTCTAGATCATTAGGATCAACTACTATTAGAGGGCATTTTGAAGGATAGGATGATTATCAAATGTATGTAAAAATGTTGATTTGCACAGTAACAATGAAATACACTTTTGTACAAATGTCTTCAAAAAACTTTTTAAAAAATGATAAACTAGTTCAATAAAATTTTCCATGTTTAAACAATATTAGAAAGTATCTCTCTCTGGCATCTTTCTTACTAACTATTTGAATATATTCAATGTCAAAAGAAATATCAATCAATCAATCAGTGACACTTATAGAGCGCGCCACATACCCGTAGGGTCTCAAGGCGCTGGGGGGGGGGGGGTGCCGCTACTGCTCGAACAGCCAGGTCTTCAGCTTCTTCCTGAAGGAGAGGTGGTCTTGGGTCAGGCGCAGGTCGGTCGGGAGGGAGTTCCAGGTCTTGGCGGCCAGGTAGGAGAAGGACCTTCTCTAGTAATCCAGGAAACAGGTTAAAATCCAAGTAGGTTTATTGAGCAGCACAGCATCATGTAGACAGCTTCAAGTCCAAGTACAACTGACATTAAGATGCAGAATGCATCACTAGGAAAGTTCTGAGAACCAGAACATCAAGGAGAAAGGCTCATGCCATTAAAGGGGAAGTAAGAAGGATACATGTATACAGTGCAGGATGTAACACATCCCCCCCCTAAGGAAAACAAGGAAAAACATATGTACAAAATCAAGAAGTTAACAGAAGAAATATATCATACAAAGTCCCGTAAAGACATGGGTTTCTTACGAGAACGGGAATCCTCCTTGACCCTAGAGGCAATAGTGTCAGAAGGGAGCACAAAACGAGAAGGAGGCACATCATGAGTATTCACATCATGTTGGACAGGGCACCTTGCAACTTTGCTCACATTCCAGACCTTTCCATCTTGCGTGATAACAGTGTTGTTAAAAACATTTTTGATCTGAATAGGTCTGCTATATTTGCTCGTGCCCTTGCCAATAAAAGAAGGTCTCATGATCTTGACCCAATCCCCGACAGCCAAACCATGCTCTCTTGCTTTCCACCTCCTGTTATACCATTCAGCCGATTTCTTTTGTTTGCATAAAACTCTGTCCGCAAGACTCTTAACATCAACAGTATCTTCACCAAAACCTTTGCACTTCTCTTTGAACCACCAAGGGCAAATGACCGATGCTGGATCTCTTCCCTTTAGTAGTTTGAATGGACTGACTTCAGTAGTGGTATGGGGAGTTATACGGTAGTTCCAAAGTTTCTCTCTGAGAGCATTTAACCAGTTACCCTTTTCCTTGATGGAGTCAATAACAACATTTTTTAATACACGATTGAAACGCTCAACCTGACCATTCTTGTGCGGTTCATAGAGAGAAGTTCTGAGATGTTTAATATTACAGGATTGTAAAAATGACTGCATCTCTGACGAGACCAATTGAACACCGTTGTCTGATACCAAAACGGAGGGACAACCCTCTCTAGCGAATACTTCCTGGAAAAACATAATAATGACTTCAGAAGTAATTTTGGAAACAAACTTTACCTCTGGCCATTTAGAATGATAATCAACAATGACTAGGGCAAAACGAGAAGACTCAGGTAACATACTAAACGGGCCAGAGATGTCAAAAGCAATCTTATTCCATGGAAATTCAGGCCAGACTACTGACTTAAGGGGAGGAACAACAACTTTTAACATTTTATCCTTGTCACAACACTCATTACATTCTCTGACAACACGATCCACAAATCTGTCCAAACCTGGCCACCAAAAGTTCAACCTAATAAGGCGCTTCATAGCAGAAATTCCCGGATGGGTCTTGTGAGCTAACTTAAGTATCAGGTCCTGAACGCCAACAGGTGGGATACACTTGTCACCTTTAAAGACCAAGTTCCCTTCGCAAAACAATTCATCCGCAACATTGAAAAAAGGCACTAAATCCTCTCTGACATTGATTTTGTTGGGCCAACCTTCCAACAAATATTTCCTTAAAGTATTCAACCTATCATCCTTCTCCTGACAATTAAGCCAAAATTGTTCAGTAATATCTTGATATTGAGTACCAACAAAATCTTGCAATCCAGAGACAAAATCAACATCCTTACACCCAGAAGTACCATCCATTACACTAAGACATGGAAGACGTGATAGACAGTCGGCTGTAACATTTTTTTTTCCTGGTATATACTCTACTGTGAAACTATACTCCTGTAATCTGGATGTAAGTCGCGCAATTCTCGCTGTTGAGTTCCAACCTCCTCCCACCGAAAGAATGTGAACAAGAGGCTTGTGATCAGTTCTTAACACAAACTTGCTTCCCCAAATGTAGATCCTATAGTGTTCAATTGCCCACACACATGAAAGTAATTCACGCTCGATCACAGCATACCTGCGTTCTGTCTCACTCAAGGTTCTAGATGAGAAGGCAGCGTTCCACTCTGACACACCATCTGTCTGAGACAACACACAGCCCAGACCATACAAACTCGCATCCGTAGTGATAATACACTTTTTGCCCATTCTGAAAGGTCCTAAAGTAGGAGAATTTACGATATCTTTTTTAATCTCTGTAAAAGCCTTTTCTTGCTCTATGGTCCACACAAACTCATTCTTCTGTCTCAACAGCTTCCTTAAAGGCTCCATTTTTGTGGCAAAGTTAGCAACAAATTTGCTGTAATACTCGCACATTCCTGAAAAGGACAAAAGCTGTTCCTTATTGTTGGGAGCTGGAGCATTGAGAATTGCCTCAACATTAGATTTCTTTGGGATCAAACCTTCCCCTGACAGAGTGTGTCCCAAAAACTCTACCGATTTCTTGAACAAATTGCACTTGTGTGCTTTAAGGGTAAGCCCATGGTTTTGCAATCTGGCACATACTTCATCTAGATGTACAGAATGTTCCATAACATTTTTAGAAAAGATCAGAATATCATCTTGAAAGCATTTAACGAATGAATCAAGATCTCTGAACATTTGAAACATTACACGCTGGAAAACGGAAGCGGCTGAAGCCAAACCAAAAGGCATTCTTTTATATTGGAAGAGACCCATGGGAGTAATAAAAGCAGTGTATTTCTTAGAATCTTCCGTCAACTCAATTTGGTGGTACGCTGACCTGAGATCTAAAGTAGAAAAAATCTGCGCACCATCAAATAAAGAAACCAGCTCATTAATATTTGGAAGCGGATGGCAATCTATGACAATATTTGAATTAAGAGCCCTCAAATCAATACAGACTCTCAATTTTTGATCCGGTTTCCGTACAAGAACTATGGGCGAAACCCATTCTGAAGACTCTATGGGTTCAATGATGTCATCTTTCAATAAATCATCTAGCATATCTTTCAACTCGGACCTGACATTGATAGGTACACCTCTTAATTTTTGCTTAACCGGAATAGCTCCATCTTTTAGTACTATTTTGTGTGCAAACCCTTTCAACTTTCCTAGTTGATCACAAAATACTTTGTCAAATTTACTGCTCCACAATGAGGTAACATCCTCCTCCCCATCAGTGATGGAATAATCATTTCTTGATCACTGCAAAGCTCAATAGGATCCTTGGCTCGTGGATTTAACTTGATGCCAAGTTCCCACTGATCTTGCCACCCTAGAACATTCACACCTTTAATAGCAATATATAACTTGATGTGGGCTAATCTACCTCTGAAAGCTAGAGGAACACACAAAAATCCTTCAATTGAAATATTTCCTCCATTAAAACTTTCTGCTAGGATATCAGATGGTTGTAATTTAGATAGATCACATACATTCTGTAACTTTTCATCAAAATATTGCTTTGTAATAATGGTCCATGGGGATCCGGAATCCACCACCAATTCTATTTCAATACCCAAAATATTAAACATGCACTTAGGTGATTTTTTTTTTATAGAAACAACAGGATTACTTTGCATGATAGAGACTACATAGCCTCTATTGAGCTCTTGTGTAGAGATCTCAGCATCATTAACAGAGGAAACTTTTGCAGGAGTAGAAAAATTGGAACTAGGACGTGGAAGTCCTGTTCGCCCTTGAGGATTGAAACGTCTTTCTCTACACACATTCCCAAAATGTCCCATTTTGCCGCATATATTGCAGGTCGTATTAAGAGCAGGACAAGCTTGGAAAGAAGCAATGTGAGATCTACTTCCACATCTAAAACAAGAAACTGAACTGTTGTTAAAATCAGGTTTCTTGAAGTTACTAAATGATACATTCTTTGTGCTTAAATGTGTAGTGCTAAAATTCTTTGTTTCATTTTTAGGCTTAATAAGGCATACTTCCTCCTCAACATTACTTTTACTAGGATTAGTACTTTGTTTCTCTACAATATTCATCCATTTTTCAGACATTTCTGTAGACTTAGCAATAGCAATACTTTCCTCAAGAGTAGGATCACCTAAACACCACAATTTATCTTGGACTTTTTTGTTTTTGACGTGAACAATTATTTGGTCACGAATCATTTCATCTGCCATTGTGCCAAAATTACAACGTAAAGTTAACGCCCTCAAAGCAGTGAGAAAATCATCAAATGATTAATCTTGTTTCTGTGCCCTGGTATAAAATTTGAAGCGATTAAGGGCAATATTTGCAGTGGGTTTAAATCTTTTTTCCAATCTGGCAAGTGCTTCAGAGTAAACATTAAGATTATCACCACTCCCAGAAGGTAGCACAATAATAGGCAAAGTTCTAAAAATTTCCTGCCCTTCTGAGCCAAGACAATGTAATAAAATACTTTTCTTTCTCTCTGAACCCATTCGCTCCCCATCAATAGCCTTCATATAATTGAAGAACTCTTCTTTCCATCTTGCCCAAGGCAAAGGAGGATCACCCTTAACTTGCAAAAACTTTGCAGGAGGATCAAACTGCATATTAGTTAATTCAATGACAGTAAAATATGAAATAGTAACAATTAAAATTATGAAATTCACTAAAATATCATGTATAGAAAGGAATCATGAAAAACAAATGTGAATATACATTGTGAGGTGAAAAGAACTATAAGCAAACAAAGGCAACAGGTATTAAAGTTTTACACCAGACAAAACAAATAAAAAAAAAAAAAAAATGAAATGAATAGTTAGTTGATGTTGAATAGGACGCTGTAAATACCATACAGCAGTAATTGCCAGTCAAAATGTAGTTTTTCCGTTGTAGATCGGCAATTGGGAAGTCAGAAGGTAGTAATCAGCGTGAAGAGCTCCTTTCGTTTAAGATCGGCAATGAAAAACGTTACGATTGTTGCTAGGAGATGAAAGAAACAAAATAAACAAAATGGCGGCACGTTGCACGCAGCGTGACGTGAGACGCTAATCACGCTGCGTGTATCAGGAAGAGCCGCGTTGCAGAGGACGCGTAGAATCAAACAAGCGTTGTCAGGGGATGACGCGTTGCAGAGGACGCGTAGAATCAGACACGCGTTGCCAGGGAATGACGCGTTCCACAGAAGGCTTGGTTGCTGGGCAGCGTTGTTGTAGGAGATGACGCGTTGCAGACGCGTTGCTCGGTTGCTGGGCAGCGTTGACGATGACGTGGAGTTTGTTCAGCTCGGCCAGGCGTCCACGTTTCTAGGCAACAAGAATGCCTGAAAAGCTGATAGCTCCGCGTAATGGAATACAGGCAGCAAGCCTAACGCGCTGAGCCAGTGGAAGACTTGAAAGATGCACAAGTCTTAAAATGACGAAAATTGCAGTAAAAAACACAGGAAAATGCCCTCAGTAAGTGGAAAAAAATAGAGAAGTAAATCCAAAAGGGCGCAGAACAAGATTCCAGTTTTCTTTAACTGAAGAAATAAGAAAGTAGCATAAAAGTCCCAAAATAATTCCAAAAGAGATAAAATGGGGTTCACTCCGCTCCTGTGCTGTAGATGGCTGGAGTCCTTGTCGCCAAAATTTGTAGTAATCCAGGAAACAGGTTAAAATCCAAGTAGGTTTATTGAGCAGCACAGCATCATGTAGACAGCTTCAAGTCCAAGTACAACTGACATTAAGATGCAGAATGCATCACTAGGAAAGTTCTGAGAACCAGAACATCAAGGAGAAAGGCTCATGCCATTAAAGGGGAAGTAAGAAGGATACATGTATACAGTGCAGGATGTAACACCTTCCTCCTGTAGTCGCTCTTCGGATGCGGGGGACGGCGGCGAGGGCGTGGTTGGCTGATCGGAGTTGGCGTTTGGGAGCGTAGAAGTTGATCCGGCTGTTGAGGTAGCTCGGGCCTTGGTCGTGTAGGGCTTTGTGTGCGTGGGTGAGGAGGCGGAAGGTGATTCTTTTGTTGACGGGGAGCCAGTGAAGGTCTCTCAGATGTCCGGTGATGTGGCTGGTTCGTGGGATGTCGAGGATGAGTCTGGCTGAGGCGTTCTGGATCCGCTGGAGTCTCTTCTGGAGCTTGGCGGTGGTACCGGCGTAGAGGGCGTTGCCGTAGTCCAGTCGGCTGGTGACGAGGGCCTGGGTGACGGTCTTCCTGGTCTCGGTGGGGATCCACCGGAAGATCTTCCGTAGCATGCGTAGGATGTTGCAGCACGCCGAGGAGACGTTGTTGACTTGCCTGGTCATGGAGAGGGAGGAGTCCAGGATGAAGCCCAGGTTGTGTGCATGGTCTGTCGGTTTGGGTGCGGTGCCCAGGGCGGGAGGCCACCAGGAGTCGTCCCAGGCGGAGGGTGAAGAGCCCAGGATGAGGACCTCCGTCTTGTCAGAGTTCAGTTTCAGGCGGCTGGTCGTCATCCACTCGGCTACCTCTTTCATCCCTTCGTGCAGGTTGGCTCTGGCGGAGGCGGGGTCGTTGGTCAGGGAGAGGATCAGCTGGGTGTCGTCGGCGTAGGAGATTATGCTGAGGTTGTGTTTGCGTACGATGGCCGCGAGGGGGCTCATGTAGACGTTGAAGAGGGTGGGGCTCAGAGATGATCCTTGAGGGACGCCGCAGATGACTTCGGAGGCTTCTGATTTGTACGGTGGTAGGCGGACTCTCTGTGTTCTTCCGTCGAGGAAGGAGATGATCCATTCCAGCGCCTTGTCCTGGATTCCGATGTTGCTGAGGCGCTGTACTAGGGTGCGGTGGCAGACCGTGTCGAATGCCGCGGAGAGGTCTAGGAGGATGAGGGCCGCTGTTTCTCCATTGTCCATCAGGGCTCGGATGTCATCGGTGGCGGTGATGAGGGCGGTCTCGGTGCTGTGATTGGCTCGGAAGCCGGACTGTGAGGGGTCGAGGGATCCGTTCATCTCGAGGAAGGCGGCCATCTGCTTGTTGACGGTCTTCTCAATGACTTTGGCTGGAAACGGGAGGAGCGAGATGGGGCGGTAGTTCTTGAGTTCGGTGGGGTCCGCTGTTGGTTTCTTGAGTAGGGCGCTGAGTTCGGCGTGTTTCCAGCTCTCAGGGAAGGTGGCGGTGTCGAATGATGTGTTGATGATGTCTCGCAGGTGGGGTGCGATGACAGCGTCGGCCTTGTTGAAGACGTGGTGAGGGCAGGGGTCGGTCGGTGATCCGGAGTGGATGGAGTTCATCGTGCGGATGGTGTCTTCGGTGCTGACCGGGGTCCAGGCGTGGAGGGTGGTGGTGGGGGGTGATTGTTCGGTCATGGTGTGCGTTGGTTGGTTGTTGAAGCTGTTGTGTATGTCCGCGATCTTGTTGTGGAAGTATGAAGCGAGGGAGTTGCAGAGGTCTTGCGATGGGGTGATGTCGTTGTTTCCTGCGCTGGGGTTGGAAAGCTCTTTCACGATGTTGAAGAGTTCCTTGCAGTTGTGTGCGTTGTTGTCCAACCGTTCCTTGAATGCTGTTTTCTTGGCGGCGCGGATCAGCTGGTGGTGCTTCCGGGTGGCAAGCTTGAAGGAGGTCCTGTTGTCCGGTGTAGGTTCCCTTCTCCAGGCTTTCTCGAGGGCTCGGCAGTTCTTCTTGGAGCTCTTGAGTTCGTCGGTGAACCATGGGGCTTTCTTGCTTCCGGGTCTGCTGGGCGGGGTCCTCAGCGGGGCGAGCTCGTCCGCGCAGATGCTGATCCACTTCGTGAGGTTGTCGGCGGCCTGGCTGGGGTTCGCTGAGCTGGCAGGAGGGTGCTGGCTCAGGGAGGTGGCGAGCTGGTCTGCTGTGATCTTGTTCCAGCTTCTGCGGGCGGCCTGTTGCTGGTGGTGGTGGGTCGTCGTTCTCTTGAAGGTGAAGTGGACGCAGCTGTGGTCCGTCCATTGAAGCTCTGTGGCGTGGCTGAAGTCGATGTCTGTGCTGGAAGAGAAGACTGCGTCGAGTGTGTGTCCGGCGAGGTGGGTGGGGGTGGACACCAGTTGCTTGAGTCCCAGGTTGGCGAGGTTGTCCAGCAGGGTGGTGGTGTTGCGGTCGTTGTTGTTCTCCAGGTGGAAGTTGAGGTCCCCCAGGAGGATGTAGTCAGCGGAGGGGAGGGCATGCGGGCTGACAAAGTCGGTGATGTCCTCGCTGAATTGTGTGCGTGGTCCAGGGGGTCGGTAGATCAGGGTGCCTCTGAGGGTGGTGTTCGGGTTGGTGTGGATCTGGAAATGCAGGTGTTCGGCGGTGGTCAGGGTGTTGTCGGTGCTGGTCGTGAGACGGATGGTGTTCTTGTGGATGATGGCGATGCCTCCTCCCATCTGGTTGGCGTTGCGGTCCCTCCGGACGATCTTGTAGCCCTCTGGGATAGCGATGGCGATGTCGGGGGCTGATGAGGCGTTCATCCAGGTCTCCGTGAGGAAGGCCACATCAGGGGCTGTGGCGTCTAGGAGGTTCCAGAGTTCGATGGCGTGTCTGTGGACGGAGCGGGTGTTGAGCAGGATGCACTTGAGGTGGGTGCTGCTGGTGTTCGACTTGGCGGGTGCTGGTGTGAGGCAGGTCCGGATGCAGGTGAATTTGCAGGCGTGGCAGCTGAACGGTCCGTGGGTGCGTCGTGGTGTGGCTTGATGGCATTCTGGGAGTCGGCCGGAGTTGAGAGCGGTGAGGGTGGCGGCGGAGTACGTCAGGCGGGTCGGTCGGGGTCTTCGGGGGCCAGGGGTCCTGGCGCTGGTCGCGATCCAGTCGCGGACGGGCGCAGACGGGCTTACCTTTGGCGCGCCTTCGGCGCACAATCGGCGCATCCGCTGCGCGTGACCGCTGCGCGTACGCACGGTCGCCATATAAAGGCGAAGTGCGCGGGTGGGCGGAGCAGCTGGGAGGCGGGAGCGGGGAGGGAACAGAAGGAAAAAAGGGGCGGGGTCTGCGGTGGTGGCGGGAAGCGGGGAGGGAAGACAGAGGGCGGCGAGGTAGGCGGGCAAACAGGAAGGACACAAGCTGAAAAAAAATAAGCAGGCAAAATATACTTTAACAAGCACAAATGGCGAACAAAACAAAAGCAAAAAACGCTAACACGGGCAAGAAACACAGTTTTAACAAGCACAAATGGTGAACAAAACAAAGGCAAAAACAAACGACAACAGAGTCAGCCGGCGGCGAGGCAGGCAGCGCGGCAGGGACAAGGCTGAGGGGCACACGCAGCAGCTGGTGGCCGTGCGGCGCGCGGGTGTCCCACAAGTATATATAGGTCCCCACAGAGGCTCTGTTTCCTTTAATGTACTATTGACCCCATTGGCCTCTGTGAGTCAACATGTGAGAAGAGAGGTCCCTGGTATGTACTGGATACAGGTAGTCGGGGAATGGGTTAGTTTTTATTTGACTCTATCTGCCTCTGTGGGTCCACACATGTAAGAAGACAGGTCCCAGTATTTATTGGATACAGATGATCGGGGTATGGGTGAATGTGTTATTGACTGTATCTGCCTCTGAGAGTCCACATCTGAGAAGAGAGGTCCCCGATATGTACTGGATACAGATTGTCTGCATATGGGTTAGTGTTATTGACTCTATCTGCCTCGGTGAGTCCAAATATGTGAGAAGAGAGGTCCCCGGCATGGGGAAACATCCTTCACAATGACTCCGGAACAACGAGTTCCCGAGTCACGCAAGTCGAACAACGACTTGCCTGAACAACGACTCAGCCTTAACCTCGCATGAGCGTGGTTAAGTCTGATTCAATCTAGTGTTTATGAAGGTCGAGTGTGCTCCTTTGTAGGACTAGCATGTCCTTACCTACTTTTCATTTACATCTAGGTGAGTCGTTCCCTCAACAAGCCCTATGTGCTATTTTCCAAAGTAAACCATCTCATTTATTCAATCTCCAAAACACGTGCACACCACTATATTTCCGTAAAAGACGTTATATGTCCTGATTTAAACTACACATAATACTACCACGTTTGTTTGCGGTGTAGTACAACTTCAAGAACAGTAATAGCGTGAGCTCACTTCACTTCCACTCCATTAGTTGTGATTTTCAGTTCACCCCAAGTTCTTAATCACGATAAATGCTTTTGCCCTCATATTGATAATATATAGGAGGCAAAGCTCACTCTGTGATCAAGATACATGAAAAAGAAAATGAACACTAGATGGCAGGCTTGCATTCTGCTTGATCGATTTGTAGTGTAGTTCCTATAGGCTCAGCGCATTGGAATAACATAAACAGCAGTTTCGACGTAGGACTGAGGTCATATAGGTCTCTACTGACTATGTTAGACTTAATTAGGTTTGCCAGATAGCTCAGAGGTCACTAGAAACTTTCTCGATTGTTCAGGAAAGAGTTAACCCTCCTGATTTAGACAAGAAGGGATTCGTTTCTGACAACCGCATAAACATGGCAACTTTGCTCCCTCAGAATAAAGAGTATATCTCTAGAGTCGTGTGAAAACAATAGACAGCTTGTTCACCCCAGTCAATCGTGCATGCATAGTTTCACCAGAGTGCAGAGAAATAGAGAGACGGGCGTTTTCAATAAAAGGTGTTATTTATTGAGCAGTCTTCTTTCTCATGCAAGAGAAATGAGTTGCCACAATTGCAATACGTATCATGAAGTGCGTACAGTAAAAGGAGTATTATGAAATAATACTGTAAAAGCATTGATATGGTTTCTTAGCCGTATGATACTTTAAAATGGATAAAATATATACATACATAAAAACATTGACTAACGTACTCAACTGGTGCTTCTAATATACGCCTACCCCGGTGTACCTGACCTAAGCCTAATACGTGGGAAGGAGTAAGTTACAGTTTAAGTTAAGTTGGTTTTTTGCCAAGAATCTGCATCAAGAATTCTCTTAAGGTTTTAATCAGCTCCGTACCTTAGTTTTAGAATGAAGGAGGTCTTGTATCTCTCTCTCAGTACTCGATCTCCCAGCAACCCGCAAGGGTGACTGGAAACACCAGAGCTGGATTTATCGGCAGGAGAAAAGACAGCGTCTCTCTTAGTGCGTCAAATGGGAGGGTCGGCTTCCTTCGGCACTCGCATCAGCTGGGCGTCGGGCAAGTAGATTGCCGCTCTGCTCCAAACCACCGTGTGTTTGCTTAAGGCAACTGTTGGTATATTTATACCTGAAAGGTGCCGGGTTTGACGTAAGGTTGGACATAAGACGTCACTAAGAACTAACAGTTCTTTCTGGCCTCTAGGAGTTCTTGTGCAAACATAAACAAAAGCAGGGGGAATTCCCGGGCTGCTGGAGGCTTGGTTTGTTTAAAGAATGCGTTGTACTTTCTAGGAGTCTATGGGAGTAGCCTTGCCGTATTTGGACTGCATTGGCTATTACTAAATATGGATATGATTCTTTTGCCTTTATAAGGATATTATTTGTTATAACCATATGAGGGCATAAATCGGGAACATCGAATTAGGGTCCTAGATAGAATCACAACAGATTTTTAACATCATGACATGAACAATATACCACGCGCTCCAAACTATTGAAGCTCCGGAAAAGTACTTAGACACCAGGAAGTAGGGGAGGTGATGCTGTGGTAGGTTGACCTAGTGACATGACGATCCGCTAGCAAACACAGGCAATGTAGCATCACGATTACAGTACGTGCAAGCATGGCTTGTGTGTAGGTGATCGTGTTAATTTTTAGGGTGGGAAGGAATTAGCATTTAAGGAGTGGGGAAATCAATCGAGGTACTAGCTGGAAAGCATTTTTTACATGCATTCCTTTACCACGAAAAATCGTGGTAAAGTAATGCGTGGAAAAATAAATCGTGGTTTAGAAGGGGTCGTGGTTAAGACCTCGTTGTAAGGGAAGTCGTGGTTAAGGACAGACAGTCGGGTATTGGTGTTATTGCATCTATCTGCCTCTGTGGGTCTACACATGTGAGAAGAGAGGTCCCCCATATGTACTGGATACAGACGGTTGGGGTGTGGGTCAATGTGTCATTGACTTTATCTGCCTCTGTGGGTCCACACATGTGAGAAAAGAGATCCCCGATATGTACTGGATACAGACGGTCGGGTATGTGGCAATGTGTTATTGACCCTGTATGCCTCTGTGTGTCCACATGTGTGAGGACAGAGGTCCACGGTATGTCCTGGGTGCAGACAGTCGGGGCCTGGGTCAATGTGTTATTGACTCTGTCTCCCTCTGTGGGTCCACACAGTTGAGAAAAGAGGTCCCCGATTTGTACTGGATACAGACGGTTGGGGTTTGCGTCAATGTGTCATTGACTTTATCTGCCTCTGTGGGTCCACACATGTGAGAAAAGAGGTCCCCCATATGGTCAGGATACAGGCGGTTGGGTATGTGGCAATGTGTTATTGACCCTATATGCCTCTGTGTGTCCACATATGTGAGAAGAGAGGTCCCCGGTATGTACTAAGTACAGACGGTCGGGCTAAGTTTTAATTTATTATTGTTTTAGTTGGACTTGGACCTTTTTACAGGGTTATCCCTGAACTTTTTGCCTTCCTCCTGTATTTTCTATGACCTGTTGTTGGTTGTCTTTGACTCTGGGCACTTTACCACTCCTGGTCAGTGCTAAAGTGCATATGCTCCCGATGGTAAATTGATGTATGGATTAGTGACTCCATGATTGACTGGTTTGGTTTACTTGTCAGACCCTAGTACAGGCCACTGTGTGTTCCCAGGTCTTGTAAATCAAATGCTGCTGGTGGGCTTGCAGCACTGGTTGTGCCACCCACAGAAGCAGCCTGTAAAGTGTGTCTCAGGTCTGCCATTGAAGAACCTGTGTGCAGTTGGTACTGCGCCATTGACTGGCAAGTGCACTCACTTGCCAGCCCCTAAACCTCTCCTTTTCTAAATATTAGTCACCCCTATGGTAAGCCTGAGGGCAGGGTACATTGTAGGTAAAATGTAGGACATACCCTGATGTTTGTGGCATGTCCTAATAGTAAATAACAACCATTTTCGTTTTTCACTATTGCAAGGCTTCCAGTTCCCCATAGGCCAGAATGGTCAGATTGATTATTACATTTTATAATCCTAACTGGCTCAGGGAACTTAGTAGGAATTCGAGTTTAGTATGCCTGAACTCAGAATGATAACATTCATCTTTTTGTGAAGTTGGTTTTAACATTCTCTGTGTGAAAATACCACATTTAGAAAGTGGTTATTTTCTTGCCTAACTATCCAAGCCTGCCTCTGCTAGGTTGTGTATTCCTTGTCTGGAGTTTGAGTGACAACGGCTGGGGGATTCCAGGAGACAGTATGAGTCAGCCCAGTGGTGCATAGAGAGATCTGCATGTAGATGGGAGGGAGGAGTTGCACCTGGGACCTGAATTGGGCTGTGCCCTCCTTCCACAATGCTGGCTCCATCTCCAATGGTGCGTCTGATGACCCTGGTCTAAACTGTGAAAGGAAAGAAGGAGTCTTGTCAACAAAGTGCTCTAGAACTGACCAGAACTGGTTTGGACTAGCAAAGGCCTCTCTGCCTTCAAAGAACAAAGGGAAAATGAGTATAAAATAGGCTACCCAAACCCCAGATCTTTATATCACTTTTGGGAAACAAGAAGAAACCTTTGCTGAGGAGAGGAACCAGAGGAACTGAGGAATAGACTATCTATAAGCTGAGTGCTGTCTGGGGGATTGGCCTGCAGTAGTTGCCAGACTGCCAAAGAAAGGAGAAAGGACCTTGTGCTACTTTCATTCAACTTGTGGAGGATCTCCAAGGGCTTGAGATAGAGCTTGCCTCCTGCTGAAGTCTCAGGCACAACAGACTTCAACAACCAGCTCCCCAATTGTTCTTTTGAAGTGCCTGCTGGTGTGTTGGGCTTATTGAGGGACTGCGTGTCACAAGGAAATAGAAGCGCGACTCACGAAGAAGAAGCATGTCACAGCCGCTGTCATCGCATCTATGAAGAAGGGTGTCGCTGCTGCCGCTTCGCAACGCAGATCCGCCTCGCATCACTGGAGAAAAGGATCGAAGTCGCATCAGACACCGGCGCATCATTGGAGAAGTGTGTCGCCGCTGCAGCCGCTGTTGTCACATCGCTGCAGAAGGGTGTCGCCACTGCAGCTGTCGCATCGCCAAAGTGCCTCGCATCGCAGGAGAAAAGGATCGACGTCGCATCAGATGCCGCCGCATTACCGGGAAGAGTGTTGGGTCGCCACACGGCCATCGGGCATGCACACATTGTATCGCATGCAGAAGAAGACGCCATTTTGTTCATTGCACCGGATCTTGATCGCATCATAGCACTGCTGGTTGCATCGACACAGAAGCGCAGTTAGAAAACGACGCATCACCTCCTCACTCCGGGAAGAACCAACGCATCCCCTACGCTTCAGTAGGGACCTGTGCATCACCTTTCTTGCGTGTAAGGAACTGACGCATTACCTTCCCTGCAACACTTTCGTTGTAACGCGTGACACATCCAAAGGGACATTGAACTCAAAGTTTTGCATTTTGCATCTTAAGAGAACTAAGCTAATTCTACAATTTTTGAAGTACAGTATTGTGGAATTTTGTCCTTTATGGTCTTGTGTTAAGTCTATATAAAATTACTTATTTTTATACTACAACCTGTGTGGTGTCCATCTGTAGTGTTGTCACTGGTTTACTGTATATGTTCCTAAATGCTTTACACACTGCCTCTAAGATAAGCCTGACTATTCGTGCCAAGCTACCAGGGGGGTGAACAGGGGTTATTTTAGGAGTGCACGCTCTTACCATTACTAGATGCAAGGGTCCCTGTTTGGTCAAAGGTACTTACCTCTGCCAACTAGAGACCCCCAAATCTAACATTGGTGGTCATCGGTGAGGATTCTGGACTAGCATTTGTGACTTATATCCAGTGATGGGTGTACACTACTAGTGAGTGCAGACCAGACGCAACCACATACTGTTTTTAGGTCTCGCCTACGCGGACCACATGCGCTACATAGGAAAAGACCTTCAGCAATCACTTCAGCTTTGCTGCCAAAAACATGCACGCATTGCATTGCTTTGAATGCAACGCATGCACGTTTGGTGATGCCCTTGCGGGAGCGAGCTTTTAACCATGTGCTAATAACAAACATATGGTTCCTGCTCGCTCCCGCAAGGGAAACAGGCGCACCCCCTGCTGCCTCCTCCTCTCCTCTTCTTTTTGCCCCCCTTCAGCGCGAGGCGCGCGCTTGTTTGAGCTTGTTTCCAGCTAGATGGTTTGTTTTCTATTCAGTGTGGACTCTTTGGAATTGAAGAGGTGAAATACGAGGAGAGTTAAAGCCCTGTGTTAGACTGAGCATATCTCACAATAATGGGGTATCATTTTCAAAACTGGAGCATTTCAAGTCAGCATCGGGGTTAAAACACGTCCTCATAAAAAACCACAGGACAAAAATGTGTTTCCACTTCCTGCCGTTTCAGGCATATCTTGAGCCAGAGAAAGAAAGACCTCGGCTCTGCTCGATCTGTGGCAACAGGAAAAAAAGGGAAATGGAACAATATAACGCGATGCACGAGTGCCTAGGAATACATATGGCCGGCAGGGGTTCACACAGCAGCATATACATGTATGTCTTCTTGGTGCCCTCACAAAACCGACAGGAGATAAGACAGTGATATGTGTGGAGGAAGCAGGAAATCACTTGGTCTGTACTAACCAAGGGTCCTGCATGGATGCAGGCCTCATTGTGGTGTGTTCAACGCCCAACAGATCCAGAAACTCAGACTCCTTCCTTTCTGCGATGTAAATCAAGCAGCTGCAGGGGCACAGGCGGCATCCCATTTGGGCGTAGAATTACAGCCATTGAACAATTTTATACAGAGTTAAATGTAAGTGTCAATACCTCGCATTCCTTTACCCCTTGTGCAGGAAACAAACACTTCCACACATGCATATGTGTCTCTTGGGTCCTTAAATAAAAAAAGAATCCACACAGGTAGAGTATGTTTGTAAAGTAGGCGAGTATTTATGGTGAATGCCGGAGTCCTCAAACCAGTAGCTAATTTGGTACGAGCAGAGTTGATTTTGCACACATTGCCTGCATTCGAAGGTCCGCACGGCTGGGATTGCTTTTGGAGCTGTGGAGATGCGTTAAACATTTCAATGTTTCTAATATTCGCTGACTCCTCTCATAGAATTGTCTTTAAAAAATCATAAACTATGGGTCTATAAACACAGCAGTTCTACCCACCCCTCAGCTCCCACTTTCTTTTGGTGGTGAATCAGTGTTAGGGGTGGGGATGCGGGAGGGGGGTTCATTTTTTCCTTTGATGGTTTGGTAGTTACGGTTAGGAAATGTTGCAAAGATGCCGACGTGTATTAAAAAAAAATCTTTTAGTCAATGAAATATAAATGTTCAATGTGTACAAGGATGTATGGTTAACAAGTACCCAAGCCAACAGGAATACGGATCTAGTGTATCAAAGAAAACACCCGTACAAACTGCGTTGGAAAGAACACTGCCCAAAAAGGAACTAAGAAAGACAAACAAGGGCGCAGTCTCCATGGCCCACAGTAGCAAGCAAAGCAGCAAAACACAACCAGACTTCTACAAATGGCATTGTAGCACAGGACAGCCTTTACCAAAACACAGCAACAAACATAAAGTACACAGTAAAACAATACTGTCATACACTGAAACGACCCCCATCTTAGAAGTGACACAAGAATACAACACCCAAAAGAGTACAGTACCACACTCCAACCATCTCCCAAAGGACACAGTAACACAAAAAGATCACACAGCAGAGGACAATAGCAAAACACAGCCACACAACCCCTTACACAACTGCAAATTACAAGTGCCTTTCACGTTAACAAAATTGTCATTCAAAGGATAGCAGTGACTAATACAATTGCGCAGACAAAGGTGACAGTAACAGAGACGTGAAACAACACTACCCTAATCACAAAAGAGCACAGTAAGACACAGGCAAGTAAGGGCACAACCACTCCTCTAATGAATGACATAACTGCAAAATGAAAAGCTGCAAGCCACATATTTGCAACCACATATACACAATACACAAACAATCTCTGCAAAGATATACAATAATTCGAGCAGAAAGCCCCCATAAAAAAAACACACAGACGATACCAAAACAAGCATTGGCACAGCCAATAGGTCTCACCTTTGAGTCCTTATTAGTATTTAATTATGCAGCACAATATCCTTGGTGCAACATCAACATATGCATGGCTAAAAACTTATAAATGTCCTAAAGGCGAGACCTATTGGCTGTTCCAATGCTTGTTCTGTTTTCTAGTGTCCTCCTGGAAGTATTTTTGATACTATGATTCTGGTTAGTTGTAGAAAAATAGAACTCGACTTCTGGCACATGTTTGTCTACACAATGAAGGAGCTATGTGTGTTTTGCAAGGAAAGAGAGCTGCATTTAGAGGTATCCCTATTTCAGCTTGAGTTACCCCGCTGGAAGGCAACACTACCAGTTGAGTCTAAGGAGGAGTAGTTCTCTAAAAATGAGGAGGAAACAGAAGGAGATGACTGGTTTCTAGTTTGTGGCCAGAAGCTGAGAGAGATTGATGAGGAGATGAGAAAGCTTGGTAAGGCCAAAAGTGCCTTAGGCCAAGAAGAAGAAATTTGGGTAGCTCAGGAAGTGAGCTTTGCTGAGTAGGAGGTGGAGTCCAACTCAGATGGTTGCAGCAAAATTGCATTTTCTAGTGCTGAGGGAGTAGTACACACACCCAAGGATTTGGCACCTGACTTGAAGGAGGGGGTTAACATACACCAGGATGTTCAAAGACATCACTCTGCCAAATAGAGACCCCCAAATCTAACAGTTTCTCTCTGGCTCTGTGGGTTCTCACATGTGAGAAGAGTGGTCCTCAGAATGTACTGGATACAGATGATGGGGTATGGTATAATGTGTTATTAACTGTATCTGCCTCTGTGGGTCCACTCATGGGAGAAGACAGGTCCCCGGTATTTACTGGATAGAGACAGTCGGGGTATGGGTCAATGATTTATTGACTCTATCTGCCTCCGTAGGTCCACACATGTGAGACGAGAGGTCCCCGGAATGCACTGGATACAGACAGTCGGAGTATGGGTCAATGAATTATTGACTCTATCTGCTTCTGTGTGTCCAAATGTGAGATGAGAGATCCCCGATATTTACTGGATACAGACAGTCACGGTATGGGTCAATGTGTTACTGAGTCTATCTACCTCTGTGCGTTCACACATGTGAAAGAGAGGTCCCCGTATGTACTTAATACAGACAGTCTGGGTATGGGTTAATATGTTAATGAATCTTTCTTCCTCGGTGGATCCACACATGTGAGAAGAGAGATGCCCATTATTTAATGGATACAGACAGTCCGGCTAAGGGTCAATGTGTTATTGACTCTATCTGCCTCCTTGTGTCCACATATGTGAGAAGAGAGGGCCCTGGTATGTACTGAATATACACAGTCCGGGTATGGGTCAATATAATATTGAGTCTGTCTGCCTCTGTTGGTCAACACATGTGAGAACAGAGGTCCCTTGTATGTACTGGATACAGATGGATGAGTATGGGTACATATATTATTGCCTCTGCCTCTGTGGGTCCACATGTGAGAAGAGAGGTCCCCGGTATATACTGGGCACAGATGGTCAGGGTATGGTTTAATGTATTATTGACTCTATCTGCCCCCGTGTGTCCGTACATGAGAAAAGAGGTACCTGGTATTTACTGGATGCAGACAGTCTGGGTATGGGATAATGTATTATTGACTCAATATGCCTCTGTGGATAAACATGTGAGAAGAGAGGTACCTGATATGTACTGAATATAGACAGTCTGGGTATGGGTACAATGTGTTATTGACTCTATGTGCCTCTGTAGCTCCACATGTGAGAAGAGAGGTCCCCGGTATGTACTGGATACAGAATCTCTGGATATGGGTCAAAGTGGCGTTGACTCTATCTGCCTCTGTGGGTCCACACATGTGAGAAGAGAAGTCCCTGGTATGTCCTAGATGCAGAGAGTCGGGGTATGAGATGATATATTATTACCTCTACCTGCTTCTGTGGGTCCCCACATGTAAGGAGAGAGAGGTTCCCGGTATGTATTGTATACAGATAGGCAGGGCATGGGTTCATGTATTATTGACTATATCTGCCTCTGTGGATCTACACATGTCAGAAGAGAGGTCCCTGGTATGTTCTGGATACAGTCGTTCGGGATATGTGTCAATGTGTTATTGACTCTATCTACATCTGTGGGCCCACACATTTGAGAAGACAGGACCCCAGAATGTACTGGATACAGAAGGTCGGGCTATGGGTTAATGTATTATTGACTCTATCTCCCTCTGTGGACTCTCACATGTGAGAAGAGAGGTCCCCAATATGCACTGGATACAGAGAGTCCGGGTAAGGGAAAATGTGTTATTGACTTTCTCTGCCTCTGTGTGTCCACATATGTGATACAGAGGTCCCTGGACTCAGCAACCCCCATGACTCAGCTGCCTCCATGACTCAGCAACCTCCATGACTCAGCAGCCTCTGTGACTCCGCAGCCTCCGTGACTCAGCAACCCCCAAGACTCAGCAGCCTCCATGACTCATTGAGACTCCATGACTCAGCAGCCTCCGTGACTCAACAAGTCTCCATGACTCAGCAACCTCCATGACTCATAAGCCTAGCAAAAGGTATTTAACTCTCACCCAGGCTCATCTTTAGTGTTTTGCATTGATATTCCTGGTGAAGATCCTGCGGAGTGATGGCTCTTCTCTGCATGTTTTGGTCGTACGAGTCCAGTTCCATCCTTGCTGCTGCTCCTCGCAGATAAGTCAAAATCCTTTTTGGGCTACATTTAACTCTTGTGATCAGTGGAATTCTATTGTTTTGACTGCTGGCTCTTTTCTGGTTATCAAGGAGATCTTGGGTAACTGCGCACAAAACGTTTCGCATTCAGAAACGACCTGACTTTGTTTCCTATATCACAGTTCCCTCTTGTTCCCACTCAGCTTACTTCACGCTACTTGCATGGATTTTGGTAATTTCCTCCTCATATCTTTTATGTAATTCATGCATAGTTCTTGCTGATAGAAGTGTATATTATTATTACAGTGTTTATTGTTATCCTGTTACGTCTCTGTTTTTTCTCCCTGAAAGAAGGTCTTGGTAACGCTCTCAGGCCTTGACCATACTTCAGCTGAAGGATACAGATTATGTTTTATCTCATTGAAGTAAGAATGTATGTTGTGCTTATATGTAATCTTCATTGGCACAGCATTGTGTGCATGTGTATTTATCTTTGGCGCCATATGGTGTGAGTGCAGTTCTGATTTATTCTAATCATTCTAAAAAAACCTCTTTCATCGTGACCCAATACAGACCTTTATGCATGATATATGTCATTGATTATTTGTGTTCTTATTGATGGCATTTTACTACTGCTGCAAGAGCCAGTCCCCAAACTAATTTCGAGCTTTAGGACAGATGTCCCGGATTGTGGAGAAGTGTGGCTCAGTGGTTAGAGGCGGCAGACCCGGAAGCTGAGATCGGCCCTGGACCAGGGTTCAATTCCCTGCCCCGGCGGGTCTTGGGCTCAAAATTCCACGGACTCGACAATTCTCGTTCCGGTGCCTACTCGACTCACGGGGTCACACTCTGCGACTCTGGGCAATAGCTTGCTTAATCTCCACAACGGCCCCTCGCTGTGGGATGCCTGGCTTTCACCTTGTGGATACCCTGCCGGGGTTATCTCACAGGGGAATACCAGGACGGGTTCCCTAAGCAAGCACTTAGATACCAGGTCGGTGATTTGTTTCACCACTGGATCGCCGAGAGTGCTCTCTTCCTTCGTGCCCTCTCCTGCCTGTTTGCAGTGCTACGCCTCGCGGCCCCCGCTGCGCGGGGGCCGCTCGCAGGCCAAGACTTTGCTGCTAAATCTGTCCCTGGACATCTGCTAGTGCATAGGAGCACCAACGCGACTTCAGCGAGCATACATCGACCCTAAGGCTTGAGGCGGAACTGCGAGGACCAGCGTGCAGCGCGGCGCTGATCGGCCGCAGCTGGTCCTCTTCCCGCCCCCTCCACCTGATTTTCCTATAAAACCATTGGTAGTAACGCGCACGCGTGACGCGCGCTGGGCTAAGGCCGGGGCGAAGACCGGGCAAAGAGCGGGCCGTTTAAGGCCGTTCAAGGACGGCAGAGGACGGCCCAGGCCCTGAACCCCTGTATCTTCGCCCTCAATCCACCATCAAGGTAGGCTGAACTGTCTTCCAACCGCTTACCCTTCTGAGGCTCCATTTGGCATCTGGCTTAGTATTACAGATGTCAACTATGCGCCACAAAACTAGAAGTTGTACCAAAAAAGCCATGGGGGTAACACAAGTGACTGGCCCTATAGATCTTTTCATTTCATGGGTAAATGAGACAATTGATAAGAGTATTGTATTGTTGGAGAAAAGAGTCTCCCTGGACCTTATGAATGCCAAGCGCTCTTCCCTGGGCTCCCTTGCAAACGCAAATTCACCCTCTCAACAAGCCCTGAATAACAGCTCCCTACCCCTACCCTTGTCTACCATTGGCACAGTTACAGTACCGAGTGCTGTCGATTTGTCAGTTACTCGTTCAGACACGGATCCGTCCTTTGTTGATCTGGAGGCAACTCCAGACCTAGAAGCCTGTCAGACACCTGAAGAGACGGAGCCGGGCCTGGTTGGGCAAACTGTTAAGTCGACACCCTCCGTGCCTAGCGACTCTGGGGGAAAGGTTATTATTACACCAATAAAGGCAGCGTCCAAGACTAAGCCTAAGGAAAAACCTAAAGCCAAAGCCAGGAACCACAATTTGGTATCACCCACTCCACACCTGGCGTCAGGCATTCCCTGCTGGGTCGAAAATATGGTTACAGACCTTAAACAGGACCTTGAGGCCACAATAGCAGTACAAATAAAACCTTTAATCTCCAAACTCGACAGACTCACGTCGCTTATTAATACGAAATGGACCAATAAGATGAATGAGCCTGGGTCTGTCCAGCCACAAGGGATTAAAGAATCACTCCTCAACCCTCTACCCAGTGTCAAGCTCCCCAAAAATGTACCTAACAAGGCGAAAATACCCTCAACCACAAGGACCCACCTGCACTACACCTGTCCCATTCAGGGAATAACTCTGCCCAACCCCCACTCCTATCCACCCCAAAGGTGGTGAGTGCTGCCTCGACCCTGCATCAACCAGCTGCTGGTAATAAATCTACCATCTCCCAAGCGAAGGATCCTACAGGAAAACTCACAAACCCTTCAGTTTCTCACTCTACAAACAATTCTGAAGCCCCTAAGCCTAAGCAGTTACGCTACAAATCAATCTGCCTGCCACCAGAAGTCTCCCCTTTTGTGGTTGTGCTGACTGCCGTTCCCCCACTGAAGGAGGGAGTTAAAGAAACCTTTGTAGAGCTAAGAAACAAATGCGCTCAGTGGCTCCAATTACATAAACCCTTACCCAATAATGTGAGTGGGGAAATCCTCACTGTGCGTAGAGGGGACTGGGTGGGTAGGAGTAAGAAAACAATACCAGGGGATGTAATTACAGTCAATTTTAGGGATATAGGGGCAGCGAGTTTCATCTGCAATACACCTAACAGTGGCCCTGCCACTCAAATTAACCCACTCCCCCTGTCTTATTTCCTCCCTACCCAGCCAAGACCTAATTCTAATCGGCCTACTTTCCCAAACAATAGAGGGCCTGTATATCCCCCGCAACATGCCACTAAACACTGGCAGCAGCCACCAAATTTCCCATCCTTATTCCTGCATCATGCTAGCCTCCAGTGGCAACAACCTTTCCACCCCCTACCACCCTTATATCAACCTCCTCAGCAGTGGCAGCAATTCCTTCAGCCTCCACTACCTGCCAACCATCAGTGGCAACAGCCATGGCAGGACCTGCCTTCTTCCTTTGACCCCCCATATTCACAGTTCGCCCACCCAAAAAGGTACTGTGTGCTATACGAGGTAGATTGACTTAGCCCTATGGGAGGTCTAGACACTTATTCCGCTCCCATTAATATCGTTATGGAGGACGTATTGCCAGCTACATCCCTCCTCATATGCCCAGTGGTGTCACCACTTACACCGCCTCCCATTACACCAACTAGGGACAGAGTAGACCCACCTAATCCTCAAACAACTGTCATTCCCGATGGTGATCTAACACATGGCGAGCTAAAAATCCTTAGCTGGAATCTTGCAGGGATTTCTAGGAAATTAGGTCTCCCGGAGTGGAATGCCCTGGTTGACGCCCATAAGATCTGTGTATTCCAAGAGACCTGGGCCACTGAGCCACTGCATCGTGTTGGGTTTGTTACCTTCTTTTCACCAGCTGTAAAACCCAAGGCAGGGAAGGGGCGGCCATCAGGGGGGCTCATCATCTGGGTAAGCATTTTGCTTAACTGCCGGATAACTATAAAAAAGGCAGGAACCCCAGATATCCTTGGTATCTCCTTATTGGGCCCACGTGGGGGAATATCTGCTGATCTCTACAATGTCTACGTTAGAGGATCCAAAAATGGGTGCATTTCACCAACAGTAACGGAGCTTGATGCCCAACTAGGGGATCAGAGTGGATTTGGTCATACTATAATAGCAGGAGACTTCAACTGCACATACGAGCCACTCCCCCTAGAAGGAATACCTGACTTAGGAGAAGAGGATAGTAGGTGGGGCATTCCCACCCTCTCTATTCCACCCATCAAGCGCTGGACTCGTAGTGCAATACATCTAAACGCACTTACCTTAGAGTTCGGATTGAGAGCAGTAAATGGCCGCACACGCTCTGATCTGTTGGGTGCCCCTACTTTCAACAGAGTTGGTCACTCCACAAGGATCAACTATATTCTGCTGGACTGGGGACTCTGGAGTTTGGTTATCGATATGGTTGTTATTTCCACCATAGAGAGCGATCACAACTCACTTTCTTTAACTTTAAAGAATTCTTGGTCCACTGAAGCGTCGTCAGCCCCATTGAGTTGCCCACAGGAGATTACTGTCTCCTCTTGTGGAAGGCGCCTTAAGTGGAGCAAGATTATGTCTAACACTGATAAATTATATACCATAGATGAAGTGGTCAAAGGCACACAAGACGAAATTGGCTCCATTGACTTAACTAAGGCAGCAGCCAAGGTTACTACTATCTTTGAAGTAGCCATAAAAACTATAGGGGACCTTTTTTGGGCGCAAGGGTCTGTAGGGAAACCCAAACCCTTATCCAAACCCAAAGGCAGGCATGACTGGTACTCGGCATCATGCAGAAAGGCCAAATCATGCTTAATTGAGGCAGTTAAAGGGAAGTCCCCCCTATCAATTCAAACAGCCAGAAGAGAACATAAAATGGCCCTGCGACTAGCTAAAAGGGAGTGGGAAGATGCCTACTGGCTAACCCTTAAAGATGCAAGCATGAAAAAAGACTCCAAATGCTTTTGAGACACTATAAGGGCACGTAACAGACCAGATAGTGACCTTATAACTTGTAACATTCCGAGTCAGGCGTGGGAGGCTCACTTTTCCAAACTCTACTCCTGCCACAACGGACCCAATGGGAGAGGGCTTGTCTTATCCTCTCCTTACACTAACTACATGCCTTGCCCCAGCGACTCTGATTTCACACTAAAGGAAGTGGAATATGCAATAAGTTCTATTATTCCACAAAAAGCTGATGGACCAGATGGCATTCCCGGGGATCTGTTAAAATCTGATAGTGTTAAATGGGGTAAACTGATTCACTCCCTCCTTGTTGCCATCTGTAGGGGTGCCCCCATTCCCTCATCATTGAAGGGGGCGGAGGTGGTCCCCATCCATAAGAAAGGTCCAAGGGATGATCCTTCTAACTATAGGCCGATCAGCTTGCTAGATATCAGCCAAAAAGTTGTCGGTAAAGTTCTCTTACTCAGAATCCTTAACTGGGTAGAAGAAAACAAAATTCTTACCGACTTCCAGGCTGGCTTCAGAGTAGGCACTGGAACGATTGAGCAAGCATTTAGGCTCATGATGGTTCACTGGAAGGTTGTAGTGATAGGCAAGGGCAGTCTTTATCTCGCATTCATCGATTTAAAGACTGCCTTTGACCTTGTCCCTAGGGACTTATTGTGGAAAGTTCTGGCTGACATGGGGCTGCCACACTACCTACTATCTCTATTGGTTAGGCTACACCAGGACAGCTTTGCCCAAGTCAGGTGGGGCCCTGGAGGGGAGAAAACGGGCTGTATTCCGGTTGAGACAGGGGTCCGCCAGGGATGTGTTCTGGCTCCCACCCTATTCTCTCTGTACATCAATGGGGTGGTCGAGCATCTTCTCAAATTTCCATCTGACGAGCCATCCCTGGCTGGTGAACGCATACCGACCCTCCTCTTTGCGGATGATACGCTCTTAATCTCCAAAACCCCAATGGGACTCCAGAGGCTCCTGGACAATTTCCAATCATTTTGTACTGACCGAGGCCTGGTAATAAACACCAACAAAACGAAGTACCTTGTCCTCAATCCTCCAAAACAGCATGTGCGTTCCCCCACCCTAAACACTGAGCTCCTGGAAAGGGTAAAAGTTTTTGATTACCTCGGGATACGCCTTTCAGACAAAATGGATTGGACGCCCCATCTAGATAAAATGCTGCTGAGCCATAAAAGGATCACAGGTGCCCTTTTGAGGGAGCAACGCTCCAGCTCAACAAAACCAATAGGAACAGTCCTGGAGATCTACGCAGCTAAAGGTGTCAGCTCTGCCCTCTATGGAGCGGAACTTTGGGGCTTTTCATCTACCGACGCTCTGCAAAGATCTGAGAACAAATTTTGCAGACAAATAATGTCCCTTCCACAAAGCACCCCAATACTTCCCTTATTTATGGACCTTGGCTGTACCCAGATTGGCGAAATCGCGAAATTTCGTCCGTTACTATTATGGGCCCGTATTTGGCGGGTAGAAGAACTCAGCGGATATGCCAGAGGCCTTAAAGAAATTATGTCATCACCGAACTGGGACAAAATCAAATGGTTAAAAGACATGAAAATTCTACTGACCAAGTTGGGCCTACTCGAATCTTGGCTAAGTAGAACCTCACCCCCAAAGCAAATACTTAAAAAGCTCTATAGGGATTGGATTTGCTCCCAAAGACATTCCAGCACGTCTCTTGGCAAGCTAACAGAGGACTTCCTGATGTTTAAAGACTGTCCCAGGCAGGAAACCTTATGTGGACACAATTGGGAAACCCTTTGCTCGGGCCTTGTATTTTAGATTTAGAACGGGTACTTTACCACTGAACACCTTTACCAAAAGATGGAAATCCTGTATAGGCAAATCCGATTTATGTCCATCGTGCCTTGTCAAACCAGAGACATTAGCGCATTTTCTGTTTGTCTGTGACGAACATGCTAATCCAAGAAGGGTGTGGTTGAAAAACCTATGCCGTCAGCTGGGAACTAGGAGCCATGATGTGGCAATCAGGATACTTGCTTCGGACAGTCATGTACCCTATGCTTGTGCCCTAGCCAAATTTTTATCTTGGGCTTGGGCTATCCGAGCCAAAAAGCTAAAACAATCTGTTTAATTCTTTTTTAGGAAAACTACTCTGGTAATGTTTTAATTGTTCACCTTTTTAAAACTAACTGGCTACGCAATACTGAGCAAATAATTCCTGAAATTATTGCTTGGACCAGAGATACAGAATTTCTCTTTTTAAAAAGTATACTCAAATTTTAATTTCTTTATATATATATTGTTCTGCTTTTATGATAATGAATTTTTATCGAAATAAAGCTTTTTGACTTTGACTTTGACTTTGACTTTGATTTGCGCTATATAAATACATGTACATTTACATTTACATTTACATTGTTCTGTGACCAGAGTTTGCTTCTCCTCTGGCATAAACGCGCACCAGTTGTTTCATTCTTTAAGTTAGCTTTTGTTTTTAACCAATTAGTTTAGTTTATTGTTTGTTCCTTATCGGACGAGCATTTTTGTCTCTGGTTCAGTGTTCATCGGATGATTTCTGGGGATTGTTGGGGTCCTGCTGCCTCTGCGTTTCCAGCAGAGAGAAGAACACGTTCTAACGTTCATCTTCCCAGATTGGATCTAGATAGAATGCAAAACCTTTAAAATCAGAAAAATAAAATAAAAATATATATATATATCTTTTTCCTTGTCTCGCCCAGGCAGCATGGCGTCCAGTTCTTTTAAGGTTTCTTCTCTTAACGACACCTTGAAGGATCTCCAACGACAGGTACAGTTGGGAGAGTGGAGAACCAAACCTTGCGGTCACATGTAATAAGGTTGTCCCAAAGTTTAGATCGAGTACAAAAGGGGGGATCTGATTCTGGATCTCGCCTTCCTACGGCTGGAACTTATAACTCTCACTTAAAGGCATGTCAACAAATAGTGGTTTCTTTTGAACCCTCTGAGTGCTATCAAGGGGATCCTCAGAAATTACATGTTTTCTTCATACAATATAAATTACATTTTTTATGTAGATAAGCTGCGTTTCCAACACCTGAGTCTATAGTAGCATTCATTCTGTCATATCTATCTGGGGATACAGCATATTGGTCCAGAACCCTTGTGGTCAAAGAGGATCCTGTGTTATATTCCTTTGAGCGCTTTGAGCAGGATCTCAGGCACACTGATGAACCTCCACACAGACAGGAAACAACAAACTATTGAATCTAGGTCAAGGGCATAGATATCTCCTTGCTTACCACGCATAATTTAACCGCTGGCGATAGAGACCAAAAAGATCATCATTATTCTAGAGAGGATTGTGTAATGAACCCAAAGTTATGCTGGCTAAGGTGGTTGACAGCCCTCGAGACTGTGATGCGCTCATAAACCTGATTCTTCAATTAGACCATTGGTTGGCAGAACAACGAGGAGAGACGAAATGTGGAGAGAACAGAGTACCCCCACCTTTGCCCCGTACTCACTCCCGACTTTTCCGCAATGCGATAGTGGAAAGAGGAGAACCCATGCAGATTGGTTCAGTTCGACCTCCCCTTTCCAAGACTGAAAAGAAGAAAAGACAGTGGAACAACCTTTGTCTGTATTGTGGCCTAAGTGGTCAATTTGTGAAAGACTGCACCAAGAAACATAGGAAGGATTTGAAAACAACACACTTTCGAAAGGGTACTGTGGCCAATACCAACCAGATTGCCACCACCCATGTCACTTTGAATGTATACTTATCTGGCCCCAATTTTCCCCTCCAGGGGGTGCAACTCTTATTCGATTCAGGGGCCACAGGAAACTACTGTGATGGGGATGTGCTCACACTCACCGAATTCCTGTGACAAGAAAAAACATAATCGAACAAGACTGTGCTGTTAACGGTTCCCCATTATCCTCTGGACCCCTTTCTCATAGCACTATCTCCTTGGTCATGGAAATACTCACAGGGCATAAAGGATAGTGCCAACTGGATTTAATAGATGCCCCCAATACAGTGTTATATTATTCATCCCATGGCTGGTAAAACATAACCCCACCATAGACTGGGGAAGGGAACCATCACCTTTCTTTCAGAGTACTGTTATAAGTTTTGTATAGGTCATGTTTCTGCATCCCGTACCATCACCTCTTTATCATCTCAAAAACAAGTAATCACCATAACCCTTAGTGGTCTGGCAAATTAATATCAAGACTTTGCCGATGTTTTCAATGAACAAAAAGCAGAAACTCTTCCCCCTCATCGGGAATTTAACTATCAAATTGATCTAGAACCAGGGGTTCAGTTTCCTTGTAGCCATATTTACACCTTAATTGAAAAGAAAAACAGCTTCTTAAAAATATACCTAGGCTAATATCTGAATAAAGGATGTATCCTCCATTCTAAATCACCGGCCTCCTCTCTCCTTTTCTTTGTTCATCAGAAAGAAGAGGACCTCTGTCCCTGCATTGACTATCGAGCCTTAAACCAGGTGACTATTAAGAACGGTACGCCTTACCACTTATCACCTCCATGATGGATCAAATACAATCCGCCACCACCTTCTCCAAATTGGATTACGTGGTGCATATCATCTGGTATGGATGAGAAAAGGTGATGAGTGGAAGACGGCCTTTCACACCAAGTTCAGGCTTTTTGAGCACCAGGTGAGGCCATTTGGTCTATGCAATACCCCGCCGGTGAAGAGTGACCTACAAGAGTTTTTGGATATTTTTGTATTAGTGCACATTGATGACAATTTGATCTTTTCGCACTCCCTTCCTGAACATATTGAACATGTGCGAATATTTTTACAGGCATTACGCGCAAGCCAACTATTTTTCAAGAATGTGCCTTTCATGTCACTACAGTGCACTTTTTGGGATCTTTGATTTCACCTGAAAGTTTGGCTATGGATTCCCCAAGGTCCTCTAATGGCCAGCATCCAGTTGTGTGAAAGATTTCCAACGCTTTCTTGACTTTGCCAATATCTATTGATGCTTCATCACAGACTTCTCAAAAGTGGTTGCCCTCATCACCACTCTCCTTCATGAAGGTCAAAAATTCTTGTGGAGCCTGGAAGTGGAACAGGCTTTTCGACATCTCAAAGAGGCCTTTACGTCTGCACCTATTCTTTTGCACCATGACTCAAACCAACCCTTCTATCTAGAAGCCAATGTCTTGAATATTGATCTAGGTGCCATATTGTCTCAAAGACACACAGACACAGGGCAGCTCCACTCACTGGCTTTTTTCTCCCGAAAAATTGCAAAGGCTGAAAAGAATTATACCATCTTTGATAAAGAACTATTGCCTGTCAAGGCCGCTTTTCAAGAGTGGAGACATTATCTTATGGGCACAAACAAAACATCCAGTCACTGTGTACATGGAGCACGGGAACTTACTGTTCTTGATATCAGTCACACCCCGGCAATTCTACTGGTCAATGTTTTTTGCAGATTTCTCCTTGGTGATCATATTTCGACCCTAACTAAAGATCGGAAAGGCTGACTCTCTTTCCCGACCGACTCTAGAGGTGGTACAACCAAATTAACCTCCTTTTTTATTGGATAAAACAAACTTTATGAACATCAACGTCACACATGTTTCATGGTTGTGACAAAAACAGCAAGCCTCTGCTCAGTCTGATCAAGAAAAATGGATTAAAGAACACCCCGACAGAGATGTGGTAGAGGGTATGTTATGGAAAGATAATCAGAGGGGTACTCGTGTATTCTGTATACTACGTGACAACTAAAACAATTTACTCAAAGGGTGCTACACTACAGAATCGTGTTGGCTGCACGATGTAGAAAACTGAAGAGACAGTAGTTAAGAAACTACTAGTAGTGCGCACTGTTCCCAACGGAAAAAACTATTTTCCTACCTATTATTCAATTCTTAAATCAAAAATATATAAAGTGATTTTTATGCATTAGTGGAAAACAAATTGTTTATTCTATATAGTCAATTGTATTGAACAAACATACAATTTTTCTCATAGTTCACAATCAATCATTGTTTAGTATTGTAGACATACAAGTAATCAACATATATTTATGAGACAATAACTGAATCACAATACTAGTGCATGTATATTCTAAACAAAATTCATAAAGCAATTCATATTCAAAAGTTCATAATTAGGTCTCCATTTTTGAATTACTGCAAAGGGATTATTGATGGCCGAATATGCATTAGTACGTGAAAACATACAACACTTGTGCTCAAACTAAATCAGAACTACAAAAACCTGTGGGGTTGCTCAATCCTCTTCCATCACCACCATCACCTTGGCATTCAGTATCTTTAGATTTATTAATTGATCTACTTCAAGACTGAGGATTTACATAGATTGTGGTGATAGTCAACCTGTTACCTAAAGTGTGTCATTGCTTCCCAACTAAAGGCATACCTAATGCCCCCATTTAGCTAAACTGTTTTTACAACAAATAGTATGGCTCCATGGTTTACCGTCGCGTATCATTTCTGACCATGAGTCACAATTTGTTCCATACTTCTGGGGAGCATTTTGCAAATTACTTAACATTTTGGTGGACCTCTCTTCTGCCTATCACTCAGAGTATGATGGGCAAATGGAAAGAACCAACCAAGAGATCAAACAATTATTACGAAATTATGTTACCGAATAAGAGCAATGGGTTCATCACCTTTAGTTATCAGAATTCGCCCATAACAATGTAGTAAATACATCTAGCGAATTTTCACCCTTCTACGCTCTATAATGGTATCATCCCAGATCTTCCCTGTTACTAACACAGCATGCACTCTCTCCTAAACCTTTAGATCCAAAATACGCCTTACAACATCAGGTTCTCAAAGAATTAAAAAATAATATGACAGGTGCAAAACTATTGCACAAACAGTAAGCGGACAGAAAGCGATGGTTAGCTCCTCCTTACCAAGTGGGCTAGCAAGTGTGGTTATCCACCAAACACTTACACTTAAAAGGGCCTCGTAAATTTCACCCACAATACATCGGTCCATCCCCCATTCTAAAACTATATCAGAAATTAGCAGTACGCCTTACCGGCTTACTTAAAAATTCACCCTTCCTTTTATGTGTCCGTTTAAAAACCCACTGATCCAAACACTCGTCACCTCACTCCACCACCTCCAGTGAGTGCGGAGGGTAACTTAGAACATGAAGTAAGTTTTATTTTAGATTCTAATTGAACCAGGGTCACTTTATATTACCTGGTAGCTTGGAAAGGGTATGGCCCATAGGAATGCAGCTGGGAGCCACTATATATTGTACATGCTCCCCGACTGTTGCGTATATTCCGTCAGCGTAACCCCCCCAAACCCGGCCCTGTCACGGTTTACTGTCAGGATCCATCTGACTGCCCACCACCTTCCGGATTCCAGCAGTAGTGGGGGTACTATTCAGATTACCCACCACCTTCTGCACTCCAGTAGTAGTGGGGGTACTATTCAGGGTGAACCCCAGGGTGCTATGCTAGGTACATTTCACTCACTTACAACCTACCAAGGAAGACTGCCTGTTGGGTGAGGTATCCTAGCAGGTTCTAAACACATGCCTCTCACTCTTGGTTCATCCCATCTTTTACTCCCGATGTTGTCTGAGGAAGAAAAGCTGACTTATATTTCTTTAATTCTCTGCTCCGGTATGTGGTGGTATTTTCCTTATCTTTGTTTCCAGGCCACTCCAGAGCTTGACTTAGCAACCTACATCACTCAGCAGCCTCCGTGACTCAACAAGCCTCAGTGACTCAGCAACCTCCATGAGTCATCAGCCTGGCAGAAGGTATTTCACTCTCAAGCAAGTTCATCTTCAGTGCTTTTGAAGATCCTGCAGCATGACGGCTCTTCTCTGCAGGTGCTGGTCAGACGAGTCCTGTTCCATCCTTGCTGCTGCTAACCGCAGATAAGTCTAAACCCTTTTTGGGCTACATTTAACTCTTGTGTTCATTGGAATTCCATTGTTTTGACTCCTGGCTCATTTCTGGTTATCAGGGATATCTTGGGTAACTGCGCACAAAACTCTTCGCAGTCACAGACTCCTTACTTTGTTTCCTATATAAAAGTTCCCTCTTGTTCCCACTCAGCTTACTTTACACTACTTGCAGGGATTTTTGTAATTTCCTCCTCATATCATTTATGTAATTCATGCGTAGTTCTTGATGATAGAAGTGTATATTATTATTGCAGTGTTTATTGATCCTGTTACATCTCTGTTTTTTTTACGCTGAAAGAAGGTCTTGGTAAGGCTCTCAAGCCTTGGACATACTTCAGCTGAAGGATACAGAGTATGTCTTATCTCATTGAAATTAGAATGTATGGTGTGCTTATGTGTAATCTTCATCAGCACAATATTAAATGAGTGTGTATTTATCTTTGGTGCTATATTATGTGTGTGTATTTATCTTTAACGCCATATGGTGTGAGTGCAGTTCTGATTTATTCTAATCATTCTAAAAGACATCTTTCATCATGACCTAATGCAGAAATTTATGCTTGATATATGTCATTGATTATTTGTGTTCTTATTGATGTCCTTTACTGCTGCTGCAGGAGCTGGTGTCCACCAGTTGTTTCTTTCTTTATTTTAGCTTTTTGTTTTAACTAAGTATTTTACCTCCACATGCATCATTATCGGCTTTTGCTAATTCTTATTTGCGAAAAATAGCGATTCGCAAATAAGAATTCGCAAAATGCTATGCATGAATATTCTCGCAATTTTTATGCGATTCGGTAAAAATCGCAATTTTTACCGAATCGCATATAAATTGCGAGAAAATAATTGCGAATTTGCAATTCCCATTCATTCCTATGGGCTGAAAGGCCCATAGGAATGAATGGGAATTGCGAATTCGCAATTTGAAATCGCAATTCATGATTGCATTTCAAGGGTGGAGAGGGGGGTCCAAATGACCCCCCCTACACTCATGAAATGTTCTTTTTCGTGCAAGTTACAGACACACATGTCCTTAGGACATGTGTGTCTATAACTTAGCAGTTTAAAAAATGCATGTTTGTGCATTTTTAAACAATTTTGCAAAAAAAATGATGCATTGCTTTTAAGGAATCGCAAATTTGCGATTCCTTAAAAGCAATCGCAATTTTCGAAATCGCAAAAATGTTGCGACTTCTAAAATTGCATGATGCATCCCAAAAAGCATTTTTGGAATCGCAAACGGCCGATTTTAAGGAATCGCACCGTTTGCGACTCCAAAAATGCTTGATGCATGTGGGGGTTAGTTTCTTGTTTGTTCCCAACCCCACTTCCCTTGAGATCATCTGATGAGCACTGGTGTCTCTGGTTCAATTTTTGTCGAAATATTTCTGGGGATTTTTGGGGTCCAGCTGCCTCTGCATTTCCAGCAGAGAGAAGAATGCGTTCCAACAATCATCTTTCCAGATTGCTTCCTGATACTTGCTTGCCCTGCCAGGCAACGAGATTATGAGGCTTGGTGGATATTAATTATTTGTTTTGTTTGTGTTCTACAATGTTAACATTTTATTTCCGAATAACAAGCTTCTCACACTCAGAGGTAAGTTACGTTTAGTTTACACAGGTATATTATTGTTTAATCCAGTGTCTAGTTTTTGCTAGGCAGGTGCTCGGCACTACCTAATCATACTTGTCATTGGCTTTTGCTTAGGCTGATTAATTAAGAAGACATTGTAGACTGTTCTATTGTCACTATAGTGAATCAGTGAGTAGTGCATTTACTCTGTGACTTTGTGTATGTAGCTCGTACAGTTCCAAGGGATTTATTTCACAGCGGTGCGCAGTATGCAACTATGCATTGCAAAGAAGGAGACTGAGTTGACCCATCAAGGGATTTCTGAAATGGGAATAGATTTAAAGGACATTCACTGCAATGCATTAGTTTCAAATGTTTTTGTTAAGGACATTTTGACTGGGTATTTAATGATCAGTATTTGCAACTAAATGATATTCACTAGGCTTGAAAGTAGTGCTGTAGGCGATCTGTTAAAGAGAAGTGCAATGTTACTGTGCTTGCTTGTCATAAAAAATGTGTGGAAATTAACTGAATAACTAATCTATTTTTTAATTGCCTTAATTTCTTACATCAGCACCCAAGGGCAACAAGAGGGACATTCAAGTGGAGAAAGGGCAGGGAGTGGCTGGTCAGCTTGCACCCACTACCAGTAAGTCCTATTTGTTGTTAGAATTGGGGTTTCTGGTTGGCACAGTGTTAGACCTGTCAGCCCTAGGGTGGTCTTTCCCTGTGTTATTTTTGCCCTTGCCTCATTTTTCCCACCTTCTTTTTGTTGGCCCTTAGGTCTTCGGGTACCTTTTCATGGCTAATCCATGTTAGGCTGCAGGTGTTCTCTACTTCAAACATGGCTGCCACTGGCCCCTGCTACTGCAGCGTGGTCTTTTAGTGTAGCACCCTAGCTGCCAGGAGCTGGCTGGATCCCCATACAATGTTGCAATACCAGCCACCCATCCCCTGTCCATAGGTTGAGTGGGGGAGCTCCTGGAACCTTCCAGAAGAAAGGAGGAGCTGATTTTTGCCGCCTTAGAGAGGGGTCACCTGACCTGGGCATACTTAAGCAAGGGAGGGAACTTTTTCTAGTCAGTTGGGGCATTACTGGACTGGGGAACCCACGCAGGAGTTTTAGGCGGGAGGGCCTAGTTAGGAACTTATGCTACTGGGAGTGACAGGATTTAGGTGCTGCCTCTTAAGCTGAGTGAGGTGTCCTAGACTATCCCCCTGATCTGGCCCAGCGGTAGGGAACCCCAGGGTCCATCTGCAGTGACTGAGGAAAACTCATACAGCCTTCAACTCAAACCCCCCCTCTTCAAGAAACCATCACCTAAGGGCGCAGAACCATCCAAGCGCCAAGAAGACTACTTTCCTTTGACCAGAGACTGTTGGGGGATCGACCAGGTACTGGACTGTGCTGCCCTGCGCACTCCCTACCTTCATCTGGGCCCATCTGGCCCTACCTGTCTCCCCCTGACTGAACTGGCTGCAGTCCCAGCTAAACTGTGGGCATAGCGCTATATTCTGTCCCCCCTGCCCAGCGCTGTGTCAGAAATTGCCGAAATTGCCCCCCGGGCCCTGCCCGTGCCCAGCGCTGTGAAGCCCCCTAAGCGCTTCTCTGAATCGGCGCCAAGCACTGTACCATGTCGCCCTGAGGCGCCTGAGGATACCTTGTCACCGCGACTTCAGTGCCGCCCATGCGACGCCTCTGAGGCGCTTCTGGCCTGTCCTGTGGCCGCCTGCCTCCGCGCTGTGTCCAGCGCCGTCATTGACCCCCCCTCGGCGGCCCCCGGTGCCAGGAGAGGGCCGCCGCATCAAGTTCGTCAGGCCGCGATAGGCCTGAAGCCTGCCTGGGTCCCTGTCACGTGAGCGGGAGCGCCGCCGCGGCATCGGCCGTGCCCCCGCCCATGCCTCGCAGCCATTGTCTGTCCCCGCCGAGCCTCGTGAGGAAGGCCCGGCAGCCGGAGCAGGTCACGACTCCTCGCGGAGGGGGTCAGGAGCCGAAGACGCCGCTTCGCTTTGCCCCGCAATGTATTTCCTTGTCCCCGGAGGCGGTGCGCTGAGACAGCGCCATGCACCGCGCCGGGCAGCGGGAAGCCCCTCGACCGGCGGAAGCTCCTCCCGCCTACCCAGGACATCGCAAGGGCCCCGGAGGGCCGAAGTCCAAAGGTAACCCCCAGGGGAGGAGGGCGGAAGGCCGGTTTTAGGCCCCGAGTTTGCCCCTCCCCCGGGGAACGCTGTGACTGGGCCCTGTTGGCCCCATTGAGCTGCAAGCAGTCGTGAGGCCTGATTTATGCATGAGGTGCTGGGGCCAAGTAACTGTACATGCCTGAAGAGCAGGCTCTATTGAATTAACTGTTTCCAGCCCCTTGGTAACAAGATCGGTCAGGTCATTGACTGTTGGTGCTTGCTGGCCGTTTCATGCGGCCTGTATTGCTTATGCCTACTTACACGTTTTCAAGCCTGCTGATAAAGTGGTGATATTTTTCCCTGTACTGAATTTCTCACAGGGGCGGGCTTCTACAGTTCCTGATGGGGTTAAATCCTGGTCCCTAGTGATTTATTCCAATACTATTTTAATGATCTGACCTTGGTTACTGAACTGTTGATATTTACAAGAGGAAATGCTTATAATTGCTTCCTGAATGCTAGTCCATGGTTTATGAAAGTACCCTTTTAGCCTGCTGAAGAGTATAACGTGACAGGCTGTGTTATTTGAAGTTTTCTGCTTTACTGAAAGTATTTAATGAAATGTTTCACCATTCTAAAGGAAATGCATTTTGAAAGGCGTTCATGAAATGCTTTAATGAGGTACTTTAATGAAATGCTAATGATTTGCTAATGCATTAATTGCTTTGATCTAAAGCCTACATAAAAGATCTTGATTTTCAAACACAACTACTGGTGTGGTCTCCATTATTGCGCCCACTTCGTGTCTCAGTGGATGAGTGTGTTAAGTAGCTGCTTTACACGTAAGCCCCTGGCTGCCTTCTTGCTAGAGCCAAGCTACCCCCCGGAGAACTGGTGGTCCCAGTTCTTACACACAGGTATACACTTGTGACAAACAGGGACCCTCTCCTCTAATCAGGGTGTGGATTATCCCCCTAGAATAACCCCTGCTCACCCTTTAGGTTGCGTGGCGCAAGCAGTCAAGGCTAAACCCAGGAGCGATAAGTTAGTTAAGCATTTGTAACCTTTCACAGTAAAACACACTGATTCCCCCCACAAATGGACACCAGGCGGAAAGTTATATAAAAATACGTCCTTTATGTAATATATATATCTATATATATGAGGCAGTGACTTATCACAAGACCAGTATAACACAGTTTTAGGCCACAAGATCTAAAAATAGGCAAATTCTCTTCTGTTACAGTTTAAATTATCAAAGTTCATTCAAGACGGTTTCTTTCAGGCTTCCTTTCCTTCTCAGAACACCTAAACTAGTGTCTCAGCTACTTTGGGAAGGGTGGAAGCGAACTGTACGCTTCCTAGCGCTCCTGTGCGCTTAGTACCGTGCGATTTCCGAGGCCATACCGATGCTCACGCATATCGCGGTACGGGGCGTACAGGCTTAGAGGCTGGCAGAGAGGGGTGCGTGGCGTACGGCCCAGGCGGTCCGCCGCGCACAGGCTCAATCCAGCGTACAGGCCACAATAGGCGGTACAAGCGTACAGTTAAGGAAATGCGCTCCGACCTCCAAGGCGCTTTAGTTCTCAAATGCGCTTCGGATTTCAAATGCGCTCAGTAGAGGTATGCAATGTACCGGGCGCCTGGGGGCAAGCTTGAAGGTCCTTAGGACTGCGCTGCGTACAGTCTTGGTATGTGGCGTGCAGGGCTGGCGGGGTAATAAGAACCGTGCGGGCCCCGAGCCCGGTGTAGAATTCTTGCATAGGCGTACTTGGCAAGCGCACAGCCAGTCGACAGTTGTCCCTCGATGCAGGGGGACGGGTCACAGGCTCTTGGTGCGCTTAGTAGCGCAGACGTACCTTGGGGTCTGGAAAGTAGCAGGAGGATTCTGAAGGTGGGGCGCGGCACGGGGGCCTCCAGTGCGGTCCGTACTGGGGGCAGATTCCTTTGTTGTGCGGCGCGGCCTCTCCACAGGTCAGAGGGCACAGCGGGGCGGCCGGGTGCCTTCGCAGCGCATGGGCGGCCGTCCAAGCTTTATAAGTGCGCTCAGGAGACCAGGATTCCGGCGGGAGGGGGGAAGACCATCACTCCAGGCACTCCAGTAACGATCAGGGGCAGAGGAGCAGGCGGCCTGACCCGAGGGGCAGAGAGCGGCTCTTTGGTAGGGCGAGGCTCTCAAAGGGTAAAAGGGCGGGCCGCTCCCGAGTGCCACAACTCTAGGAGGGGGATGAGGGGGGCGCAGTCTTGCCTCCGGCGGGAGGAAACACACGGCTCAGTTGCAGACGAGCCAAGGCACGGAGAACCCACTAGTCCTGGGGTTCAGTTCAGGGGGCAAGCTCTTGGAGATAGTTTAGGGCACAAGTCAGCAAAGTCCTTCTTTGGTCTTTTTCCTCTCCTTCCTCAGCAAGGCAAACTGCAGGCCAGTCCTTCCAGCTTCTTCTTTTTCCTTCTAGTTGGGGAGAGGTTTGTTGTGGTAAAACTAGATCTAGTTTCTAGGGAGCAGGGCTCCTTTTATACAGCATTTCTTTTGTCCTGGCAGGCCAGGGGGCCTTTGCATAGTTCCTTTTCAGTCTCTGAGCACTGTGTTGGGTAAACTCGGGTCTCTCCTTTCAGGGAGCAGGGAAGGCACATCAGACGCTCCACAGGAGGTGGAGCCGGCATTGTGGGGACAAGGGCAGCCAGGAGTACTCTGTTGACAGGCTTCCTTCTTCCTGGGCCAGGTGTCGGGCTGAGTCATTTGTCGCTTCCCAGGAGGTGGAGCCAGCATTGTGGTGGCAGAGCACAGCCCTATTCAGAGTCCAGGGGCACTCCCACCACCCACCTAGGTGTAATCCTTGCATTCACCACCTGTCATCCCCCCAGCCCTGTCACTCACACAATCGAGACAGCAGATACACATCCTAGCAGAGGCAGGCTGAAATGGTTAGGCAAGCAAATGCTAGCTTTCTAAAAGTAGCATATGCAAACACGGGATATTAAAATAAGCTTTCCTAAAATAAGTATTTTATTATTCTGAGTCCAGGCATACTAAACTTGACCTTCTACCATGTTCCCTGAGCCTGGTGGGATTATAGAGTGTAATAATTCCAACAGCCCATCTTGGCATATGAGAACAGGTAGCCTTACAATAGTGAAAAACGAAAATGGCTGTTAATTCACTATTACGACATGCCACACACACCAGGGCATGTCCTACCTTATGCTTACAAAGCACCCTGCCCTAGGGCCTACCATAGGGGTGAATAATATGAAGCAAAGGGAAGGTTTAGAGGTTGGCAAGTGTGTGCACTTGCCCAGCCAGCCTGACAGTACCAGACTGCACACAGGTTCTGCAATGGCAGACCCTAGACACATTTTAAAAGGCTGCTTCTGTGGGTGGCGCAACCCGTGCTGCAGGCCCACTAGCAGTATTGGCATTCACAAGCCCTGGCACTCCTGGTGCACTTTACTGGGGACTGACAGTAAATACAATGAACCAATCATGGACATCAATCACATATACACTTTACAGTAGGGAGAGGATCTGCACTTTAGCACTGGTCAGCAGTGGTAAAGTGCCCAGAGTCATACCAACAAAAACAGGTCAGAGAGAATATTGGAGGAAGGCAAAAAGTTCAGGAATGACTGTGCCAAGAGGGCCAAGACCAACATTTGTTAATATTATTTCCCCTATGTTGGGTTTTTGGATTGGTGTGTGCTCAGTGTAGAATCTTGGGGTATTGGAATGTTGGTGCTGTCTACCATGAAATTGCAGGCACAAGTAAGCTAGCATTATAAATAAAATTCACCAGGTATGAAAGAGCTATATAGAGAGGGATCGAGGCAATACAATACCACACTTAACAACCAAATAAGTTGGTCAAGTTATTAGTCTATAGGTGGTGCACCAAACCAGGAGTACAACCCCTCTCTACTACAATTTGAAAGCGATTTTCAAAACAAAATTTATCAACAGTGGTCCAGCACTCACAATAGTGTAAATAATATGTCCAGTAAATGAGAGTTTGTCATATGTTTACCAATGATTTATACTGAATGTACATCTAAAAGTATGATTCACGACGTAAATCACTGCATTTAACGAAAGTACCTCAGTTCAATTATTCTTGATTCATTTTGTTCATTTAAAAAACACTATTGCCTTGTGCTTATAGTAGCCAACAAGTTTCGTCCTACATAGACTTCTTCAGGGCTCCCACGTGTTGACCCACAAATATGCCAGAGACATTTCTATCAATTTAAGCACAAAAACTCAAATTATCATTCTACACAGAAGGATTCAATACTGAAAATTCTCAGAACATATTTCCAATGTATAACAATAGACTTTAATACATATATTGATCACAAAAATGCATTTTTAAAGCGCGAGCATGGAAAAAATTCTGCTACGCCGCAGATTGATTGCCGCTGCAGAAGTTTTGTCAATTCTGAATTCTCAGCGGAACGTGGAATTGCGACATTTCTGCAAATTCCATGAGCGGCTTGGATTTTACCGTCCAGGCCAATTTTATATGCAGAGCATAATCAGAAATGCAAGTTCTGCCAAAATGTAAAAGAACAAGCATTGACTTAATTTTTTTGAGTGTGGAAGGAGGTTGCAAATGTGCGCATTTCTTCAAAAAATGTTGTGCCAAACCCCTACCCACATTGCTTAGTTCATACCCAAGAAAAAGCACAGCAAGAAACACAATGTGGGATTTTGCACAATTGAACTTGCAACCAAATTCAGCTAATCACTTACTAATGTGATCCACTCTTGCTAAATGAGGATTTAGTTCATAATTTCTAAGGTAAATGTCAATGACATACGACAAATCATCAGGCTCAATGTCATGTAAAAGGGACCCAATATGTGCTGCAAAGAACCCGGGGTTATTTTCATACCCTATGGATAAACAAGCGTAACGCCTTTATTTACTGAGGATGGTAAAAGCAAAACAATCATGGCTCACAGGCTCTCAGCAGACAGGGTGTGACTGAAAAATGTTTCAGAAATATGAAGTATAGTCTTGAACATTTTACTGATGAAATAATTAATCAGGGCAGTGATATGTGTGTTTTGTGCCATAAAGGGGCATTAATGACTATTTAATTGTCTGTACTCTAATACAATATGATAAGAAATCTCAGGTTTCAATATCGGCAAAGGAGGACTATCCATAGGAGGGACACAGGGCTCAATCACACCCTGATTCTCCAGCTGAGTGAGCATGTATTTAATGCAAGCTTTAGCATCACAGGTAATTAAATAATGAGGTTGAGGCTAAGGGGTAGAATTTATTGGAATAACATGTAGTGGGAATTCATTATCCTAACCAGCATGGTTGCAGTTTAAGGCAGGGGCCAAAGCAAGAGCCCATTCAGAAGCATATGCATGATTTATCTCATCAGGGACGAAATGCTAAAAAGAAGGGAGGATCTTGCCTTTGCCACAAGGACAAGCGAGAACAAAGGCAGGAGGCCAATTGAGTTCTGCAGTAAAATGTCACCAGAAGAAATCAAATTATCCCAGAAATAGCATTAATTGTGCATTTAATATCACCTTCAATCTGAAAAGGTCTAAATAATAAAGTATTTCAGAGGGTGCAAAGTGGGTGTCCCCAGTCCTAAATGTTACAAAGCTGTCATTTGCTCTCGCCTCCAGAAACTGCAGCAAAACGGTGACTTCTGCTGCGCTGTTAAGGCGAGTCACCTCCCAACTCCGGTCCAAGAGCATTGTTCTCATCGTCTGGGGCATGTTTTCTGTTAAATCAGCAAGATTTTTCTTTTGGAAGGGGGCTCTATACGGAGGTAGTTCCTCTCTCTTGACTTTCACCACAAAAGAACATTGCGTGTCCCTTTTGGACTGCACAGATTCATCTTGTCCGTGATCTTGTGACCCACCTCTGTTGTACTGTTGATCAGATAATTCCTGAAAGGAACAAGGAGAACGAGGATCAGCAACCGGAAAATGTTCTGGAGTCTTAATTTTAGAGCGATCACACAACTCAGTTCTTTATTTGTTTTGAAGGTTAAAAACCATCATAAAAATGCATATTAATACATATCCATATAAAACATACTGAACATCAATTTAAAAAAAAAAAAAAAGAACGAGTTAAAAAGAGTTTTTATAGTTAATATATACAAAAAGTGAGCAGCAAATTTCATTTTGTTTCCTCCCCATACATCCACCATCAGCCCCTTGTCGTTTCCTCCCCATTCTTCGACCATCAGCCCCTTGTATTTCTTAATTTAATCACAATTTTTAGAAAACTCATAATAGCACACAAGGTCCGCATTTCAGTTGCTCTTTGCAGAAATAATAAAGCAGATTTGCCATGGACAATTTTTGAGTCCTTTAAAATGTCCACCAGGAATCTCCGGCGCGGGATTTTATAATAAGGACAAAGTAATACAAAATGAAGGGTGTCCTGCAGAGACCTATTGTCGCAGCCGCAGGCACCCTTCTGCTCAATTGTTTGTGTAAAACCAGGCGTATCGGCTAAAAGATTATGCAACAAATTGAGCCTTAAACGAGTCAGTAAAAACCTCTCATGTTGACTATACATTAAAAAGAGATAAGGTTCCATGCCCATTTCATTACAAACAAGCGAATGAGCAACTACCGAGGATTTAATAGAGTCAAGTTCCATCCTCCTACTTTTTCCAGTAGTTGCTTTTGTACATAGTGTCTGCAATGGCTATCCAAATTTGAGGGGTCCAAAAATAACCTTTGCTTGTCAATAGCCCCTAGTGTTTCTTTAATATATTTCAACCAGGGAATTTGGAGCCATCTATCTTTCAGTAAGCAATCCTGGAAGATCTGTCTGAATAATTCCGCATTAGGGTTTAACCAAATTTTGAGCCAGGTCAGTATTGGTCTCAATCTGATCAAGTCAGATATGTATGGGGTACCCAGCTCTTTGTGTGTTATTGCTGCTGGGATGCACGGGGGAAGCTTTAAGAGTTTTTTAAAAATTTGTCTTCCTCACTTTGTATCTGTTGTGCATCCCTAAAACCCCACACCTCTGCTCCATAGATAGCCTTCGAAGTACTGACCGATCTATACAATGTCATCACCTGCTCAGGGGACCAACGTCCCATTCGTCGGGCAAAGTTTAATATGGCCCCATTTGCTGAGACTAGTTTCCTGGACCTCTCCTCAATCAATGGGGCAAACTTAATCTTTTCATCAAATAGGAGACCCAAGTACGGGAAAGTGGTCACAGTGTCCAGGACATGTTCCCCCAGTTTGAACACAAATCTCTTGTGAGATTTCTTCCCTACTACCATGATGAAAGATTTTGTCAAATTGACGGAGAGGTCCAGATTCTTCATGAAATCAGCAAAACCTCTGATTAGGAGCTGGTGACTGACTGCTGTTCGTGTGAGGAGGACTGCGTCATACGCATACAAGAGTACCGGGATGTGACGCGGACCTACCTTTGGGCAGTCAGTCCCCAGTGCTAGTAGGGCACTCTCCAGGCCGTTTGTATAGAGGGAAAACAAAAAAGGCGCCAGGATACACCCCTGCCTCACCCCGCCAGAGCACAGGAAGGGATCGGTACTCACCCCCGCGCTATAGCGGACCTTGGCAGTGGTGTTCCAGTGCAGTTCCCTAAGAACGTTGATAAGATCTGGGTCAATTCCCAATTTATACGTAAGTGTCCAGAGTTTGGCTCTATTAACGTTATCGAATGCCGCTGCTAAGTCTATGAATCACATATACATGGTCCCATCACTCGTCTTAGTATATTTAGCGGCAAGGAGGTATAGATTAAGGCATTGGTCACTAGTTGACCTGCCTGTTCGAAACCCGTACTGGGTGTCCACCAAGATGTTATGAGTATCAGTCCACTCTATTAAGCGGTTGAGAAGTGCCCTCCCGAGTACTTTAGCAGAGACATCAATCAGCGAGATTGGTCTATAACACTGAGGGCTGTCCCGACAGCCTTTCTTATATATAGGGACAATCACTGCAGTGGACCAAGATCGCGGGAGACCCGTTTTGATTGCTGCATTAAGTACTCTCATTACTATTGGTGCCCATAAATCAGTATTGCTTAAAAATAGGTCTGGTGGGGTGCCATCCGGGCCAGGGGCTTTGTTTCGTGTCAGCCCTAGGATTGCTTTTAGAACTTCCTCCAGAGATAATTCTAGTAGTTCTGCCCTGGGCCCCTTCCAGATTCCATCTCCAATGTCTACCTCCTGCTGATTATACAAAGATTTAAAATGGTTAATCCATTGTTCTGGTAGTATGTTGGAGTTAATAACTGGGGAGCTTGAGTCATGAAAGCAGGGTCTGTTTATAATTCTCCAAAACTGGGCGTAGTCCCTGTTTTCTCCTGCCTCCCTAAGGTCTGCCCAAATTTCTTTTTGGAGAGCACTCTTTCTTCTCTTTACCTGGGTTTCATAGTTCTGTCTTGTGGGCTTTTGGCCGGGTTATCAAATAAATCCACCGACAAAGGAGTTCTAGACAACAAGGGTTTTATTGTTTTGTATTGCCTTCTCTTTTGCACTGGCACTCTATAGAATGGTAACGGGTTTTCGGCGTCCTCTGCCGCTTGTTTCGCCGTTCCCAGCCGCCAAAACTCCCGGTGCCTCCTGGGTGTTGTAGGCCTTGCTTCTGCCGTTTTCGACTCCCGTCAGGAATGCCGCCGAAAAGGAAAGAAACCAATATTAGGCACAGGTTGCGATGCTTGATTAGGATAGGGAAGTGAGGGACCATATGGCCGAGATATCCGCCACCCCCTCTCAACACAATCCCCAAAAGGAGGGAAACCGGAAACAGTTCTTGAAGTTTTTGGAAGTGGGATGGAGTGACCATCCCGGCCGTATTTATTAAAACAAAATTAAAACATTAAACGTTTCATGTTATGTACAATTTCATGACCATATTGCGATGTTTGGCTAACCTTAACAGATTCTCTAATACAGAGGTTCTCCTAGCCGAACTAGCATCCTACAAAACATTTCTTGACATATTGAAATTGTACAACCTAACGTTTAAGGGCCAACGGCAAGGTCATAACCGGTGTCAAGATCCCTAACCAGACTTACCCCTCCCCTTGGGCTGGGCGACAGCACGGAGGCGTACCTCAAGTGCAACTATTACCAATTTCCCTTGACTTGACGGGGGCACCTAAAGACTCGACGCCAGTTAAAGGTCGTTCGAATACTCGTGTGAGGTATCTAGAAGGTACCGTAGACCTTATCCCAACCCCACACAACTTACCGCATCTGCCGTCGCAGATGTCACTGGCCCCGGGAAATTCCCCAGGAGGGGGCTGTAACCCCTCCTACAAAGGAAGGGGCCTTGACCGCCTTTCCTTTACTTCCGGCGACCCATCCTTAGAAGGGACCGCCTCCCCATTGAGGGGCCAATGGCCACCTCTCCCGAGCGCTCCCATCCGTGTTGGGTGACGCCCACTCATAGGGATCTACTAATTAGTGCTCACCGATCATGACCTTACCGCCTACCAAAATAAATACGACAGTGCAAATTAACCTACGAATACATTGGCCACTATGACCGAAAGAGCATGCATTAAAAATTCAACACTAAACTGAATATCTTTAATGGCAAACATACTCAAAACGACCGTTCTTTATTAACTCATCAACATGGCACTACGACCTGTATACGAAAACCGAAGCAAAATTAATCAACTTTATTATACACAACTGGCTGTCTTCAGGGGCTGGTGGGTGGGTCAAAATTGGCTCTTCGTTCTGTCCCGAGCTCACGTGCAGCGAGGAGGTGCAGCTTCAGAGCACAAGAACAAGAGGATGTCTTCTGGTCTTGCGTCCCTTTTTATCCGTCTTCAGGGCGGGCGTATACCCGCCCCTGCCTGCCCCGAGGGCGTGGCTGGCTGCGTCGGTGTCTAGGCCAGCCCACTCTAGGGCGGGAACGAGCGCGCCCCAACTACGCCGCTTCGGGCATACCAGCTGAGACGCGCCTCCCGCCCAAAAATGGCTTCCCGGGGGGATCGAGGCACTCGGCCATACGTTCGGGGGGACCGAGTTGGTCGCCCCTTTCCATATGGCCGAGATACCCGCCACCCCCTCTCAACACAATCCCCAAAAGGAGGGAAACCGGAAACAGTTCTTGAAGTTTTTGGAAGTGGGATGGAGTGACCATCCCGGCCGTATTTATTAAAACAAAATTAAAACATTAAACGTTTCATGTTATGTACAATTTCATGACCATATTGCGATGTTTGGCTAACCTTAACAGATTCTCTAATACAGAGGTTCTCCTAGCCGAACTAGCATCCTACAAAACATTTCTTGACATATTGAAATTGTACAACCTAACGTTTAAGGGCCAACGGCAAGGTCATAACCGGTGTCAAGATCCCTAACCAGACTTACCCCTCCCCTTGGGCTTGGCGACAGCACGGAGGCGTACCTCAAGTGCAACTATTACCAATTTCCCTTGACTTGACGGGGGCACCTAAAGACTCGACGCCAGTTAAAGGTCGTTCGAATACTCGTGTGAGGTATCTAGAAGGTACCGTAGACCTTATCCCAACCCCACACAACTTACCGCATCTGCCGTCGCAGATGTCACTGGCCCCGGGAAATTCCCCAGGAGGGGGCTGTAACCCCTCCTACAAAGGAAGGGGCCTTGACCGCCTTTCCTTTACTTCCGGCGACCCATCCTTAGAAGGGACCGCCTCCCCATTGAGGGGCCAATGGCCACCTCTCCCGAGCGCTCCCATCCGTGTTGGGTGACGCCCACTCATAGGGATCTACTAATTAGTGCTCACCGATCATGACCTTACCGCCACAGGCCCGGATAGTTGACCGGCTATCCGGGCCCCCCACAAAACTCCTAGCTAAAGGTCATGTTCCAACGTTTTTAACCATGCTAAGAAGTCTCCTATGAGTAACTCATTTCCCACCCGAGACAAATGCACACCATCCCCTAGATACATACTGTCATCATTAATACAACCGTGCGAGATAGAATGCAATGTCCTGGAACGAAACAACCTACTCACTTTGTTATTAAGTTTTCTAACAGAATGGTTCAAAGCAGGGATCGAAACAGCCCCCCGCCACATTTTTCGTGGGATCATATGAGACCTCGCAATTATGCACCCCGGAACTTTCCTCGCCAACCAACTTACAGTGGAAAGCATTGCCTCCAGGAGAAGTCGTCTACCGGTGGTGACCAAATCATTGCCCCCTAAATGTACTATGACTATAGACGGCGGTGACCTCGTCCGCCCTAACAAACCCTCAAAGAATGCCTGAAACTGGTCAATACAGAGACCGCCCCTTCCGTAGAAGGACATTCTGTACCCGTATTCCCCAGCTACGTGAATCATGTCACCTGCTTCGAATACGTCAGCGGCACGCCTCACGTATGAGTGGCCCACGACCCACACCTCCTTTCTCACAGCCGGTGATGTCTGACCGCTGGCCTGGTGTTGGGTCGACTGCATAGTCCGCCCCACCTCGAAGGCTTGCGTAACTGAAAACCAAACAAAAGACAAGAAGCGTGAGTACATTATTACAGCTTCACAACATGTGCAACCGCACATACCTCTTATAACAATTGGAGGACCAACGCCCCACTCGTTTTACTTGTTCCACATTAAGACCCCTGGCTGTAGCTTCAGTGGCAGCCCCTATCCGAAAGGAATGGGTCCCAAACTCACCCGGGTCCAAGCCCGCTGCGGTAATTGACATCGCGAGCACCCGCTGAAACTGAAACTTCGTCAGTGGGGTGGCGTCCGCGTGTCTCAACAATGTCCCCCCCCCATGATGCCACCCTTCGTGCTAGGTAATCTTCTAAACACTTCACCGGACACATGGAAGACCCTGAAATCCTGCGAATGACTATGCAGTCTCCCACCCCACCTTGATCGGTTTTTGACTTGACAAAGGATACAGTCATCGTCTCACCCCTGATCTGAACGTGTTCCCGGCACAAACCCCCCACCACATCCCGCTTGTTCCTTGCTACCAGCTCACTTATTCTCATTGCCCCGTGAAATGCAAGCGTAAAAGCAGCTCGGAACAAACAGGCCTCGAACTGAGATGAGCATGTGGCGGGGAGTGTGGCCAGCAACTGGGACAACCTATCCAGACCTATCGGGCGCCTCTCATCTACTTTGCGACCCTCAAGGCGTTGCCACCCACGCAGCGCTTTCTGTACCACAAAAGACGCTGTCGGGTCCTGGATATTATGCGCCCTGGCAACAAAGGAAATGGCAGCACGATGCCTCTGGGCTGTAGCCACCGACTTCCCAGCCTTACGCAAGGACATCAGAAAGTGCACTACCCAATCCTCATGCCCCCAAAGCCCCCCTCTCTCAGTCCCCAAAAAGGCTAAATAAGCCCGAAACGCCCCTTCGTATGCCTTCCTCGTCCTTGGTGCTAGACTCTCTCCCACGAGGTAACGAAGTTCGGGGCACCGAGAGACCAGAGAGCTTCGGGAAAGGGTGCTGGCTCTGGGTCCGCTGAGGGAAGGAAACCCAAGAAAGCCTGCATTTGAAAACGAGACAGTGCATCAGCAGCCTGATTCATCACCCCTGGGACATGTTTTGCTCTGAATACCACATTCAGTTGCATACACAGTAAGACAATTTCTTTAAGCAGCCTTAAAATCATTTTACAACGTGCTGCCTGACTATTGATGCATTCTACAACGGTCATATTGTCAGACCAAAATATGACAGAGTGATTTTTGAATCCATCGGGCCAGGTTCTGAGGGCCACCAAAATGGGAAACAGTTCAAGGAAAGCAATATTACTCGTCAGCCCCTCTTCATGCCACCATGTTGGCCACCTTTGTGCCGACCATTTTGTGCCGAAGATGGCGCCGAAACCCATGCTTCCCGCTGAATCCGTCCATAGACCCAGCTCTTCAGAGGACAAGGCCGGTTTGTTCCAGACGACTCGACCATTGAAATCCGCCAAAAATGCTAACCAAATACGCATGTCTTGGCGGACCTCGGCCGATAATCTCATGCGATGATGACCCTCTTTTAGGCCGACCATCGCCTGGGCAATTGAACGGGAGAAGGGGCGGGCCATCGGGATCACCCTTAGGGCAAAATTCAACTTCCCCACCAATTGCTGCAATTGATGCAGCGTAACTTTAGATGCAATAATACACATTTGCAGGGCTGCCCTGAATTTCGACACTTTGGCAGCTGGTAAACGAAAACAACCCTCACTAGAGTCCAACTCGATCCCGAGAAACTCGAGGCAAGTCGTGGAACCCACAGTTTTACCTGGTGCCAGTGGCACGCCAAATTGATTCATTAAAACACAAAATTCAGTCAAGGCCCGAGCACATTCATCATCCCCAGCGGCCCCAAGGAACAGAAAGTCATCGAGGTAATGCATCACATTTCGAAAACCCGTTTTCTTCGTGTAAACCCATTGTAGAAAACTACTGAATTTCTCGAAATATGCACAAGATATAGAGCACCCCATCGGCATACACCTATCCATGTAATACGAATCTTGGAACATGAATCCCAAAAGACGTTGGTCTTCCGGGTATACCGGGAGCAAACGGAAAGCTGACTCGATATCTGATTTCGCCATCAGCGTCCCGGGCCCCAGGCGATTCAAAATGGCTACGGCCTCATCGAATGATGCGTACCGCACCGAACATATCTCTGGATCAATTGCGTCGTTTACAGAAAGGCCATGAGGCGCTGATAAATTGTGAATCAATCGAAACTCACCTGGGTCCTTCTTGGGGACCACCCCTAAAGGTGAACAAACAAAATTCTGTACCGGGGGAACACTAAACGGGCCGGCAACCCGACCTCGGGTAATCTCTTTCCGGATCTTATCCTGCACTACAGTCGTATGCTGCAAGACGGAAAGTTGGTTTTTGCACGTCCCGACACCCTGAAAGTTCCCCACCGGGATGCGGAAACCATATGAAAAACCGTTTCGTAGCACCCCAGCAGAAGTACGATCTGGGTATTCGCTGAGCCAGGGAATCATCGCCAGGGTATCAATCGGGGTTGGTAAAGGCGCCCCTCGGACTATATTAGACCTGTTTGGCGCCCCCTCTACCCCCATTTTCACCCGATTTGGCTCTGCACGAGGACTCAGGATGGGGTGCCCCACAACCACTACATTCGTGTTTGAATTTACAAGATCCCGGGGGCCTAGTACATTTACTTCTGTTGAAATTGAAACAGAAACCCCTCTTCCCTGTGTTGCCGGCGGGTCTCGGGTAATCGTCTGTACCCGTACCCGACCGAAAGGGCGTCCCCCCATTTTGGCGGGAGGACTCACCAACAGTACTCCCCACCAACGGCACTTTCAACATCCCCGACTCTTTCATTTTATTCCATGTCAAAGAATCGTAACAGTCCCAGGTTAAACTTTTGTTATGCTCCATCGCTTTCCTGAAAAGGTTGTCATAACAGAACCATTGGTTACCTTGGTGCGATGTCGAGTACCCCATAATTCGTGACTGATATACTGGAAATTCAGGGAGCAATTCAGGCCTACGTTCCCCCAAAATTGACGTAAAAATTCCCCAGGCATTACCCCAGTTGCCAATATTCTCATTCACTTTAAAGGCGGCCATTTTTGCGCGCCAAACACTTGGATGCATCAGATCCTTTTGGCCCTTAACAGTTTCAACCTCATAATGATCAACGAGCAAGGAGAAAATGTTTACGTATTCCCCCGCCCAAATCTTTTCCTTTATTGCCAAAGGAACATGTTGCCCCAACTTTTCTCTACGAGAGGGTGTTGACTCATCCCTTGCGATCGGCAATGGCCGCTTACCTGCACCGGACGCTGCCTCCGCCACTCGTGGCTTGTCTATCACCGCATCCGACGCGGGCCCCTTGGCTGTATCACGTTTCTCGCGCAACTGTTTAATGAGTGCTTGCGCCTCGGCAGCCGTGGCGCCCTCGCTACTGTCCCCCAACCACGCCGCTAACTGTGCCGCCAACTCGGGAGGCATATCTTCAGCGGATGTCGGGGTGACTACTACGGGGATCGGATTCCCCTCCTTCGGTACCGGGGCCGGTACCGGGGCTGGCGCCTCGAGCGGGGAACAGGGAACCGGGACGTCTCCCCCGACCGGCCCCCTTCTCGGCCTCTTTGGCTTCCCCCGGCCGGTGGACGCCCCGATCCCTCCTCGCCGTCTCGCTCCGCCAACCGTTTCTTAATTTCGGACATGTCCTTCATGAGGGCCCGAACCAACTGGTCAGTCGACATTCTCTTCGCGCCTTTCTTGGGCATCTTTTCAGACGAAATATCTAGAAGACAAAAAGAGAGATTAAAACGCTCAAAATTGGCTCTTCGTTCTGTCCCGAGCTCACGTGCAGCGAGGAGGTGCAGCTTCAGAGCACAAGAACAAGAGGATGTCTTCTGGTCTTGCGTCCCTTTTTATCCGTCTTCAGGGCGGGCGTATACCCGCCCCTGCCTGCCCCGAGGGCGTGGCTGGCTGCGTCGGTGTCTAGGCCAGCCCACTCTAGGGCGGGAACGAGCGCGCCCCAACTACGCCGCTTCGGGCATACCAGCTGAGACGCGCCTCCCGCCCAAAAATGGCTTCCCGGGGGGATCGAGGCACTCGGCCATACGTTCGGGGGGACCGAGTTGGTCGCCCCTTTCCACACGTGCTCTCAAAGTTTAGGGTGCCGATTAGGTGAAGGGAGGGGAATTGGTGCACAGAAGGTCGCTTGGATGGTGTCACTGAGGTTTACCCCACTTACAGCCCGCCCACCCCGTGAACCGTGACCGTACCTGCTCTAGCCACACTTCGTGTGAATTGTGGCTGGGCGATGCGCCTTCCCGTTGCCCTCCCGGCTTGTCGCAGTTGTCTCCGTTCTTTCGCCCCTCGGCTTCGCAGGTCAGTGCTCCGCTGCCTCCCTCGACACCTGCCACCTTCCTCCGCTGTTCCTCTCCTGCCTCTGTTTTCCGATGTTCCACGCTCATCTCCTCTCCCGACCTCCTCCACTTCTCTCCTGCCTCCTCCTCGATCGCAATCTTCGTTTCTCCGTCCTCCATCCTCCTCCACTCAGCTCCTCTCTCACGCCACCACTCTCCACTACCTCCGGGTGTAATACACACCTGAGTCTGTTTCGGGCGTTCCTTTACCTCCAGCTGGTGGGCGGGTTCAGGGTCCAGCTCCGCCCAGTTAAAGTAACACGGCTCCTCCGGGTCCTGTGAGGGGTTGAACCAGTCGCCAGCCATTTTCCATGTATCTGTGTGCTGTGCAAAAAGAGGGGACACAGGTAAAGGTAAGCCAGGAGGGCCCGAGTCCGGGTCCTCCTCGTCACATGTCTGCATCGGGCAAATTCCATCTTGTCCCTCGGGGCCCTTTTTAGACTCTGTTTTAGTTCTCTTAATGCCTTGAGCAGTTGGTATCGAACCATCTAGGGGAAGATAATTGCTTAACAGGCTTCTTAGTTGTCAATAACCCTTCTATTATTTTAGTTAAAGTTTCGAATGCCACAACCACTCCTCTGCCCTCTATTGTGGGGTCTAAACAGGTCTCTATATGCTCTTTCCCATCACCCACTAGCTTAGAGTAAAAATCTTGTGGGTTGATCATTGTCCACCTTATCCGTCTCCCTTGATCTGTTGCTTGGATTTGGGTTTCAGTGACACCCCCTGAGTTTTTCCCCGGTGAGACATAATTAATTTCTAGGGAAAGGGGATTGTGATCACTGAAGGGACTCCACTCCGTTCTTGTTTTAATAATCTGCTCTTTAGAGCAGGCAGAGATCATTTTAAAATCTATATCGACCCACCACCTCTCCCTTTGAATGTGGGTATAGGGATCCCCTTTGCCTCAGACGTGGACTGACCATAGTTTTATACCATTTCACCTTACAACAAGGGAAGCCAACAGAACCCAACAAAATGGACCCAGACCTCAGAAACCAACTCCCTGTTGGACAAAAATAATCGAACATCCGGATCTACCCATATGGGTTAAAGAAAACAAACCTTTGACCACTGAGAATGTGTTTTCGGATAATCTCAACTATGAAAAATGGATGAGAAAAATAGGGGAGAAAATAACCTTGGGAGGACCAACCAAATCAAAACCTAAACAACGGAAAGTCTCTGCCCCCTGGTATACTAAAGACCTCAAAGAGACACTACGCGCAGTACGCAAGCTAGAACGTACATGGCGTAAATATTATAAAAAAGAGGACCAAGACAAGTATAAAACAGCCAGACGAAAATATCATGCTCAAATCAAACAAAATAAAATAAACTATTTCACTAACAAAATAGATACATCTCAGAATAACCAAAAAGAGATCTTTCATGTGGTAAAGAGTTTCCGAGATCCAGGGTTTTTGTCACAGGAAATACCTCCATCACAGAGTTTCTGCAATGAAATCGCAGATTATTTTGAACAAAAAATAGTTAACATCATAAAACACTTTCCTGAAGTGATTGAAAACACCGACAATCCAGCTGTAGAAACCAGCCCAGATAAAATTAGATGGAATTCTTTTACTACAATCGATCTGCATGAGACATCCCATACTATGTAAAAAATTAAATCAGGATCACCACTGGATCCCTGCCCTCCGGCACTAGTCCATGAAATCAAAAATGAGGTCAACCCCATGATTAATTCCATCATAAACGCCTCACTCCAGTCGGGGGAAATCCCCAGCACATGGAAGACGGCGATAGTAAAACCCCTACAAAAAAAGCCACTACACGATCCATCCGTCTTAACTAATCTGAGACCCATCTCACAACTCCCCGCGTTATGTAAATGTGCCGAAACCCTGGTAAATAAACAACTCTCATCATTTCTGGAAACAAACAATATATTACACCCAAACCAGGCAGGTTTCAGAGCCAATCACTCTACAGAAACAGCACTCCTGTCAACGACAGAAACCATTAGAGCGGCTCTTGACCAGGGGAAGAAGGCAGTCCTGATTCTCCTGGATTTATCTGCAGCATTCGACACGGTGTCCCATACCATATTACTACATCGCCTAGCTGAGGCAGGCATTGGGGGCACCGTGTTGAAATGGTTCACAAATTTTCTGCTCCACAGAAAACAAATAACCAAATTGGGACACTTCTACTCAGAGGAGAAGGAGGTTAGGTCAGGGGTGCCCCAGGGCTCTGGCTTGAGCCCAACCTTGTTCAATCTGTACATGGCACCCCTGATCAACCTAATTGCCATGCATAATGTAACCACGGTTGCATATGCAGACGATACCCAATTGGTCCTGGTCTCAGATGAAGATACAGGAAAGGCTGAACAGATACTGAAAGACTGCCTAACTGCGACTTTTGGATGGATGCACAATAACCATCTAAAGTGCAACTCTGCGAAAACAGAGATCCTGCCCTTCGGGAAAAATAACATCTTTTCCCCTCTTACATGCTGGCCATCAGACGCAGAAGCCCCTCCCAATACCATCAGTGCCACACGCAACTTAGGTATAAAATTTGACGATATGCTGTCCTTTAAACAGCAATCCAAAGAAGTGGCCGGTATCTGTTTCAACATAATCAAGGGCCTCAGAAATTTTTTTGACTACCTCCCACTGGCCACCCGCCGTACGGTTGCAATCGCTCTCATAACATCGAGAATCGATTATTGCAACAGTTTGTACGCAGGAGCAGCTAAATCCACCCTGCACAAACTGCAAATGATTCAAAATGCGGCGGCCCGGCTTGTCTTAAGATGGCCTAGGAGATCATCCGCATCAGCTGCTCTGAATGCGTTGCACTGGCTCCCCATCCAAAAACGGATACTATTCAAAGTCCTTCTGATCACATACAGAGGCTTTCATAAATGCGGACCCAAATATCTGTCAACCAAATTCCACAGATACCTCCCAAATAGAGAACTTAGATCAGCCACTGCTAACCTAATGACCATACCCAAGTTTCGACTGACCACCAAGGGTGGCAAATCCCTAGCAGTCCTAGGCGCCAAGGCCTGGAATGCCCTTCCAGCTAAACTTAGAGCATCACCTTAAGAAAAAATCTATAAAAAACTTCTAAAAACATGGATTTATGGACTATCTGATGCAAAATGTAAGACTCTAATCTAAGGACATCTACAGCTCAGCTACCATCCCCAAATATTTCATCTTTGCAGTGAAATCAGCAGCGCCAAGATGCTCCATGGAGTGTATGTGCGCTATACAAAAACCAACAAACATCAAACATCAAACATCTCCCCTGCTTCCAGTGCAACTAAATCCATAACATGGGTGAGCGCAAAATTATCTAAGAGCTTCATCAGAGCTGTGCCCTCTTTATTGTGTTCAAAATGTGGACCCTTTTCTAAAGGGCAGGAAGACCAGTCAACAGAGATAGGAAATAATTTGGGGCATAGGTGACAATTAAAATCCCCCATCAATAGAACAGTTGGTTCAGGTCCCTTCATCCTCAAATCCAGTTCCTCATTTAACCTACTCTCCAGCTCTAATATTATAGGGAGATTCCCATCAACCAGCCCAGAGTTCTAGAAATTTAGAAATAGTAGTCTCTGCCCCTGGTACTGTAGTGAGACTGCTTGTAGAGTGTCTGACGTCCAGTCTGACTGTGACCAGGTACCCTTTAGATCTAAATCTACATATATTGCTAAGCCTCCTTTTGTTCTCCCAGAATTTGTCTCTTGGGCAGGTCTGAAAAAACACTTATAGCCCTCCAATTGACAGTGGTCAGAATTACGCGCCCATGTTTCTTGGAGAGCTATAACATGACAGCACCTTATGAATTCTTCCCACTCCTTGTTTTTAAGTTTAGCTTCCAGGCCTGCTACATTCCAGGATAGCACGGTCAATCCAGCCCTATTCTCTTTCCCTCTAACTATGATAGATTCATTTACTCTAACCTCGCCCACTACTGATGGGTCTATAGTGTTTTCACTTTTCTCCCCCTGATTCGGGAGTTCTTCTGACCTCAAGGTTTGTTCCTTCCCAGCACTCTCACAACTACCCTTTGTTTCCGGGCGTGGGCATTCACTGGCAGCTGAGGATGTTACAGGATTATTTTCTATCTGGGTGAGTCAATCATTATCCTCCAGTGACTGCAGAGGGGCAAATCTGTTTCTCCACTGGGAGTAGTCATGTGGGGGCAAGAACTGATCGGAATGGCCTAGTGGTCTTGATCTTTGTATGCGTTGTGGTCTTCCGGGGTTCCACCCACCATCATCATCAGCACGATTGGTGTTCCAGCTCCTTGGGTAAAAATACCCGAGTGGGAGTGCGCAAATTGTGCTGGTTTGATTCCTGTTGGGATTCTTCAAAATATAATCAACCAGTCTAGTATCTCTAAAATTTGCGACTATACAGTCCCCTCTTATGTCTTTTTTCCTCCCACCCAGCCAATTCACTCGTCTTACATGCACCTCTATCCCCATTATTTAAGGGTCTGTGTATATTCAGCCACTTGGAGATTTTGGCATGTAATTGATGGTGTGATTCTCTCTCGGTGGGCCTAATTTCTGGCACCCCTGCAAAAACTATTACAAAAGGGGTGGCCTCTGGAGGTAGATCTATGTGTGGGGCGGGGCTGTTTGTGGTATAGAAAGGGTCAGAATCTGTGTAACATGGGTCGTAATTCCCGTCTCTCTGGGGACGGTCTTCCTGTCTCCATTTCATTACTGGTTGTAAATGGGGTTTATCCCTATTTTTGGAATTCATGTTTTGAGTGTGTCACCCTCTTGGTTTGTCGTTAGAGTCCCCTCTTTGATTTTGGGGAATTTTTGGTGCCTCGTGGATCTGGGCAATTGTGTGTTGAGTATGACTAACACAATTGTTATTCGTCAATCTGTTAATGTTTGCATTGTCATTGGAAACCACCTCATTTGGTAGATTAGAGTCAATAGAGGGTTTTGTGAGTGCGTGTTCTATTGCCTTGCTTTGTTTAGATAGCTCACACACAATTTTGTCCACCTTGCTTATAATAGGTTTTAACTGTGCGGTTATAAAGGATTCTAATTGTTTTTGGAGGTCTCCTAAGACTACCTCAACCCATCCCCGTGGAGTTGTTTCTATTTGGGTATTATTTTCTACTAGTATAAACTCTTGCCTGCTCGTAGAGCGACTGCCTCTTGCGGGTTCTTTCCTTTGCCTCTGTAGCCCCTTGGTCCTCCCCTGCCGCTTCGTTTTTCTCTGATGGGTCCTTTCGCTACGCCCAGAGATTTCTAACCCCGGGGATTGTGCACAAGGGACATCCTCAGTGTCATTGTTTGATTGGGTCACGTTTCCTATCATATTTGGGCTATCTGCAATTAGTGGGTCTCTGGAGGTTGATAGAATAATTGCATTAAGGTTAGGTGAGGAGGATAAACTCCGTTCCATTCGTTCAATTTACCCAGAGACCTTTTTTAGCATTAAATCTATTGCAGTAGGTTTATTTCCTTTTGTTAGGGCAGACTCCTTCATTACCGCTCGCGTTTGCTTAGGGGTCTCTCTAGTGTGTGTTTTACTCACAACGGAGCGTGTGTTGGGATGATTAGACATTTTTCCTTTTAGGACTCCGGCTTAGTCACTCTTATGTCCGCAGAAACAAGGTTAGGTATAATGCTTTATTTGTTAATCCCACAATTAACAGGTGACAAAACTGACTTAGTTCTCTAGCACCCCTATTCCTACAACCGTAAAATTACTACTGATTCTATTAAAAGGGCTTCGACAACAGTTACTCAGTCCCGCAACTCGATGTAAAGTATCTGAGTCAGTTGTTGGAAGTCCAATGGGCCCAAGGGGGGTGGCCAATCCCGTCCCTCATCGTCCCCGGACGGCCACAGACGGCCCGCCCTCTGCCCAGGCTCCGCCAGCGCGCGTCCCGTGACGCGGGAGGAAGGGCTCGCTGATGTACGCCTCCCGGCAGAAGCGGAAGCCCAGCTGACAGGCGGCGTCCCCGGGAAGCAGGGGACTCTGGGGATTGTGGTTTCTTCTCCTGCCCTGCCCCTCTCCGCGGCCGCGAGTGGTCAGCGGCGGCGGGGGCTAGCAGGGTTGAGTGTAGGCCAGGAGATGCAGGAATGGCAAGGTGTTGGCCCCAAACGCTGGTAACGGTGGTTCCCGCTCTGCCGAAGGAAGGGCTCGCTGATGTACGCCTCCCGGCGGAAGCGGAAGCCCAGCTGACAGGCGGCGTCCCCGGGAAGCAGGGGACGCTGGGGATTGTGGTTTCTTCTCCTGACCTGCCCCTCTCGGCGGCCGCGAGTGGTCAGCGGCGGCGGGGGCTAGCAGGGTTGAGTGTAGGCCAGGAGATGCAGGAATGGCAAGGTGTTGGCCCCAAATGCTGGTAACGGTGGTTCCCGCTCTGCCGAAGGAAGGGCTCGCTGATGTACGCCTCCCGGCAGAAGCGGAAGCCCAGCTGACAGGCGGCGTCCCCAGGAAGCAGGGGACGCTGGGGATTGTGGTTTCTTCTCCTGCCCTGCCCCTCTCGGCGGCCGCGAGTGGTCAGCGGCAGCGGGGGCTAGCAGGGTTGAGTGTAGGCCAGGAGATGCAGGAATGGCAAGGTGTTGGCCCCAAACGCTGGTAACGATGGTTCCCGCTCTGCCGAAGGAAGGGCTCGCTGATGTATGCCTCCCGGTGGAAGCGGAAGCCCAGCTGACAGGCGGCGTCCCCGGGAAGCAGGGGACGCTGGGGATTGTGGTTTCTTCTCCTGCCCTGCCCCTCTCGGCGGCCGCGAGTGGTCAGCGGCGGCGGGGGCTAGCAGGGTTGAGTGTAGGCCAGGATATGCAGGAATGGCAAGGTGTTGGCCCCAAACCCTGGTAACGGTGGTTCCCGCTCTGCCAAAGGAAGGGCTCGCTGATGTACGCCTCCCGGCGGAAGCGGAAGCCCAGCTGACAGGCGGTGTCCCCGGGAAGCAGGGGACGCTGGGGATTGTGGTTTCTTCTCCTGCCCTGCCCCTCTCGGCGGCCGCGAGTGGTCAGCGGCGGCGGGGGCTAGCAGGGTTGAGTGTAGGCCAGGAGATGCAGGAATGGCAAGGTGTTGGCCCCAAGCGCTGGTAACGGTGGTTCACAAAACTCAACTTCAACGTCTACATGAGCCCCCTCGCAGACATCGCACGCCAGCACAACCTCAACATCATCTCCTACGCCGACGACACCCAGCTGATTATCTCGCTCACCAACGACCCAAACACCGCCAGAGCCAACCTTCACGAAGGGATGAAAGAGGTATCCGAATGGATGAAGAACAGCCCCCTGAAACTGAACTCGGACAAGACGGAAGTCCTCATCCTGGGATCCTCACCCTCCGCCTGGGACAAGTCCTGGTGGCCCCCCGCCCTAGGCAGCGCACCCAAACCAACAGACCACGCACACAACCTGGGCTTCATCCATTTACTCCTCCCTCTCCATGACCAGACAAGTCAACGCTGTCTCCTCATTGTGCTTCAACATCCTGCGCATGCTACGTAAGATCTTCCGGTGGATCCCCACCGAGACCAGGAAGATGGTCACCCAGGCAATCGTCACCAGCCATCTGGACTACGGCAACTCCCTCTACGCCGGAACCACCGCCAAACTCCAGAAGAGACTCCAGCGGATCCAGAACGCCTCAGCACGTCTCATCCTGGACATCCCCCGTCGCAGCCACATCTCCGGACACCTGAGAGACCTGCACTGGCTCCCGGTCAACAAGAGAATCACCTTCCGACTCCTCACCCACGCACACAAAGCCCTACATAACCAAGGCCCAGGATACCTCAAGAGCCGCCTCAACTTCTACGCTCCCAAACGCCGGCTTCGATTGACCGGCCACGCCCTCGCCGCCATCCCCCGCATCCGAAGAGCCACTACAGGGGGACGGTCCTTCTCCTACCTCGCCGCCAAGACATGGAACTCCCTCCCGACCGACCTCCGCCTGACCCAGGACTACCTCGCCTTCAGGAAGCAACTCAAGACCTGGCTGTTCGAGCAGTAGCGGACCTCCCTCCCCCAGCGGCTTGAGACCCTCTGGGTGAGTAGTGCGCTATATAAATGCTTTGATTGATTGATTGATTGACCCATATCCCTGCTCAGAACAAAACCTCTTTATGCTTTGATAAGCCCATCCTTATCCTCTTGCTCTTAGCTTCCAGAACATACAGTATTACACGATTTGCAGTCTGATCTACTTGCTATGCTGTTCTCACAGTCCAGGCTTAATACCACTAATTTAGTGAATTGGATATTACCAAGTGTAATTGATTTTACTTATGTAACATTCAATAAGGGTGATACTGTATCCATTTCCAATAAATCACATCTGTATACTTCTGTGGAAATGCATTTTTATTCTACCAAGAAAATGTTACCTGCAGTACAGATGGCCATCCTTAAAGAACGGCCTCTTGCTCAAGGTAAATGCATTTTTGCTGTTTCACCTGTGCCTGCCTTGGAGGCAGCCACAAAAAATAGCATTCCTAATTCTAAAGCCCTTTATTCCCATTGGATTCAATGGGCTATGTCTTTAATATCCATGGATTTTACCTTTGTTTTTGACCCTTCCTTGCAAACTCAAGAGTTTCTTCAATATAAACATGTTCATCCTCTGCCTTCTTCGGTTCTTCCTCTTGATTAGTATAAATGTATATTTGTATGTATGTATTTGAGCTTATATAGCGCACAGCTACCCGCAGTGGGTGTCCCGGCGCTTGCTTAGGGAACCCGTCCTGGTATTCCCCTGTGAGATAGCCCCAGCAGGGTATCCACAAGGTGAAAGCCAGGCATCCCGCCGCGAGGGGCCGTTGTGGAGATTAAGCAAGCTATTGCCCAGGGTCGCAGAGTGTGAACCCGTGAGTCGAGAAGGCACCGGAGCGAGAATTATCGAGTCTGTGGAATTTTTAGCCCAAGACCCGCCGAGGCGGGGAATTGAACCCTGGTCCAGGGCCGATCTCAGCTTCCGGGTCTGCCGCCTCTAACCCCTGAGCCACACTTCTACACTGATGGCTCTGCTCAACCAGCCATTGGGAATTCAATGGCTGATGAAGTAGCCAAATCTGTAGTAGCCACAATGAAAGTAGCCGCAGTTACGGGCTCTTTGATTAAAATTGATGATGACATTCTAGCTGCCACTGCCGCATCTCGGAATGGTACTTCCTTTCCCCAAAGATTTCCTTCTAAATATACTTATGAATTAGCTATTGAGAAAGTTCCCTTTGTAAAAATTCCTGGGGTGGGCGGTCATCTGATACCAAACCTCAACGGCAGTAATCTTTAATAGTGGCCGCTCATGAAGGTATAGTATCTGCCAATGTTTCACTCTTAGAACAACATTATTGGTGGTGGGGATTGTGCCAGCAGACTCCCCATTGTGTCCTATGTTGTGATGTTTGTCAACAAAGTGTTCTACTTTGTCCCATTCACCACAGATTTGCCTTTATATTTCTAATCAGTCATTTGGCTGTATTTATCTTGATCATTGTAGTCCCCTTATATCAGATAAAGCATTCAAGTATATTTTGGTTGCAATGGATTCTCGTTCTAAATTCCTCTGGGTAGGCGCCAGTGCTCACCTGATGCTCGAACTGTTATTAAGAATTTTCAGATTGCTGTCAGGACTCATTCCTGTGGCACTTTCTATTCAGACTAGGGTCAGGCTTTCACCTCTAAGGCATACCAACATTCAATAACGTCCAGGAGCATTTTTCATCTCCATGTAGGCCAAAGAGCAATTTTGTTGTGGAGCGGATGAACCATAACTTAAAGCAGTCTTTAACAGTGAGGGTATTAGGTATGGGACATGGCTCGTTAACTTATCTCTATAGGGATTCAACAAGACCTTAGTAACCTTCCTAACAGATCTCTGGGTGGGCGGAGTCCAAATGAAATGCTCTTTGGCATCAAGCTATATGTTCTAGACCTTGATGATCTAGACGTTGTGGCAGCAGCTGCAACCTTTTGTTATGTTTTATATAGGTGACCTAAAATAGGCCCAGGTAACATCATAGCCCTTCACCTACATTGCCTCCCCTACATTAAACAGTAACAAGCCTTCATCTTTAGATAACACAGTATGATTGAATATTTTTAAGGATACTTGTAAACCAGGCAGGGGCTACATACCACCTTCCTACTATCTACGAACATGGTTCATCACACACGTCATCCTCATTCTCATCAATGGCTAGCACAAGAACAAGGGACAAAGGGACTCTATATACTTGTCTGTATAAATACAGCACCTCTTGTTAGCTGTAGTTAGAGGGAACTGTGACTTCCAGCCCGACACAGTGACCAGAGACGCTGAGGCTCCTGCATGCAGATGCTCTAGCTGACAGTGGTCCGAACATCCCTTACGGGGTGTCGAACTTGAAACCAAGAAGGGCTCCAACATTTCTAATACTTCAGGTAATGGGGTTCGAATAAATCCTAGAGGGATTATTGGCTTTTATACCTACTCATATGCTGGGTACACTTAGGTACATCTAGATAGGCATCATAGGAGTATGCACACTTTTATCATGCAGTTGTATTTATTCATGCTAATTGCACAATGGTGGAACTGCACTATCCATTTATATTCATAGTACTGCTAATCATATATCTCTGCTACTGTCTAATGGTTGTTACAGCTCGTATATTCTACATGGGAATAACAACTGTTCAATAAACCTTTTATTGAAACACCCAGACTGTTTATTTTGTGTACTTCTGAATTAACCTAAATGTGCACGAGTGACTGAGTGAAAAGTAGTACATAGTTTCCAAGATCTTGAGGGATCAGGGCTGTCATATTCTGTGGCTGCCACACACTAATCTCTCCCCGATAAGAGGAGACACTAGCGGCACTGTGAGCTAGCATATATGCAAACAGGCTAACATACATGGTCGGGGTGCTCAGAGTTAGTCTGCCACCAATCCTACAGTTTATGTTATCCCAATGCTCAGGTCCTGCATGAGTACTATAGGAACTACACAACAATTTGACTTTGACGTAGATAACCACTGTGCTGTCTTGCAGAAACTACAAAAATGTTGTAATACTCTGGCTAAATAACCACTTTTTATATCAGGTAGTGGTACGAATAAAGCATACCAAACCACTTATTACTTACGTCAGTAATTTTATTTTAGTCAATTCGAGTCACTAGTTGAAATATTTTCATTCTGTTCCACAAGACAGTTTTTTTGTGCATATAAACATTATATACAAAAAATACAGAGACACAATATTTTAACACTTACATGGAATTTTTACAAATTTACAATATACCAACACATATACATATCACTTTCACTCTTCAAACATACATCTTACATAACCAATCAAGAAACTTTGAGTCTTTTGGAGTAGAGCCCTTTGTCACTGGCTTATTGAATTATATACAGTCATGAATGGTGTTTGTCTAGTCTTTTAAATTGGACATTATGAAAATTAAATTCGTCAAGGATTAAATCCTATCTTATCTATACAACGTTATAGAACTTCAAGAACACAGTGTTTGTTTTTATGTCCTGCAGTTTAGTTACTTACAAATGTATCGCATTTCACCCTTTAGAAACTCTCAATACGGATAACATGGCGTCCAGGTCAGTGCAATTCCACCAAAAATGTGCTAAAATGATTTAAAATATGTTTAACCAAACAACTCTGTGTGTGTAACACGTGTACCGTTATGTACGTTTGTTATTACAGACTTTTTTCCACACCTTCCCTTTGAGACACTAATACTGCAGGATTCACAAGGTAGGCATGTGTATACTGGTACCTAGTCTGGTCTTTTAAATACTAGAAGCGTGGTGATTCAAAAAAGGTGACTTGTGTATATATTCTTTTGTCTTTTTAAAATCTTTTGGTCCTGAGGAGAATCCCATAATAGGGGATTCGAAACGCGTCGACCACTTCAGTCTCTCTGTCACTGATAAATGGTTTTGTTAAAAAAAAGTTGTCTAGATAAGATAGGATTTAATCTTTGACGAATTTAATTTTCATAATGTCCAATTTAAAAGACTAGACAAACACCATTCATGACTGTATATGATTCAATAAGCCAGTGACAAAGGGCTCTACTCCAAAAGACTCAAAGTTTCTTGATTGGGCATGTAAGATGTATGTTTGAAGAGTGAAAGTGATATGTATATGTGTTGGTATATTGTAAATTTGTAAAAATTCCATGTAAGTGTTAAAATATTGTGTCTCTGTATTTTTTGTATATAATGTTTATATGCACAAAAAAACTGTATTGTGGAACATAATGAAAATAATTCAACTAGTGACTCGAATTGACTACAATAAAATTACTGACGTAAGTAATAAGTGGTTTGGTATGCTTTATTCGTACCACTACCTGATATAAAAAGTGGTTATTTAGTCCAGTATTGGCACTTGTGTTGTTGTTTATATTGAATTGACTCAGCCTTGCTGGGAAAGAGTTAGGACCCTGTGGTGTTGCTCAGTTTTAGTGAGGGCACTGGCTCGCCAGGTCTACAGAGGTAGAAGTATACCTTGTACATTTAGTAGATTCTTCACACTAAATGTTGTCCTTCATTGGGGTGTGCATCGTGTAAGTGTTGTCAAGTTCAAGTGTCTGTTGTTTAGTGTATACTATTGTCTGTGTATTGTTATATTATGTCCGAGAAAGACACCTTCGCCTACAGCGAAGAACACATACGAAATTTGATCAGATCACCACCAGTTTTTGCATCTGCCTCCTTAAGCCTCACAGCCAAGACTCAAAATGAATCAGATAAACTAATTAGACTCCGAAAAAAACAAATAAGGACAGATTTACACGGACACTTTCTTCTCCAAAATCTACAAGCAGGGACAATTCCCTCAGGTTTACAGGTCCGGAACACCCCAATGGTCTTTACCGATGACCCTGAATATAAAAAATGGTTCAGTGGAATTGAGACCAAATGTAGCAGGGACCTCATGGTCCTAACGGTTGAGACGGCACATAGGATTTCTCAAAAATAATTGCAAGAAATTTCAATCCTCGAGACAGAGATACAGAACAACAAATTAATTTCTGACGCCAAAGGCCTTCTGGAAAAAATAAAAAAGGAAATCCTGGAATTTAAGGATTATACAGTGACTCAAAAAAACAATAAATTTGAAACAGACAAAAAAAACTTTTCACTGGAAACCGTATACCTGTATTAACAACACAACTTTTATAGTCGTCCAACACAAAGGAGATTTTTTCAAGAGAATCAAGGTAGATCGAAGAAACAAGTTCTTAACATTCTCTGACACCTCTTCTTCATCTGGGGGTGATACGGATACAACTGACTTGAGGAACTACCCAGGAAGTAGAAACAACGCCCAGGAACAACAACAAAATCCCGAGGCTTTTTTAGCTGTGGGGGTTTGAGACATGGTGTACAACTGATAGATGCATGTTTCAGTGTGGTGGTGTGAGACATGGTGTACAACTGATAGATTAATGTTTCACTGTGGGGGTGTGAGACATGGTGTACAACTGATAGATGAATGTTTCACTGTGGGGGTGTGGGTCATGGTGTACAACTGATAGATAAATGTTTCACTGTGGGGGTGTGAAACGTGGTGTACAACTGATACATGAATACTTCACTGTGGGGATGTGAGACATAGTGTACAACTGATAGATGAATGCTTCATTGTGGGTGTGTGAGACATGGTGTACAACTGATAGATGAATGTTTCACTGTGGGGGTGTGAGACATGGTGTACAACTGATAGATGAATTTTTTCACTGTAGGGGTGTGAGACATGGTGTACAACTCATAGGTGAACGTGTCACTGTGGCAGTATACTAGCTACAGTACAACGAAGGTGAAAGCTTTAATGTGGTGATGTGAGACATGGTGTACAACTGATAGATGAATGCTTCACTGCGGGGGTGTGAGACATGGTGTACAACTAATAGATGAATGTTTCACTGTGGGGGTGTGAGACATGGTGTACAACTGATAGATGAATGTTTCACTGTGGGGGTGTGAGACATGGTGTACAACTGATAGTTGAATGTTTCACTGTAGGGGTGTGATACACGGTGTACAACTGATAGAATAATGTTTCACTGTAGGGGTGTGATACATGGTATACAACTGATAGATGAATGCTTCACTGTGTGGTGTGAGACATGGTATACAACTGATAGATGAATGTTTCACTGTGGGGGTGTGAGACATGGTGTACAACTGATAGATGAATGCTTCACTGTGTGGTGTGAGACATGGTATACAACTGATAGATGAATGTTTCACTGTGGGCGTGTGAGACATGGTGTACAACTTTTAGATGAATGTTTTACTGTGTGGGTGTGAGACATGGTGTACAACTGATAGATGAATGCTTCACTGTGTGGTGTGAGACATGGTGTACAACTGATAGATGAATGTTTCACTGTGGGGGTGTGAGACATGGTGAAACAACTGATAGATGAATGTTTCACTGTGGGGGTGTAAGACATGGTGTACAACTCATAGGTGAACGTTTCACTGTGGCAGTATACTAGCTACAGTACAACGAAGGTGAAAGCTTTAATGTGGTGGTGTGAGACATTTTGTACAACTGATAGATGAATGTTTCACTGTGGGGGTGTGATACATGGTGTACAACTGATAGATGGGTGTTTCACTGTGGGGGTGTGAGACATGGTGTACAACTGAGAGATGAATGTTTCACTGTGGGGGTGTGAGACATGGTGTACAACTGATAGATGAATGCTTCACTGTGGGGGTGTGAGACATGGTGTACAACTAATAGATGAATGTTTCACTGTGGGGGTGTGAGACATCGTGTACAACTGATAGATGAATGTTTCACTGTGGGGGTGTGAGACATGGTGTACAACTGGAAGTTGAATGTTTCACTGTAGGGGTGTGATACATGGTGTACAACTGATAGATGAATGCTTCGCTGTGTGGTGTGAGACATGGTGTACAACTTTTAGATGAATATTTTACTGTGTGGGTGTGAGACATGGTGTACAACTGAGATGAATGCTTCACTGTGTGGTGTGAGACATGGTATACAACTGATAGATGAATGTTTCACTGTGGGGGGGTGAGACATGGTGTACAACTTTTAGATGAATGTTTTACTGTGTGGGTGTGAGACATGGTGTACAACTGATAGAATAATGTTTCACTGTGGGGGTGTGAGACATGGTGTACAACTGATAGATGAATGTTTCACTGTGGGGGTGTGAGACATGGTGTACAACTGATAGGTGAATGTTTCATTGTGGGGGTGTGAGACATGGTGTACAACTGATAGATGAATGTTTCACTTTGGGGGTGTGAGACATGGTGTATAACTGATAGATGAATGTTTCACTGTGGGGGTGTGAGACATGGTGTACAACTGATAGATGAATGTTTCACTGTGGGGATGTGAGACATGGTGTACAACTGATAGATGATTGGTTCACTGTGGGGGTGTGAGACATGGTGTACAATTTTAGATGAATATTTTACTGTGTGGGTGTGAGACATGGTGTACAACTTATAGATGAATGTTTCACTGTGGTGGTGTGAGACATGGTGTACAACTTTTAGATGAATGTTTTACTGTGGGGGTGTGAGACATGGTGTACAACTGATAGATGAATGTTTCACTGTGGGGGTGTGAGACATGGTGTACAACTGATAGGTGAATGTTTTATTGTGGGGGTGTGAGACAAGGTGTACAACTGATAGATGAATGTTTCACTTTGGGAGTGTGAGACATGGTGTACAACTGATAGATGAATGTTTCATTGTGGGGGTGTGAGACATGGTGTACAACTGATAGATGAATGTTTCACTGTGGGGGTGTGAGATATGGAGTTCAACTGATAGATGAATTTTTCACTGTGGTGGTGTGAGACATGGTGTACAACTGATAGATGAATGTTTCACTGTGGGGGTGTGAGACATGGTGTACAACTGATAGATGAATGTTTCACTGTGGGGGTGTGAGACATGGAGTTCAACTGATAGATGAATGCTTCACTGTGGGGGTGTGAGACATGGTGTGCAACTGATAGATGAATGTTTCACTGTGGGGGTGTGAGACATGGAGTTCAACTTATAGATGAATGTTTCACTGTGGGGGTGTGAGACATGGTGTACAACTGATAGATGAATGTTTCACTGTAGAGGTGTGATACATGGTGTACAACTGCCAAATTAATTTTTCACTGTGGGGGTGTGATGCATGGTGTACAACTGATAGATGAATGCTTCACTTTGGGGTGTGAGACATGGTATACAACTGATAGATGAATGTTTCACTGTGGGGGTGTGAGACATGGTGTACAATTTATATATGAATGTTTCACTGTGTGGGTGTGAGACATGGTGTACAACTGATAGATGAATGTTTCACTGTGGGGGGGTGAGACATGGTGTACAACTGATAGATGAATGTTTCACTGTGGGGGTGTGATACATGGTATACAACTGATAGATTAATGTTTCACTGTGGGGGCGTGAGACATGGTGTACAACTGATAGATGAATGTGTTTTACTGTGGGGCTGTGAGACATGGTGTACAACTGATAGATGAATGTTTCACTGTGGGGGTGTGAGACATGGTGTACAACTCATAGGTGAACGTTTCACTGTGGCAGTATACTAGCTACAGTACAACGAAGGTGAAAGCTTTAATGTGGTGGTATGAGACATGGTGTACAAATGGTAGATGAATGTTTCACTGTGGGGGTGTGAGACATGGTGTACAACTGATAGATGAATGTTTCACTGTGGGGGTGTGAGACATGGTGTTCTACTGATAGATGAATGTTTCACTGTGGGGGGCTAAGACATGGTGTACAACTGATAGATGAATGTTTCACTGTGGGGGTGTGAGACATGTTGTACAACTGATTGATGAATGTTTCACTGTGGGTGTGTTAGACATGGTGTACAACTGATAGATGAATGTTTCACTGTTGGGGTGTGAGACATTATGTACAACTGATAGATGAATGTTTCACAGTGGGAGTGTGAGACATGGTGTACACATGATAGATGAATGTTTCACTGCAGGGGTGTGAGACATGGTGTACAACTAATAGATGAATGTTTCACTGTGGGGGTGTGAGACATGGTGTACAACTGATAGATGAATGTTTCACTGTGGGGGTGTGAGACATGGAGTACAACTGTTAGATGAATGTTTCACTGTGGGGGTGTGAGACATGGTGTACAACTGATAGTTGAATGTTTCACTGTAGGGGTGTGATACACGGTGTACAACTGATAGAATACACGCTTCATCACAGGGGGCTGATTGCAGGCAAGGACTACTCGCCCCAGGCACCAGCGGGGCTCGGAGTGCCGAGGCAGCCCCTCCCTTCACTACCAGGGCATCAAAAGCTTTCCGCGAGTCCTGCTTCGCGGGACACGCTTCATCACAGGGGGCTGATTGCAGGCATGGACTACTCGCCCCAGGCACCAGCGGGGCTCGGAGCGCCGAGGCAGCCCCTCCCTTCACTACCAGGGCATCAAAAGCTTTCCGCGAGTCCCGCTTCGCGGGACACGCTTCATCACAGGGGGCTGATTGCAGGCAAGGACTACTCGCCCCAGGCACCAGCGGGGCTCGGAGTGCCGAGGCAGCCCCTCCCTTCACTACCAGGGCATCAAAAGCTTTCCGCGAGTCCCGCTTTGCGGGACACGCTTCATCACAGGGGGCTGATTGCAGGCAAGGACTACTCGCCCCAGGCACCAGCGGGGCTCGGAGTGCCGAGGCAGCCCCTCCCTTCACTACCAGGGCATCAAAAGCTTTCCGCGAGTCCCGCTTCGCGGGACACGCTTCATCACAGGGGGCTGATTGCAGGCAAGGACTACTCGCCCCAGGCACCAGCGGGGCTCGGAGTGCCGAGGCAGCCCCACCCTTCACTACCAGGGCATCAAAAGCTTTCCGCGAGTCCCGCTTCGCGGGACACGCTTCATCACAGGGGGCTGATTGCAGGCAAGGACTACTCGCCCCAGGCACCAGCGGGGCTCGGAGTGCCGAGGCAGCCCCTCCCTTCACTACCAGGGCATCAAAAGCTTTCCGCGAGTCCCGCTTCGCGGGACACGCTTCATCACAGGGGGCTGATTGCAGGCAAGGACTACTCGCCCCAGGCACCAGCGGGGCTCGGAGTGCCGAGGCAGCTCCTCCCTTCACTACCAGGGCATCAAAAGCTTTCCGCGAGTCCCGCTTCGCGGGACACGCTTCATCACAGGGGGCTGATTGCAGGCAAGGACTACTCGCCCCAGGCACCAGCAGGGCTCGGAGTGCCGAGGCAGCCCCTCCCTTCACTACCAGGGCATCAAAAGCTTTCCGCGAGTCCCGCTTCGCGGGACACGCTTCATCACAGGGGGCTGATTGCAGGCAAGGACTACTCGCCCCAGGCACCAGCGGGGCTCGGAGTGCCGAGGCAGCCCCTCCCTTCACCACCAGGAGTACATTAACAAGTGGTAACCGCCGTCCTGCGGGACGTGCGCGGGCTGCGCCGGGAGAAGCCCGGGACAAGGGCGGGACAGTCTACGGCAGTCCACGGCAAGACCAGGCAGGGCTGGGCCACCCACCGTACATTTCCTGCTAATATGGGTAAGCGGAAAAGCGGAGCTACCGCAGATGATGGTGGGAAAAAGGCTAAAGTGGCAAAACAATCTGACTCCATCTTGTCCTACCTTACTTCTGCGGTGGGAGCTTTAACTAAAGAAATCGCCACAGCACAGCAAGAACTGGGTATATTAGCTAAGTCCCCATCCTCATCTATATTACCCGAAGCACAAGCCATTCCTTTAGAGCCTGATGTCATTATAACGAAACCCACAACTGCTACTGTTTCCACTTTACCACAAGCTTGTGCATCCCAAACTTTGCTTCCCACTGTGATTCCGGACCCATTGGGAAATTCAAAATCGTCCTCGAAAAAACGTAAGAAGAGGGAGGTCCCTCCTCGAGTCAGTCATGGGATGGAGGAGTCCCTGAAGGACCTTCTTGAGGCTCTTTTTGAGGAACGGATTGAACCCCTTTTAGTGGGAATTGCAAAGGACATAGTAGATACTATGAACACATGTCTCGAAGGCTTGCTAAAAAAATGTGTCTTGATAGATGATATAGCAAAAAAACTTGATAGCTTGTCTTTTGGTGATAAAAAGGTCGTAGAATGTCACAGCGCACAGCAGTTACCTTTACCACTTCTTGAGGCCACTCCCGAGCCCATAGAATCAGATACTGTAGGCCTACAGGTCCCCCAACCACCCATACCTATCACCCGACAGGAGGTCCCCTCAACATCAGGGGAAACTAGTTACTTGGGAAGCAAAATTCATCTAAATCTGCCCCCTGCGGTAGTACCCTATGTAGCTGTTTTCCTAGGGGTCCCCCCGTTAAGGCAAGGCGAGGAGGAGTCAACTCCCGCACTTATAGGAAAAGTAAAAAAATGGTGCGATGATCTAAGTAGCGGTGATTCAAACACATCCTCTTGCATCATAGCTGCGAGAAGGGTAGGATGGGTGTGAAAATGGGCTAAAAATGTGAAAGGTGACTGTGTGGTGATAAACTTTAATAATGACCATTGCCCGATTACCCTGTTCTGGGATGGTTCAGACATTAAGGAAAACGACAGCCTCAGGGCGGTCCCATTAGGTTTCTTTTATCCCCCACAGCCCCACCTAAACTCACATAGGATGGCCCCCCCAATATGGTCCCAGCAGCTAATGGGTGGCAAACTGTAACTAGGAAAGCGAGTCGAAATTCATCTACGTACCATAACACAGGCCCTATTATGGACCTGGTTATTCGCTTTAATCCCTTAAGTGATTTGAATATAAACGATTGACTACCTACACCCTTAACATCACCTATAATAGCCAAGCCTGAGAGGGTAACTTCCCTACCATGCACATTCATGACTTGGAATGTTGCAGGAATAAGAGCTAAAAGATCGGACCCTTCATGGATACAATACATTTCTAAACATAAGGTTATAGCTCTGCAAGAAACGTGGGACACTTCACTTTCCTTTTCCCTAGATGGCTTCCTAAGTTTCATAATACCTGCTAGTTCGAGTAACGCGGGGAGAGCAAAAGGGGGGCTTATCACATTTTTTTCTTTAGATTTAGCAGGAACTTTTAATCTATTGAATTCAGGTTCCCCAAACATCCTAGCAATAGAATGGACAGTCTACCCGAGCTGTATTATACTAGTAATTAATTTTTATAACGCCTGGGGTGGACCAAATGAATTTGAACACTTGCATTGCTTGGTGAACTTGATAAACAAATACAGTCAAAATTCACATACTCCTTTCGAAATTTTTTTAATGGGTGATTTTAATAGCCACAAATGTCAATTGCCCTGTCAACCATTAGATGCAGATCCCCCTGCCGGAGTCTGCATTCCTCACTTTGAACACACCAAAATGGGGGAGTCACTTGACTTATTGTGTGCCAATTTTAATATATATGAATCATACAAAACTGCTACTAATGAGAAGGTCCCCACCTTTAAAGGTACAACTAAGGGGTCGATAATTGACTACATATTCATGTCCGTAGGCTTAATTTCAAAGACAAGAGACTATAAAGTTACTGTCTCACCCCATAGCGATCATAACCCTCTGTCAACTGAAATACACTGGAGTGACTTATGGCGCAGACAGGTGGACCAACCCCGGGTCTGCGCCATGGCGGTGCCCAGTGATCAGGGCAGACGGCTCAGATGGGGCATGGCCATGGAGGAAAGGTTTATGGAAACCTTACTTCCTAAAATTGAGGGACCGATAGAAACTTGTCTAGATCAAACTGCCTCGAACCTTCAGGTTGTCACTGCTTTTAATTGTATTTGTGCACAAACCGCCAGGGATCTTACAAAACCCAAATCCAAGTACCCCACAAAGCCCCACAAATGGTTTGATAGCAAATGCTCAAGGGCACATAGAGAATTGAAATTGGCCCTTAAGGCCAAGGATAGGGATAAAGAATTAATTTCTCACCTGAGACGGGCCTATAAAGCCAATGTGAGGGTAAGGAAAAATGAAATTAAAAACAATGCATGGAATGATCTACTTAATGTAGATGTTCTAAAAAATAGTAAACAGTTCTGGGAAATCATTAATCACTCCTTTTTTTCAGGGGAGATAAATCTGAATACAGATTGTGTAATTCCCGATGAGAGATGGGTACAGCATTTTAGCAATATTTATGGGGGTGAACCATCAAACTGCCCAAGTATTACTGAGGTGGTCCACTGTGCAGTCACAGTGGTGTTTACGGAAGAGGAGGTCCTTAAAGCCATTATGGATACCACAAAAAACAAGGCACCAGGCCCTGATGGTGTCCCGGCAGACTTTTTTAAATATTGCCCAGTACTCTGGAGCAAAGTACTGACCAGAGTATTTAGAGCAGCAACCGAAGGATCCCTACCTCAAACTTGGGCAACATCCATAATAGTTCCCATCTTCAAGAAGGGAAATCGGGAGGACCCCGGGTGTTATCGCCCAATCTCCCTTATCGACTCCACTTTTAAAATCTTAGGTAGAGTCCTTTTGGTTCAACTAAGGGAAAATTTAGAACTGAACGGGGGACTCTCGAACATTCAATACGGCTTTCGTGAGAATAGGGGGACGTTGGAACAATGCTCCAATCTCCACCTTCTAGTCTCCAGGTACACGGTGGCCGGGGAGGGGTCAGTTTATTTGGCCTTTATGGACCTCTCCTCGGCCTTCGACCTGGTGAACAGGAGTAAGTTATGGACTATTCTACTAGAGCTAGGCATAGAGGAACCCTTGGTGGCATTTATGGCAAGGTTACACCAAGATCTCAACGCAAAAATAAGAGTTACCAGGGATGGCAGGTGCACGGAAAGTTTTAAATCTGAAAAGGGGGTGCGCCAGGGTTGCATCCTGGCCCCCCTTCTTTTTACCATTTATATAAATGGTCTGGGGAAATACCTAGAAACAGGACTGGCTGATGTACCCCGTGTAGGAGGAGCCCAGATCCCAGCCCTCCTATACGCGGACGATGCCGTCCTAATAGCACGAACAGGGATTAGCCTACAGATTCTTCTGGACCGCTTTGGCTCCTTTATGGAGAATCTAGACTTGAAAATCAATGTTTCCAAGTCCCACACTATGATTATCGGTCGCAGAGTAAATATGTTGCAGAAAAAATCTTTTATTTGTAAAGGGGAGATTCTTTCTAGGGTACCAGTTTTTCCTTACCTGGGAGTCCTTTTTGATCAAAGAGGGTCCTGGGTCCCCCAGATTAAAGCAAAGAGCCTTAGTTTAGCACGATCCTCATCAGCCCTGCTGGCCTTTACAAAAAGACTGGGAGCCAAACCAATGGAGGCGGTGATTAAAATATACAACAGCAAGTGCGTACCAATCGCCATGTATGGGTCTGCGATTTGGGGTTACGCAGACACGGCAAAAATACAGAGGGTAGAAAATGGTATCATTAGGAACATTTTATCTGTCCCTGATTCCACACCCACCTTCTCTATCCATGAGGAAATAGGTTTACCATATATCTCTGATAAATTAAAATTAGCCCCCCTCCTTTTCTGGGCCAAAACATGGCTGAACCCCGAGCTAACGCTAAACCACGCCATCCTTAAGGACGTCATTGCAAGGGATAACGCCATGAGAATTCCCTGGCTAAAATATATTAAATCTACATTATTCATGCTGGGGAGACCGGAACTTTTTAACGACCCAACCAACATCAGAAGGGAGGATGTTAGATGGATTAAGCAGATGTTTCTGGAGAGGACTCGTATGGATAGAGAAGAGGTGGAATTGAGGAAACCCATGGTGAGGGCACATATTGTTTTAACGACTTCGCCCACCTTGGAACCATATCTAAAAGTTGTGACTAATCCTTTTCATAGACTCCTACTTACTAAATTCAGGATGAACTTAATCCATTACTCCCTAGGAAATTTCCCGGTGTGGTCAAAACCTGAAGATGGTCCGCCATGTGGATGTGACCAATTTTCAGTTCAAGACACCCTCCATTTTATATTTTTTTGTGGCTTTTATAGCAGTGAAAGGAAAAAATACCTATTCCCTGTCTTGAAAGCGGCGGGTTTTACTCAAATAAGGCCAGCCTTAATCTCCCTCCAAATGTTAGCAGATACTCACACCATGTTTAGTGTTGCTTGCTATCTAACCGCTGCATTTAGATCTAGGAAGAAAAGATTACCCCAGATAGACCTGTTTTAACACAAATATGTTTTTTAAAGGAAAATTTTTAATATTTGTAAATAGATTTGTAAATTTTGGTACTTTTGTGTAACAATCTGATGAAATGAAGTCATTAAGTAGAAAACTTTTGTAATGAGATCAAGTGATGTTTTTAAAAAAAATTGCACTTGTATATGCATTGTGCCTTTTATGATTTTAACAAAAATCGAATAAAGAGTATTTTGACTGACTGAACTGATAGAATAATGTTTCACTGTAGGTGTGTGATACATGGTATACAACTGATAGATGAATGCTTCACTGTGTGGTGTGAGACATGGTATACAACTGATAGATGAATGTTTCACTGTGGGGGTGTGAGACATGGTGTACAACTGATAGATGAATTCTTCACTGTGTGGTGTGAGACATGGTATACAACTGATAGATGAATGTTTCACTGTGGGGGTGTGAGACATGGTGTACAACTTTTAGATGAATGTTTTACTATGTGGGTGTGAGACATGGTGTACAACTGATAGATGAATGCTTCACTGTGTGGTGTGAGACATGGTGTACAACTGATAGATGAATGTTTCACTGTGGGGGTGTGAGACATGGTGAAACAACTGATAGATGAATGTTTCACTGTGGGGGTGTAAGACATGGTGTACAACTCATAGGTGAACGTTTCACTGTGGCAGTATACTAGCTACAGTACAACGAAGGTGAAAGCTTTAATGTGGTGGTGTGAGACATTTTGTACAACTGATAGATGAATGTTTCACTGTGGGGGTGTGATACATGGTGTACAACTGATAGATGGGTGTTTCACTGTGGGGGTGTGAGACATGGTGTACAACTGAGAGATGAATGTTTCACTGTGGGGGTGTGAGACATGGTGTACAACTGATAGATGAATGCTTCACTGTGGGGGTGTGAGACATGGTGTACAACTAATAGATGAATGTTTCACTGTGGGGGTGTGAGACATGGTGTACAACTGATAGATGAATGTTTCACTGTGGGGGTGTGAGACATGGTGTACAACTGATAGTTGAATGTTTCACTGTAGGGGTGTGATACACTGTGTACAACTGATAGAATAATGTTTCACTGTAGTGGTGTGATACATGGTGTATAACTGATAGATGAATGCTTCACTGTGTGGTGTGAGACATGGTATACAACTGATAGATGAATGTTTCACTGTGGGGGTGTGATACATGGTGTACAACTGATAGATGGGTGTTTCACTGTGGGGGTGTGAGACATGGTGTACAACTGAGAGATGAATGTTTCACTGTGGGGGTGTGAGACATGGTGTACAACTGATAGATGAATGCTTCACTGTGGGGGTGTGAGATATGGTGTACAACTAATAGATGAATGTTTCACTGGGGGGGTGTGAGACATGGTGTACAACTGATAGATGAATGTTTCACTGTGGGGGTGTGAGACATGGTGTACAACTGATAGTTGAATGTTTCACTGTAGGGGTGTGATATACTGTGTACAACTGATAGAATAATGTTTCACTGTAGGGGTGTGATACATGGTGTACAACTGATAGATGAATGCTTCACTGTGTGGTGTGAGACATGGTATACAACTGATAGATGAATGTTTCACTGTGGGGGTGTGAGACATGGTGTACAACTGATAGATGAATGCTTCACTGTGTGGTGTGAGACATGGTATACAACTGATAGATGAATGTTTCACTCTGGGGGTGTGAGACATGGTGTACAACTTTTAGATGAATATTTTACTGTGTGGGTGTGAGACATGGTGTACAACTGAGATGAATGCTTCACTGTGTGGTGTGAGACATGGTATACAACTGATAGATGAATGTTTCATTGTGGGGGGCTGAGACATGGTGTACAACTTTTAGATGAATGTTTTACTGTGTGGGTGTGAGACATGGTGTACAACTGATAGAATAATGTTTTACTGTGGGGGTGTGAGACATGGTGTACAACTGATAGATGAATGTTTCACTGTGGGGGTGTGAGACATGGTGTACAACTGATAGGTGAATGTTTCATTGTGGGGGTGTGAGACATGGTGTACAACTGATAGATGAATGTTTCACTTTGGGGGTGTGAGACATGGTGTATAACTGATAGATGAATGTTTCACTGTGGGGGTGTGAGACATGGTGGGATCACTGAAATAATATCGAGGGTCAAAATATCGACTTGCCAAAATATCGTGGACAAAATATCGACAGTCAAAATATCGAGTTTGTATCTACAAACAGGTAAGTACAAAAATATCGAGTACAAAATATCGTTAACAATAATATAGATGTAAAAAATATCGACTTTATTAAAAACAGTGTAAAATTAAATTAATATTAAATTTTAATTACTAAAATATACTTAAAAATACCTAAATTAAATTATAATAATTAAATAATAAATGAAATTAATAAAAATAATTTTTTTTAAATCTTATTTGTTGACCCTGAACCCTAAAATATTCCCCTTTACCCAAAAACCCAAAACTGACCCTGAACCCTAAAAATACCCCTTTACCCAAAAACTAAAAACTGACCCTGAACCCTAAAAATGCCCCTTTACCCAAAAACTGAAAACTGACCCTGAACCCTAAAAATGCCCCTTTACCCAAAAACTGAAAACTGACCCTGAACCCTAAAAATGCCCCTTTACCCAAAAACTAAAAACTGACCCTGAACCCTAAAAATGCCCCTTTACCCAAAAACTGAAAACTGACCCTGAACCCTAAAAATGCCCCTTTACCCAAAAACTAAAAACTGACCCTGAACCCTAAAAATGCCCCTTTACCCAAAAACTAAAAACTGACCCTGAACCCTAAAAATGCCCCTTTACCCAAAAACTGAAAACTGACCCTGAACCCTAAAAATACTCCTTTACCCAAAATGTATCAATATTATTTAATTACCAAATAATAATTAATTAACAATAACAATAAAGTAAATATATTAGCACATTAGCTGTAATTATTTTAATAATTAATAATAATTTTTCCCAATTAATTACTTAACAATAACACAAAATTATATATATTAAAATGTACTCTAATTAATGTAATTAACTAATTACAATTAATTAATTACCAATTAATTACTAATACAAAATATGTACAAAATTATATTAATTAATTAACTAATTATTATTAATTAATTATCAATTAATTATTAATTATAAATATTTATAAACATATATTAATTAATTAATTATTATTAAATTACTTCCCACCCTATTCCCCTATAAACCCACAACCCGCTCCAGAATTACATTACGCAATTATTAAAAAAACAAAATTCATTTAATAAAATATTTTATAACATTAATACACACTTTTCACACATATTATTACATAAAAATACACTATAAAATATTATATATTATTAAAAATTCGATATTTTTGCTATCTATATTTTATACAGTCGATATTACTTCACTTACCTGAAAAATGATATTTTTTGTAGTCGATATTATGTCCAGTCGATATTTTGTCCAGTCTATATTTAAAACTCGATATTATGTCCAGTCGATATTTTGGAGTCAATATTTTGTCTGTGCACCGACATGGTGTACAACTGATAGATGAATGTTTCACTGTGGGGATGTGAGACATGGTGTACAACTGATAGATGATTGCTTCACTGTGGGGGTGTGAGACATGGTGTACAACTTTTAGATGAATATTTTACTGTGTGGGTGTGAGACATGGTGTACAACTTATAGATGAATGTTTCACTGTGGGGGTGTGAGACATGGTGTACAACTTTTAGATGAATGTTTTACTGTGGGGGTGTGAGACATGGTGTACAACTGATAGATGAATGCTTCACTGTGGGGTGTGAGACATGGTGTACAACTGATAGATGAATGTTTCACTGTGGGGGTGTGAGACATGGTGTACAACTGATAGGTGAATGTTTCATTGTGGGGGTGTGAGACATGGTGTACAACTGATAGATGAATGTTTCACTTTGGGGGTGTGAGACATGGTGTATAACTGATAGATGAATGTTTCACTGTGGGGGTGTGAGACATGGTGGGATCACTGAAATAATATCGAGGGTCAAAATATCGACTTGCCAAAATATCGTGGACAAAATATCGACAGTCAAAATATCAAGTTTGTATCTACAAACAGGTAAGTACAAAAATATCGAGTACAAAATATCGTTAACAATAATATAGATGTAAAAAATATCGACTTTATTAAAAACAGTGTAAAATTAAATTAATATTAAATTTTAATTACTAAAATATACTTAAAAATACCTAAATTAAATTATAATAATTAAATAATAAATGAAATTAATAAAAATAATTTTTTTAAATCTTATTTGTTGACCCTGAACCCTAAAATATTCCCCTTTACCCAAAAACCCAAAACTGACCCTGAACCCTAAAAATACCCCTTTACCCAAAAACTAAAAACTGACCCTGAACCCTAAAAATGCCCCTTTACCCAAAAACTGAAAACTGACCCTGAACCCTAAAAATGCCCCTTTACCCAAAAACTGAAAACTGACCCTGAACCCTAAAAATGCCCCTTTACCCAAAAACTAAAAACTGACCCTGAACCCTAAAAATGCCCCTTTACCCAAAAACTGAAAACTGACCCTGAACCCTAAAAATGCCCCTTTACCCAAAAACTAAAAAACTGACCCTGAACCCTAAAAATGCCCCTTTACCCAAAAACTAAAAACTGACCCTGAACCCTAAAAATGCCCCTTTACCCAAAAACTGAAAACTGACCCTGAACCCTAAAAATACTCCTTTACCCAAAATTTATCAATATTATTTAATTACCAAATAATAATTAATTAACAATAACAATAAAGTAAATATATTAGCACATTAGCTGTAATTATTTTAATAATTAATAATAATTTTTCCCAATTAATTACTTAACAATAACACAAAATTATATATATTAAAATGTACTCTAATTAATGTAATTAACTAATTACAATTAATTAATTACCAATTAATTACTAATACAAAATATGTACAAAATTATATTAATTAATTAACTAATTATTATTAATTAATTATCAATTAATTATTAATTATAAATATTTACAAACATATATTAATTAATTAATTATTATTAAATTACTTCCCACCCTATTCCCCTATAAACCCACAACCCGCTCCAGAATTACATTACGCAATTATTAAAAAAACATAATTCATTTAATAAAATATTTTATAACATTAATACACACTTTTCACACATATTATTACATAAAAATACACTATAAAATATTATATATTATTAAAAATTCGATATTTTTGCTATCTATATTTTATACAGTCGATATTACTTCACTTACCTGAAAAACTATATTTTTTGTAGTCGATATTATGTCCAGTCGATATTTTGTCCAGTCTATATTTAAAACTCGATATTATGTCCAGTCGATATTTTGGAGTCAATATTTTGTCTGTGCACCGACATGGTGTACAACTGATAGATGAATGTTTCACTGTGGGGATGTGAGACATGGTGTACAACTGATAGATGATTGCTTCACTGTGGGGGTGTGAGACATGGTGTACAACTTTTAGATGAATATTTTACTGTGTGGGTGTGAGACATGGTGTACAACTTATAGATGAATGTTTCACTGTGGGGGTGTGAGACATGGTGTACAACTTTTAGATGAATGTTTTACTGTGGGGGTGTGAGACATGGTGTACAACTGATAGATGAATGCTTCACTGTGGGGGTGTGAGACATGGTGTACAACTGATAGATGAATGTTTCACTGTGGGGGTGTGAGACATGGTGTACAACTGATAGGTGAATGTTTCATTGTGGGGGTGTGAGACATGGTGTACAACTGATAGATGAATGTTTCACTTTGGGGGTGTGAGACATGGTGTATAACTGATAGATGAATGTTTCACTGTGGGGGTGTGAGACATGGTGGGATCACTGAAATAATATCGAGGGTCAAAATATCGACTTGCCAAAATATCGTGGACAAAATATCGACAGTCAAAATATCGAGTTTGTATCTACAAACAGGTAAGTACAAAAATATCGAGTACAAAATATCGTTAACAATAATATAGATGTAAAAAATATCGACTTTATTAAAAACAGTGTAAAATTAAATTAATATTACATTTTAATTACTAAAATATACTTAAAAATACCTAAATTAAATTATAATAATTAAATAATAAATGAAATTAATAAAAATAATTTTTTTAAATCTTATTTGTTGACCCTGAACCCTAAAATATTCCCCTTTACCCAAAAACCCAAAACTGACCCTGAACCCTAAAAATACCCCTTTACCCAAAAACTAAAAACTGACCCTGAACCCTAAAAATGCCCCTTTACCCAAAAACTGAAAACTGACCCTGAACCCTAAAAATGCCCCTTTACCCAAAAACTGAAAACTGACCCTGAACCCTAAAAATGCCCCTTTACCCAAAAACTAAAAACTGACCCTGAACCCTAAAAATGCCCCTTTACCCAAAAACTGAAAACTGACCCTGAACCCTAAAAATGCCCCTTTACCCAAAAACTAAAAACTGACCCTGAACCCTAAAAATGCCCCTTTACCCAAAAACTAAAAACTGACCCTGAACCCTAAAAATGCCCCTTTACCCAAAAACTGAAAACTGACCCTGAACCCTAAAAATACTCCTTTACCCAAAATTTATCAATATTATTTAATTACCAAATAATAATTAATTAACAATAACAATAAAGTAAATATATTAGCACATTAGCTGTAATTATTTTAATAATTAATAATAATTTTTCCCAATTAATTACTTAACAATAACACAAAATTATATATATTAAAATGTACTCTAATTAATGTAATTAACTAATTACAATTAATTAATTACCAATTAATTACTAATACAAAATATGTACAAAATTATATTAATTAATTAACTAATTATTATTAATTAATTATCAATTAATTATTAATTATAAATATTTACAAACATATATTAATTAATTAATTATTATTAAATTACTTCCCACCCTATTCCCCTATAAACCCACAACCCGCTCCAGAATTACATTACGCAATTATTAAAAAAACAAAATTCATTTAATAAAATATTTTATAACATTAATACACACTTTTCACACATATTATTACATAAAAATACACTATAAAATATTATATATTATTAAAAATTCGATATTTTTGCTATCTATATTTTATACAGTCGATATTACTTCACTTACCTGAAAAACGATATTTTTTGTAGTCGATATTATGTCCAGTCGATATTTTGTCCAGTCTATATTTAAAACTCGATATTATGTCCAGTCGATATTTTGGAGTCAATATTTTGTCTGTGCACCGACATGGTGTACAACTGATAGATGAATGTTTCACTGTGGGGATGTGAGACATGGTGTACAACTGATAGATGATTGCTTCACTGTGGGGGTGTGAGACATGGTGTACAACTTTTAGATGAATATTTTACTGTGTGGGTGTGAGACATGGTGTACAACTTATAGATGAATGTTTCACTGTGGGGGTGTGAGACATGGTGTACAAATATTAGATGAATGTTTTACTGTGGGGGTGTGAGACATGGTGTACAACTGATAGATGAATGTTTCACTGTGGGGGTGTGAGACATGGTGTACAACTGATAGGTGAATGTTTCATTGTGGGGGTGTGAGACAAGGTGTACAACTGATAGATGAATGTTTCACTTTGGGGGTGTGAGACATGGTGTACAACTGATAGATGAATGTTTCACTGTGGGGGTGTGAGACATGGTGTACAACTGATAGATGAATGTTTCACTGTGGGGGTGTGAGATATGGAGTTCAACTGATAGATGAATTTTTCACTGTGGTGGTGAGAGACATGGTGTATAACTGATAGATGTATGTTTCACTGTGGGGGTGTGAGACATGGTGTACAACTGATAGATGAATGTTTCACTGTGGGGGTGTGAGACATGGAGTTCAACTGATAGATGAATGCTTCACTGTGGGGGTGTGAGACATGGTGTGCAACTGATAGATGAATGTTTCACTGTGGGGGTGTGAGACATGGTGTACAACTGATAGTTGAATGTTTCACTGTAGGGGTGTGATACACTGTGTACAACTGATAGAATAATGTTTCACTGTAGGGGTGTGATACATGGTGTACAACTGATAGATGAATGCTTCACTGTGTGGTGTGAGACATGGTATACAACTGATAGATGAATGTTTCACTGTGGGGGTGTGATACATGGTGTACAACTGATAGATGGGTGTTTCACTGTGGGGGTGTGAGACATGGTGTACAACTGAGAGATGAATGTTTCACTGTGGGGGTGTGAGACATGGTGTACAACTGATAGATGAATGCTTCACTGTGGGGGTGTGAGATATGGTGTACAACTAATAGATGAATGTTTCACTGTGGGGGTGGGAGACATGGTGTACAACTGATAGATGAATGTTTCACTGTGGGGGTGTGAGACATGGTGTACAACTGATAGTTGAATGTTTCACTGTAGGGGTGTGATATACTGTGTACAACTGATAGAATAATGTTTCACTGTAGGGGTGTGATACATGGTGTACAACTGATAGATGAATGCTTCACTGTGTGGTGTGAGACATGGTATACAACTGATAGATGAATGTTTCACTGTGGGGGTGTGAGACATGGTGTACAACTGATAGATGAATGCTTCACTGTGTGGTGTGAGACATGGTATACAACTGATAGATGAATGTTTCACTCTGGGGGTGTGAGACATGGTGTACAACTTTTAGATGAATATTTTACTGTGTGGGTGTGAGACATGGTGTACAACTGAGATGAATGCTTCACTGTGTGGTGTGAGACATGGTATACAACTGATAGATGAATGTTTCATTGTGGGGGGCTGAGACATGGTGTACAACTTTTAGATGAATGTTTTACTGTGTGGGTGTGAGACATGGTGTACAACTGATAGAATAATGTTTTACTGTGGGGGTGTGAGACATGGTGTACAACTGATAGATGAATGTTTCACTGTGGGGGTGTGAGACATGGTGTACAACTGATAGGTGAATGTTTCATTGTGGGGGTGTGAGACATGGTGTACAACTGATAGATGAATGTTTCACTTTGGGGGTGTGAGACATGGTGTATAACTGATAGATGAATGTTTCACTGTGGGGGTGTGAGACATGGTGGGATCACTGAAATAATATCGAGGGTCAAAATATCGACTTGCCAAAATATCGTGGACAAAATATCGACAGTCAAAATATCGAGTTTGTATCTACAAACAGGTAAGTACAAAAATATCGAGTACAAAATATCGTTAACAATAATATAGATGTAAAAAATATCGACTTTATTAAAAACAGTGTAAAATTAAATTAATATTAAATTTTAATTACTAAAATATACTTAAAAATACCTAAATTAAATTATAATAATTAAATAATAAATGAAATTAATAAAAATAATTTTTTTAAATCTTATTTGTTGACCCTGAACCCTAAAATATTCCCCTTTACCCAAAAACCCAAAACTGACCCTGAACCCTAAAAATACCCCTTTACCCAAAAACTAAAAACTGACCCTGAACCCTAAAAATGCCCCTTTACCCAAAAACTGAAAACTGACCCTGAACCCTAAAAATGCCCCTTTACCCAAAAACTGAAAACTGACCCTGAACCCTAAAAATGCCCCTTTACCCAAAAACTAAAAACTGACCCTGAACCCTAAAAATGCCCCTTTACCCAAAAACTGAAAACTGACCCTGAACCCTAAAAATGCCCCTTTACCCAAAAACTAAAAACTGACCCTGAACCCTAAAAATGCCCCTTTACCCAAAAACTAAAAACTGACCCTGAACCCTAAAAATGCCCCTTTACCCAAAAACTGAAAACTGACCCTGAACCCTAAAAATACTCCTTTACCCAAAATGTATCAATATTATTTAATTACCAAATAATAATTAATTAACAATAACAATAAAGTAAATATATTAGCACATTAGCTGTAATTATTTTAATAATTAATAATAATTTTTCCCAATTAATTACTTAACAATAACACAAAATTATATATATTAAAATGTACTCTAATTAATGTAATTAACTAATTACAATTAATTAATTACCAATTAATTACTAATACAAAATATGTACAAAATTATATTAATTAATTAACTAATTATTATTAATTAATTATCAATTAATTATTAATTAATTATCAATTAATTATTAATTATAAATATTTATAAACATATATTAATTAATTAATTATTATTAAATTACTTCCCACCCTATTCCCCTATAAACCCACAACCCGCTCCAGAATTACATTACGCAATTATTAAAAAAACAAAATTCATTTAATAAAATATTTTATAACATTAATACACACTTTTCACACATATTATTACATAAAAATACACTATAAAATATTATATATTATTAAAAATTCGATATTTTTGCTATCTATATTTTATACAGTCGATATTACTTCACTTACCTGAAAAATGATATTTTTTGTAGTCGATATTATGTCCAGTCGATATTTTGTCCAGTCTATATTTAAAACTCGATATTATGTCCAGTCGATATTTTGGAGTCAATATTTTGTCTGTGCACCGACATGGTGTACAACTGATAGATGAATGTTTCACTGTGGGGATGTGAGACATGGTGTACAACTGATAGATGATTGCTTCACTGTGGGGGTGTGAGACATGGTGTACAACTTTTAGATGAATATTTTACTGTGTGGGTGTGAGACATGGTGTACAACTTATAGATGAATGTTTCACTGTGGGGGTGTGAGACATGGTGTACAACTTTTAGATGAATGTTTTACTGTGGGGGTGTGAGACATGGTGTACAACTGATAGATGAATGCTTCACTGTGGGGTGTGAGACATGGTGTACAACTGATAGATGAATGTTTCACTGTGTGGGTGTGAGACATGGTGTACAACTGATAGGTGAATGTTTCATTGTGGGGGTGTGAGACATGGGGGGTCATTAGGATGTCGGGCGGATTTGCTCCGCCAGGGTGGCGGTGGCCACCGCCACCCTGGCGGAGCAAATCCGCCCGACATCCACAGCCCAATTCCCCCCCGCCATATTAGTATGGCGGGGGGGACCGCGGCGGTGCAAAACACCGCCCGCATGTTTTCCGCCCCGGTCGCCTTGCGGCCGGGGCGGAAAACCAGTAACATGGTGGCGGTGTCTGTTAGACACCGCCCGCCATATTACCATGGGCATTTGTCAATGCCTTTCCGTGGCGGCAATGCCGCCACGGAAAGGCATGCGGAGACTCCCTGCGGGGGCCCGTTGCGGGCCCCCTGGGAGTCCGGGGCTTGGGGGGTGCACATTGGGGGTACCTATGGTACCCCCCCGCATTTGAATGTGCAACACGGCAGGCACCGCGCGGTGCCTGTCATGTTGTGCTTTGAAATGCACAACGTGCATTTTTACCATTGCGGCGGGCGGAGATTTCAGCTCCGCCCGCCGCAATGGTAAATATACAGGATGCGCCCGCCTGTGTGGCGGGCGCATCCTAATGCCCATTTCGGGACCCCCGCCCTGTAGGCGGGTGGTCCACATCCCCGGTAGGGTGGCGGGCGGCCAAAGCCCGCCCGCCATCCTAATGACCCCCTCGGTGTACAACTGATAGATGAATGTTTCACTTTGGGGGTGTGAGACATGGTGTATAACTGATAGATGAATGTTTCACTGTGGGGGTGTGAGACATGGTGGGATCACTGAAATAATATCGAGGGTCAAAATATCGACTTGCCAAAATATCGTGGACAAAATATCGACAGTCAAAATATCAAGTTTGTATCTACAAACAGGTAAGTACAAAAATATCGAGTACAAAATATCGTTAACAATAATATAGATGTAAAAAATATCGACTTTATTAAAAACAGTGTAAAATTAAATTAATATTAAATTTTAATTACTAAAATATACTTAAAAATACCTAAATTAAATTATAATAATTAAATAATAAATGAAATTAATAAAAATAATTTTTTTAAATCTTATTTGTTGACCCTGAACCCTAAAATATTCCCCTTTACCCAAAAACCCAAAACTGACCCTGAACCCTAAAAATACCCCTTTACCCAAAAACTAAAAACTGACCCTGAACCCTAAAAATGCCCCTTTACCCAAAAACTGAAAACTGACCCTGAACCCTAAAAATGCCCCTTTACCCAAAAACTGAAAACTGACCCTGAACCCTAAAAATGCCCCTTTACCCAAAAACTAAAAACTGACCCTGAACCCTAAAAATGCCCCTTTACCCAAAAACTGAAAACTGACCCTGAACCCTAAAAATGCCCCTTTACCCAAAAACTAAAAACTGACCCTGAACCCTAAAAATGCCCCTTTACCCAAAAACTAAAAACTGACCCTGAACCCTAAAAATGCCCCTTTACCCAAAAACTGAAAACTGACCCTGAACCCTAAAAATACTCCTTTACCCAAAATTTATCAATATTATTTAATTACCAAATAATAATTAATTAACAATAACAATAAAGTAAATATATTAGCACATTAGCTGTAATTATTTTAATAATTAATAATAATTTTTCCCAATTAATTACTTAACAATAACACAAAATTATATATATTAAAATGTACTCTAATTAATGTAATTAACTAATTACAATTAATTAATTACCAATTAATTACTAATACAAAATATGTACAAAATTATATTAATTAATTAACTAATTATTATTAATTAATTATCAATTAATTATTAATTATAAATATTTACAAACATATATTAATTAATTAATTATTATTAAATTACTTCCCACCCTATTCCCCTATAAACCCACAACCCGCTCCAGAATTACATTACGCAATTATTAAAAAAACATAATTCATTTAATAAAATATTTTATAACATTAATACACACTTTTCACACATATTATTACATAAAAATACACTATAAAATATTATATATTATTAAAAATTCGATATTTTTGCTATCTATATTTTATACAGTCGATATTACTTCACTTACCTGAAAAACTATATTTTTTGTAGTCGATATTATGTCCAGTCGATATTTTGTCCAGTCTATATTTAAAACTCGATATTATGTCCAGTCGATATTTTGGAGTCAATATTTTGTCTGTGCACCGACATGGTGTACAACTGATAGATGAATGTTTCACTGTGGGGATGTGAGACATGGTGTACAACTGATAGATGATTGCTTCACTGTGGGGGTGTGAGACATGGTGTACAACTTTTAGATGAATATTTTACTGTGTGGGTGTGAGACATGGTGTACAACTTATAGATGAATGTTTCACTGTGGGGGTGTGAGACATGGTGTACAACTTTTAGATGAATGTTTTACTGTGGGGGTGTGAGACATGGTGTACAACTGATAGATGAATGCTTCACTGTGGGGGTGTGAGACATGGTGTACAACTGATAGATGAATGTTTCACTGTGGGGGTGTGAGACATGGTGTACAACTGATAGGTGAATGTTTCATTGTGGGGGTGTGAGACATGGTGTACAACTGATAGATGAATGTTTCACTTTGGGGGTGTGAGACATGGTGTATAACTGATAGATGAATGTTTCACTGTGGGGGTGTGAGACATGGTGGGATCACTGAAATAATATCGAGGGTCAAAATATCGACTTGCCAAAATATCGTGGACAAAATATCGACAGTCAAAATATCGAGTTTGTATCTACAAACAGGTAAGTACAAAAATATCGAGTACAAAATATCGTTAACAATAATATAGATGTAAAAAATATCGACTTTATTAAAAACAGTGTAAAATTAAATTAATATTACATTTTAATTACTAAAATATACTTAAAAATACCTAAATTAAATTATAATAATTAAATAATAAATGAAATTAATAAAAATAATTTTTTTAAATCTTATTTGTTGACCCTGAACCCTAAAATATTCCCCTTTACCCAAAAACCCAAAACTGACCCTGAACCCTAAAAATACCCCTTTACCCAAAAACTAAAAACTGACCCTGAACCCTAAAAATGCCCCTTTACCCAAAAACTGAAAACTGACCCTGAACCCTAAAAATGCCCCTTTACCCAAAAACTGAAAACTGACCCTGAACCCTAAAAATGCCCCTTTACCCAAAAACTAAAAACTGACCCTGAACCCTAAAAATGCCCCTTTACCCAAAAACTGAAAACTGACCCTGAACCCTAAAAATGCCCCTTTACCCAAAAACTAAAAACTGACCCTGAACCCTAAAAATGCCCCTTTACCCAAAAACTAAAAACTGACCCTGAACCCTAAAAATGCCCCTTTACCCAAAAACTGAAAACTGACCCTGAACCCTAAAAATACTCCTTTACCCAAAATTTATCAATATTATTTAATTACCAATTAATAATTAATTAACAATAACAATAAAGTAAATATATTAGCACATTAGCTGTAATTATTTTAATAATTAATAATAATTTTTCCCAATTAATTACTTAACAATAACACAAAATTATATATATTAAAATGTACTCTAATTAATGTAATTAACTAATTACAATTAATTAATTACCAATTAATTACTAATACAAAACATGTACAACATTATATTAATTAATTAACTAATTATTATTAATTAATTATCAATTAATTATTAATTATAAATATTTACAAACATATATTAATTAATTAATTATTATTAAATTACTTCCCACCCTATTCCCCTATAAACCCACAACCCGCTCCAGAATTACATTACGCAATTATTAAAAAAACAAAATTCATTTAATAAAATATTTTATAACATTAATACACACTTTTCACACATATTATTACATAAAAATACACTATAAAATATTATATATTATTAAAAATTCGATATTTTTGCTATCTATATTTTATACAGTCGATATTACTTCACTTACCTGAAAAACGATATTTTTTGTAGTCGATATTATGTCCAGTCGATATTTTGTCCAGTCTATATTTAAAACTCGATATTATGTCCAGTCGATATTTTGGAGTCAATATTTTGTCTGTGCACCGACATGGTGTACAACTGATAGATGAATGTTTCACTGTGGGGATGTGAGACATGGTGTACAACTGATAGATGATTGCTTCACTGTGGGGGTGTGAGACATGGTGTACAACTTTTAGATGAATATTTTACTGTGTGGGTGTGAGACATGGTGTACAACTTATAGATGAATGTTTCACTGTGGGGGTGTGAGACATGGTGTACAACTTTTAGATGAATGTTTTACTGTGGGGGTGTGAGACATGGTGTACAACTGATAGATGAATGTTTCACTGTGGGGGTGTGAGACATGGTGTACAACTGATAGGTGAATGTTTCATTGTGGGGGTGTGAGACAAGGTGTACAACTGATAGATTAATGTTTCACTTTGGGGGTGTGAGACATGGTGTACAACTGATAGATGAATGTTTCACTGTGGGGGTGTGAGACATGGTGTACAACTGATAGATGAATGTTTCACTGTGGGGGTGTGAGATATGGAGTTCAACTGATAGATGAATTTTTCACTGTGGTGGTGAGAGACATGGTGTATAACTGATAGATGTATGTTTCACTGTGGGGGTGTGAGACATGGTGTACAACTGATAGATGAATGTTTCACTGTGGGGGTGTGAGACATGGAGTTCAACTGATAGATGAATGCTTCACTGTGGGGGTGTGAGACATGGTGTGCAACTGATAGATGAATGTTTCACTGTGGGGGTGTGAGACATGGAGTTCAACTGATAGATGAATGTTTCACTGTGGGGGTGTGAGACATGGTGTACAACTGATAGATGAATGTTTCACTGTAGAGGTGTGATACATGGTGTACAACTGCCAAATGAATTTTTCACTGTGGGGGTGTGATGCATGGTGTACAACTGAAAGATGAATGTTTCACTGTGGGGGTGTGAGACATGGTGTACAACTTATATATGAATGTTTCACTGTGTGGGTGTGAGACATGGTGTACAACTGATAGATGAATGTTTCACTGTGGGGGGGGTGAGACATGGTGTACAACTGATAGATGAATGTTTCACTGTGGGGGTGTGATACATGGTATACAACTGATAGATTAATGTTTCACTGTGGGGGTGTGAGACATGGTGTACAACTGATAGATGAATGTGTTTCACTGTGGGGCTGTGAGACATGGTGTACAACTGATAGATGAATGTTTCACTGTGGGGGTGTGAGACATGGTGTACAACTCATAGGTGAATGTTTCACTGTGGCAGTATACTAGCTACAGTACAACGAAGGTGAAAGCTTTCATGTGGTGGTATGAGACATGGTGTACAACTGGTAGATGAATGTTTCACTGTGGGGGTGTGAGACATGGTGTACAACTGATAGATGAATGTTTCACTGTGGGGGTGTGAGACATGGTGTTCTACTGATAGATGAATGTTTCACTGTGGGGGGCTAAGACATGGTGTACAACTGATAGATGAATGTTTCACTGTGGGGGTGTGAGACATGTTGTACAACTGATAGATGAATGTTTCACTGTGGGTGTGTTAGACATGGTGTACAACTGATAGATGAATGTTTCACTGTTGGGGTGTGAGACATTATGTACAACTGATAGATGAATGTTTCACAGTGGGAGTGTGAGACATGGTGTACAACTGGTAGATGAATGTTTCACTGTGGGGGTGTGAGACATGGTGTACAACTGATAGATGAATGTTTCACTGTGGGGGTGTGAGACATGGTGTTCTACTGATAGATGAATGTTTCACTGTGGGGGGCTAAGACATGGTGTACAACTGATAGATGAATGTTTCACTGTGGGGGTGTGAGACATGTTGTACAACTGATAGATGAATGTTTCACTGTGGGTGTGTTAGACATGGTGTACAACTGATAGATGAATGTTTCACTGTTGGGGTGTGAGACATTATGTACAACTGATAGATGAATGTTTCACAGTGGGAGTGTGAGACATGGTGTACAACTGATAGATTAATGCTTCACCGTGGGGTTGTGAGACATGGTGTACAACTGATAGTTGAATGCTTTACTGTGGGGTTGTGAGCCATCGTGTACAACTGATAGAAGAATGTTTCACTGTAGGGGTGTGAGACATGGTGTACAACTGATAGATTAATGTTTCACTGTGGGTGTGATACACGTTTACAACTGACAGATGAATGTTTCACTGTGGGGGTGTGGGTCAATTTGTACAATTCATAGGTGAACGTTTCACTGTGGCAGTATACTAGCTACAGTACAACGAAGGTGAAAGCTTTAATGTGGTGGTGTGAGACATGGTGTACAACTGATAGATGAATGTTTCACTGTAGGGGTGTGAGACATGGTGTACAACTGATAGATGAATGCTTCACTGTTGGAGTGTGAGGCATGGTGTACAACTGATAGATGAATGTTTCACTGTGGGGGTGTGAGACATGGTGTACAACTGATAGATGAATATTTCACTGTGGGGGTGTGAGACATGGAGTACAACTGATAGATGAATGTTTCACTGTGGAGGTGTGAGACATGGTGTACAACTAATAGATGAATGTTTCACTCTGGGGGTGTGAGACATGGTGTACAACTGATAGATGAATATTTCACTGTGGGGGTGTGAGACATGTTGTACAACTGATAGATGAATGCTTCACTGTGGGGTGTGAGACATGGTATACAACTGATAGATAAATGTTTCACTGTGGGGGTGTGAGACATGGTGTACAACTGAAAGATGAATGTTTCACTGTGGGGGTGTGAGCCATGGTGTACACTGGAAAGGGGCGACCAACTTGGTCCCCCCGAACGTATGGCTGAGTGCCTCGATCCCCCCGGGAAGCCATTTTTGGGCGGGAGGCGCGTCTCGGCTGGTATGCCCGAAGCGGCGTAGCCGGGGCGCGCCTGTTCCCGCCCTGGAGTGGGCTGGCCTAGACACTGACGCAGCCAGACCACGCCCTCGGGGCAGGCAGGGGCGGGTATACGCCCGCCCTGAAGACGGATAAAAAGGGACGCGAGACCAGAAGACGGCCTCTTGTTCTTGTGCTCTGAAGCTGCACCTCCTCGCTGCACGTGAGCTCGGGACAGAACGAAGAGCCAATTTTGAGCGTTTTAATCTTTCTTTTTGTCTTCTAGATACTTCGTTTGAAAAATGCCCAAGAAAGGCGCGAAGAGAATGTCGACTGACCAGATGGTTCGGGTTCTCATGAAAGAAATGTCCGAGATAAAAAAGCAGTTGGCGGGGCGAGACGGTGAGGAGGGATCGGGGCGTCCACCGGCCGGAGGGAGGCCTAAGAGGCCGAGAAGGGGGCCGGTCGGGGGAGACGTCCCGGTTCCCTGTTCCCCGCTCGAGCCGCCAGCCCCGGTACCACAGGAAGGGAATCCGATTCCGGTCGTAGTCACCCCGACATCCGCTGAGGATATGCCTCCCGAGTTGGCGGCACAGTTAGCAGCGTGGTTGGGGGACAGTAGCGAGGGCGCCACGGCTGCCGAAGCGCAAGCACTAATGAAACAGTTGTGCGAGAAACGTGATACAGCCAAGGTGCCGGATGCAGTGATAGTCAAGCCACGAGGGGCGGAAGTAGCGTCCGGTGCAGGTAAGCGGCCATTGCCGATTGCAAGGGATGAGTCAACACCCTCTCGTAGAGAAAAATTGGGGCAACATGTTCCTTTGGCAATAAAGGAAAAGATTTGGGCGGGGGAATACGTAAACATTTTCTCCCTGCTCGTTGATCATTATGAGGTTGAAACTGTTAAGGGTCAAAAGGATCTGATGCATCCGAGTGTTTGGCGCGCAAAAATGGCCGCCTTTAAAGTGAATGAGAATATTGGCAACTGGGGTAATGCTTGGGGAGTTTTTACGTCAATTTTGGGGGAACGTAGGCCTGAATTGCTCCCTGAATTTCCAGTATATCAGTCACGAATTATGGGGTACTCGACATCGCACCAAGGTAACCAATGGTTCTGTTATGACAACCTTTTCAGGAAAGCGATGGAGCATAACAAAAGTTTAACCTGGGACTGTTACGATTCTTTGACATGGAATAAAATGAAAGAGTCGGGGATGTTGAAAGTGCCGTTGGTGGGGAGTACTGTTGGTGAGTCCTCCCGCCAAAATGGGGGGACGCCCTTTCGGTCGGGTACGGGTACAGACGATTATCCGAGACCCGCCGGCAATACAGGGAAGAGGGGTTTCTGTTTCAATTTCAACAAAAGTAAATGTACTAGGCCCCCGGGATCTTGTAAATTCAAACACGAATGTAGTGGTTGTGGGGCACCCCATCCTGAGTCCTCGTGCAGAGCCAAATCGGGTGAAAATGGGGGTAGAGGAGGCGCCAAACAGGTCTAATATAGTCCGAGGGGCGCCTTTACCAACCCCGATTGATACCCTGGCGATGATTCCATGGCTCAGCGAATACCCAGATCGTACTTCTGCTGGGGTGCTACGAAACGGTTTTTCATATGGTTTCCGCATCCCGGTGGGGGACTTTCAGGGTGTCGGGACGTGCAAAAACCAGCTTTCCGTCTTGCAGCATACGACTGTAGTACAGGATAAGATCCGGAAAGAGGTTACCCGAGGTCGGGTTGCCGGCCCGTTTAGTGTTCCCCCGGTACAGAATTTTGTTTGTTCTCCTTTAGGGGTGGTCCCCAAGAAGGACCCAGGTGAGTTTCGATTGATTCACAATTTATCAGCTCCTCATGGCCTTTCTGTAAACGACACAATTGATCCAGAGATATGTTCGGTGCGGTACGCATCATTCGATGAGGCCGTAGCCATTTTGAATCGCCTGGGGCCCGGGGCGCTGATGGCGAAATCGGATATCGAGTCAGCGTTCCGTTTGCTCCCGGTATACCCGGAAGACCAACGTCTTTTGGGATTCATGTTTCAAGGTTCGTATTACATGGATAGGTGTATGCCGATGGGGTGCTCTATATCTTGTGCATATTTCGAGAAATTCAGTAGTTTTCTACAATGGGTTTACACGAAGAAAACGGGTTTTCGAAATGTGATGCATTACCTCGATGACTTTCTGTTCCTTGGGGCCGCTGGGGATGATGAATGTGCCCGGGCCTTGAATGAATTTTGTGTTTTAATGAATCAATTTGCCGTGCCATTGGCACCAGGTAAAACTGTGGGTCCCACGACTTGCCTCGAGTTTCTCGGGATCGAGTTGGACTCTAGTGAGGGTTGTTTTCGTTTACCAGCTGCCAAAGTGTCGAAATTCAGGGCAGCCCTGCAAATGTGTATTACTGAATCTAAAGTTACGCTGCATCAATTGCAGCAATTGGTGGGGAAGTTGAATTTTGCCCTAAGGGTGATCCCAATGGCCCGCCCCTTTTCCCGTTCGATTGCCCAGGCGATGGTCGGCCTAAAGGAGGGTCATCATCGCACAAGACTATCGGCTGAGGTCCGCCAAGATATGCGTATTTGGTTAGCATTTCTGGCGGATTTCAATGGTCGAGTCGTCTGGAACAAACCAGCCTTGTCCTCTAAAGAGCTTGGTCTATGGACGGATTCAGCGGGAAGCATGGGCTTTGGCGCCATCTTCGGCACAAAATGGTCGGCACAAAGGTGGCCAACATGGTGGCATGAAGAGGGGCTGACGAGTAATATTGCTTTCCTTGAACTGTTTCCCATTTTGGTGGCCCTCAGAACCTGGCCCGATGGATTCAAAAATCACTCTGTCATATTTTGGTCTGACAATATGACCGTTGTACAATGCATCAATAGTCAGGCAGCACGTTGTAAAATGATTTTAAGGCTGCTTAAAGAAATTGTCTTACTATGTATGCAACTGAACGTGGTATTCAGAGCGAAACATGTCCCAGGGGTGATGAATCAGGCGGCTGATGCACTGTCTCGTTTTCAAATACAGGCTTTCTCGGGTTTCCTTCCCTCGGCGGACCCAGAGCCGGCACCCTTTCCCGAAGCTCTCTGGTCTCTCGGTGCCCCGAACTTCGTTACCTCGTGGGAGAGAGTCTAGCACCAAGAACGAGGAAGGCATACGAAGGGGCGTTTCGGGCCTATTTAGCCTTTTTGGGGACTGAGAGAGGGGGGCTTTGGGGCCACGAGGATTGGGTAGTACATTTTCTGATGTCCTTGCGTAGGGCTGGGAAGTCGGTGGCTACAGCCCAGAGGCATCGTGCTGCCATTTCTTTTGTTGCCAGGGCCCATAATATCCAGGACCCGACAGCGTCTTTCGTGGTACAGAAGGCGCTACGTGGGTGGCAACGCCTTGAGGGTCGCAGAGTAGATGAGAGGCGCCCGATAGGTCTGGATAGGTTGGCCCAGTTGCTGGCCACACTCCACGCCACATGCTCGTCTCAGTTCGAGGCCTGTTTGTTCCGAGCTGCTTTTACGCTTGCATTTCACGGGGCGATGAGGATAAGTGAGCTGGTGGCAAGGAACAAACAGGATGTGGCGGGGGGTTTGTGCCGGGAACACGTTCAGATCAGGGGTGAGACGATGACTGTATCCTTTGTCAAGTCAAAAACCGATCAAAGTGGGGTGGGAGACTGCATAGTCATTCGCAGGATTCCAGGGTCCTCCATGTGTCCGGTGAAGTGTTTAGAAGATTACCTAGCACGAAGGGTGGCATCATGGGGAGGGACATTGTTGAGACACGCGGACGCCACCCCACTGACGAAGTTTCAGTTTCAGCGGGTGCTCGCGATGTCAATTACCGCAGCGGGCTTGGACCCGGGTGAGTTTGGGACCCATTCCTTTCGGATAGGGGCTGCCACTGAAGCTACAGCCAGGGGTCTTAATGTGGAACAAGTAAAACGAGTGGGGCGTTGGTCCTCCAATTGTTATAAGAGGTATGTGCGGTTGCACATGTTGTGAAGCTGTAATAATGTACTCACGCTTCTTGTCTTTTGTTTGGTTTTCAGTTACGCAAGCCTTCGAGGCGGGGCGGACTATGCAGTCGACCCAACACCAGGCCAGCGGTCAGACATCACCGGCTGTGAGAAAGGAGGTGTGGGTCGTGGGCCACTCATACGTGAGGCGTGCCGCAGATGTATTCGAAGCAGGTGACATGATTCACGTAGCTGGGGAATACGGGTACAGAATGTCCTTCTACGGAAGGGACGGTCTCTGTATTGACCAGTTTCAGGCATTCTTTGAGGGTTTGTTAGGGCGGACGAGGTCACCGCCGTCTATAGTCATAGCACATTTAGGGGGCAATGATTTGGTCACCACCGGTAGACGACTTCTCCTGGAGGCAATGCTTTCCACTGTAAGTTGGTTGGCGAGGAAAGTTCCGGGGTGCATAATTGCGTGGTCTCATATGATCCCACGAAAAGTGTGGCGGGGGGCTGTTTCGATCCCTGCTTTGAACCATTCTGTTAGAAAACTTAATAACAAAGTGAGTAGGTTGTTTCGTTCCAGGACATTGCATTCTATCTCGCACGGTTGTATTAATGATGACAGTATGTATCTGGGGGATGGTGTGCATTTGTCTCGGGTGGGAAATGAGTTACTCATAGGAGACTTCTTAGCATGGTTAAAAACGTTGAAACATGACCTTTAGCTAGGAGTTTTGTGGGGGGCCCGGATAGCCGGTCAACTATCCGGGCCTGTGGCGGTAAGGTCATGATCGGTGAGCACTAATTAGTAGATCCCTATGAGTGGGCGTCACCCAACACGGATGGGAGCGCTCGGGAGAGGTGGCCATTGGCCCCTCAATGGGGAGGCGGTCCCTTCTAAGGATGGGTCGCCGGAAGTAAAGGAAAGGCGGTCAAGGCCCCTTCCTTTGTAGGAGGGGTTACAGCCCCCTCCTGGGGAATTTCCCGGGGCCAGTGACATCTGCGACGGCAGATGCGGTAAGTTGTGTGGGGTTGGGATAAGGTCTACGGTACCTTCTAGATACCTCACACGAGTATTCGAACGACCTTTAACTGGCGTCGAGTCTTTAGGTGCCCCCGTCAAGTCAAGGGAAATTGGTAATAGTTGCACTTGAGGTACGCCTCCGTGCTGTCGCCCAGCCCAAGTGGGAGGGGTAAGTCTGGTTAGGGATCTTGACACCGGTTATGACCTTGCCGTTGGCCCTTAAACGTTAGGTTGTACAATTTCAATATGTCAAGAAATGTTTTGTAGGATGCTAGTTCGGCTAGGAGAACCTCTGTATTAGAGAATCTGTTAAGGTTAGCCAAACATCGCAATATGGTAATGAAATTGTACATAACATGAAAAGTTTAATGTTTTAATTTTTGTTTTAATAAATACGGCCGGGATGGTCACTCCATCCCACTTCCAAAAACTTAAGAACTGTTTCCGGTTTCCCTCCTTTGGGGATTGTGTTGAGAGGGGGTGGCGGGTATCTCGGCCATATGGAAAGGGGCGACCAACTTGGTCCCCCCGAACGTATGGCTGAGTGCCTCGATCCCCCCGGGAAGCCATTTTTGGGCGGGAGGCGCGTCTCGGCTGGTATGCCCGAAGCGGCGTAGCCGGGGCGCGCCTGTTCCCGCCCTGGAGTGGGCTGGCCTAGACACTGACGCAGCCAGGCCACGCCCTCGGGGCAGGCAGGGGCGGGTATACGCCCGCCCTGAAGACGGATAAAAAGGGACGCGAGACCAGAAGACGGCCTCTTGTTCTTGTGCTCTGAAGCTGCACCTCCTCGCTGCACGTGAGCTCGGGACAGAACGAAGAGCCAATTTTGACCCACCCACCAGCCCCTGAAGACAGCCAGTTGTTTGTAATAAAGTTGATTAATTTTGCTTGTGTTCTCGTTTCCAGGTTGGAGTATCATGTTGATATTGAGTTAATAAAGAATGGTCTGTTTGAAGTACGTTTTACCATTAAAGAGATTCAGATTTAGTGTTGAATTTTATGCATGCCCTTTCGGTCATAGTGGCCAATGTATTCCGAGTTTTAGTTAGCACTGTCGTATTTATTTGGTAGGCGGTAAGGTCATGATCGGTGAGCACTAATTAGTAGATCCCTATGAGTGGGCGTCACCCAACACGGATGGGAGCGCTCGGGAGAGGTGGCCATTGGCCCCTCAATGGGGAGGCGGTCCCTTCTAAGGATGGGTCGCCGGAAGTAAAGGAAAGGCGGTCAAGGCCCCTTCCTTTGTAGGAGGGGTTACAGCCCCCTCCTGGGGAATTTCCCGGGGCCAGTGACATCTGCGACGGCAGATGCGGTAAGTTGTGTGGGGTTGGGATAAGGTCTACGGTACCTTCTAGATACCTCACACGAGTATTCGAACGACCTTTAACTGGCGTCGAGTCTTTAGGTGCCCCCGTCAAGTCAAGGGAAATTGGTAATAGTTGCACTTGAGGTACGCCTCCGTGCTGTCGCCCAGCCCAAGTGGGAGGGGTAAGTCTGGTTAGGGATCTTGACACCGGTTATGACCTTGCCGTTGGCCCTTAAACGTTAGGTTGTACAATTTCAATATGTCAAGAAATGTTTTGTAGGATGCTAGTTCGGCTAGGAGAACCTCTGTATTAGATGAATGTTTCACTGTGGGGGGGGTGAGACATGGTGTACAACTGATAGAAGAATGTTTCACTGTGGGGGTGTGATACATGGTATACAACTGATAGATTAATGTTTCACTGTGGGGGTGTGAGACATGGTGTACAACTGATAGATGAATGTGTTTCACTGTGGGGCTGTGAGACATGGTGTACAACTGATAGATGAATGTTTCACTGTGGGGGTGTGAGACATGGTGTACAACTCATAGGTGAATGTTTCACTGTGGCAGTATACTAGCTACAGTACAACGAAGGTGAAAGCTTTCACGTGGTGGTATGAGACATGGTGTACAACTGGTAGATGAATGTTTCACTGTGGGGGTGTGAGACATGGTGTACAACTGATAGATGAATGTTTCACTGTGGGGGTGTGAGACATGGTGTTCTACTGATAGATGAATGTTTCACTGTGGGGGGCTAAGACATGGTGTACAACTGATAGATGAATGTTTCACTGTGGGCGTGTGAGACATGTTGTACAACTGATAGATGAATGTTTCACTGTGGGTGTGTTAGACATGGTGTACAACTGATAGATGAATGTTTCACTGTTGGGGTGTGAGACATTATGTACAACTGATAGATGAATGTTTCACAGTGGGAGTGTGAGACATGGTGTACAACTGGTAGATGAATGTTTCACTGTGGGGGTGTGAGACATGGTGTACAACTGATAGATGAATGTTTCACTGTGGGGGTGTGAGACATGGTGTTCTACTGATAGATGAATGTTTCACTGTGGGGGGCTAAGACATGGTGTACAACTGATAGATGAATGTTTCACTGTGGGGGTGTGAGACATGTTGTACAACTGATAGATGAATGTTTCACTGTGGGTGTGTTAGACATGGTGTACAACTGATAGATGAATGTTTCACTGTTGGGGTGTGAGACATTATGTACAACTGATAGATGAATGTTTCACAGTGGGAGTGTGAGACATGGTGTACAACTGATAGATTAATGCTTCACCGTGGGGTTGTGAGACATGGTGTACAACTGATAGTTGAATGCTTTACTGTGGGGTTGTGAGCCATCGTGTACAACTGATAGAAGAATGTTTCACTGTAGGGGTGTGAGACATGGTGTACAACTGATAGATTAATGTTTCACTGTGGGGGTGTGATACACGTTTACAACTGACAGATGAATGTTTCACTGTGGGGGTGTGGGTCAATTTGTACAATTCATAGGTGAACGTTTCACTGTGGCAGTATACTAGCTACAGTACAACGAAGGTGAAAGCTTTAATGTGGTGGTGTGAGACATGGTGTACAACTGATAGATGAATGTTTCACTGTAGGGGTGTGAGACATGGTGTACAACTGATAGATGAATGCTTCACTGTTGGAGTGTGAGACATGGTGTACAACTGATAGATGAATGTTTCACTGTGGGGGTGTGAGACATGGTGTACAACTGATAGATGAATATTTCACTGTGGGGGTGTGAGACATGGAGTACAACTGATAGATGAATGTTTCACTGTGGAGGTGTGAGACATGGTGTACAACTAATAGATGAATGTTTCACTCTGGGGGTGTGAGACATGGTGTACAACTGATAGATGAATATTTCACTGTGGGGGTGTGAGACATGTTGTACAACTGATAGATGAATGCTTCACTGTGGGGTGTGAGACATGGTATACAACTGATAGATAAATGTTTCACTGTGGGGGTGTGAGACATGGTGTACAACTGAAAGATGAATGTTTCACTGTGGGGGTGTGAGCCATGGTGTACACTTCATAGGTGAACGTTTCACTGTGGCAGTATACTAGCTACAGTACAACGAAGGTGACAGATTTAATGTGGTGGTGTGAGACATGGTGTGCAACTGATAGATGAATGCTTCACTCTGGGGGTGTGAGACATGGTGTACAACTTTTAGATGAATGTTTCACTGTGTGGGTGTGAGACATGGTGTACAACTGATAGAATAATGTTTCACTGTGGGGGTGTGAGACATGGTGTACAACTGATAGATGAATGTTTCACTGTGGGGGTGTGGGACATGGTGTACAACTGATAGATGAATGCTTCACTGTGGGGGTGTAAGGTAAGGTGTACAACTGATAGTTGAATGCTTCACTGTGGGGGTGTGAGACATGTTGTACAACTGATAGATGAATGCTTCACTGTGGGGGTGTGAGACATGGTGTACAACTGATAGTTGAATGCTTCACTGTGGGGGTGTGAGACATGTTGTACAACTGATAGATGAATGTTTCACTGTGGGGTTGTGATACATGGTGTACAACTGATAGATGAATGCTTCACTGTGGGGGTGTGAGACATGGTGTACAACTGATAGATGAATGTTTCACTGTGGGGGTGTGAGACATGGTGTACAACTGATAGATGAATGCTTCACTGTGGGGGTGTGAGACATGTTGTACAACTGATAGATGAATGCTTCACTGTGGGGGTGTGAGACATGGTGTACAACTGATAGATGAATGTTTCACTGTGGGGGGGTGAGACATGGTGTACAACTTTTAGATGAATATTTTACTGTGTGGGTGTGAGACATGGTGTACAACTGATAGAATAATGTTTCACTGTGGGGGTGTGAGACATGGTGTACAACTGATAGATGAATGTTTCACTGTGGGGGTGTGAGACATGGTGTACAACTGATAGGTGAATGTTTCATTGTGGGGGTGTGAGACATGGTGTACAACTGATAGATGAATGTTTCACTTTGGGGGTGTGAGACATGGTGTATAACTGATAGATGAATGTTTCACTGTGGGGGTGTGAGACATGGTGTACAACTGATAGATGAATGTTTCACTGTGGGGATGTGAGACATGGTGTACAACTGATAGATGATTGCTTCACTGTGGGGGTGTGAGACATGGTGTACAACTGATAGATGAATGTTTCACTGTGGGGGTGTGAGACATGGTGTACAACTGATAGATGAATGTTTCACTGTGGGGGTGTGAGACATGGTGTACAACTGATAGATGAATGCTTCACTGTGGGGGTGTGAGACATGTTGTACAACTGATAGATGAATGCTTCACTGTGGGGGTGTGAGACATGGTGTACAACTGATAGATGAATGTTTCACTGTGGGGGGGTGAGACATGGTGTACAACTTTTAGATGAATATTTTACTGTGTGGGTGTGAGACATGGTGTACAACTGATAGAATAATGTTTCACTGTGGGGGTGTGAGACATGGTGTACAACTGATAGATGAATGTTTCACTGTGGGGGTGTGAGACATGGTGTACAACTGATAGGTGAATGTTTCATTGTGGGGGTGTGAGACATGGTGTACAACTGATAGATGAATGTTTCACTTTGGGGGTGTGAGACATGGTGTATAACTGATAGATGAATGTTTCACTGTGGGGGTGTGAGACATGGTGTACAACTGATAGATGAATGTTTCACTGTGGGGATGTGAGACATGGTGTACAACTGATAGATGATTGCTTCACTGTGGGGGTGTGAGACATGGTGTACAACTGATAGATGAATGTTTCACTGTGGGGGTGTGAGACATGGAGTTCAACTGATAGATGAATGTTTCACTGTGGGGGTGTGAGACATGGTGTACAACTGATAGATGCATGTTTCACTGTAGAGGTGTGATACATGGTGTACAACTGCCAAATGAATTTTTCACTGTGGGGGTGTGATGCATGGTGTACAACTGATAGATGAATGCTTCACTGTGGGGTGTGAGACATGGTATACAACTGATAGATGAATGTTTCACTGTGGGGGTGTGAGACATGGTGTACAACTTATATATGAATGTTTCACTGTGTGGGTGTGAGACATGGTGTACAACTGATAGATGAATGTTTCACTGTGGGGGGGTGAGACATGGTGTACAACTGATAGATGAATGTTTCACTGTGGGGGTGTGATACATGGTATACAACTGATAGATTAATGTTTCACTGTGGGGGTGTGAGACATGGTGTACAACTGATAGATGAATGTGTTTCACTGTGGGGCTGTGAGACATGGTGTACAACTGATAGATGAATGTTTCACTGTGGGGGTGTGAGACATGGTGTACAACTCATAGGTGAACGTTTCACTGTGGCTGTATACTAGCTACAGTACAACGAAGGTAAAAGCTTTAATGTGGTGGTATGAGACATGGTGTACAACTGGTAGATGAATGTTTCACTGTGGGGGTGTGAGACATGGTGTACAACTGATAGATGAATGTTTCACTGTGGGGGTGTGAGACATGGTGTTCTACTGATAGATGAATGTTTCACTGTGGGGGGCTAAGACCTGGTGTACAACTGATAGATGAATGTTTCACTGTGGGGGTGTGAGACATGTTGTACAACTGATAGATGAATGTTTCACTGTGGGTGTGTTAGACATGGTGTACAACTGATAGATGAATGTTTCACTGTTGGGGTGTGAGACATTATGTACAACTTATAGATGAATGTTTCACAGTGGGAGTGTGAGACATGGTGTACACATGATAGATGAATGTTTCACTGTGGGGGTGTGAGACATGTTGTACAACTCATAGGTTAACGTTTCACTGTGGCAGTATACTAGATACAGTACAACGAAGGTGAAAGCTTTAATGTGGTGGTGTGAGACATGGTGTACAACTGATAGATTAATGTTTCACTGTGGGGGTGTGATACACGTGTACAACTGACAGATGAATGTTTCACTGTGGGGGTGTGGGTCATGTTGTACAATTCATAGGTGAACGTTTCACTGTGGCAGTATACTAGCTACAGTACAAAGAAGGTGAAAGCTTTAATGTGGTGGTGTGAGACATGGTGTACAACTGATAGATGAATGTTTCACTGTAGGGGTGTGAGACATGGTGTACAACTGATAGATGAATGCTTCACTGTTGGGGTGTGAGACATGGTGTACAACTGATAGATGAATGTTTCACTGTGGGGGTGTGAGACATGGTGTACAACTGATAGATGAATATTTCACTGTGGGGGTGTGAGACATGGAGTACAACTGATAGATGAATGTTTCACTGTGGGGGTGTGAGACATGGTGTACAACTAATAGATGAATGTTTCACTGTGTGGGTGTGAGACATGGTGTACAACTGATAGATGAATATTTCACTGTGGGGGTGTGAGACATGGTGTACAACTGATAGATGAATGCTTCACTGTGGGGGTGTGAGACATGGTGTACAACTGATAGATGAATGCTTCACTGTGGGGTGTGAGACATGGTATACAACTGATAGATAAATGTTTCACTGTGGGGGTGTGAGACATGGTGTACAACTGAAAGATGAATGTTTCACTGTGGGGGTGTGAGCCATGGTGTACACTTCATAGGTGAATGTTTCACTGTGGCAGGAATACTAGCTACAGTACAACGAAGGTGAAAGATTTAATGTGGTGGTGTGAGACATGGTGTACAACTGATAGATGAATGCATCACTCTGGGGGTGTGAGACATGGTGTACAACTTTTAGATGAATGTTTCACTGTGTGGGTGTGAGACATGGTGTACAACTGATAGAATAATGTTTCACTGTGGGGGTGTGAGACATGGTGTACAACTGATAGATGAATATTTCACTGTGGGGGTGTGAGACATGGTGTACAACTGATAGATGAATATTTCACTGTGGGGGTGTGAGACATGGTGTACAACTGATAGATGTATTCTTCACTGTGGGGGTGTGAGACATGGTGTACAACTGATAGATAAATGCTTCACCGTGGGGGTGTAAGACAAGGTGTACAACTGATAGTTGAACGCTTCACTGTGGGGGTGTGAGACATGGTGTACAACTGATAGGGGAATGCTTCACTGTCTGGGTGTGAGACATGGTGTACAACTGATAGATGAATGTTTCACTGTGGGGTTGTGATACATGGTGTACAACTGATAGATGAATGATTCACTGTGGGGGTGTGAGACATGGTGTACAACTGATAGATGAATGTTTCACTGTGGGGGTGTGAGACATGGTGTACAACTGATAGATGAATGCTTCACTGTGGGGGTGTGAGACATGTTGTACAACTGATAGATGAATGCTTCACTGTGGGGGTGTGAGACATGGTGTACAACTGATAGATGAATGTTTCACTGTGGGGGTGTGAGACATGGTGTACAACTGATAGATGAATATTTCACTGTGGGGGTGTGAGACATGGTGTACAACTGATAGATGAATATTTCACTGTGGGGGTGTGAGACATGGTGTACAACTGATAGATGTATTCTTCACTGTGGGGGTGTGAGACATGGTGTACAACTGATAGATAAATGCTTCACCGTGGGGGTGTAAGACAAGGTGTACAACTGATAGTTGAACGCTTCACTGTGGGGGTGTGAGCCATGGTGTACAACTGATAGGGGAATGCTTCACTGTCTGGGTGTGAGACATGGTGTACAACTGATAGATGAATGTTTCACTGTGGGGTTGTGATACATGGTGTACAACTGATATATGAATGCTTCACTGTGGGGGTGTGGGTCATGGTGTACAACTGATAGATGAATGCTTCACTGTGGGGGGGTGAGACATGGTGTACAACTGATAGATGAATGCTTCACTGTGGGTGTGTGATACACGGTGTACAACTGATAGATGAATGTTTCACTGTGGGGGTGTGGGTCATGGTGTACAACTGATAGATGAATGTTTCACTGTGGGGGTGTGAGACATGGTGTACAACTGATAGATGAATGTTTCACTGTGGGGTGTTAGACATGGTGTACAACTGATAGACGAATGCTTCACTGTGGGGGTGTGAGGCATGGTGTACAACTGATAGATGAATATTTCACTGTGGGGGTGTGAGACATGGTGTATAACTGATAGATGAATGTTTCACTGTTGGGGTGTGAGACATGGTGTACAACTGATAGATGAATGTTTCACTTTGGGGGTGTGAGACATGGTGTATAACTGATAGATGAATGTTTCACTGTGGGGGTGTGAGACATGGTGGGATCACTGAAATAATATCGAGGGTCAAAATATCGACTTGCCAAAATATCGTGGACAAAATATCGACAGTCAAAATATCGAGTTTGTATCTACAAACAGGTAAGTACAAAAATATCGGTACAAAATATCGTTAACAATAATATAGATGTAAAAAATATCGACTTTATTAAAAAGTGTAAAATTAAATTAATATTAAATTTTAATTACTAAAATATACTTAAAAATACCTAAATTAAATTATAATAATTAAATAATAAATGAAATTAATAAAAAATAATTTTTTTAAATCTTATTTGTTGACCCTGAACCCTAAAATATTCCCCTTTACCCAAAAACCCAAAACTGACCCGGAACCCTAAAAATACCCCTTTACCCAAAAACTAAAAACTGACCCTGAACCCTAAAAATGCCCCTTTACCCAAAAACTGAAAACTGACCCTGAACCCTAAAAATGCCCCTTTACCCAAAAACTGAAAACTGACCCTGAACCCTAAAAATGCCCCTTTACCCAAAAACTAAAAACTGACCCTGAACCCTAAAAATGCCCCTTTACCCAAAAACTGAAAACTGACCCTGAACCCTAAAAATACTCCTTTACCCAAAATGTATCAATATTATTTAATTACCAAATAATAATTAATTAACAATAACAATAAAGTAAATATATTAGCACATTAGCTGTAATTATTTTAATAATTAATAATAATTTTTTCCAATTAATTACTTAACAATAACACAAAATTATATATATTAAAATGTACTCTAATTAATGTAATTCACTAATTACAATTAATTAATTACCAATTAATTACTAATACAAAATATGTACAAAATTATATTAATTAATTAACTAATTATTATTAATTAATTATCAATTAATTATTAATTATAAATATTTTCAAACATATATTAATTAATCAATTATTATTAAATTACTTCCCACCCTATTCCCCTATAAACCCACAACCCGCTCCAGAATTACATTACGCAATTATTAAAAAAAAAAAAATTTCATTTAATAAAATATTTTATAACATTAATACACACTTTTCACACATATTATTACATAAAAATACACTATAAAATATTATATATTATTAAAAATTCGATATTTTTGCTATCTATATTTTATACAGTCGATATTACTTCACTTACCTGAAAAACGATATTTTTTGTAGTCGATATTATGTCCAGTCGATATTTTGTCCAGTCTATATTTAAAACTCGATATTATGTCCAGTCGATATTTTGGAGTCAATATTTTGTCTGTGCACCGACATGGTGTACAACTGATAGATGAATGTTTCACTGTGGGGATGTGAGACATGGTGTACAACTGATAGATGATTGCTTCACTGTGGGGGTGTGAGACATGGTGTACAACTTTTAGATGAATATTTTACTGTGTGGGTGTGAGACATGGTGTACAACTTATAGATGAATGTTTCACTGTGGGGGTGTGAGACATGGTGTACAACTTTTAGATGAATGTTTTACTGTGGGGGTGTGAGACATGGTGTACAACTGATAGATGAATGCTTCACTGTGGGGGTGTGAGACATGGTGTACAACTGATAGATGAATGTTTCACTGTGGGGGTGTGAGACACGGTGTACAACTGATAGGTGAATGTTTCATTGTGGGGGTGTGAGACATGGTGTACAACTGATAGATGAATGTTTCACTTTGGGGGTGTGAGACATGGTGTATAACTGATAGATGAATGTTTCACTGTGGGGGTGTGAGACATGGTGGGATCACTGAAATAATATCGAGGGTCAAAATATCGACTTGCCAAAATATCGTGGACAAAATATCGACAGTCAAAATATCGAGTTTGTATCTACAAACAGGTAAGTACAAAAATATCGAGTACAAAATATCGTTAACAATAATATAGATGTAAAAAATATCGACTTTATTAAAAACAGTGTAAAATTAAATTAATATTAAATTTTAATTACTAAAATATACTTAAAAATACCTAAATTAAATTATAATAATTAAATAATAAATGAAATTAATAAAAATAATTTTTTTAAATCTTATTTGTTGACCCTGAACCCTAAAATATTCCCCTTTACCCAAAAACCCAAAACTGACCCTGAACCCTAAAAATACCCCTTTACCCAAAAGCTAAAAACTGACCCTGAACTAAGCATGAGCGGATTTTGCGGATTGGCAATCCGCGAATTTTGCGGATTTGCGGATTCGCAATCCGCAAAATCCGCGAATTCCCGCGAATTTGCGGATTTTTTTTTTTTTTGTGTTCGCCCGTGTTTCTGCCAGTTCGCGAGGGTTTTTACAATTTCGCAATTTGCGAACTTACCTGTCGGGTCGCAAGTTTTGCGAACTTGTTGTTTCTACGTGTCCAGCCTGTTTGGGACACTCTTCTTCATCACTGCCACTCTCTGTCACCACTGCCACTCTCTGACTACTCATGCCACCCTCTGGCCCACCCATGCCACCCTCTGTTTCATCACTACACCCTCTGGTTGTCCAGTGTACATTATTTTCGGCAAAGCAAAGCACACCTTCCCTGCCTCAAGTGACCTGAATTAATTTGGGGCTGATTAATGTGTCACAGAATATTTTTTTAGCTGGCACCTGCTTCCTTAGTGCGCCCTGATTAGTGATCTTTTGCACTTGCTAAGTGCTTTCATTGTTGCAAAATTAGTTACAACACCTGCCCTGCCCCAACTGACAATAATGAATTAGGGGCTGATTAATGGATTTTAACTTCCAGCCTGGCTCCTGCTTGTCTCCCTTAGCTGTAATTCAGGACCTTTGTGGCATATGTGTAACTATTCTGAGGTTCAGAGCAGGGTCACATAATAGTTTCAACTGGCAACTGAACTCTGGAGGGGCCCCTCAGGAAGCCCTACAGGAAATGGCTACTAATGATGTGCCTGAACTTTTGAACCTGGTAAGTAGTTACTTTCAGTTTTGCCAAGATCGTATTTCTGCAATTTCGCACTTATTCGCGGGGCGCGAACTCACGCTAACAGTGCGAGCAGCGCGAGCAAAATCCGCTGCTCGCGGATTTGCGGATTTTGCGGGAAATTCGCAAATCTCGCGGATTGCGGATTTCCCGAAAATCCGCAAAATCCGCGAGCGGAACGGATTTTCCGCCCACACCTACCCTGAACCCTAAAAATGCCCCTTTACCCAAAAACTGAAAACTGACCCTGAACCCTAAAAATGCCCCTTTACCCAAAAACTGAAAACTGACCCTGAACCCTAAAAATGCCCCTTTACCCAAAAACTAAAAACTGACCCTGAACCCTAAAAATGCCCCTTTACCCAAAAACTGAAAACTGACCCTGAACCCTAAAAATGCCCCTTTACCCAAAAACTAAAAACTGACCCTGAACCCTAAAAATGCCCCTTTACCCAAAAACTAAATACTGACCCTGAACCCTAAAAATGCCCCTTTACCCAAAAACTGAAAACTGACCCTGAACCCTAAAAATACTCCTTTACCCAAAATTTATCAATATTATTTAATTACCAAATAATAATTAATTAACAATAACAATAAAGTAAATATATTAGCACATTAGCTGTAATTATTTTAATAATTAATAATAATTTTTCCCAATTAATTACTTAACAATAACACAAAATTATATATATTAAAATGTACTCTAATTAATGTAATTAACTAATTACAATTAATTAATTACCAATTAATTACTAATACAAAATATGTACAAAATTATATTAATTAATTAACTAATTATTATTAATTAATTATCAATTAATTATTAATTATAAATATTTACAAACATATATTAATTAATTAATTATTATTAAATTACTTCCCACCCTATTCCCCTATAAACCCACAACCCGCTCCAGAATTACATTACGCAATTATTAAAAAAACAAAATTCATTTAATAAAATATTTTATAACATTAATACACACTTTTCACACATATTATTACATAAAAATACACTATAAAATATTATATATTATTAAAAATTCGATATTTTTGCTATCTATATTTTATACAGTCGATATTACTTCACTTACCTGAAAAACGATATTTTTTGTAGTCGATATTATGTCCAGTCGATATTTTGTCCAGTCTATATTTAAAACTCGATATTATGTCCAGTCGATATTTTGGAGTCAATATTTTGTCTGTGCACCGACATGGTGTACAACTGATAGATGAATGTTTCACTGTGGGGATGTGAGACATGGTGTACAACTGATAGATGAATATTTTACTGTGTGGGTGTGAGACATGGTGTACAACTTATAGATGAATGTTTCACTGTGGGGGTGTGAGACATGGTGTACAACTTTTAGATGAATGTTTTACTGTGGGGGTGTGAGACATGGTGTACAACTGATAGATGAATGTTTCACTGTGGGGGTGTGAGACATGGTGTACAACTGATAGGTGAATGTTTCATTGTGGGGGTGTGAGACAAGGTGTACAACTGATAGATGAATGTTTCACTTTGGGGGTGTGAGACATGGTGTACAACTGATAGATGAATGTTTCACTGTGGGGGTGTGAGACATGGTGTACAACTGATAGATGAATGTTTCACTGTGGGGGTGTGAGATATGGAGTTCAACTGATAGATGAATTTTTCACTGTGGTGGTGTGAGACATGGTGTATAACTGATAGATGTATGTTTCACTGTGGGGGTGTGAGACATGGTGTACAACTGATAGATGAATGTTTCACTGTGGGGGTGTGAGACATGGAGTTCAACTGATAGATGAATGCTTCACTGTGGGGGTGTGAGACATGGTGTGCAACTGATAGATGAATGTTTCACTGTGGGGGTGTGAGACATGGAGTTCAACTGATAGATGAATGTTTCACTGTGGGGGTGTGAGACATGGTGTACAACTGATAGATGAATGTTTCACTGTAGAGGTGTGATACATGGTGTACAACTGCCAAATGAATTTTTCACTGTGGGGGTGTGATGCATGGTGTACAACTGAAAGATGAATGTTTCACTGTGGGGGTGTGAGACATGGTGTACAACTTATATATGAATGTTTCACTGTGTGGGTGTGAGACATGGTGTACAACTGATAGATGAATGTTTCACTGTGGGGGGGGTGAGACATGGTGTACAACTGATAGATGAATGTTTCACTGTGGGGGTGTGATACATGGTATACAACTGATAGATTAATGTTTCACTGTGGGGGTGTGAGACATGGTGTACAACTGATAGATGAATGTGTTTCACTGTGGGGCTGTGAGACATGGTGTACAACTGATAGATGAATGTTTCACTGTGGGGGTGTGAGACATGGTGTACAACTCATAGGTGAATGTTTCACTGTGGCAGTATACTAGCTACAGTACAACGAAGGTGAAAGCTTTCATGTGGTGGTATGAGACATGGTGTACAACTGGTAGATGAATGTTTCACTGTGGGGGTGTGAGACATGGTGTACAACTGATAGATGAATGTTTCACTGTGGGGGTGTGAGACATGGTGTTCTACTGATAGATGAATGTTTCACTGTGGGGGGCTAAGACATGGTGTACAACTGATAGATGAATGTTTCACTGTGGGGGTGTGAGACATGTTGTACAACTGATAGATGAATGTTTCACTGTGGGTGTGTTAGACATGGTGTACAACTGATAGATGAATGTTTCACTGTTGGGGTGTGAGACATTATGTACAACTGATAGATGAATGTTTCACAGTGGGAGTGTGAGACATGGTGTACAACTGGTAGATGAATGTTTCACTGTGGGGGTGTGAGACATGGTGTACAACTGATAGATGAATGTTTCACTGTGGGGGTGTGAGACATGGTGTTCTACTGATAGATGAATGTTTCACTGTGGGGGGCTAAGACATGGTGTACAACTGATAGATGAATGTTTCACTGTGGGGATGTGAGACATGTTGTACAACTGATAGATGAATATTTCACTGTGGGTGTGTTAGACATGGTGTACAACTGATAGATGAATGTTTCACTGTTGGGGTGTGAGACATTATGTACAACTGATAGATGAATGTTTCACAGTGGGAGTGTGAGACATGGTGTACAACTGATAGATTAATGCTTCACCGTGGGGTTGTGAGACATGGTGTACAACTGATAGTTGAATGCTTTACTGTGGGGTTGTGAGCCATCGTGTACAACTGATAGAAGAATGTTTCACTGTAGGGGTGTGAGACATGGTGTACAACTGATAGATTAATGTTTCACTGTGGGGGTGTGATACACGTTTACAACTGACAGATGAATGTTTCACTGTGGGGGTGTGGGTCAATTTGTACAATTCATAGGTGAACGTTTCACTGTGGCAGTATACTAGCTACAGTACAACGAAGGTGAAAGCTTTAATGTGGTGGTGTGAGACATGGTGTACAACTGATAGATGAATGTTTCACTGTAGGGGTGTGAGACATGGTGTACAACTGATAGATGAATGCTTCACTGTTGGAGTGTGAGACATGGTGTACAACTGATAGATGAATGTTTCACTGTGGGGGTGTGAGACATGGTGTACAACTGATAGATGAATATTTCACTGTGGGGGTGTGAGACATGGAGTACAACTGATAGATGAATGTTTCACTGTGGAGGTGTGAGACATGGTGTACAACTAATAGATGAATGTTTCACTCTGGGGGTGTGAGACATGGTGTACAACTGATAGATGAATATTTCACTGTGGGGGTGTGAGACATGTTGTACAACTGATAGATGAATGCTTCACTGTGGGGTGTGAGACATGGTATACAACTGATAGATAAATGTTTCACTGTGGGGGTGTGAGACATGGTGTACAACTGAAAGATGAATGTTTCACTGTGGGGGTGTGAGCCATGGTGTACACTTCATAGGTGAACGTTTCACTGTGGCAGTATACTAGCTACAGTACAACGAAGGTGAAAGATTTAATGTGGTGGTGTGAGACATGGTGTGCAACTGATAGATGAATGCTTCACTCTGGGGGTGTGAGACATGGTGTACAACTTTTAGATGAATGTTTCACTGTGTGGGTGTGAGACATGGTGTACAACTGATAGAATAATGTTTCACTGTGGGGGTGTGAGACATGGTGTACAACTGATAGATGAATGTTTCACTGTGGGGGTGTGGGACATGGTGTACAACTGATAGATGAATGCTTCACTGTGGGGGTGTAAGGTAAGGTGTACAACTGATAGTTGAATGCTTCACTGTGGGGGTGTGAGACATGTTGTACAACTGATAGATGAATGCTTCACTGTGGGGGTGTGAGACATGGTGTACAACTGATAGTTGAATGCTTCACTGTGGGGGTGTGAGACATGTTGTACAACTGATAGATGAATGTTTCACTGTGGGGTTGTGATACATGGTGTACAACTGATAGATGAATGCTTCACTGTGGGGGTGTGAGACATGGTGTACAACTGATAGATGAATGTTTCACTGTGGGGGTGTGAGACATGGTGTACAACTGATAGATGAATGCTTCACTGTGGGGGTGTGAGACATGTTGTACAACTGATAGATGAATGCTTCACTGTGGGGGTGTGAGACATGGTGTACAACTGATAGATGAATGTTTCACTGTGGGGGGGTGAGACATGGTGTACAACTTTTAGATGAATATTTTACTGTGTGGGTGTGAGACATGGTGTACAACTGATAGAATAATGTTTCACTGTGGGGGTGTGAGACATGGTGTACAACTGATAGATGAATGTTTCACTGTGGGGGTGTGAGACATGGTGTACAACTGATAGGTGAATGTTTCATTGTGGGGGTGTGAGACATGGTGTACAACTGATAGATGAATGTTTCACTTTGGGGGTGTGAGACATGGTGTATAACTGATAGATGAATGTTTCACTGTGGGGGTGTGAGACATGGTGTACAACTGATAGATGAATGTTTCACTGTGGGGATGTGAGACATGGTGTACAACTGATAGATGATTGCTTCACTGTGGGGGTGTGAGACATGGTGTACAACTGATAGATGAATGTTTTACTGTGGGGGTGTGAGACATGGAGTTCAACTGATAGATGAATGTTTCACTGTGGGGGTGTGAGACATGGTGTACAACTGATAGATGCATGTTTCACTGTAGAGGTGTGATACATGGTGTACAACTGCCAAATGAATTTTTCACTGTGGGGGTGTGATGCATGGTGTACAACTGATAGATGAATGCTTCACTGTGGGGTGTGAGACATGGTATACAACTGATAGATGAATGTTTCACTGTGGGGGTGTGAGACATGGTGTACAACTTATATATGAATGTTTCACTGTGTGGGTGTGAGACATGGTGTACAACTGATAGATGAATGTTTCACTGTGGGGGGGTGAGACATGGTGTACAACTGATAGATGAATGTTTCACTGTGGGGGTGTGATACATGGTATACAACTGATAGATTAATGTTTCACTGTGGGGGTGTGAGACATGGTGTACAACTGATAGATGAATGTGTTTCACTGTGGGGCTGTGAGACATGGTGTACAACTGATAGATGAATGTTTCACTGTGGGGGTGTGAGACATGGTGTACAACTCATAGGTGAACGTTTCACTGTGGCTGTATACTAGCTACAGTACAACGAAGGTAAAAGCTTTAATGTGGTGGTATGAGACATGGTGTACAACTGGTAGATGAATGTTTCACTGTGGGGGTGTGAGACATGGTGTACAACTGATAGATGAATGTTTCACTGTGGGGGTGTGAGACATGGTGTTCTACTGATAGATGAATGTTTCACTGTGGGGGGCTAAGACCTGGTGTACAACTGATAGATGAATGTTTCACTGTGGGGGTGTGAGACATGTTGTACAACTGATAGATGAATGTTTCACTGTGGGTGTGTTAGACATGGTGTACAACTGATAGATGAATGTTTCACTGTTGGGGTGTGAGACATTATGTACAACTTATAGATGAATGTTTCACAGTGGGAGTGTGAGACATGGTGTACACATGATAGATGAATGTTTCACTGTGGGGGTGTGAGACATGTTGTACAACTCATAGGTTAACGTTTCACTGTGGCAGTATACTAGATACAGTACAACGAAGGTGAAAGCTTTAATGTGGTGGTGTGAGACATGGTGTACAACTGATAGATTAATGCTTCACCGTGGGGTTGTGAGACATGGTGTACAACTGACAGTTGAATGCTTTACTGTGGGGGGGTGAGCCATGGTGTACAACTGATAGATGAATGTTTCACTGTAGTAGTGTGAGATTTGGTGTACAACTGATAGATTAATGTTTCACTGTGGGGGTGTGATACACGTGTACAACTGACAGATGAATGTTTCACTGTGGGGGTGTGGGTCATGTTGTACAATTCATAGGTGAACGTTTCACTGTGGCAGTATACTAGCTACAGTACAAAGAAGGTGAAAGCTTTAATGTGGTGGTGTGAGACATGGTGTACAACTGATAGATGAATGTTTCACTGTAGGGGTGTGAGACATGGTGTACAACTGATAGATGAATGCTTCACTGTTGGGGTGTGAGACATGGTGTACAACTGATAGATGAATGTTTCACTGTGGGGGTGTGAGACATGGTGTACAACTGATAGATGAATATTTCACTGTGGGGGTGTGAGACATGGAGTACAACTGATAGATGAATGTTTCACTGTGGGGGTGTGAGACATGGTGTACAACTAATAGATGAATGTTTCACTGTGTGGGTGTGAGACATGGTGTACAACTGATAGATGAATATTTCACTGTGGGGGTGTGAGACATGGTGTACAACTGATAGATGAATGCTTCACTGTGGGGGTGTGAGACATGGTGTACAACTGATAGATGAATGCTTCACTGTGGGGTGTGAGACATGGTATACAACTGATAGATAAATGTTTCACTGTGGGGGTGTGAGACATGGTGTACAACTGAAAGATGAATGTTTCACTGTGGGGGTGTGAGCCATGGTGTACACTTCATAGGTGAACGTTTCACTGTGGCAGGAATACTAGCTACAGTACAACGAAGGTGAAAGATTTAATGTGGTGGTGTGAGACATGGTGTACAACTGATAGATGAATGCATCACTCTGGGGGTGTGAGACATGGTGTACAACTTTTAGATGAATGTTTCACTGTGTGGGTGTGAGACATGGTGTACAACTGATAGAATAATGTTTCACTGTGGGGGTGTGAGACATGGTGTACAACTGATAGATGAATATTTCACTGTGGGGGTGTGAGACATGGTGTACAACTGATAGATGAATATTTCACTGTGGGGGTGTGAGACATGGTGTACAACTGATAGATGTATTCTTCACTGTGGGGGTGTGAGACATGGTGTACAACTGATAGATAAATGCTTCACCGTGGGGGTGTAAGACAAGGTGTACAACTGATAGTTGAACACTTCACTGTGGGGGTGTGAGACATGGTGTACAACTGATAGGGGAATGCTTCACTGTCTGGGTGTGAGACATGGTGTACAACTGATAGATGAATGTTTCACTGTGGGGTTGTGATACATGGTGTACAACTGATAGATGAATGATTCACTGTGGGGGTGTGAGACATGGTGTACAACTGATAGATGAATGTTTCACTGTGGGGGTGTGAGACATGGTGTACAACTGATAGATGAATGCTTCACTGTGGGGGTGTGAGACATGTTGTACAACTGATAGATGAATGCTTCACTGTGGGGGTGTGAGACATGGTGTACAACTGATAGATGAATGTTTCACTGTGGGGTTGTGATACATGGTGTACAACTGATATATGAATGCTTCACTGTGGGGGTGTGGGTCATGGTGTACAACTGATAGATGAATGCTTCACTGTGGGGGGGTGAGACATGGTGTACAACTGATAGATGAATGCTTCACTGTGGGTGTGTGATACACGGTGTACAACTGATAGATGAATGTTTCACTGTGGGGGTGTGGGTCATGGTGTACAACTGATAGATGAATGTTTCACTGTGGGGGTGTGAGACATGGTGTACAACTGATAGATGAATGTTTCACTGTGGGGTGTTAGACATGGTGTACAACTGATAGACGAATGCTTCACTGTGGGGGTGTGAGGCATGGTGTACAACTGATAGATGAATATTTCACTGTGGGGGTGTGAGACATGGTGTATAACTGATAGATGAATGTTTCACTGTTGGGGTGTGAGACATGGTGTACAACTGATAGATGAATGTTTCACTTTGGGGGTGTGAGACATGGTGTATAACTGATAGATGAATGTTTCACTGTGGGGGTGTGAGACATGGTGGGATCACTGAAATAATATCGAGGGTCAAAATATCGACTTGCCAAAATATCGTGGACAAAATATCGACAGTCAAAATATCGAGTTTGTATCTACAAACAGGTAAGTACAAAAATATCGGTACAAAATATCGTTAACAATAATATAGATGTAAAAAATATCGACTTTATTAAAAACAGTGTAAAATTAAATTAATATTAAATTTTAATTACTAAAATATACTTAAAAATACCTAAATTAAATTATAATAATTAAATAATAAATGAAATTAATAAAAAATAATTTTTTTAAATCTTATTTGTTGACCCTGAACCCTAAAATATTCCCCTTTACCCAAAAACCCAAAACTGACCCGGAACCCTAAAAATACCCCTTTACCCAAAAACTAAAAACTGACCCTGAACCCTAAAAATGCCCCTTAACCCAAAAACTGAAAACTGACCCTGAACCCTAAAAATGCCCCTTTACCCAAAAACTGAAAACTGACCCTGAACCCTAAAAATGCCCCTTTACCCAAAAACTAAAAACTGACCCTGAACCCTAAAAATGCCCCTTTACCCAAAAACTGAAAACTGACCCTGAACCCTAAAAATACTCCTTTACCCAAAATGTATCAATATTATTTAATTACCAAATAATAATTAATTAACAATAACAATAAAGTAAATATATTAGCACATTAGCTGTAATTATTTTAATAATTAATAATAATTTTTCCCAATTAATTACTTAACAATAACACAAAATTATATATATTAAAATGTACTCTAATTAATGTAATTCACTAATTACAATTAATTAATTACCAATTAATTACCAATACAAAATATGTACAAAATTATATTAATTAATTAACTAATTATTATTAATTAATTATCAATTAATTATTAATTATAAATATTTACAAACATATATTAATTAATTAATTATTATTACATTACTTCCCACCCTATTCCCCTATAAACCCACAACCCGCTCCAGAATTACATTACGCAATTATTAAAAAAACAAAATTCATTTAATAAAATATTTTATAACATTAATACACACTTTTCACACATATTATTACATAAAAATACACTATAAAATATTATATATTATTAAAAATTCGATATTTTTGCTATCTATATTTTATACAGTCGATATTACTTCACTTACCTGAAAAACGATATTTTTTGTAGTCGATATTATGTCCAGTCGATATTTTGTCCAGTCTATATTTAAAACTCGATATTATGTCCAGTCGATATTTTGGAGTCAATATTTTGTCTGTGCACCGACATGGTGTACAACTGATAGATGAATGTTTCACTGTGGGGATGTGAGACATGGTGTACAACTGATAGATGATTGCTTCACTGTGGGGGTGTGAGACATGGTGTACAACTTTTAGATGAATATTTTACTGTGTGGGTGTGAGACATGGTGTACAACTTATAGATGAATGTTTCACTGTGGGGGTGTGAGACATGGTGTACAACTTTTAGATGAATGTTTTACTGTGGGGGTGTGAGACATGGTGTACAACTGATAGATGAATGCTTCACTGTGGGGGTGTGAGACATGGTGTACAACTGATAGATGAATGTTTCACTGTGGGGGTGTGAGACATGGTGTACAACTGATAGGTGAATGTTTCATTGTGGGGGTGTGAGACATGGTGTACAACTGATAGATGAATGTTTCACTTTGGGGGTGTGAGACATGGTGTATAACTGATAGATGAATGTTTCACTGTGGGGGTGTGAGACATGGTGGGATCACTGAAATAATATCGAGGGTCAAAATATCGACTTGCCAAAATATCGTGGACAAAATATCGACAGTCAAAATATCGAGTTTGTATCTACAATCAGGTAAGTACAAAAATATCGAGTACAAAATATCGTTAACAATAATATAGATGTAAAAAATATCGACTTTATTAAAAACAGTGTAAAATTAAATTAATATTAAATTTTAATTACTAAAATATACTTAAAAATACCTAAATTAAATTATAATAATTAAATAATAAATGAAATTAATAAAAATAATTTTTTTAAATCTTATTTGTTGACCCTGAACCCTAAAATATTCCCCTTTACCCAAAAACCCAAAACTGACCCTGAACCCTAAAAATACCCCTTTACCCAAAAACTGAAAACTGACCCTGAACCCTAAAAATGCCCCTTTACCCAAAAACTGAAAACTGACCCTGAACCCTAAAAATGCCCCTTTACCCAAAAACTAAAAACTGACCCTGAACGGTAAAAATGCCCCTTTACCCAAAAACTGAAAACTGACCCTGAACCCTAAAAATGCCCCTTTACCCAAAAACTAAAAACTGACCCTGAACCCTAAAAATGCCCCTTTACCCAAAAACTAAAAACTGACCCTGAACCCTAAAAATGCCCCTTTACCCAAAAACTGAAAACTGACCCTGAACCCTAAAAATACTCCTTTACCCAAAATTTATCAATATTATTTAATTACCAAATAATAATTAATTAACAATAACAATAAAGTAAATATATTAGCACATTAGCTGTAATTATTTTAATAATTAATAATAATTTTTCCCAATTAATTACTTAACAATAACACAAAATTATATATATTAAAATGTACTCTAATTAATGTAATTAACTAATTACAATTAATTAATTACCAATTAATTACTAATACAAAATATGTACAAAATTATATTAATTAATTAACTAATTATTATTAATTAATTATCAATTAATTATTAATTATAAATATTTACAAACATATATTAATTAATTAATTATTATTAAATTACTTCCCACCCTATTCCCCTATAAACCCACAACCCGCTCCAGAATTACATTACGCAATTATTAAAAAAACAAAATTCATTTAATAAAATATTTTATAACATTAATACACACTTTTCACACATATTATTACATAAAAATACACTATAAAATATTATATATTATTAAAAATTCGATATTTTTGCTATCTATATTTTATACAGTCGATATTACTTCACTTACCTGAAAAACGATATTTTTTGTAGTCGATATTATGTCCAGTCGATATTTTGTCCAGTCTATATTTAAAACTCGATATTATGTCCAGTCGATATTTTGGAGTCAATATTTTGTCTGTGCACCGACATGGTGTACAACTGATAGATGAATGTTTCACTGTGGGGATGTGAGACATGGTGTACAACTGATAGATGATTGCTTCACTGTGGGGGTGTGAGACATGGTGTACAACTTTTAGATGAATATTTTACTGTGTGGGTGTGAGACATGGTGTACAACTTATAGATGAATGTTTCACTGTGGGGGTGTGAGACATGGTGTACAACTTTTAGATGAATGTTTTACTGTGGGGGTGTGAGACATGGTGTACAACTGATAGATGAATGTTTCACTGTGGGGGTGTGAGACATGGTGTACAACTGATAGATGAATGTTTCACTGTGGGGGTGTGAGATATGGAGTTCAACTGATAGATGAATTTTTCACTGTGGTGGTGTGAGACATGGTGTATAACTGATAGATGTATGTTTCACTGTTGGGGTGTGAGACATGGTGTACAACTGATAGATGAATGTTTCACTGTGGGGGTGTGAGACATGGAGTTCAACTGATAGATGAATGCTTCACTGTGGGGGTGTGAGACATGGTGTGCAACTGATAGATGAATGTTTCACTGTGGGGGTGTGAGACATTGAGTTCAACTGATAGATGAATGTTTCACTGTGGGGGTGTGAGACATGGTGTACAACTGATAGATGAATGTTTCACTGTAGAGGTGTGATACATGGTGTACAACTGCCAAATGAATTTTTCACTGTGGGGGTGTGATGCATGGTGTACAACTGAAAGATGAATGTTTCACTGTGGGGGTGTGAGACATGGTGTACATCTTATATATGAATGTTTCACTGTGTGGGTGTGAGACATGGTGTACAACTGATAGATGAATGTTTCACTGTGGGGGGGGGTGAGACATGGTGTACAACTGATAGATGAATGTTTCACTGTGGGGGTGTGATACATGGTATACAACTGATAGATTAATGTTTCACTGTGGGGGTGTGAGACATGGTGTACAACTGATAGATGAATGTGTTTCACTGTGGGGCTGTGAGACATGGTGTACAACTGATAGATGAATGTTTCACTGTGGGGGTGTGAGACATGGTGTACAACTCATAGGTGAATGTTTCACTGTGGCAGTATACTAGCTACAGTACAACGAAGGTGAAAGCTTTAATGTGGTGGTATGAGACATGGTGTACAACTGGTAGATGAATGTTTCACTGTGGGGGTGTGAGACATGGTGTACAACTGATAGATGAATGTTTCACTGTGGGGGTGTGAGACATGGTGTTCTACTGATAGATGAATGTTTCACTGTGGGGGGCTAAGACATGGTGTACAACTGATAGATGAATGTTTCACTGTGGGGGTGTGAGACATGTTGTACAACTGATAGATGAATGTTTCACTGTGGGTGTGTTAGACATGGTGTACAACTGATAGATGAATGTTTCACTGTTGGGGTGTGAGACATTATGTGCAACTGATAGATGAATGTTTCACAGTGGGAGTGTGAGACATGGTGTACAACTGGTAGATGAATGTTTCACTGTGGGGGTGTGAGACATGGTGTACAACTGATAGATGAATGTTTCACTGTGGGGGTGTGAGACATGGTGTTCTACTGATAGATGAATGTTTCACTGTGGGGGGCTAAGACATGGTGTACAACTGATAGATGAATGTTTCACTGTGGGGGTGTGAGACATGTTGTACAACTGATAGATGAATGTTTCACTGTGGGTGTGTTAGACATGGTGTACAACTGATAGATGAATGTTTCACTGTTGGGGTGTGAGACATTATGTACAACTGATAGATGAATGTTTCACAGTGGGAGTGTGAGACATGGTGTACAAATGATAGATTAATGCTTCACCGTGGGGTTGTGAGACATGGTGTACAACTGATAGTTGAATGCTTTACTGTGGGGGTGTGAGCCATCGTGTACAACTGATAGAAGAATGTTTCACTGTAGGGGTGTGAGACATGGTGTACAACTGATAGATTAATGTTTCACTGTGGGGGTGTGATACACGTTTACAACTGACAGATGAATGTTTCACTGTGGGGGTGTGGGTCATTTTGTACAATTCATAGGTGAACGTTTCACTGTGGCAGTATACTAGCTACAGTACAACGAAGGTGAAAGCTTTAATGTGGTGGTGTGAGACATGGTGTACAACTGATAGATGAATGTTTCACTGTAGGGGTGTGAGACATGGTGTACAACTGATAGATGAATGCTTCACTGTTGGAGTGTGAGACATGGTGTACAACTGATAGATGAATGTTTCACTGTGGGGGTGTGAGACATGGTGTACAACTGATAGATGAATATTTCACTGTGGGGGTGTGAGACATGGAGTACAACTGATAGATGAATGTTTCACTGTGGAGGTGTGAGACATGGTGTACAACTAATAGATGAATGTTTCACTGTGGGGGTGTGAGACATGGTGTACAACTGATAGATGAATATTTCACTGTGGGGGTGTGAGACATGTTGTACAACTGATAGATGAATGCTTCACTGTGGGGTGTGAGACATGGTATACAACTGATAGATAAATGTTTCACTGTGGGGTGTGAGACATGGTGTACAACTGAAAGATGAATGTTTCACTGTGGGGGTGTGAGCCATGGTGTACACTTCATAGGTGAACGTTTCACTGTGGCAGTATACTAGCAACAGTACAACGAAGGTGAAAGATTTAATGTGGTGGTGTGAGACATGGTGTACAACTGATAGATGAATGCTTCACTCTGGGGGTGTGAGACATGGTGTACAACTTTTAGATGAATGTTTCACTGTGTGGGTGTGAGACATGGTGTACAACTGATAGAATAATGTTTCACTGTGGGGGTGTGAGACATGGTGTACAACTGATAGATGAATGTTTCACTGTGGGGGTGTGGGACATGGTGTACAACTGATAGATGAATGCTTCACTGTGGGGGTGTAAGGTAAGGTGTACAACTGATAGTTGAATGCTTCACTGTGGGGGTGTGAGACATGTTGTACAACTGATAGATGAATGCTTCACTGTGGGGTTGTGAGACATGGTGTACAACTGATAGTTGAATGCTTCACTGTGGGGGTGTGAGACATGTTGTACAACTGATAGATGAATGTTTCACTGTGGGGTTGTGATACATGGTGTACAACTGATAGATGAATGCTTCACTGTGGGGGTGTGAGACATGGTGTACAACTGATAGATGAATGTTTCACTGTGGGGGTGTGAGACATGGTGTACAACTGATAGATGAATGCTTCACTGTGGGGGTGTGAGACATGTTGTACAACTGATAGATGAATGCTTCACTGTGGGGGTGTGAGACATGGTGTACAACTGATAGATGAATGTTTCACTGTGGGGGGGTGAGACATGGTGTACAACTTTTAGATGAATATTTTACTGTGTGGGTGTGAGACATGGTGTACAACTGATAGAATAATGTTTCACTGTGGGGGTGTGAGACATGGTGTACAACTGATAGATGAATGTTTCACTGTGGGGGTGTGAGACATGGTGTACAACTGGTAGGTGAATGTTTCATTGTGGGGGTGTGAGACATGGTGTACAACTGATAGATGAATGTTTCACTTTGGGGGTGTGAGACATGGTGTATAACTGATAGATGAATGTTTCACTGTGGAGGTGTGAGACATGGTGTACAACTGATAGATGAATGTTTCACTGTGGGGATGTGAGACATGGTGTACAACTGATAGATGATTGCTTCACTGTGGGGGTGTGAGACATGGTGTACAACTGATAGATGAATGTTTCACTGTGGGGGTGTGAGACATGGAGTTCAACTGATAGATGAATGTTTCACTGTGGGGGTGTGAGACATGGTGTACAACTGATAGATGCATGTTTCACTGTAGAGGTGTGATACATGGTGTACAACTGCCAAATGAATTTTTCACTGTGGGGGTGTGATGCATGGTGTACAACTGATAGATGAATGCTTCACTGTGGGGTGTGAGACATGGTATACAACTGATAGATGAATGTTTCACAGTGGGGGTGTGAGACATGGTGTACAACTTATATATGAATGTTTCACTGTGTGGGTGTGAGACATGGTGTACAACTGATAGATGAATGTTTCACTGTGGGGGGGTGAGACATGGTGTACAACTGATAGATGAATGTTTCACTGTGGGGGTGTGATACATGGTATACAACTGATAGATTAATGTTTCACTGTGGGGGTGTGAGACATGGTGTACAACTGATAGATGAATGTGTTTCACTGTGGGGCTGTGAGACATGGTGTACAACTGATAGATGAATGTTTCACTGTGGGGGTGTGAGACATGGTGTACAACTCATAGGTGAACGTTTCACTGTGGCTGTATACTAGCTACAGTACAACGAAGGTGAAAGCTTTAATGTGGTGGTATGAGACATGGTGTACAACTGGTAGATGAATGTTTCACTGTGGGGGTGTGAGACATGGTGTACAACTGATAGATGAATGTTTCACTGTGGGGGTGTGAGACATGGTGTTCTACTGATAGATGAATGTTTCACTGTGGGGGGCTAAGACCTGGTGTACAACTGATAGATGAATGTTTCACTGTGGGGGTGTGAGACATGTTGTACAACTGATAGATGAATGTTTCACTGTGGGTGTGTTAGACATGGTGTACAACTGATAGATGAATGTTTCACTGTTGGGGTGTGAGACATTATGTACAACTTATAGATGAATGTTTCACAGTGGGAGTGTGAGACATGGTGTACACATGATAGATGAATGTTTCACTGTGGGGGTGTGAGACATGTTGTACAACTCATAGGTTAACGTTTCACTGTGGCAGTATACTAGATACAGTACAACGAAGGTGAAAGCTTTAATGTGGTGGTGTGAGACATGGTGTACAACTGATAGATTAATGCTTCACCGTGGGGTTGTGAGACATGGTGTACAACTGACAGTTGAATGCTTTACTGTGGGGGTGTGAGCCATGGTGTACAACTGATAGATGAATGTTTCACTGTAGTAGTGTGAGATTTGGTGTACAACTGATAGATTAATGTTTCACTGTGGGGGTGTGATACACGTGTACAACTGACAGATGAATGTTTCACTGTGGGGGTGTGGGTCATGTTGTACAATTCATAGGTGAACGTTTCACTGTGGCAGTATACTAGCTACAGTACAAAGAAGGTGAAAGCTTTAATGTGGTGGTGTGAGACATGGTGTACAACTGATAGATGAATGTTTCACTGTAGGGGTGTGAGACATGGTGTACAACTGATAGATGAATGCTTCACTGTTGGGGTGTGAGACATGGTGTACAACTGATAGATGAATGTTTCACTGTGGGGGTGTGAGACATGGTGTACAACTGATAGATGAATATTTCACTGTGGGGGTGTGAGACATGGAGTACAACTGATAGATGAATGTTTCACTGTGGGGGTGTGAGACATGGTGTACAACTAATAGATGAATGTTTCACTGTGTGGGTGTGAGACATGGTGTACAACTGATAGATGAATATTTCACTGTGGGGGTGTGAGACATGGTGTACAACTGATAGATGAATGCTTCACTGTGGGGGTGTGAGACATGGTGTACAACTGATAGATGAATGCTTCACTGTGGGGTGTGAGACATGGTATACAACTGATAGATAAATGTTTCACTGTGGGGGTGTGAGACATGGTGTACAACTGAAAGATGAATGTTTCACTGTGGGGGTGTGAGCCATGGTGTACACTTCATAGGTGAACGTTTCACTGTGGCAGGAATACTAGCTACAGTACAACGAAGGTGAAAGATTTAATGTGGTGGTGTGAGACATGGTGTACAACTGATAGATGAATGCATCACTCTGGGGGTGTGAGACATGGTGTACAACTTTTAGATGAATGTTTCACTGTGTGGGTGTGAGACATGGTGTACAACTGATAGAATAATGTTTCACTGTGGGGGTGTGAGACATGGTGTACAACTGATAGATGAATATTTCACTGTGGGGGTGTGAGACATGGTGTACAACTGATAGATGAATATTTCACTGTGGGGGTGTGAGACATGGTGTACAACTGATAGATGTATTCTTCACTGTGGGGGTGTGAGACATGGTGTACAACTGATAGATAAATGCTTCACCGTGGGGGTGTAAGACAAGGTGTACAACTGATAGTTGAATGCTTCACTGTGGGGGTGTGAGACATGGTGTACAACTGATAGGGGAATGCTTCACTGTCTGGGTGTGAGACATGGTGTACAACTGATAGATGAATGTTTCACTGTGGGGTTGTGATACATGGTGTACAACTGATATATGGATGATTCACTGTGGGGGTGTGAGACATGGTGTACAACTGATAGATGAATGTTTCACTGTGGGGGTGTGAGACATGGTGTACAACTGATAGATGAATGCTTCACTGTGGGGGTGTGAGACATGTTGTACAACTGATAGATGAATGCTTCACTGTGGGGGTGTGAGACATGGTGTACAACTGATAGATGAATGTTTCACTGTGGGGGTTTGAGACATGGTGTACAACTGATAGATGAATATTTCACTGTGGGGGTGTGAGACATGGTGTACAACTGATAGATGAATATTTCACTGTGGGGGTGTGAGACATGGTGTACAACTGATAGATGTATTCTTCACTGTGGGGGTGTGAGACATGGTGTACAACTGATAGATAAATGCTTCACCGTGGGGGTGTAAGACAAGGTGTACAACTGATAGTTGAACGCTTCACTGTGGGGGTGTGAGACATGGTGTACAACTGATAGGGGAATGCTTCACTGTCTGGGTGTGAGACATGGTGTACAACTGATAGATGCATGTTTCACTGTGGGGTTGTGATACATGGTGTACAACTGATATATGAATGCTTCACTGTGGGGGTGTGGGTCATGGTGTACAACTGATAGATGAATGCTTCACTGTGGGGGGGTGAGACATGGTGTACAACTGATAGATGAATGCTTCACTGTGGGTGTGTGATACACGGTGTACAACTGATAGATGAATGTTTCACTGTGGGGGTGTGGGTCATGGTGTACAACTGATAGATGAATGTTTCACTGTGGGGGTGTGAGACATGGTGTACAACTGATAGACAAATGCTTCACTGTGGGGGTGTGAGGCATGGTGTACAACTGATAGATGAATATTTCACTGTGGGGGTGTGAGACATGGTGTATAACTGATCGATGAATGTTTCACTGTTGGGGTGTGAGACATGGAGTACAACTGATAGATGAATGTTTTACTGTGGGGGTGTGAGACATGGTGTACAACTGATAGATGAATGTTTCACTGTAGGGGTGTGATACATGGTGTACAACTGCTAAATGAATGTTTCACTGTAGGGGTGTGATACATGGTGTACAACTGCTAAATGAATGTTTCACTGTTGGGGTGTGAGACATGGTGTACAACTGATAGATGAATGCTTCACTATGGGGGTGTGAGACATGTTGTACAACTGATAGTTGAATGCTTCACTGTGGGGGTGTGAGACATGGTGTACAACTGATAGATTAATGTTTCACTCTGGGGTGTGAGACATGGTGTACTGCTGATAGATGAATATTTCACTGTGGGGGTGTGAGACATGGAGTACAACTGATAGATGAATGTTTCACTGTGGGGGTGTGAGACATGGTGTACAACTAATAGATGAATGTTTCACTGTGTGGGTGTGAGACATGGTGTACAACTGATAGATGAATATTTCACTGTGGGGGTGTGAGACATGGTGTACAACTGATAGATGAATGCTTCACTGTGGGGGTGTGAGACATGGTGTACAACTGATAGATGAATGCTTCACTGTGGGGTGTGAGACATGGTATACAACTGATAGATAAATGTTTCACTGTGGGGGTGTGAGACATGGTGTACAACTAATAGATGAATGTTTCACTGTGGGGGTGTGAGACATGGTGTACAACTGATAGATGAATATTTCACTGTGGGGGTGTGAGACATGGTGTACAACTGATAGATGAATATTTCACTGTGGGGGTGTGAGACATGGTGTACAACTGATAGATGTATTCTTCACTGTGGGGGTGTGAGACATGGTGTACAACTGATAGATAAATGCTTCACCGTGGGGGTGTAAGACAAGGTGTACAACTGATAGTTGAACGCTTCACTGTGGGGGTGTGAGACATGGTGTACAACTGATAGGGGAATGCTTCACTGTCTGGGTGTGAGACATGGTGTACAACTGATAGATGAATGTTTCACTGTGGGGTTGTGATACATGGTGTACAACTGATAGATGAATGATTCACTGTGGGGGTGTGAGACATGGTGTACAACTGATAGATGAATGTTTCACTGTGGGGGTGTGAGACATGGTGTACAACTGATAGATGAATGCTTCACTGTGGGGGTGTGAGACATGTTGTACAACTGATAGATGAATGCTTCACTGTGGGGGTGTGAGACATGGTGTACAACTGATAGATGAATGTTTCACTGTGGGGGTGTGAGACATGGTGTACAACTGATAGATGAATATTTCACTGTGGGGGTGTGAGACATGGTGTACAACTGATAGATGAATATTTCACTGTGGGGGTGTGAGACATGGTGTACAACTGATAGATGTATTCTTCACTGTGGGGGTGTGAGACATGGTGTACAACTGATAGATAAATGCTTCACCGTGGGGGTGTAAGACAAGGTGTACAACTGATAGTTGAACGCTTCACTGTGGGGGTGTGAGACATGGTGTACAACTGATAGGGGAATGCTTCACTGTCTGGGTGTGAGACATGGTGTACAACTGATAGATGAATGTTTCACTGTGGGGTTGTGATACATGGTGTACAACTGATATATGAATGCTTCACTGTGGGGGTGTGGGTCATGGTGTACAACTGATAGATGAATGCTTCACTGTGGGGGGGTGAGACATGGTGTACAACTGATAGATGAATGCTTCACTGTGGGTGTGTGATACACGGTGTACAACTGATAGATGAATGTTTCACTGTGGGGGTGTGGGTCATGGTGTACAACTGATAGATGAATGTTTCACTGTGGGGGTGTGAGACATGGAGTACAACTGATAGATGAATGTTTCACTGTGGGGTGTTAGACATGGTGTACAACTGATAGACGAATGCTTCACTGTGGGGGTGTGAGGCATGGTGTACAACTGATAGATGAATATTTCACTGTGGGGGTGTGAGACATGGTGTATAACTGATAGATGAATGTTTCACTGTTGGGGTGTGAGACATGGTGTACAACTGATAGATGAATGTTTCACTTTGGGGGTGTGAGACATGGTGTATAACTGATAGATGAATGTTTCACTGTGGGGGTGTGAGACATGGTACACAACTGATAGATGAATGTTTCACTGTGGGGGTGTGAGACATGGTGTTCAATTAATAGATGAATGCTTCACTGTGGGGGTGTGAGACATGGTGTACAACTGATGGATGAATGTTTCACTTGGGGGTGTGAGACATGGTGTACAACTGATAGATGAATGTTTCACTGTGGGGGTGTGAGACATGGTGTATAACTGATAGATGAAGGTTTCACTGTGGGGGTGTGAGACATGGTGCACAACTGATAGATGAATGTTTCACTGTGGGGGTGTGAGACATGGTGTACAACTGATAGATGAATGTTTCTCTGTGGGGGTGTGATACATGGTATACAACTGATAGATGAATGTTTCAATCTGGGGGTGTGAGACATGGTGTACAACTGATGGATGAACGTTTCACTGTGGCAGTATACTAGCTACAGTACAACGGAGGTGAAAGCTTTAATGTGGTGGTATGAGACATGGTGTACAACTGGTAGATGAATGTTTCACTGTGGGGGTTTGAGACATGGTGTACAACTTATAGATGTTTGTTTCACTGTGGGGGTGTGAGACATGGTGTACAACTGATAGATGCATGTTTCACTGTGGGGTGTGAGAGATGGAGTACAACTGATAGATGAATGTTTCACTGTGGGGGTGTGAGACATGGTGTACAACTGCTAGATGAATGTTTCACTGTGGTGGTGTGATACATGGTGTGCAACTGCTAGATGAATGCTTCACTGTGGGGGGGGTGAGACATGGTGTGCAACTGATAGATCAATGTTTCACTGTGGGGGTGTGAGACATGGTGTACAACTGATTGATGAATGTTTCACTGTTGGGGTGTGAGACATGGTGTACAACTGATAGATGAATGTTTCACTGTGGGGGTGTGAGATATGTTGTACAACTCATAGGTGAACGTTTCACCATGGCAGTATACTAGCTTAAGTACAATGAAAGGTGAAAGCTTTAATGTGGTGGTGTGAGACATGGTGTACAACTGATAGATGAATGTTTCACAGTGGGGGTGTGAGACATGGTATACAACTGATAGATGAATGTTTCACTGTGGGGGTGTGAGACATGGTGTACAACTGATAGATGAATGTTTCACTGTGGGGTGTGAGACATGATGTACAACTGAGAGATGAATGTTTCACTGTGGGGGTGTGAGACATGGTGTACAACTGATAGATGAATATTTCTCTGTGGGGGTGTGAGACATGGTGTACAACTGATAGATGTATTCTTCACTGTGGGGGTGTGAGACATGGTGTACAACTGATAGATAAATGCTTCACCGTGGGGGTGTAAGACAAGGTGTACAACTGATAGTTGAACGCTTCACTGTGGGGGTGTGAGACATGGTGTACAACTGATAGGGGAATGCTTCACTGTCTGGGTGTGAGACATGGTGTACAACTGATAGATGAATGTTTCACTGTGGGGTTGTGATACATGGTGTACAACTGATAGATGAATGATTCACTGTGGGGGTGTGAGACATGGTGTACAACTGATAGATGAATGTTTCACTGTGGGGGTGTGAGACATGGTGTACAACTGATAGATGAATGCTTCACTGTGGGGGTGTGAGACATGTTGTACAACTGATAGATGAATGCTTCACTGTGGGGGTGTGAGACATGGTGTACAACTGATAGATGAATGTTTCACTGTGGGGGTGTGAGACATGGTGTACAACTGATAGATGAATATTTCACTGTGGGGGTGTGAGACATGGTGTACAACTGATAGATGAATATTTCACTGTGGGGGTGTGAGACATGGTGTACAACTGATAGATGTATTCTTCACTGTGGGGGTGTGAGACATGGTGTACAACTGATAGATAAATGCTTCACCGTGGGGGTGTAAGACAAGGTGTACAACTGATAGTTGAACGCTTCACTGTGGGGGTGTGAGACATGGTGTACAACTGATAGGGGAATGCTTCACTGTCTGGGTGTGAGACATGGTGTACAACTGATAGATGAATGTTTCACTGTGGGGTTGTGATACATGGTGTACAACTGATATATGAATGCTTCACTGTGGGGGTGTGGGTCATGGTGTACAACTGATAGATGAATGCTTCACTGTGGGGGGGTGAGACATGGTGTACAACTGATAGATGAATGCTTCACTATGGGTGTGTGATACACGGTGTACAACTGATAGATGAATGTTTCACTGTGGGGGTGTGGGTCATGGTGTACAACTGATAGATGAATGTTTCACTGTGGGGGTGTGAGACATGGTGTACAACTGATAGATGAATGTTTCACTGTGGGGTGTTAGACATGGTGTACAACTGATAGACGAATGCTTCACTGTGGGGGTGTGAGGCATGGTGTACAACTGATAGATGAATATTTCACTGTGGGGGTGTGAGACATGGTGTATAACTGATAGATGAATGTTTCACTGTTGGGGTGTGAGACATGGTGTACAACTGATAGATGAATGTTTCACTTTGGGGGTGTGAGACATGGTGTATAACTGATAGATGAATGTTTCACTGTGGGGGTGTGAGACATGGTACACAACTGATAGATGAATGTTTCACTGTGGGGGTGTGAGACATGGTGTTCAATTAATAGATGAATGCTTCACTGTGGGGGTGTGAGACATGGTGTACAACTGATGGATGAATGTTTCACTTGGGGGTGTGAGACATGGTGTACAACTGATAGATGAATGTTTCACTGTGGGGGTGTGAGACATGGTGTATAACTGATAGATGAAGGTTTCACTGTGGGGGTGTGAGACATGGTGCACAACTGATAGATGAATGTTTCACTGTGGGGGTGTGAGACATGGTGTACAACTGATAGATGAATGTTTCTCTGTGGGGGTGTGATACATGGTATACAACTGATAGATGAATGTTTCAATCTGGGGGTGTGAGACATGGTGTACAACTGATGGATGAACGTTTCACTGTGGCAGTATACTAGCTACAGTACAACGGAGGTGAAAGCTTTAATGTGGTGGTATGAGACATGGTGTACAACTGGTAGATGAATGTTTCACTGTGGGGGTTTGAGACATGGTGTACAACTTATAGATGTTTGTTTCACTGTGGGGGTGTGAGACATGGTGTACAACTGATAGATGCATGTTTCACTGTGGGGTGTGAGAGATGGAGTACAACTGATAGATGAATGTTTCACTGTGGGGGTGTGAGACATGGTGTACAACTGCTAGATGAATGTTTCACTGTGGTGGTGTGATACATGGTGTGCAACTGCTAGATGAATGCTTCACTGTGGGGGGGGGTGAGACATGGTGTGCAACTGATAGATCAATGTTTCACTGTGGGGGTGTGAGACATGGTGTACAACTGATTGATGAATGTTTCACTGTTGGGGTGTGAGACATGGTGTACAACTGATAGATGAATGTTTCACTGTGGGGGTGTGAGATATGTTGTACAACTCATAGGTGAACGTTTCACCGTGGCAGTATACTAGCTTAAGTACAATGAAAGGTGAAAGCTTTAATGTGGTGGTGTGAGACATGGTGTACAACTGATAGATGAATGTTTCACAGTGGGGGTGTGAGACATGGTATACAACTGATAGATGAATGTTTCACTGTGGGGTGTGAGACATGGTGTACAACTGATAGATGAATTCTTCACTGTGGGGGTGTGAGACATGGTGTACAACTGATAGATTAATTTTTCACTGTGGGGGTTTGAGACATGGTGTACAACTGATAGATGAATGTGTTTCACTACGGGGGTGTGAGACATGGTGTACAACTCATAGGTGAACGTTTCACTCTGGCAGTATACTAGCTACAGTACAACGAAGGTGAAAGCTTTAATGTTTCACTGTGTGGGTGTGAGACATGGTGTACAACTGATAGATGAATGCTTCACTGTTGGGATGTGAGACATGGCGTACAACTGATAGATGAATGTTTCACTGTGGGGGTGTGAGACATGGTGTACAACTGATAGATGAATGCTTCACTGTGGGGGTGTGAGACATGGTGTGCAACTGATAGATGAATGTTTCACTGTGGGGGTGTGAGACATGGAGTTCAACTGATAGATGAATGTTTCACTTTGGGGGTGTGAGACATGGTGTACAACTGATAGATGAATGTTTCACTGTAGAGGTGTGATACATGGTGTACAACTTTTAGATGAATGTTTCACTGTGTGGGTGTGAGACATGGTGTACAACTGATAGAATAATGTTTCACTGTGGGGGTGTGAGACATGGTGTACAACTGATAGATGAATGTTTCACTGTGGGGGTGTGGGACATGGTGTACAACTGATAGATGAATGCTTCACTGTGGGGGTGTAAGGCAAGGTGTACAACTGATAGACAAATGCTTCACTGTGGGGGTGTGAGGCATGGTGTACAACTGATAGATGAATATTTCACTGTGGGGGTGTGAGACATGGTGTATAACTGATCGATGAATGTTTCACTGTTGGGGTGTGAGACATGGAGTACAACTGATAGATGAATGTTTTACTGTGGGGGTGTGAGACATGGTGTACAACTGATAGATGAATGTTTCACTGTAGGGGTGTGATACATGGTGTACAACTGCTAAATGAATGTTTCACTGTAGGGGTGTGATACATGGTGTACAACTGCTAAATGAATGTTTCACTGTTGGGGTGTGAGACATGGTGTACAACTGATAGATGAATGCTTCACTATGGGGGTGTGAGACATGTTGTACAACTGATAGTTGAATGCTTCACTGTGGGGGTGTGAGACATGGTGTACAACTGATAGATTAATGTTTCACTCTGGGGTGTGAGACATGGTGTACTGCTGATAGATGAATATTTCACTGTGGGGGTGTGAGACATGGAGTACAACTGATAGATGAATGTTTCACTGTGGGGGTGTGAGACATGGTGTACAACTAATAGATGAATGTTTCACTGTGTGGGTGTGAGACATGGTGTACAACTGATAGATGAATATTTCACTGTGGGGGTGTGAGACATGGTGTACAACTGATAGATGAATGCTTCACTGTGGGGGTGTGAGACATGGTGTACAACTGATAGATGAATGCTTCACTGTGGGGTGTGAGACATGGTATACAACTGATAGATAAATGTTTCACTGTGGGGGTGTGAGACATGGTGTACAACTAATAGATGAATGTTTCACTGTGGGGGTGTGAGACATGGTGTACAACTGATAGATGAATATTTCACTGTGGGGGTGTGAGACATGGTGTACAACTGATAGATGAATATTTCACTGTGGGGGTGTGAGACATGGTGTACAACTGATAGATGTATTCTTCACTGTGGGGGTGTGAGACATGGTGTACAACTGATAGATAAATGCTTCACCGTGGGGGTGTAAGACAAGGTGTACAACTGATAGTTGAACGCTTCACTGTGGGGGTGTGAGACATGGTGTACAACTGATAGGGGAATGCTTCACTGTCTGGGTGTGAGACATGGTGTACAACTGATAGATGAATGTTTCACTGTGGGGTTGTGATACATGGTGTACAACTGATAGATGAATGATTCACTGTGGGGGTGTGAGACATGGTGTACAACTGATAGATGAATGTTTCACTGTGGGGGTGTGAGACATGGTGTACAACTGATAGATGAATGCTTCACTGTGGGGGTGTGAGACATGTTGTACAACTGATAGATGAATGCTTCACTGTGGGGGTGTGAGACATGGTGTACAACTGATAGATGAATGTTTCACTGTGGGGGTGTGAGACATGGTGTACAACTGATAGATGAATATTTCACTGTGGGGGTGTGAGACATGGTGTACAACTGATAGATGAATATTTCACTGTGGGGGTGTGAGACATGGTGTACAACTGATAGATGTATTCTTCACTGTGGGGGTGTGAGACATGGTGTACAACTGATAGATAAATGCTTCACCGTGGGGGTGTAAGACAAGGTGTACAACTGATAGTTGAACGCTTCACTGTGGGGGTGTGAGACATGGTGTACAACTGATAGGGGAATGCTTCACTGTCTGGGTGTGAGACATGGTGTACAACTGATAGATGAATGTTTCACTGTGGGGTTGTGATACATGGTGTACAACTGATATATGAATGCTTCACTGTGGGGGTGTGGGTCATGGTGTACAACTGATAGATGAATGCTTCACTGTGGGGGGGTGAGACATGGTGTACAACTGATAGATGAATGCTTCACTGTGGGTGTGTGATACACGGTGTACAACTGATAGATGAATGTTTCACTGTGGGGGTGTGGGTCATGGTGTACAACTGATAGATGAATGTTTCACTGTGGGGGTGTGAGACATGGTGTACAACTGATAGATGAATGTTTCACTGTGGGGTGTTAGACATGGTGTACAACTGATAGACGAATGCTTCACTGTGGGGGTGTGAGGCATGGTGTACAACTGATAGATGAATATTTCACTGTGGGGGTGTGAGACATGGTGTATAACTGATAGATGAATGTTTCACTGTTGGGGTGTGAGACATGGTGTACAACTGATAGATGAATGTTTCACTTTGGGGGTGTGAGACATGGTGTATAACTGATAGATGAATGTTTCACTGTGGGGGTGTGAGACATGGTACACAACTGATAGATGAATGTTTCACTGTGGGGGTGTGAGACATGGTGTTCAATTAATAGATGAATGCTTCACTGTGGGGGTGTGAGACATGGTGTACAACTGATGGATGAATGTTTCACTTGGGGGTGTGAGACATGGTGTACAACTGATAGATGAATGTTTCACTGTGGGGGTGTGAGACATGGTGTATAACTGATAGATGAAGGTTTCACTGTGGGGGTGTGAGACATGGTGCACAACTGATAGATGAATGTTTCACTGTGGGGGTGTGAGACATGGTGTACAACTGATAGATGAATGTTTCTCTGTGGGGGTGTGATACATGGTATACAACTGATAGATGAATGTTTCAATCTGGGGGTGTGAGACATGGTGTACAACTGATGGATGAACGTTTCACTGTGGCAGTATACTAGCTACAGTACAACGGAGGTGAAAGCTTTAATGTGGTGGTATGAGACATGGTGTACAACTGGTAGATGAATGTTTCACTGTGGGGGTTTGAGACATGGTGTACAACTTATAGATGTTTGTTTCACTGTGGGGGTGTGAGACATGGTGTACAACTGATAGATGCATGTTTCACTGTGGGGTGTGAGAGATGGAGTACAACTGATAGATGAATGTTTCACTGTGGGGGTGTGAGACATGGTGTACAACTGCTAGATGAATGTTTCACTGTGGTGGTGTGATACATGGTGTGCAACTGCTAGATGAATGCTTCACTGTGGGGGGGGTGAGACATGGTGTGCAACTGATAGATCAATGTTTCACTGTGGGGGTGTGAGACATGGTGTACAACTGATTGATGAATGTTTCACTGTTGGGGTGTGAGACATGGTGTACAACTGATAGATGAATGTTTCACTGTGGGGGTGTGAGATATGTTGTACAACTCATAGGTGAACGTTTCACCGTGGCAGTATACTAGCTTAAGTACAATGAAAGGTGAAAGCTTTAATGTGGTGGTGTGAGACATGGTGTACAACTGATAGATGAATGTTTCACAGTGGGGGTGTGAGACATGGTATACAACTGATAGATGAATGTTTCACTGTGGGGGTGTGAGACATGGTGTACAACTGATAGATGAATGTTTCACTGTGGGGTGTGAGACATGATGTACAACTGAGAGATGAATGTTTCACTGTGGGGGTGTGAGACATGGTGTACAACTGATAGATGAATATTTCACTGTGGGGGTGTGAGACATGGTGTACAACTGATAGATGTATTCTTCACTGTGGGGGTGTGAGACATGGTGTACAACTGATAGATAAATGCTTCACCGTGGGGGTGTAAGACAAGGTGTACAACTGATAGTTGAACGCTTCACTGTGGGGGTGTGAGACATGGTGTACAACTGATAGGGGAATGCTTCACTGTCTGGGTGTGAGACATGGTGTACAACTGATAGATGAATGTTTCACTGTGGGGTTGTGATACATGGTGTACAACTGATAGATGAATGATTCACTGTGGGGGTGTGAGACATGGTGTACAACTGATAGATGAATGTTTCACTGTGGGGGTGTGAGACATGGTGTACAACTGATAGATGAATGCTTCACTGTGGGGGTGTGAGACATGTTGTACAACTGATAGATGAATGCTTCACTGTGGGGGTGTGAGACATGGTGTACAACTGATAGATGAATGTTTCACTGTGGGGGTGTGAGACATGGTGTACAACTGATAGATGAATATTTCACTGTGGGGGTGTGAGACATGGTGTACAACTGATAGATGAATATTTCACTGTGGGGGTGTGAGACATGGTGTACAACTGATAGATGTATTCTTCACTGTGGGGGTGTGAGACATGGTGTACAACTGATAGATAAATGCTTCACCGTGGGGGTGTAAGACAAGGTGTACAACTGATAGTTGAACGCTTCACTGTGGGGGTGTGAGACATGGTGTACAACTGATAGGGGAATGCTTCACTGTCTGGGTGTGAGACATGGTGTACAACTGATAGATGAATGTTTCACTGTGGGGTTGTGATACATGGTGTACAACTGATATATGAATGCTTCACTGTGGGGGTGTGGGTCATGGTGTACAACTGATAGATGAATGCTTCACTGTGGGGGGGTGAGACATGGTGTACAACTGATAGATGAATGCTTCACTGTGGGTGTGTGATACACGGTGTACAACTGATAGATGAATGTTTCACTGTGGGGGTGTGGGTCATGGTGTACAACTGATAGATGAATGTTTCACTGTGGGGGTGTGAGACATGGTGTACAACTGATAGATGAATGTTTCACTGTGGGGTGTTAGACATGGTGTACAACTGATAGACGAATGCTTCACTGTGGGGGTGTGAGGCATGGTGTACAACTGATAGATGAATATTTCACTGTGGGGGTGTGAGACATGGTGTATAACTGATAGATGAATGTTTCACTGTTGGGGTGTGAGACATGGTGTACAACTGATAGATGAATGTTTCACTTTGGGGGTGTGAGACATGGTGTATAACTGATAGATGAATGTTTCACTGTGGGGGTGTGAGACATGGTACACAACTGATAGATGAATGTTTCACTGTGGGGGTGTGAGACATGGTGTTCAATTAATAGATGAATGCTTCACTGTGGGGGTGTGAGACATGGTGTACAACTGATGGATGAATGTTTCACTTGGGGGTGTGAGACATGGTGTACAACTGATAGATGAATGTTTCACTGTGGGGGTGTGAGACATGGTGTATAACTGATAGATGAAGGTTTCACTGTGGGGGTGTGAGACATGGTGCACAACTGATAGATGAATGTTTCACTGTGGGGGTGTGAGACATGGTGTACAACTGATAGATGAATGTTTCTCTGTGGGGGTGTGATACATGGTATACAACTGATAGATGAATGTTTCAATCTGGGGGTGTGAGACATGGTGTACAACTGATGGATGAACGTTTCACTGTGGCAGTATACTAGCTACAGTACAACGGAGGTGAAAGCTTTAATGTGGTGGTATGAGACATGGTGTACAACTGGTAGATGAATGTTTCACTGTGGGGGTTTGAGACATGGTGTACAACTTATAGATGTTTGTTTCACTGTGGGGGTGTGAGACATGGTGTACAACTGATAGATGCATGTTTCACTGTGGGGTGTGAGAGATGGAGTACAACTGATAGATGAATGTTTCACTGTGGGGGTGTGATACATGGTGTACAACTTTTAGATGAATGTTTCACTGTGTGGGTGTGAGACATGGTGTACAACTGATAGAATAATGTTTCACTGTGGGGGTGTGAGACATGGTGTACAACTGATAGATGAATGTTTCACTGTGGCAGTATACTAGCTACAGTACAACGGAGGTGAAAGCTTTAATGTGGTGGTATGAGACATGGTGTACAACTGGTAGATGAATGCTTCACTCTGGGGGTGTGAGACATGGTGTACAACTTTTAGATGAATGTTTCACTGTGTGGGTGTGAGACATGGTGTACAACTGATAGAATAATGTTTCACTGTGGGGGTGTGAGACATGGTGTACAACTGATAGATGAATGTTTCACTGTGGGGGTGTGGGACATGGTGTACAACTGATAGATGAATGCTTCACTGTGGGGGTGTAAGGCAAGGTGTACAACTGATAGACAAATGCTTCACTGTGGGGGTGTGAGGCATGGTGTACAACTGATAGATGAATATTTCACTGTGGGGGTGTGAGACATGGTGTATAACTGATCGATGAATGTTTCACTGTTGGGGTGTGAGACATGGAGTACAACTGATAGATGAATGTTTTACTGTGGGGGTGTGAGACATGGTGTACAACTGATAGATGAATGTTTCACTGTAGGGGTGTGATACATGGTGTACAACTGCTAAATGAATGTTTCACTGTAGGGGTGTGATACATGGTGTACAACTGCTGAATGAATGTTTCACTGTTGGGGTGTGAGACATGGTGTACAACTGATAGATGAATGCTTCACTATGGGGGTGTGAGACATGTTGTACAACTGATAGTTGAATGCTTCACTGTGGGGGTGTGAGACATGGTGTACAACTGATAGATTAATGTTTCACTCTGGGGTGTGAGACATGGTGTACTGCTGATAGATGAATATTTCACTGTGGGGGTGTGAGACATGGAGTACAACTGATAGATGAATGTTTCACTGTGGGGGTGTGAGACATGGTGTACAACTAATAGATGAATGTTTCACTGTGTGGGTGTGAGACATGGTGTACAACTGATAGATGAATATTTCACTGTGGGGGTGTGAGACATGGTGTACAACTGATAGATGAATGCTTCACTGTGGGGGTGTGAGACATGGTGTACAACTGATAGATGAATGCTTCACTGTGGGGTGTGAGACATGGTATACAACTGATAGATAAATGTTTCACTGTGGGGGTGTGAGACATGGTGTACAACTAATAGATGAATGTTTCACTGTGGGGGTGTGAGACATGGTGTACAACTGATAGATGAATATTTCACTGTGGGGGTGTGAGACATGGTGTACAACTGATAGATGAATATTTCACTGTGGGGGTGTGAGACATGGTGTACAACTGATAGATGTATTCTTCACTGTGGGGGTGTGAGACATGGTGTACAACTGATAGATAAATGCTTCACCGTGGGGGTGTAAGACAAGGTGTACAACTGATAGTTGAACGCTTCACTGTGGGGGTGTGAGACATGGTGTACAACTGATAGGGGAATGCTTCACTGTCTGGGTGTGAGACATGGTGTACAACTGATAGATGAATGTTTCACTGTGGGGTTGTGATACATGGTGTACAACTGATAGATGAATGATTCACTGTGGGGGTGTGAGACATGGTGTACAACTGATAGATGAATGTTTCACTGTGGGGGTGTGAGACATGGTGTACAACTGATAGATGAATGCTTCACTGTGGGGGTGTGAGACATGTTGTACAACTGATAGATGAATGCTTCACTGTGGGGGTGTGAGACATGGTGTACAACTGATAGATGAATGTTTCACTGTGGGGGTGTGAGACATGGTGTACAACTGATAGATGAATATTTCACTGTGGGGGTGTGAGACATGGTGTACAACTGATAGATGAATATTTCACTGTGGGGGTGTGAGACATGGTGTACAACTGATAGATGTATTCTTCACTGTGGGGGTGTGAGACATGGTGTACAACTGATAGATAAATGCTTCACCGTGGGGGTGTAAGACAAGGTGTACAACTGATAGTTGAACGCTTCACTGTGGGGGTGTGAGACATGGTGTACAACTGATAGGGGAATGCTTCACTGTCTGGGTGTGAGACATGGTGTACAACTGATAGATGAATGTTTCACTGTGGGGTTGTGATACATGGTGTACAACTGATATGTGAATGCTTCACTGTGGGGGTGTGGGTCATGGTGTACAACTGATAGATGAATGCTTCACTGTGGGGGGGTGAGACATGGTGTACAACTGATAGATGAATGCTTCACTGTGGGTGTGTGATACACGGTGTACAACTGATAGATGAATGTTTCACTGTGGGGGTGTGGGTCATGGTGTACAACTGATAGATGAATGTTTCACTGTGGGGGTGTGAGACATGGTGTACAACTGATAGATGAATGTTTCACTGTGGGGTGTTAGACATGGTGTACAACTGATAGACGAATGCTTCACTGTGGGGGTGTGAGGCATGGTGTACAACTGATAGATGAATATTTCACTGTGGGGGTGTGAGACATGGTGTATAACTGATAGATGAATGTTTCACTGTTGGGGTGTGAGACATGGTGTACAACTGATAGATGAATGTTTCACTTTGGGGGTGTGAGACATGGTGTATAACTGATAGATGAATGTTTCACTGTGGGGGTGTGAGACATGGTACACAACTGATAGATGAATGTTTCACTGTGGGGGTGTGAGACATGGTGTTCAATTAATAGATGAATGCTTCACTGTGGGGGTGTGAGACATGGTGTACAACTGATGGATGAATGTTTCACTTGGGGGTGTGAGACATGGTGTACAACTGATAGATGAATGTTTCACTGTGGGGGTGTGAGACATGGTGTATAACTGATAGATGAAGGTTTCACTGTGGGGGTGTGAGACATGGTGCACAACTGATAGATGAATGTTTCACTGTGGGGGTGTGAGACATGGTGTACAACTGATAGATGAATGTTTCTCTGTGGGGGTGTGATACATGGTATACAACTGATAGATGAATGTTTCAATCTGGGGGTGTGAGACATGGTGTACAACTGATGGATGAACGTTTCACTGTGGCAGTATACTAGCTACAGTACAACGGAGGTGAAAGCTTTAATGTGGTGGTATGAGACATGGTGTACAACTGGTAGATGAATGTTTCACTGTGGGGGTTTGAGACATGGTGTACAACTTATAGATGTTTGTTTCACTGTGGGGGTGTGAGCCATGGTGTACAACTGATAGATGCATGTTTCACTGTGGGGTGTGAGAGATGGAGTACAACTGATAGATGAATGTTTCACTGTGGGGGTGTGAGACATGGTGTACAACTGCTAGATGAATGTTTCACTGTGGTGGTGTGATACATGGTGTGCAACTGCTAGATGAATGCTTCACTGTGGGGGGGGTGAGACATGGTGTGCAACTGATAGATCAATGTTTCACTGTGGGGGTGTGAGACATGGTGTACAACTGATTGATGAATGTTTCACTGTTGGGGTGTGAGACATGGTGTACAACTGATAGATGAATGTTTCACTGTGGGGGTGTGAGATATGTTGTACAACTCATAGGTGAACGTTTCACCGTGGCAGTATACTAGCTTAAGTACAATGAAAGGTGAAAGCTTTAATGTGGTGGTGTGAGACATGGTGTACAACTGATAGATGAATGTTTCACAGTGGGGGTGTGAGACATGGTATACAACTGATAGATGAATGTTTCACTGTGGGGGTGTGAGACATGGTGTACAACTGATAGATGAATGTTTCACTGTGGGGTGTGAGACATGATGTACAACTGAGAGATGAATGTTTCACTGTGGGGGTGTGAGACATGGTGTACAACTGATAGATGAATATTTCACTGTGGGGGTGTGAGACATGGTGTACAACTGATAGATGTATTCTTCACTGTGGGGGTGTGAGACATGGTGTACAACTGATAGATAAATGCTTCACCGTGGGGGTGTAAGACAAGGTGTACAACTGATAGTTGAACGCTTCACTGTGGGGGTGTGAGACATGGTGTACAACTGATAGGGGAATGCTTCACTGTCTGGGTGTGAGACATGGTGTACAACTGATAGATGAATGTTTCACTGTGGGGTTGTGATACATGGTGTACAACTGATAGATGAATGATTCACTGTGGGGGTGTGAGACATGGTGTACAACTGATAGATGAATGTTTCACTGTGGGGGTGTGAGACATGGTGTACAACTGATAGATGAATGCTTCACTGTGGGGGTGTGAGACATGTTGTACAACTGATAGATGAATGCTTCACTGTGGGGGTGTGAGACATGGTGTACAACTGATAGATGAATGTTTCACTGTGGGGGTGTGAGACATGGTGTACAACTGATAGATGAATATTTCACTGTGGGGGTGTGAGACATGGTGTACAACTGATAGATGAATATTTCACTGTGGGGGTGTGAGACATGGTGTACAACTGATAGATGTATTCTTCACTGTGGGGGTGTGAGACATGGTGTACAACTGATAGATAAATGCTTCACCGTGGGGGTGTAAGACAAGGTGTACAACTGATAGTTGAACGCTTCACTGTGGGGGTGTGAGACATGGTGTACAACTGATAGGGGAATGCTTCACTGTCTGGGTGTGAGACATGGTGTACAACTGATAGATGAATGTTTCACTGTGGGGTTGTGATACATGGTGTACAACTGATATATGAATGCTTCACTGTGGGGGTGTGGGTCATGGTGTACAACTGATAGATGAATGCTTCACTGTGGGGGGGTGAGACATGGTGTACAACTGATAGATGAATGCTTCACTGTGGGTGTGTGATACACGGTGTACAACTGATAGATGAATGTTTCACTGTGGGGGTGTGGGTCATGGTGTACAACTGATAGATGAATGTTTCACTGTGGGGGTGTGAGACATGGTGTACAACTGATAGATGAATGTTTCACTGTGGGGTGTTAGACATGGTGTACAACTGATAGACGAATGCTTCACTGTGGGGGTGTGAGGCATGGTGTACAACTGATAGATGAATATTTCACTGTGGGGGTGTGAGACATGGTGTATAACTGATAGATGAATGTTTCACTGTTGGGGTGTGAGACATGGTGTACAACTGATAGATGAATGTTTCACTTTGGGGGTGTGAGACATGGTGTATAACTGATAGATGAATGTTTCACTGTGGGGGTGTGAGACATGGTACACAACTGATAGATGAATGTTTCACTGTGGGGGTGTGAGACATGGTGTTCAATTAATAGATGAATGCTTCACTGTGGGGGTGTGAGACATGGTGTACAACTGATGGATGAATGTTTCACTTGGGGGTGTGAGACATGGTGTACAACTGATAGATGAATGTTTCACTGTGGGGGTGTGAGACATGGTGTATAACTGATAGATGAAGGTTTCACTGTGGGGGTGTGAGACATGGTGCACAACTGATAGATGAATGTTTCACTGTGGGGGTGTGAGACATGGTGTACAACTGATAGATGAATGTTTCTCTGTGGGGGTGTGATACATGGTATACAACTGATAGATGAATGTTTCAATCTGGGGGTGTGAGACATGGTGTACAACTGATGGATGAACGTTTCACTGTGGCAGTATACTAGCTACAGTACAACGGAGGTGAAAGCTTTAATGTGGTGGTATGAGACATGGTGTACAACTGGTAGATGAATGTTTCACTGTGGGGGTTTGAGACATGGTGTACAACTTATAGATGTTTGTTTCACTGTGGGGGTGTGAGACATGGTGTACAACTGATAGATGCATGTTTCACTGTGGGGTGTGAGAGATGGAGTACAACTGATAGATGAATGTTTCACTGTGGGGGTGTGAGACATGGTGTACAACTGCTAGATGAATGTTTCACTGTGGTGGTGTGATACATGGTGTGCAACTGCTAGATGAATGCTTCACTGTGGGGGGGGTGAGACATGGTGTGCAACTGATAGATCAATGTTTCACTGTGGGGGTGTGAGACATGGTGTACAACTGATTGATGAATGTTTCACTGTTGGGGTGTGAGACATGGTGTACAACTGATAGATGAATGTTTCACTGTGGGGGTGTGAGATATGTTGTACAACTCATAGGTGAACGTTTCACCGTGGCAGTATACTAGCTTAAGTACAATGAAAGGTGAAAGCTTTAATGTGGTGGTGTGAGACATGGTGTACAACTGATAGATGAATGTTTCACAGTGGGGGTGTGAGACATGGTATACAACTGATAGATGATTGTTTCACTGTGGGGGTGTGAGACATGGTGTACAACTGATAGATGAATGTTTCACTGTGGGGTGTGAGACATGATGTACAACTGAGAGATGAATGTTTCACTGTGGGGTGTGAGACATGGTGTACAACTGATAGATGAATTCTTCACTGTGGGGGTGTGAGACATGGTGTACAACTGATAGATTAATTTTTCACTGTGGGGGTTTGAGACATGGTGTACAACTGATAGATGAATGTGTTTCACTACGGGGGTGTGAGACATGGTGTACAACTCATAGGTGAACGTTTCACTCTGGCAGTATACTAGCTACAGTACAACGAAGGTGAAAGCTTTAATGTTTCACTGTGTGGGTGTGAGACATGGTGTACAACTGATAGATGAATGCTTCACTGTTGGGATGTGAGACATGGCGTACAACTGATAGATGAATGTTTCACTGTGGGGGTGTGAGACATGGTGTACAACTGATAGATGAATGCTTCACTGTGGGGGTGTGAGACATGGTGTGCAACTGATAGATGAATGTTTCACTGTGGGGGTGTGAGACATGGAGTTCAACTGATAGATGAATGTTTCACTTTGGGGGTGTGAGACATGGTGTACAACTGATAGATGAATGTTTCACTGTAGAGGTGTGATACATGGTGTACAACTTTTAGATGAATGTTTCACTGTGTGGGTGTGAGACATGGTGTACAACTGATAGAATAATGTTTCACTGTGGGGGTGTGAGACATGGTGTACAACTGATAGATGAATGTTTCACTGTGGCAGTATACTAGCTACAGTACAACGGAGGTGAAAGCTTTAATGTGGTGGTATGAGACATGGTGTACAACTGGTAGATGAATGCTTCACTCTGGGGGTGTGAGACATGGTGTACAACTTTTAGATGAATGTTTCACTGTGTGGGTGTGAGACATGGTGTACAACTGATAGAATAATGTTTCACTGTGGGGGTGTGAGACATGGTGTACAACTGATAGATGAATGTTTCACTGTGGGGGTGTGGGACATGGTGTACAACTGATAGATGAATGCTTCACTGTGGGGGTGTAAGGCAAGGTGTACAACTGATAGTTGAATGCTTCACTGTGGGGGTGTGAGACATGTTGTACAACTGATAGATGAATGCTTCACTGTGGGGGTGTGAGACATGGTGTACAACTGATAGTTGAATGCTTCACTGTGGGGGTGTGAGACATGTTGTACAACTGATAGATGAATGTTTCACTGTGGGGTTGTGATACATGGTGTACAACTGATAGATGAATGCTTCACTGTGGGGGTGTGAGACATGGTGTACAACTGATAGATGAATGTTTCACTGTGGGGGTGTGAGACATGGTGTACAACTGATAGATGAATGCTTCACTGTGGGGGTGTGAGACATTTTGTACAACTGATAGATGAATGCTTCACTGTGGGGGTGTGAGACATGGTGTACAACTGATAGATGAATGTTTCACTGTGGGGGGGTGAGACATGGTGTACAACTTTTAGATGAATATTTTACTGTGTGGGTGTGAGACATGGTGGACAACTGATAGAATAATGTTTCACTGTGGTGGTGTGAGACATGGTGTACAACTGATAGATGAATGTTTCACTGTGGGGGTGTGAGACATGGTGTACAACTGATAGGTGAATGTTTCATTGTGGGGGTGTGAGACATGGTGTACAACTGATAGATGAATGTTTCACTTTGGGGGTGTGAGACATGGTGTATAACTGATAGATGAATGTTTCACTGTGGGGGTGTGAGACATGGTGTACAACTGATAGATGAATGTTTCACTGTGGGGATGTGAGACCTGGTGTACAACTGATAGATGATTGCTTCACTGTGGGGGTGTGAGACATGGTGTACAACTTTTAGATGAATATTTTACTGTGTGGGTGTGAGACATGGTGTACAACTGATAGATGAATTTTTCACTGTGGTGGTGTGAGACATGGTGTACAACTGATAGATGAATGTTTCACTGTGGGGGTGTGAGACATGGTGTACAACTGATAGATGAATGTTTCACTGTGGGGGTGTGAGACATGGAGTTCAACTGATAGATGAATGCTTCACTGTGGGGGTGTGAGACATGGTGTGCAACTGATAGATGAATGTTTCACTGTGGGGGTGTGAGACATGGAGTTCAACTGATAGATGAATGTTTCACTGTGGGGGTGTGAGACATGGTGTACAACTGATAGATGCATGTTTCACTGTAGAGGTGTGATACATGGTGTACAACTGCCAAATGAATTTTCCACTGTGGGGGTGTGATGCATAGTGTACAACTGATAGATGAATGCTTCACTGTGGGGTGTGAGACATGGTATACAACTGATAGATTAATGTTTCACTGTGGGGGTGTGAGACATGGTGTACAACTTATATATGAATGTTTCACTGTGTGGGTGTGAGACATGGTGTACAACTGATAGATGAATGTTTCACTGTGGGGGGGTGAGACATGGTGTACAACTGATAGATGAATGTTTCACTGTGGGGGTGTGATACATGGTATACAACTGATAGATTAATGTTTCACTGTGGAGGTGTGAGACATGGTGTACAACTGATAGATGAATGTGTTTCACTGTGGGGCTGTGAGACATGGTGTACAACTGATAGATGAATGTTTCACTGTGGGGGTGTGAGACATGGTGTACAACTCATAGGTGAACGTTTCACTGTGGCAGTATACTAGCTACAGTACAACGAAGGTGAAAGCTTTAATGTGGTGGTATGAGACATGGTGTACAACTGGTAGATGAATGTTTCACTGTGGGGGTGTGAGACATGGTGTACAACTGATAGATGAATGTTTCACTGTGGGGGTGTGAGACATGGTGTTCTACTGATAGATGAATGTTTCACTGTGGGGGTGTGAGACATGTTGTACAACTGATAGATGAATGTTTCACTGTGGGTGTGTTAGACATGGTGTACAACTGATAGATGAATGTTTCACTGTTGGGGTGTGAGACATTATGTACAACTTATAGATGAATGTTTCACAGTGGGAGTGTGAGACATGGTGTACACATGATAGATGAATGTTTCACTGTGGGGGTGTGAGACATGTTGTACAACTCATAGGTTAACGTTTCACTGTGGCAGTATACTAGATACAGTACAACGAAGGTGAAATCTTTAATGTGGTGGTGTGAGACATGGTGTACAACTGATAGATTAATGCTTCACCGTGGGGTTGTGAGACATGGTGTACAACTGATAGTTGAATGCTTAACTGTGGGGGTGTGAGCCATGGTGTACAACTGATAGATGAATGTTTCACTGTAGTAGTGTGAGACATGGTGTACAACTGATAGATTAATGTTTCACTGTGGGGGTGTGATACACGTGTACAACTGACAGATGAATGTTTCACTGTGGGGGTGTGGGTCATGTTGTACGATTCATAGGTGAACGTTTCACTTTGGCAGTATACTAGCTACAGTACAAAGAAGGTGAAAGCTTTAATGTGGTGGTGTGAGACATGGTGTACAACTGATAGATGAATGTTTCACTGTAGGGGTGTGAGACATGGTGTACAACTGATAGATGAATGCTTCACTGTTGGGGTGTGAGACATGGTGTACAACTGATAGATGAATGTTTCACTGTGGGGGTGTGAGACATGGTGTACAACTGATAGATGAATATTTCACTGTGGGGGTGTGAGACATGGAGTACAACTGATAGATGAATGTTTCACTGTGGGGGTGTGAGACATGGTGTACAACTAATAGATGAATGTTTCACTGTGGGGGTGTGAGACATGGTGTACAACTGATAGATGAATATTTCACCGTGGGGGTGTGAGACATGGTGTACAACTGATAGATGAATGCTTCACTGTGGGGGTGTGAGACATGGTGTACAACTGATAGATGAATGCTTCACTGTGGGGTGTGAGACATGGTATACAACTGATAGATAAATGTTTCACTGTGGGGGTGTGAGACATGGGGTACAACTGAAAGATGAATGTTTCACTGTGGGGGTGTGAGCCATGGTGTACACTTCATAGGTGAACGTTTCACTGTGGCAGTATACTAGCTACAGTACAACGAAGGTGAAAGATTTAATGTGGTGGTGTGAGACATGGTGTACAACTGATAGATGAATGCTTCACTCTGGGGGTGTGAGACATGGTGTACAACTTTTAGATGAATGTTTCACTGTGTGGGTGTGAGACATGGTGTACAACTGATAGAATAATGTTTCACTGTGGGGGTGTGAGACATGGTGTACAACTGATAGATGAATGTTTCACTGTGGGGTGTGAGACATGGTGTACAACTGATAGATGAATGCTTCACTGTGGGGGTGTAAGGCAAGGTGTACAACTGATAGTTGAATGCTTCACTGTGGGGGTGTGAGACATGTTGTACAACTGATAGATGAATGCTTCACTGTGGGGGTGTCAGACATGGTGTACAACTGATAGTTGAATGCTTCACTGTGGGGGTGTGAGACATGTTGTACAACTGATAGATGAATGTTTCACTGTGGGGTTGTGATACATGGTGTACAACTGATAGATGAATGATTCACTGTGGGGGTGTGAGACATGGTGTTTAACTGATAGATGAATGTTTCACTGTGGGGGTGTGAGACATGGTGTACAACTGATAGATGAATGCTTCACTGTGGGGGTGTGAGACATGTTGTACAACTGATAGATGAATGCTTCACTGTGGGGGTGTGAGACATGGTGTACAACTGATAGATTAATGTTTCACTATGGGGGTGTGAGACATGGTGTACAACTGATAGATGAATATTTCACTGTGGGGGTGTGAGACATGGTGTACAACTGATAGATGAATATTTCACTGTGGGGGTGTGAGACATGGTGTACAACTGATAGATGTATTCTTCACTGTGGGGGTGTGAGACATGGTGTACAACTGATAGATAAATGCTTCACCGTGGGGGTGTAAGACAAGGTGTACAACTGATAGTTGAACGCTTCACTGTGGGGGTGTGAGACATGGTGTACAACTGATAGGGGAATGCTTCACTGTCTGGGTGTGAGACATGGTGTACAACTGATAGATGCATGTTTCACTGTGTGGGTGTGAGACATGGTGTACAACTGATAGATAAATGTTTCACTGTGGGGTTGTGATACATGGTGTACAACTGATATATGAATGCTTCACTGTGGGGGTGTGGATCATGGTGTACAACTGATAGATGAATGCTTCACTGTGGGGGGGTGAGACATGGTGTACAACTGATAGATGAATGCTTCACTGTGGGTGTGTGATACACGGTGTACAACTGATAGATGAATGTTTCACTGTGGGGGTGTGGGTCATGGTGTACAACTGATAGATGAATGTTTCACTGTGGGGGTGTGAGACATGGTGTACAACTGATAGATAAATGTTTCACTGTGGGGTTGTGATACATGGTGTACAACTGATATATGAATGCTTCACTGTGGGGGTGTGGATCATGGTGTACAACTGATAGATGAATGCTTCACTGTGGGGGGGTGAGACATGGTGTACAACTGATAGATGAATGCTTCACTGTGGGTGTGTGATACACGGTGTACAACTGATAGATGAATGTTTAACTGTGGGGGTGTGGGTCATGGTGTACAACTGATAGATGAATGTTTCACTGTGGGGGTGTGAGACATGGTGTACAACTGATAGATGAATGTTTCACTGTGGGGTGTTAGACATGGTGTACAACTGATAGACGAATGCTTCACTGTGGGGGTGTGAGGCATGGTGTACAACTGATAGATGAATTTTTCACTGTGGGGGTGTGAGACATGGTGTATAACTGATAGATGAATGTTTCACTGTTGGGGTGTGAGACATGGAGTACAACTGATAGATGAATGTTTTACTGTGGGGGTGTGAGACATGGTGTACAACTGATAGATGAATGTTTCACTGTAGGGGTGTGATACATGGTGTACAACTGCTAAATGAATGTTTCACTGTAGGGGTGTGATATATGGTGTACAACTGCTAAATGAATGTTTCACTGTTTGGGTGTGAGACATGGTGTACAACTGATAGATGAATTCTTCACTGTGGGGGTGTGAGACATGGTGTACAACTGATAGATTAATTTTTCACTGTGGGGGTTTGAGACATGTTGTACAACTCATAGGTTAACGTTTCACTGTGGCAGTATACTAGATACAGTACAACGAAGGTGAAATCTTTAATGTGGTGGTGTGAGACATGGTGTACAACTGATAGATTAATGCTTCACCGTGGGGTTGTGAGACATGGTGTACAACTGATAGTTGAATGCTTAACTGTAGGGGTGTGAGCCATGGTGTACAACTGATAGATGAATGTTTCACTGTAGTAGTGTGAGACATGGTGTACAACTGATAGATTAATGTTTCACTGTGGGGGTGTGATACGCGTGTACAACTGACAGATGAATGTTTCACTGTGGGGGTGTGGGTCATGTTGTACAATTCATAGGTGAACGTTTCACTGTGGCAGTATACTAGCTACAGTACAAAGAAGGTGAAAGCTTTAATGTGGTGGTGTGAGACATGGTGTACAACTGATAGATGAATGTTTCACTGTAGGGGTGTGAGACATGGTGTACAACTGATAGATGAATGCTTCACTGTTGGGGTGTGAGACATGGTGTACAACTGATAGATGAATGTTTCACTGTGGGGGTGTGAGACATGGTGTACAACTGATAGATGAATATTTCACTGTGGGGGTGTGAGACATGGAGTACAACTGATAGATGAATGTTTCACTGTGGGGGTGTGAGACATGGTGTACAACTAATAGATGAATGTTTCACTGTGGGGGTGTGAGACATGGTGTACAACTGATAGATGAATATTTCACCGTGGGGGTGTGAGACATGGTGTACAACTGATAGATGAATGCTTCACTGTGGGGGTGTGAGACATGGTGTACAACTGATAGATGAATGCTTCACTGTGGGGTGTGAGACATGGTATACAACTGATAGATAAATGTTTCACTGTGGGGGTGTGAGACATGGTGTACAACTGAAAGATGAATGTTTCACTGTGGGGGTGTGAGCCATGGTGTACACTTCATAGGTGAACGTTTCACTGTGGCAGTATACTAGCTACAGTACAACGAAGGTGAAAGATTTAATGTGGTGGTGTGAGACATGGTGTACAACTGATAGATGAATGCTTCACTCTGGGGGTGTGAGACATGGTGTACAACTTTTAGATGAATGTTTCACTGTGTGGGTGTGAGACATGGTGTACAACTGATAGAATAATGTTTCACTGTGGGGGTGTGAGACATGGTGTACAACTGATAGATGAATGTTTCACTGTGGGGTGTGAGACATGGTGTACAACTGATAGATGAATGCTTCACTGTGGGGGTGTAAGGCAAGGTGTACAACTGATAGTTGAATGCTTCACTGTGGGGGTGTGAGACATGTTGTACAACTGATAGATGAATGCTTCACTGTGGGGGTGTCAGACATGGTGTACAACTGATAGTTGAATGCTTCACTGTGGGGGTGTGAGACATGTTGTACAACTGATAGATGAATGTTTCACTGTGGGGTTGTGATACATGGTGTACAACTGATAGATGAATGATTCACTGTGGGGGTGTGAGACATGGTGTTTAACTGATAGATGAATGTTTCACTGTGGGTGTGTGAGACATGGTGTACAACTGATAGATGAATGCTTCACTGTGGGGGTGTGAGACATGTTGTACAACTGATAGATGAATGCTTCACTGTGGGGGTGTGAGACATGGTGTACAACTGATAGATTAATGTTTCACTATGGGGGTGTGAGACATGGTGTACAACTGATAGATGAATATTTCACTGTGGGGGTGTGAGACATGGTGTACAACTGATAGATGAATATTTCACTGTGGGGGTGTGAGACATGGTGTACAACTGATAGATGTATTCTTCACTGTGGGGGTGTGAGACATGGTGTACAACTGATAGATAAATGCTTCACCGTGGGGGTGTAAGACAAGGTGTACAACTGATAGTTGAACGCTTCACTGTGGGGGTGTGAGACATGGTGTACAACTGATAGGGGAATGCTTCACTGTCTGGGTGTGAGACATGGTGTACAACTGATAGATGCATGTTTCACTGTGTGGGTGTGAGACATGGTGTACAACTGATAGATAAATGTTTCACTGTGGGGTTGTGATACATGGTGTACAACTGATATATGAATGCTTCACTGTGGGGGTGTGGATCATGGTGTACAACTGATAGATGAATGCTTCACTGTGGGGGGGTGAGACATGGTGTACAACTGATAGATGAATGCTTCACTGTGGGTGTGTGATACACGGTGTACAACTGATAGATGAATGTTTCACTGTGGGGGTGTGGGTCATGGTGTACAACTGATAGATGAATGTTTCACTGTGGGGGTGTGAGACATGGTGTACAACTGATAGATGAATGTTTCACTGTGGGGTGTTAGACATGGTGTACAACTGATAGACGAATGCTTCACTGTGGGGGTGTGAGGCATGGTGTACAACTGATAGATGAATATTTCACTGTGGGGGTGTGAGACATGGTGTATAACTGATAGATGAATGTTTCACTGTTGGGGTGTGAGACATGGAGTACAACTGATAGATGAATGTTTTACTGTGGGGGTGTGAGACATGGTGTACAACTGATAGATGAATGTTTCACTGTAGGGGTGTGATACATGGTGTACAACTGCTAAATGAATGTTTCACTGTAGGGGTGTGATATATGGTGTACAACTGCTAAATGAATGTTTCACTGTTGGGGTGTGAGACATGGTGTACAACTGATAGATGAATTCTTCACTGTGGGGGTGTGAGACATGGTGTACAACTGATAGATTAATTTTTCACTGTGGGGGTTTGAGACATGGTGTACAACTGATAGATGAATGTGTTTCACTACGGGGGTGTGAGACATGGTGTACAACTCATAGGTGAACGTTTCACTCTGGCAGTATACTAGCTACAGTACAACGAAGGTGAAAGCTTTAATGTTTCACTGTGTGGGTGTGAGACATGGTGTACAACTGATAGATGAATGCTTCACTGTTGGGATGTGAGACATGGCGTACAACTGATAGATGAATGTTTCACTGTGGGGGTGTGAGACATGGTGTACAACTGATAGATGAATGCTTCACTGTGGGGTTGTGAATCATGGTGTGCAACTGATAGATGAATGTTTCACTGTGGGGGTGTGAGACATGGAGTTCAACTGATAGATGAATGTTTCACTGTGGGGGTGTGAGACATGTTGTACAACTGATAGATGAATGTTTCACTGTAGAGGTGTGATACATGATGTACAACTGCCAAATGAATTTTTCACTGTGGGGGTGTGATGCATGGTGTACAACTGATAGATGAATGCTTCACTGTGGGGTGTGAGACATGGTATACAACTGATAGATGAATGTTTCACTGTGGGGGTGTGAGACATGGTGTACAACTTATATATGAATGTTTCACTGTGTGGGTGTGAGACATGGTGTACAACTGATAAATGAATGTTTCACTGTGGGGGGGTGAGACATGGTGTACAACTGATAGATGAATGTTTCACTGTGGGGGTGTGATACATGGTATACAACTGATAGATTAATGTTTCACTGTGGGGGTGTGAGACATGGTGTACAACTGATAGATGAATGTGTTTCACTGTGGGGCTGTGAGACATGGTGTACAACTGATAGATGAATGTTTCACTGTGGGGGTGTGAGACATGGTGTACAACTCATAGGTGAACGTTTCACTGTGGCAGTATACTAGCTACAGTACAACGAAGGTGAAAGCTTTAATGTGGTGGTATGAGACATGGTGTACAACTGGTAGATGAATGTTTCACTGTGGGGGTGTGAGACATGGTGTACAACTGATAGATGAATGTTTCACTGTGGGGGTGTGAGACATGGTGTTCTACTGATAGATGAATGTTTCACTGTGGGGGGCTAAGACATGGTGTACAACTGATAGATGAATGTTTCACTGTCGGGGTGTGAGACATGTTGTACAACTGATAGATGAATGTTTCACTGTGGGTGTGTTAGACATGGTGTACAACTGATAGATGAATGTTTCACTGTTGGGGTGTGAGACATTATGTACAACTGATAGATGAATGTTTCACAGTGGGAGTGTGAGACATGGTGTACACATGATAGATGAATGTTTCACTGTGGGGGTGTGAGACATGTTGTACAACTCATAGGTTAACGTTTCACTGTGGCAGTATACTAGATACAGTACAACGAAGGTGAAAGCTTTAATGTGGTGGTGTGAGACATGGTGTACAACTGATAGATTAATGCTTCACCGTGGGGTTGTGAGACATGGTGTACAACTGATAGTTGAATGCTTTACTGTGGGGGTGTGAGCCATGGTGTACAACTGATAGATGAATGTTTCACTGTAGGGGTGTGAGACATGGTGTACAACTGATAGATTAATGTTTCACTGTGGGGGTGTGATACACGTGTACAACTGACAGATGAATGTTTCACTGTGGGGGTGTGGGTCATTTTGTACAATTCATAGGTGAATGTTTCACTGTGGCAGTATACTAGCTACAGTACAACGAAGGTGAAAGCTTTAATGTGGTGGTGTGAGACATGGTGTACAACTGATAGATGAATGTTTCACTGTAGGGGTGTGAGACATGGTGTACAACTGATAGATGAATGCTTCACTGTTGGGGTGTGAGACATGGTGTACAACTGATAGATGAATGTTTCACTGTGGGGGTGTGAGACATGGTGTACAACTGATAGATGAATATTTCACTGTGGGGGTGTGAGACATAGAGTACAACTGATAGATGAATGTTTCACTGTGGGGGTGTGAGACATGGTGTACAACTAATAGATGAATGTTTCACTGTGGGGGTGTGAGACATGGTGTACAACTGATAGATGAATATTTCACTGTGGGGGTGTGAGACATGGTGTACAACTGATAGATGAATGCTTCACTGTGGGGGTGTGAGACATGGTGTACAACTGATAGATGAATGCTTCACTGTGGGGTGTGAGACATGGTATACATCTGATAGATAAATGTTTCACTGTGGGGGTGTGAGACATGGTGTACAACTGAAAGATGAATGTTTCACTGTGGGGGTGTGAGCCATGGTGTACACTTCATAGGTGAACGTTTCACTGTGGCAGTATACTAGCTACAGTACAACGAAGGTGAAAGATTTAATGTGGTGGTGTGAGACATGGTGTACAACTGATAGATGAATGCTTCACTCTGGGGGTGTGAGACATGGTGTACAACTTTTAGATGAATGTTTCACTGTGTGGGTGTGAGACATGGTGTACAACTGATAGAATAATGTTTCACTGTGGGGGTGTGAGACATGGTGTACAACTGATAGATGAATGTTTCACTGTGGGGGTGTGGGACATGGTGTACAACTGATAGATGAATGCTTCACTGTGGGGGTGTAAGGCAAGGTGTACAACTGATAGTTGAATGCTTCACTGTGGGGGTGTGAGACATGTTGTACAACTGATAGATGAATGCTTCACTGTGGGGGTGTGAGACATGGTGTACAACTGATAGTTGAATGCTTCACTGTGGGGGTGTGAGACATGTTGTACAACTGATAGATGAATGTTTCACTGTGGGGTTGTGATACATGGTGTACAACTGATAGTTGAATGCTTCACTGTGGGGGTGTGAGACATGGTGTACAACTGATAGATGAATGTTTCACTGTGGGGGTGTGAGACATGGTGTACAACTGATAGATGAATGCTTCACTGTGGGGGTGTGAGACATTTTGTACAACTGATAGATGAATGCTTCACTGTGGGGGTGTGAGACATGGTGTACAACTGATAGATGAATGTTTCACTGTGGGGGGGTGAGACATGGTGTAGAACTTTTAGATGAATATTTTACTGTGTGGGTGTGAGACATGGTGTACAACTGATAGAATAATGTTTCACTGTGGGGGTGTGAGACATGGTGTACAACTGATAGATGAATGTTTCACTGTGGGGGTGTGAGACATGGTGTACAACTGATAGATGAATGTTTCACTTTGGGGGTGTGAGACATGGTGTATAACTGATAGATGAATGTTTCACTGTGGGGGTGTGAGACATGGTGTACAACTGATAGATGAATGTTTCACTGTGGGGATGTGAGACATGGTGTACAACTGATAGATGATTGCTTCACTGTGGGGGTGTGAGACATGGTGTACAACTTTTAGATGAATATTTTACTGTGTGGGTGTGAGACATGGTGTACAACTGATAGATGAATTTTTCACTGTGGTGGTGTGAGACATGGTGTACAACTGATAGATGAATGTTTCCCTGTCGGGGTGTGAGACATGGTGTACAACTGATAGATGAATGTTTCACTGTGGGGGTGTGAGACATGGAGTTCAACTGATAGATGAATGCTTCACTGTGGGGGTGTGAGACATGGTGTGCAACTGATAGATTAATGTTTCACTGTGGGGGTGTGAGACATGGAGTTCAACTGATAGATGAATGTTTCACTGTGAGGGTGTGAGACATGGTGTACAACTGATAGATGAATGTTTTACTGTGGGGGTGTGAGACATGGTGTACAACTGATAGATGAATGTTTCACTGTAGGGGTGTGATACATGGTGTACAACTGCTAAATGAATGTTTCACTGTAGGGGTGTGATATATGGTGTACAACTGCTAAATGAATGTTTCACTGTTGGGGTGTGAGACATGGTGTACAACTGATAGATGAATGCTTCACTGTGGGGGTGTGAGACATGTTGTACAACTGATAGATGAATGCTTCACTGTGGGGGTGTGAGACATGGTGTACAACTGATAGATTAATGTTTCACTCTGGGGTGTGAGACATGGTGTACTGCTGATAGATGAGTATTTCACTGTTGTGGTGTGAGACATGGTGTACAACTGATAGATTAATGTTTCACTGTGGGGGTGTGAGACATGGTGTACAACTGATAGATGAATTCTTCACTGTGGGGGTGTGAGACATGGTGTACAACTGATAGATGAATGTTTCACTGTGGGGGTGTGAGACATGGTGTACAACTGATAGATGAATGTTTCACTGTGGGGGTGTGAGACATGGTGTATAACTGATAGATGAAGGTTTCACTGTGGGGGTGTGAGACATGGTGCACAACTGATAGATGAATGTTTCACTGTGGGGGTGTGAGACATGGTGTACAACTGATAGATGAATGTTTCTCTGTGGGGATGTGATACATGGTATACAACTGATAGATTAATGTTTCACTGTGGGGGTGTGAGACATGGTGTACAACTGATAGATGAATGTTTCAATCTGGGGGTGTGAGACATGGTGTACAACTGATGGATGAACGTTTCACTGTGGCAGTATACTAGCTACAGTACAACATAGGTGAAAGCTTTAAAGTGGTGGTATGAGACATGGTGTACAACTGGTAGATGAATGTTTCACTGTGGGGGTTTGAGACATGGTGTACAACTGATAGATGAATGTTTCACTGTGGGGGTGTGAGACATGGTGTACAACTGATAGATGAATGTTTCACTGTGGGGGTGTGAGACATGGTGTACAACTGATAGATGAATATTTCACTGTGGGGGTGTGAGACATAGAGTACAACTGATAGATGAATGTTTCACTGTGGGGGTGTGAGACATGGTGTACAACTAATAGATGAATGTTTCACTGTGGGGGTGTGAGACATGGTGTACAACTGATAGATGAATATTTCACTGTGGGGGTGTGAGACATGGTGTACAACTGATAGATGAATGCTTCACTGTGGGGGTGTGAGACATGGTGTACAACTGATAGATGAATGCTTCACTGTGGGGTGTGAGACATGGTATACATCTGATAGATAAATGTTTCACTGTGGGGGTGTGAGACATGGTGTACAACTGAAAGATGAATGTTTCACTGTGGGGGTGTGAGCCATGGTGTACACTTCATAGGTGAACGTTTCACTGTGGCAGTATACTAGCTACAGTACAACGAAGGTGAAAGATTTAATGTGGTGGTGTGAGACATGGTGTACAACTGATAGATGAATGCATCACTCTGGGGGTGTGAGACATGATGTACAACTTTTAGATGAATGTTTCACTGTGTGGGTGTGAGACATGGTGTACAACTCATAGAATAATGTTTCACTGTGGGGGTGTGAGACATGGTGTACAACTGATAGATGAATGTTTCACTGTGGGGGTGTGGGACATGGTGTACAACTGATAGATGAATGCTTCACTGTGGGGGTGTAAGGCAAGGTGTACAACTGATAGTTGAATGCTTCACTGTGGGGGTGTGAGACATGTTGTACAACTGATAGATGAATGTTTCACTGTGGGTGTGTTAGACATGGTGTACAACTGATAGATGAATGTTTCACTGTTGGGGTGTGAGACATTATGTACAACTTATAGATGAATGTTTCACAGTGGGAGTGTGAGACATGGTGTACACATGATAGATGAATGTTTCACTGTGGGGGTGTGAGACATGTTGTACAACTCATAGGTTAACGTTTCACTGTGGCAGTATACTAGATACAGTACAACGAAGGTGAAAGCTTTAATGTGGTGGTGTGGGACATGGTGTACAACTGATAGATTAATGCTTCACCGTGGGGTTGTGAGACATGGTGTACAACTGATAGTTGAATGCTTTACTGTGGGGGTGTGAGCCATGGTGTACAACTGATAGATGAATGTTTCACTGTAGTAGTGTGAGACATGGTGTACAACTGATAGATTAATGTTTCACTGTGGGGGTGTGATACACGTGTACAACTGACAGATGAATGTTTCACTGTGGGGGTGTGGGTCATGTTGTACAATTCATAGGTGAACGTTTCACTGTGGCAGTATACTAGCTACAGTACAAAGAAGGTGAAAGCTTTAATGTGGTGGTGTGAGACATGGTGTACAACTGATAGATGAATGTTTCACTGTAGGGGTGTGAGACATGGTGTACAACTGATAGATGAATGCTTCACTGTTGGGGTGTGAGACATGGTGTACAACTGATAGATGAATGTTTCACTGTAGGGGTGTGAGACATGGTGTACAACTGATAGATGAATATTTCACTGTGGGGGTGTGAGACATGGAGTACAACTGATAGATGAATGTTTCACTGTGGGGGTGTGAGACATGGTGTACAACTGATAGATGAATGTTTCACTGTGGGGGTGTGAGACATGGTGTACAACTGATAGATGAATGCTTCACTGTGGGGTGTGAGACATGGTATACAACTGATAGATAAATGTTTCACTGTGGGGGTGTGAGACATGGTGTACAACTGAAAGATGAATGTTTCACTGTGGGGGTGTGAGCCATGGTGTACACTTCATAGGTGAACGTTTCACTGTGGCAGTATACTAGCTACAGTACAACGAAGGTGAAAGATTTAATGTGGTGGTGTGAGACATGGTGTACAACTGATAGATGAATGCTTCACTCTGGGGGTGTGAGACATGGTGAACAACTTTTAGATGAATGTTTCACTGTGTGGGTGTGAGACATGGTGTACAACTGATAGAATAATGTTTCACTGTGGGGGTGTGAGACATGGTGTACAACTGATAGATGAATGTTTCACTGTGGGGTGTGAGACATGGTGTACAACTGATAGATGAATGCTTCACTGTGGGGGTGTAAGGCAAGGTGTACAACTGATAGTTGAATGCTTCACTGTGGGGGTGTGAGACATGTTGTACAACTGATAGATGAATGCTTCACTGTGGGGGTGTCAGACATGGTGTACAACTGATAGTTGAATGCTTCACTGTGGGGGTGTGAGACATGTTGTACAACTGATAGATGAATGTTTCACTGTGGGGTTGTGATACATGGTGTACAACTGATAGATGAATGATTCACTGTGGGGGTGTGAGACATGGTGTACAACTGATAGATGAATGTTTCACTGTGGGGGTGTGAGACATGGTGTACAACTGATAGATGAATGCTTCACTGTGGGGGTGTGAGACATGTTGTACAACTGATAGATGAATGCTTCACTGTGGGGGTGTGAGACATGGTGTACAACTGATAGATTAATGTTTCACTATGGGGGTGTGAGACATGGTGTACAACTGATAGATGAATATTTCACTGTGGGGGTGAGAGACATGGTGTACAACTGATAGATGAATATTTCACTGTGGGGGTGTGAGACATGGTGTACAACTGATAGATGTATTCTTCACTGTGGGGGTGTGAGACATGGTGTACAACTGATAGATAAATGCTTCACCGTGGGGGTGTAAGACAAGGTGTACAACTGATAGTTGAACGCTTCACTGTGGGGGTGTGAGACATGGTGTACAACTGATAGGGGAATGCTTCACTGTCTGGGTGTGAGACATGGTGTACAACTGATAGATGCATGTTTCACTGTGTGGGTGTGAGACATGGTGTACAACTGATAGATGAATGTTTCACTGTGGGGTTGTGATACATGGTGTACAACTGATATATGAATGCTTCACTGTGGGGGTGTGGGTCATGGTGTACAACTGATAGATGAATGCTTCACTGTGGGGGGGTGAGACATGGTGTACAACTGATAGATGAATGCTTCACTGTGGGTGTGTGATACACGGTGTACAACTGATAGATGAATGTTTCACTGTGGGGGTGTGGGTCATGGTGTACAACTGATAGATGAATGTTTCACTGTGGGGGTGTGAGACATGGTGTACAACTGATAGATGAATGTTTCACTGTGGGGTGTTAGACATGGTGTACAACTGATAGACGAATGCTTCACTGTGGGGGTGTGAGGCATGGTGTACAACTGATAGATGAATATTTCACTGTGGGGGTGTGAGACATGGTGTATAACTGATAGATGAATGTTTCACTGTTGGGGTGTGAGACATGGAGTTCAACTGATAGATGAATGTTTTACTGTGGGGGTGTGAGACATGGTGTACAACTGATAGATGAATGTTTCACTGTAGGGGTGTGATACATGGTGTACAACTGCTAAATGAATGTTTCACTGTAGGGGTGTGATACATGGTGTACAACTGCTAAATGAATGTTTCACTGTTGGGGTGTGAGACATGGTGTACAACTGATAGATGAATGCTTCACTGTGGGGGTGTGAGACATGTTGTACAACTGATAGATGAATGCTTCACTGTGGGGGTGTGAGACATGGTGTACAACTGATAGATTAATGTTTCACTCTGGGGTGTGAGACATGGTGTACTGCTGATAGATGAATATTTCACTGTTGTGGTGTGAGACATGGTGTACAACTGAAAGATTAATGTTTCACTGTGGGGGTGTGAGACATGGTGTACAACTGATAGATGAATTCTTCACTGTGGGGGTGTGAGACATGGTGTACAACTGATAGATGAATGTTTCACTGTGGGGGTGTGAGACATGGTACACAACTGATAGATGAATGTTTCACTGTGGGGGTGTGAGACATGGTGTTCAATTAATAGATGAATGCTTCACTGTGGGGGTGTGAGACATGGTGTACAACTGATGGATGAATGTTTCACTTGGGGGTGTGAGACATGGTGTACAACTGATAGATGAATGTTTCACTGTGGGGGTGTGAGACATGGTGTATAACTGATAGATGAAGGTTTCACTGTGGGGGTGTGAGACATGGTGCACAACTGATAGATGAATGTTTCACTGTGGGGGTGTGAGACATGGTGTACAACTGATAGATGAATGTTTCTCTGTGGGGGTGTGATACATGGTATACAACTGATAGATTAATGTTTCACTGTGGGGGTGTGAGACATGGTGTACAACTGATAGATGAATGTTTCAATCTGGGGGTGTGAGACATGGTGTACAACTGATGGATGAACGTTTCACTGTGGCAGTATACTAGCTACAGTACAACAGAGGTGAAAGCTTTAATGTGGTGGTATGAGACATGGTGTACAACTGGTAGATGAATGTTTCACTGTGGGGGTTTGAGACATGGTGTACAACTGATAGATGTATGTTTCACTGTGGGGGTGTGAGACATGGTGTACAACTGATAGATGAATGTTTCACTGTGGGGGTGTGAGACATGGTGTACAACTGATAGATGAATGTTTCACTGTGGGGGTGTGAGACATGGTGTACAACTGATAGATGAATATTTCACTGTGGGGGTGTGAGACATAGAGTACAACTGATAGATGAATGTTTCACTGTGGGGGTGTGAGACATGGTGTACAACTAATAGATGAATGTTTCACTGTGGGGGTGTGAGACATGGTGTACAACTGATAGATGAATATTTCACTGTGGGGGTGTGAGACATGGTGTACAACTGATAGATGAATGCTTCACTGTGGGGGTGTGAGACATGGTGTACAACTGATAGATGAATGCTTCACTGTGGGGTGTGAGACATGGTATACATCTGATAGATAAATGTTTCACTGTGGGGGTGTGAGACATGGTGTACAACTGAAAGATGAATGTTTCACTGTGGGGGTGTGAGCCATGGTGTACACTTCATAGGTGAACGTTTCACTGTGGCAGTATACTAGCTACAGTACAACGAAGGTGAAAGATTTAATGTGGTGGTGTGAGACATGGTGTACAACTGATAGATGAATGCTTCACTCTGGGGGTGTGAGACATGGTGTACAACTTTTAGATGAATGTTTCACTGTGTGGGTGTGAGACATGGTGTACAACTGATAGAATAATGTTTCACTGTGGGGGTGTGAGACATGGTGTACAACTGATAGATGAATGTTTCACTGTGGGGGTGTGGGACATGGTGTACAACTGATAGATGAATGCTTCACTGTGGGGGTGTAAGGCAAGGTGTACAACTGATAGTTGAATGCTTCACTGTGGGGGTGTGAGACATGTTGTACAACTGATAGATGAATGTTTCACTGTGGGTGTTTTAGACATGGTGTACAACTGATAGATGAATGTTTCACTGTTGGGGTGTGAGACATTATGTACAACTTATAGATGAATGTTTCACAGTGGGAGTGTGAGACATGGTGTACACATGATAGATGAATGTTTCACTGTGGGGGTGTGAGACATGTTGTACAACTCATAGGTTAACGTTTCACTGTGGCAGTATACTAGATACAGTACAACGAAGGTGAAAGCTTTAATGTGGTGGTGTGGGACATGGTGTACAACTGATAGATTAATGCTTCGCCGTGGGGTTGTGAGACATGGTGTACAACTGATAGTTGAATGCTTTACTCTGGGGGTGTGAGCCATGGTGTACAACTGATAGATGAATGTTTCACTGTAGTAGTGTGAGACATGGTATACAACTGATAGATTAATGTTTCACTGTGGGGGTGTGATACTCGTGTACAACTGACAGATGAATGTTTCACTGTGGGGGTGTGGGTCATGTTGTACAATTCATAGGTGAACGTTTCACTGTGGCAGTATACTAGCTACAGTACAAAGAAGGTGAAAGCTTTAATGTGGTGGTGTGACACATGGTGTACAACTGATAGATGAATGTTTCACTGTAGGGGTGTGAGACATGGTGTACAACTGATAGATGAATGCTTCACTGTTGGGGTGTGAGACATGGTGTACAACTGATAGATGAATGTTTCACTGTGGGGGTGTGAGACATGGTGTACAACTGATAGATGAATATTTCACTGTGGGGGTGTGAGACATGGAGTACAACTGATAGATGAATGTTTCACTGTGGGGGTGTGAGACATGGTGTACAACTGATAGATGAATGTTTCACTGTGGGGGTGTGAGACATGGTGTACAACTGATAGATGAATATTTCACCGTGGGGGTGTGAGACATGGTGTACAACTGATAGATGAATGCTTCACTGTGGGGGTGTGAGACATGGTGTACAACTGATAGATGAATGCTTCACTGTGGGGTGTGAGACATGGTATACAACTGATAGATAAATGTTTCACTGTGGGGGTGTGAGACATGGTGTTCAACTGAAAGATGAATGTTTCACTGTGGGGGTGTGAGCCATGGTGTACACTTCATAGGTGAACGTTTCACTGTGGCAGTATACTAGCTACAGTACAACGAAGGTGAAAGATTTAATGTGGTGGTGTGAGACATGGTGTACAACTGATAGATGAATGCTTCACTCTGGGGGTGTGAGACATGGTGTACAACTTTTAGATGAATGTTTCACTGTGTGGGTGTGAGACATGGTGTACAACTGATAGAATAATGTTTCACTGTGGGGGTGTGAGACATGGTGTACAACTGATAGATGAATGTTTCACTGTGGGGTGTGAGACATGGTGTACAACTGATAGATGAATGCTTCACTGTGGGGGTGTAAGGCAAGGTGTACAACTGATAGTTGAATGCTTCACTGTGGGGGTGTGAGACATGTTGTACAACTGATAGATGAATGCTTCACTGTGGGGGTGTCAGACATGGTGTACAACTGATAGTTGAATGCTTCACTGTGGGGGTGTGAGACATGTTGTACAACTGATAGATGAATGTTTCACTGTGGGGTTGTGATACATGGTGTATAACTGATAGATGAATGATTCACTGTGGGGGTGTGAGACATGGTGTACAACTGATAGTTGAATGCTTTACTGTGGGGGTGTGAGCCATGGTGTACAACTGATAGATGAATGTTTCACTGTAGTAGTGTGAGACATGGTGTACAACTGATAGATTAATGTTTCACTGTGGGGGTGTGATACACGTGTACAACTGACAGATGAATGTTTCACTGTGGGGGTGTGGGTCATGTTGTACAATTCATAGGTGAACGTTTCACTGTGGCAGTATACTAGCTACAGTACAAAGAAGGTGAAAGCTTTAATGTGGTGGTGTGAGACATGATGTACAACTGATAGATGAATGTTTCACTGTAGGGGTGTGAGACATGGTGTACAACTGATAGATGAATGCTTCACTGTTGGGGTGTGAGACATGGTGTACAACTGATAGATGAATGTTTCACTGTAGGGGTGTGAGACATGGTGTACAACTGATAGATGAATATTTCACTGTGGGGGTGTGAGACATGGAGTACAACTGATAGATGAATGTTTCACTGTGGGGGTGTGAGACATGGTGTACAACTGATAGATGAATGTTTCACTGTGGGGGTGTGAGACATGGTGTACAACTGATAGATGAATGCTTCACTGTGGGGTGTGAGACATGGTATACAACTGATAGATAAATGTTTCACTGTGGGGGTGTGAGACATGGTGTACAACTGAAAGATGAATGTTTCACTGTGGGGGTGTGAGCCATGGTGTACACTTCATAGGTGAACGTTTCACTGTGGCAGTATACTAGCTACAGTACAACGAAGGTGAAAGATTTAATGTGGTGGTGTGAGACATGGTGTACAACTGATAGATGAATGCTTCACTCTGGGGGTGTGAGACATGGTGTACAACTTTTAGATGAATGTTTCACTGTGTGGGTGTGAGACATGGTGTACAACTGATAGAATAATGTTTCACTGTGGGGGTGTGAGACATGGTGTACAACTGATAGATGAATGTTTCACTGTGGGGTGTGAGACATGGTGTACAACTGATAGATGAATGCTTCACTGTGGGGGTGTAAGGCAAGGTGTACAACTGATAGTTGAATGCTTCACTGTGGGGGTGTGAGACATGTTGTACAACTGATAGATGAATGCTTCACTGTGGGGGTGTCAGACATGGTGTACAACTGATAGTTGAATGCTTCACTGTGGGGGTGTGAGACATGTTGTACAACTGATAGATGAATGTTTCACTGTGGGGTTGTGATACATGGTGTACAACTGATAGATGAATGATTCACTGTGGGGGTGTGAGACATGGTGTACAACTGATAGATGAATGTTTCACTGTGGGGGTGTGAGACATGGTGTACAACTGATAGATGAATGCTTCACTGTGGGGGTGTGAGACATGTTGTACAACTGATAGATGAATGCTTCACTGTGGGGGTGTGAGACATGGTGTACAACTGATAGATTAATGTTTCACTATGGGGGTGTGAGACATGGTGTACAACTGATAGATGAATATTTCACTGTGGGGGTGAGAGACATGGTGTACAACTGATAGATGAATATTTCACTGTGGGGGTGTGAGACATGGTGTACAACTGATAGATGTATTCTTCACTGTGGGGGTGTGAGACATGGTGTACAACTGATAGATAAATGCTTCACCGTGGGGGTGTAAGACAAGGTGTACAACTGATAGTTGAACGCTTCACTGTGGGGGTGTGAGACATGGTGTACAACTGATAGGGGAATGCTTCACTGTCTGGGTGTGAGACATGGTGTACAACTGATAGATGCATGTTTCACTGTGTGGGTGTGAGACATGGTGTACAACTGATAGATGAATGTTTCACTGTGGGGTTGTGATACATGGTGTACAACTGATATATGAATGCTTCACTGTGGGGGTGTGGGTCATGGTGTACAACTGATAGATGAATGCTTCACTGTGGGGGGGTGAGACATGGTGTACAACTGATAGATGAATGCTTCACTGTGGGTGTGTGATACACGGTGTACAACTGATAGATGAATGTTTCACTGTGGGGGTGTGGGTCATGGTGTACAACTGATAGATGAATGTTTCACTGTGGGGGTGTGAGACATGGTGTACAACTGATAGATGAATGTTTCACTGTGGGGTGTTAGACATGGTGTACAACTGATAGACGAATGCTTCACTGTGGGGGTGTGAGGCATGGTGTACAACTGATAGATGAATATTTCACTGTGGGGGTGTGAGACATGGTGTATAACTGATAGATGAATGTTTCACTGTTGGGGTGTGAGACATGGTGTACAACTGCTAAATGAATGTTTCACTGTAGGGGTGTGATACATGGTGTACAACTGCTAAATGAATGTTTCACTGTTGGGGTGTGAGACATGGTGTACAACTGATAGATGAATGCTTCACTGTGGGGGTGTGAGACATGTTGTACAACTGATAGATGAATGCTTCACTGTGGGGGTGTGAGACATGGTGTACAACTGATAGATTAATGTTTCACTCTGGGGTGTGAGACATGGTGTACTGCTGATAGATGAATATTTCACTGTTGTGGTGTGAGACATGGTGTACAACTGAAAGATTAATGTTTCACTGTGGGGGTGTGAGACATGGTGTACAACTGATAGATGAATTCTTCACTGTGGGGGTGTGAGACATGGTGTACAACTGATAGATGAATGTTTCACTGTGGGGGTGTGAGACATGGTACACAACTGATAGATGAATGTTTCACTGTGGGGGTGTGAGACATGGTGTTCAATTAATAGATGAATGCTTCACTGTGGGGGTGTGAGACATGGTGTACAACTGATGGATGAATGTTTCACTTGGGGGTGTGAGACATGGTGTACAACTGATAGATGAATGTTTCACTGTGGGGGTGTGAGACATGGTGTATAACTGATAGATGAAGGTTTCACTGTGGGGGTGTGAGACATGGTGCACAACTGATAGATGAATGTTTCACTGTGGGGGTGTGAGACATGGTGTACAACTGATAGATGAATGTTTCTCTGTGGGGGTGTGATACATGGTATACAACTGATAGATTAATGTTTCACTGTGGGGGTGTGAGACATGGTGTACAACTGATAGATGAATGTTTCAATCTGGGGGTGTGAGACATGGTGTACAACTGATGGATGAACGTTTCACTGTGGCAGTATACTAGCTACAGTACAACAGAGGTGAAAGCTTTAATGTGGTGGTATGAGACATGGTGTACAACTGGTAGATGAATGTTTCACTGTGGGGGTTTGAGACATGGTGTACAACTGATAGATGTATGTTTCACTGTGGGGGTGTGAGACATGGTGTACAACTGATAGATGAATGTTTCACTGTGGGGGTGTGAGACATGGTGTACAACTGATAGATGAATGTTTCACTGTGGGGGTGTGAGACATGGTGTACAACTGATAGATGAATATTTCACTGTGGGGGTGTGAGACATAGAGTACAACTGATAGATGAATGTTTCACTGTAGGGGTGTGAGACATGGTGTACAACTAATAGATGAATGTTTCACTGTGGGGGTGTGAGACATGGTGTACAACTGATAGATGAATATTTCACTGTGGGGGTGTGAGACATGGTGTACAACTGATAGATGAATGCTTCACTGTGGGGGTGTGAGACATGGTGTACAACTGATAGATGAATGCTTCACTGTGGGGTGTGAGACATGGTATACATCTGATAGATAAATGTTTCACTGTGGGGGTGTGAGACATGGTGTACAACTGAAAGATGAATGTTTCACTGTGGGGGTGTGAGCCATGGTGTACACTTCATAGGTGAACGTTTCACTGTGGCAGTATACTAGCTACAGTACAACGAAGGTGAAAGATTTAATGTGGTGGTGTGAGACATGGTGTACAACTGATAGATGAATGCTTCACTCTGGGGGTGTGAGACATGGTGTACAACTTTTAGATGAATGTTTCACTGTGTGGGTGTGAGACATGGTGTACAACTGATAGAATAATGTTTCACTGTGGGGGTGTGAGACATGGTGTACAACTGATAGATGAATGTTTCACTGTGGGGGTGTGGGACATGGTGTACAACTGATATATGAATGCTTCACTGTGGGGGTGTAAGGCAAGGTGTACAACTGATAGTTGAATGCTTCACTGTGGGGGTGTGAGACATGTTGTACAACTGATAGATGAATGTTTCACTGTGGGTGTTTTAGACATGGTGTACAACTGATAGATGAATGTTTCACTGTTGGGGTGTGAGACATTATGTACAACTTATAGATGAATGTTTCACAGTGGGAGTGTGAGACATGGTGTACACATGATAGATGAATGTTTCACTGTGGGGGTGTGAGACATGTTGTACAACTCATAGGTTAACGTTTCACTGTGGCAGTATACTAGATACAGTACAACGAAGGTGAAAGCTTTAATGTGGTGGTGTGGGACATGGTGTACAACTGATAGATTAATGCTTCACCGTGGGGTTGTGAGACATGGTGTACAACTGATAGTTGAATGCTTTACTCTGGGGGTGTGAGCCATGGTGTACAACTGATAGATGAATGTTTCACTGTAGTAGTGTGAGACATGGTATACAACTGATAGATTAATGTTTCACTGTGGGGGTGTGATACTCGTGTACAACTGACAGATGAATGTTTCACTGTGGGGGTGTGGGTCATGTTGTACAATTCATAGGTGAACGTTTCACTGTGGCAGTATACTAGCTACAGTACAAAGAAGGTGAAAGCTTTAATGTGGTGGTGTGACACATGGTGTACAACTGATAGATGAATGTTTCACTGTAGGGGTGTGAGACATGGTGTACAACTGATAGATGAATGCTTCACTGTTGGGGTGTGAGACATGGTGTACAACTGATAGATGAATGTTTCACTGTGGGGGTGTGAGACATGGTGTACAACTGATAGATGAATATTTCACTGTGGGGGTGTGAGACATGGAGTACAACTGATAGATGAATGTTTCACTGTGGGGGTGTGAGACATGGTGTACAACTGATAGATGAATGTTTCACTGTGGGGGTGTGAGACATGGTGTACAACTGATAGATGAATATTTCACCGTGGGGGTGTGAGACATGGTGTACAACTGATAGATGAATGCTTCACTGTGGGGGTGTGAGACATGGTGTACAACTGATAGATGAATGCTTCACTGTGGGGTGTGAGACATGGTATACAACTGATAGATAAATGTTTCACTGTGGGGGTGTGAGACATGGTGTTCAACTGAAAGATGAATGTTTCACTGTGGGGGTGTGAGCCATGGTGTACACTTCATAGGTGAACGTTTCACTGTGGCAGTATACTAGCTACAGTACAACGAAGGTGAAAGATTTAATGTGGTGGTGTGAGACATGGTGTACAACTGATAGATGAATGCTTCACTCTGGGGGTGTGAGACATGGTGTACAACTTTTAGATGAATGTTTCACTGTGTGGGTGTGAGACATGGTGTACAACTGATAGAATAATGTTTCACTGTGGGGGTGTGAGACATGGTGTACAACTGATAGATGAATGTTTCACTGTGGGGTGTGAGACATGGTGTACAACTGATAGATGAATGCTTCACTGTGGGGGTGTAAGGCAAGGTGTACAACTGATAGTTGAATGCTTCACTGTGGGGGTGTGAGACATGTTGTACAACTGATAGATGAATGCTTCACTGTGGGGGTGTCAGACATGGTGTACAACTGATAGTTGAATGCTTCACTGTGGGGGTGTGAGACATGTTGTACAACTGATAGATGAATGTTTCACTGTGGGGTTGTGATACATGGTGTATAACTGATAGATGAATGATTCACTGTGGGGGTGTGAGACATGGTGTACAACTGATAGATGAATGTTTCACTGTGGGGGTGTGAGACATGGTGTACAACTGATAGATGAATGCTTCACTGTGGGGGTGTGAGACATGTTGTACAACTGATAGATGAATGCTTCACTGTGGGGGTGTGAGACATGGTGTACAACTGATAGATTAATGTTTCACTATGGGGGTGTGAGACATGGTGTACAACTGATAGATGAATATTTCACTGTGGGGGTGTGAGACATGGTGTACAACTGATAGATGAATATTTCACTGTGGGGGTGTGAGACATGGTGTACAACTGATAGATAAATGCTTCACCATGGGGGTGTAAGACAAGGTGTACAACTGATAGTTGAACGCTTCACTGTGGGGGTGTGAGACATGGTGTACAACTGATAGGGGAATGCTTCACTGTCTGGGTGTGAGACATGGTGTACAACTGATAGATGCATGTTTCACTGTGTGGGTGTTAGACATGGTGTACAACTGATAGATGAATGTTTCACTGTGGGGTTGTGATACATGGTGTACAACTGATATATGAATGCTTCACTGTGGGGGTGTGGGTCATGGTGTACAACTGATAGATGAACGCTTCACTGTGGGGGGGTGAGACATGGTGTACAACTGATAGATGAATGCTTCACTGTGGGTGTGTGATACACGGTGTACAACTGATAGATGAATGTTTCACTGTGGGGGTGTGGGTCATGGTGTACAACTGATAGATGAATGTTTCACTGTGGGGGTGTGAGACATGGTGTACAACTGATAGATGAATGTTTCACTGTGGGGTGTTAGACATGGTGTACAACTGATAGACGAATGCTTCACTGTGGGGGTGTGAGGCATGGTGTACAACTGATAGATGAATATTTCACTGTGGGGGTGTGAGACATGGTGTATAACTGATAGATGAATGTTTCACTGTTGGGGTGTGAGACATGGAGTTCAACTGATAGATGAATGTTTTACTGTGGGGGTGTGAGACATGGTGTACAACTGATAGATGAATGTTTCACTGTAGGGGTGTGATACATGGTGTACAACTGCTAAATGAATGTTTCACTGTAGGGGTGTGATACATGGTGTACAACTGCTAAATGAATGTTTCACTGTTGGGGTGTGAGACATGGTGTACAACTGATAGATGGATGCTTCACTGTGGGGGTGTGAGACATGTTGTACAACTGATAGATGAATGCTTCACTGTGGGGGTGTGAGACATGGTGTACAACTGATAGATTAATGTTTCACTCTGGGGTGTGAGACATGGTGTACTGCTGATAGATGAATATTTCACTGTTGTGGTGTGAGACATGGTGTACAACTGATAGATTAATGTTTCACTGTGGGGGTGTGAGACATGGTGTACAACTGATAGATGAATTCTTCACTGTGGGGGTGTGAGACATGGTGTACAACTGATAGATGAATGTTTCACTGTGGGGGTGTGAGACATGGTACACAACTGATAGATGAATGTTTCACTGTGGGGGTGTGAGACATGGTGTTCAATTAATAGATGAATTCTTCACTGTGGGGGTGTGAGACATGGTGTACAACTGATGGATGAATGTTTCACTTGGGGGTGTGAGACATGGTGTACAACTGATAGATGAATGTTTCACTGTGGGGGTGTGAGACATGGTGTATAACTGATAGATGAAGGTTTCACTGTGGGGGTGTGAGACATGGTGCACAACTGATAGATGAATGTTTCACTGTGGGGGTGTGAGACATGGTGTACAACTGATAGATGAATGTTTCTCTGTGGGGGTGTGATACATGGTATACAACTGATAGATTAATGTTTCACTGTGGGGGTGTGAGACATGGTGTACAACTGATAGATGAATGTTTCAATCTGGGGGTGTGAGACATGGTGTACAACTGATGGATGAACGTTTCACTGTGGCAGTATACTAGCTACAGTACAACAGAGGTGAAAGCTTTAATGTGGTGGTATGAGACATGGTGTACAACTGGTAGATGAATGTTTCACTGTGGGGGTTTGAGACATGGTGTACAACTGATAGATGTATGTTTCACTGTGGGGGTGTGAGACATGGTGTACAACTGATAGATGAATGTTTCACTGTGGGGGTGTGAGACATGGTGTACAACTGATAGATGAATGTTTCACTGTGGGGGTGTGAGACATGGTGTACAACTGATAGATGAATATTTCACTGTGGGGGTGTGAGACATAGAGTACAACTGATAGATGAATGTTTCACTGTGGGGGTGTGAGACATGATGTACAACTAATAGATGAATGTTTCACTGTGGGGGTGTGAGACATGGTGTACAACTGATAGATGAATATTTCACTGTGGGGGTGTGAGACATGGTGTACAACTGATAGATGAATGCTTCACTGTGGGGGTGTGAGACATGGTGTACAACTGATAGATGAATGCTTCACTGTGGGGTGTGAGACATGGTATACATCTGATAGATAAATGTTTCACTGTGGGGGTGTGAGACATGGTGTACAACTGAAAGATGAATGTTTCACTGTGGGGGTGTGAGCCATGGTGTACACTTCATAGGTGAACGTTTCACTGTGGCAGTATACTAGCTACAGTACAACGAAGGTGAAAGATTTAATGTGGTGGTGTGAGACATGGTGTACAACTGATAGATGAATGCTTCACTCTGGGGGTGTGAGACATCGTGTACAACTTTTAGATGAATGTTTCACTGTTTGGGTGTGAGACATGGTGCACAACTGATAGAATAATGTTTCACTGTGGGGGTGTGAGACATGGTGTACAACTGATAGATGAATGTTTCACTGTGGGGGTGTGGGACATGGTGTACAACTGATAGATGAATGCTTCACTGTGGGGGTGTAAGGCAAGGTGTACAACTGATAGTTGAATGCTTCACTGTGGGGGTGTGAGACATGTTGTACAACTGATAGATGAATGCTTCACTGTGGGGGTGTGAGACATGGTGTACAACTGATAGTTGAATGCTTCACTGTGGGGGTGTAAAACATGTTGTACAACTGATAGATGAATGTTTCACTGTGGGGTTGTGATACATGGTGTACAACTGATAGTTGAATGCTTCACTGTGGGGGTGTGAGACATGGTGTACAACTGATAGATGAATGTTTCACTGTGGGGGTGTGAGACATGGTGTACAACTGATAGATGAATGCTTCACTGTGGGGGTGTGAGACATTTTGTACAACTGATAGATGAATGCTTCACTGTGGGGGTGTGAGACATGGTGTACAACTGATAGATGAATGTTTCACTGTGGGGGGGTGAGACATGGTGTACAACTTTTAGATGAATATTTTACTGTGTGGGTGTGAGACATGGTGTACAACTGATAGAATAATGTTTCACTGTGGGGGTGTGAGACATGGTGTACAACTGATAGATGAATGTTTCACTGTGGGGGTGTGAGACATGGTGTACAACTGATAGGTGAATGTTTCATTGTGGGGGTGTGAGACATGGTGTACAACTGATAGATGAATGTTTCACTTTGGGGGTGTGAGACATGGTGTATAACTGATAGATGAATGTTTCACTGTGGGGGTGTGAGACATGGTGTACAACTTTTAGATGAATATTTTACTGTGTGGGTGTGAGACATGGTGTACAACTGATAGAATAATGTTTCACTGTGGGGGTGTGAGACATGGTGTACAACTGATAGATGAATGTTTCACTGTGGGGGTGTGAGACATGGTGTACAACTGATAGGTGAATGTTTCATTGTGGGGGTGTGAGACATGGTGTACAACTGATAGATGAATGTTTCACTTTGGGGGTGTGAGACATGGTGTATAACTGATAGATGAATGTTTCACTGTGGGGATGTGAGACATGGTGTACAACTGATAGATGATTGCTTCACTGTGGGGGTGTGAGACATGGAGTTCAACTGATAGATGAATGCTTCACTGTGGGGGTGTGAGACATGGTGTGCAACTGATAGATTAATGTTTCACTGTGGGGGTGTGAGACATGGAGTTCAACTGACAGATGAATGTTTCACTGTGGGGGTGTGAGACATGGTGTACAACTGATAGATGCATGTTTCACTGTAGAGGTGTGATACATGGTGTACAACTGCCAAATGAATTTTTCACTGTGGGGGTGTGATGCATGGTGTACAACTGATAGATGAATGCTTCACTGTGGGGTGTGAGACATGGTATACAACTGATAGATACATGTTTCACTGTGGGGGTGTGAGACATGGTGTACAACTTATATATGAATGTTTCACTGTGTGGGTGTGAGACATGGTGTACAACTGATAGATGAATGTTTCCCTGGGGGGGGGGGGGGTGAGACATGGTGTACAACTGATAGATGAATGTTTCACTGTGGGGGTGTGATACATGGTATACAACTGATAGATTAATGTTTCACTGTGGGGGGGTGAGACATGGTGTACAACTGATAGATGAATGTGTTTCACTGTGGGGCTGTGAGACATGGTGTACAACTGATAGATGAATGTTTCACTGTGGGGGTGTGAGACATGGTGTACAACTCATAGGTGAACGTTTCACTGTGGCAGTATACTAGCTACAGTACAACGAAGGTGAAAGCTTTAATGTGGTGGTATGAGACATGGTGTACAACTGGTAGATGAATGTTTCACTGTGGGGGTGTGAGACATGGTGTACAACTGATAGATGAATGTTTCACTGTGGGGGTGTGAGACATGGTGTTCTACTGATAGATGAATGTTTCACTGTGGGGGGCTAAGACCTGGTGTACAACTGATAGATGAATGTTTCACTGTGGGGGTGTGAGACATGTTGTACAACTGATAGATGAATGTTTCACTGTGGGTGTGTTAGACATGGTGTACAACTGATAGATGAATGTTTCACTGTTGGGGTGTGAGACATTATGTACAACCTATAGATGAATGTTTCTCAGTGGGAGTGTGAGACATGGTGTACACATGATAGATGAATGTTTCACTGTGGGGGTGTGAGACATGTTGTACAACTCATAGGTTAACGTTTCACTGTGGCAGTATACTAGATACAGTACAACGAAGGTGAAAGCTTTAATGTGGTGGTGTGGGACATGGTGTACAACTGATAGATTAATGCTTCACCGTGGGGTTGTGAGACATGGTGTACAACTGATAGTTGAATGCTTTACTGTGGGGGTGTGAGCCATGGTGTACAACTGATAGATGAATGTTTCACTGTAGTAGTGTGAGACATGGTGTACAACTGATAGATTAATGTTTCACTGTGGGGGTGTGATACACGTGTACAACTGACAGATGAATGTTTCACTGTGGGGGTGTGGGTCATGTTGTACAATTCATAGGTGAACGTTTCACTGTGGCAGTATACTAGCTACAGTACAAAGAAGGTGAAAGCTTTAATGTGGTGGTGTGAGACATGGTGTACAACTGATAGATGAATGTTTCACTGTAGGGGTGTGAGACATGGTGTACAACTGATAGATGAATGCTTCACTGTTGGGGTGTAAGACATGGTGTACAACTGATAGATGAATGTTTCACTGTGGGGGTGTGAGACATGGTGTACAACTGATAGATGAATATTTCACTGTGGGGGTGTGAGACATGGAGTACAACTGATAGATGAATGTTTCACTGTGGGGGTGTGAGACATGGTTTACAACTGATAGATGAATGTTTCACTGTGGGGGTGTGAGACATGGTGTACAACTGATAGATGAATATTTCACCGTGGGGGTGTGAGACATGGTACACCATGGCTCACACCCCCACAGTGAAACATTCATCTTTCAGTTGTACACCATGTCTCACACCCCCACAGTGAAACATTTATCTATCAGATGTATACCATGTCTCACACCCCACAGTGAAGCATTCATCTATCAGTTGTACACCATGTCTCACACCCCCACAGTGAAGCATTCATCTATCAGTTGTACACCATGTCTCACACCCCCACAGTGAAATATTCATCTATCAGTTGTACACCATGTCTCACACCCCCACTGTGGGGGTGTGAGACATGGTGTACAACTGATAGATGAATGTTTCACTGTAGGGGTGTGAGACATGGTGTACAACTGCTAAATGAATGTTTCACTGTAGGGGTGTGATACATGGTGTACAACTGCTAAATGAATGTTTCACTGTTGGGGTGTGAGACATGGTGTACAACTGATAGATGAATGCTTCACTGTGGGGGTGTGAGACATGTTGTACAACTGATAGATGAATGCTTCACTGTGGGGGTGTGAGACATGGTGTACAACTGATAGATTAATGTTTCACTCTGGGGTGTGAGACATGGTGTACTGCTGATAGATGAATATTTCACTGTTGTGGTGTGAGACATGGTGTACAACTGAAAGATTAATGTTTCACTGTGGGGGTGTGAGACATGGTGTACAACTGATAGATGAATTCTTCACTGTGGGGGTGTGAGACATGGTGTACAACTGATAGATGAATGTTTCACTGTGGGGGTGTGAGACATGGTACACAACTGATAGATGAATGTTTCACTGTGGGGGTGTGAGACATGGTGTTCAATTAATAGATGAATGCTTCACTGTGGGGGTGTGAGACATGGTGTACAACTGATGGATGAATGTTTCACTTGGGGGTGTGAGACATGGTGTACAACTGATAGATGAATGTTTCACTGTGGGGGTGTGAGACATGGTGTATAACTGATAGATGAAGGTTTCACTGTGGGGGTGTGAGACATGGTGCACAACTGATAGATGAATGTTTCACTGTGGGGGTGTGAGACATGGTGTACAACTGATAGATGAATGTTTCTCTGTGGGGGTGTGATACATGGTATACAACTGATAGATTAATGTTTCACTGTGGGGGTGTGAGACATGGTGTACAACTGATAGATGAATGTTTCAATCTGGGGGTGTGAGACATGGTGTACAACTGATGGATGAACGTTTCACTGTGGCAGTATACTAGCTACAGTACAACAGAGGTGAAAGCTTTAATGTGGTGGTATGAGACATGGTGTACAACTGGTAGATGAATGTTTCACTGTGGGGGTTTGAGACATGGTGTACAACTGATAGATGTATGTTTCACTGTGGGGGTGTGAGACATGGTGTACAACTGATAGATGAATGTTTCACTGTGGGGGTGTGAGACATGGTGTACAACTGATAGATGAATGTTTCACTGTGGGGGTGTGAGACATGGTGTACAACTGATAGATGAATATTTCACTGTGGGGGTGTGAGACATAGAGTACAACTGATAGATAAATGTTTCACTGTGGGGGTGTGAGACATGGTGTACAACTAATAGATGAATGTTTCACTGTGGGGGTGTGAGACATGGTGTACAACTGATAGATGAATATTTCACTGTGGGGGTGTGAGACATGGTGTACAACTGATAGATGAATGCTTCACTGTGGGGGTGTGAGACATGGTGTACAACTGATAGATGAATGCTTCACTGTGGGGTGTGAGACATGGTATACATCTGATAGATAAATGTTTCACTGTGGGGGTGTGAGACATGGTGTACAACTGAAAGATGAATGTTTCACTGTGGGGGTGTGAGCCATGGTGTACACTTCATAGGTGAACGTTTCACTGTGGCAGTATACTAGCTACAGTACAACGAAGGTGAAAGATTTAATGTGGTGGTGTGAGACATGGTGTACAACTGATAGATGAATGCTTCACTCTGGGGGTGTGAGACATGGTGTACAACTTTTAGATGAATGTTTCACTGTGTGGGTGTGAGACATGGTGTACAACTGATAGAATAATGTTTCACTGTGGGGGTGTGAGACATGGTGTACAACTGATAGATGAATGTTTCACTGTGGGGGTGTGGGACATGGTGTACAACTGATAGATGAATGCTTCACTGTGGGGGTGTAAGGCAAGGTGTACAACTGATAGTTGAATGCTTCACTGTGGGGGTGTGAGACATGTTGTACAACTGATAGATGAATGTTTCACTCTGGGTGTTTTAGACATGGTGTACAACTGATAGATGAATGTTTCACTGTTGGGGTGTGAGACATTATGTACAACTTATAGATGAATGTTTCACAGTGGGAGTGTGAGACATGGTGTACACATGATAGATGAATGTTTCACTGTGGGGGTGTGAGACATGTTGTACAACTCATAGGTTAACGTTTCACTGTGGCAGTATACTAGATACAGTACAACGAAGGTGAAAGCTTTAATGTGGTGGTGTGGGACATGGTGTACAACTGATAGATTAATGCTTCACCGTGGGGTTGTGAGACATGGTGTACAACTGATAGTTGAATGCTTTACTGTGGGGGTGTGAGCCATGGTGTACAACTGATAGATGAATGTTTCACTGTAGTAGTGTGAGACATGGTATACAACTGATAGATTAATGTTTCACTGTGGGGGTGTGATACACGTGTACAACTGACAGATGAATGTTTCACTGTGGGGGTGTGGGTCATGTTGTACAATTCATAGGTGAACGTTTCACTGTGGCAGTATACTAGCTACAGTACAAAGAAGGTGAAAGCTTTAATGTGGTGGTGTGAGACATGGTGTACAACTGATAGATGAATGTTTCACTGTAGGGGTGTGAGACATGGTGTACAACTGATAGATGAATGCTTCACTGTTGGGGTGTGAGACATGGTGTACAACTGATAGATGAATGTTTCACTGTGGGGGTGTGAGACATGGTGTACAACTGATAGATGAATATTTCACTGTGGGGGTGTGAGACATGGAGTACAACTGATAGATGAATGTTTCACTGTGGGGGTGTGAGACATGGTGTACAACTGATAGATGAATGTTTCACTGTGGGGGTGTGAGACATGGTGTACAACTGATAGATGAATATTTCACCGTGGGGGTGTGAGACATGGTGTACAACTGATAGATGAATGCTTCACTGTGGGGGTGTGAGACATGGTGTACAACTGATAGATGAATGCTTCACTGTGGGGTGTGAGACATGGTGTACAACTGATAGATGAATGTTTCACTGTGGGGGTGTGAGACATGGTGTACAACTGATAGATGAATATTTCACCGTGGGGGTGTGAGACATGGTGTACAACTGATAGATGAATGCTTCACTGTGGGGGTGTGAGACATGGTGTACAACTGATAGATGAATGCTTCACTGTGGGGTGTGAGACATGGTGTATAACTGATAGATGAAGGTTTCACTGTGGGGGTGTGAGACATGGTGCACAACTGATAAATGAATGTTTCACTGTGGGGGTGTGAGACATGGTGTACAACTGATAGATGAATGTTTCTCTGTGGGGGTGTGATACATGGTATACAACTGATAGATTAATGTTTCACTGTGGGGGTGTGAGACATGGTGTACAACTGATAGATGAATGTTTCAATCTGGGGGTGTGAGACATGGTGTACAACTGATGGATGAACGTTTCACTGTGGCAGTATACTAGCTACAGTACAACAGAGGTGAAAGCTTTAATGTGGTGGTATGAGACATGGTGTACAACTGGTAGATGAATGTTTCACTGTGGGGGTTTGAGACATGGTGTACAACTGATAGATGAATGTTTCACTGTGGGGGTGTGAGACATGGTGTACAACTGATAGATGAATGTTTCACTGTGGGGGTGTGTGACATGGTGTACAACTGATAGATGAATATTTCACTGTGGGGGTGTGAGACATAGAGTACAACTGATAGATGAATGTTTCACTGTGGGGGTGTGAGACATGGTGTACAACTAATAGATGAATGTTTCACTGTGGGGGTGTGAGACATGGTGTACAACTGATAGATGAATATTTCACTGTGGGGGTGTGAGACATGGTGTACAACTGATAGATGAATGCTTCACTGTGGGGGTGTGAGACATGGTGTACAACTGATAGATGAATGCTTCACTGTGGGGTGTGAGACATGGTATACATCTGATAGATACATGTTTCACTGTGGGGGTGTGAGACATGGTGTACAACTGAAAGATGAATGTTTCACTGTGGGGGTGTGAGCCATGGTGTACACTTCATAGGTGAACGTTTCACTGTGGCAGTATACTAGCTACAGTACAACGAAGGTGAAAGATTTAATGTGGTGGTGTGAGACATGGTGTACAACTGATAGATGAATGCTTCACTCTGGGGGTGTGAGACATGGTGTACAACTTTTAGATGAATGTTTCACTGTGTGGGTGTGAGACATGGTGTACAACTGATAGAATAATGTTTCACTGTGGGGGTGTGAGACATGGTGTACAACTGATAGATGAATGTTTCACTGTGGGGGTGTGGGACATGGTGTACAACTGATAGATGAATGCTTCACTGTGGGGGTGTAAGGCAAGGTGTACAACTGATAGTTGAATGCTTCACTGTGGGGGTGTGAGACATGTTGTACAGCTGATAGATGAATGTTTCACTGTGGGTGTTTTAGACATGGTGTACAACTGATAGATGAATGTTTCACTGTTGGGGTGTGAGACATTATGTACAACTTATAGATGAATGTTTCACAGTGGGAGTGTGAGACATGGTGTACACATGATAGATGAATGTTTCACTGTGGGGGTGTGAGACATGTTGTACAACTCATAGGTTAACGTTTCACTGTGGCAGTATACTAGATACAGTACAACGAAGGTGAAAGCTTTAATGTGGTGGTGTGGGACATGGTGTACAACTGATAGATTAATGCTTCACCGTGGGGTTGTGAGACATGGTGTACAACTGATAGTTGAATGCTTTACTGTGGGGGTGTGAGCCATGGTGTACAACTGATAGATGAATGTTTCACTGTAGTAGTGTGAGACATGGTATACAACTGATAGATTAATGTTTCACTGTGGGGGTGTGATACACGTGTACAACTGACAGATGAATGTTTCACTGTGGGGGTGTGGGTCATGTTGTACAATTCATAGGTGAACGTTTCACTGTGGCAGTATACTAGCTACAGTACAAAGAAGGTGAAAGCTTTAATGTGGTGGTGTGAGACATGGTGTACAACTGATAGATGAATGTTTCACTGTAGGGGTGTGAGACATGGTGTACAACTGATAGATGAATGCTTCACTGTTGGGGTGTGAGACATGGTGTACAACTGATAGATGAATGTTTCACTGTGGGGGTGTGAGACATGGTGTACAACTGATAGATGAATATTTCACTGTGGGGGTGTGAGACATGGAGTACAACTGATAGATGAATGTTTCACTGTGGGGGTGTGAGACATGGTGTACAACTGATAGATGAATGTTTCACTGTGGGGGTGTGAGACATGGTGTACAACTGATAGATGAATATTTCACCGTGGGGGTGTGAGACATGGTGTACAACTGATAGATGAATGCTTCACTGTGGGGGTGTGAAACATGGTGTACAACTGATAGATGAATGCTTCACTGTGGGGTGTGAGACATGGTATACAACTGATAGATAAATGTTTCACTGTGGGGGTGTGAGACATGGTGTACAACTGAAAGATGAATGTTTCACTGTGGGGGTGTGAGCCATGGTGTACACTTCATAGGTGAACGTTTCACTGTGGCAGTATACTAGCTACAGTACAACGAAGGTGAAAGATTTAATGTGGTGGTGTGAGACATGGTGTACAACTGATAGATGAATGCTTCACTCTGGGGGTGTGAGACATGGTGTACAACTTTTAGATGAATGTTTCACTGTGTGGGTGTGAGACATGGTGTACAACTGATAGAATAATGTTTCACTGTGGGGGTGTGAGACATGGTGTACAACTGATAGATGAATGTTTCACTGTGGGGTGTGAGACATGTTGTACAACTGATAGATGAATGCTTCACTGTGGGGGTGTAAGGCAAGGTGTACAACTGATAGTTGAATGCTTCACTGTGGGGGTGTGAGACATGTTGTACAACTGATAGATGAATGCTTCACTGTGGGGGTGTGAGACATGTTGTACAACTGATAGATGAATGTTTCACTGTGGGGTTGTGATACATGGTGTACAACTGATAGATGAATGATTCACTGTGGGGGTGTGAGACATGGTGTACAACTGATAGATGAATGTTTCACTGTGGGGGTGTGAGACATGGTGTACAACTGATAGATGAATGCTTCACTGTGGGGGTGTGAGACATGTTGTACAACTGATAGATGAATGCTTCACTGTGGGGGTGTGATACATGGTGTACAACTGATAGATTAATGTTTCACTATGGGGGTGTGAGACATGGTGTACAACTGATAGATGAATATTTCACTGTGGGGGTGTGAGACATGGTGTACAACTGATAGATGAATATTTCACTGTGGGGGTGTGAGACATGGTGTACAACTGATAGATGTATTCTTCACTGTGGGGGTGTGAGACATGGTGTACAACTGATAGATAAATGCTTCACCGTGGGGGTGTAAGACAAGGTGTACAACTGATAGTTGAACGCTTCACTGTGGGGGTGTGAGACATGGTGTACAACTGATAGGGGAATGCTTCACTGTCTGGGTGTGAGACATGGTGTACAACTGATAGATGCATGTTTCACTGTGTGGGTGTGAGACATGGTGTACAACTGATAGATGAATGTTTCACTGTGGGGTTGTGATACATGGTGTACAACTGATATATGAATGCTTCACTGTGGGGGTGTGGGTCATGGTGTACAACTGATAGATGAATGCTTCACTGTGGGGGGGTGAGACATGGTGTACAACTGATAGATGAATGCTTCACTGTGGGTGTGTGATACACGGTGTACAACTGATAGATGAATGTTTCACTGTGGGGGTGTGGGTCATGGTGTACAACTGATAGATGAATGTTTCACTGTGGGGGTGTGAGAGATGGTGTACAACTGATAGATGAATGTTTCACTGTGGGGTGTTAGACATGGTGTACAACTGATAGACGAATGCTTCACTGTGGGGGTGTGAGGCATGGTGTACAACTGATAGATGAATATTTCACTGTGGGGGTGTGAGACATGGTGTATAACTGATAGATGAATGTTTCACTGTTGGGGTGTGAGACATGGAGTTCAACTGATAGATGAATGTTTTACTGTGGGGGTGTGAGACATGGTGTACAACTGATACATGAATGTTTCACTGTAGGGGTGTGATACATGGTGTACAACTGCTAAATGAATGTTTCACTGTAGGGGTGTGATACATGGTGTACAACTGCTAAATGAATGTTTCACTGTTGGGGTGTGAGACATGGTGTAGAACTGATAGATGAATGCTTCACTGTGCGGGTGTGAGACATGTTGTACAACTGATAGATGAATGCTTCACTGTGGGGGTGTGAGACATGGTGTACAACTGATAGATTAATGTTTCACTCTGGGGTGTGAGACATGGTGTACTGCTGATAGATGAATATTTCACTGTTGTGGTGTGAGACATGGTGTACAACTGATAGATTAATGTTTCACTGTGGGGGTGTGAGACATGGTGTACAACTGATAGATGAATTCTTCACTGTGGGGGTGTGAGACATGGTGTACAACTGATAGATGAATGTTTCACTGTGGGGGTGTGAGACATGGTACACAACTGATAGATGAATGTTTCACTGTGGGGGTGTGAGACATGGTGTTCAATTAATAAATGAATGATTCACTGTGGGGGTGTGAGACATGGTGTACAACTGATGGATGAATGTTTCACTTGGGGGTGTGAGACATGGTGTACAACTGATAGATGAATGTTTCACTGTGGGGGTGTGAGACATGGTGTATAACTGATAGATGAAGGTTTCACTGTGGGGGTGTGAGACATGGTGCACAACTGATAGATGAATGTTTCACTGTGGGGGTGTGAGACATGGTGTACAACTGATAGATGAATGTTTCTCTGTGGGGGTGTGATACATGGTATACAACTGATAGATTAATGTTTCACTGTGTGGGTGTGAGACATGGTGTACAACTGATAGATGAATGTTTCAATCTGGGGGTGTGAGACATGGTGTACAACTGATGGATGAAGGTTTCACTGTGGCAGTATACTAGCTACAGTACAACAGAGGTGAAAGCTTTAATGTGGTGGTATGAGACATGGTGTACAACTGGTAGATGAATGTTTCACTGTGGGGGTTTGGGACATGGTGTACAACTGATAGATGTATGTTTCACTGTGGGGGTGTGAGACATGGTGTACAACTGATAGATGAATGTTTCACTGTGGGGTGTGAGAGATGGAGTACAACTGATAGATGAATGTTTCACTGTGGGGGTGTGAGACATGGTGTACAACTGCTAGATGAATGTTTCACTGTGGGGGTGTGATACATGGTGTGCAACTGCTAGATGAATGCTTCACTGTGGGGGGGTGAGACATGGTGTGCAACTGATAGATCAATGTTTCACTGTGGGGGTGTGAGACATGGTGTACAACTGATTGATGAATGTTTCACTGTTGGGGTGTGAGACATGGTGTACAACTGATAGATGAATGTTTCACTGTGGGGGTGTGAGATATGTTGTACAACTCATAGGTGAACGTTTCACTGTGGCAGTATACTAGCTTAAGTACAATGAAGGTGAAAGCTTTAATGTGGTGGTGTGAGACATGGTGTACAACTGATAGATGAATGTTTCACAGTGGGGGTGTGAGACATGGTATACAACTGATAGATGAATGTTTCACTGTGGGGGTGTGAGACATGGTGTACAACTGATAGATGAATGTTTCACTGTGGGGTGTGAGACATGGTGTACAACTGAGAGATGAATGTTTCACTGTGGGGGTGTGAGACATGGTGTACAACTGATAGATGAATTTTTCACTGTGGGGGTGTGAGACATGGTGTACAACTGATAGATTAATTTTTCACTGTGGGGGTTTGAGACATGGTGTACAACTGATAGATGAATGTGTTTCACTACGGGGGTGTGAGACATGGTGTACAACTCATAGGTGAACGTTTCACTCTGGCAGTATACTAGCTACAGTACAACGAAGGTGAAAGCTTTAATGTTTCACTGTGTGGGTGTGAGACATGGTGTACAACTGATAGATGAATGCTTCACTGTTGGGATGTGAGACATGGCGTACAACTGATAGATGAATGTTTCACTGTGGGGGTGTGAGACATGGTGTACAACTGATAGATGAATGCTTCACTGTGGGGGTGTGAGACATGGTGTGCAACTGATAGATGAATGTTTCACTGTGGGGGTGTGAGACATGGAGTTCAACTGATAGATGAATGTTTCACTGTGGGGGTGTGAGACATGGTGTACAACTGATAGATGAATGTTTCACTGTAGAGGTGTGATACATGGTGTACAACTGCCAAATGAATTTTTCACTGTGGGGGTGTGATGCATGGTGTACAACTGATAGATGAATGCTTCACTGTGGGGTGTGAGACATGGTATACAACTGATAGATGAATGTTTCACTGTGGGGGTGTGAGACATGGTGTACAACTTATATATGAATGTTTCACTGTGTGGGTGTGAGACATGGTGTACAACTGATAGATGAATGTTTCACTGTGGGGGGGTGAGACATGGTGTACAACTGATAGATGAATGTTTCACTGTGGGGGTGTGATACATGGTATACAACTGATAGATTAATGTTTCACTGTGGGGGTGTGAGACATGGTGTACAACTGATAGATGAATGTGTTTCACTGTGGGGCTGTGAGACATGGTGTACAACTGATAGATGAATGTTTCACTGTGGGGGTGTGAGACATGGTGTACAACTGATAGATGAATTTTTCACTGTGGGGGTGTGAGACATGGTGTACAACTGATAGATTAATTTTTCACTGTGGGGGTTTGAGACATGGTGTACAACTGATAGATGAATGTGTTTCACTACGGGGGTGTGAGACATGGTGTACAACTCATAGGTGAACGTTTCACTCTGGCAGTATACTAGCTACAGTACAACGAAGGTGAAAGCTTTAATGTTTCACTGTGTGGGTGTGAGACATGGTGTACAACTGATAGATGAATGCTTCACTGTTGGGATGTGAGACATGGCGTACAACTGATAGATGAATGTTTCACTGTGGGGGTGTGAGACATGGTGTACAACTGATAGATGAATGCTTCACTGTGGGGGTGTGAGACATGGTGTGCAACTGATAGATGAATGTTTCACTGTGGGGGTGTGAGACATGGAGTTCAACTGATAGATGAATGTTTCACTGTGGGGGTGTGAGACATGGTGTACAACTGATAGATGAATGTTTCACTGTAGAGGTGTGATACATGGTGTACAACTGCCAAATGAATTTTTCACTGTGGGGGTGTGATGCATGGTGTACAACTGATAGATGAATGCTTCACTGTGGGGTGTGAGACATGGTATACAACTGATAGATGAATGTTTCACTGTGGGGGTGTGAGACATGGTGTACAACTTATATATGAATGTTTCACTGTGTGGGTGTGAGACATGGTGTACAACTGATAGATGAATTTTTCACTGTGGGGGGGTGAGACATGGTGTACAACTGATAGATGAATGTTTCACTGTGGGGGTGTGATACATGGTATACAACTGATAGATTAATGTTTCACTGTGGGGGTGTGAGACATGGTGTACAACTGATAGATGAATGTGTTTCACTGTGGGGCTGTGAGACATGGTGTACAACTGATAGATGAATGTTTCACTGTGGGGGTGTGAGACATGGTGTACAACTCATAGGTGAACGTTTCACTGTGGCAGTATACTAGCTACAGTACAACGAAGGTGAAAGCTTTAATGTGGTGGTATGAGACATGGTGTACAACTGGTAGATGAATGTTTCACTGTGGGGGTGTGAGACATGGTGTACAACTGATAGATGAATGTTTCACTGTGGGGGTGTGAGACATGGTGTTCTACTGATAGATGAATGTTTCACTGTGGGGGGCTAAGACATGGTGTACAACTGATAGATGAATGTTTCACTGTGGGGGTGTGAGACATGTTGTACAACTGATAGATGAATGTTTCACTGTGGGTGTGTTAGACATGGTGTACAACTGATAGATGAATGTTTCACTGTTGGGGTGTGAGACATTATGTACAACTGATAGATGAATGTTTCACAGTGGGAGTGTGAGACATGGTGTACACATGATAGATGACTGTTTCACTGTGGGGGTGTGAGACATGTTGTACAACTCATAGGTTAACGTTTCACTGTGGCAGTATACTAGATACAGTACAACGAAGGTGAAAGCTTTAATGTGGTGGTGTGAGACATGGTGTACAACTGATAGATTAATGCTTCACCGTGGGGTTGTGAGACATGGTGTACAACTGATAGTTGAATGCTTTACTGTGGGGGTGTGAGCCATGGTGTACAACTGATAGATGAATGTTTAACTGTAGGGGTGTGAGACATGGTGTACAACTGATAGATTAATGTTTCACTGTGGGGGTGTGATACACGTGTACAACTGACAGATGAATGTTTCACTGTGGGGGTGTGGGTCATTTTGTACAATTCATAGTTGAATAATTCACTGTGGCAGTATACTAGCTACAGTACAACGAAGGTGAAAGCTTTAATGTGGTGGTGTGAGACATGGTGTACAACTGATAGATGAATGTTTCACTGTAGGGGTGTGAGACATGGTGTACAACTGATAGATGAATGCTTCACTGTTGGGGTGTGAGACATGGTGTACAACTGATAGATGAATGTTTCACTGTGGGGGTGTGAGACATGGTGTACAACTGATAGATGAATGTTTCACTGTGGGGGTGTGATACATGGTATACAACTGATAGATTAATGTTTCACTGTGGGGGTGTGAGACATGGTGTACAACTGATAGATGAATGTGTTTCACTGTGGGGCTGTGAGACATGGTGTACAACTGATAGATGAATGTTTCACTGTGGGGGTGTGAGACATGGTGTACAACTGATAGATGAATTTTTCACTGTGGGGGTGTGAGACATGGTGTACAACTGATAGATTAATTTTTCACTGTGGGGGTTTGAGACATGGTGTACAACTGATAGATGAATGTGTTTCACTACGGGGGTGTGAGACATGGTGTACAACTCATAGGTGAACGTTTCACTCTGGCAGTATACTAGCTACAGTACAACGAAGGTGAAAGCTTTAATGTTTCACTGTGTGGGTGTGAGACATGGTGTACAACTGATAGATGAATGCTTCACTGTTGGGATGTGAGACATGGCGTACAACTGATAGATGAATGTTTCACTGTGGGGGTGTGAGACATGGTGTACAACTGATAGATGAATGCTTCACTGTGGGGGTGTGAGACATGGTGTGCAACTGATAGATGAATGTTTCACTGTGGGGGTGTGAGACATGGAGTTCAACTGATAGATGAATGTTTCACTGTGGGGGTGTGAGACATGGTGTACAACTGATAGATGAATGTTTCACTGTAGAGGTGTGATACATGGTGTACAACTGCCAAATGAATTTTTCACTGTGGGGGTGTGATGCATGGTGTACAACTGATAGATGAATGCTTCACTGTGGGGTGTGAGACATGGTATACAACTGATAGATGAATGTTTCACTGTGGGGGTGTGAGACATGGTGTACAACTTATATATGAATGTTTCACTGTGTGGGTGTGAGACATGGTGTACAACTGATAGATGAATTTTTCACTGTGGGGGGGTGAGACATGGTGTACAACTGATAGATGAATGTTTCACTGTGGGGGTGTGATACATGGTATACAACTGATAGATTAATGTTTCACTGTGGGGGTGTGAGACATGGTGTACAACTGATAGATGAATGTGTTTCACTGTGGGGCTGTGAGACATGGTGTACAACTGATAGATGAATGTTTCACTGTGGGGGTGTGAGACATGGTGTACAACTCATAGGTGAACGTTTCACTGTGGCAGTATACTAGCTACAGTACAACGAAGGTGAAAGCTTTAATGTGGTGGTATGAGACATGGTGTACAACTGGTAGATGAATGTTTCACTGTGGGGGTGTGAGACATGGTGTACAACTGATAGATGAATGTTTCACTGTGGGGGTGTGAGACATGGTGTTCTACTGATAGATGAATGTTTCACTGTGGGGGGCTAAGACATGGTGTACAACTGATAGATGAATGTTTCACTGTGGGGGTGTGAGACATGTTGTACAACTGATAGATGAATGTTTCACTGTGGGTGTGTTAGACATGGTGTACAACTGATAGATGAATGTTTCACTGTTGGGGTGTGAGACATTATGTACAACTGATAGATGAATGTTTCACAGTGGGAGTGTGAGACATGGTGTACACATGATAGATGACTGTTTCACTGTGGGGGTGTGAGACATGTTGTACAACTCATAGGTTAACGTTTCACTGTGGCAGTATACTAGATACAGTACAACGAAGGTGAAAGCTTTAATGTGGTGGTGTGAGACATGGTGTACAACTGATAGATTAATGCTTCACCGTGGGGTTGTGAGACATGGTGTACAACTGATAGTTGAATGCTTTACTGTGGGGGTGTGAGCCATGGTGTACAACTGATAGATGAATGTTTAACTGTAGGGGTGTGAGACATGGTGTACAACTGATAGATTAATGTTTCACTGTGGGGGTGTGATACACGTGTACAACTGACAGATGAATGTTTCACTGTGGGGGTGTGGGTCATTTTGTACAATTCATAGTTGAATAATTCACTGTGGCAGTATACTAGCTACAGTACAACGAAGGTGAAAGCTTTAATGTGGTGGTGTGAGACATGGTGTACAACTGATAGATGAATGTTTCACTGTAGGGGTGTGAGACATGGTGTACAACTGATAGATGAATGCTTCACTGTTGGGGTGTGAGACATGGTGTACAACTGATAGATGAATGTTTCACTGTGGGGGTGTGAGACATGGTGTACAACTGATAGATGAATGTTTCACTGTGGGGGTGTGAGACATGGTGTACAACTGATAGATGAATGCTTCACTGTGGGGGTGTGAGACATGGTGTACAACTGATAGATGAATGCTTCACTGTGGGGTGTGAGACATGGTATACAACTGATAGATAAATGTTTCACTGTGGGGGTGTGAGACATGGTGTACAACTGAAAGATGAATGTTTCACTGTGGGGGTGTGAGCCATGGTGTACACTTCATAGGTGAACGTTTCACTGTGGCAGTATACTAGCTACAGTACAACGAAGGTGAAAGATTTAATGTGGTGGTGTGAGACATGGTGTACAACTGATAGATGAATGCTTCACTCTGGGGGTGTGAGACATGGTGTACAACTTTTAGATGAATGTTTCACTGTGTGGGTGTGAGACATGGTGTACAACTGATAGAATAATGTTTCACTGTGGGGGTGTGAGACATGGTGTACAACTGATAGATGAATGTTTCAGTGTGGGGGTGTGAGACATGGTGTACAACTTATAGATGAATGCTTCACTGTGGGGGTGTAAGGCAAGGTGTACAACTGATAGTTGAATGCTTCACTGTGGGGGTGTGAGACATGTTTTACAACTGATAGATGAATGATTCACTGTGGGGGTGTGAGACATGGTGTACAACTGATAGTTGAATGCTTCACTGTGGGGGTGTGAGACATGTTGTTCAACTGATAGATGAATGTTTCACTGTGGGGTTGTGATACATGGTGTACAACTGATAGATGAATGCTTCACTGTGGGGGTGTGAGACATGGTGTACAACTGATAGATGAATGTTTCACTGTGGGGGTGTGAGACATGGTGTACAACTGATAGATGAATGCTTCACTGTGGGGGTGTGAGACATGTTGTACAACTGATAGATGAATGCTTCACTGTGGGGGTGTGAGACATGGTGTACAACTGATAGATGAATGTTTCACTGTGGGGGGGTGAGACATGGTGTACAACTTTTAGATGAATGTTTTACTGTGTGGGTGTGAGACATGGTGTACAACTGATAGAATAATGTTTCACTGTGGGGGTGTGAGACATGGTATACAACTGATAGATGAATGTTTCACTGTGGGGGTGTGAGACATGGTGTACAACTGATAGGTGAATGTTTCATTGTGGGGGTGTGAGACATGGTGTACAACTGATAGATGAATGTTTCACTTTGGGGGTGTGAGACATGGTGTATAACTGATAGATGAATGTTTCACTGTGGGGGTGTGAGACATGGTGTACAACTGATAGATGAATGTTTCACTGTGGGGATGTGAGACATGGTGTACAACTGATAGATGAATGTTTTACTGTGGGGGTGTGAGACATGGTGTACAACTGATAGATGAATGTTTCACTGTAGGGGTGTGATACATGGTGTACAACTGCTAAATGAATGTTTCACTGTAGGGGTGTGATACATGGTGTACAACTGCTAAATGAATGTTTCACTGTTGGGGTGTGAGACATGGTGTACAACTTTTAGATGAATATTTTACTGTGTGGGTGTGAGACATGGTGTACAACTTATAGATGAATGTTTCACTGTGGGGGTGTGAGACATGGTGTACAACTTTTAGATGAATGCTTTACTGTGGGGGTGTGAGACATGGTGTACAACTGATAGATGAATGTTTCACTGTGGGGGTGTGAGACATGGTGTACAACTGATAGGTGAATGTTTCATTGTGGGGGTGTGAGACAAGGTGTACAACTGATAGATGAATGTTTCACTTTGGGGGTGTGAGACATGGTGTACAACTGATAGATGAATGTTTCACTGTGGGGGTGTGAGACATGATGTACAACTGATAGATGAATGTTTCACTGTGGGGGTGTGAGATATGGAGTTCAACTGATAGATGAATTTTTCACTGTGGTGGTGTGAGACATGGTGTACAACTGATAGATGAATGTTGCACTGTGGGGGTGTGATACATGGTATACAACTGATAGATTAATCTTTCACTGTGGGGGTGTGAGACATGGTGTACAACTGATAGATGAATGTGTTTCACTGTGGGGCTGTGAGACATGGTGTACAACTGATAGATGAATGTTTCACTGTGGGGGTGTGAGACATGGTGTACAACTCATAGGTGAACGTTTCACCGTGGCAGTATACTAGCTACAGTACAACGAAGGTGAAAGATTTAATGTGGTGGTATGAGACATGGTGTACAACTGGTAGATGAATGTTTCACTGTGGGGGTGTGAGACATGGTGTACAACTGATACATGAATGTTTCACTGTGGGGGTGTGAGACATGGTGTTCTACTGATAGATGAATGTTTCACTGTGGGGGGCTAAGACATGGTGTACAACTGATAGATGAATGTTTCACTGTGGGGGTGTGAGACATGTTGTACAACTGATAGATGAATGTTTCACTGTGGGTGTGTTTGACATGGTGTACAACTGATAGATGAATGTTTCACTGTTGGGGTGTGAGACATTATGTACAACTGATAGATGAATGTTTCACAGTGGGAGTGTGAGACATGGTGTACACATGATAGATGAATGTTTCACTGTGGGGATGTGAGACATGTTGTACAACTCATAGGTTAACGTTTCACTGTGGCAGTATACTAGATACAGTACAACGAAGGTGAAAGCTTTAATGTGGTGGTGTGAGACATGGTGTACAACTGATAGATTAATGCTTCACCGTGGGGTTGTGAGACATGGTGTACAACTGATAGTTGAATGCTTTACTGTGGGGGTGTGAGCCATGGTGTACAACTGATAGATGAATGTTTCACTGTAGGGGTGTGAGACATGGTGTACAACTGATAGATTAATGTTTCACTGTGGGGGTGTGATACACGTGTACAACTGACAGATGAATGTTTCACTGTGGGGGTGTGGGTCATGTTGTACAATTCATAGGTGAACGTTTCACTGTGGCAGTATACTAGCTACAGTACAACGAAGGTGAAAGCTTTAATGTGGTGGTATGAGACATGGTGTACAACTGATAGATGAATGTTTCACTGTAGGGGTGTGAGACATGGTGTACAACTGATAGATGAATGCTTCACTGTTAGGGTGTGAGACATGGTGTACAACTGATAGATGAATGTTTCACTGTGGGGGTGTGAGACATGGTGTACAACTGATAGATGAATATTTCACTGTGGGGGTGTGAGACATGGAGTACAACTGATGGATGAATGCTTCACTGTGGGGGGGTGAGACATGGTGTACAACTGATAGATGAATGCTTCACTGTGGGTGTGTGATACACGGTGTACAACTGATAGATGAATGTTTCACTGTGGGGGTGTGGGTCATGGTGTACAACTGATAGATGAATGTTTCACTGTGGGGGTGTGAGACATGGTGTACAACTGATAGATGAATGTTTCACTGTGGGGTGTTAGACATGGTGTACAACTGATAGACGAATGCTTCACTGTGGGGGTGTGAGGCATGGTGTACAACTGATAGATGAATATTTCACTGTGGGGGTGTGAGACATGGTGTATAACTGATAGATTAATGTTTCACTGTTGGGGTGTGAGACATGGAGTTCAACTGATAGATGAATGTTTTACTGTGGGGGTGTGAGACATGGTGTACAACTGATACATGAATGTTTCACTGTAGGGGTGTGATACATGGTGTACAACTGCTAAATGAATGTTTCACTGTAGGGGTGTGATACATGGTGTACAACTGCTAAATGAATGTTTCACTGTTGGGGTGTGAGACATGGTGTACAACTGATAGATGAATGCTTCACTGTGCGGGTGTGAGACATGTTGTACAACTGATAGATGAATGCTTCACTGTGGGGGTGTGAGACATGGTGTACAACTGATAGATTAATGTTTCACTCTGGGGTGTGAGACATGGTGTACTGCTGATAGATGAATATTTCACTGTTGTGGTGTGAGACATGGTGTACAACTGATAGATTAATGTTTCACTGTGGGGGTGTGAGACATGGTGTACAACTGATAGATGAATTCTTCACTGTGGGGGTGTGAGACATGGTGTACAACTGATAGATGAATGTTTCACTGTGGGGGTGTGAGACATGGTACACAACTGATAGATGAATGTTTCACTGTGGGGGTGTGAGACATGGTGTTCAATTAATAAATGAATGATTCACTGTGGGGGTGTGAGACATGGTGTACAACTGATGGATGAATGTTTCACTTGGGGGTGTGAGACATGGTGTACAACTGATAGATGAATGTTTCACTGTGGGGGTGTGAGACATGGTGTATAACTGATAGATGAAGGTTTCACTGTGGGGGTGTGAGACATGGTGCACAACTGATAGATGAATGTTTCACTGTGGGGGTGTGAGACATGGTGTACAACTGATAGATGAATGTTTCTCTGTGGGGGTGTGATACATGGTATACAACTGATAGATTAATGTTTCACTGTGGGGGTGTGAGACATGGTGTACAACTGATAGATGAATGTTTCAATCTGGGGGTGTGAGACATGGTGTACAACTGATGGATGAACGTTTCACTGTGGCAGTATACTAGCTACAGTACAACAGAGGTGAAAGCTTTAATGTGGTGGTATGAGACATGGTGTACAACTGGTAGATGAATGTTTCACTGTGGGGGTTTGGGACATGGTGTACAACTGATAGATGTATGTTTCACTGTGGGGGTGTGAGACATGGTGTACAACTGATAGATGAATGTTTCACTGTGGGGTGTGAGAGATGGAGTACAACTGATAGATGAATGTTTCACTGTGGGGGTGTGAGACATGGTGTACAACTGCTAGATGAATGTTTCACTGTGGGGGTGTGATACATGGTGTGCAACTGCTAGATGAATGCTTCACTGTGGGGGGGTGAGACATGGCGTGCAACTGATAGATCAATGTTTCACTGTGGGGGTGTGAGACATGGTGTACAACTGATTGATGAATGTTTCACTGTTGGGGTGTGAGACATGGTGTACAACTGATAGATGAATGTTTCACTGTGGGGTGTGAGATATGTTGTACAACTCATAGGTGAACGTTTCACTGTGGCAGTATACTAGCTTAAGTACAATGAAGGTGAAAGCTTTAATGTGGTGGTGTGAGACATGGTGTACAACTGATAGATGAATGTTTCACAGTGGGGGTGTGAGACATGGTATACAACTGATAGATGAATGTTTCACTGTGGGGGTGTGAGACATGGTGTACAACTGATAGATGAATGTTTCACTGTGGGGTGTGAGACATGGTGTACAACTGAGAGATGAATGTTTCACTGTGGGGGTGTGAGACATGGTGTACAACTGATAGATGAATTTTTCACTGTGGGGGTGTGAGACATGGTGTACAACTGATAGATGAATGTGTTTCACTACGGGGGTGTGAGACATGGTGTACAACTCATAGGTGAACGTTTCACTCAGGCAGTATACTAGCTACAGTACAACGAAGGTGAAAGCTTTAATGTTTCACTGTGTGGGTGTGAGACATGGTGTACAACTGATAGATGAATGCTTCACTGTTGGGATGTGAGACATGGCGTACAACTGATAGAGGAATGTTTCACTGTGGGGGTGTGAGACATGGTGTACAACTGATAGATGAATGCTTCACTGTGGGGGTGTGAGACATGGTGTGCAACTGATAGATGAATGTTTCACTGTGGGGGTGTGAGACATGGAGTTCAACTGATAGATGAATGTTTCACTGTGGGGGTGTGAGACATGGTGTACAACTGATAGATGAATGTTTCACTGTAGAGGTGTGATACATGGTGTACAACTGCCAAATGAATTTTTCACTGTGGGGGTGTGATGCATGGTGTACATCTGATAGATGAATGCTTCACTGTGGGGTGTGAGACATGGTATACAACTGATAGATGAATGTTTCACTGTGGGGGTGTGAGACATGGTGTACAACTTATATATGAATGTTTCACTGTGTGGGTGTGAGACATGGTGTACAACTGATAGATGAATGTTTCACTGTGGGGGGGTGAGACATGGTGTACAACTGATAGATGAATGTTTCACTGTGGGGGTGTGATACATGGTATACAACTGATAGATTAATGTTTCACTGTGGGGGTGTGAGACATGGTGTACAACTGATAGATGAATGTGTTTCACTGTGGGGCTGTGAGACATGGTGTACAACTGATAGATGAATGTTTCACTGTGGGGGTGTGAGACATGGTGTACAACTGATAGATGAATTTTTCACTGTGGGGGTGTGAGACATGGTGTACAACTGATAGATTAATTTTTCACTGTGGGGGTTTGAGACATGGTGTACAACTGATAGATGAATGTGTTTCACTACGGGGGTGTGAGACATGGTGTACAACTCATAGGTGAACGTTTCACTCTGGCAGTATACTAGCTACAGTACAACGAAGGTGAAAGCTTTAATGTTTCACTGTGTGGGTGTGAGACATGGTGTACAACTGATAGATGAATGCTTCACTGTTGGGATGTGAGACATGGCGTACAACTGATAGATGAATGTTTCACTGTGGGGGTGTGAGACATGGTGTACAACTGATAGATGAATGCTTCACTGTGGGGGTGTGAGACATGGTGTGCAACTGATAGATGAATGTTTCACTGTGGGGGTGTGAGACATGGAGTTCAACTGATAGATGAATGTTTCACTGTGGGGGTGTGAGACATGGTGTACAACTGATAGATGAATGTTTCACTGTAGAGGTGTGATACATGGTGTACAACTGCCAAATGAATTTTTCACTGTGGGGGTGTGATGCATGGTGTACAACTGATAGATGAATGCTTCACTGTGGGGTGTGAGACATGGTATACAACTGATAGATGAATGTTTCACTGTGGGGGTGTGAGACATGCTGTACAACTTATATATGAATGTTTCACTGTGTGGGTGTGAGACATGGTGTACAACTGATAGATGAATGTTTCACTGTGGGGGGGTGAGACATGGTGTACAACTGATAGATGAATGTTTCACTGTGGGGGTGTGATACATGGTATACAACTGATAGATTAATGTTTCACTGTGGGGGTGTGAGACATGGTGTACAACTGATAGATGAATGTGTTTCACTGTGGGGCTGTGAGACATGGTGTACAACTGATAGATGAATGTTTCACTGTGGGGGTGTGAGACATGGTGTACAACTCATAGGTGAACGTTTCACTGTGGCAGTATACTAGCTACAGTACAACGAAGGTGAAAGCTTTAATGTGGTGGTATGAGACATGGTGTACAACTGGTAGATGAATGTTTCACTGTGGGGGTGTGAGACATGGTGTACAACTGATAGATGAATGTTTCACTGTGGGGGTGTGAGACATGGTGTTCTACTGATAGATGAATGTTTCACTGTGGGGGGCTAAGACATGGTGTACAACTGATAGATGAATGTTTCACTGTGGGGGTGTGAGACATGTTGTACAACTGATAGATGAATGTTTCACTGTGGGTGTGTTAGACATGGTGTACAACTGATAGATGAATGTTTCACTGTTGGGGTGTGAGACATTATGTACAACTGATAGATGAATGTTTCACAGTGGGAGTGTGAGACATGGTGTACACATGATAGATGAATGTTTCACTGTGGGGGTGTGAGACATGTTGTACAACTCATAGGTTAACGTTTCACTGTGGCAGTATACTAGATACAGTACAACGAAGGTGAAAGCTTTAATGTGGTGGTGTGAGACATGGTGTACAACTGATAGATTAATGCTTCACCGTGGGGTTGTGAGACATGGTGTACAACTGATAGTTGAATGCTTTACTGTGGGGGTGTGAGCCATGGTGTACAACTGATAGATGAATGTTTCACTGTAGGGGTGTGAGACATCGTGTACAACTGATAGATTAATGTTTCACTGTGGGGGTGTGATACACGTGTACAACTGACAGATGAATGTTTCACTGTGGGGGTGTGGGTCATTTTGTACTATTCATAGTTGAATAATTCACTGTGGCAGTATACTAGCTACAGTACAACGAAGGTGAAAGCTTTAATGTGGTGGTGTGAGACATGGTGTACAACTGATAGATGAATGTTTCACTGTAGGGGTGTGAGACATGGTGTACAACTGATAGATGAATGCTTCACTGTTGGGGTGTGAGACATGGTGTACAACTGATAGATGAATGTTTCACTGTGGGGGTGTGAGACATGGTGTACAACTGATAGATGAATGTTTCACTGTGGGGGTGTGAGACATGGTGTACAACTGATAGATGAATGCTTCACTGTGGGGGTGTGAGACATGGTGTACAACTGATAGATGAATGCTTCACTGTGGGGTGTGAGACATGGTATACAACTGATAGATAAATGTTTCACTGTGGGGGTGTGAGACATGGTGTACAACTGAAAGATGAATGTTTCACTGTGGGGGTGTGAGCCATGGTGTACACTTCATAGGTGAACGTTTCACTGTGGCAGTATACTAGCTACAGTACAACGAAGGTGAAAGATTTAATGTGGTGGTGTGAGACATGGTGTACAACTGATAGAATAATGTTTCACTGTGGGGGTGTGAGACATGGTGTACAACTGATAGATGAATGTTTCAGTGTGGGGGTGTGAGACATGGTGTACAACTGATAGATGAATGCTTCACTGTGGGGGTGTAAGGCAAGGTGTACAACTGATAGTTGAATGCTTCACTGTGGGGGTGTGAGACATGTTTTACAACTGATAGATGAATGATTCACTGTGGGGGTGTGAGACATGGTGTACAACTGATAGTTGAATGCTTCACTGTGGGGGTGTGAGACATGTTGTTCAACTGATAGATGAATGTTTCACTGTGGGGTTGTGATACATGGTGTACAACTGATAGATGAATGCTTCACTGTGGGGGTGTGAGACATGGTGTACAACTGATAGATGAATGTTTCACTGTGGGGGTGTGAGACATGGTGTACAACTGATAGATGAATGCTTCACTGTGGGGGTGTGAGACATGTTGTACAACTGATAGATGAATGCTTCACTGTGGGGGTGTGAGACATGGTGTACAACTGATAGATGAATGTTTCACTGTGGGGGGGTGAGACATGGTGTACAACTTTTAGATGAATGTTTTACTGTGTGGGTGTGAGACATGGTGTACAACTGATAGAATAATGTTTCACTGTGGGGGTGTGAGACATGGTATACAACTGATAGATGAATGTTTCACTGTGGGGGTGTGAGACATGGTGTACAACTGATAGGTGAATGTTTCATTGTGGGGGTGTGAGACATGGTGTACAACTGATAGATGAATGTTTCACTTTGGGGGTGTGAGACATGGTGTATAACTGATAGATGAATGTTTCACTGTGGGGGTGTGAGACATGGTGTACAACTGATAGATGAATGTTTCACTGTGGGGATGTGAGACATGGTGTACAACTGATAGATGAATGTTTTACTGTGGGGGTGTGAGACATGGTGTACAACTGATAGATGAATGTTTCACTGTAGGGGTGTGATACATGGTGTACAACTGCTAAATGAATGTTTCACTGTAGGGGTGTGATACATGGTGTACAACTGCTAAATGAATGTTTCACTGTTGGGGTGTGAGACATGGTGTACAACTTTTAGATGAATATTTTACTGTGTGGGTGTGAGACATGGTGTACAACTTATAGATGAATGTTTCACTGTGGGGGTGTGAGACATGGTGTACAACTTTTAGATGAATGCTTTACTGTGGGGGTGTGAGACATGGTGTACAACTGATAGATGAATGTTTCACTGTGGGGGTGTGAGACATGGTGTACAACTGATAGGTGAATGTTTCATTGTGGGGGTGTGAGACAAGGTGTACAACTGATAGATGAATGTTTCACTTTGGGGGTGTGAGACATGGTGTACAACTGATAGATGAATGTTTCACTGTGGGGGTGTGAGACATGATGTACAACTTATAGATGAATGTTTCACTGTGGGGGTGTGAGATATGGAGTTCAACTGATAGATGAATTTTTTACTGTGGTGGTGTGAGACATGGTGTACAACTGATAGATGAATGTTTCACTGTGGGGGTGTGATACATGGTATACAACTGATAGATTAATGTTTCACTGTGGGGGTGTGAGACATGGTGTACAACTGATAGATGAATGTGTTTCACTGTGGGGCTGTGAGACATGGTGTACAACTGATAGATGAATGTTTCACTGTGGGGGTGTGAGACATGGTGTACAACTCATAGGTGAACGTTTCACCGTGGCAGTATACTAGCTACAGTACAACGAAGGTGAAAGATTTAATGTGGTGGTATGAGACATGGTGTACAACTGGTAGATGAATGTTTCACTGTGGGGGTGTGAGACATGGTGTACAACTGATACATGAATGTTTCACTGTGGGGGTGTGAGACATGGTGTTCTACTGATAGATGAATGTTTCACTGTGGGGGGCTAAGACATGGTGTAAAACTGATAGATGAATGTTTCACTGTGGGGGTGTGAGACATGTTGTACAACTGATAGATGAATGTTTCACTGTGGGTGTGTTTGACATGGTGTACAACTGATAGATGAATGTTTCACTGTTGGGGTGTGAGACATTATGTACAACTGATAGATGAATGTTTCACAGTGGGAGTGTGAGACATGGTGTACACATGATAGATGAATGTTTCACTGTGGGGATGTGAGACATGTTGTACAACTCATAGGTTAACGTTTCACTGTGGCAGTATACTAGATACAGTACAACGAAGGTGAAAGCTTTAATGTGGTGGTGTGAGACATGGTGTACAACTGATAGATTAATGCTTCACCGTGGGGTTGTGAGACATGGTGTACAACTGATAGTTGAATGCTTTACTGTGGGGGTGTGAGCCATGGTGTACAACTGATAGATGAATGTTTCACTGTAGGGGTGTGAGACATGGTGTACAACTGATAGATTAATGTTTCACTGTGGGGGTGTGATACACGTGTACAACTGACAGATGAATGTTTCACTGTGGGGGTGTGGGTCATGTTGTACAATTCATAGGTGAACGTTTCACTGTGGCAGTATACTAGCTACAGTACAACGAAGGTGAAAGCTTTAATGTGGTGGTATGAGACATGGTGTACAACTGATAGATGAATGTTTCACTGTAGGGGTGTGAGACATGGTGTACAACTGATAGATGAATGCTTCACTGTTAGGGTGTGAGACATGGTGTACAACTGATAGATGAATGTTTCACTGTGGGGGTGTGAGACATGGTGTACAACTGATAGATGAATATTTCAAAGTGGGGGTGTGAGACATGGAGTACAACTGATGGATGAATGTTTCACTGTGGGGGTGTGAGACATGGTGTACAACTAATAGATGAATGTTTCACTGTGGGGGTGTGAGACATGGTGTACAACTGATAGATGAATATTTCACTGTGGGGGTGTGAGACATGGTGTACAACTGATAGATGAATGCTTCACTGTGGGGGGGTGAGACATGGTGTACAACTGATAGATGAATGCTTCACTGTGGGGTGTGAGACATGGTATACAACTGATAGATAAATGTTTCACTGTGGGGTGTGAGACATGGTGTACAACTGAAAGATGAATGTTTCACTGTGGGGGTGTGAGCCATGGTGTACACTTCATAGGTGAACGTTTCACTGTGGCAGTATACTAGCTACAGTACAACGAAGGTGAAAGATGTAATGTGGTGGTGTGAGACATGGTGTACAACTCATAGATGAATGCTTCACTCTGGGGGTGTGAGACATGGTGTACAACTTTTAGATGAATGTTTCACTGTGTGGGTGTGAGACATGGTGTACAACTGATAGAATAATGTTTCACTGTGGGGGTGTGAGACATGGTGTACAACTGATAGATGAATGTTTCACTGTGGGGGTGTGAGACATGGTGTACAACTGATAGATGAATGCTTCACTGTGGGGGTGTAAGGCAAGGTGTACAACTGATAGTTGAATGCTTCACTGTGGGGGTGTGAGACATGTTGTACAACTGATAGATGAATGCTTCACTGTGGGGGTGTGAGACATGGTGTACAACTGATAGTTGAATGCTTCACTGTGGGGGTGTGAGACATGTTGTACAACTGATAGATGAATGTTTCACTGTGGGGTTGTGATACATGGTGTACAACTGATAGATGAATGATTCACTGTGGGGGTGTGAGACATGGTGTACAACTGATAGATGAATGTTTCACTGTGGGGGTGTGAGACATGGTGTACAACTGATAGATGAATGCTTCACTGTGGGGGTGTGAGACATGTTGTACAACTGATAGATGAATGCTTCACTGTGGGGGTGTGAGACATGGTGTACAACTGATAGATGAATGTTTCACTGTGGGAGTGTGAGACATGGTGTACAACTGATAGATGAATATTTCACTGTGGGGGTGTGAGACATGGTGTACAACTGATAGATGAATATTTCACTGTGGGGGTGTGAGACATGGTGTACAACTGATAGATGTATTCTTCACTGTGGGGGTGTGAGACATGGTGTACAACTGATAGATAAATGCTTCACCGTGGGGGTGTAAGACAAGGTGTACAACTGATAGTTGAACGCTTCACTGTGGGGGTGTGAGACATGGTGTACAACTGATAGGGGAATGCTTCACTGTCTGGGTGTGAGACATGGTGTACAACTGATAGATGCGTGTTTCACTGTGTGGGTGTGAGACATGGTGTACAACTGATAGATGAATGTTTCACTGTGGGGTTGTGATACATGGTGTACAACTGATATATGAATGCTTCACTGTGGGGGTGTGGGTCATGGTGTACAACTGATAGATGAATGCTTCACTGTGGGGGGGTGAGACATGGTGTACAACTGATAGATGAATGCTTCACTGTGGGTGTGTGATACACGGTGTACAACTGATAGATGAATGTTTCACTGTGGGGGTGTGGGTCATGGTGTACAACTGATAGATGAATGTTTCACTGTGGGGGTGTGAGATATGGTGTACAACTGATAGATGAATGTTTCACTGTGGGGTGTTAGACATGGTGTACAACTGATAGACGAATGCTTCACTGTGGGGGTGTGAGGCATGTTGTACAACTGATAGATGAATATTTCACTGTGGGGGTGTGAGACATGGTGTATAACTGATAGATGAATGGTTCACTGTTGGGGTGTGAGACATGGAGTACAACTGATAGATGAATGTTTCACTGTAGGGGTGTGATACATGGTGTACAACTGCTAAATGAATGTTTCACTGTAGGGGTGTGATACATGGTGTACAACTGCTAAATGAATGTTTCACTGTTGGGGTGTGAGACATGGTGTACAACTGATAGATGAATGCTTCACTGTGGGGGTGTGAGACATGTTGTACAACTGATAGATGAATGCTTCACTGTGGGGGTGTGAGACATGGTGTACAACTGATAGATTAATGTTTCACTCTGGGGTGTGAGACATGGTGTACTGCTGATAGATGAATATTTCACTGTTGTGGTGTGAGACATGGTGCACAACTGATAGATTAATGTTTCACTGTGGGGGTGTGAGACATGGTGTACAACTGATAGATTAATTCTTCACTGTGGGGGTGTGAGACATGGTGTACAACTGATAGATGAATGTTTCACTGTGGGGGTGTGAGACATGGTACACAACTGATAGATGAATGTTTCACTGTGGGGGTGTGAGACATGGTGTTCAATTAATAGATGAATGCTTCACTGTGGGGGTGTGAGACATGGTGTACAACTGATAGATGAAGGTTTCACTGTGGGGGTGTGAGACATGGTGCACAACTGATAGATGAATGTTTCACTGTGGGGGTGTGAGACATGGTGTACAACTGATAGATGAATGTTTCTCTGTGGGGGTGTGATACATGGTATACAACTGATAGATTAATGTTTCACTGTGGGGGTGTGAGACATGGTGTACAACTGATAGATGAATGTTTCAATCTGGGGATGTGAGACATGGTGTACAACTGATGGATGAACGTTTCACTGTGGCAGTATACTAGCTACAGTACAACAGAGGTGAAAGCTTTAATGTGGTGGTATGAGACATGGTGTACAACTGGTAGATGAATGTTTCACTGTGGGGGTTTGAGACATGGTGTACAACTGATAGATGTATGTTTCACTGTGGGGGTGTGAGACATGGTGTACAACTGATAGATGAATGTTTCACTGTGGGGGTGTGAGACATGGTGTACAACTGATAGATGAATGTTTCACTGTGGGGGTGTGAGACATGGTGTACAACTGATAGATGAATATTTCACTGTGGGGGTGTGAGACATAGAGTACAACTGATAGATGAATGTTTCACTGTGGGGGTGTGAGACATGGTGTACAACTAATAGATGAATGTTTCACTGTGGGGGTGTGAGACATGGTGTACAACTGATAGATGAATATTTCACTGTGGGGGTTTGAGACATGGTGTACAACTGATAGATGAATGCTTCACTGTGGGGGTGTGAGACATGGTGTACAACTGATAGATGAATGCTTCACTGTGGGGTGTGAGACATGGTATACATCTGATAGATAAATGTTTCACTGTGGGGGTGTGAGACATGGTGTACAACTGAAAGATGAATGTTTCACTGTGGGGGTGTGAGCCATGGTGTACACTTCATAGGTGAACGTTTCACTGTGGCAGTATACTAGCTACAGTACAACGAAGGTGAAAGATTTAATGTGGTGGTGTGAGACATGGTGTACAACTGATAGATGAATGCTTCACTCTGGGGGTGTGAGACATGGTGTACAACTTTTAGATGAATGTTTCACTGTGTGGGTGTGAGACATGGTGCACAACTGATAGAATAATGTTTCACTGTGGGGGTGTGAGACATGGTGTACAACTGATAGATGAATGTTTCACTGTGGGGGTGTGGGACATGGTGTACAACTGATAGATGAATGCTTCACTGTGGGGGTGTAAGGCAAGGTGTACAACTGATAGTTGAATGCTTCACTGTGGGGGTGTGAGACATGTTGTACAACTGATAGATGAATGCTTCACTGTGGGGGTGTGAGACATGGTGTACAACTGATAGTTGAATGCTTCACTGTGGGGGTGTAAAACATGTTGTACAACTGATAGATGAATGTTTCACTGTGGGGTTGTGATACATGGTGTACAACTGATAGATGAATGTTTCACTGTGGGGGTGTGAGACATGGTGTACAACTGATAGATGAATGCTTCACTGTGGGGGTGTGAGACATGGTGTACAACTGATAGATGAATGCTTCACTGTGGGGGTGTGAGACATTTTGTACAACTGATAGATGAATGCTTCACTGTGGGGGTGTGAGACATGGTGTACAACTGATAGATGAATGTTTCACTGTGGGGGGGTGAGACATGGTGTACAACTTTTAGATGAATATTTTACTGTGTGGGTGTGAGACATGGTGTACAACTGATAGAATAATGTTTCACTGTGGGGGTGTGAGACATGGTGTACAACTGATAGATGAATGTTTCACTGTGGGGGTGTGAGACATGGTGTACAACTGATAGGTGAATGTTTCATTGTGGGGATGTGAGACATGGTGTACAACTGATAGATGAATGTTTCACTTTAGGGGTGTGAGACATGGTGTATAACTGATAGATGAATGTTTCACTGTGGGGGTGTGAGACATGGTGTACAACTTTTTGATGAATATTTTACTGTGTGGGTGTGAGACATGGTGTACAACTGATAGAATAATGTTTCACTGTGGGGGTGTGAGACATGGTGTACAACTGATAGATGAATGTTTCACTGTGGGGGTGTGAGACATGGTGTACAACTGATAGGTGAATGTTTCATTGTGGGGGTGTGAGACATGGTGTACAACTGATAGATGAATGTTTCACTTTGGGGGTGTGAGACATGGTGTATAACTGATAGATGAATGTTTCACTGTGGGGGTGTGAGACATGGTGTACAACTGATAGATGAATGCTTCACTGTGGGGTGTGAGACATGGTATACATCTGATAGATAAATGTTTCACTGTGGGGGTGTGAGACATGGTGTACAACTGAAAGATGAATGTTTCACTGTGGGGGTGTGAGCCATGGTGTACACTTCATAGGTGAACGTTTCACTGTGGCAGTATACTAGCTACAGTACAACGAAGGTGAAAGATTTAATGTGGTGGTGTGAGACATGGTGTACAACTGATAGATGAATGCTTCACTCTGGGGGTGTGAGACATGGTGTACAACTTTTAGATTAATGTTTCACTGTGTGGGTGTGAGACATGGTGCACAACTGATAGAATAATGTTTCACTGTGGGGGTGTGAGACATGGTGTACAACTGATAGATGAATGTTTCACTGTGGGGGTGTGGGACATGGTGTACAACTGATAGATGAATGCTTCACTGTGGGGGTGTAAGGCAAGGTGTACAACTGATAGTTGAATGCTTCACTGTGGGGGTGTGAGACATGTTGTACAACTGATAGATGAATGCTTCACTGTGGGGGTGTGAGACATGGTGTACAACTGATAGTTGAATGCTTCACTGTGGGGGTGTAAAACATGTTGTACAACTGATAGATGAATGTTTCACTGTGGGGTTGTGATACATGGTGTACAACTGATAGATGAATGTTTCACTGTGGGGGTGTGAGACATGGTGTACAACTGATAGATGAATGCTTCACTGTGGGGGTGTGAGACATGGTGTACAACTGATAGATGAATGCTTCACTGTGGGGGTGTGAGACATTTTGTACAACTGATAGATGAATGCTTCACTGTGGGGGTGTGAGACATGGTGTACAACTGATAGATGAATGTTTCACTGTGGGGGGGTGAGACATGGTGTACAACTTTTAGATGAATATTTTACTGTGTGGGTGTGAGACATGGTGTACAACTGATAGAATAATGTTTCACTGTGGGGGTGTGAGACATGGTGTACAACTGATAGATGAATGTTTCACTGTGGGGGTGTGAGACATGGTGTATAACTGATAGATGAATGTTTCACTGTGGGGGTGTGAGACATGGTGTACAACTTTTTGATGAATATTTTACTGTGTGGGTGTGAGACATGGTGTACAACTGATAGAATAATGTTTCACTGTGGGGGTGTGAGACATGGTGTACAACTGATAGATGAATGTTTCACTGTGGGGGTTTGAGACATGGTGTACAACTGATAGGTGAATGTTTCATTGTGGGGGTGTGAGACATGGTGTACAACTGATAGATGAATGTTTCACTTTGGGGGTGTGAGACATGGTGTATAACTGATAGATGAATGTTTCACTGTGGGGATGTGAGACATGGTGTACAACTGATAGATGATTGCTTCACTGTGGGGGTGTGAGACAAGGAGTTCAACTGATAGATGAATGCTTCACTGTGGGGGTGTGAGACATGGTGTGCAACTGATAGATTAATGTTTCACTGTGGGGGTGTGAGACATGGAGTTCAACTGACAGATGAATGTTTCACTGTGGGGGTGTGAGACATGGTGTACAACTGATAGATGCATGTTTCACTGTAGAGGTGTGATACATGGTGTACAACTGCCAAATGAATTTTTCACTGTGGGGGTGTGATGCATGGTGTACAACTGATAGATGAATGCTTCACTGTGGGGTGTGAGACATGGTATACAACTGATAGATACATGTTTCACTGTGGGGGTGTGAGACATGGTGTACAACTTATATATGAATGTTTCACTGTGTGGGTGTGAGACATGGTGTACAACTGATAGATGAATGTTTCACTGTGGGGGGGGTGAGACATGGTGTACAACTGATAGATGAATGTTTCACTGTGGGGGTGTGATACATGGTATACAACTGATAGATTAATGTTTCACTGTGGGGGTGTGAGACATGGTGTACAACTGATAGATGAATGTGTTTCACTGTGGGGCTGTGAGACATGGTGTACAACTGATAGATGAATGTTTCACTGTGGGGGTGTGAGACATGGTGTACAACTCATAGGTGAACGTTTCACTGTGGCAGTATACTAGCTACAGTACAACGAAGGTGAAAGCTTTAATGTGGTGGTATGAGACATGGTGTACAACTGGTAGATGAATGTTTCACTGTGGGGGTGTGAGACATGGTGTACAACTGATAGATGAATGTTTCACTGTGGGGGTGTGAGACATGGTGTTCTACTGATAGATGAATGTTTCACTGTGGGGGGGCTAAGACCTGGTGTACAACTGATAGATGAATGTTTCACTGTGGGGGTGTAAGACATGTTGTACAACTGATAGATGAATGTTTCACTGTGGGTGTGTTAGACATGGTGTACAACTGATAGATGAATGTTTCACTGTTGGGGTGTGAGACATTATGTACAACTTATAGATGAATGTTTCACAGTGGGAGTGTGAGACATGGTGTACACATGATAGATGAATGTTTCACTGTGGGGGTGTGAGACATGTTGTACAACTCATAGGTTAACGTTTCACTGTGGCAGTATACTAGATACAGTACAACGAAGGTGAAAGCTTTAATGTGGTGGTGTGGGACATGGTGTACAACTGATAGATTAATGCTTCACCGTGGGGTTGTGAGACATGGTGTACAACTGATAGTTGAATGCTTTACTGTGGGGGTGTGAGCCATGGTGTACAACTGATAGATGAATGTTTCACTGTAGTAGTGTGAGACATGGTGTACAACTGATAGATTAATGTTTCACTGTGGGGGTGTGATACACGTGTACAACTGACAGATGAATGTTTCACTGTGGGGGTGTGGGTCATGTTGTACAATTCATAGGTGAACGTTTCACTGTGGCAGTATACTAGCTACAGTACAAAGAAGGTGAAAGCTTTAATGTGGTGGTGTGAGACATGGTGTACAACTGATAGATGAATGTTTCACTGTAGGGGTGTGAGACATGGTGTACAACTGATAGATGAATGCTTCACTGTTGGGGTGTGAGACATGGTGTACAACTGATAGATGAATGTTTCACTGTGGGGGTGTGAGACATGGTGTACAACTGATAGATGAATATTTCACTGTGGGGGTGTGAGACATGGAGTACAACTGATAGATGAATGTTTCACTGTGGGGGTGTGAGACATGGTGTACAACTGATAGATGAATGTTTCACTGTGGGGGTGTGAGACATGGTGTACAACTGATAGATGAATATTTCACCGTGGGGGTGTGAGACATGGTGTACAACTGATAGATGAATGCTTCACTGTGGGGGTGTGAGACATGGTGTACAACTGATAGATGAATGCTTCACTGTGGGGTGTGAGACATGGTATACAACTGATAGATAAATGTTTCACTGTGGGGGTGTGAGACATGGTGTACAACTGAAAGATGAATGTTTCACTGTGGGGGTGTGAGCCATGGTGTACACTTCATAGGTGAACGTTTCACTGTGGCAGTATACTAGCTACAGTACAACGAAGGTGAAAGATTTAATGTGGTGGTGTGAGACATGGTGTACAACTGATAGATGAATGCTTCACTCTGGGGGTGTGAGACATGGTGTACAACTTTTAGATGAATGTTTCACTGTGTGGGTGTGAGACATGGTGTACAACTGATAGAATAATGTTTCACTGTGGGGGTGTGAGACATGGTGTACAACTGATAGATGAAAGTTTCACTGTGGGGTGTGAGACATGTTGTACAACTGATAGATGAATGCTTCACTGTGGGGGTGTAAGGCAAGGTGTACAACTGATAGTTGAATGCTTCACTGTGGGGGTGTGAGACATGTTGTACAACTGATAGATGAATGCTTCACTGTGGGGGTGTGAGACATGTTGTACAACTGATAGATGAATGTTTCACTGTGGGGTTGTGATACATGGTGTACAACTGATAGATGAATGATTCACTGTGGGGGTGTGAGACATGGTGTACAACTGATAGATGAATGTTTCACTGTGGGGGTGTGAGACATGGTGTACAACTGATAGATGAATGCTTCACTGTGGGGGTGTGAGACATGTTGTACAACTGATAGATGAATGCTTCACTGTGGGGGTGTGAGACATGGTGTACAACTGATAGATTAATGTTTCACTATGGGGGTGTGAGACATGGTGTACAACTGATAGATGAATATTTCACTGTGGGGGTGTGAGACATGGTGTACAACTGATAGATGAATATTTCACTGTGGGGGTGTGAGACATGGTGTACAACTGATAGATGTATTCTTCACTGTGGAGGTGTGAGACATGGTGTACAACTGATAGATAAATGCTTCACCGTGGGCGTGTAAGACAAGGTGTACAACTGATAGTTGAACGCTTCACTGTGGGGGTGTGAGACATGGTGTACAACTGATAGGGGAATGCTTCACTGTCTGGGTGTGAGACATGGTGTACAACTGATAGATGCATGTTTCACTGTGTGGGTGTGAGACATGGTGTACAACTGATAGATGAATGTTTCACTGTGGGGTTGTGATACATGGTGTACAACTGATATATGAATGCTTCACTGTGGGGGTGTGGGTCATGGTGTACAACTGATAGATGAATGCTTCACTGTGGGGGGGTGAGACATGGTGTACAACTGATAGATGAATGCTTCACTGTGGGTGTGTGATACACGGTGTACAACTGATAGATGAATGTTTCACTGTGGGGGTGTGGGTCATGGTGTACAACTGATAGATGAATGTTTCACTGTGGGGGTGTGAGACATGGTGTACAACTGATAGATGAATGTTTCACTGTGGGGTGTTAGACATGGTGTACAACTGATAGACGAATGCTTCAATGTGGGGGTGTGAGGCATGGTGTACAACTGATAGATGAATATTTCACTGTGGGGGTGTGAGACATGGTGTATAACTGATAGATGAATGTTTCACTGTTGGGGTGTGAGACATGGAGTTCAACTGATAGATGAATGTTTTACTGTGGGGGTGTGAGACATGGTGTACAACTGATAGATGAATGTTTCACTGTAGGGGTGTGATACATGGTGTACAACTGCTAAATGAATGTTTCACTGTAGGGGTGTGATACATGGTGTACAACTGCTAAATGAATGTTTCACTGTTGGGGTGTGAGACATGGTGTACAACTGATAGATGAATGCTTCACTGTGCGGGTGTGAGACATGTTGTACAACTGATAGATGAATGCTTCACTGTGGGGGTGTGAGACATGGTGTACAACTGATAGATTAATGTTTCACTCTGGGGTGTGAGACATGGTGTACTGCTGATAGATGAATATTTCACTGTTGTGGTTTGAGACATGGTGTACAACTGATAGATTAATGTTTCACTGTGGGGGTGTGAGACATGGTGTACAACTGATAGATGAATTCTTCACTGTGGGGGTGTGAGACATGGTGTACAACTGATAGATGAATGTTTCACTGTGGGGGTGTGAGACATGGTACACAACTGATAGATGAATGTTTCACTGTGGGGGTGTGAGACATGGTGTTCAATTAATAAATGAATGATTCACTGTGGGGGTGTGAGATATGGTGTACAACTGATGGATGAATGTTTCACTTGGGGGTGTGAGACATGGTGTACAACTGATAGATGAATGTTTCACTGTGGGGGTGTGAGACATGGTGTATAACTGATAGATGAAGGTTTCACTGTGGGGGTGTGAGACATGGTGCACAACTGATAGATGAATGTTTCACTGTGGGGGTGTGAGACATGGTGTACAACTGATAGATGAATGTTTCTCTGTGGGGGTGTGATACATGGTATACAACTGATAGATTAATGTTTCACTGTGGGGGTGTGAGACATGGTGTACAACTGATAGATGAATGTTTCAATCTGGGGGTGTGAGACATGGTGTACAACTGATGGATGAACGTTTCACTGTGGCAGTATACTAGCTACAGTACAACAGAGGTGAAAGCTTTAATGTGGTGGTATGAGACATGGTGTACAACTGGTAGATGAATGTTTCACTGTGGGGGTTTGGGACATGGTGTACAACTGATAGATGTATGTTTCACTGTGGGGGTGTGAGACATGGTGTACAACTGATAGATGAATGTTTCACTGTGGGGTGTGAGAGATGGAGTACAACTGATAGATGAATGTTTCACTGTGGGGGTGTGAGACATGGTGTACAACTGCTAGATGAATGTTTCACTGTGGGGGTGTGATACATGGTGTGCAACTGCTAGATGAATGCTTCACTGTGGGGGGTGAGACATGGTGTGCAACTGATAGATCAATGTTTCACTGTGGGGGTGTGAGACATGGTGTACAACTGATTGATGAATGTTTCACTGTTGGGGTGTGAGACATGGTGTACAACTGATAGATGAATGTTTCACTGTGGGGGTGTGAGATATGTTGTACAACTCATAGGTGAATGTTTCACTGTGGCAGTATACTAGCTTAAGTACAATGAAGGTGAAAGCTTTAATGTGGTGGTGTGAGACATGGTGTACAACTGATAGATGAATGTTTCACAGTGGGGGTGTGAGACATGGTATACAACTGATAGATGAATGTTTCACTGTGGGGTGTGAGACATGGTGTACAACTGAGAGATGAATGTTTCACTGTGGGGGTGTGAGACATGGTGTACAACTGATAGATGAATTTTTCACTGTGGGGGTGTGAGACATGGTGTACAACTGATAGATTAATTTTTCACTGTGGGGGTTTGAGACATGGTGTACAACTGATAGATGAATGTGTTTCACTACGGGGGTGTGAGACATGGTGTACAACTCATAGGTGAACGTTTCACTCTGGCAGTATACTAGCTACAGTACAACGAAGGTGAAAGCTTTAATGTTTCACTGTGTGGGTGTGAGACATGGTGTACAACTGATAGATGAATGCTTCACTGTTGGGATGTGAGACATGGCGTACAACTGATAGATGAATGTTTCACTGTGGGGGTGTGAGACATGGTGTACAACTGATAGATGAATGCTTCACTGTGGGGGTGTGAGACATGGTGTGCAACTGATAGATGAATGTTTCACTGTGGGGGTGTGAGACATGGAGTTCAACTGATAGATGAATGTTTCACTGTGGGGGTGTGAGACATGGTGTACAACTGATAGATGAATGTTTCACTGTAGAGGTGTGATACATGGTGTACAACTGCCAAATGAATTTTTCACTGTGGGGGTGTGATGCATGGTGTACAACTGATAGATGAATGCTTCACTGTGGGGTGTGAGACATGGTATACAACTGATAGATGAATGTTTCACTGTGGGGGTGTGAGACATGGTGTACAACTTATATATGAATGTTTCACTGTGTGGGTGTGAGACATGGTGTACAACTGATAGATGAATGTTTCACTGTGGGGGGGTGAGACATGGTGTACAACTGATAGATGAATGTTTCACTGTGGGGGTGTGATACATGGTATACAACTGATAGATTAATGTTTCACTGTGGGGGTGTGAGACATGGTGTACAACTGATAGATGAATGTGTTTCACTGTGGGGCTGTGAGACATGGTGTACAACTGATAGATGAATGTTTCACTGTGGGGCTGTGAGACATGGTGTACAACTGATAGATGAATTTTTCACTGTGGGGGTGTGAGACATGGTGTACAACTGATAGATTAATTTTTCACTGTGGGGGTTTGAGACATGGTGTACAACTGATAGATGAATGTGTTTCACTACGGGGTGTGAGACATGGTGTACAACTCATAGGTGAACGTTTCACTCTGGCAGTATACTAGCTACAGTACAACGAAGGTGAAAGCTTTAATGTTTCACTGTGTGGGTGTGAGACATGGTGTACAACTGATAGATGAATGCTTCACTGTTGGGATGTGAGACATGGCGTACAACTGATAGATGAATGTTTCACTGTGGGGGTGTGAGACATTGTGTACAACTGATAGATGAATGCTTCACTGTGGGGGTGTGAGACATGGTGTGCAACTGATAGATGAATGTTTCACTGTGGGGGTGTGAGACATGGAGTTCAACTGATAGATGAATGTTTCACTGTGGGGGTGTGAGACATGGTGTACAACTGATAGATGAATGTTTCACTGTAGAGGTGTGATACATGGTGTACAACTGCCAAATGAATTTTTCACTGTGGGGGTGTGATGCATGGTGTACAACTGATAGATGAATGCTTCACTGTGGGCTGTGAGACATGGTATACAACTGATAGATGAATGTTTCACTGTGGGGGTGTGAGACATGGTGTACAACTTATATATGAATGTTTCACTGTGTGGGTGTGAGACATTGTGTACAACTGATAGATGAATGTTTCACTGTGGGGGGGTGAGACATGGTGTACAACTGATAGATGAATGTTTCACTGTGGGGGTGTGATACATGGTATACAACTGATAGATTAATGTTTCACTGTGGGGGTGTGAGACATGGTGTACAACTGATAGATGAATGTGTTTCACTGTGGGGCTGTGAGACATGGTGTACAACTGATAGATGAATGTTTCACTGTGGGGGTGTGAGACATGGTGTACAACTCATAGGTGAACGTTTCACTGTGGCAGTATACTAGCTACAGTACAACGAAGGTGAAAGCTTTAATGTGGTGGTATGAGACATGGTGTACAACTGGTAGATGAATGTTTCACTGTGGGGGTGTGAGACATGGTGTACAACTGATAGATGAATGTTTCACTGTGGGGGTGTGAGACATGGTGTTCTACTGATAGATGAATGTTTCACTGTGGGGGGCTAAGACATGGTGTACAACTGATAGATGAATGTTTCACTGTGGGGGTGTGAGACATGTTGTACAACTGATAGATGAATGTTTCACTGTGGGTGTGTTAGACATGGTGTACAACTGATAGATGAATGTTTCACTGTTGGGGTGTGAGACATTATGTACAACTGATAGATGAATGTTTCACAGTGGGAGTGTGAGACATGGTGTACACATGATAGATGAATGTTTCACTGTGGGGGTGTGAGACATGTTGTACAACTCATAGGTTAACGTTTCACTGTGGCAGTATACTAGATACAGTACAACGAAGGTGAAAGCTTTAATGTGGTGGTGTGAGACATGGTGTACAACTGATAGATTAATGCTTCACCGTGGGGTTGTGAGACATGGTGTACAACTGATAGTTGAATGCTTTACTGTGGGGGTGTGAGCCATGGTGTACAACTGATAGATGAATGTTTCACTGTAGGGGTGTGAGACATGGTGTACAACTGATAGATTAATGTTTCACTGTGGGGGTGTGATACACGTGTACAACTGACAGATGAATGTTTCACTGTGGGGGTGTGGGTCATTTTGTACAATTCATAGTTGAATAATTCACTGTGGCAGTATACTAGCTACAGTACAACGAAGGTGAAAGCTTTAATGTGGTGGTGTGAGACATGGTGTACAACTGATAGATGAATGTTTCACTGTAGGGGTGTGAGACATGGTGTACAACTGATAGATGAATGCTTCACTGTTGGGGTGTGAGACATGGTGTACAACTGATAGATGAATGTTTCACTGTGGGGGTGTGAGACATGGTGTACAACTGATAGATGAATGTTTCACTGTGGGGGTGTGAGACATGGTGTACAACTGATAGATGAATGCTTCACTGTGGGGGTGTGAGACATGGTGTACAACTGATAGATGAATGCTTCACTGTGGGGTGTGAGACATGGTATACAACTGATAGATAAATGTTTCACTGTGGGGGTGTGAGACATGGTGTACAACTGAAAGATGAATGTTTCACTGTGGGGGTGTGAGCCATGGTGTACACTTCATAGGTGAACGTTTCACTGTGGCAGTATACTAGCTACAGTACAACGAAGGTGAAAGATTTAATGTGGTGGTGTGAGACATGGTGTACAACTGATAGATGAATGCTTCACTCTGGGGGTGTGAGACATGGTGTACAACTGATAGATGAATGTTTCACTGTAGAGGTGTGATACATGGTGTACAACTGCCAAATGAATTTTTCACTGTGGGGGTGTGATGCATGGTGTACAACTGATAGATGAATGCTTCACTGTGGGGTGTGAGACATGGTATACAACTGATAGATGAATGTTTCACTGTGGGGGTGTGAGACATGGTGTACAACTTATATATGAATGTTTCACTGTGTGGGTGTGAGACATGGTGTACAACTGATAGATGAATGTTTCACTGTGGGGGGGTGAGACATGGTGTACAACTGATAGATGAATGTTTCACTGTGGGGGTGTGATACATGGTATACAACTGATAGATTAATGTTTCACTGTGGGGGTGTGAGACATGGTGTACAACTGATAGATGAATGTGTTTCACTGTGGGGCTGTGAGACATGGTGTACAACTGATAGATGAATGTTTCACTGTGGGGCTGTGAGACATGGTGTACAACTGATAGATGAATTTTTCACTGTGGGGGTGTGAGACATGGTGTACAACTGATAGATTAATTTTTCACTGTGGGGGTTTGAGACATGGTGTACAACTGATAGATGAATGTGTTTCACTACGGGGTGTGAGACATGGTGTACAACTCATAGGTGAACGTTTCACTCTGGCAGTATACTAGCTACAGTACAACGAAGGTGAAAGCTTTAATGTTTCACTGTGTGGGTGTGAGACATGGTGTACAACTGATAGATGAATGCTTCACTGTTGGGATGTGAGACATGGCGTACAACTGATAGATGAATGTTTCACTGTGGGGGTGTGAGACATTGTGTACAACTGATAGATGAATGCTTCACTGTGGGGGTGTGAGACATGGTGTGCAACTGATAGATGAATGTTTCACTGTGGGGGTGTGAGACATGGAGTTCAACTGATAGATGAATGTTTCACTGTGGGGGTGTGAGACATGGTGTACAACTGATAGATGAATGTTTCACTGTAGAGGTGTGATACATGGTGTACAACTGCCAAATGAATTTTTCACTGTGGGGGTGTGATGCATTGTGTACAACTGATAGATGAATGCTTCACTGTGGGCTGTGAGACATGGTATACAACTGATAGATGAATGTTTCACTGTGGGGGTGTGAGACATGGTGTACAACTGATAGATGAATGTTTCACTTTGGGGGTGTGAGACATGGTGTATAACTGATAGATGAATGTTTCACTGTGGGGGTGTGAGACATGGTGTACAACTGATAGATGAATGCTTCACTGTGGGGTGTGAGACATGGTATACATCTGATAGATAAATGTTTCACTGTGGGGGTGTGAGACATGGTGTACAACTGAAAGATGAATGTTTCACTGTGGGGGTGTGAGCCATGGTGTACACTTCATAGGTGAACGTTTCACTGTGGCAGTATACTAGCTACAGTACAACGAAGGTGAAAGATTTAATGTGGTGGTGTGAGACATGGTGTACAACTGATAGATGAATGCTTCACTCTGGGGGTGTGAGACATGGTGTACAACTTTTAGATTAATGTTTCACTGTGTGGGTGTGAGACATGGTGCACAACTGATAGAATAATGTTTCACTGTGGGGGTGTGAGACATGGTGTACAACTGATAGATGAATGTTTCACTGTGGGGGTGTGGGACATGGTGTACAACTGATAGATGAATGCTTCACTGTGGGGGTGTAAGGCAAGGTGTACAACTGATAGTTGAATGCTTCACTGTGGGGGTGTGAGACATGTTGTACAACTGATAGATGAATGCTTCACTGTGGGGGTGTGAGACATGGTGTACAACTGATAGTTGAATGCTTCACTGTGGGGGTGTAAAACATGTTGTACAACTGATAGATGAATGTTTCACTGTGGGGTTGTGATACATGGTGTACAACTGATAGATGAATGTTTCACTGTGGGGGTGTGAGACATGGTGTACAACTGATAGATGAATGCTTCACTGTGGGGGTGTGAGACATGGTGTACAACTGATAGATGAATGCTTCACTGTGGGGGTGTGAGACATTTTGTACAACTGATAGATGAATGCTTCACTGTGGGGGTGTGAGACATGGTGTACAACTGATAGATGAATGCTTCACTGTGGGGGTGTGAGACATTTTGTACAACTGATAGATGAATGCTTCACTGTGGGGGTGTGAGACATGGTGTACAACTGATAGATGAATGTTTCACTGTGGGGGGGTGAGACATGGTGTACAACTTTTAGATGAATATTTTACTGTGTGGGTGTGAGACATGGTGTACAACTGATAGAATAATGTTTCACTGTGGGGGTGTGAGACATGGTGTACAACTGATAGATGAATGTTTCACTGTGGGGGTGTGAGACATGGTGTATAACTGATAGATGAATGTTTCACTGTGGGGGTGTGAGACATGGTGTACAACTTTTTGATGAATATTTTACTGTGTGGGTGTGAGACATGGTGTACAACTGATAGAATAATGTTTCACTGTGGGGGTGTGAGACATGGTGTACAACTGATAGATGAATGTTTCACTGTGGGGGTTTGAGACATGGTGTACAACTGATAGGTGAATGTTTCATTGTGGGGGTGTGAGACATGGTGTACAACTGATAGATGAATGTTTCACTTTGGGGGTGTGAGACATGGTGTATAACTGATAGATGAATGTTTCACTGTGGGGATGTGAGACATGGTGTACAACTGATAGATGATTGCTTCACTGTGGGGGTGTGAGACAAGGAGTTCAACTGATAGATGAATGCTTCACTGTGGGGGTGTGAGACATGGTGTGCAACTGATAGATTAATGTTTCACTGTGGGGGTGTGAGACATGGAGTTCAACTGACAGATGAATGTTTCACTGTGGGGGTGTGAGACATGGTGTACAACTGATAGATGCATGTTTCACTGTAGAGGTGTGATACATGGTGTACAACTGCCAAATGAATTTTTCACTGTGGGGGTGTGATGCATGGTGTACAACTGATAGATGAATGCTTCACTGTGGGGTGTGAGACATGGTATACAACTGATAGATACATGTTTCACTGTGGGGGTGTGAGACATGGTGTACAACTTATATATGAATGTTTCACTGTGTGGGTGTGAGACATGGTGTACAACTGATAGATGAATGTTTCACTGTGGGGGGGGTGAGACATGGTGTACAACTGATAGATGAATGTTTCACTGTGGGGGTGTGATACATGGTATACAACTGATAGATTAATGTTTCACTGTGGGGGTGTGAGACATGGTGTACAACTGATAGATGAATGTGTTTCACTGTGGGGCTGTGAGACATGGTGTACAACTGATAGATGAATGTTTCACTGTGGGGGTGTGAGACATGGTGTACAACTCATAGGTGAACGTTTCACTGTGGCAGTATACTAGCTACAGTACAACGAAGGTGAAAGCTTTAATGTGGTGGTATGAGACATGGTGTACAACTGGTAGATGAATGTTTCACTGTGGGGGTGTGAGACATGGTGTACAACTGATAGATGAATGTTTCACTGTGGGGGTGTGAGACATGGTGTTCTACTGATAGATGAATGTTTCACTGTGGGGGGGCTAAGACCTGGTGTACAACTGATAGATGAATGTTTCACTGTGGGGGTGTAAGACATGTTGTACAACTGATAGATGAATGTTTCACTGTGGGTGTGTTAGACATGGTGTACAACTGATAGATGAATGTTTCACTGTTGGGGTGTGAGACATTATGTACAACTTATAGATGAATGTTTCACAGTGGGAGTGTGAGACATGGTGTACACATGATAGATGAATGTTTCACTGTGGGGGTGTGAGACATGTTGTACAACTCATAGGTTAACGTTTCACTGTGGCAGTATACTAGATACAGTACAACGAAGGTGAAAGCTTTAATGTGGTGGTGTGGGACATGGTGTACAACTGATAGATTAATGCTTCACCGTGGGGTTGTGAGACATGGTGTACAACTGATAGTTGAATGCTTTACTGTGGGGGTGTGAGCCATGGTGTACAACTGATAGATGAATGTTTCACTGTAGTAGTGTGAGACATGGTGTACAACTGATAGATTAATGTTTCACTGTGGGGGTGTGATACACGTGTACAACTGACAGATGAATGTTTCACTGTGGGGGTGTGGGTCATGTTGTACAATTCATAGGTGAACGTTTCACTGTGGCAGTATACTAGCTACAGTACAAAGAAGGTGAAAGCTTTAATGTGGTGGTGTGAGACATGGTGTACAACTGATAGATGAATGTTTCACTGTAGGGGTGTGAGACATGGTGTACAACTGATAGATGAATGCTTCACTGTTGGGGTGTGAGACATGGTGTACAACTGATAGATGAATGTTTCACTGTGGGGGTGTGAGACATGGTGTACAACTGATAGATGAATATTTCACTGTGGGGGTGTGAGACATGGAGTACAACTGATAGATGAATGTTTCACTGTGGGGGTGTGAGACATGGTGTACAACTGATAGATGAATGTTTCACTGTGGGGGTGTGAGACATGGTGTACAACTGATAGATGAATATTTCACCGTGGGGGTGTGAGACATGGTGTACAACTGATAGATGAATGCTTCACTGTGGGGGTGTGAGACATGGTGTACAACTGATAGATGAATGCTTCACTGTGGGGTGTGAGACATGGTATACAACTGATAGATAAATGTTTCACTGTGGGGGTGTGAGACATGGTGTACAACTGAAAGATGAATGTTTCACTGTGGGGGTGTGAGCCATGGTGTACACTTCATAGGTGAACGTTTCACTGTGGCAGTATACTAGCTACAGTACAACGAAGGTGAAAGATTTAATGTGGTGGTGTGAGACATGGTGTACAACTGATAGATGAATGCTTCACTCTGGGGGTGTGAGACATGGTGTACAACTTTTAGATGAATGTTTCACTGTGTGGGTGTGAGACATGGTGTACAACTGATAGAATAATGTTTCACTGTGGGGGTGTGAGACATGGTGTACAACTGATAGATGAAAGTTTCACTGTGGGGTGTGAGACATGTTGTACAACTGATAGATGAATGCTTCACTGTGGGGGTGTAAGGCAAGGTGTACAACTGATAGTTGAATGCTTCACTGTGGGGGTGTGAGACATGTTGTACAACTGATAGATGAATGCTTCACTGTGGGGGTGTGAGACATGTTGTACAACTGATAGATGAATGTTTCACTGTGGGGTTGTGATACATGGTGTACAACTGATAGATGAATGATTCACTGTGGGGGTGTGAGACATGGTGTACAACTGATAGATGAATGTTTCACTGTGGGGGTGTGAGACATGGTGTACAACTGATAGATGAATGCTTCACTGTGGGGGTGTGAGACATGTTGTACAACTGATAGATGAATGCTTCACTGTGGGGGTGTGAGACATGGTGTACAACTGATAGATTAATGTTTCACTATGGGGGTGTGAGACATGGTGTACAACTGATAGATGAATATTTCACTGTGGGGGTGTGAGACATGGTGTACAACTGATAGATGAATATTTCACTGTGGGGGTGTGAGACATGGTGTACAACTGATAGATGTATTCTTCACTGTGGAGGTGTGAGACATGGTGTACAACTGATAGATAAATGCTTCACCGTGGGCGTGTAAGACAAGGTGTACAACTGATAGTTGAACGCTTCACTGTGGGGGTGTGAGACATGGTGTACAACTGATAGGGGAATGCTTCACTGTCTGGGTGTGAGACATGGTGTACAACTGATAGATGCATGTTTCACTGTGTGGGTGTGAGACATGGTGTACAACTGATAGATGAATGTTTCACTGTGGGGTTGTGATACATGGTGTACAACTGATATATGAATGCTTCACTGTGGGGGTGTGGGTCATGGTGTACAACTGATAGATGAATGCTTCACTGTGGGGGGGTGAGACATGGTGTACAACTGATAGATGAATGCTTCACTGTGGGTGTGTGATACACGGTGTACAACTGATAGATGAATGTTTCACTGTGGGGGTGTGGGTCATGGTGTACAACTGATAGATGAATGTTTCACTGTGGGGGTGTGAGACATGGTGTACAACTGATAGATGAATGTTTCACTGTGGGGTGTTAGACATGGTGTACAACTGATAGACGAATGCTTCAATGTGGGGGTGTGAGGCATGGTGTACAACTGATAGATGAATATTTCACTGTGGGGGTGTGAGACATGGTGTATAACTGATAGATGAATGTTTCACTGTTGGGGTGTGAGACATGGAGTTCAACTGATAGATGAATGTTTTACTGTGGGGGTGTGAGACATGGTGTACAACTGATAGATGAATGTTTCACTGTAGGGGTGTGATACATGGTGTACAACTGCTAAATGAATGTTTCACTGTAGGGGTGTGATACATGGTGTACAACTGCTAAATGAATGTTTCACTGTTGGGGTGTGAGACATGGTGTACAACTGATAGATGAATGCTTCACTGTGCGGGTGTGAGACATGTTGTACAACTGATAGATGAATGCTTCACTGTGGGGGTGTGAGACATGGTGTACAACTGATAGATTAATGTTTCACTCTGGGGTGTGAGACATGGTGTACTGCTGATAGATGAATATTTCACTGTTGTGGTTTGAGACATGGTGTACAACTGATAGATTAATGTTTCACTGTGGGGGTGTGAGACATGGTGTACAACTGATAGATGAATTCTTCACTGTGGGGGTGTGAGACATGGTGTACAACTGATAGATGAATGTTTCACTGTGGGGGTGTGAGACATGGTACACAACTGATAGATGAATGTTTCACTGTGGGGGTGTGAGACATGGTGTTCAATTAATAAATGAATGATTCACTGTGGGGGTGTGAGATATGGTGTACAACTGATGGATGAATGTTTCACTTGGGGGTGTGAGACATGGTGTACAACTGATAGATGAATGTTTCACTGTGGGGGTGTGAGACATGGTGTATAACTGATAGATGAAGGTTTCACTGTGGGGGTGTGAGACATGGTGCACAACTGATAGATGAATGTTTCACTGTGGGGGTGTGAGACATGGTGTACAACTGATAGATGAATGTTTCTCTGTGGGGGTGTGATACATGGTATACAACTGATAGATTAATGTTTCACTGTGGGGGTGTGAGACATGGTGTACAACTGATAGATGAATGTTTCAATCTGGGGGTGTGAGACATGGTGTACAACTGATGGATGAACGTTTCACTGTGGCAGTATACTAGCTACAGTACAACAGAGGTGAAAGCTTTAATGTGGTGGTATGAGACATGGTGTACAACTGGTAGATGAATGTTTCACTGTGGGGGTTTGGGACATGGTGTACAACTGATAGATGTATGTTTCACTGTGGGGGTGTGAGACATGGTGTACAACTGATAGATGAATGTTTCACTGTGGGGTGTGAGAGATGGAGTACAACTGATAGATGAATGTTTCACTGTGGGGGTGTGAGACATGGTGTACAACTGCTAGATGAATGTTTCACTGTGGGGGTGTGATACATGGTGTGCAACTGCTAGATGAATGCTTCACTGTGGGGGGTGAGACATGGTGTGCAACTGATAGATCAATGTTTCACTGTGGGGGTGTGAGACATGGTGTACAACTGATTGATGAATGTTTCACTGTTGGGGTGTGAGACATGGTGTACAACTGATAGATGAATGTTTCACTGTGGGGGTGTGAGATATGTTGTACAACTCATAGGTGAATGTTTCACTGTGGCAGTATACTAGCTTAAGTACAATGAAGGTGAAAGCTTTAATGTGGTGGTGTGAGACATGGTGTACAACTGATAGATGAATGTTTCACAGTGGGGGTGTGAGACATGGTATACAACTGATAGATGAATGTTTCACTGTGGGGTGTGAGACATGGTGTACAACTGAGAGATGAATGTTTCACTGTGGGGGTGTGAGACATGGTGTACAACTGATAGATGAATTTTTCACTGTGGGGGTGTGAGACATGGTGTACAACTGATAGATTAATTTTTCACTGTGGGGGTTTGAGACATGGTGTACAACTGATAGATGAATGTGTTTCACTACGGGGGTGTGAGACATGGTGTACAACTCATAGGTGAACGTTTCACTCTGGCAGTATACTAGCTACAGTACAACGAAGGTGAAAGCTTTAATGTTTCACTGTGTGGGTGTGAGACATGGTGTACAACTGATAGATGAATGCTTCACTGTTGGGATGTGAGACATGGCGTACAACTGATAGATGAATGTTTCACTGTGGGGGTGTGAGACATGGTGTACAACTGATAGATGAATGCTTCACTGTGGGGGTGTGAGACATGGTGTGCAACTGATAGATGAATGTTTCACTGTGGGGGTGTGAGACATGGAGTTCAACTGATAGATGAATGTTTCACTGTGGGGGTGTGAGACATGGTGTACAACTGATAGATGAATGTTTCACTGTAGAGGTGTGATACATGGTGTACAACTGCCAAATGAATTTTTCACTGTGGGGGTGTGATGCATGGTGTACAACTGATAGATGAATGCTTCACTGTGGGGTGTGAGACATGGTATACAACTGATAGATGAATGTTTCACTGTGGGGGTGTGAGACATGGTGTACAACTTATATATGAATGTTTCACTGTGTGGGTGTGAGACATGGTGTACAACTGATAGATGAATGTTTCACTGTGGGGGGGTGAGACATGGTGTACAACTGATAGATGAATGTTTCACTGTGGGGGTGTGATACATGGTATACAACTGATAGATTAATGTTTCACTGTGGGGGTGTGAGACATGGTGTACAACTGATAGATGAATGTGTTTCACTGTGGGGCTGTGAGACATGGTGTACAACTGATAGATGAATGTTTCACTGTGGGGCTGTGAGACATGGTGTACAACTGATAGATGAATTTTTCACTGTGGGGGTGTGAGACATGGTGTACAACTGATAGATTAATTTTTCACTGTGGGGGTTTGAGACATGGTGTACAACTGATAGATGAATGTGTTTCACTACGGGGTGTGAGACATGGTGTACAACTCATAGGTGAACGTTTCACTCTGGCAGTATACTAGCTACAGTACAACGAAGGTGAAAGCTTTAATGTTTCACTGTGTGGGTGTGAGACATGGTGTACAACTGATAGATGAATGCTTCACTGTTGGGATGTGAGACATGGCGTACAACTGATAGATGAATGTTTCACTGTGGGGGTGTGAGACATTGTGTACAACTGATAGATGAATGCTTCACTGTGGGGGTGTGAGACATGGTGTGCAACTGATAGATGAATGTTTCACTGTGGGGGTGTGAGACATGGAGTTCAACTGATAGATGAATGTTTCACTGTGGGGGTGTGAGACATGGTGTACAACTGATAGATGAATGTTTCACTGTAGAGGTGTGATACATGGTGTACAACTGCCAAATGAATTTTTCACTGTGGGGGTGTGATGCATGGTGTACAACTGATAGATGAATGCTTCACTGTGGGCTGTGAGACATGGTATACAACTGATAGATGAATGTTTCACTGTGGGGGTGTGAGACATGGTGTACAACTTATATATGAATGTTTCACTGTGTGGGTGTGAGACATTGTGTACAACTGATAGATGAATGTTTCACTGTGGGGGGGTGAGACATGGTGTACAACTGATAGATGAATGTTTCACTGTGGGGGTGTGATACATGGTATACAACTGATAGATTAATGTTTCACTGTGGGGGTGTGAGACATGGTGTACAACTGATAGATGAATGTGTTTCACTGTGGGGCTGTGAGACATGGTGTACAACTGATAGATGAATGTTTCACTGTGGGGGTGTGAGACATGGTGTACAACTCATAGGTGAACGTTTCACTGTGGCAGTATACTAGCTACAGTACAACGAAGGTGAAAGCTTTAATGTGGTGGTATGAGACATGGTGTACAACTGGTAGATGAATGTTTCACTGTGGGGGTGTGAGACATGGTGTACAACTGATAGATGAATGTTTCACTGTGGGGGTGTGAGACATGGTGTTCTACTGATAGATGAATGTTTCACTGTGGGGGGCTAAGACATGGTGTACAACTGATAGATGAATGTTTCACTGTGGGGGTGTGAGACATGTTGTACAACTGATAGATGAATGTTTCACTGTGGGTGTGTTAGACATGGTGTACAACTGATAGATGAATGTTTCACTGTTGGGGTGTGAGACATTATGTACAACTGATAGATGAATGTTTCACAGTGGGAGTGTGAGACATGGTGTACACATGATAGATGAATGTTTCACTGTGGGGGTGTGAGACATGTTGTACAACTCATAGGTTAACGTTTCACTGTGGCAGTATACTAGATACAGTACAACGAAGGTGAAAGCTTTAATGTGGTGGTGTGAGACATGGTGTACAACTGATAGATTAATGCTTCACCGTGGGGTTGTGAGACATGGTGTACAACTGATAGTTGAATGCTTTACTGTGGGGGTGTGAGCCATGGTGTACAACTGATAGATGAATGTTTCACTGTAGGGGTGTGAGACATGGTGTACAACTGATAGATTAATGTTTCACTGTGGGGGTGTGATACACGTGTACAACTGACAGATGAATGTTTCACTGTGGGGGTGTGGGTCATTTTGTACAATTCATAGTTGAATAATTCACTGTGGCAGTATACTAGCTACAGTACAACGAAGGTGAAAGCTTTAATGTGGTGGTGTGAGACATGGTGTACAACTGATAGATGAATGTTTCACTGTAGGGGTGTGAGACATGGTGTACAACTGATAGATGAATGCTTCACTGTTGGGGTGTGAGACATGGTGTACAACTGATAGATGAATGTTTCACTGTGGGGGTGTGAGACATGGTGTACAACTGATAGATGAATGTTTCACTGTGGGGGTGTGAGACATGGTGTACAACTGATAGATGAATGCTTCACTGTGGGGGTGTGAGACATGGTGTACAACTGATAGATGAATGCTTCACTGTGGGGTGTGAGACATGGTATACAACTGATAGATAAATGTTTCACTGTGGGGGTGTGAGACATGGTGTACAACTGAAAGATGAATGTTTCACTGTGGGGGTGTGAGCCATGGTGTACACTTCATAGGTGAACGTTTCACTGTGGCAGTATACTAGCTACAGTACAACGAAGGTGAAAGATTTAATGTGGTGGTGTGAGACATGGTGTACAACTGATAGATGAATGCTTCACTCTGGGGGTGTGAGACATGGTGTACAACTGATAGATGAATGTTTCACTGTAGAGGTGTGATACATGGTGTACAACTGCCAAATGAATTTTTCACTGTGGGGGTGTGATGCATGGTGTACAACTGATAGATGAATGCTTCACTGTGGGGTGTGAGACATGGTATACAACTGATAGATGAATGTTTCACTGTGGGGGTGTGAGACATGGTGTACAACTTATATATGAATGTTTCACTGTGTGGGTGTGAGACATGGTGTACAACTGATAGATGAATGTTTCACTGTGGGGGGGTGAGACATGGTGTACAACTGATAGATGAATGTTTCACTGTGGGGGTGTGATACATGGTATACAACTGATAGATTAATGTTTCACTGTGGGGGTGTGAGACATGGTGTACAACTGATAGATGAATGTGTTTCACTGTGGGGCTGTGAGACATGGTGTACAACTGATAGATGAATGTTTCACTGTGGGGCTGTGAGACATGGTGTACAACTGATAGATGAATTTTTCACTGTGGGGGTGTGAGACATGGTGTACAACTGATAGATTAATTTTTCACTGTGGGGGTTTGAGACATGGTGTACAACTGATAGATGAATGTGTTTCACTACGGGGTGTGAGACATGGTGTACAACTCATAGGTGAACGTTTCACTCTGGCAGTATACTAGCTACAGTACAACGAAGGTGAAAGCTTTAATGTTTCACTGTGTGGGTGTGAGACATGGTGTACAACTGATAGATGAATGCTTCACTGTTGGGATGTGAGACATGGCGTACAACTGATAGATGAATGTTTCACTGTGGGGGTGTGAGACATTGTGTACAACTGATAGATGAATGCTTCACTGTGGGGGTGTGAGACATGGTGTGCAACTGATAGATGAATGTTTCACTGTGGGGGTGTGAGACATGGAGTTCAACTGATAGATGAATGTTTCACTGTGGGGGTGTGAGACATGGTGTACAACTGATAGATGAATGTTTCACTGTAGAGGTGTGATACATGGTGTACAACTGCCAAATGAATTTTTCACTGTGGGGGTGTGATGCATGGTGTACAACTGATAGATGAATGCTTCACTGTGGGCTGTGAGACATGGTATACAACTGATAGATGAATGTTTCACTGTGGGGGTGTGAGACATGGTGTACAACTTATATATGAATGTTTCACTGTGTGGGTGTGAGACATTGTGTACAACTGATAGATGAATGTTTCACTGTGGGGGGGTGAGACATGGTGTACAACTGATAGATGAATGTTTCACTGTGGGGGTGTGATACATGGTATACAACTGATAGATTAATGTTTCACTGTGGGGGTGTGAGACATGGTGTACAACTGATAGATGAATGTGTTTCACTGTGGGGCTGTGAGACATGGTGTACAACTGATAGATGAATGTTTCACTGTGGGGGTGTGAGACATGGTGTACAACTCATAGGTGAACGTTTCACTGTGGCAGTATACTAGCTACAGTACAACGAAGGTGAAAGCTTTAATGTGGTGGTATGAGACATGGTGTACAACTGGTAGATGAATGTTTCACTGTGGGGGTGTGAGACATGGTGTACAACTGATAGATGAATGTTTCACTGTGGGGGTGTGAGACATGGTGTTCTACTGATAGATGAATGTTTCACTGTGGGGGGCTAAGACATGGTGTACAACTGATAGATGAATGTTTCACTGTGGGGGTGTGAGACATGTTGTACAACTGATAGATGAATGTTTCACTGTGGGTGTGTTAGACATGGTGTACAACTGATAGATGAATGTTTCACTGTTGGGGTGTGAGACATTATGTACAACTGATAGATGAATGTTTCACAGTGGGAGTGTGAGACATGGTGTACACATGATAGATGAATGTTTCACTGTGGGGGTGTGAGACATGTTGTACAACTCATAGGTTAACGTTTCACTGTGGCAGTATACTAGATACAGTACAACGAAGGTGAAAGCTTTAATGTGGTGGTGTGAGACATGGTGTACAACTGATAGATTAATGCTTCACCGTGGGGTTGTGAGACATGGTGTACAACTGATAGTTGAATGCTTTACTGTGGGGGTGTGAGCCATGGTGTACAACTGATAGATGAATGTTTCACTGTAGGGGTGTGAGACATGGTGTACAACTGATAGATTAATGTTTCACTGTGGGGGTGTGATACACGTGTACAACTGACAGATGAATGTTTCACTGTGGGGGTGTGGGTCATTTTGTACAATTCATAGTTGAATAATTCACTGTGGCAGTATACTAGCTACAGTACAACGAAGGTGAAAGCTTTAATGTGGTGGTGTGAGACATGGTGTACAACTGATAGATGAATGTTTCACTGTAGGGGTGTGAGACATGGTGTACAACTGATAGATGAATGCTTCACTGTTGGGGTGTGAGACATGGTGTACAACTGATAGATGAATGTTTCACTGTGGGGGTGTGAGACATGGTGTACAACTGATAGATGAATGTTTCACTGTGGGGGTGTGAGACATGGTGTACAACTGATAGATGAATGCTTCACTGTGGGGGTGTGAGACATGGTGTACAACTGATAGATGAATGCTTCACTGTGGGGTGTGAGACATGGTATACAACTGATAGATAAATGTTTCACTGTGGGGGTGTGAGACATGGTGTACAACTGAAAGATGAATGTTTCACTGTGGGGGTGTGAGCCATGGTGTACACTTCATAGGTGAACGTTTCACTGTGGCAGTATACTAGCTACAGTACAACGAAGGTGAAAGATTTAATGTGGTGGTGTGAGACATGGTGTACAACTGATAGATGAATGCTTCACTCTGGGGGTGTGAGACATGGTGTATAACTTTTAGATGAATGTTTCACTGTGTGGGTGTGAGACATGGTGTACAACTGATAGAATAATGTTTCACTGTGGGGGTGTGAGACATGGTGTACAACTGATAGATGAATGTTTCAGTGTGGGGGTGTGAGACATGGTGTACAACTGATAGATGAATGCTTCACTGTGGGGGTGTAAGGCAAGGTGTACAACTGATAGTTGAATGCTTCACTGTGGGGGTGTGAGACATGTTTTACAACTGATAGATGAATGATTCACTGTGGGGGTGTGAGACATGGTGTACAACTGATAGTTGAATGCTTCACTGTGGGGGTGTGAGACATGTTGTTCAACTGATAGATGAATGTTTCACTGTGGGGTTGTGATACATGGTGTACAACTGATAGATGAATGCTTCACTGTGGGGGTGTGAGACATGGTGTACAACTGATAGATGAATGTTTCACTGTGGGGGTGTGAGACATGGTGTACAACTGATAGATGAATGCTTCACTGTGGGGGTGTGAGACATGTTGTACAACTGATAGATGAATGCTTCACTGTGGGGGTGTGAGACATGGTGTACAACTGATAGATGAATGTTTCACTGTGGGGGGGTGAGACATGGTGTACAACTTTTAGATGAATGTTTTACTGTGTGGGTGTGAGACATGGTGTACAACTGATAGAATAATGTTTCACTGTGGGGGTGTGAGACATGGTATACAACTGATAGATGAATGTTTCACTGTGGGGGTGTGAGACATGGTGTACAACTGATAGGTGAATGTTTCATTGTGGGGGTGTGAGACATGGTGTACAACTGATAGATGAATGTTTCACTTTGGGGGTGTGAGACATGGTGTATAACTGATAGATGAATGTTTCACTGTGGGGGTGTGAGACATGGTGTACAACTGATAGATGAATGTTTCACTGTGGGGATGTGAGACATGGTGTACAACTGATAGATGAATGTTTTACTGTGGGGGTGTGAGACATGGTGTACAACTGATAGATGAATGTTTCACTGTAGGGGTGTGATACATGGTGTACAACTGCTAAATGAATGTTTCACTGTAGGGGTGTGATACATGGTGTACAACTGCTAAATGAATGTTTCACTGTTGGGGTGTGAGACATGGTGTACAACTTTTAGATGAATATTTTACTGTGTGGGTGTGAGACATGGTGTACAACTTATAGATGAATGTTTCACTGTGGGGGTGTGAGACATGGTGTACAACTTTTAGATGAATGCTTTACTGTGGGGGTGTGAGACATGGTGTACAACTGATAGATGAATGTTTCACTGTGGGGGTGTGAGACATGGTGTACAACTGATAGGTGAATGTTTCATTGTGGGGGTGTGAGACAAGGTGTACAACTGATAGATGAATGTTTCACTTTGGGGGTGTGAGACATGGTGTACAACTGATAGATGAATGTTTCACTGTGGGGGTGTGAGACATGATGTACAACTGATAGATGAATGTTTCACTGTGGGGGTGTGAGATATGGAGTTCAACTGATAGATGAATTTTTCACTGTGGTGGTGTGAGACATGGTGTACAACTGATAGATGAATGTTTCACTGTGGGGGTGTGATACATGGTATACAACTGATAGATTAATGTTTCTTTGTGGGGGTGTGAGACATGGTGTACAACTGATAGATGAATGTGTTTCACTGTGGGGCTGTGAGACATGGTGTACAACTGATAGATGAATGTTTCACTGTGGGGGTGTGAGACATGGTGTACAACTCATAGGTGAACGTTTCACCGTGGCAGTATACTAGCTACAGTACAACGAAGGTGAAAGATTTAATGTGGTGGTATGAGACATGGTGTACAACTGGTAGATGAATGTTTCACTGTGGGGGTGTGAGACATGGTGTACAACTGATACATGAATGTTTCACTGTGGGGGTGTGAGACATGGTGTTCTACTGATAGATGAATGTTTCACTGTGGGGGGCTAAGACATGGTGTACAACTGATAGATGAATGTTTCACTGTGGGGGTGTGAGACATGTTGTACAACTGATAGATGAATGTTTCACTGTGGGTGTGTTTGACATGGTGTACAACTGATAGATAAATGTTTCACTGTTGGGGTGTGAGACATTATGTACAACTGATAGATGAATGTTTCACAGTGGGAGTGTGAGACATGGTGTACACATGATAGATGAATGTTTCACTGTGGGGATGTGAGACATGTTGTACAACTCATAGGTTAACGTTTCACTGTGGCAGTATACTAGATACAGTACAACGAAGGTGAAAGCTTTAATGTGGTGGTGTGAGACATGGTGTACAACTGATAGATTAATGCTTCACCGTGGGGTTGTGAGACATGGTGTACAACTGATAGTTGAATGCTTTACTGTGGGGGTGTGAGCCATGGTGTACAACTGATAGATGAATGTTTCACTGTAGGGGTGTGAGACATGGTGTACAACTGATAGATTAATGTTTCACTGTGGGGGTGTGATACACGTGTACAACTGACAGATGAATGTTTCACTGTGGGGGTGTGGGTCATGTTGTACAATTCATAGGTGAACGTTTCACTGTGGCAGTATACTAGCTACAGTACAACGAAGGTGAAAGCTTTAATGTGGTGGTATGAGACATGGTGTACAACTGATAGATGAATGTTTCACTGTAGGGGTGTGAGACATGGTGTACAACTGATAGATGAATGCTTCACTGTTAGGGTGTGAGACATGGTGTACAACTGATAGATGAATGTTTTACTGTGGGGGTGTGAGACATGGTGTACAACTGATAGATGAATATTTCACAGTGGGGGTGTGAGACATGGAGTACAACTGATAGATGAATGTTTCACTGTGGGGGTGTGAGACATGGTGTACAACTAATAGATGAATGTTTCACTGTGGGGGTGTGAGACATGGTGTACAACTGATAGATGAATATTTCACTGTGGGGGTGTGAGACATGGTGTACAACTGATAGATGAATGCTTCACTGTGGGGGTGTGAGACATGGTGTACAACTGATAGATGAATGCTTCACTGTGGGGTGTGAGACATGGTATACAACTGATAGATAAATGTTTCACTGTGGGGTGTGAGACATGGTGTACAACTGAAAGATGAATGTTTCACTGTGGGGGTGTGAGCCATGGTGTACACTTCATAGGTGAACGTTTCACTGTGGCAGTATACTAGCTACAGTACAACGAAGGTGAAAGATTTAATGTGGTGGTGTGAGACATGGTGTACAACTCATAGATGAATGCTTCACTCTGGGGGTGTGAGACATGGTGTACAACTTTTAGATGAATGTTTCACTGTGTGGGTGTGAGACATGGTGTACAACTGATAGAATAATGTTTCACTGTGGGGGTGTGAGACATGGTGTACAACTGATAGATGAATGTTTCACTGTGGGGGTGTGAGACATGGTGTACAACTGATAGATGAATGCTTCACTGTGGGGGTGTAAGGCAAGGTGTACAACTGATAGTTGAATGCTTCACTGTGGGGGTGTGAGACATGTTGTACAACTGATAGATGAATGCTTCACTGTGGGGGTGTGAGACATGGTGTACAACTGATAGTTGAATGCTTCACTGTGGGGGTGTGAGACATGTTGTACAACTGATAGATGAATGTTTCACTGTGGGGTTGTGATACATGGTGTACAACTGATAGATGAATGATTCACTGTGGGGGTGTGAGACATGGTGTACAACTGATAGATGAATGTTTCACTGTGGGGGTGTGAGACATGGTGTACAACTGATAGATGAATGCTTCACTGTGGGGGTGTGAGACATGTTGTACAACTGATAGATGAATGCTTCACTGTGGGGGTGTGAGACATGGTGTACAACTGATAGATGAATGTTTCACTGTGGGAGTGTGAGACATGGTGTACAACTGATAGATGAATATTTCACTGTGGGGGTGTGAGACATGGTGTACAACTGATAGATGAATATTTCACTGTGGGGGTGTGAGACATGTTGTACAACTGATAGATGTATTCTTCACTGTGGGGGTGTGAGACATGGTGTACAACTGATAGATAAATGCTTCACCGTGGGGGTGTAAGACAAGGTGTACAACTGATAGTTGAACGCTTCACTGTGGGGGTGTGAGACATGGTGTACAACTGATAGGGGAATGCTTCACTGTCTGGGTGTGAGACATGGTGTACAACTGATAGATGCATGTTTCACTGTGTGGGTGTGAGACATGGTGTACAACTGATAGATGAATGTTTCACTGTGGGGTTGTGATACATGGTGTACAACTGATATATGAATGCTTCACTGTGGGGGTGTGGGTCATGGTGTACAACTGATAGATGAATGCTTCACTGTGGGGGGGTGAGACATGGTGTACAACTGATAGATGAATGCTTCACTGTGGGTGTGTGATACACGGTGTACAACTGATAGATGAATGTTTCACTGTGGGGGTGTTGGTCATGGTGTACAACTGATAGATGAATGTTTCACTGTGGGGGTGTGAGATATGGTGTACAACTGATAGATGAATGTTTCACTGTGGGGTGTTAGACATGGTGTACAACTGATAGACGAATGCTTCACTGTGGGGGTGTGAGGCATGGTGTACAACTGATAGATGAATATTTCACTGTGGGGGTGTGAGACATGGTGTATAACTGATAGATGAATGTTTCACTGTTGGGGTGTGAGACATGGAGTACAACTGATAGATGAATGTTTTACTGTGGGGGTGTGAGACATGGTGTACAACTGATAGATGAATGTTTCACTGTGGGGATGTGAGACATGGTGTACAACTGATAGATGAATGTTTTACTGTAGGGGTGTGATACATGGTGTACAACTGCTAAATGAATGTTTCACTGTTGGGGTGTGAGACATGGTGTACAACTGATAGATGAATGCTTCACTGTGGGGGTGTGAGACATGGTGTACAACTGATAGATGAATGTTTCACTGTGGGGGTGTGAGACATGGTGTACAACTGATAGATGAATGCTTCACTGTGGGGGTGTGAGACATGTTGTACAACTGATAGATGAATGCTTCACTGTGGGGGTGTGAGACATGGTGTACAACTGATAGATGAATGTTTCACTGTGGGGGGGTGAGACATGGTGTACAACTTTTAGATGAATGTTTTACTGTGTGGGTGTGAGACATGGTGTACAACTGATAGAATAATGTTTCACTGTGGGGGTGTGAGACATGGTATACAACTGATAGATGAATGTTTCACTGTGGGGGTGTGAGACATGGTGTACAACTGATAGGTGAATGTTTCATTGTGGGGGTGTGAGACATGGTGTACAACTGATAGATGAATGTTTCACTTTGGGGGTGTGAGACATGGTGTATAACTGATAGATGAATGTTTCACTGTGGGGGTGTGAGACATGGTGTACAACTGATAGATGAATGTTTCACTGTGGGGATGTGAGACATGGTGTACAACTGATAGATGAATGTTTTACTGTGGGGGTGTGAGACATGGTGTACAACTGATAGATGAATGTTTCACTGTAGGGGTGTGATACATGGTGTACAACTGCTAAATGAATGTTTCACTGTAGGGGTGTGATACATGGTGTACAACTGCTAAATGAATGTTTCACTGTTGGGGTGTGAGACATGGTGTACAACTTTTAGATGAATATTTTACTGTGTGGGTGTGAGACATGGTGTACAACTTATAGATGAATGTTTCACTGTGGGGGTGTGAGACATGGTGTACAACTTTTAGATGAATGCTTTACTGTGGGGGTGTGAGACATGGTGTACAACTGATAGATGAATGTTTCACTGTGGGGGTGTGAGACATGGTGTACAACTGATAGGTGAATGTTTCATTGTGGGTGTGTGAGACAAGGTGTACAACTGATAGATGAATGTTTCACTTTGGGGGTGTGAGACATGGTGTACAACTGATAGATGAATGTTTCACTGTGGGGGTGTGAGACATGATGTACAACTGTTAGATGAATGTTTCACTGTGGGGGTGTGAGATATGGAGTTCAACTGATAGATGAATTTTTCACTGTGGTGGTGTGAGACATGGTGTACAACTGATAGATGAATGTTTCACTGTGGGGGTGTGATACATGGTATACAACTGATAGATTAATGTTTCTTTGTGGGGGTGTGAGACATGGTGTACAACTGATAGATGAATGTGTTTCACTGTGGGGCTGTGAGACATGGTGTACAACTGATAGATGAATGTTTCACTGTGGGGGTGTGAGACATGGTGTACAACTCATAGGTGAACGTTTCACCGTGGCAGTATACTAGCTACAGTACAACGAAGGTGAAAGATTTAATGTGGTGGTATGAGACATGGTGTACAACTGGTAGATGAATGTTTCACTGTGGGGGTGTGAGACATGGTGTACAACTGATACATGAATGTTTCACTGTGGGGGTGTGAGACATGGTGTTCTACTGATAGATGAATGTTTCACTGTGGGGGGCTAAGACATGGTGTACAACTGATAGATGAATGTTTCACTGTGGGGGTGTGAGACATGTTGTACAACTGATAGATGAATGTTTCACTGTGGGTGTGTTTGACATGGTGTACAACTGATAGATAAATGTTTCACTGTTGGGGTGTGAGACATTATGTACAACTGATAGATGAATGTTTCACAGTGGGAGTGTGAGACATGGTGTACACATGATAGATGAATGTTTCACTGTGGGGATGTGAGACATGTTGTACAACTCATAGGTTAACGTTTCACTGTGGCAGTATACTAGATACAGTACAACGAAGGTGAAAGCTTTAATGTGGTGGTGTGAGACATGGTGTACAACTGATAGATTAATGCTTCACCGTGGGGTTGTGAGACATGGTGTACAACTGATAGTTGAATGCTTTACTGTGGGGGTGTGAGCCATGGTGTACAACTGATAGATGAATGTTTCACTGTAGGGGTGTGAGACATGGTGTACAACTGATAGATTAATGTTTCACTGTGGGGGTGTGATACACGTGTACAACTGACAGATGAATGTTTCACTGTGGGGGTGTGGGTCATGTTGTACAATTCATAGGTGAACGTTTCACTGTGGCAGTATACTAGCTACAGTACAACGAAGGTGAAAGCTTTAATGTGGTGGTATGAGACATGGTGTACAACTGATAGATGAATGTTTCACTGTAGGGGTGTGAGACATGGTGTACAACTGATAGATGAATGCTTCACTGTTAGGGTGTGAGACATGGTGTACAACTGATAGATGAATGTTTTACTGTGGGGGTGTGAGACATGGTGTACAACTGATAGATGAATATTTCACTGTGGGGGTGTGAGACATGGAGTACAACTGATAGATGAATGTTTCACTGTGGGGGTGTGAGACATGGTGTACAACTAATAGATGAATGTTTCACTGTGGGGGTGTGAGACATGGTGTACAACTGAAAGATGAATGTTTCACTGTGGGGGTGTGAGCCATGGTGTACACTTCATAGGTGAACATTTCACTGTGGCAGTATACTAGCTACAGTACAACGAAGGTGAAAGATTTAATGTGGTGGTGTGAGACATGGTGTACAACTCATAGATGAATGCTTCACTCTGGGGGTGTGAGACATGGTGTACAACTTTTAGATGAATGTTTCACTGTGTGGGTGTGAGACATGGTGTACAACTGATAGAATAATGTTTCACTGTGGGGGTGTGAGACATGGTGTACAACTGATAGATGAATGTTTCACTGTGGGGGTGTGAGACATGGTGTACAACTGATAGATGAATGCTTCACTGTGGGGGTGTAAGGCAAGGTGTACAACTGATAGTTGAATGCTTCACTGTGGGGGTGTGAGACATGTTGTACAACTGATAGATGAATGCTTCACTGTGGGGGTGTGAGACATGGTGTACAACTGATAGTTGAATGCTTCACTGTGGGGGTGTGAGACATGTTGTACAACTGATAGATGAATGTTTCACTGTGGGGTTGTGATACATGGTGTACAACTGATAGATGAATGATTCACTGTGGGGGTGTGAGACATGGTGTACAACTGATAGATGAATGTTTCACTGTGGGGGTGTGAGACATGGTGTACAACTCATAGATGAATGCTTCACTGTGGGGGTGTGAGACATGTTGTACAACTGATAGATGAATGCTTCACTGTGGGGGTGTGAGACATGGTGTACAACTGATAGATGAATGTTTCACTTTGGGAGTGTGAGACATGGTGTACAACTGATAGATGAATATTTCACTGTGGGGGTGTGAGACATGGTGTACAACTGATAGATGAATATTTCACTGTGGGGGTGTGAGACATGGTGTACAACTGATAGATGTATTCTTCACTGTGGGGGTGTGAGACATGGTGTACAACTGATAGATAAATGCTTCACCGTGGGGGTGTAAGACAAGGTGTACAACTGATAGTTGAACGCTTCACTGTGGGGGTGTGAGACATGGTGTACAACTGATAGGGGAATGCTTCACTGTCTGGGTGTGAGACATGGTGTACAACTGATAGATGCATGTTTCACTGTGTGGGTGTGAGACATGGTGTACAACTGATAGATGAATGTTTCACTGTGGGGTTGTGATAAATGGTGTACAACTGATATATGAATGCTTCACTGTGGGGGTGTGGGTCATGGTGTACAACTGATAGATGAATGCTTCACTGTGGGGGGGTGAGACATGGTGTACAACTGATAGATGAATGCTTCACTGTGGGTGTGTGATACACGGTGTACAACTGATAGATGAATGTTTCACTGTGGGGGTGTGGGTCATGGTGTACAACTGATAGATGAATGTTTCACTGTGGGGGTGTGAGATATGGTGTACAACTGATAGATGAATGTTTCACTGTGGGGTGTTAGACATGGTGTACAACTGATAGACGAATGCTTCACTGTGGGGGTGTGAGGCATGGTGTACAACTGATAGATGAATATTTCACTGTGGGGGTGTGAGACATGGTGTATAACTGATAGATGAATGTTTCACTGTTGGGGTGTGAGACATGGAGTACAACTGATAGATGAATGTTTTACTGTGGGGGTGTGAGACATGGTGTACAACTGATAGATGAATGTTTCACTGTGGGGATGTGAGACATGGTGTACAACTGATAGATGAATGTTTTACTGTAGGGGTGTGATACATGGTGTACAACTGCTAAATGAATGTTTCACTGTTGGGGTGTGAGACATGGTGTACAACTGATAGATGAATGCTTCACTGTGGGGGTGTGAGACATGGTGTACAACTGATAGATGAATGTTTCACTGTGGGGGTGTGAGACATGGTGTACAACTGATAGATGAATGCTTCACTGTGGGGGTGTGAGACATGTTGTACAACTGATAGATGAATGCTTCACTGTGGGGGTGTGAGACATGGTGTACAACTGATAGATGAATGTTTCACTGTGGGGGGGTGAGACATGGTGTACAACTTTTAGATGAATGTTTTACTGTGTGGGTGTGAGACATGGTGTACAACTGATAGAATAATGTTTCACTGTGGGGGTGTGAGACATGGTATACAACTGATAGATGAATGTTTCACTGTGGGGGTGTGAGACATGGTGTACAACTGATAGGTGAATGTTTCATTGTGGGGGTGTGAGACATGGTGTACAACTGATAGATGAATGTTTCACTTTGGGGGTGTGAGACATGGTGTATAACTGATAGATGAATGTTTCACTGTGGGGGTGTGAGACATGGTGTACAACTGATAGATGAATGTTTCACTGTGGGGATGTGAGACATGGTGTACAACTGATAGATGAATGTTTTACTGTGGGGGTGTGAGACATGGTGTACAACTGATAGATGAATGTTTCACTGTAGGGGTGTGATACATGGTGTACAACTGCTAAATGAATGTTTCACTGTAGGGGTGTGATACATGGTGTACAACTGCTAAATGAATGTTTCACTGTTGGGGTGTGAGACATGGTGTACAACTTTTAGATGAATATTTTACTGTGTGGGTGTGAGACATGGTGTACAACTTATAGATGAATGTTTCACTGTGGGGGTGTGAGACATGGTGTACAACTTTTAGATGAATGCTTTACTGTGGGGGTGTGAGACATGGTGTACAACTGATAGATGAATGTTTCACTGTGGGGGTGTGAGACATGGTGTACAACTGATAGGTGAATGTTTCATTGTGGGGGTGTGAGACAAGGTGTACAACTGATAGATGAATGTTTCACTTTGGGGGTGTCAGACATGGTGTACAACTGATAGATGAATGTTTCACTGTGGGGGTGTGAGACATAATGTACAACTGATAGATGAATGTTTCACTGTGGGGGTGTGAGATATGGAGTTCAACTGATAGATGAATTTTTCACTGTGGTGGTGTGAGACATGGTGTACAACTGATAGATGAATGTTTCACTGTGGGGGTGTGATACATGGTATACAACTGATAGATTAATGTTTCTTTGTGGGGGTGTGAGACATGGTGTACAACTGATAGATGAATGTGTTTCACTGTGGGGCTGTGAGACATGGTGTACAACTGATAGATGAATGTTTCACTGTGGGGGTGTGAGACATGGTGTACAACTCATAGGTGAACGTTTCACCGTGGCAGTATACTAGCTACAGTACAACGAAGGTGAAAGATTTAATGTGGTGGTATGAGACATGGTGTACAACTGGTAGATGAATGTTTCACTGTGGGGGTGTGAGACATGGTGTACAACTGATACATGAATGTTTCACTGTGGGGGTGTGAGACATGGTGTTCTACTGATAGATGAATGTTTCACTGTGGGGGGCTAAGACATGGTGTACAACTGATAGATGAATGTTTCACTGTGGGGGTGTGAGACATGTTGTACAACTGATAGATGAATGTTTCACTGTGGGTGTGTTTGACATGGTGTACAACTGATAGATAAATGTTTCACTGTTGGGGTGTGAGACATTATGTACAACTGATAGATGAATGTTTCACAGTGGGAGTGTGAGACATGGTGTACACATGATAGATGAATGTTTCACTGTGGGGATGTGAGACATGTTGTACAACTCATAGGTTAACGTTTCACTGTGGCAGTATACTAGATACAGTACAACGAAGGTGAAAGCTTTAATGTGGTGGTGTGAGACATGGTGTACAACTGATAGATTAATGCTTCACCGTGGGGTTGTGAGACATGGTGTACAACTGATAGTTGAATGCTTTACTGTGGGGGTGTGAGCCATGGTGTACAACTGATAGATGAATGTTTCACTGTAGGGGTGTGAGACATGGTGTACAACTGATATATTAATGTTTCACTGTGGGGGTGTAATACACGTGTACAACTGACAGATGAATGTTTCACTGTGGGGGTGTGGGTCATGTTGTACAATTCATAGGTGAACGTTTCACTGTGGCAGTATACTAGCTACAGTACAACGAAGGTGAAAGCTTTAATGTGGTGGTATGAGACATGGTGTACAACTGATAGATGAATGTTTCACTGTAGGGGTGTGAGACATGGTGTACAACTGATAGATGAATGCTTCACTGTTTGGGTGTGAGACATGGTGTACAACTGATAGATGAATGTTTTACTGTGGGGGTGTGAGACATGGTGTACAACTGATAGATGAATATTTCACTGTGGGGGTGTGAGACATGGAGTACAACTGATAGATGAATGTTTCACTGTGGGGGTGTGAGACATGGTGTACAACTAATAGATGAATGTTTCACTGTGGGGGTGTGAGACATGGTGTACAACTGATAGATGAATATTTCACTGTGGGGGTGTGAGACATGGTGTACAACTGATAGATGAATGCTTCACTGTGGGGGTGTGAGACATGGTGTACAACTGATAGATGAATGCTTCACTGTGGGGTGTGAGACATGGTATACAACTGATAGATAAATGTTTCACTGTGGGGTGTGAGACATGGTGTACAACTGAAAGATGAATGTTTCACTGTGGGGGTGTGAGCCATGGTGTACACTTCATAGGTGAACGTTTCACTGTGGCAGTATACTAGCTACAGTACAACGAAGGTGAAAGATTTAATGTGGTGGTGTGAGACATGGTGTACAACTCATAGATGAATGCTTCACTCTGGGGGTGTGAGACATGGTGTACAACTTTTAGATGAATGTTTCACTGTGTGGGTGTGAGACATGGTGTACAACTGATAGAATAATGTTTCACTGTGGGGGTGTGAGACATGGTGTACAACTGATAGATGAATGTTTCACTGTGGGGGTGTGAGACATGGTGTACAACTGATAGATGAATGCTTCACTGTGGGGGTGTAAGGCAAGGTGTACAACTGATAGTTGAATGCTTCACTGTGGGGGTGTGAGACATGTTGTACAACTGATAGATGAATGCTTCACTGTGGGGGTGTGAGACATGGTGTACAACTGATAGTTGAATGCTTCACTGTGGGGGTGTGAGACATGTTGTACAACTGATAGATGAATGTTTCACTGTGGGGTTGTGATACATGGTGTACAACTGATAGATGAATGATTCACTGTGGGGGTGTGAGACATGGTGTACAACTGATAGATGAATGTTTCACTGTGGGGGTGTGAGACATGGTGTACAACTGATAGATGAATGCTTCACTGTGGGGGTGTGAGACATGTTGTACAACTGATAGATGAATGCTTCACTGTGGGGGTGTGAGACATGGTGTACAACTGATAGATGAATGTTTCACTGTGGGAGTGTGAGACATGGTGTACAACTGATAGATGAATATTTCACTGTGGGGGTGTGAGACATGGTGTACAACTGATAGATGAATATTTCACTGTGGGGGTGTGAGACATGGTGTACAACTGATAGATGTATTCTTCACTGTGGGGGTGTGAGACATGGTGTACAACTGATAGATAAATGCTTCACCGTGGGGGTGTAAGACAAGGTGTACAACTGATAGTTGAACGCTTCACTGTGGGGGTGTGAGACATGGTGTACAACTGATAGGGGAATGCTTCACTGTCTGGGTGTGAGACATGGTGTACAACTGATAGATGCATGTTTCACTGTGTGGGTGTGAGACATGGTGTACAACTGATAGATGAATGTTTCACTGTGGGGTTGTGATACATGGTGTACAACTGATATATGAATGCTTCACTGTGGGGGTGTGGGTCATGGTGTACAACTGATAGATGAATGCTTCACTGTGGGGGGGTGAGACATGGTGTACAACTGATAGATGAATGCTTCACTGTTTGTGTGTGATACACGGTGTACAACTGATAGATGAATGTTTCACTGTGGGGGTGTGATACACGTGTACAACTGACAGATGAATGTTTCACTGTGGGGGTGTGGGTCATGTTGTACAATTCATAGGTGAACGTTTCACTGTGGCAGTATACTAGCTACAGTACAACGAAGGTGAAAGCTTTAATGTGGTGGTATGAGACATGGTGTACAACTGATAGATGAATGTTTCACTGTAGGGGTGTGAGACATGGTGTACAACTGATAGATGAATGCTTCACTGTTAGGGTGTGAGACATGGTGTACAACTGATAGATGAATATTTTACTGTGGGGGTGTGAGACATGGTGTACAACTGATAGATGAATATTTCACTGTGGGGGTGTGAGACATGGAGTACAACTGATAGATGAATGTTTCACTGTGGGGGTGTGAGACATGGTGTACAACTAATAGATGAATGTTTCACTGTGGGGGTGTGAGACATGGTGTACAACTGATAGATGAATATTTCACTGTGGGGGTGTGAGACATGGTGTACAACTGATAGATGAATGCTTCACTGTGGGGGTGTGAGACATGGTGTACAACTGATAGATGAATGCTTCACTGTGGGGTGTGAGACATGGTATACAACTGATAGATAAATGTTTCACTGTGGGGTGTGAGACATGGTGTACAACTGAAAGATGAATGTTTCACTGTGGGGGTGTGAGCCATGGTGTACACTTCATAGGTGAACGTTTCACTGTGGCAGTATACTAGCTACAGTACAACGAAGGTGAAAGATTTAATGTGGTGGTGTGAGACATGGTGTACAACTCATAGATGAATGCTTCACTCTGGGGGTGTGAGACATGGTGTACAACTTTTAGATGAATGTTTCACTGTGTGGGTGTGAGACATGGTGTACAACTGATAGAATAATGTTTCACTGTGGGGGTGTGAGACATGGTGTACAACTGATAGATGAATGTTTCACTGTGGGGGTGTGAGACATGGTGTACAACTGATAGATGAATGCTTCACTGTGGGGGTGTAAGGCAAGGTGTACAACTGATAGTTGAATGCTTCACTGTGGGGGTGTGAGACATGTTGTACAACTGATAGATGAATGCTTCACTGTGGGGGGGTGAGACATGGTGTACAACTGATAGTTGAATGCTTCACTGTGGGGGTGTGAGACATGTTGTACAACTGATAGATGAATGTTTCACTGTGGGGTTGTGATACATGGTGTACAACTGATAGATGAATGATTCACTGTGGGGGTGTGAGACATGGTGTACAACTGATAGATGAATGTTTCACTGTGGGGGTGTGAGACATGGTGTACAACTGATAGATGAATGCTTCACTGTGGGGGTGTGAGACATGTTGTACAACTGATAGATGAATGCTTCACTGTGGGGGTGTGAGACATGGTGTACAACTGATAGATGAATGTTTCACTGTGGGAGTGTGAGACATGGTGTACAACTGATAGATGAATATTTCACTGTGGGGGTGTGAGACATGGTGTACAACTGATAGATGAATATTTCACTGTGGGGGTGTGAGACATGGTGTACAACTGATAGATGTATTCTTCACTGTGGGGGTGTGAGACATGGTGTACAACTGATAGATAAATGCTTCACCGTGGGGGTGTAAGACAAGGTGTACAACTGATAGTTGAACGCTTCACTGTGGGGGTGTGAGACATGGTGTACAACTGATAGGGGAATGCTTCACTGTCTGGGTGTGAGACATGGTGTACAACTGATAGATGCATGTTTCACTGTGTGGGTGTGAGACATGGTGTACAACTGATAGATGAATGTTTCACTGTGGGGTTGTGATACATGGTGTACAACTGATATATGAATGCTTCACTGTGGGGGTGTGGGTCATGGTGTACAACTGATAGATGAATGCTTCACTGTGGGGGGGTGAGACATGGTGTACAACTGATAGATGAATGCTTCACTGTGGGTGTGTGATACACGGTGTACAACTGATAGATGAATGTTTCACTGTGGGGGTGTGGGTCATGGTGTACAACTGATAGATGAATGTTTCACTGTGGGGGTGTGAGATATGGTGTACAACTGATAGATGAATGTTTCACTGTGGGGTGTTAGACATGGTGTACAACTGATAGACGAATGCTTCACTGTGGGGGTGTGAGGCATGGTGTACAACTGATAGATGAATATTTCACTGTGGGGGTGTGAGACATGGTGTATAACTGATAGATGAATGTTTCACTGTTGGGGTGTGAGACATGGAGTACAACTGATAGATGAATGTTTTACTGTGGGGGTGTGAGACATGGTGTACAACTGATAGATGAATGTTTCACTGTGGGGATGTGAGACATGGTGTACAACTGATAGATGAATGTTTTACTGTAGGGGTGTGATACATGGTGTACAACTGCTAAATGAATGTTTCACTGTTGGGGTGTGAGACATGGTGTACAACTGATAGATGAATGCTTCACTGTGGGGGTGTGAGACATGGTGTACAACTGATAGATGAATGTTTTACTGTGGGGGTGTGAGACATGGTGTACAACTGATAGATGAATGCTTCACTGTGGGGGTGTGAGACATGTTGTACAACTGATAGATGAATGCTTCACTGTGGGGGTGTGAGACATGGTGTACAACTGATAGATGAATGTTTCACTGTGGGGGGGTGAGACATGGTGTACAACTTTTAGATGAATGTTTTACTGTGTGGGTGTGAGACATGGTGTACAACTGATAGAATAATGTTTCACTGTGGGGGTGTGAGACATGGTATACAACTGATAGATGAATGTTTCACTGTGGGGGTGTGAGACATGGTGTACAACTGATAGGTGAATGTTTCATTGTGGGGGTGTGAGACATGGTGTACAACTGATAGATGAATGTTTCACTTTGGGGGTGTGAGACATGGTGTATAACTGATAGATGAATGTTTCACTGTGGGGGTGTGAGACATGGTGTACAACTGATAGATGAATGTTTCACTGTGGGGATGTGAGACATGGTGTACAACTGATAGATGAATGTTTTACTGTGGGGGTGTGAGACATGGTGTACAACTGATAGATGAATGTTTCACTGTAGGGGTGTGATACATGGTGTACAACTGCTAAATGAATGTTTCACTGTAGGGGTGTGATACATGGTGTACAACTGCTAAATGAATGTTTCACTGTTGGGGTGTGAGACATGGTGTACAACTTTTAGATGAATATTTTACTGTGTGGGTGTGAGACATGGTGTACAACTTATAGATGAATGTTTCACTGTGGGGGTGTGAGACATGGTGTACAACTTTTAGATGAATGCTTTACTGTGGGGGTGTGAGACATGGTGTACAACTGATAGATGAATGTTTCACTGTGGGGGTGTGAGACATGGTGTACAACTGATAGGTGAATGTTTCATTGTGGGGGTGTGAGACAAGGTGTACAACTGATAGATGAATGTTTCACTTTGGGGGTGTGAGACATGGTGTACAACTGATAGATGAATGTTTCACTGTGGGGGTGTGAGACATGATGTACAACTGATAGATGAATGTTTCACTGTGGGGGTGTGAGATATGGAGTTCAACTGATAGATGAATTTTTCACTGTGGTGGTGTGAGACATGGTGTACAACTGATAGATGAATGTTTCACTGTGGGGGTGTGATACATGGTATACAACTGATAGATTAATGTTTCTTTGTGGGGGTGTGAGACATGGTGTACAACTGATAGATGAATGTGTTTCACTGTGGGGCTGTGAGACATGGTGTACAACTGATAGATGAATGTTTCACTGTGGGGGTGTGAGACATGGTGTACAACTCATAGGTGAACGTTTCACCGTGGCAGTATACTAGCTACAGTACAACGAAGGTGAAAGATTTAATGTGGTGGTATGAGACATGGTGTACAACTGGTAGATGAATGTTTCACTGTGGGGGTGTGAGACATGGTGTACAACTGATACATGAATGTTTCACTGTGGGGGTGTGAGACATGGTGTTCTACTGATAGATGAATGTTTCACTGTGGGGGGCTAAGACATGGTGTACAACTGATAGATGAATGTTTCACTGTGGGGGTGTGAGACATGTTGTACAACTGATAGATGAATGTTTCACTGTGGGTGTGTTTGACATGGTGTACAACTGATAGATAAATGTTTCACTGTTGGGGTGTGAGACATTATGTACAACTGATAGATGAATGTTTCACAGTGGGAGTGTGAGACATGGTGTACACATGATAGATGAATGTTTCACTGTGGGGATGTGAGACATGTTGTACAACTCATAGGTTAACGTTTCACTGTGGCAGTATACTAGATACAGTACAACGAAGGTGAAAGCTTTAATGTGGTGGTGTGAGACATGGTGTACAACTGATAGATTAATGCTTCACCGTGGGGTTGTGAGACATGGTGTACAACTGATAGTTGAATGCTTTACTGTGGGGGTGTGAGCCATGGTGTACAACTGATAGATGAATGTTTCACTGTAGGGGTGTGAGACATGGTGTACAACTGATAGATTAATGTTTCACTGTGGGGGTGTGATACACGTGTACAACTGACAGATGAATGTTTCACTGTGGGGGTGTGGGTCATGTTGTACAATTCATAGGTGAACGTTTCACTGTGGCAGTATACTAGCTACAGTACAACGAAGGTGAAAGCTTTAATGTGGTGGTATGAGACATGGTGTACAACTGATAGATGAATGTTTCACTGTAGGGGTGTGAGACATGGTGTACAACTGATAGATGAATGCTTCACTGTTAGGGTGTGAGACATGGTGTACAACTGATAGATGAATGTTTTACTGTGGGGGTGTGAGACATGGTGTACAACTGATAGATGAATATTTCACTGTGGGGGTGTGAGACATGGAGTACAACTGATAGATGAATGTTTCACTGTGGGGGTGTGAGACATGGTGTACAACTAATAGATGAATGTTTCACTGTGGGGGTGTGAGACATGGTGTACAACTGATAGATGAATATTTCACTGTGGGGGTGTGAGACATGGTGTACAACTGATAGATGAATGCTTCACTGTGGGGGTGTGAGACATGGTGTACAACTGATAGATGAATGCTTCACTGTGGGGTGTGAGACATGGTATACAACTGATAGATAAATGTTTCACTGTGGGGTGTGAGACATGGTGTACAACTGAAAGATGAATGTTTCACTGTGGGGGTGTGAGCCATGGTGTACACTTCATAGGTGAACGTTTCACTGTGGCAGTATACTAGCTACAGTACAACGAAGGTGAAAGATTTAATGTGGTGGTGTGAGACATGGTGTACAACTCATAGATGAATGCTTCACTCTGGGGGTGTGAGACATGGTGTACAACTTTTAGATGAATGTTTCACTGTGTGGGTGTGAGACATGGTGTACAACTGATAGAATAATGTTTCACTGTGGGGGTGTGAGACATGGTGTACAACTGATAGATGAATGTTTCACTGTGGGGGTGTGAGACATGGTGTACAACTGATAGATGAATGCTTCACTGTGGGGGTGTAAGGCAAGGTGTACAACTGATAGTTGAATGCTTCACTGTGGGGGTGTGAGACATGTTGTACAACTGATAGATGAATGCTTCACTGTGGGGGTGTGAGACATGGTGTACAACTGATAGTTGAATGCTTCACTGTGGGGGTGTGAGACATGTTGTACAACTGATAGATGAATGTTTCACTGTGGGGTTGTGATACATGGTGTACAACTGATAGATGAATGATTCACTGTGGGGGTGTGAGACATGGTGTACAACTGATAGATGAATGTTTCACTGTGGGGGTGTGAGACATGGTGTACAACTGATAGATGAATGCTTCACTGTGGGGGTGTGAGACATGTTGTACAACTGATAGATGAATGCTTCACTGTGGGGGTGTGAGACATGGTGTACAACTGATAGATGAATGTTTCACTGTGGGAGTGTGAGACATGGTGTACAACTGATAGATGAATATTTCACTGTGGGGGTGTGAGACATGGTGTACAACTGATAGATGAATATTTCACTGTGGGGGTGTGAGACATGGTGTACAACTGATAGATGTATTCTTCACTGTGGGGGTGTGAGACATGGTGTACAACTGATAGATAAATGCTTCACCGTGGGGGTGTAAGACAAGGTGTACAACTGATAGTTGAACGCTTCACTGTGGGGGTGTGAGACATGGTGTACAACTGATAGGGGAATGCTTCACTGTCTGGGTGTGAGACATGGTGTACAACTGATAGATGCATGTTTCACTGTGTGGGTGTGAGACATGGTGTACAACTGATAGATGAATGTTTCACTGTGGGGTTGTGATACATGGTGTACAACTGATATATGAATGCTTCACTGTGGGGGTGTGGGTCATGGTGTACAACTGATAGATGAATGCTTCACTGTGGGGGGGTGAGACATGGTGTACGACTGATAGATGAATGCTTCACTGTGGGTGTGTGATACATGGTGTACAACTGCTAAATGAATGTTTCACTGTAGGGGTGTGATACATGGTGTACAACTGCTAAATGAATGTTTCACTGTTGGGGTGTGAGACATGGTGTACAACTGATAGATGAATGCTTCACTGTGGGGGTGTGAGACATGTTGTACAACTGATAGATGAATGCTTCACTGTGGGGGTGTGAGACATGGTGTACAACTGATAGATTAATGTTTCACTCTGGGGTGTGAGACATGGTGTACTGCTGATAGATGAATATTTCACTGTTGTGGTGTGAGACATGGTGTACAACTGATAGATTAATTTTTCACTGTGGGGGTGTGAGACATGGTACACAACTGATAGATGAATGTTTCACTGTGGGGGTGTGAGACATGGTGTTCAATTAATAGATGAATGCTTCACTGTTGGGGTGTGAGACATGGTGTACAACTGATCAATGAATGTTTCACTTGGGGGTGTGAGACATGGTGTACAACTGATATATGAATGTTTCACTGTGGGGGTGTGAGACATGGTGTATAACTGATAGATGAAGGTTTCACTGTGGGGGTGTGAGACATGGTGCACAACTGATAGATGAATGTTTCACTGTGGGGGTGTGAGACATGGTGTACAACTGATAGATGAATGTTTCTCTGTGGGGGTGTGATACATGGTATACAACTGATAGATTAATGTTTCACTGTGGGGGGGGGGAGACATGGTGTACAACTGGTAGATGAATGTTTCACTGTGGGGGTTTGAGACATGGTGTACAACTGATAGATGTATGTTTCACTGTGGGGGTGTGAGACATGGTGTACAACTGATAGATGAATCTTTCACTGTGGGGTGTGAGAGATGGAGTACAACTGATAGATGAATGTTTCACTGTGGGGGTGTGAGACATGGTGTACAACTGCTAGATGAATGTTTCACTGTGGGGGTGTGATACATGGTGTGCAACTGCTAGATGAATGCTTCACTGTGGGGGGGTGAGACATTGTGTGCAACTGATAGATCAATGCTTCACTGTGGGGTGTGAGACATGGTGTACAACTGATTGATGAATGTTTCACTGTTGGGGTGTGAGACATGGTGTACAACTGATAGATGAATGTTTCACTGTGGGGGTGTGAGATATGTTGTACAACTGATAGGTGAACGTTTCACTGTGGCAGTATACTAGCTTAAGTACAATGAAGGTGAAAGCTTTAATGTGGTGGTGTGAGACATGGTGTACAACTGATAGATGAATGTTTCACAGTGGGGGTGTGAGACATGGTATACAACTGATAGATGAATGTTTCACTGTTGGGGTGTGAGACATGGTGTACAACTGATAGATGAATGTTTCACTGTGGGGTGTGAGACATGGTGTACAACTGAGAGATAAATGTTTCACTGTGGGGGTGTGATACATGGTGTACAACTGATAGATGAATTCTTCACTGTGGGGGTGTGAGACATGGTGTACAACTGATAGATTAATTTTTCACTGTGGGAGTTTGAGACATGGTGTACAACTGATAGATGAATGTGTTTCACTACGGGGGTGTGAGACATGGTGTACAACTCATAGGTGAACGTTTTACTCTGGCAGTATACTAGCTACAGTACAACGAAGGTGAAAGCTTTAATGTTTCACTGTGTGGGTGTGAGACATGGTGTACAACTGATAGATGAATGCTTCACTGTTGGGATGTGAGACATGGCGTACAACTGATAGATGAATGTTTCACTGTGGGGGTGTGAGACATGGTGTACAACGGATAGATGAATGTTTCACTGTGGTAGTGTGATAGATGCTCTGCTGAATGTTTCTCTGTGGTGGAAGAATGTTTCCTGAATGCCCAGGGAGCTCTTAGAGATGGAAGTAACAAGAAAAGATATGTTTTTGGAAGATTTGCTCTTTGTTTTTTTGATTCCTGTTCACACAAGTGAGCTCTCCCCAGACAGTACCTCCTCCTGGCATCTCTAGCAAGTTGTTGTGATCCTTGTTCACAAAAATTAGCCCTCCCATGATGCTCCCTCCCATTGGTGTCTCTAACAAGCCCGCCTCCCTGCCACCTGCTGCCTTCAGAAATAACCTCTGCCTGGAGGCTGACAGGTGTCTTCAATAACATCAATTTCAGCAGGCAGAGAGGCCTCTAGTGAGAGCTCCCTGGTGGTCACTGCTCACACCTGGACAACATGCATATTTCAAAATACTTTTCATCTGATGAGTGATCAGTTTATTGAACAGGCGTTTTTTTAAATCAAGGAATCTTGATCAATAACCTGGTGCTGTCTGTCTGTGAAGCACAGCAGTATTCTGAGTATTCTGTTATGGAGATAAACATGTACGTTACATTGTTAGTAATTGTATTTATGGTTTGTAGAGGTATGCACCCTCTCCAAGTAAGAATCAGAATCTTTGTCAGGATAAGTCAGATACGTATTTAAAGATAACCTGTGCAGGTAGCTTGGCACACACAGTCAGGTTTATCTAAAGAGGCAATGTGTAAAATATTTGTGTAACACAACGCACAGGAATAGAGTAAAAGCACCCCAAAAAGAATTCACACCAGGTTAGAAAAATAAAGAATAATTTGGTAAATGAAATAAGACCAAAATGACAAAAAAAAGTAAAAGTCGAGATATAAATTTTTAAAGATGGGGACTCTCTGGCCACGCTAGACTAGGGCAAAGTCAAGAGTTCGGGCCAACCAAGACCGAGCACTGGCAAGTAAAGGAGACATGCAGGCCCAATGAACAAAGTAACCTGATCCTGTTTGCACCAGCAAGATGCAGGGTGCAAATGAGTGATGCATTGATGTCAATCCCACAGTCGAGGTTATGCGTCTGTTCTGAAGGCGAAGAGCCGAATCCGAGATGTGTTGGTTCCGAGGTAGATGAGCTGGTCTTCTACATTGCAGTTGAGGGGATGCATCGATCTTTACACACTGCTGTGGCAGGTGTGGTAAATATTTGATTTACCGTCTTAATTTCTATGCAGGTAAGTACTTAATCAATAATAACTCAATCGGAAAGAAAAAGGCAGAGTCCGTGGTGTTAGAGTTCTTAGGGGTTTTATTCCTTAAAAAGGAATCGTTCCGGAACTGGATATCATGTTCCTGCAACCACAGGGGGTTCAGGAAGGGATAGAGCAATATTTTATTGACAATACATAGCTTATATACTTAAATCGTTCAATAGAAACCAATACAGTAGGCGTAACAGCTGAGAGAAACAAGATAACAGTATACACGTGGTAGTGATACATAATTAGAAGGCGTGAACAAGGCGTGAACATAGAGGTGTGTGCTAGAAACGTCACAGGTAGGTGTCATAAGTGGGTGGCACAAAACAGAAATGTTACAATGTCAGCAGAAATCTGAAGCTTGGATGCACGCGCAGCTGCATGACGTGTGATTGACGTGAGACTGGAGGGTACGGGGGACTTGACATTTACACTGGCGGAAAGAGACAGAAGTCTGGCATGTCAGATCAACTTGTGCTTCTATCATATCTGGTATCTGATGTTTGGGAACCATATTATCTGGGCGGAAAAGGTCTCTGGGGCAGAAGCTATTCTATACTGACTGTGAGTGCGTGTATAAGCGCCTGAGTGTCTGCATGAGAAGCGTGGGGGCATGGGCCTTTCATGGGAGCATGGCAACGGATGCTATGAATTACTTGCTAGGAGACAGTGAGACCGAGCCCCTGCTCTGCAGCTGGGAGGATGTTTTATTAAACTAGTAGGCAGGAATGCATTTTCGGAGAGCGGAACAGATAATTCGAAGGTTGAAGTCAGTCTTGGCAGGCAGCAGGCTGAGCTAAGCACCGTGAGCCGTGCAGGGAGTAGGACAGAGTTCACGGGTGGGGGCATCTCACCTCGCAGTTTCAGGAGGCAGAGGTGCTTTTCGGAAAGGAACTGGATGACAGAAAACAGGGCCTACTTCGCCTGGACTGGAAAACGTGTAAAGTACACCACAAAAAGACGTTGGCATGGCATACTTAGGGACGGACTATTCAACCCAGTCAGGGTGGGTCTGAAAGAGGACATGTTGACGTTGGACGCAAATGTATTTGTGTCTTCATAGCTGGCTCAGGAGGGAAGTTACATGCACTTCAAGCTGGTACATGGAGACGGTGGGGTCTCGTTAGGGAACACAACTTGACCATAAAATTTATATTTCCTCATTCCCTCCTTGTTCCCTACGGACCCTTCATGATATATCGATCCTCATGAATTGATCAGTCTGTTCTTGTAACATCATTTGCTCATCTTTCTTCCTTTGGCGGTTTGAGAGAAAACTGGAATGTTCAATGCACGATGTGGCACACAGTCCACAAATCGCTGGCCCACACTGTAGGCACAGGCAGCAACTGAATACTATGACTAGGCCAATACCTAGGAAGGATAGGATCTTCCATCCCCAAGCAGTTAACGTTGTCCAGAACCAACCGGACCAAGTCCAGGTGCCTGGATTCTGATGTATCAGATTTGCAATTTTATGAAGACGTGTAATAGCTTGATAGACAGTTGGCGCGTTTTCTGGAATGAAAATACAGCAACTTGACCCGATGACCTTACAAGCTCCACCTCTATCTGCCAAGATGACGTCAATAACAAGACGATTCTGAAGAACAACAATCCGGATAGCAGACTGCTCCTCTGTTAAGTTACCTAGAGCGGAGGCAGTTTCATTCACTACTGCTTCAAGTGTTCTAGTTAATCTGCGTATTAATTTACTATTTTGGACGGGGCCTGTAAAGAAAAAGAATCCTTTATTGAAATCTGTGTATTGCTCCCATGCCGTTTCAGTGTAGTCGACAATCGGGAGATCTCTTCGGAGCCTATTCTTTACTAGATTTGTATTTCTGTGATAATCAGGAGGGGCTAGAAAAACAGGGGGCAGAAGGAATGCAATGTAACAGGTACCATCCCAATCTGGAGGCAAGCGTATGTATGCGGTATGGCCACAAACAAAGTAGGAATGACGGGTAGCTTTAAAAGACGATTTGCCCTGATCACTGAATTCGACTACAGTAGTACATTTACTATGACCTAAGTGTACTGAACCTTTCTTACTAACACATAATTCACCAGTGACTGGTAATACTGACATAGCGGGGAGAACTGGTGCGGCTTCGGATTCAACAGTAAGAATCATAAGGTTAATCGTATAATTACCTAATCCATATACTTCATTTTCTAGATCAGTTCCTATTCTAGTGGGTAGTCCCTTCTTGTCAGGGTAACAGGCGTTAAGTAGAACTAAGTTCAAGTTTCCCCAAACCCAGCTCCCTTTGAAAACAGCGACATCAGGATCTAAAGAATTAATTATTCTAAACCATGCTCCACAGGAGCCGTTGTGAGTGAACGGGTACGGGAAGAGGGGCAGAACTCCCTTGTATTTCTGATAGGGAGGGAGTCGGCCACATATCCAGCAGTTTGTAGCGTTGTTAGTCTGATGGGAGTGATGTAACATACTAATGAAGGTGTTGTTGCGCAGCGCAAGCCTGTAAGAACGTTCAGGGGGAGGTAATTCACTAAAAGAATGTTCAGCAGAAACATTGTAAGCAGATTGTTCACCCTTGAAAATAGGGTAATAGATAGGGAGCAGTATACTGGCAACAATAATCAGAAGACTTAGAAAAAACATAATTAATAAGGTCACTATACAGTGACTACGGAGTGATTTACAATATGTACGTTTCTTGAGTTGTCTCTCTCTCTCTCTATCTCGATCTAGGGGATACATGTCAGAAACTATTTAACCGATTCACCTAGGGGAGGACTTAAACAATTAAACTGTCTGACTTGCTAGATCGGAGTTTCATGCGGTACTCTTCTCGGGGAGTTTTCTCTTGTTTTGGAATGTCAAAGTCACTAGGCTCGATACAGTCTTTGGAGGGGGTGGACGAGTCTGGATCTGGTTTCAGTTCGTTGCACTTTTTAACATGACTCGTATGGATCCACCCCTTTCTGCCCTCTACTTTAATGGCGGTCCGGGTTGTAAGGAGGACGATCTTCGGCTCTTTCCAGCGGGGCTCCAGCGGACTTTTCCTGTCAAAGTTCCTAATTAAAACCAGGTCGCCGGGTCGGACATCATGCGGCTTTACATCAGTGTTGTCAGGGAAGGCTGCGGCAACCTGTGAACGACATGATTGGAGTGCAGACATCAAGGAGGCAAGGTAATCTGTCAACATGTTACAATCAACATCAGTAATTTTCTTAGGCATGGGCGTCCCCCACATATTCGGTGGTCTGCCAAAGACCACTTCATACGGGGATAGTCCTGATCTCGAATGGGCAACCATCCTCATAAAGAACAGTGCAACTGGCAGGGCGACTATCCAGTCGACCCCTTTTTCTTTACAAACGTTGGCAAGGCGTGTCTTTAATGTCTGGTTATGCCTTTCTACAAGGCCTGCGGCTTCGGGGTGTCGGACACAATGGAATCTCCACTGGTATCCTAGCAGCAGGGAAACCTGTTTCATTAATTCGGATGAGAATGGCTGTCCGTTATCTGAGTACACGACACGAGGCAAGCCGTATCGTGGGAAAAATTCTCGAACCAGCTGTCGGGCAGTGGTTGGAGCAGTGTAATCTGGGACTGGATATGCTTCGGTCCAACGGGAAAGTGCACAAACAATTACGAGGACATATTTGAATCCTCGACAACGGTCCATCTGGATATAATCCATCTGGAGTACTTCAAAAGGGTGATCGGGAGGATGAAATCCACCTTGCTCTACGGGGACACTTTTTCCTGGATTGAACTGACAACAGATCATGCAAGTACGCACTTTCTGTTTTGCTGCTGCTCGTAAGTGTTTGTTATACCAGAGATTCTGTAAACTGTCTAACATTGCTTTCTCTCCTAGATGTGCCGGACTATGTGCTGTATTTACCATGATTTGAACCATTGAGTCAGGGAGAAACCATGTAGATTTTCCCTTCGTCACCCATCCTTGATCTGTCTGAATCCCTCCTAGTTCAGTCCATTTCTTTATTTCGTCTGGAGTGGCATGTGTCTGGATATCGATTACATCTAGGGTGGGATCTCTAACTGCCATACACTGTGTCGGTACTATTGTCTTTGTCACATCAGTAGTCTGGGTGTGAGTTAATGCTGTATGTTTTGCTGTCTGGTCTGCCAGGTCGTTACCCTGGGAAACAGAATCTGTAACTTTAGTATGTGCCTTACACTTCATGACGGATATGCCTGAAGGCAGATGTATTGCTTCTAACAGTGCTTGAATGAGGGGACCGTGTTGGATCTTGGTACCGTGAGAGGTCAAGAAACCTCGTTCTTGCCATAGCATTCCAAAGTCGTGTACGACTCCGAACGCATAACGGGAATCAGTGTATATATTAACATTTCTGTTCTTGGCTAGTATACAGGCTCGGGTCAGAGCGATGAGCTCTGCCGCTTGAGCAGACAGTGTGTCAATACGATGTGTTTCTTTAACTTCAGTTTCAGTGGTCACTGCATACGCGGCCACTAATTCTCCTGTACTTGTTCTCAAACATGAACCATCCACGTAAAGTGTCAGGTCTGGATTTGTCAGTGGGACATCTGTTAAGTCTCGTCTAGGCTTTGTTACTGCATTAATGATCTCTATACAATCATGCGGGGCTGGATCTGTCATAATTGAAGGTAACAATGTTGCGGGGTTTAGGATGCTACAACGTCTGATTTCTATGTGTGGCTGGAATAACGTCAATTCATAACCTGTCAGTCGTGCTATGGTTAAGTGCTGAGTCTCAGTTCTATTTAAAAGAACCTCTACAGAATGTGGAACATGTACTGTTAATTGATGTCCTAAAACAATTGAATCGCTCTGTCTGATTGCTAACGCTGTTGCTGCTACTGACTTTAAGCACGCAGGGAGTGCCTGGGCTACTGAATCCAATGTACTTGAAAAATAAGCGCAAGGCTTATGTGAACCTGCTTGATCTTGAGTGAGGACAGACAATGCTGTACCGTCACGTTCTGTAACAAAAAGTGTAAACGGTTTGCTGTAACATGGTGTCGCTAAAACTGGTGCTTGGCATAAGGCTTTCTTTAATTCTTCAAAAGCCTGTGTATGTTCCTGAGTCCAAGGAAGGGCAGTCGAATTCGCTGCCTCTTGTGTCGTTAACTGAATGAGTGGTTTAGCTAGGAATGCATAGTGAGGGATCCATTGTCTGCAGTACGAGGTGAGGCCTATAAAGGCCCGCACTTCCTTTTGTGTCTGGGGTTGCGGCATATTTACAATTAACTGAATGCGATCGGGAGTGAGCTGTCTCCCCACTTTGGACAGCAAGTGACCCAAGTACACAACTTGCTGAACACAGAATTGTAGCTTCGAAGGAGACACCTTGTGTCCCTTGTCGGCCAGGAAATGTAACACTGTTAGTGATGCTTGTTCACATTCGGGCTCACTTCGTGCGGTGATCAGCAGATCATCGACGTATTGCAGTAAAGCGGTATTAACTGGCATTTGAATACAATCTAGTTGTCTTTTCAGTGCTTGACTATAGATGCTGGGGCTTTCTGTGAATCCTTGAGGTGCGCGGGAAAATTTGAAACTTCGTCCATTTAAACTGAATCCGAAGAGGTATTGGCTCTCTGGGTCAATCGGTACACTAAAGAAGGCGTTCTTGAGGTCAATTACAGTAAAGAACGTTGCTTCTGAATCAATAGCAGTCAATAGGGAAGAGATATCGGGGACCACAGGGTACTGTGGAACAATGCATTTATTCAGTTCTCTTAAATCAATCACCAGCCGATATACTGGCGGTGCATTGGGATCAGTACGTTTAAGAATCGGAATGATCGGTGAATTACAGATATTGGAGTTGGTCTCTACGACCACTCCTTGGGCAATAAGCTCTTCAATGATTTCCAGTAAAGCCACTACAGCATCAGGTGGTAACTTGTATTGTCTGATTCGGGGTAAAACAACTCCTGGCTTGAGTGTAACACGGTATGGTGTGATATGCATACAACCTACATCAGTTGGGCCTTTTGCCCACAAGTGATCTGGTACATTTTTCAATCTGACATCAAACTCTCGTAATACATAGTGACCTTTGAAATCCCGCAGAAAGAGTCTAACTCCCTCTGGGGAACAACATATAACAGCTCCTAGAGCCTTCAATGTCTTTATTCCTAACAGATTTTCTGGACATGATTTCGTAAGTAACAAGTCTGTAATACGTGATAATGGACCTACTGCCAAAGGGACTGGTTCTGATACCTCATTTACAATAGGCTGTCCTGAAAAACCAAGGGAAACATTCTGTGAGCCTGAGAGGGGTGCCCCTGGAACTTCTTCATGGCTGATTGTTGTGCGACTTGCCCCTGTGTCAATTAAAAACTTTCTGTCTTTTCCCAATACTTGACTGTGTACATAAGGACCCTCTTGATCTACAGGAATCTCAATAAGAGGCAAGCCAACTTCCCTCTCTAGGCTGTTTCATGAGTATCGCTGATAATCGGGGTAAGCAGACTGGGCATACTGGTACATCTGTTGTGACACTTGCTGAGTCGCGGCAATGGGCTGTGGCTGTGGTACCGCTACTGTCTGTGCTGTCTGTGATGAGGGGAGACAGACTGTCGAACGGGAAAACCTGCTTGCGGTAATGGCGGGGTAGAGTCTGGAGGCGGGTTACCACCCCCGTCACCGGCAGTAGGCGGGACGCGGACAGGCAGATTGGTGTAAGCGGGTGCTACGTCCTCTAGATAGGAATTCAGAAATATGTCTTTAGTAGTTCTGTGATTTACTTTAGTTGGAACCAATGGTGGCGGCAGATTTTTCGGTATTTCTGAAGTGGCCTTAGGCGAACCCTCGGACACAAGATACATACCGTTTACGAGATTGTTTCGTGCACGGTCTACTTGTTCTGACTTTACTCGAATCCCTTCAGTAACTAATTTGTTTTCTTGGGCTTTATCTGATTCTTTAAGTCTGTCTTCTCTACGGAGTGCTTTTTCAGCACGCTTATGTGATTCCTTACGCCAAAACTCTATGGCGTCTTTCTGAGATTGTCTGGCTTTCTTTTTCCACAGTGCTTCTTCTACCTTCATGATGCACTCGGCATCCCATGTTCCTGTAACGGGCCATCTGTGTCTCTCGTCTAGATGCTTAGTATAATCGGCCCATAAATCTAGATACAGTATGGCGTCTAAGCCATGCTTGTGGTACATGAAATTCCCAGGCGTGTCCCTAGGGGGAATAGGAATTTCTTCCTCTAGTATCCCTTTCCTAGTTCCTATCTGCTTTAACTTATTGAAAAACGGCATTTTACTTACTTAGTACTGAATGCTCAATCCTTACTGCTTAATACTGAATACAGCTAGTTACACAAGAATACAATAATGCACATTAAAACAGTCACACTCATACCACGACATTAATCACATGAAAAGACATTTGAGACATATATGACTACCCTTGATAACTGATATACTGCTAAACAGTACAGATACACTGCTGAGAACAGTGCAAGAACTTGAAAACGGATATACTGCTAAACAGTACAGATACACTGTCTAAAACAGTGCAGACCGAATTTGTGTACCCAAACTCGTCTTGATACGTCCCAGCAATGGTACTCACCGGGAAGCACGGAAATCGGAAGGCCTCGGAAAACTCGACTGGACTGGACCGGACTGGACTGGACTCGACTCGACACGTGGATACTTCGGAAAACTGGTGGGCCTCTTGACACCTCGGACCTTGCTTCTTTCGGCTAGGCTCTGGTCGGGATCCTCCGCACTCCTCACCGCCTCGTCTGGGCGCTGATTGCAGTCTTCGTCACCTCCGTGGGCCAGAGGGAGATACAGGAAATCCTGCCAGTACGCGTAGTTTCCGTCTAACTGATGGGAGGGGACAGAGCTTGCAACGCACCAACCGGCGCGTGGGGTGGGGGAGGGGTCCCTGTTCGGGCGCCAAAATAATGTGGTAAATATTTGATTTACCGTCTTAATTTCTATGCAGGTAAGTACTTAATCAATAATAACTCAATCGGAAAGAAAAAGGCAGAGTCCGTGGTGTTAGAGTTCTTAGGGGTTTTATTCCTTAAAAAGGAATCGTTCCGGAACTGGATATCATGTTCCTGCAACCACAGGGGGTTCAGGAAGGGATAGAGCAATATTTTATTGACAATACATAGCTTATATACTTAAATCGTTCAATAGAAACCAATACAGTAGGCGTAACAGCTGAGAGAAACAAGATAACAGTATACACGTGGTAGTGATACGTAATTAGAAGGCGTGAACAAGGCGTGAACATAGAGGTGTGTGCTAGAAACGTCACAGGTAGGTGTCATAAGTGGGTGGCACAAAACAGAAATGTTACAATGTCAGCAGAAATCTGAAGCTTGGATGCGCGCGCAGCTGCATGACGTGTGATTGACGTGAGACTGGAGGGTACGGGGGACTTGACATTTACACTGGCGGAAAGAGACAGAAGTCTGGCATGTCAGATCAACTTGTGCTTCTATCATATCTGGTATCTGATGTTTGGGAACCATATTATCTGGGCGGAAAAGGTCTCTGGGGCAGAAGCTATTCTATACTGACTGTGAGTGCGTGTATAAGCGCCTGAGTGTCTGCATGAGAAGCGTGGGGGCATGGGCCTTTCATGGGAGCATGGCAACGGATGCTATGAATTACTTGCTAGGAGACAGTGAGACCGAGCCCCTGCTCTGCAGCTGGGAGGATGTTTACTTAAACTAGTAGGCAGGAATGCATTTTCGGAGAGCGCAACAGATAATTCGAAGGTTGAAGTCAGTCTTGGCAGGCAGCAGGCTGAGCTAAGCACCGTGAGCCGCGCAGGGAGTAGGACAGAGTTCACGGGTGGGGGCATCCCACCTCGCAGTTTCAGGAGGCAGAGGTGCTTTTCGGAAAGGAACTGGATGACAGAAAACAGGGCCTACTTCGCCTGGACTGGAAAACGTGTAAAGTACACCACAAAAAGACGTTGGCATGGCATACTTAGGAACGGACTATTCAACCCAGTCAGGGTGGGTCTGAAAGAGGACATGTTGACGTTGGATGCAAATGTATTTGTGTCTTCATAGCTGGCTCAGGAGGGAAGTTACATGCACTTCAAGCTGGTACATGGAGACGGTGGGGTCTCGTTAGGGAACACAACTTGACCATAAAATTTATATTTCCTCACAGGGATGTGTAATTCCAATCTGTCATGCTCTGAATGTGATGCGCTAGTTCTGAGTGCGATGCACCAATTATGCCCCTGCAACATGGTTAATGCGCCGCTTCTCCTACACGCAGACTGAAGAGGCATTGATTTTTCGGAAGAAGTATTGGGTCCACTTCCAATGGACCACGCACAGGAGATGGGGTAGAGAATTTGATATCTCCGAGTCTCAAGCAACAGGAAGCAAGCCAACAAGCCCCTGAAGATCACTTGGGTTACAAGGCAGAGTCCAGCTCTCCCTCAGCAAGGTCAGAGAGTAGCAGGCAGCAGCACAGCAGAAAAGCAGGTCTTCCAGGTCAGCAGTCAATCAGAGTGTCAGTCATTTGTAGCAGCACAGCAGTTCTTTTGACAGGGATTCTTTACAGGTCCACATGTGTCTTACTTGGTTGGGTCAGTGACCCAGTACATATACCCAGTTGTACCTTTGAAGTAGAGCTGACTTCAAAGAAGGGTCTTTGAAATTCACAGAAGTCCTTTCTTCCCAGCAATGGCTCAAGACTATCTGTGGGGGTAATCAGCTCTTTGTGTGGGGACAGGACATTGTGTATTCGACTGTAAGTGCCAGCTCCTCCTTCCCATCCTGCCAAGGATGAGCCATAAGGGTACAGAGGGCACTCAGACACACATAACCTTCCTGTATGTGTGGATGTCTAGAGTGATTGCACAAGGTCAAGCGGTCACAAACCCAGAATTATAACATTACCATTCCAAAGATATAATATGTGACAGAGATGCTCCTTTCTAATCAGGCATTCCAGCTTAAAAGTGTCATAAGGAATTCCAAATGTTAACCTATGAGAGGAGAAGGCCATACAGTAGAGAAAAACAAATGTAGGGGTTTTTCACTGCCAGTACCTGCAAAATTTAAAAGTATGTGTCCTACCTTTTATGTACATGGCATACTGCCCTATGAGCTACTTAGGGACTACCTTAAGGCTTGGCAAGGGGTTTTAAATGCTAAGTTAAAGTGGCAGTAAACTAGCTCTGCAGTGGCAGGCTTGAGACATGTTTGAAGGACTACTTGCGTGAGTGGCACAATCAGTGCTGCAGGCCCACAAGAAGCATTTCATTTACAGACCCAGGGCACAGGTAGTAAGTACACTCTAATAAGGACTTACAGATAAATCAAATATCCTATTTGAGGATATATACCAATTTTAACCATGTTTTGGCGAGAAGCACAGGTACTTTAGCATGGGTCAACAGTGGTAAAGTCCTCAGAGTCCTAAGGCCAACAAACAGAATCAGCAAGAAGAGGAGGAAAGCAGGGAAAGAGTTAGAGAGAGGACCATGCTAGGGCTGACAGGTCTATCATACATAGTAGGAAATATGTGGACTTAAAGCTTCAACAAGATATGTGATATATGAAAGCACTTGTGCCTGCTGAATACTGTGACGTGCGGATGGCAGTGGAACGCTTATGCATGAACTAAAGGGAAATGTGTCTGTTCAATAATGGGGCATCTGTGCATTGGGTAATAGAACAGGTGCAGGGAGATGCAGAGTGTCAGTACTGAAAACAAGCAATGGCAAAGCTATTAGGTCTGCCTTCTTTATAGGAGAATATTCTTCTCCGTGTATTTACGAGTGCGTGTACATATGGACCTGTGACCTGGAGACTGTGAGAAATGAATCTACAGTTGGATGGTTGAGTAAATGACAGCGTGCTTGGGTAATTTTGACTATGACTGCAAGGATGAATGGGAAACTGCAAGTATGAAGTGTTGAAAAAGTGATTATGTGTATAAAACAATTGAAAACTTCATGAAACAGTGGTCAAATTAATGAGTTGACTGAAATCTGTTTGGAATGATATGTACATGAATGGATGAATAGGTGAGTGAGTACCGTCATGGATTCAGCCAGGATACACCAACAGTGCCGTTGCAGATCTCCGACAGTAGATACAATATTGTGTAAATGCACCAAGAATCACCCATATTTTACAAGGGGATTTATTACACCATAGCAAGGCATCATGGGAATGTATCTATTATTACTACCATTATTACAGTGCAAGCATCATACCAGAGCACTTCTACCGTGTGTTTAGAACTAACAGTGGAAGGCACAATTGCAACTGTGTAGTTGTAAACACCTAGAAGTCTGCCAATGGGATAAGTGTTTTCCAGATGTTATCACGTCAAATGGAGATAATATGACCACTTCACCAAGGAATCTTCTAACAAAAGCATCACAGCTTGGGGAGGATTTGGTCACAAGGTTATAGTTTATACCATAATCTTGAACCCAGTGAGCACCATGTAAAGTATCTACCAACATGCACACAAATATATACTGGAAGCAATGTACATGTAAGGCCATTATTGATAAGTGGGTAGCGGAATATGCACTTGAAAAGTATGCACGTGAAAGGGCAATTATTATTATACACCAGCATATATAGTTGAAGCTGTATGTACATGCAAGGGCTATTATTCACCAGTGTTCACCAGAATATGTATATCAGAAGCAGTAGGCAAATGCAAGGGCCATTATTGATCAGTGTGCATCATAATATATTTACCGGATGCAGTATGCACATGCCAGGGCCATTGTTGATCAGTGTGCACCAGAATATACATACAAGGGCGTTTATTGATCAGTGTAAACCAGAATTCATACAGAAAGCAATACCCACACAAACGGGACATTATTCGCCTGTATGAACCAGTATGGTTGAAAGTCACAAGAATAACTGGAGGAACATACGGCCGTCTCTTTAAAGACGCCATTCAGCAAATGTCAGCAAGTGATTTGTGGGCCCTGAATCCTAGTCAGACAGCATTCAAAATAGGGATCAAAAAGGGTGTGAGAATGAGATCAAGTATCATCGATAAAGCACTCTTTTTGAAACGCAGTCACGCCTGGGCTCTTGTAAACTCTTATAGACGGCTAGCCCCCGCCTCCTATCTGGCCTGTACATATTCACTCCACCTAAAATGCAGCCTTATCGCCATTAGAATGGGCGACTGGCGATTCCTGAAAGATTTACCCTCCTGGCGACGCACCGCTGAAGATTTAACTTGTAGAGGGTGTGGCAAAACAGCTGAAACTATGTCGCATGTGATCTGCCTCTGCCCAGCTTTTAATTCAGAACGCAGGCGGAGACTAAAACCAGAATGGAATAGGCTGGGTGCCAGGACTTGCAGGCAAGCTATCATGGTAGCTTTAAATCCGGAAAACACATCCCTAAACATAAGACTCATAAACTTCATTCTGCAAGCATACCGTAATTTCAATCAAAAGAGGCCCTGCTAAAGTGCCCCTCCCACTTTCCAACTCTTAGGGAGGTTAAAATAAAACGACCAGCAACCTCAGGAATGTCGTCTGCTTCCTAAAAGTAGGATACCATTGATGCCGAGTATAATATAAAAGGGAGGAAGAGACGACTTTTTTGCCTATACATCATGCTTCAAGCTACTCTATTTTATTTAAAGAGGCTTAAGAGAAGACAATTTCAGTTTTTATAATGACTGTCAACTGACCATGTTTTTATTCTTCAAGATTTTTTAATCTTATTTATTGATACACAATGTGAATTTTGTAACCTTCTTTTAAAGATATATGTGTTATATCTAAATAAAGATAATTGATTTGATTTGATTTGATTCACAAGAATAACTTAAATTAAGAATAGTGACTATTTTCTTGCTTTGAATACAGTGGAAGATTAATGTTGCAGATACTCAGTGATTGTTATGTGATATCTCTCATACAATACATTAATCATTTACTAGGAGTTTGTGTCAAGATGTACTTGTGTACTGGTAGTTGCTTGTATATACCTGTGCAAATGTTGCAATGTACTGGAACATGCATGTACCAGTGTGTGCCTGATGAACAGTTGGAACCACCATGATATAGAATACATATGTAATGGTATAACAAGAAAAGCGACACTGGTATTTTTTTGCAATGCTGTTATATTTGTGTAGTGCTTCATAATCCTGACAAGGTGCTAACACAAACGAGTAGAAGAGGGAACTGTCACTGGGTTGTGAAAGTGTTGGAGCTATAGGCTGGTCTATGTCACAGGCATTTTGCTGTCCTGTATGAGTGACTGTAGGCAGACCTTATCTTGAGTTAGTTCACACGATTTAAATCACTGTATGCAGAATTTAAAGAAGAGGTATGAGGGGTTCAACTCCATGCTAAGCTTTAAAGTATTATTGACTCTATCATCCTCTGCGGGTCCCCACATGTGAAAGAGAGGTCAATGGTATGCACTGGATACAGACGGTCAGGTATGGGTTAATGTATTATTGACAATATCTGCCTCTGTTGGTCCACTAATGTGAGAAGAGAGGTTCCCGGTATGTACTGGATACAGACTGTCATGGTATTGATTCATTTATTATTGAATGTATCTGCCTTTGTGTGTCCACACATGTAAGAAGAGAGGTCCCGGGATGCACTGGATACAGACGGTCGGGTATGGGTTAATGTATTATTTACTCTATCTGCCTCTGTGGGTCCAATTGTGAGAAGAGAGTAACCCTGGGCATAAAACTCTACTCTGCTCGTGGAGTATGCAGATTTTTGGCAACTCCGCGTTATGCGTAGAACGCAGAGTTGTGGTTCTGAAAATTATGGACCCCTCTATAATGTGGTACACTCGTGTCAGAAAATATCATCATACCATGACGAATTTGGTATCGGCAGACAGGTAATGATCAAGGCTTTATCCCCATGCATTTGCGTCGTGATTGAGTGATGCAATCAATCAATAATCGCACTTTCTTCTTGAACCTTCGGGTTCAATTTTATGAACGGCATCCATCTTGTGGTTGCCCTTACATAGTCAATTGACCAAGGCCGAATTCGAGCTGAAAGGACACGTAGATCTTTTGATAACTCCTCTGTGACCTGGGCGAGCTGACTCCACTGCCTCCAGCCAAACCTGTTCGGGCAGTCCTCATTCCCTTGGCCGAGCAAGATTAGCATCAAGGCACAACATGTCATAAACCATTTACCGCATACAAACCACGCTTTATCATACACACAACTGTCCCTGTTTCTTCTTTATGGCTAGTTTTACAAGGGGGAGGTGCCCGATTTTATTGGGGTTTCATCGATATCTGATGGAAATTCTGGGCCTTGCTGGGTAATCCATCACAAACTGGACAAACGAAAATATGGGCTTGCCATCATGACTTTGCTTTTTTTTTATTGTAAAAATATGTTGTTGGACCGGCCTCGTGGCGTGGCCCAACCCCTCCCCGCATGTCGGATCCTGGACTACTGCTACCCCTGTTCCCTGACAAGAGCCGCACCGGCAGCCCTCCGGGTCACCCCCAGCTCTTCCCCAACGGAACTCAGACTCGCATCCGCAACCTTCTCGGCTGGCCCGGGCTCTTTCCAGAACCACCGTCCCCGGCCCAGCCGCCATCTTGGACCCTCCACGACCAGGCCTCGTGGCCTCGGGTCGACCTCCGCCTCAGGCCCAGCCAAGCCCCGACATCGAGGCACCACCCTCCACCCAGGGGGTAAAGAGACCACTTGGCGAGTCAATGGGAGAAGGAGTGTCGATGGCTTCCCTTGGCCTGGTTTCGATCGCCCCCAGCCTTCCTGGGCGCTGGCTCCACCCCCCTGCTTGGTGTCTGGACTCCCTCATCCCGGACCCCCCGACCTCCAAGTGCGAGGGTCCGGACATCAAAGAGGGCCAGACCTATAACTGGGGTAGCTCCAGAACAGGAAGGCAGTTGTATCCTGGAGTCGAGAGACACCTAGACGAACTCATCCCTGGAGGCCTGCTGGCGCTGCCGCGGCCCATCTTCGTGAACTATCTTTGAAGGCCTGCTGGCGCTGCCGCGGCTCATCCTCGTGAACTATCTTTGAAGGCCTGCAGGCGCTGCCGCGGCTCATCTTCGTGAACCATCTTTGAAGGCCTGCTGGCGCTGCCGCGGCTCATCCTCGTGAACTATCTTTGAAGGCCTGCTGGCGCTGCCACGGCTCATTCTCGTGAACTATCCTTGAAGGCCTGCTGGCGCTGCCGCGGCCCCTACCTTAGAACCCTCCAGCTCGAGGATTGAGAGCTGTACGCCAGATACCCCTGTACCAGACCGTTACTGAGACTGTCCCGCTACCCCTTTTCCCCCAGAGACTCGAATTGAAGGGATCACAGTATCCTGCTCCAGCTGTATCGTCAAGTATCACCTGCTTAAGAATACCGATAAAAGTGTGCAGAACCTATCTTTGTGTGGTGTCCATCTGTGGAGGGGGGTAGTTGCTCGTCCGTACGATCTAAGGAGAGGGCCCTCGCCAGGAGGCCTCTCCCCCTTGCTTGGCCGACCCTCAGGGTCCCCGTCTAACATTGGTGGTAGCGGCGGGATTCGAGCCGACGCATAATCGTACGGAGAGTAACTCGCCCCACGACACACAGCAACCATGTCAACGAAAGAAACCGGAAAAACCACAAAATTCCAGATGGAACGGCTGGAAGAATACAGCCACAAGGAATTGAAACAATTCTGCATAGACTTGGGTATCGCTACCACGGGACTGAGCACCAAAGACGATCTCAAGCACGCCTTGGAGTCTTGGGTGGAGACAGGAGCGTCCCCACCCCAAAACGAAAACATCGAGACCACAGAAACAATTGCAACCCCTGAAGAGGAAAGAAGAGCGGGCCTCTCTCCCGAGGAGGCCCGGGAACGGGAGAGGAGCCGGCTCCACAAGTTGGAACTGGCTCGACTACGCTTAGATGGGGAACTGAAACTAGCGGAAAAAAACATAGCCCTCGAACACTTACGGCTACAGGGAGAACGAGAAGAGAAAAAAAGCCAGAGGGAGCTGGAGGAGAAGAAGCTAGCGTACGAACACGAGCGCAGTTTAAAAGAACTAGAGATTCGAAGACAGAACAAGGACCTCGGCGTTCCCGAGAACCAGAGCTCTGCTCCCCCTACAGACACCAAGGTCCACATTCCCAAAGACGTCGTCCGAGAGTACTACCGGAACGACGATATCCAGCAATGGTTCAAGGCCTACGAGGTGGCCATGACCTCCCACCGTATCCCGCGAAAAGACTGGGGAGCCGGGTTGTGGGGGAGATTCGTCAACGAAGGAAGAGATGCTCTGCTACAACTCCCCGACGCCGTGATGACCTCCTACGAGCACATGAAAGCCGCCCTTCTCACTCGCTATGGGCTCACCCCCGAGATGTACCGTCAATGATGCCGAGACTGTAAAAGAATCCCCGGTACCACCTGGGTGGAATATGTGAACTTTTTTAGCAGAGCCTTAGATGGGTGGATCAAAGGCAGCCAGGTCACCACCTACGAACAATTGGTCGATCTCATCGTGTGGGAGCACCTCTCCAAAAATTGTTACGTTGAACTAAGGCAGCATCTCCTCGACAGCAAGCAGACCGAGCCCCGGAAACTCGCCATCGAAGCGGATCGATGGGAGAGCACCCGGGTCCCCCGGAATTGGCCGGGCAAACACAACAGAGCCTCCCAGGGGTCCCACCATCTGCGAGGAGGAGGAGGAGGCCAGGGTCGGGGCAGGGACACCGCCACGGTGCCCCCCACTAGCAACCCCCCGTCCCCGGCCGGAAGAGGAAGTCCTCCTCCGACGCGACCGGGACTCCGCTCCAACGTTGTCTGCCACAAATGCCAGTGGCCCGGCCAATACGCCAATGACCCCAACTGTCCGAAAAACCAGTCAGTCAATGCCCCGGGTCCAATGAACCGCCAGATCACTGCCGTCGCCCTCGGAGAAGAACAAGGCGAAGAAGAAGCCGAAGATTGCGAACAATACCAGACAGAGTGGGAACCTGCAGCCATGTCCCTGGTACGTCTAGGGGAAAGGGACATGGTCCCGTGGGACCCCATCCAAGCCAACACGCAGAAGTACAGCCAGTGGGTCACCATTAATGGACACCGGGCTGAAGCCCTCTGCGACACAGGGGCCAGTGTGACCGCCGTTCCTTGCCATCTGGTGACCCCCGATCAAATCTTGCCCAACGTACTGTGTCCAGTGCGGTCTGCGGACAACTCCGAAAGCCTGTGCCAGATGGCCCGCGTCACCTTCGAGTGGGGGGGAGTGTCGGGCATACTGAAAGTAACCGTCCGAGACGATGCCCCCGTGGACTGCCTCCTGGGGAACGATCTCGAGAGCTCCCCCTGGGCAGCCGTTGAACGAAGAGAGCACCTGGGGATGCTTGGCCTTCCTGAATGGGTCTGTGCAATGACCCGATCCATGGCCGCCCGCGCCATCCCCTCCACTGAAGAACCCGAGTGGCCCGAACCTCCACCGCCTGTCGTTACTGAAGACACAACCCCTGAACCCGGTCCACTGGGGCCCCACAACGAAGAGCCTGACCCACTCCGAGACCTCCCGGAGCTGGCCCAGTGGCGCCAAGAAGGTGGCCCCACTCAGGAACAGTTCCGCCAAGAACAAAAAACGTGTCCCTCCCTCGAGGGGCTCAGACAGCAATCCGCAGCCCAGAGCGCAGGGGATGCCTCGGGGGCCCACTGGATCTATTGGGACAATAAGCTCCTCTACAGTGAGCAGAAGATTGCCGAACTGGGCGCCAGCCGGGTGCTTGTAGTCCCCCTCCGACTCAGAGACTTCCTCCTGAACCTGGCTCACGATGTGCCTCTCGCCGGGCACCTGGGGCAGGACAAAACTTACAGCCGCCTGGTGACCCATTTCTACTGGCCCAAGATGAGGAATGATGTGATAAACCACTGCCGGGCCTGCCCCACCTGCCAGGCCAGCGGGAAGAGCGGCCGGAAACTAAAAGTCCCCCTGCAACCCTTTCCAATCGTCACCACTCCCTTTGAGCGGGTGGGGATCAACATTGTGTGGCCCCTGGAGCCCCGGACAGCGCAAGGTCACCGGTTCATACTCGTCCTGGTGGACCATGCCACTCGCTATCCTGAGGCCATACCTCTCCGGACCGTGACAGCGCCCGTGGTGGGCCGAGCCCTGATGGGGATCTTCTCGCGGGTGGGCTTCCCCCGAGAGGTCGTCAGTGATCGGGGCACGAACTTCATCTCCCGATATATGAAGTCCCTATGGCAACAGTGTGCGGTCACCTACAAATTTACGACCACCTACCACCTGCAAGGAAATGGACTAGTGGAACGATTCAATCGCACCCTTAAGGGTATGATCATGGGCCTGGAAGAGCCCCTACGCCGCCAATGGGACGTGCTGCTACCCTGCCTCCTGTTTGCCTACCGGGAGGTCCCACAGAAGTCCCTGGGATTCATCCCCTTCGAGCTCCTGTATGGGCACCCCGTCCGGGGCCCCCTCAGCCTGGTCAAGGAAGGATGGGAGGTGACCCCCCAAAAGGCTCACCCCGATGTGTACAGGTACCTCTTGACCCTCCGGAACCAGACTCAGAGGTTCAGGGAACTCGCCAAGGCCAACCTCGAAGCCAGCCAAGAGGACATGAAACGCTGGTACGATCAAAACGCTTCGTCCATCGAGTTCAAGCCGGGACAACAGGTCTGGGTCATGTCCCCGGTCGAACCTTGCGCCCTCCAGGACAGATGGACCAGACCCTTCAAGGTAGTGGAACGCAAGGGCCCCGTCACCTACCTGGTGGACCTGGAGTCCCCCAGGAACCCCCTCCAGGTCCTCCATGCCAACAGACTTAAGCCGCACTTTGTGGGCTCAGAACTTAGCCTCCTGATGGCTACCGACAGTGGGGCTGAAGAGGACTCCGAGCCCCTCCCCGACCTCCTGAAGACCCTAGAACAAGACGGCTCCGTGGACGGAGTCAACCTCTCTTCCACCCTGACCCCAGCACAACGCCACAGCTGCCAACACTTGTTGCAACAATTCACCGATCTATTCTCCCTCACACCCGGGGTCACTGCCTGGTGCCTCCACGATGTCGACACAGGGGATAGTCCCCCTATCAGGCACAGGGCCTACAGAGTTCCCGATTGGGTACATGCCTGCATCCAGTCAGAGGTATCCAAGATGCTGGCTCTAGGAGTAATAGAGCCCTCCGACAGTCCCTGGGCCAGTCCGGTCGTGCTGGTCCCCAAGGCCGCTCCCCCTGGCGTCGCCCCAGAACTCAGATTTTGTGTGGACTACCGGGGCTTTAACACCGTCACCCGAACAGACGCTCACCCCATCCCCCGGGCCGATGAGCTGATCGACTGCCTGGGGGCCGCCCGCTACCTGAGCACCTTTGACCTGACTGCGGGCTATTGGCTGATCGGCCTCACCCTGGGCGCCCAGGAGCGATCCGCCTTCTCCACCCCGGATGGCCATTACCACTTCAAAGTAATGCCCTTCGGAATGAAAAATGCCCCCGCCACCTTCCAGAGACTTGTGAACAAGGTATTGGCGGGGCTTGAGGAGTTTAGCGCCGCCTATCTGGACGATATTGCCGTGTACAGTCTTCACTGGGCGGAACACCTCCAACACCTCCGGGAGGTCTTGACCGCCCTCCGGCGGGCAGGACTAACAATCAAGGCCAGCAAGTCCAAATCGGCCAAGGGTACGTGACCTACCTGGGGCACCAGGTGGGAAGTGGCCAGGTAGCCCCTCTCCAACCCAAGATCGCCGCCATCCGAGCCTGGGAGCCTCCGGTCACCCAAACCGAGGTCCGAGCCTTCCTGGGGATCACCGGATACTACCGGCGCTTCGTGAAGGACTATGGCAGCATTGTGGGGCCCCTTACAGAACTCACGTCCAAGAAGAACCCACCGAAGGTACACTGGACACCTGAGTGTCAGGCCACCTTTGAGACCCTCAAGACAGCAATGTGCACCGCCCCAGTGCTCCAAGCCCCCGACTACAGCCGGGAATTTATAGTACAGACCGATGCCTCCGATCACGGCGTGGGGGCCGTTCTCTCCTAAATCAATGCAGAGGGAGTTGACCAGCCAGTGGCCTTCATCAGCCGATGCCTGCTGGCCCGAGAACAGCGCTGGAGCACCATAGAGCGTGAGGCCTTCGCCGTGGTGTGGGTCCTCAAGAAGCTCCGGCCCTACCTCTTCGGTACCCACTTCCGGGTGCAAACAGACCACCGACCTCTGCAATGGCTGATGCAGATGCGGGGAGAGAATCCGAAGCTGTTGCGTTGGTCCATCTCCCTGCAAGGGATGGACATCACTGTGGAGCATTGCCCAGGCCACGACCACGCCAACGCAGACAGCCTGTCCCGCTTCTTCCGCCTCGGCAAGGAGACTACCCAAGAGGATGGGTGACTCTCCCTGCCTTCAGCTGGGGGGGAAGCATGTTGGACCGGCCTCGTGGCATGGCCCAACCCCTCCCCGCATGGCGGGTCCTGGACTACTGCTAGCCCTGTTCCCAGGACAAGAGCCGCACCGGCAGCCCTCCGGGTCACCCCCAGCTCTTCCCCGACGGAACTCAGACTCGCATCCGCAACCTTCTCGGCTGGCCGGGGCTCTTTCCCGAACCACCGTCCCCGGCCCAACCGCCATCTTGGACCCTCCACGACCAGGCCTCATGGCCTCGGGTCGACTTCCGCCTCAGGCCCAGCCAAGCCCCGACATCGAGGCACCACCCTCCACCCAGGGGGTAAAGAGACCACTTGGCGAGTCAATGGGAGAAGGAGTGTCGATGGCTTCCCTCCGCCTGGTTTCGATCGTCCCCAGTCTTCCTGGGCGCTGGCTCTACCCCCCTGCTGGGTGTCTGGACTCCCTCATCCCGGACCCCCCGGCCTCCAAGTGCGAGCGTCTGGACATCAAAGAGGGCCAGACCTATAACTGCGGTAGCTCCAGAGCAGGAAGGCAGTTGTATCCTGGAGTCGAGAGACACCTAGACAAACTCATCCCTGGAGGCCTGCTGGCGCTGCCGCGGCCCATCTTCGTTAAATATTTTTGAAGGCCTGCTGGCGCTGCCGCAGCTCATCCTCGTGAACTATCTTTGAAGGCCTGCTGGCGCTGCCGCGGCTCATCTTCGTGAACCATCTTTGAAGGCCTGCTGGCGCTGCCGCGGCTCATCCTCGTGAACTATCTTTGAAGGCCTGCTGGCGCTGCCGCGGCTCATCCTCGTGAACTATCCTTGAAGGCCTGCTGGCGCTGCTGCGGTCCCTACCTGACAACCCTCCAGCTCGAGGATTGAGAGCTGTACGCCAGATACCCCTGTACCAGACCGGTACCGATACTGTCCCGCTACCCCTTTTCCCCCGGAGACTCGAATTGAAGGGATCACAGTATCCTGCTCCAGCTGTATCGTCAAGTATCACCTGCTTAAGAATTCTGATAAAATTGTGCAGAACCTATCTTTGTGTGGTGTCCATCTGTGGAGGGGGGTAGTTGCTCGTTCGTACGATCTAAGGAGAGGGCCCTCACCAGGAGGCCTCTCCCCCTTTCTCGGCCGACCCTCAGGGTCCCCGTCTAACATATGTTTATGGCCGAATTGTAAAACAAAGAATTCTTGCCTGAAGTCTCCTGAGAATATACATCTGTGTTGTTCTACTTCTAGGACACTTGTTACTTGGTTGCAGCCAATAAAACTTGATCACTGACATCACCTAGAAGACTCTGTGTTTCAGTGGGCCCAAAACAGGAAGAACTCAAGAGGTCTCTGGGTGTTCCCCCTGGCACCGGCGGGTTCCTAAAAACCCGGTACCTCAGTTGGCACCCAACTCGGGGCGGTATCAAGCGGTGTCGGTCCAAGCCAGATGTTCGTGAGGAGCTTCGTGGGAAAATTCCAGAGGACGGCCAGCCACTTCAGCAACACCTGTATGTCGACGTTTTTTCAAAGGTCTTTGCTGCGAGGTTCCCCGCGTCCCGACGGCTACGAAGGACTGCTGCCCTGCTATCGCCCTGTTTTGGACCCATTGATGCTTGGTAGAGCGAAACGATAGACGAGTCTTCTAGTGACGTCATCGATCTTCAATACTTCAGTTAAGTATAAGTGGAGCCTCTCCCAGTCCTTAGTTTGATTCTTAGTTTTGGTATCCTTGAGATACGCTTTGTTTGGAACTTGCAAGCGCCAAAACCAAGGGACTCGTGTATTCACGAGAATATCGTAATCGATAATCCTTTGAAGTTTGAAGCTAGACTAGAGCGCGAAGATGCCTGGTCTTAGCAGACTTGGGAACTTGTTTTGTCTTGGTTGTGGTAAGGACTCCCGATTAGAGGATTCGTGTCCGGTTTCTCCGATTGGAACTCCAACATATGAGCTCTATGTGAAGCATGGCGTAGGCCCTATCACAAATAATGAAGTATGGATCCGATACACCAGAAATGATGGTGTTTTAAAATGGCCTCAATACGGTAGCTTTGACACAGAAATCTTAGATAATTTAGAGGTGAAACTTTTTAAGAAGAAACCCCGGCCGGCGATGTTTGACTCCTTTCGCCTATGGCGCTAGGAAGCCAAACAGAAAGAAATGAAATTAGCGAAGAAAAATAAATGAGGTATGTCAATGGTACAAGCTGCCGTTGCATACAGGGATAATGAAGAAGAGCAAGAGTGTGAACAAACGCTTAGAGGTAGGAAGTTAGCAGTAGATAAATGCTACCCAGTTCTGCCACATAAAGGACAAGGATCAACAGAGAAACTCGATAGCGATCCTCTAATGTCTCACTTTCTGAGTTCACCACCCCCCTATGCACAAAACGCTACTGCACCCCCGCAACGCTTTGCTATACCACGCCCCGCTGCACGAACTCCAGTTCTTCCACAAGCACCAGCTATTCTTCAGCTGGTCTCTACTCCTCCGGCGCAGCCCTCTCAAGGGCCACCGCCTTTGCTACATACTCCATCTGCCTTTTCTACGACTTCGCCTACTGCTCCAACTGCTCATCTTAATACTCTTTCTGCTACTACCTCGACTTCTGCTTTACACCAGCCTGTCTTTTCTGGCGCATCTGCCTTTCCGTCAGTTTCTCCTTCTGTTCGACAGAGAGTAGCAAACACTGTCACTGGTCTTTTCTCACCTTTCTTTGGGTCGCCGAGACGACCCCTAATACAGAACATAGACAGTTGCGGAGTCGACTGCCTGACTATCACGAGAGAGAAGTGCTGAGTGAGTTAGCACGTAAATGGGTTACTGATACCGTAAAGTATGACGTTCAGTCTGTTATGGAAGTCTTCAGTCAATGGGAAGCATCTACACAGCGATATGTCTTTGAACAAATGTGTATATTCCTCTCTGAAGATTTGGAGGGAAATGACTGAGAGTACAACATGAATGAATTATTCCGTGTGTAATTCAAGTTCGCAGAAGGCATGATTGTGGGTGCCGATTTTGAACAAGCAATTGAGATGTTGTTATCTTATAGGAGTAAAGGAAGCAATTCTAGATCACTGTCCGATCATGTTACGCCAGGTAGGAAAAAGGCGCAACAGTATCCCATGCGAGAGGTTCCTCCAGTATGGAGGGAAGGTGATGCAAATGCGAATCCAGCAATTCCGCCACATTTCCAGCGTGTATGGGTACATGTCCCTTGGAAAAGATCTGAGGTTTTGGCTCTAAAGCAGACGTTGCCTGATCCCCGTAAGAATCCGGCAGGATATTATAAAGAGTTATCACAGACTGCAAGCTCCTGTATCATGAATTTAGCGGATGTAGACATGTTGTTTGGAAATGTTGTTCCACAGCCTTTGTGGGGAAAGATTTTTCATGCAGATCATGATCAAGAGTTAGGTGATACATGGGTGAATATTGCCGCTGCTGATGCTAGACAAGTGGGTGGTGCTAAACCTGAGCCTTTGGTAGCAGAACTTCCTGGTAGAATTATCACATATGTGAAGACTGTAAGGCCCGAATTACGTGTGAATTGGGACAAGTTATCTGCATGCAAGCAGAAGAAAGATGAGAATGTGTCTGACTTTTTCACGAGGTTTGAAGAGACTTTCGTCGATCACAGTGGTCAGGATATGGCTACTGAGGGTGGCCAGAGATTGTTTGTTGACAAGTTTGTACATAATTTGCTTCCTGAACTGTGCAATAAGTTGAAAGATTCAGAGAGTGCATTGGATGTTTCCACGTCAGCACAGATTTTAGCCACAGCCCAGTACTATGAGAATCGACGCAAAGACGAGCTAGAGAAGGCAGATAAAAAGACTAAAGAATTGAAAACTAAAGTCCTTCTCCAGCAAGCTTATCCGCCTCGTACTGCTAGTCAGCACGATTATCAGCAACCTCAACAATATTCGAGAAACTCGCAAAGAAACGAGTCTTCTCAACAGCGTTTACCGTATGGTCCCAATCAGTGTGCGTATTGCAAGGCAGTGGGTCATTTCAAGAATAGTTGTCCAGCTTTATTGCGACGTTTGAATGGTGTTTCTGGTGCAAGAGGTAGAGGTGTTCAACAGGCTGCTAGAGGTAGGGGCAGTGGAAATTTCCCCCAGAATACTCGTCCTTTTCCGCCTCAGAATTCCATGAACAGCTTTGACCAACAGAATAATGCGTCTTCCAGGACAACTCAGTACTATGCTGATGACTACCATGCAGAGAATGAGAATGAGGGTAATGATTGCTAGGACAGCCATGGACAGAGAGAGGGAGTTGTTTCAATTCCAGTAGATCAGAATGGACCCTATGTTGAGGTAATTACATCAGGTGTGTCAGAACCTTTTCTGTTGGATACTGGTGCTACAAAGAAATCTATTATGCACTCAAAACTCCCTGGCGCACCTTTGCCTGGCGAAATGAATGTTTCAGTAGGTTTTTCTGGCGCCCCGGTTAGGAACCCGATCTCTAGTCCTATGTCCCTTTCTGTTGGGCCATGTGAACTAGAAGCACCCCTCATTCTTACAACAGGTTGTGGTGAAAACTTGTTAGGATTGGATCTGTTAAAGAGACTATATGCGACTTTGTACTGTTCTCCCTCGGGAGTACAACTTACCCTAGGTAAGAAAGTGGTTTCTCCAATGTATTTGTCAAGGGAAAATATTCCAACAGAATTGTCTTCCCTTCCTGATATACTTTGGGCTACTGGATCCAATGATGTAGGTCTCTTGGAAATAGCTCCATATGTTATAACATTGAGAGTCAATGTAAGGTTGCCACGTATTCCCCAATACAAGATCTCTAGCGAAGGCGAAAAGGTGTTGTTAGCAATCATTTACGATCTGATCGAGAGAGATGTCATTGAAGAGACAACGGGCAACATTTGCAATAGTCCTGTTCTGCCAGTTTTAAAGCGTACTGACCCTTCCCAACCACCTGTCTATAGATTTGTGATTGACCTTAGAGAAGTGAATAAGATTGTTGTGCCACAATTTCCAGTTGTTCCTGATATCACTGCCTTATTGACTATGGTCCCAGCGTCAGCCACTTGGTTCTCGGTGATTGACTTAAAGAATGCTTTATCAGCATCCCTATTGCAGAGGAGAGCAGATATATTTTTGGCTTCAATTTAGATGGCCGAAGCTTCCGCTTCAAACGCGCTCCTCAGGGCTACTGTGAAAGTCCATCGATATTCAGTCAGGCTCTGAAATCACAGCTTGACACAATCGTTTTACCTGATGGTGCGACTCTTATTCAATATGTCGATGATTTGCTGGTAGTTGCAGATACTGAGGAGATTTGCAAGCAAGCCACTTTGTCATTGATGCGCCATTTATGTGATATGAAGCACAAAGTCTCTCTTTCAAAATTACAATTTTGTCGACAAGAAGTGACCTACTTAGGTCACATCTTATCGAAGGAGGGAAGGAAGCTGACCCCAGAGAGAATACAAGCAATTGCAAAATTGAGTGTCCCAAGGACACAGAGAGAAGTGCGTGCTTTCTTGGGCATTACATCATATTGCAGACAATGGATACCAAATTTCTCCTTGTTGGCCAAACCTTTGGTGGCATTAACTTGCAAGGATACACCAAAACCCATTCCTTGGTCTGAAGATTGTCAGAACAGTTTTCACGAATTGCGTGGTGCATTGTGTTCGGCTCCTGTGTTGGGTAACCCCGACTACAGTAAGCCTTTCACGTTATATGTCCATGAGAAGGAGGGTTGCGCATTATCAGTCCTGACACAGTCCTTTGGGGACAAACAGCGTCCATGCGCGTATTTTTCAGCAACTCTAGATCCCGTAGCTAAGACATTGCCAATTTGCTTGAGGGCCACTGCGGCAGCGGCTGTCTGTATTCGACAGTCTGCTGGGTTAGTAATGAATAATACACTAGTAGTTATGGTCCCACACGCAATGGACATTTTGCTAAACAGAACAAAAACACAGCACTTAACTAGTGCTCGATTGTCAAGTTATGAGCTGACACTGTTAGAGAGCCACATACACATAAAAAGGTGTGATACACTCAACCCAGCCACGTTATTGCCCACTCCAGCAGAGACAGATGAGGTCGAACGACATGACTGCTGTTTTAGGACAGAAGAAGAGACTAAAGGGAGAGTAGACTTGCAGGACACTACTCTTCCTGAATGTAATGATGCTTTATGGGTTGATGGTTCATGTTTCAAATTACCGAATGGTGATACCACAGCAGCGTATGCTGTGACCACTTTGCACACGATTGTAAAAACTGCACGTATCCCACACAATTCTGCACAAGCAGCAGAGTTGATTGCACTTACAAGAGCGTGTGTGTTGGCAAAAGGAAAACGAGTGAATGTGTACACAGACAGCCAGTACGCCTTTGGCGTGGCTCACAGTTTTGGACGATTGTGGCGTGAACGTGGGTTCTTGACATCACATGGCACAAAAATACAACATGGTCAGTTAGTAAATGAGCTTCTCGAATCACTGACCTTGCCACTACAAGTTGCGATTGTGAAATGTAGCGCCCACAAGAAAGTGACTGATGATGTTGGTCGCGGGAATGCAGTTGCTGATGAAGTTGCAAAGGGAACAGCAAGGAATGTCATGAGCCGAATGTATGTTGCAGGTCCTGCAAGATGGGTTGGTGATGTTGGAATGTGTGAGGACACGATAGAGAGTGTGAAATCGATACAGTCTGAGGCCACAGAGAAAGAGATGAGCATGTGGCGAGAAAGTAAGGGTAAACTGGATGCGAATGGTTGTTGGGTTGAATTGTCAGAACATCAGAGATGGTTGTTACCCGATGCGTATGTACTCGCGGTGGTGACAATGGCTCATGGAATGGCTCATATCAGTGTGAAAGGGATCTGTAAGCTGTTGGCTCCAGTATGGCATAATAGTGGAATCCCCAAATGTGCAGAGAACGTGTTCAAGAACTGCATGGTGTGTCTGAAGTACAATCCTGGTAGGGGAACCCCAACTCCAGCTGGTCATTTTGCGCCTCCAACGTACCAGTCCGAGGTTTTGCAGCTAGATTTCATCCACATGGAAAGGTGCAACAATCTGAAATATGCACTGGTTGTTGTTTGTGGAAGCGTATCCCCTTAAGGACAATACTGCATTGTCCACAGCCAAAGCCCTTGTCAAGGAATTCTTCCCTAGGTTTGGAATGCCTAGAATGATCTGGAGTGATAATGGGAGTGAATTCGTGGGACGAGTGATGAAGAGAGTGTGTGAGAGTCTAGGCATACACCAGAAGTTCCACGCTGAAAATCACCCTCAATCCGCTAGATTAGTGGAATGCTATAATGGCACTCTGAAGTTGAAACTTGCCAAGATTCAAGCAAGCACAGGTCTTAAATGGCCTGACGCCCTGCCTTTGGCACTCCTATCGACAAGAATGACTGTTCATTCTAGACTGGGACTTAGTCCGCACGAAATTGTGTTCGGCCGCCCGGCCAACATATGGGGAGTGCCAAGGCCCACAAAGTTCAGCGAGATAGAGCATCCTGTACTGCTTGACTATTTGCACGAATTGACAACTAAATTGCGTGTTTTACACCAACAGGTCCACAGTTCCTCCCCGCCAGCGTCCGATGATCCAGGCCACGCAATTGAACCTGGCACCTGGGTCCTGGTGCTCAACTTCCAGCGAACCAAAAACGAGCAGCCCCGCTGGTCCGGACCCTTCCAAGTTTTGCTGGCTACCCGCTCTGCAGTACGTGTCCACGGCAAGAGGAACTGGGTGCATGGCGCCCATTGTAAACGGGTCCCATTGCCCCTTCCATATGACCGGTGGGTCCAGGAGGGAATTGCCGACTCTGAGACTGAGACTGTGCCTCGCTTCTTACCCGTCAGTGATGCACGTTTGAAAGGAACTACTTCAGAAAAGGAGAGCAATAACATTCTGCAAGGATCTGTGCCACCGTCAATACATTTGGACACTACTGAGCCTGAACTCCTGTTTCTGGACCACACAGCTCCTGGTCGAGATCGCTATAACTTAAGGCCAAGACCTATGGCCAAGGACAAATAAAAACATTTTTTTTTCTTTTTGATTGTGCAGCTCTCTCATCCAGGAAACTTACTCATTTTTGATTTTCGAACCGCCATCCGGTTCTGCTGCTAGGGCCGCGGCTGCCACAGTCTTTGGAGTGCAGCTAGAGACGGTTAGGTCGACAGTTCTGGTCGGTCTAAGGGAGTTGCCCTAAACTGACAGAAGCACTTCTTAGCAGAATCAATCTCCCGCCGCGGGCAGCAACTTAGAGGATGGAGTTTCCAGAGATGGAGAGACCTGCCAAATCAGCGAACTTTGAAAAGAGAATATGCACTGTGATGGCAAGAAAACAATTTTTAATAATATGCATTTTCATGTTGTGCAGCATAATGATGTTTCTGGTGGGCTATGCTTTATTCACCTTTCGAGTTTCATTTGTACACAGCACACAGCCCACACCTCCTCCTACTGTTTCTCCGCATTCCTTTCACCCTCTACCTGAACACGAGTCTGCCAGAAGATTAGAATTCGTAAATAACTCATTCGTCCAGCTCCTACACCAGCACCAGTCTGTAATGAACACAACAAATTGTTGGGTATGTGGACTTATGCCACACACGACAGATAAGGGTATCCCGTATTTCGTCCTGCCATTTAGCTACTATGGTTCTCTGTGGGCTTTCCAGACAATGTTCCTGTTCGCCATAGAACCGTATCCCCCACGTCCCACAGGAAGAAATTCAAGCAACAAGGCACTAGTGGCAGGAATCAGAAATATGAGCAGGAATATCGACACATACAGAACCATTCCCAAAGATGAATTTACAGCGTACAGTAGATGGAATGTAACTAAGTATGGGATTTCCTTGAGTGAGAGTCAGCTAGCATAGAAATCCCCCCGAATCTGGATAGTGCCCCATCAAGGTCACCTATGTCTGCAGGGAAATGGCAAAAACCCCAGAGCTCGGTTAGGGAAGAGTGTCTGTACTGAAACTTACGTTTTCTCGTCTCAGACCTCTCCTTCATTCCTAGCAGCTAAGGGTACCTACTTCATCTGCCACAATAGAGTGTATACATGGTTGCCCCCTGACTTCTCTGGCACATGTTTTATCTCGTTTCTGCTGCCACCCACCTACACGGCCGAGGCAAACTACCATCGGACAAGGACAGTTAGGGGTGTCGTGAGTAAAGACGATACTGCGGAACAGGAGTTTGGAGATTTCGCAAAAGGTTTTCTGCCGTTTTGGGGGCCTATGGTGAACAGCAGGAACATTCGCCAACTGACGAGGGTAGTTGAATCCGCCGTGATTGAAACGGCTGGTGCCCTTAGTAACTTGACTGCGGAGCTCCAGTCGGACCGCCTTATGACTCTTCAGAACAGGGTTGCCCTAGATGTCATACTTGAAGACCGTGGTGGGGTATGTAGAGTGATCCAATCCAGTTGCTGCATTTTCATCCCTGACAATGCTCCGACAGTGTACCAGGCCATCTCAAAACTGCATAAAATCTCTGATTCCATTCACGTGGATAAAGGGGACTGGTCCCTGCTGGGGTGGTTCTGGGAACTGCTAACTGCCTGGGGATGGAAAACTCTGATATTCATCGGAATGGTCTTAGCCATTCTGTTCCTGGTCTGCCTGTGTGTACAGTGCCCTCCTGCAATATGTGGCCTCTGTGCTACATCATGCGTAAGGAAGCCTGTGTCAAGGGTCGAACTAAGTAACAGGATGATGCTGCAGCAGCATCTCCATGACTTCATGAATACAGATCTGGACTCAGATTAGCATGAGTTATTGCCTATATAAGGGCAAAAGGAGGGTCTGTGGTTCTGAAAATTATGGACCCCTCTATAATGTGGTACCGAAGCCCAACACTCGTGTCAGAAAATATCATCATACCATGACGAATTTGGTATCGGCAGACCGGTAATGATCAAGGCATTATCCCCATGCATTTGCGTTGTGATTGAGTGATACAATGACTCAATAATCGCACTTTCTTCTTGAACCCTCGGGTTCCATTTTATGAACGGCATCCATCTTGTGGTTGCCCTTACATAGTCAATTGACCAAGGCTGAATTCGAGCTGAAAGGACACGTAGACCTTTTGATAACTCCTCTGTGACCTGGGCGAGCTGACTCCACTGCCTCCAGCCAAACCTGTTCGGGCAGTCCTCATTCCCTTGGCCGAGCAAGATTAGCATCAAGGCACAACATGTCATAAACCATTTACCGCATACAAACCACGCTTTATCATACACACACCTGTCCCTGTTTCTTCTTTATGGCTAGTTTTACAAGGGGGAGGTGCCCGATTTTATTGGGGTTTCATCGATATCTGATGGAAATTCTGGGCCTTGCTGGGTAATCCATCACAAACTGGATGAACGAAAATATGGGCTTGCCATCATGACTTTGCTTTTTTCTTTATTGTAAAAATATATTTATGGCCGATTGTAAAACAAAGAATTCTTGCCTGAAGTGTAATATTGTGTATAAAAAGAGAAGGCTGGCTCTGTAAAAACGAACAGTCTCCTGAGAATATACATCCCGTGTTGTTGTACTTCTAGGATGCTTGTTACTTGGTTGCAGCCAATAAAACTTGATCACTCACATCACCTAGAAGACTCTGTGTTTCTGTGGGCCCAAAAGAGGAAGAACTCAAGAGGTCTCTGGGTGTTCCCCCTGGCACCGCCGGGTTCCTAAAAACCCAGTACCTCAGAGTTACCGAAAACTGAGTGCTCCGCAACAGAGCGCAGGTTTTTTTTTTGTTCACACTTTCAAAATGCGTTTTCACGCATGTGGGAGTGAATTACCAGGATGCCTACGTTCGCTGACGGGATTTCCTATCCGTTCACATATTTTGGACCCACCATCTTCCGCCAGAAATTCTGTGAAGATCCCAATGCCGAGCATGTAGAATTTCCAAGATGGAGCAGAATATCTCTCAAGCAGCATAAAACCTTCTCAAAATGATGATTTGGATGAAAAATGTCCTCAAATTGACATTTTGCTGTACTTTTTTGTGCAAGGAGTTTTTTTTTATTTTTTTACTTTTCTTAAGAGAAAGGAAGTGCCCTAAAGTCTCCAACTTCCTGTTCCTGTCCAGCAGGCTCCTCCCAGTGTTTTGTCCATGTCCTGTTCACTTTTCATTTGGATTCGGAGCTGGAAGTATCACTCTTTGTGTCTGCTGCATGATATATCATATTGAAGTTGAGGACTTTTGGATTTGAGATTTTACAAGTAAGTTGGAAAATTGGTGTTGTTTGTTTGGTGGCAGCGTTGTGCCTGCATTGTTTTGTACTCTTCATGATTTGTTTTTACATTTATTGTTGTGTGTGGCATGTAGGTTCAATAGGGGTCAAGTTGTTTTCTTTGTATGTAATTTTTCTACTAGTTTTCCGTTATAAAGGAAACATGTTGCAAGGTTCATACATTTTCTCCAACATGTGCAATCAATTTGCAAAATTTTTTTAATTCACTAGCCCAGTAGTCTGCCAATAGTCCTTTCAGCCAGTAGGCCCAAAACTACTCATGTCTGCATGAAACAACAGTTTCTGTTGTTGTTTGGTGAACTTAAACATCATTTATGGCATGGATAGCATTGGATTAAATTGCAAAATGTGTTTTTTAGGGTTAATTTCACTATTTGTCGTGCGTGTTAAACAAATGCTTTTGTTGAATGAGTGTGGTGTCTTTGTTGTGTCACTCGCAAACCTTTTTTTATCTGTGTGGAATTTTATTTTTGTATTGTTGCATTAAATCTGTGTTGTTTAGCATGCCTCCTTTGTCTGGCTATGTAGGCCCTACTTGAGTTCATTGTTTTACAGGCCTCCTTTTTGTTGTTGTGTGAGTTACCATGTGGCTGGTGGCCATTTTGTGATGGTTGTTAGTGTGCTGCTTTTGCCATAGTCCTGCTTGTCTTTCCTTTGTTCCACTTGGCTTACTGCTTCCATGCCCACTGCCATCTGCAGCTTCCTGAATGATGCTGCATCCCACGTGATGCACAATTACATTCATAATGCCAAACAGGTTCCATCACATTTGTGTTTTTGTTCTTCATCTTCCTATCCTTCCTGAGTGTACACAGTACACCATGAAAGCCCTTGTTACCAAAGTCTTATGAATGGCTACACTGTTGATACATTTTTTTAAATAACTGAGTTAATACAATTTAATATTAATAATAATAACACTAACAAGTGTGACCACCCACTAAGTTCTACATATTAGATTTTTTTTTTGTTCAGTAGTAAATTTAACCACAACAATAAATGCCACATTTCACTGATGTTCGTCTTGCTTCTTTACATTTAGGTGCACAAAAGTGGTGGAGACGTCATCACCCATTGTACTGCCAGACAGAAGTCTTGCTGCACAGGATGTCACATGACATGTGACCACAGACATATCTTCAACTTGTGCCACTGCATGCTGCTGACATCTGAAGAAGATGGCCCCTAAGAAGGGTTCCATGTCCTCCATTACCAACAAAGTGGCCAGTGAGAAGAAGGAAGTGCCACTCCCACTTCTTATCTGCTGACCAAGATATTTTTTGGGAAACCAAACATTGCGCCTGCAGCAGCGATGTCTGGGAATCAAGCTGGGAGCAGCACCCCTGCATCATTGGACTTACCCCACGATTCTAGAAGGCAGCCAGTCTCATCACAAAAACAGCAACGAGTAGCTATGCTGAAATTGACTTATCATTACTTCAAAGTAGTACATAATAAATGCAGGAAACTCAGATAAGTGGACAACAACAGCCGCAACCACTGCCCACAATAGCAGGTTTTCCTCCTGAAGTAGGGGCAGTTCAGGAAATTGAGCATCATGCAGAGAAAGAAATACAAGTCACTCTTTCAGAGATCCAGTGTCTTCCACAGCCCCAGCAAGGAAAAGGAGTGTTAGTCCATTAAGTTTTTCTGCCAGCCCCCCTTCTGATGGTCTAGATGCCACTTGGAAGCCACCACCCCAGTCTGAGAATGAGAGATACCACAAGACAAGGGTGGGGAAAAATAAGGTTCCAGAAAGCATCACGGTTATGGAGTTAGATGTAGAAGAAGAGGATGATGACGAGCCAGTCATCATGGACATCAGTCCCGCCCCAGTGGAGACCGACATTACCCCATCCCAAATTGCTGTGAGGGATGTGGCACGGATACCACCAACACAAGTAACACCAACACCACCTCCAGCTTCCATATTTGCATTTACAAAGGCCCTGCAGCGACCTAAATCCAGCACAACCACCTCAGTAGAAGTAGGGAGTGAAAGTGCACAGAGTCAAATTCCACGCCACACCCTCCATTTCATCTGGCATTGCAAGTGGCACCTACAGTTGCTCCAGAAAATTCTCCTCCCTAGTATGGGACTTCTTATTGGATAGCAGTAACAAGGAAAATGCTGCTTTTTGCTCTATTTGCAAGCAAGGTGTTAGCCGGGGGAAGCTTGGCACAAAGCATGGTACCAGAGGCCAAACAACCCATCTGAAAACAGACCACTTGATCCAGTGGGAGGAACACCTTAAAGGCCAAAAAAGTGAAACCCTTCTAACAAAAAGAGAGGTGGGGAGAGTAGATTGACACTCTTATTCCCCAGTTATGATCAATAAACATGTAAAGAGTGTCCTATGGTTACACTTAAACATATATGGAGAGCAAAAAAGGAAGGGTTTTAAATGGCCTGATTTAGGATGTTTAAAGAGAGCTCTCACTCACCACCTGGTGATGACATGCTTCATCATTGGGCTCCACCAAAGAGACCGAATGTCTCTTTGGTGTGATACAACACCAGATCAACTGCGAAGCAGGTTGGTGAGAATTAGGGCGTGTTTTGTGCAAAAATTAGCTAATGAGTGGTGAGGGAATTAAAAGTAGTCTGTAGTGTATCAACTGGAACTTTATTCTATGATCACTAAAGACAGTATTTTAAAATCAATGTGTATGGAAGCAGTCCACATTTAGTTGAGTGGTAGTTTCCTAAATATCAGTCGACATGTTTCTTGCCACGAAACGGTGTAAATTTACCGGGCAATTCTTCAGGACTAGAAAGGTGTATTTAAACCCTGGCAGTATGGACGCGCTAAGGCCCACCCTTACCTAGGGACGTGAAAATGAAAATAATAAAAAACAGTGAAAAAGTTCAAAAAAATTAGGAAACAGGTAAGTCTCCTAAGTCACTCCAGATTTTGGAGCCTTCAACTTTGCGGTTTCTGTACCTGAAAATAAAAGGACAAAGACATACATGTAGAACAAGACATATATTTAGTAATTGTTCTGATGGTAACCGTAAGTCTATGGTGCTCCAAATGTGGTTCAGAGACAATAGTGGTGCGACATAGCCATATCGTTAACACCACCTTAGCCCCTGGGTTTTTAGCTACTATTCAGAGGGAAGTGCTATGTGCTATTTTGTGGTACGAGCTAGGTGTGTAGGTTGGTTAAAAACTGGGAGATTCGGATTTGCGATCAAATTAATGGTACAGGCAGATCGCGTCAATAAAAACATAGTTAAAAATGTCTCACTTTGTTGGTGTTTCGGAAGAACACCATGGGTCACAGGAGGGGGGTGGGAACGTAATTGGCACACCCTGCGCGTTAGTCAGAAAAAGGGGAGGAAAACATAGAATGAGTCATTGACATTACACTCGGTACTTAGCTTAATGGTGAACCGATCGTTGTATCGTAGGTACTACTCACGCCCTCGACGCTCGGCACCCTCAGTGTACCTGCATCACCCTCTACTGGACCCCGACGATGTAGAAGCGGGGCCCCTATGCCGTATATGTATCATCGGCAGCAAGGTGAGGATCATTTCCGGGATGGGTGTGGTCAAAAGAGGGGCCAGGGGTGGCGCCATACCGTCAGCCAATCACTGTAAAGTGACGGTTTCGGTACGTGGTAGGCATTTAATTGCTTAGCAACCAGGAGTGTCTAGACGGTTTTCTAGCTCGCGGTTGTTGAGAGACGCTAAAGCTGGAGAACAGATGTTGATGCCGGTAGGGGAATAGAGAGGGCGCCGTTATGGCACTGAAGGTGTAATTCTAATTGCCGGTTGCTGGCTCTAAGAAAGAAATTTGGCCCGTAATCAAGCCCAGATATGTGTTTGTGAATTAGTTTTGTAATTTACACGTTTTTGAGTTTTATGCGGTCAGTGACGTGGCTACGGGGGCAGCAAGTACCGATTTTACTGAACAACTGTAAGACTCATAAAATGTCTATTACATCACAGCATTCCAAGGTATATCATCATTCAGACCAATGAGATGGGTCCCAAGCCTGTAGACCCACCTCCGTTCCTTTTCAAAGAAGCGACAGCTTATGTTGTTGCCACTGTTTACATGTTCAATTACAGTCCACTGTAAATCTTTAGTTGTGTGGTTCTTTTCTAGAAAGTGTCTTCTCATTTTAGTTGTTAGTTTTTTGCATCTGATGTTTGAGCGATGCTCACAAATTCTCTGCTTCTCTTTTTGGCTCGTCATGCCTACGTAACGTAGGTCGCAAGGACACGTGATCAGGTATATCACATTTTGCGAATTGCAATTTGTGTGGTCTCTCTGTGTCCATATTTTTTCCAGGTTCAAGGTCGAGTGTTTTTGAATGTACAGTGAGGTGGCAAACACTGCAGTTAGAGCAGGGAAATTGGCCAGTGACTCTTGGTAGATTCCAGGTATCTGTAATGGATCTCACTGTATCCGGGGCAGTAGTTTTTGGTTGTGTGTGGATGAGTGCATCTCTTAGGCTGCATCCTTTTTTGAAAGAGAATAAAGGTTTTTCCCAGGTTTTGTTCGTGCTTGATAGGATTCTCCAGTTTCTGTTAATGGACTTCTTCATGTAGTTTGATAGGGTACTGTATGTAGTCACACATGTTAGTGGTATTTCTTTGGGGTTGTTGACCTTGTCCTCCAAGAGAGCTTCCCGTGGCTGGTTACATGCTCTTTTGTAACCCTTATTCAGTATTGCCATTGGGTAGCCTCGAGATTTAAGTTTATCTGTCAAGTCGACAGACTGGGATTTAAAATCTTGTAATGCAGAGCAGTTGCGTCTTAGCCGCAAATACTGACCATATGGTAGATTTTCTTTCAGTGGACGAGGATGGAAACTCGTGAATTCTAAGAGGGTATTCCGGGCGGTGGGTTTGTGAAAAGTTTTTGTAGTGAGTCTTGTCCCAGTGACATTGATTGTGACATCCAAAAACGTTGCCTCAGTCTTGCTGGTTGCAAAAGTAAATTTGAGGTTTGGATCCAGAGTGTTGATCCAGGTCAGGAAAGCCTGTAGCTGTTCGTAATTGCCAGTCCATATTACCAGGACATCGTCAATATAGCTTCTCCCGATCTTTAAGGATGCAGCGAAGGGGCATTCCGGGTGTAAGACATGTTTAGCCTCAAAATCGGCAACATAGAGGCCAGCTACACTCGGGGCAAATGTGCTGCCCATTGAAGTTCCAGTGCATTGTAGGAAGAGGTTACCTTTATAGGAGAAAAAGTTCTCTTTTAGTGCAAGTGTAGCGCACTTCAAAATGAAATCTTTTGATGTTTGGAATTCCCAGGTAATAGAGTTGAGAGCAGTATCCAGGACTTTGATGGTATCGTCCTGGGGAATACTGGTGTACAAGCTCTCGATGTCGAGTGTGACCAAAGTTACATGTATTCTGTGCGGTCGAGGTCTTGGAGCACCAAGAAGAGGTTCTTAGTGTCTTTGAGGTAGGCTGGAGTGCTCTGGACTATCGGTTTCAGGCAATAATCACAGAAGCGTGATAGAGGCTCGAGCAAGGAGCCTATGCCAGACACAATAGGTCGGCCTGGGGGGGCATTCGGTTCTTATGAGTTTTTGGCATTGTATAGAAGTACGGGACTATGCTTTCATTAGTGCTCAGAAAGTCTGCCTCATTCTTGGAGATTTCTCCATCTTCTTCGGCTCGCCTGACTAGGTTACTGATGTGAGTTCGAAGATCCTCTGTTGGGTCTCTAAGCAACGGGAGATAATTTTTCTTATGATACAAAAGGATTTGGCAAGCTCTTTCATAGTCAGATGTATTTTGTATTACCAGACCTTCACCCTTATCAGCTGGCTTGATTGTGATGCTTTGGTCGTTTTGCAGGGCCTGCAGTGCGTGATATTCCGCGGTGCTGAAATTGTAGTAGGTTGAGGGGTCTTGGTAAGTTTCAAGGTCCAGAAACACTGCCTGTTCAATGGCAGTTATAGCTGCTGGGACTGTGTGAGGTGGCGGGTAAAAGTGGAATTGAGTCTTAATCCAGTGTCACCTTTTCTTGTGATTTCATTGGGGTCTTCTTTCCCTTCAAAAGAATGCCTTGAGTTTGAGCTTCCTGCAATGGAGCTTGAATTTTTCTGGGCGGGTGGTCGGGACAAATCCAAGGCCTTTTTCTAGGACCCTGGTTTCGTCTGGGGACAGAATTTTGTCCGAGAGATTAGTTATCAGGCTTATAGGCCGCTCACTCCTGGTTGCTGTTCTTTGTTTCGGGTGTGGTTGATCACCGCATCGTTGTCTTCCCATGACACTTGGTTGGACCCTCTCCTCTTCCCTCTTCCTCTCCGGCCCTGTTCTAAAAAAGGCTAGCGGTACTGATGTTGGAAGTTGGGTGGTGGCATAAAGCCAGGGTTCCAACCCATCATTGGATATGGTGGTTGTTGGAAGGGGAACTAGTGACCCATTCCTGTCATCTGTGGCGGTAATGGCCATCTTATTAGCTGGTTTTGATAATCCTGCCGACCTCTGTTATTACGGTTTCCTCTGTTGCCTCGTCTTCTGCCTTGTTTGAAAGACCCATTGCTAGAACCACTGCTGTTGGATGAATCATCATCCGATGGGTCAGTGTTACTTGGGTTCCTTGTGGGTGGGGTGAAGGAGGCCGCTAGGTATGGATAGACTTTTTCAAATTCGAATTTTTTAAAATCCTTTTGGAACTTTGTGACTTTGGCTTGCATGAGGTTGTCCTTATACTCATTTAATTTCATTACAAGACCGGAGGCTACCATTATGCAAATACTTTTATTTGCTGCCCAACATGCAGCCCTTTAAAGAATGTTAATACATCATAGTAAAATAGAACTTTAACAACAACATAATAGGCCAGTGCACACTCCCATCTTCCTCTTTTATTCGCTGCTCCTGACACAGATAAGTACTATTCCTCTTAGCTAAAGACACAGTTCCTCAACTTGGTATATAGCCTTAGTAATAAGTATGGTTGATATTTCGTTTTCTTATAAACGTTGCCTTTATTGATTTACTGTCACTGATTTTTTAGCATTTCCTATGTTGATTACTTTTGTTATTTAACTAACTGACGCTTTCTTTCAGCCGCCATCTCCCCGGTCCAATTTATGGCGGGGAATGGCTCACATGTCTTTAGATTTTCGATCTTTTCATTTTTATCTTGAGCTGGTTGTATGTGAACTGAATTTGGAAACGTAACGCTAACAATAACCCGCTTTTTCCCTGAATGTTAAAGTACCTCTGTGAGACGTTCTTTATGGAACAGGAAGCGGAGGTTTCAAGAAGCTTTTAGGTATTGAAATCAATCTTCGCCTCCCCCTCGCGTCTCCTAGCAACCGGACAACAACCGGGTCAGGGACGCGAGAGCGAGGCTTTGCTAATGATGCGCATTTGCCCATAGCGTGTTTTGATCGTGAAAGACTTGTGACGAGCGGCGCGTGCCTTAGCAATGCGTCTTTTCTTCCGTCTCGGCAGGTTACTATGGCTACGCGTCAAAACCCGTAACGGTGCCTGCCGAGCCAGAGCCTCTCTCCTCCTGTTTCCTAAACAATTTATACTCTTTTCTGGGCATATTGCACCACCCGGTGACCACTTTTGGTAGTGTACAAGAGCCTATTTTGTGCTTCAACAGCCTTACACGAGATTTATCTCTCCAAGGTGAACGTGAGTAAACCTTAGCTAGAGGACATTCGTTTCTTCAATATAAATAGAGATAATATATATATATTACTCTCCCTACTCTTATTAAAAAAAAAAATTTAAAAAAAATAAACTCCCTTATTTAATCAGATGGAGAGTAATACTCCAGCACCACAACAGCCCCCTGAGGAGCTTTTGGGTGAATCTTTAAAAAAATGTATTGGGCAAGAACTTAAGTCTTCCGTTCAGGAAGCTGTCAGTGCCGCACTAACTAAAAGGAAACGGACTTCTCCTGTGGAGGAGATTTATTTCTCACTCTCAGATGGAGATTCGCCCTCTACCTCTGGGCATAAAAAAGTTTCACAAAAGAAAAAGCATATGAAGGAAGCATTAACTCATGCAACTGAGTGTGGTAGCCCTCGTGCTACAATAGATCCTGGTGTTCTCTGCAACACAAAAGAGAGAGCCCACTTCCTTGGGACAAAGAAGAGAGTTGTCCTTAGCAGCATGAAAGATTTGAGTAACCTTTACAGTACAAATGATTTTGACAATCCTTCATTTACTCACGATGATTACGAAGATTTTGAAAATTCGGAGTTTGATGAGTTTGTTTTTGACCCTCAGGATACTCTAGAGGATCTTGATGAGGATCTGAACCATCCATCTACTTCGACCTCTATTGTAAAAGATCCCCTTGGGGGGGAAATGTTTAACCCATCTAACATCCGCCACCCTCGGAGTAGTGAGTGGTGGCCCATGGAGCATGTTGGGAAATACTTATCTCTAAGGGTTAAGAAACCTCTGGATAGGGAAACACGCAATTTGTTGCGTAATGAATGTCCTCGTCCCTCTTCGGAGGATAAAGTTTGCAACACCCCTAATCTGGACCCAGAACTGATTACCTTCCTGTTTAAGTCTGGCAGAGATCCTAGGAAAGGAATTGAAAGGTGTCTTAAGCAGTGCCAAGACAAGCTATTGGATATACTTGGCCCTTTGTCAAAAATTCTTGACATGACTGAGGAAGCTAGGAGTAATGATTCTCCGGTCGACATCGATCTACTTAGGGGTTGGTCCCAGAGAGCAATCTGTTTTGTAGGCAATGCAAATGCTAACCTCATCGCAGAACGTAAAAAAGCAGTTCTTCTAAAGATGAACCCCAAACTTGCAGATCTATCTACCAAGGAAGATTTGAGTGACACCAAAGGTCTTCTCTTTGGAGACAACTTTGTTAAGTCCTTGGGAAACTACGTTTCGACCTTTAATGCCTTTAGTAGAGCTCAATCCAGCATGCGCAGGGTCTTTGGAGGCCGCCCACTTTTTGGGAGGGCCGACAGACGGGGACAGTCTGCCGGCCGTGGTGTGTATCGGTCCCAATTCTATCCCCAAGAGAGAGGCTCTTTCCGCTCAAGAGGCTACCGCTCAAACTCAAACTTCTATCCCCAGCGAACAAGGGGTGCGAGATCTCGTGGCAGAGGCAGAGCTCAAGACCAAACCTTCCAAGGTAAGTTCGAAGTCTTCTTTCCCACTAAAAGTGGCCGGAAGACTGAAACTTTTTGCACACAATTGGCTCAAGGTTACTCAAGACCCCTGGGTCCTAGAAACTGTTGTTGATTTCAAGATAGACTTCTGGAAAAAACCTTTCCAAAAGAGAGTCCCAAGAGAATTAACTCTAGATTCAGAGAATACGAAACTGATAGAATTAGAAATTTCACAAATGTTAGAGAAAGGCGCCATTCTGAAGATTCCTTTTTCGAACATCGCAGAAGGTTTTCTAAGCACTATATTCTTGGTCAAGAAGAAGGACAAGGGTTGGAGACCCGTAATAAATCTAAAATCCCTGAACAGCTTTTTAACCTACAGACATTTCAAGATGGAAGGTATCCATATTTTGAGGGATATTTTACAAGCCAAGGACTGGCTGATAAAGTTGGACCTAAAGGACGCTTCTTTTACTATCCCCATGGACGTAAATTGTCAAAAATACCTTTGTTTCACTTGGAAGGGGACTCTTTATCAGTTCCAATGTCTTCCATTCAACCTGTCCTCAGCACCCTGGTGTTTCACCAAGGTGCTCAGACCAGTGGTCAGCTATCTCAGGGAAAGAGGAGTTCGTCTAATTATTTACTTAGACGATATTCTCATTATGAATCAAGACAAGGTAGAAATTCAAATGACTGTAGACCTCCTGCAAGATCTAGGGTTTATCGTGAATACGGAAAAATCTATTATGGTTCCCACTCAGGAACTGGAATTTCTTGGTTTCCAGGTAAATACAATCCTCTCCAACCTAATCCTTCCTCACAAAAAAGTAACAAAGATAAAGAAATTTGTTTCCCTTGTCATATCAAAAGATTTGGTTCGCCTGAAAGACCTAGCCAGGGTTTTGGGTCTGTTATCCTCTTCTATCCAGGCTATTTCTCCCGGTCCTCTCCACTACAGGGGTCTTCAGAGATTGAAGGCTCACGGTCTGAGGAAAGGCCTTTGGTACGAGGACTTAATTCCCGTGTCAGAGGACGCCCGAGAGGATCTTCTCTGGTGGCTGAGGAACCTCCAGGCCTGGAACGGGAAAGCTATTTTCGGGAACATTCCAGATTTTACCCTGGAATCGGATGCGAGCAACTGAGGTTGGGGTGCTCGCCTAAACAATTTGGAGACTGGCGGGAGATGGTCCTTAGAGGAGCAACCCCTCCATATAAATTCTCTAGAAATGTTGGCGGCCCTGAATGCTCTCATGAGCTTCAAAGATTTATTGAAGGACTCAAATATCCTAATCCGTCTAGACAACTTTTCTGCAGTCTCATATATAAATCGCCTAGGGGGCGCGAGGTCCAAGATGCTGTCGGATATTGCCAAACAGATTTGGTATTTTTGCTGGAATCAAAAGATTACTCTCAGGGCAGAATTTATTCCAAGAATTCAGAATCTGAGGGCAGATTGGAATTCCCGGTTTCTGCACGATTCCAGCGACTGGAAATTGAATCCAACAATTTTCGCTCAAATAGAGGAATTATGGGGTCCAATTCAGATAGATCTATTTGCCAGCAGATTGACCCACCAGGTCCAGAGATATTTCAGTTGGAGACCGGACCCGCTTGCTTCGGGAGTAGATGCGTTTCTCCAGTCCTGGGAAGGGATCAGAGATTATGCTTTTCCCCCATTCTCAATGAGTCAGAGACTGCTGTGGAAAGTGAGGCTGGAGTCTTACTCCATCGTCCTAGTCACCTCATTCTGGAAGTCTCAAGCTTGGTTCCCAGAAATCATGAAATTGGCGATGGACTTTCCTCGTCTAATTCCTTCTTCTCTAGAACTCCTCCTAGGTCCGGACGGAGAAGAACATCCTTTGATTCTAGAGGGCAAGATGAACCTTCTTGCTTGGAAGATTTCAGGGGTTCAGACAGATATTCTGGCCTTTCAGGAGAGGCTAAAAGCCTTCTGGAGGATTCATGGGCACCCAGAACCAGGAAAAGATACAAATGTGTTTGGAGAAAATGGTCTTGTTGGTGCATGGAAAGGAGTCTGGATCCCGTACATTGTTCTTTGCAACTAATAGCAAATTATCTTGCTCACCTCTGTGAATTAGGCCTCTCTTATAGAACCATCAACTGCTATAGGTCAGCAATATCTTCGGGACATGCCTTGTTTAATAATCTTGCCATTGGTAGCAACCCCTTAATCAAAAGGGTTATGAAAGGTATTAGATTGAGAAGACCTCCCAAAGCCAGGTACGAATCTCTTTGGGACGTTAACTTAATTTTCAGTCTTTTCCTTTCCTGGCCAGTTAATGACTTGCTCTCTCTCAAGAAAATATCTATGAAATTAACTACTCTCTTGTGCTTGATCTCTTTTAGGAGGGTTTCGGATATTAAGGCTTTAGAGGTTTCTAATAGATTTTATTCATCCAATGGTGTTCATTTTGATATCTGGAAAAGGACTAAGACTATGTCTGAATCGATCTTCTATCCTCTTTTTCATGAATGTGAGAAGCTTTGTGTTGTAAATTGTATGAAATGTTACGATAAAAAAATTGAAAGTTTTAGACCTACTGGTGCTGATCAACTGATCCTCTCCTATGTTAGTCCTTTTAGACCTGTTTCTTCAGCCACCCTAGCCAGATGGGTTAGGCTGATTATGTCTGAAGCAGGTATCGATCTTTCTAGATTTGGTGCTCATTCTTCTAGAGGAGCTATGGCTAGTAAAGTATTTTGGGCAGCGGGATCTCTCCCTGAAATACTTAAAGCTGCAGATTGGTCTAATGCGGGTACCTTCTCTAAGTTCTACCTGAGACCAATTGAGCATGTTAGCAGTGTAGCTCTACATGGCTTTAAACATGCATAATGGTAGCCTCCGGTCTTGTAATGAAATGACGATTCTCCAATTTTCATGCAGAGAGAATCTTGATTTTATTAAAGACATACGAAGGGTAACATTATCCCACCCGCCTCTCCCTGAGAGGTTGGTTTGGGATTAATTATTGTTAACTTTGTTTACTGAAAATTAATTTATTCCAAAAGATCTTTTCCTGTTTACTATGCTTTTTGTCTTGTTTCTTTCTCAGATAACACGGTTTAAGAAAAAATGGATTTATTCGTGGAACTATTTATTTTATTCCTGTGTCATCGCAGCCTGAGAGGAAGATGGGAGTGTGCACTGGCCTATTATGTTGTTGTTAAAGTTCTATTTTACTATGATGTATTAACATTCTTTAAAGGGCTGCATGTTGGGCAGCAAATAAAAGTATTTGCATAATGTTAGTCTCCGTATGTCTTTAATGAAATCAAGATTCTCTCTGCATGAAAATTGGAGAATCGTCATTCTTTGTTTATTTCATCTATTTTTTTCTTGTAACCAGTGATAGTTGTCTTGAATTGAGACTCGGTATCTTGAATCTCAATAAGAAGGGTCTCAGAAAGTCTTAAGGTTGTCTTGATAATTAGAATGAGCTAGTCACGGGTACAGTGCCACGCGATCATGGCCCATTCCTTTCGGAAGATAGCATCGTTCAAGAAAATGCGTAGTGCATTTGTAACTAATAGGCCTCTGGGAGCCATATTTTTAAGGAGATATTGTTTCAGTATAGTCCCATGGAGAATGGTCCGTATTCTATCTTGTTTGACTTCCGTGAGTTTTTCCCATTCGGAAGTATGGGCTATCACCAGTGAAATGGCTGGATCTGCAAACAGATTAGAGTCAGACAATATGTCAGCTACCTCTGACTCAGAGTATGTCAATCCCAAATTAGACATAGTGACCACGATGTAAGGAGACACAGGAAAGTAAAATTCTTAAATGAGCCAGGAGTGCGCTCATCAAGAAAAACTCTCACAGATGTGCACTGCTAAGTATCCTTCAACAAAAAGAGTGGTAGGGAGAGTCGATTGACACTCTTATTCCCGGTTATGATCAATAAACAAGTAAAGAGTGTCCTATGGTTACACTTAACCACATATAGGGAGCAAAAAAGGAAGGGTTTTATACGATCTGATTTAGGATGTTTAAAGAAAGCCCTCACTCACCACCTGGTGATGACATGCTTCATCATTGGGCTCCACCAAAGAGACCGAATGTCTCTTAGGTCTGCTACAATGCCAAATCTACTGCGGAGCTGGTTGGTGAGAATTAGGGTGTGTTTTGTGCAAAAATAAGCTAATGAGTGGTGAGGGAATTAAAAGTAGTCTGTAGTGTATCAACTGGAACTTTATTCTAGGATCACTAAAGAAAGTAATTTAAAATCAATGTGTATGGAAGCAGTCCACATTTAGTTGAGTGATAGTTTCCTAAATATCAGTCAACATGTTTCTTGCCACGAAACGGTGTAAATTTACCAGGCAAATCTTCAGGAATAGAAAGGTGTATTTAAACCCTGGCAGTATGGACGCGCTAAGGCCCACCTTTACCTAGGGACGTGAAAGTGAAAATAATAAAAACAGTGAAAAAGTTCAAACAATTAGGAAGACACGTAAGTCTCCTAAGTCACTCCAGGTTTTGGAGGCTTCAACTTTGAGGTTTCTGCACCTGAAAATAAAAGGACAAAGACATACATGTAGAACAAGACATATATTTAGTAATTGTTCTGATGGTAACCGTAAGTCTATGGTGCTCCAAATGTGGTTCAGAGACAATAGTGGTGCGACATAGCCATATCGTTAACACCACCTTAGCCCCTGGTTTTTTAGCTACTATTCAGAGGGAAGTGCTACGTGCTATTTTGTGGTACGAGCTAGGTGTGTAGAATGGTTAAAAACCGGGAGATTCCGATTTGCGATCAAATTAATGGTACAGGCAGATCGCGTCAATAAAAACATAGTTAAAAATGTCTCACTTTGTTGGTGTTTAGGAAGAACACCATGGTCACAGGAGTGGGGTGGGAACGTAATTGGCACACCCTGCGAGTTTGTCAGAAAAAGGGGAGGAAAACATAGAGTGAGTCATTGACATTACACTCGGTACTTAGCTTAATGGTGAACCGATCGTTGTATCGTAGGTACTACTCACACCCTCGACGCTCGGCACCCTCAGTGTACCTGCATCACCCTCTACTGGACCCCAACAATGTGGAAGCGGGGCCCCTATGCCGTATATGTATCATCGATTCAGAAAAGGGGGTGGTGATGAACAGAGTGTCTGAATTAAGTAGACCACTCTTACCCAGTCCAAAGATCAGGGCTTGATCCATCACCGTTATTTAGCTCACTGCACCATCCCAGCTCAGAACCTGGCTATATGCAAATCAGTCTGTCCCTGGCCCAGTGCATCATGGGAACAGGGCAGACTAAACTACCAAGCCAATTCTTCACCAGAAAGGAGACAAGCTTCCGGGGACCGGTTTCTGGCGTTTCAGCCGTCGTCGGCCCGGCTTGCCTGAATCCTGATGGTGCAGTGAGCAAGGGACTCATGTCTGAGTATACCCTGCCACACCTATAGTGGCCAAAAACGATTCAGAAAAGGGGGTGGTGATGAACAGAGTGTCTGAATTAGGAAGATCACTCTTACCCAGTCCAAAGATCAGGGCTTGATCCATCACTGTTATTTAGCTCACTGCACCATCCCAGCTCAGAACCTGGCTATATGCAAATCAGTCTGTCCCTGGCCCAGTGCATCATGGGAACAGGGCAGACTAAACTACCAAGCCAATTCTTCACCAGAAAGGAAACAAGCTTCCGGGGACCGGTTTCTGGCATTTCAGCCGTCGTCGGCCCGGCTTGCCTGAATCCTGATGGTGCAGTGAGCAAGGGACTCATGTCAGAGTATACCCTGCCACACCTATAGTGGCCAAAAACGATTCAGAAAAGGGGGAGGTGATGAACAGAGTGTCTGAATTAAGCAGACCACTCTTACCCAGTCCAAATATCAGGGCTTGATCCATCACCGTTATTTAGCTCACTGCACCATCCCAGATCAGAACCTGGCTATATGCAAATCAGTCTGTCCCTGGCCCAGTGCATCATGGGAACAGGGCAGACTAAACTACCAAGCCAATTCTTCACCAGAAAGGAGACAAGCTTCCGGGGACCGATTTCTGGCATTTCAGCCGTTGTCGGCCCGGCTTGCCTGAATCCTGATGGTGCAGTGAGCAAGGGACTCATGTCTGAGTATACCATGCCACACCTATAGTGGCCAAAAACGATTCAGAAAAGGGGGTGGTGATGAACAGAGTGTCTGAATTAGGCAGACCACTCTTACCCAGTCCAAAGATCAGGGCTTGATCCATCACCGTTATTTAGCTCACTGCACCATCCCAGCTCAGAACCTGGCTATATGCAAATCAGTCTGTCCCTGGCCCAGTGCATCATGGGAACAGGGCAGACTAAACTACCAAGCCAATTCTTCACCAGAAAGGAGACAAGCTTCCGGGGACCGATTTCTGGCATTTCAGCCGTTGTCGGCCCGGCTTGCCTGAATCCTGATGGTGCAGTGAGCAAGGGACTCATGTCTGAGTATACCCTGCCACACCTATAGTGGCCAAAAACGATTCAGAAAAGGGGGTGGTGATGAACAGAGTGTCTGATTTAAGCAGACCACTCTTACCCAGTCCAAAGATCAGGGCTTGATCCATCACTGTTATTTAGCTAATTGTACCATCCCAGCTCAGAACCTGGCTATATGCAAATCAGTCTGTCCCTGGCCCAGTGCATCATGGGAACAGGGCAGACTAAACTACCAAGCCAATTCTTCACCAGAAAGGAGACAAGCTTCCGGGGACCGGTTTCTGACATTTCAGCCGTCGTCGGCCCGGCTTGCCTGTATCCTGATGGTGCAGTGAGCAAGGGACTCATGTCTGAGTATACCCTGCCACACCGATAGTGGCCAAAAACGATTCAGAAAAGTATATGTATCATCGGCAGCGAGGTGAGGATCATTTCCAGGATGGGTGTGGTCAAAGGAGGGGCCAGGGGTGGCACCATACCGCGAACCAATCACTGTCAAGTGAGGGTTTCGGTACGTGGTAGGCTTCTAATTGCTTAGCAACCAGGAGCGTCTAGACGGTTTTCTAGCTCACGGTTGTTGAGAGACACTAAAGCTGGAGAACAGATGTTGATGCCGGTAGGGGAATAGAGAGGGCGCCATTATGGCACTGAAGGTCTAATTCTAATTGCTGGTTGCTGGCTCTAAGAAATGAATTTGGCCCGCAATCAAGCCCAGTTACGTGTTTGTGAATTTATGCGGTCAGTGATGTGGCTCCAGTAGAGGGTGATGCAGGTACACTGAGGGTGCCGAGCGTCGAGGGCATGAGTAGTACCTATGATACAACAATCAGTTCACCATTAAGCTAAGTACCGAGTGTAATGTCAATGACTCACTCACTCACCTCCCTTTTTTCTGACAAACGCGCAGGGTGTGACAATTACGTTCCCACCCCCCACCTGTGACCCATGGTGTTCTTCCGAAACACCAACAAAGTGAGGCATTTTTAACTATGTTTTTATTGACGCGATCTGCCTGTACCATTAACACCTTGGCTGCTAGGTGTTTTCCCCTCCTGTGCTGAAAGACTTTGATTTCCATACTTTCATGACGAGCTAGCTCGTCATCAGCACAGCTCAACCGTGCATCATGACGAGCTGAGCTCATCATGAGCATGGAAAGGGTTAATTTGATCGCAAATCGGAATCTCCCGGTTTTTAACCAACCTACACACCTAGCTCGTACCACAGAATAGCACGTAGCTCTTCCCTCTGAATAGTAGCTAAAAACCCAGGGGCTAAGGTGGTATTAACGATATGGCTATGTCGCACCACTATTGTCTCTGAATCATATTTGGAGCACCATAGACTTACGGTTACCATCAGAACAATTACTAAATATATGTCTTGTTCTACATGTATGTCTTTGTCCTTTTATTTTCAGGTGCAGAAACCGCAAAGTTGAAGCCTCCAAAACCTGGAGCGACTTAGGAGACTTACCTGTCTTCCGAATTTTTTGCACTTTTTCACTGTTTTTTATTATTTTCTCTTTCACGTCCCTAGGTAAGGGTGGGCCTTAGCGCGTCCATACCGCCAGGGTTTAAATACACCTTTCTAGTCCTGAAGAATTGCCCGGTAAATTTACACCGTTTCGTGGCAAGAAATATGTCGACTGATATTTAGGAAACTACCACTCAACTAAATGTGGACTGCTTCCATACACATTGATTTTAAAATAATGTCTTTAGGGATCATAGAATAAAGTTCCAGTTGATACACTACAGGCTACTTTTAATTCCCTCACCACTCATTAGCTTATTTTTGCACAAAACACACCCTAATTCTCACCAACCTGCTCCGCAGTAGATCTGGCTTCGTAGCACACCAAAGAGACATTCGGTCTCTTTGGTGGAGCCCAATGATGAAGCATGTCATCACCAGGTGGTGAGTGAGGACTTTCTTTAAACATCCTAAATCAGGCCGTTTAAAAATCTTCCTTTTTTGCTCCCTACATGTGGTTAAGTGTAACCATAGGACACTCTTTACTTGTTTATTGATCATAACCGGGGAATAAGAGTGTCAATCTACTCTCCCTACCTCTCTTTTTGTTGAAGGCTACTTAGCAGCGCAAAGCTGTGAGAGTTTTTCTTGATGAGTGCTCTCCTGGCTCTTTTAAGAATTGTACTTTTCCGTGTCTCCTTACAACGTGGTCACTATGTCTAATTTGGAGTCAGAGGTAGCTGACATATTGTCTGACTCTAATCTGTTTGCAGATCCAGCCATTTCACAGGTGATATCCCATACTTCTGAATGGGAAAAACTCACGGAAGTCAAACAAGATAGAATACGGACCATTCTCCATGGGACCATACTGAAACAATATCTCCTTAAAAATATGGCCCCCAGAGGCCTATTAGTTACAAATGCACCACACATTTTCTTGAACGATGCTATCTTCCAAAACGAATGGGCCCTGATCGCGTGACACTGTACCCACGACTGGCTCGTTCTAATTATGAAGACAGCCTTAAGACTTTCTGAGACCCTTCTTATTGAGATTCAAGATACTGAGTCTCAATTCAAGACAACTATCACTGGTTACAAGAAAAAAATAGATGATATAAACAAAGAATTAAATGAGTATAAGGACAACCTCATGCAAGCCAAAGTCACCAAGTTCCAAAAGGATTTACAAAAATTCGAATTTGAAAAAGTCTATCCATACTCGGCGGCCTCCTTCACCCCGCCCACAAGGAACCCAAGTAGATCTGGCGTTGTAGCACACCAAAGAGACATTCGGTCTCTTTGGTGGATCCCAATGATGAAGCATGTCATCACCAGTGAGGGCTTTCTTTAAACATCCTAAATCAGGCTGTTTAAAACCCTTCCTTTTTTCCTCCCTATATGTGGTTAAGTGTAACCATAGGACACTCTTTACTTGTTTATTGATCAAAAAAGTAAAACTTCATCCATTGCTGTTGATGGTGATGAAGAAGTAGAAGATTGGCTTGACCCGCTACCACCCTCCTTTCAACAGTGGCTAGCCAGACTTCTAGCTGTGCATAACATTGAGATAGCTATATATAAGCAGAAAGGTAGATTGCGACGTAAAAGGGGTAAGAAAATCTGGGGCCCTCTTACACAATGGCGAGACGCATAAAACTAACCATTAGTACTATTACAGGTGCTGGTATGTATAACACCGAGATAGCTATATATAAGTTGAAAGGCAGATCGAGACGCAATGGGGTACGAAAAACCTGGATTCCTCTTACAAAATTACGAGACGTACAAAACAAAACTAATCATTATAAATTGTTTTAACTTTTGTTGTCTTCCGTGATACTGTGAATATATTTTGAAAATTGTTTATAATGTCTATGTATGTATGACAAAAACAATGTAAATCACATGAGGTTAATGTGTAGAATGTCTACCTGTCCGGGGGAGGAGGGGGGAATATTTATATGTTGAAAAAAAATAAAAACATTTAAAAAAAAAAAAAAAGAAGTAGAAGATAAGATCGCGGTTGAAGGTGAAAAAGAGGGAGAACTTTTATCTGGGACACAAAGTGGCCCTGTCCACAGCAGTGCAGTGGTACCTCCCACATGCTCATCAGCCTCAGCAACATCTCAGTGGCACAAGAATAAGAGTCAGGCTGAGAGTTAAACACCAAGGCAACTGAGTACTGCAATAAACAAAAGTATGGCGTTGAGCCTAACAGCATCTAGCATCAAGATGTCAACTGCATCAGTGGAACCAGAAAGAAATTAAATTCACCCTACCATTCTCAGCATGTTTAGGTCAGAGGGGCAGTACGAACACAACCACCCAAAGGCACGTTTGTACAATGCGCAGCTGGGTAAAGTGTTAGCACTGGACCTTTTCCCTTTTTTTGTGGAAGGGGTGGGTTTTCTTGAACTTTTGACAGCCATCTGCCCAAAATGAAAGTTCCCAGTCGGTCCTATTTTGACAGAGTTGCAATTCCAGCACTAGATTTAGGATGTGCTGGAATTACTTGGACAAGCTTTGCAGCGTGTGCTGTTCACAGTATCCACATAACAACAGATATGTGGAACAGTTGCCAAGTCACTGATTACATGTGCATCACTGCACACTGGATCTCTTTTGTAGGGGTTAGAGAAAAGATATCTGCAGGTGTTGACACTGCTGAGATTTTTATTGCCACTCGGAAATATGAAAATGTAGCCATGTTTGCCATTAAGACCTCTCATACTGCTGCAAACATTTTGGAAGAGTTTAACAGCTGCAACCAAGAAGACTAACATTGTTTTTGTTGCCACGGACAACGGCAGTAATATACTTAAGGCCATGGGCGAGGGTGGCTATTTCAGGGTTCCGTGGTTGGCGCAGTGCATTAACATTATTGTTTAAGATTATCGGAAAAAAGAATACTGAGTCAGAAACTTACTGACCACCTGCAGAAGAATAGGCAAACATTTCAGCCATTCATTTAAAGCCTGATAGCAGCTAAAGATCATTCAACCTGAGTATAGAGTGCCAGTTAAAGAACTTATCCAGGAGGTGCCAACACGTTGGAACTCAACTTATTACATGCTTAGGGGCAGATTTATGTCGGTCTTGCGCCGCCGTTGCATCAGGCAACGGCGGCATAAATGTGGCGCATCCCTGCAACCCATTTACAACGTGACGCATCTAGGCAGATGCGTCACGTTGTAAAGCCCTGCGCCACATGTGGGCGTTCCAGCACAGGGTGGGCGTTCCGGGGCAGGTGCGCCTCGCAAAGGTGGCTGAGTGAAATCTACAAGATTTCACTCAGTCACTTTTAGGCCAATGCTGCGTCAAAACCCTGCGCTTTCTTGAAGCAGGCGTAAGGCTTGACGCAGCATTGGACAGATAGGGCACCCACGAGCCTTGCTGGAGCTGCGTCGCGCTTGCGACGCAACTCCAGCAATGCGCCACCTTTACGGCACAGATGCGTCACGTTGGGGCCGTTTTTGCCCCATTCTAAATGCGGCGCACCATGGGTGGCGGAGCTGCGGCGCACAATAACTGGCGCATCCCTGGGGATGCGCCAGTTATTGTAAATCTGCCCCTTAGTTGTCTGTTTGAGCAGTACAGACCAATCAATGAATTTGTCATGCAAAGACTAGGGGATGCTACTGTGAAAGGCATGACCATTGAGATGAACAATTGGGGCCTAGTTAAATGCCTGCTAGAGATCCTAATACCTTTTGAGCTCTTCACACGTGAAGTCAACAAGGAAGACTGTACTACGGGCCAAGCTATCCCATTGTGGAACAGCTGAAGGGGGTGTCTGCAATGTAGGCAGGTGTGGAGGGAAAAAAGAAGCATATGAGTTGGTGGAGGGTTTATCCCTTCACTTAGCTAAAAATACAAGGGTACAAACTGACAATGTATCATCCAACGTTTCTGCCACAAATCTGGATCTAAGGTACAAAGCAGTACCGAACACTAACACATTAATTCCTTTTTTACAAGTGGATGTTGGCAAGTACAAAACTTAGATAGCTGCGGTAGCCAGTTGCTTTCAAAAAGACCTGCTGGAAATTTGGCACGCTACTCCACCCCACAACAAGTACTGAAAGGTAGCTTGTGTTGAGTTCAACCTCAGAGCCTGAGGGCAGTGCGGTTGGCTCACAGCAGTCAAAGCCACCAACATCAACGACAAAAAGAACAGGATCAACAGCACAGTTTCTACAGCAAGGGTGTATTAGGTCCAGTTCTGATGCAAATGCAAAGGCAAAAGAGGCCAGGCAAAGCAGAGCACCCCTGTGTATCGAGCAGATGGTCCAGGCCTATCTGGATGACCCAACAGAGGTCTACATTGATCAAAAACCATTGCTCCTCCCTCTGTTGATCCTTTGATTCAAACTGATGTAGCTATGTAACCCGTAACTTGCTGATTCAACTGATGTAAATAACAAAACTGTTTGTATCTACCAACCTTGGCTGATGCCCGGTGGAGCTTTCCTATGCAGCTATAGAGGAATCTGGCCCCTTGGCCGTCACCTACCCAGCCGGTCATCTGACATTGTTTTTCCTCGTCTCCCCGTTATGTGTCTTCTTGTCTCCCCCTTTGATGGAACAATGACGACACCACCTGGGCGGATACAAAAACTGTTTGTACCCACCGCGGAGACCGAGCACCCTTGGCCGATGCCCGGTTAGCTGCCCTATGTAGCTATAGAGGAGACTGGCCCCTTGGCCGTCACCTAACCCAGCCGGTCATCTGACATTGTTTTTTTGTTTGTCTCTTCCCGTCTATGTATCTTTCCCTCCCGCTTCGATGGAACTATGACAACGCCCCCTGGGCAGATACCAAAACTGTTCTTACCTACCGCGGAGCCCGAGCAACCTTGGACGATGCCTGGTGGAGCTGTCCTACACAGTAATAGAGGAGTCTGGCCCCTTGGCCATCACCTACCAAGCCGGTCATTTGACATTGTTTTCCTCCTCTCCCCGTTCGTGTCTCCTTCACTCCCCCTCCCTCTGTGATTCAAACTGTTGTAACTATGTAACCTGTAACTCGCTGATTTAAATGTTATAACTATGTATCCTGTAACTTGCTGATCCTCATGTTAAGCGCTCTGATACCTCCGGGTCTAGCCAGCGCTACATAAAAGTTTGCACTTAAAAAAAAAGTATAGAAAACGTTGCCATTGGCCAGTGCTCAGCACGCTGGCTATGAACTATCTTGCTTTCCCTCTCGCAAGTATCTCTTCTGAGGGTGTTTTCAGTGCTGCTGGTGCAATTTTAACAGTGAAAAGGAACAGTCTTTCGCTCCAAAACCTGGAGAGGTTAACCATGATTAAAATGAAGCAGTACTTTATATCACCGGATTACACCATTCCTGAAGCACAGCAGGAAGAGGAGAAAAGTGATTTAGGTGACGGAAGTAGTGTGGTACAATACCTACTCCTGGGTGAACCATCAGAGTTTGAGGACGAGCTCTACTTGCCTGAGAACTAGGCTTCCAACTTGTTACTTTATTTCCTCCTTATTTACTTTTATTATTTGTGTGTGTGTTTCTGTCTTTCTGGTTCGAATCACAACAAATCCATCACAACTGTCTTGTCTTTTTATTGTCGTATTGGAGTTGAAACTGTGTGCATTTATTAAAGAAGTCCGCTCCTCCGAGTCGTGCTCCATCCATCCTGACTGGCCCTAAATCCATTTCCCTCAAGCCAAGCATTAGGTGAAGAGAATAGTAGAAGAAATGTGTGCCTGCCTCGTCAAGTCCCTCCAAAAAAACATGACTATAGCTGTCCTCCTTTCTGAGCCTAGATGGACTGCCCCTTAAGATGAGAACAGGTAATGATGGCATACCTTGGACGCTGACTCTGAGAGATTGATGTGCATGAAGTTTACTAGTATTTTATCTACACACTAAAAGTGACTCATGTCAATGTTTCCCTTCTTGCTGTTTAATATCAAAATTGTACTTTTACTGTAGGCCGATCACTTGCATTTTTTAATATGGAATCTGGACTCACTCGGTACACTACAGACTGAGTCGAACACCATGATGATGATGACCACATACTATACTCTTCGCAGACAGTCAGTAGGAATGGCGCTGATGGATGGAATAACTTAGGGTGTTTCAAGAAGTAGCATTAAAGGTAAACAAGTCAACAACAGCCTCAGAAGACCTATATGTCTGTGTAATGGTGGAGTCGAGTGTAGTGGTATGTCAGACAGCGGTGCATTGATTTAGTTAGTTAATTTGGCACATGCTATGTTGCTGTATATGTGTCCTCTGTCTGGCTCAATCAAAATAGAAGCTAAGTGGAGGTTGGGTGGGTGCCGTGGGCCTGCCCTGTTCTGTTTTTGTAGTAGCATGGTTAATGCTGGAAACAGAGTTGACATGGTTTAGCCATACCGCCTCAGAAAGTGTTCTTTTTGTTCTTCTCCTTAATTTATGCATTTTAACTCTTTTCTCTTTGATTTTTCAATATCCCTTTTGTTTTTTGATCTACACTTACAGGCTGGCCTTTACCCTGTGCTATACTGGGGAAAACAACTCACACTTACCTGACCAATTCGCATCTGCCAGGCAGGCAGTGGCACCCAAGATTGATGGACGGAGCATCCATGGAAGGGAGAACCAAGAGGAATACCGAGATACATGTTCCCAATTTGACCAGAAGTAATAACATACAGTAAATTAGTATCATTCATCATAGATTAATTAATTTGATTCATTTTTCCTCTTCAATCATTACAACTGTGTGTTGTTGTTTATTAAGTTTGCTCTTAGTCTTTGCTTAAATCCCTACAGCTATTTTTTAGGTCGGGCATTCAAGATCTATTGTTGGGATGACTCCTGGTGCCCCCCCCCTGGGCACCGCACCCAAACCCACAGACCACGCACACAACCTGGGCTTCATCCTGGACTCCTCCCTCTCCATGACCAGACAAGTCAACGCCGTCTCCTCGTCATGCTTCAACATCCTGCGCATGCTACGTAAGATCTTCCAGTGGATCCCCACGAGACCAGGAAGACGGTCACCCAACCCCTCGTCACCAGCCGTCTGGACTACGGCAACTCCCTCTACTCCGGAACCACCGCCAAACTCCAGAAGAGACTCCAGCGGATCCAGAACACCTCAGCACGACTCATCCTGGACATCCCCCGCCGCAGCCACATCTCCGGACACCTGAGAGACCTGCACTGGCTCCCGGTCAACAAGAGTATCACCTTCCGACTCCTCACCCACGCACACAAAGCCCTACACAACCAAGGCCCAGGATACCTCAACAGCCGCCTCAACTTCTACGCTCCCAAACGCCAGCTTCGGTCGACCAGCCACGCCCTCGCCGCCATACCCCGCATCCGAAGAGCCACCACAGGAGGAAGGTCCTTCTCCTACCTGGCAGCCAAGACCTGGAACTCCCTTCCGACTAACCTCCGCCTGACCTAAGACCACCTCGCCTTCAGGAAGCAGCTCATGACCTGGCTGTTCGAGCAGTAGCGGACCCCCTCCCCCCAGCGCCTTGAGACCCTCTGGGTGAGTAGTGCGCTATATAAATGTTATGATTGATTGATTGATTGATTGATTATTGTAATGTTTTATGTTGACTTAAAGCCATCCCCCTGCTTTTAATTTGTTTGTTGCAGTGTCCTTCAAAAATCCTTGCTTGCCAGTGGTCAGTCCTGCCTTTTTGTCCCTCTTTTTTCTCTTCTGTTACTCCCATGCAGCAGGGACTAAGTACTGTCTCATCATGCAACAGTGCTTTGTCTGTTCTCTGGGGGACTACTTTTTTTTCTTTGTTTCCTGCTCTGTTTCTGTTTGCTTGTGTATAGTTTTGACACTATAGCTGATTACATTTAAATGTACTTTTCCTCCCTCCCACCACCTCCAAATTCCACAGTTTTATCGGGGTACGTCTTTTGCCATGCCTCCCTCTTCCTTTGTTATATTTTTTTTAGCATTATCGCAATTTTCACTGTTGAAGTTCATTTGGGCATTTCTAAGTAATATTTTAGTTGGTTTGGGGCTTTGTTTTAAGGAGGATTGGGCTTGTTCTTCTTGTTTCACTCAGGAGCCCCGGCCAACTTCAGATTCCTTACAATGAAAACGTTTGTGTGCACCTTTGTGGACGACAAATTTTAATTGCGGCTCGTGTTCCACTATAGGTAGTTTAGTTTGTAATACAGTGTGCTGTTTATTTAATTTAGGTGTATTTATTCATCACGCTAAACACGGCATCCGCTTCACACTTGCCGCACGCACAGCTTTTATGGACACAGGTGCATGTTCCAAAATATGGGTGCTTATTTGTAATAATTTGCACATTTTATTTTCATTTGTGCATTTATTTATTTATCATGGTCCCACTTCAGCGACTGCCACAGCCACAGCTTTTATGTACTAAGGCGCGGTGCCCCTTTTTTTGCTGTTTTGTCAAATATTAGCTGCCGGTCTCCAGGCTGGGGTTTTCGCTCTCGGTGATGTATGCATGAGGCCGGGCGCTTTCCGTGCTGCACAGATAGTAGCGCTGCGGCCATATTGAGCATTTAGCCAGGGCTCGGCTATGGAAAGTGGCTGCAAACAGCTGTGGACTCCAGCGAAGTAAGCAGATTGTGATCTTGCAGCCAACCCCTCGGGCGGTGGCTGCTTCAGGGATCGAAGGAGGCGGCAACCGGGAGCAGCAGCAGTGATGCCTGGCCAGCCTTGATACTGTAATCTCTCAGTAGTTTACGTACAGTTAGCAAAAGTGCAGGAGCACATGCGTTCTCTTCCTCCTGCAGAATTTTTTTTTCTATCCCTGCAGCCTAGATAGGCTCATGTCCAAGCGGTGAGTGCTTGTCAGGCGCACAACGCCCATTGGACTGAAAGGGCTTCAGCCCCCCCCATTGTGTGTGCCAACCTGGGATGAGACAGCTTGCCGGGCACAAACACATCCGCACCCAAGCACTTCACAGGTCTTTTAAAGAGCTTTTGGTTGTTAATGATGCTTTGATGTCCCCACCCCCCTGCTTAGGGCCCCTGCAGCTCGACTCTGCCTTTTGCTTCAAGAGTCAGCCCCCCAGAAATCTTTCTTAGACACCCCCCCCCCTGAATTTGACTCTATTTGCACCTCTGGTGCTTGTACTGGAGTAGATGTGTGCTGGGCAAGCTCTCGCAGGAGCTGCACACTCACCATCACACCAAAGTCAATGCTGGAACTCTGGGCAAGAAGCAGAATGAGCTCAGCGAGCCCAGGCCGAGCGTATTGCACAGTGCGGCGATCCCCCTGGGTGAGCCGTAACTGCACCTGCCTGTCACCCTGGCTGTCCCGGCTCCACGCAAGCTCAGACTAATGTTTAAAACAGAGGAATGTGATTCACAAGCTCCATTTATTTACTTTTTTCTACACCTTTCCCTTTTCCAAAGAGCCGTTTTGCCACGTAAGGCTTTAACTCCTTCGATGCTGCTGACGGAACCGTTCCGTCACGCCCCTCGGGTGGGCTGTGCTGGTGACTGAACGGTTCAGTCACGGCCCGGCCGCCGTGCCTGCGTGGCGCTGATTTTGGCCTGCGCGGCAGGTTTAATTGAGCGGGCGGGGCCGTGACGGAACCGTTCCGTCACAAGCACAGCTCACCCGCGAGCCGTGACGGAACGGTTCTGTCACCAGCGCGGGTGAGCCGCGCGCCCGCCCGCGACCTTTAGCGCTGCGGCGGAATAGCCGCCGCAGCGAAGGAGTTAATATTGCCAAGATATACTTCATATGCTAATACAGGCAGCCCATACATCCTTTCTCACATAGCCATCTTTAACTGGCAGTGCCACTTTGCACATCTCAGGCAAGAACTATTGAGAGGTTTCTTTTGTCCACAAATGTTTGCCATTTTTTGTCAGCTGAGAAGCTAGATTATGCATGGAGAGAAGTACATCTGTGGGGTGGCCAATTCCATAATGTTTTCATTTCCATCTGTTTTTTTGCCTATTATTTCCAATGCCAGAGCTCCCCAGGGTTTTTGGGAAATAATGCCAAGGTGTCTTCGGCATGACTATGATGACGCACAAATAGTTTTCCCCGTCTTTCTGTGGCTTAACAGCTAGAGCAGCTGACTTTGATGCTGGGGAACCAGGCTCAAGTCTGGTGGGAGGCTCAAACATCCTGTGATTCCCGGCAAACCACTTAATATGACCGTGCCTAAAAATGAATGTGTCCATCTGTAATGCAACTAGCGCTCATGTAAAGTGCTCAGGACCCTATGGGTTGAGTAGGCGCTATATGAAACTGTAAAAAAAACAAAAACAAAGGCAAAGGTAGCCAAATGAACCAGAACTTACTCTCTGCCTTGCCACTCAGGCCATTGCTTTCGTTCAGTGGTTTGCATTTCTAGTTTATTCATTTAGCATCAACATACCTCACCAAACCCTGTCCCTCAAATGAAAGTCACATATAAAACCAAATGGGAAATAAAGTAGTGTCAGTGATTTAAGAATCATTCTGCCATATTACCAACACTCGCCAGCAGATATGTTCAATTAAAATACTGTTTGCAAAGGTGAATCGTATTAAAAAAATTGCATGACTAATTTATCTTAAAGTAATCCTAATGGAGGGGTTATGTCCTATATTGGTGGCCAGATGGGGCGTAAATAAAGTTTTATAAAGAAGAGAATCTGGCTGCCATTTTTACCATGCTGCTTTTTAGTTAAGCAGACTGAGGGCCAATATATATATAATCATTGGTCCTGGCTTAATTATTTCACCAATATTTCAACATTTTAATGTGACGTTTGTACTATTTTTCAAGTCTGAAATGGAATAATCCATTGTTTTGTTCAAACAGATGAAAATAATTTACCTTAAAAGGCACTGAAAACAAAACAAAAAACCCACATCAGCTAGGTTGCGTATGTTTAAATTCTTAAATAAAAAAACAGTTCCTTTTGAAATAACTTTCTTTCACTCTATATTCCTGTCTCTATGTCTCTCCCGTCCTTCCTATATTCCTGTCTCCATGTCTCTCCCTCCCTTCCTATATTCCTGTCTCTATGTCTCTCCCTCCCTTCCTCTATTCCTGTCTCCATGTCTCTCCCTCCCTTCCTATATTCCTGTCTCCATGTCTCTCACTCCCTTCCTATTTTCCTGTCTCCATGTCTCTCCCTCCCTTCCTATATTCCTGTCTCTATGTCTCTCCCTCCCTTCCTATATTCATGTCTCTATGTCTCTCCCTCCCTTCATCTATTCCTGTCTCCATGTCTCTCCCTCCCTTCCTATATTCCTGTCTCCATGTCTCTCCCTCCCTTCCTATTTTCCTGTCTCCATGTCTCTCCCTCCCTTCCTAAATTCATGTCTCTATGTCTCTCCCTCCCTTCCTCTATCCCTGTCTCCATGTCTCTCCCTCCCTTCCTATATTCCTGTCTCCATGTCTCTCCCTCCCTTCCTATATTCATGTCTCTATGTCTCTCCCTCCCTTCCTCTATTCCTGTCTCCATGTCTCTCCCTCCCTTCCTATATTCCTGTCTCCATGTCTCTCCCTCCCTTCCTATATTCCTGTCTCCATGTCTATCCCTCCCTTCCTATATTCCTGTCTCCATGTCTCTCCCTCCCTCCCTATATTCCGGTCTCTATGTCTCTCCCTACTTTCCTATATTCCTGTCTCTATGTATCTCCCTCCCTTCCTACATTCCGGTCTCTATGTCTCTCCCTACTTTCCTATATTCCTGTCTCTATGTATCTCCCTCCCTTCCTATATTCCTGTCTCCATGTCTCTCCCTCCCTTCCTATATTCCTGTCTCCATGTCTCTCCCTCCCTTCCTATATTCCTGTCTCCATGTCTCTCCCTCCCTTCCTATATTCCTGTCTCCATGTCTCTCCCTCCCTTCCTATATTCCTGTCTCCATGTCTCTCCCTCCTTTCCTATATTCCTGTCTCTATGTCTCTCCCTCCCTTCCTCTATTCCTGTCTCTATGTCTCTCCCTCCCTTCCTATATTCCTGTCTCCATGTCTATCCCTCCCTTCCTATATTCCTGTCTCCATGTCTCTCCCTCCCTCCCTATATTCCGGTCTCTATGTCTCTCCCTACTTTCCTATATTCCTGTCTCTATGTATCTCCCTCCCTTCCTATATTCCTGTCTCCATGTCTCTCCCTCCCTTCCTATATTCCTGTCTCCATGTCTCTCCCTCCCTTCCTATATTCCTGTCTCCATGTCTCTCCCTCCCTTCCTATATTCCTGTCTCCATGTCTCTCCCTCCCTTCCTATATTCCTGTCTCTATGTCTCTCCCTCCCTTCCTATATTCCTGTCTCCATGTCTCTCCCTCCCTTTCTCCCATCTAGTCTCTGTCAGAGGCCCCACTCCCCATGTCATTATTTCAATCCCTCCCATTCTGTTTTCTTATTTACCTGGCCCTAGTGGCTCTATTAGCATCTCCCAAACAATGCTCCTAAAAGGTATCTCATTTGGAACCTATCCACTTGGTCATAAATAGAACACCTCCTAAACACTGCATGGAAAGCATCATATGAACAAAAATACTTTGCATGTTCGATAGCCAAGTACTAAAATTAAAGAATTTCTTTCATTTTTTTAAGTCCATATGGAATCATGTTACCCATAGCAAAGCACGTGAGATGGCATTGCACACAATCGTAAAACGCTAATAATTAAAAAGTGCAAAAAGCTTTGTTTTTAAGGCCCTTAATACTTTGCTTTGCCCAAGATTACAAATTGTGGTGGAGTGGGAAGACACAGGTGCTTATTCTTAAGCACTCATTGCCGAGTTATCATCACTTTAGAACAGCAAAAGTGGTGAAAGAATCATCGCCCCATTCACAAGCTGGTGCAAATTGCCCATATCGCCACTTTCCCCCGATAGCTCCCGCAAAAAACATGGCCACAGAAGGGAGCGACAAATAACGCTAATGATATGCAGAGTAGGCATTCCCATGCAAAAAAAAGCGAAAATAACACTTTGCAACATTCTCAACGACCAGCCAGATCTGTGATGTGACCGAAAAACAGAAGATAAGCAGCAATAGCATTTTGGATTTAACACCTGCCTTTTACTAGTGTTAAGCAGGCCGACTAACTGCAGTATGAAAGGGAGCCCAGCTCAGATCCACATCTGATGATCAACACATGCCATGGAGCCAATGATCATGCAGATTGGAGACCCAAGAAGACCAAAACATCCACCGCCACAACTCCCGGGACCCCCCCCAACGGACCACCCCCCGGACTACCATCGAGGCAGCACAGAACAGGACAGCAGATGTTCCAAAAACGGCATGGCCCTCAGCCACACAATGGCAAAATGTGTGGATAGGTGGGAACCAAGTATTTGTGAAGTAGGCAAGTCACCCATGAATAGGAATGCACACAATGCCAAGTGTGGCGGTGATGTGCTGGACAGACCTCAGTGTGCAGAGCACAGACCGGTCCATGTGGACATATACTGCTGGTGTTTGTAGTGTTGCGGCCAGTGGACGAAACCATGTTACCTCAGGCAGTGGTGAAGAGCTTGAACATGTAGCTAAGTCCCGTATCCCCCTATAAGTGAAAATGTTGCAATGTAGCATGCACCCGGAAGGCGGGCTGGCAAAAACGGAGTAATGAAGTAGCAGAAGGCCACTTGGGGTCCAGGATCATACATGCCAAGTGTTGTGTGTATCAGTATTGCCACAGCAGGAGCCAAATGCCTATTCACATTAGCTGCACTAGTTCAGCCAGGCATGTACTCTACATATGTGTCCGCCCTATCCTTACCATAGGCCTACACTCACGTGGCCCACCACCTACAACAGCCAGCATCACAGTATCGTCGTCAGGCTTGTGGACATGTGCAGACAGGCATGACAATGGTGTGTCTTAGGAGTTCAAGCGATGCAACTGCGCAGTGCACACAAGTAAATAGGCTCAGGGGAAAGAATTAAATGAGTATAAGGACAACCTCATGCAAGCAAAAGTCACCAAGTTCCAAAAGGATTTACAAAAATTCGAATTTGAAAAAGTCTATCCATACTCAGCGGCCTCCTTCACCCCACCCACAAGGAACCCAAGTAGATCTGGCGTTGTAGCACACCAAAGAGACATTCGGTCTCTTTGGTGGAGTCCAATGATGAAGCATGTCATCACCAGGTGGTGAGTGAGGGCTTTCTTTAAACATCCTAAATCAGGCCGTTTAAAACCCTTCCTTTTTTGCTCCCTATATGTGGTTAAGTGTAATCATAAGACACTCTTTACTTGTTTATTGATCAAAAAAGTAAAACTTCATCCATTGCTGTTGATGGTGATGAAGAAGTAGAAGATTGGCTTGACCCGCTACCACCCTCCTTTCAACAGTGGCTAGCCAGACTTCTAGCTGTGCATAACATTGAGATAGCTATATATAAGCGGAAAGGTAGATTGCGACGTAAAAGGGGTAAGAAAATCTGGGGCCCTCTTACACAATGGCGAGACGCATAAAACTAACCATTAGTACTATTACAAATGCTGGTATGTATAACACCGAGATAGCTATATATAAGTTGAAAGGCAGATCGAGACGCAATGGGGTACGAAAAACCTGGATTCCTCTTACACAATTACGAGACGTACAAAACAAAACTAATCATTATAAATTGTTACAACTTTTGTTGTCTTCCGGAATACTGTGAATATATTTTGAAAATTGTTTATAATGACTATGTATGTATGACAAAAACAATGTAAAGCACATGAGGTTAATGTGTAGAATGTCTACCTGTCCGGGGGAGGAGGGGGGAATATTTATATGTTAAAAAATAATAAAAACATTTAAAAAAAAAAAAAGAAGTAGAAGATAAGATCGCGGTTGAAGGTGAAAAAGAGGGAGAACTTTTATCTGAGACACAGAGTGGCCCTGTCCACAGCAATGCAGTGGTACCTCCCACATCCTCATCAGCCTCAGCAACATCTCAGTGGCACAAGAATAAGAGTCAGGCTGAGAGTGAAACACCAAGGCAACTGCGTACTGCAATAAAAAAAGTATGGTGTTGAGCCTAACAGCATCTAGCATCAAGATGTCAACTGCATCAGTGGAACCAGAAAGAAATTAAATTCACCCTACCATTCTCAGCATGTTTAGGTCGGAGGGGCAGTACGAACACAACTACCCAAAGGCACGTTTGTACAATGCGCAGCTGGGCAAAGTGTTAGCACTGGACCTTTTCCCTTTTTTTGTGGAAGGGGTGGGTTTTCTTGAACTTTTGACAGCCATCTGCCCAAAATGGAAAGTTCCCAGTCGGTCCTATTTTGCCAGAGTTGCAATTCCAGCACTAGATTTAGGATGTGCTGGAATTACTTGGACAAGCTTTGCAGCGTGTGCTGTTCACAGTATCCACATAACAACAGATATGTGGAACAGTTGCCAAGTCACTGATTACATGTGCATCACTGCACACTGGATCTCTTTTGTAGGGGTTAGAGAAAAGATATCTGCAGGTGTTGACACTGCTGAGATTTTTAATGCCACTCGGAAATATGAAAATGTATTTATGGAACGGGAAGCGGAGGTTTCAAGAAGCTTTTAGGTATTGAAATCAATCTTCGCCTCCCCCTCGCGTCTCCTAGCAACCGGACAACAACCGGGTCAGGGACGCGAGAGCGAGGCTTTGCTAATGATGCGCATTTGCCCATAGCGTGTTTTGATCGTGAAAGACTTGTGACGAGAGGCGCGTGCCTTAGCAACGCGTCTTTTCTTCCGTCTCGGCAGGTTACTATGGCTACACGTCAAAACCCGTAACGGTGCCTGCCGAGCCGGAGCCTCTCTCGGCCTGTTTCCTAAACAATTTATACTCTTTTCTGGGCATATTGCACCACCCGGTGACCGCTTTTGGTAGTGTACAAGAGCCTATTTTGTGCTTCAACAGCCTTACACGAGATTTATCTCTCCAAGGTGAACGTGAGTAAACCTTAGCTAGAGGACATTCGTTTCTTCAATATAAATAGAGATAATATATATATATTACTCTCCCTACTCTTATTAAAAAAAAAAACAAATAAAAAAATAAACTCCCTTATTTAATCAGATGGAGAGTAATACTCCAACACCACAACAGCCCCCTGAGGAGCTTTTGGGTGAATCTTTAAAAAAATTTATTGGGCAAGAACTTAAGTCTTCCGTTCAGGAAGCTGTCAGTGCCGCACTAACTAAAAGGAAACGGACTTCTCCTGTGGAGGAGATTTATTTCTCACTCTCAGATGGAGATTCGCCCTCTACCTCTGGCCATAAAAAAGTTTCACAAAAGAAAAAGCATATGAAGGAAGCATTAACTCATGCAACTGAGTGTGGTAGCCCTCGTGCTACAATAGATCCTGGTGTTCTCTGCAACACAAAAGAGAGAGCCCACTTCCTTGGGAAAAAGAAGAGAGTTGTCCTTAGCGGCATGAAAGATTTGAGTAACCTTTACGGTACAAATGATTTTGACAATCCTTCATTTACTCACGATGATTACGAAGATTTTGAAAATTCGGAGTTTGATGAGTTTGTTTTTGACCCTCAGGATACTCTAGAGGATGTTGATGAGGATCTGAACCATCCATCTACTTCGACCTCTATTGTAAAAGATCCCCTTGGGGGGGAAATGTTTAACCCATCTAACATCCGCCACCCTCGGAGTAGTGAGTGGTGGCCCATGGAGCATGTTGGGAAATACTCATCTCTAAGGGTTAAGAAACCTCTGGATAGGGAAACACGCAATTTGTTGCGTAATGAATGTCCTCGTCCCTCTTCGGAGGATAAAGTTTGCAACACCCCTAATCTGGACCCAGAACTGATTACCTTCCTGTTTAAGTCTGGCAGAGATCCTAGGAAAGGAATTGAAAGGTGTCTTAAGCAGTGCCAAGACAAGCTATTGGATGTACTTGGCCCTTTGTCAAAAATTCTTGACATGACTGAGGAAGCTAGGAGTAATGATTCTCCGGTCGACATCGATCTACTTAGGGGTTGGTCCCAGAGAGCAATCTGTTTTGTAGGCAATGCAAATGCTAACCTCATCGCAGAACGTAAAAAAGCAGTTCTTCTAAAGATGAACCCCAAACTTGCAGATCTATCTACCAAGGAAGATTTGAGTGACACCAAAGGTCTTCTCTTTGGAGACAACTTTGTTAAGTCCTTGGGAAACTACGTTTCGACCTTTAATGCCTTTAGTAGAGCTCAATCCAGCATGCGCAGGGTCTTTGGAGGCCGCCCACTTTTTGGGAGGGCCGACAGACGGGGACAGTCTGCCGGCCGTGGTGTGTATCGGTCCCAATTCTATCCCCAAGAGAGAGGCTCTTTCCGCTCAAGAGGCTACCGCTCAAACTCAAACTTCTATCCCCAGCGAACAAGGGGTGCGAGATCTCGTGGCAGAGGCAGAGCTCAAGACCAAACCTTCCAAGGTAAGTTCGAAGTCTTCTTTCCCACTAAAAGTGGCCGGAAGACTGAAACTTTTTGCACACAATTGGCTCAAGGTTACTCAAGACCCCTGGGTCTTAGAAACTGTTGTTGGTTTCAAGATAGACTTCTGGAAAAAACCTTTCCAAAAGAGAGTCCCAAGAGAATTAACTCTAGATTCAGAGAATACGAAACTGATAGAATTAGAAATTTCACAAATGTTAGAGAAAGGCGCCATTCTGAAGATTCCTTTTTCGAACATCGCAGAAGGTTTTCTAAGCACTATATTCTTGGTCAAGAAGAAGGACAAAGGTTGGAGACCCATAATAAATCTAAAATCCCTGAACAGCTTTTTAACCTACAGACATTTCAAGATGGAAGGTATCCATATTTTGAGGGATATTTTACAAGCCAAGGACTGGCTGATAAAGTTGGACCTAAAGGACGCTTCTTTTACTATCCCCATGGACGTAAATTGTCAAAAATACCTTTGTTTCACTTGGAAGGGGACTCTTTATCAGTTCCAATGTCTTCCATTCGGCCTGTCCTCAGCACCCTGGTGTTTCACCAAGGTGCTCAGACCAGTGGTCAGCTATCTCAGGGAAAGAGGAGTTTGTCTAATTATTTACTTAGACAATATTCTCATTATGAATCAAGACAAGGTAGAAATTTTGAAACATCTTCAAATGACTGTAGACCTCCTGCAAGATCTAGGGTTTATCGTGAATATGGAAAAATCTATTATGGTTCCCACTCAGGAACTGGAATTTCTTGGTTTCCAGGTAAATACAATCCTCTCCAACCTAATCCTTCCTCACAAAAAAGTGACAAAGATAAAGAAATTTGATTCCCTTGTCTTATCAAAAGATTTGGTTCGTCTGAAAGACCTAGCCAGGGTTTTGGGTCTGTTATCCTCTTCTATCCAGGCTATTTCTCCCGGTCCTCTCCACTACAGGGGTCTTCAGAGATTAAAGGCTCACGGTCTGACGAAAGGCCTTTGGTACGAGGACTTAATTCCCCTGTCAGAGGACGCCCGAGAGGATCTTCTCTGGTGGCTGAGGAACCTCCAGGCCTGGAACGGGAAAGCTATTTTCGGGAACATTCCAGATTTTACCCTGGAATCGGATGCGAGCAACCAAGGTTGGGGTGCTCGCCTAAACAATTTGGAGACTGGCGGGAGATGGTCCTTAGAGGAGCAACCCCTCCATATAAATTCTCTGGAAATGTTGGCGGCCCTGAATGCTCTCATGAGCTTCAAAGATTTATTGAAGGACTCAAATATCCTAATCCGTCTAGACAACTTTTCAGCAGTCTCATATATAAATCGCCTAGGGGGCGCGAGGTCCAAGATGCTTTCGGATATTGCCAAACAGATTTGGTATTTTTTCTGGAATCAAAAGATTACTCTCAGGGCAGAATTTATTCCAAGAGTTCAGAATCTGAGGGCAGATTGGAATTCCCGGTTTCTGCATGATTCCAGCGACTGGAAATTGAATCCAACAATTTTCGCTCAAATAGAGGAATTATGGTTTCCAATTCAGATAGATCTATTTGCCAGCTGATTGACCCACCAGGTCCAGAGATATTTCAGTTGGAGACCGGACCCGCTTGCTTCGGGAGTAGATGCGTTTCTCCAGTCCTGGGAAGGGATCAGAGGTTATGCTTTTCCCCCATTCTCAATGAGTCAGAGACTGCTGTGGAAAGTGAGGCTGGAGTCTTACTCCATCGTCCTAGTCACCTCATTCTGGAAGTCTCAAGCTTGGTTCCCAGGAGTCATGGAATTGGCGATGGACTTTCCTCGTCTAATTCCTTCTTCTCTAGAACTCCTCCTAGGTCCGGACGGAGAAGAACATCCTTTGATTCTAGAGGGCAAGATGAACCTTCTTGCTTGGAAGATTTCAGGGGTTCAGACAGATATTCTGGCCTTTCAGGAGAGGCTAAAAGCCTTTTGGAGGATTCATGGGCACCCGGAACCAGGAAAAGATACAAAGGTGTTTGGAGAAAATGGTCTTGTTGGTGCATGGAAAGGAGTCTGGATCCCGTACATTGTTCTTTGCAACTAATAGCAAATTATCTTGCTCACCTCTGTGAATTAGGCCTCTCTTATAGAACCATCAACTGCTATAGGTCAGCAATTTCTTCGGGACATGCCTTGTTTAATAATCTTGCCATTGGTAGCAACCCCTTAATCAAAAGGGTTATGAAAGGCATTAGATTGAGAAGACCTCCCAAAGCCAGGTACGAATCTATTTGGGACGTTAACTTAATTTTCAGTCTTTTCCTTTCCTGGCCAGTTAATGACTTGCTCTCTCTCAAGAAAATATCTATGAAATTAACTACTCTCTTGTGCTTGATCTCTTTTAGGAGGGTTTCGGATATTAAGGCTTTAGAGGTTTCTAATAGATTTTATTCATCCAATGGTGTTCATTTTGATATCTGGAAAAGGACTAAGACTATGTCTGAATTTATCTTCTATCCTCTTTTTCATGAATGTGAGAAGCTTTGTGTTGTAAATTGTATGAAATGTTACGGTAAAAAAATTGAAAGTTTTAGACCTACTGGTGCTGATCAACTGATCCTCTCCTATGTTAGTCCTTTTAGACCTGTTTCTTCAGCCACCCTAGCCAGATGGGTTAGGCTGATTATGTCTGAAGCAGGTATCGATCTTTCTAGATTTGGTGCTCATTCTTCTAGAGGAGCTATGGCTAGTAAAGTATTTTGGGCAGGGGGATCTCTCCCTGAAATACTTAAAGCTGCAGATTGGTCTAATGCGGGTACCTTCTCTAAGTTCTACCTGAGACCAATTGAGCATGTTAGCAGTGTAGCTCTACATGGCTTTAAACATGCATAATGGTAGCCTCCGGTCTTGTAATGAAATGACGATTCTCCAATTTTCATGCAGAGAGAATCTTGATTTTATTAAAGACATACGAAGGGTAACATTATCCCACCCGCCTCTCCCTGAGAGGTTGGTTTGGGATTAATTATTGTTAACTTTGTTTACTGAAAATTAATTTATTCCAAAAGATCTTTTCCTGTTTACTATGCTTTTTGTCTTGTTTCTTTCTCAGATAACACGGTTTAAGAAAAAATGGGTTTATTCGTGGAACTATTCATTTTATTCCTGTGTCATCGCAGCCTGAGAGGAAGATGGGAGTGTGCACTGGCCTATTATGTTGTTGTTGAAGTTCTATTTTACTATGATGTATTAACATTCTTTAAAGGGCTGCATGTTGGGCAGCAAATACAAGTATTTGCATAATGTTAGCCTCCGTATGTCTTTAATGAAATCAAGATTCTCTCTGCATGAAAATTGGAGAATCGTCATTCTTTGTTTATTTCATCTATTTTTTTCTTGTAACCTGTGATAGTTGTCTTGAATTGAGACTCGGTATCTTGAATCTCAATAATAAGGCTCTCAGAAAGTCTTAAGGTTGTCTTGATAATTAGAATGAGCCAGTCACGGGTACAGTGCCACGCGATCATGGCCCATTCCTTTCGGAAGATAGCATCGTTCAAGAAAATGCGTAGTGCATTTGTAACTAATAGGCCTCTGAGGGCCATATTTTTAAGGAGATATTGTTTCAGTATGGTCCCATGGAGAATGGTCCGTATTCTATCTCGTTTGACTTCCGTGAGTTTTTCCCATTCGGAAGTATGGGCTATCACCAGTAAAATGGCTGAATCTGCAAACAGATTGGAGTCAGACAATATGTCAGCTACCTCTGACTCAGAGTATATCAATCCCAAATTAGATATAGTGACCACGATGTAAGTAGACACGGGAAAGTAAAATTCTTAAAAGAGCCAGGAGTGCACTCATCAAGAAAAACTCTCACAGCTGTGCTCTGCTAAGTATCCTTCAACAAAAAGAGAGGTAGGGAGAGTAGATTGACACTCTTATTCCCCAGTTATGATCAATAAACAAGTAAAGAGTGTCCTATGGTTACACTTAACCACATATAGGGAGCAAAAAAGGAAGGGTTTTAAACGGCCTGATTTAGGATGTTTAAAGAAAGCCCTCACTCACCACCTGGTGATGACATGCTTCATCATTGGGCTCCACCAAAGAGACCGAATGTCTCTTTGGTGTGCTACAATGCCAGATCTACTGCGAAGCAGGTTGGTGAGAATTAGGGTGTGTTTTGTGCAAAAATAAGCTAATGAATGGTGAGGGAATTAACCCCTTAAGTGCTGCGCACGTTCACCGGCCGACGGCACCACTACCTCTGTAGTGCTGCCGTCGGCCGTTGAACGTTCGAACTGCACCTGCGCAATGGAACATCCAGCACTGGAGCTGTACGTTCCATAGCAGTTATTAGGTTAAAAGTGGTCAGTAGTGTATCAACTGGAACTTTATTCTATGATCACTAAAGAAAGTATTTTAAAATCAATGTGTATGGAAGCAGTCCACATTTAGTTGAGTGGTAGTTTCCTAAATATCAGTCGACATGTTTCTTTCCACGAAACGGTGTAAATTTACCGGGCAAATCTTCAGGAATAGAAAGGTGTATTTAAACCCTGGCGGCATGGACGTGCTAAGGCCCACCCTTACCTAGAGACGTGAAAATGAAAATAATAAAAAACAGTGAAAAAGTGCAAAAAATTAGGAAGACAGGTAAGTCTCCTAAGTCACTCCAGGTTTTGGAGGCTTCAGGCTTCTGCACCTGAAAATAAAAGGAAAAAGACATACATGTAGAACAAGACATATATTTAGTAATTGTTCTGATGGTAACCGTAAGTCTATGGTGCTCCAAATGTGGTTCAGAGACAATAGTGGTGCGACATAGCCATATCGTTAACACCACCTTAGCCCCTGGGTTTTTAGCTACTATTCAGAGGGAAGTGCTACGTGCTATTTTGTGGTACGAGCTAGGTGTGTAGAATGGATAAAAACCGGGAGACTCCGATTTGCGATCAAATTAATGGTACAGGCAGATCGCGTCATTAAAAACATAGTTAAAAATGTCTCACTTTGTTGGTGTTTCGGAAGAACACCATGGGTCACAGGAGGGGGGTGGGAACGTAATTTGCACACCCTGCGCGTTTGTCAGAAAAAGGGGAGGAAAACATAGAGTGAGTCATTGACATTACACTCGGTACTTAGCTTAATGGTGAACCGATCGTTGTATCGTAGGTACTACTCACGCCCTCGACGCTCGGCACCCTCAGTGTACCTGCATCACCCTCTACTGGACCTCGACGATGTGGAAGCGGGGCCCCTATGCCGTATATATATCATCGGCAGCGAGGTGAGGATCATTTCCAGGATGGGTGTGGTCAAAGGAGGGGCCAGGGTTGGCGCCATACCGTGAGCCAATCACTGTCAATTGACTGTTTCGGTACGTGGTAGGCATCTAATTGCTTAGAAACCAGGAGCGTCTAGACGGTTTTCTATCTTGCGGTTGTTGAGAGACGCTAAAGCTGAAGAACAGATGTTGATGCCTGTAGGGGAATAGATAGGGTGCTGTTATGGCACTGAAGGTGTAATTCTAGTTGCCGGTTGCTGGTTCTAAGAAAGGAATTTGGCCCGTAATCAAGCCCAGTGGTGTTAACGATATGGCTATGTTGCACCACTATTGTCTCTGAACCACATTTGGAGCACCATAGACTTACGGTTACCATCAGAACAATTACTAAATATATGTCTTGTTCTACATGTATGTCTTTGTCCTTTTATTTTCAGGTGCAGAAACAACAAAGTTGAAGCCTCCAAAACCTGGAGTGACTTAGGAGACTTACCTGTCTTCCTAATTTTTTGCACTTTTTCACTGTTTTTTATTATTTTCACTTTCGCGTCCCTAGGTAAGGGTGGGCCTTAGCGCGTCCATACCCCCAGGGTTTAAATACACCTTTCTAGTCCTGAAGAATTGCCCGGTAAATTTACACCGTTTCGTGGCAAGAAACATGTTGACTGATATTTAGGAAACTACCACTCAACTAAATGTGAACTGCTTCCATACACATTGATTTTAAAATACTGTCTTTAGTGATCATAGGATAAAGTTCCAGTTGATACACTACAGACTACTTTTAATTCCCTCACCACTCATTAGCTTATTTTTGTACAAAACACACCACACCCTAATTCTCACCAACCTGCTCCGCAGTAGATCTGGCTTTGTAGCACACCAAAGAGACATTCGGTCTCTTTGGTGGAGCCCAATGATGAAGCATGTCATCACCAGGTGGTGAGTGAGGGCTTTCTTTAAACATCCTAAATCAGGCCGTTTAAAACCCTTCCTTTTTTGCTCCCTATATGTGGTTAAGTGTAATCATAGAACACTCTTTACTTGTTTATTGATCATAACTGGGGAATAAGAGTGTCAATCTACTCTCCCCACCTCTCTTTTTGTTGAAGGATACTTAGCAGCGCACAGCTGTGAGAGTTTTTCTTGATGAGCGCACTCCTGGCTCTTTTAAGAATTTTACTTTCCCGTGTCTCCTTACATCGTGGTCACTATGTCTAATTTGGGATTGGCATACTCTGAGTCAGAGGTAGCTGACATATTGTCTGACTCTAATCTGTTTGCAGATCCAGCCATTTCACAGGTGATAGCCCATACTTCTGAATGGGAAAAACTCACGGAAGTCAAACGAGATAGAATACGGACCATACTGAAACAATATCTCCTTAAAAATATGGCCCCCAGAGGGCTATTAGTTACAAATGCACCACGCATTTTCTTGAACGATGCTATCTTCCGAAAGGAATGGGCCATGATCGCGTGGCACTGTACCAGCGACTGGCTCGTTCTAATTATCAAAACAGCCTTAAGACTTTCTGAGACCCTTCTTATTGAGATTCAAGATTCCGAGTCTCAATTCAAGACAACAATCACTGGTTACAAGAAAAAAATAGATGAAATAAACAAAGAATTAAATGAGTATAAGGACAACCTCATGCAAGCCAAAGTCACCAAGTTCCAAAAGGATTTACAAAAATTCGAATTTGAAAAAGTCTATCCATACTCAACGGCCTCCTTCACCCCGCCAACAAGGAACCCAAGTAGATCTGGCGTTGTAGCACACCAAAGAGACATTCGGTCTCTTTGGTGGAGTCCAATGTTGAGGCATGTCATCACCAGGTGGTGAGTGAGGGCTTTCTTTAAACATCCTGAATCAGGCAGTTTAAAACCCTTCCTTTTTTCCTCCCTATATGTGGTTAAGTGTAACCATAGGACACTCTTTACTTGTTTATTGATCAAAAAAGTAAAACTTCATCCATTGCTGTTGATGGTTATGAAGAAGTAGAAGATTAGCTTGACCCGCTACCACCCTCCTTTCAACAGTGGCTAGCCAGACTTATAGCTGTGCATAACATTGACATAGCTATATATAAGCGGAAAGGTAGATTGCGACGTAAAAGGGGTAAGAAAATCTGGGGCCCTCTTCCACAATGGCGAGACGCATAAAACTAACCATTAGTACTATTACAAATGCTGTTCTGTATAACACCGAGATAGCTATACATAAGTTTAAAGGCAGATCGAGACGCAATGGGGTACGAAAAACCTGGATTCCTCTTACACAATTACGAGACGTACAAAACAAAACTAATCATTATAAATTGTTACAACTTTTGTTGTCTTCCGTGATACTGTGAATATATTTTGAAAATTGTTTATAATGACTATGTATGTATGACAAAAACAATGTAAAGCACATGAGGTTAATGTGTAGAATGTCTACCTGTCCCGGGGAGGAGGGGGGGAATATTTATATGTTAAAAAATAATAAAAACATTTAAAACAAAAAAACAAGTAGAAGATAAGATCGCGGTTGAAGGTGAAAAAGAGGGAGAACTTTTATTTGGGACACAAATTGGCCCTGTCCACAGCAGTGCAGTGGTACCACCCACATCCTCATCAGCCTCAGCAACATCTCAGTGGCACAAGAATAAGAGTCAGGTTGAGAGTGAAACTGCAATAAAAAAAAGTATGGCGTTGATCCTAACAGCATCTAGCATCAAGATGTCAACTGCATCAGTGGAACCAAAAAAAATTAAATTCACCCTACCATTCTCAGCATGTTTAGGTCGGAGCGACAGTACGAACGCAATTACCCAAAGGCACGTTTGTACAATGCGCAGCTGGGTAAAGTGTTAGCACTGGACCTTTTCCCTTTTTTTGTGGAAGGGGTGGGTTTTTTTGAACTTGTGACAGCCATCTGCCCAAAATGGAAAGTTCCCAGTCGGTCCTATTTTGCCAGAGTTACAATTCCAGCACTAGATTTAGGATGTGCTGGAATTGCTTGGACAAGCTTTGCAGCGTGTGCTGTTCACAGTATCCACATAACAAAAGACATGTGGAACAGTTGCCAAGTCACTGATTACATGTGCATCACTGTACACTGGATCTCTTTTGTAGGGGTTAGAGAAAAGATATCTGCAGGTGTTGACACTGCTGAGATTTTTAATGCCACTCGGAAATATGAAAATGTAGCCATGTTTGCCATTGAGAGCTCTCATACTGCTGCAAACATTTTGGAAGAGTTTAACAGCTGCAACCGAGAAGGCTAACATTTTTTTTGTTGACACGGACAACGGCAGTAATATAGTTAAGGCCATGGGCGAGGGTGGCTATTTCAGGGTCCCGTGGTTGGCGCAGTGCATTAACATTATTGTTTAAGATTCTCTGAAAAAAGAATACTGAGTCAGAAACTTACTGACCACCTGCAGAAGAATAGGCAAACATTTCAGCCATTCATTTAAAGCCTGATAGCAGCTAAGGATCATTCAACCTGAGTATAGAGTGCCAGTTAAAGAACTTATCCAGGAGGTGCCAACACGTTGGAACTCAACTTATTACATGCTTAGGGGCAGTTTTATGTTGGTCTTGCGCCGCCGTTGCGTCACCCAATGGCGGCGTAACATGGCGCTTCCCTGCGACCCATTTACAACGTGATGCATCTAGGCAGATGCGTCACGTTGTAAAGCCCTGCGCCACATGTGGGCGTTCCGGCACAGTGTGGGCATTCCGGGGCAGGTGCGCCTCGCAAAAGTGGCTGAGTGAAATCTACAAGATTTCACTCAGTCACTTTTAGGCCAATGCTGCGTCAAAACCCTGCGCCTGCTTGAAGCAGGCGTAAAGCTTGACGCAGCATTGGACAGATAGGGCACCCCCGAGCCTTGCTGGAGCTGAGTCGCGCTTGCGATGCAACTCCAGCAATGCGCCACCTTTACAGCACAGATGCGTCACGTTGGGGCCGTTTTTGCCCCATGGTGCGCCGCATTGTAAATGCGGCGCACCATGGGGAAAAAAGGGAAGCATATGAGTTGGTGGAGGGAAAAAAGAAGCATATGAGTTGGTGGAGGGTTTATCCCTTCACTTAGCTAAAAATACAAGGGTAAAAACTGACAATGTATCATACAACGTTTCTGCCACAAATCTGGATCTAAGGTACAAAGCAGTACTGAACACTAACACATTAATTCCTTTATCACAAGTGGATGTTGACAAGTACAAAACTTAGATAGCTGCGGTAGCCAGTTGCTTTCAAAAAGACCTGCTAGAAATTTGGCACGCTACTCCACCCCACAACAAGTACTGAAAGGTAGCCTGTGTTGAGTTCAACCTCGGAGCCTGAGGGCAGTGCCGTTGGCTCACAGCAGTCAAAGCCACCAACATCAACGACAAAAAGAACAGGATCAACAGCACAGGAATGGTTTCTACAGCAAGGGTATATTAGGTCCAGTTCTGATGCAAATGCAAAGGCAAAAGAGGCCAGGCAAATCGGAGCACCCCTGAGTATCGAGCAGATGGTCCAGGCCTATCTGGATGACCCAACAGAGGTCTACATTGATCAAAAACCATTTGTCCTCCCTCTGTTGATCCTTTGATTCAAACTGATGTAGCTATGTAACCCGTAACTTGCTGATTCAACTGATGTAAATAACAAAACTGTTTGTATCTACCAACCTTTGCTGATGCCCGGTGGAGCTTTCCTATGTAGCTATAGAGGAGTCTGGCCCCTTGGCCGTCACCTACCCAGCCGGTCATCTGACATTGTTTTTCTTCGTCTCCCCTTTATGTGTCTTCTTCTCTCACCCTTTGATGGAACAATGACGACGCCACCTGGGCGGATACAAAAACTGTTTGTAGCCACCGCAGAGACCGAGCAACCTTGGCCGATGCCCGGTTAGCTGTCCTATGTAGCTATAGAGGAGACTGGCCCCTTGGCCGTCACGTAACCCAGCCGGTCAACTGACATTGTTTTTTTGTTTGTCTCCCCGTCTATGTCCCTTTCCCTCCCGCTTCGATGGAACTATGACGACGCCCCCTGGGCAGATACCAAAGCTGTTCTTACCTACCGCAGAGCCCGAGCAACCTTGGGCGATGCCTGGTGGATCTGTCCTACACAGCAATAGAGGAGTCTGGCCCCTTGGCCATCACCTACCAATCCGGTCATTTTACATTGTTTTCCTCCTCTCCCCGTTCGTGTCTCCTTCACTCCCCCTCCCTCTGGGATTCTTTGATTCAAACTGTTGTAACTATGTAACCTGTAACTCGCTGATTTAAATGTTATAACTATGTATCCTGTAACTTGCTGATCCTCATGTTAAGCGCTCTGATACCTCCGGGTCTATATATATAACGCTATATAACATTTTGCAAATAAAAAAAAAAGTATAGAAAACGTTGCCATTGGCCAGTGCTCAGCAGGCTGGCTATGAACTATCTTGCTTTCCCTCTCGCAAGTATCTCTTCTGAGGGCGTTTTTAGTGCTGCTGGTGCAATTTGAATAGTGAAAAGGAACAGTCTTTCGCTCCAAAACCTGGAGAGGTTAACCATGATTAAAATGAAGCAGTACTTTATATCACCGGATTACACCATTCCTGAAGCACAGCAGGAAGAGGAGAAAAGTGATTTAGGTGACGGAAGTAGTGTGGTACAATACCTACTTCTGGGTGAACCATCAGAGTTTGAGGACGAGCTCTACTTGCCTGAGAACTAGGCCTTCAACTTGTTACTTTATTTCTTCCTTATTTACTTTTATTATTTGTGTGTGTGTTTCTGTCTTTCTGGTTCGAATCACAACAAATCCATCACAACCGTATTGTCTTTTTATTGTCGTATTGGAGTTGAAACTGTGTGCATTTATTAAAGAAGTCTGCTCCTCCGAGTCCTGCTCCATCCATCCTGACTGGCCCTAAATCCATTTCCCTCAAGCCAAGCATTAGATGAAGAGAATAGTACAAGAAATGTGTGCCTGCCTCGTCAAGTCCCTCCAAAAAACATGACTATAGCTGTCCTCCTTTCTGAGCTAAGAGGGACTGCCGCTTAAGATGAGAACAGGTAATGATGGCATACCTTGGATGCTGACTCTGAGAGATTGATGTGCATGAAGTTTACTAGTATTTTATCTACACACTAAATGTGACTCATGTCAATATTTCCCTTTTTGTTGTTTAATATCAAAATTGTACTTTTACTGTAGGCCGATCACTTGCATTTTTAATATGGAATCTGGACTCACTCGGTACACTATACACTGAGTTGGACACCATGATGATGATGACCACGTACTATACTCTTCGCAGACAGTCAGTAGGAATGGGGGTGATGGATGGAATAACTTAGGGTGTTTCATGAAGTAGCATAAAAGGTAAACAAGTCAACAACAGCCTCAGAAGACCTATATGTCTGTGTAGTGGTGGAGTTGAGTGTAGTGGTATGTCAGACAGTGGTGCATTGATTTAGTTAGTTAATTTGGCACATGCTATGTTGCTGTATATGTGTCCTCTGTCTGACTCAGTCGAAATCTAAGCTAAGTCGAGGTTGGGTGGGTGCCGTGGGCCTGCCCTGTCCTGTTTTTGTAGTAGCATGGTTAATGCTGGAAACAGATTTGACATGATTTAGCCATACCGCCTCAGAAAGTGTTCTTTTTGTTCTTCTCCTTAATTTATGCATTTTAACTCTTTTCTCTTTGATTTTTCAATATCCCTTTTTTTTTTCATCTACACTTACAGGTTGGCCTTTACCCTGTGCTATACTGGGAAAAACAACTCACACTTACCTGACCAATTCGCATCTGCCAGGCAGGCAGTGGCACCCAAGACTGATGGATGGAGCATCCATGGAAGGGAGAACCAAGAGAAATACCGAGATACATGTTCCCAATTTGACCAGAAGTAATAACATACAGTAAATTAGTATCATTCATCCTCGTTTAATTAATTTGATTCATTTTTCCTCTTCAATCATTACAACTGTGTGTTGTTGTTTATTAAGTTTGCTCTTAGTCTTTCCTTATATCCCTACAGCTATTTTTTAGGTCGGGCATTCAAGATCTATTGTAATGTTTTATGTTGACTTAAAGCCATCCCCCTGCTTTTAATTTGTTTGTTGCAGTGTCCTTCAAAAATGCTTGCTTGTCAGTGGTCAGTCCTGCCTTTTTGTCCCCCCTTTTTCTCTTCTGTTACCCCCATGCAGCAGGGACTAAGTACTGTCTCATCATGCAACAGTGCTTTGTCTGTTCTCTGGGGGACTACTTTTTTTTCTTGGTTTCCTGCTCTGTTTCTGTTTGCTTGTGTGTAGTTTTGACACTATAGCTGATTACATTTAAATGTACTTTTCCTCCCTCCCACCACCTCCTAATTCCACAGTTGTATCGGGGTACGTCTTTTGCCATGCCTCCCTCTTCCTTTGTTATATTTATTTAGGATTATAGCAATTTTCATTGTTGAAGTTCATTTGGGCATTTCTAAGTAATATTTTAGTTGGTTTGGGGCTTTGTTTTAAGGAGGATTGGGCTTGTTCTTGTTTCACTCAGGAGCCCCGGCCAACTTCAGTTTCCTTACAATGAAAACGTTTGTGTGTACCTATGTGGACTACAAATTTTAATTTCGCCTCGTGTTCCACTATAGGTAGTATAGTTTGTAATACAGTGTGCTGTTTATTTAATTTAGGTGTATTTATTCATCACGCTAATCACCGCATCCGCTTCACACTTGCCGCACGCACAGCTTTTATGGACACAGGTGCATGTTCCAAAATATGGGTGCTTATTTGTAATAATTTTCACATTTTATTTTCATTTGTGCATTTATTTATTTATCATGGTCCCTCTTCAGTGACTGCCACAGGCACAGCTTTCATGTACTAAGGCGTGGTGCCCCTTTTTTGCTGTTTTGTCAATTATTAGCTGCCGGTCTCCAGGCTGGGGTTTTCGCTTTCGGTGATGTGTCCATGAGGCCGGGTGCTTTCCGTGCTGCACAGATAGTAGCGCTGCGGCCATATTGAGCATTTAGCCAGGGCTCGGCTATGGAAAGTGGCTGCAAACAGCTGCGGGCTCCAGCGAAGTAAGCAGATTGTGATCTTGCAGCCAACCCCTCGGGCGGTGGCTGCTTCAGGGATCGAAGGAGGCGGAAACTGGGAGCAGCAGCAGTGATGCCTGGCAGGCCTTGATACTGTAATCTCTCAGTAGTTTACATACAGTTAGCAAAAGTGCAGGAGCACATTTGTTCTCTTCCTCCTGCGGACATTTTTTTTCTATCCCTGCAGCCTAGATAGGCTCATGTCCAAGCGGTGAGTGCTTGTCAGGCGCACAACGCCCATTGGACTGAAAGGGCTTCAGCCCCCCCATTGTGTGTGTCAACCTGTGATGAAAATTGCAAAAAACACGTTGATGGACAGAATGTAGAACAATGTCATACATTCACCCCAGTACAAGGATATGGGCCTAAATCCATCATTTTTTTGCACTCCACACCACCCTGGGTTAGACACTGGCTATATGCAAATCAGCTCTGACCCTGTGCCTCATGGGAACAGTCCAGTCCAAACTACCAAGCCATGTCTTTCCCAGACCGGAATCAAGCATCCAAGGACCAGTTTCAGGCTATCAGCCTTCATCAGCCTGGATAGCTTGACTCCAGTGGTGTGGAGAGCCTGGGACTCACGTCTGAGTATACCCAGCACACTCGGGGTGAAAATTGCAAAATACACAGTTGATGGACAGAATGTAGAACAATGTCATACATTCAACCCAGTACAAGGATCTGGGCCTAAATCCATCGTTTTTTTGCACTCCACACCACCCTGGGTTAGACACTGGCTATATGCAAATCAGCTCTGACCCTGTGCCTCATGGGAACAGTCCAGTCCGAACTACCAAGCCATGTCTTTCCCAGACCGGAATCAAGCATCCAAGGACCGGTTTCTGGCTATCAGCCTTCATCAGCCTGGATAGCTTGACTCCAGTGGTGTGGAGAGCCTGGGACTCACGTCTGAGTATACCCAGCACACTCGGGGTGAAAATTGCAAAAAACACAGTTGATGGACAGAATGTAGAACAATGTCATACATTCACCCCAGTACAAGGATCTGGGCCTAAATCCATCGTTTTTTTGCACTCCACACCACCCTGGGTTAGACACTGGCTATATGCAAATCAGCTCTGACCCTGTGCCTCATGGGAACAGTCCAGTCCAAACTACCAAGCCATGTCTTTCCCAGACCGGAATCAAGCATCCAAGGACCGGTTTCTGCCTATCAGCCTTCATCAGCCTGGATAGCTTGACTACAGTGGTGTGGAGAGCCTGGGACTCACGTCTGAGTATACCCAGCACACTCGGGGTGAAAATTGCAAAAAACACAGTTGATGGACAGAATGTAGAACAATGTCATACATTCACCCCAGTACAAGGATCTTGGGCCTAAATCCATCGTTTTTTTGCACTCCACACCACCCTAGGTTAGACACTGGCTATATGCAAATCAGCTCTGACCCTGTGCCTCATGGGAACAGTCCAGTCCGAACTACCAAGCCATGTCTTTCCCAAACCGGAATCAAGCATCCAAGGACCGGTTTCTGGCTATCAGCCTTTATCAGCCTGGATAGCTTGACTCCAGTGGTGTGGAGAGCCTGGGACTCACGTCTGAGTATACCCAGCACACTCGGGGTGAAAATTGCAAAAAACACAGTTGATGGACAGAATGTAGAACAATGTCATACATTCAACCCAGTACAAGGATCTGGGCCTAAATCCATCATTTTTTTGCACTCCACACCACCCTGGGTTAGACACTGGCTATATGCAAATCAGCTCTGACCCTGTGCCTCATGGGAACAGTCCAGTCCGAACTACCAAGCCATGTCTTTCCCAGACCGGAATCAAGCATCCAAGGACCGGTTTCTGGCTGTCAGCCTTCATCAGCCTGGATAGCTTGACTCCAGTGGTGTGGAGAGCCTGGGACTCACGTCTGAGTATACCCAGCACACTCGGGGTGAAAATTGCAAAAAACACAGTTGATGGACAGAATGTAGAACAATGTCATACATTCACCCCAGTACAAGGATCTGGGCCTAAATCCATCGTTTTTTTGCACTCCACACCACCCTGGGTTCGACACCGGCTATATGCAAATCAGCTCTGACCCTGTGCCTCATGGGAACAGTCCAGTCCGAACTACCAAGCGATGTCTTTCCCAGACCGGAATCAAGCATCCAAGGACCGGTTTCTGGCTATCAGCCTTCATCAGCCTGGATAGCTTGACTCCAGTGGTGTGGAGAGCCCGGGACTCACGTCTGAGTATACCCAGCACACTCGGGGTGAAAATTGCAAAAAACACAGTTGATGGACAGAATGTAGAACAATGTCATACATTCACCCCAGTACAAGGATCTGGGCCTAAATCCATCGTTTTTTTGCACTCCACACCACCCTGGGTTAGACACTGGCTATATGCAAATCAGCTCTGACTCTGTGCCTCATGGGAACAGTCCAGTCCGAACTACTAAGCCATCAATCAATCAATCAATCAATCAGTGACACTTATAAAGCGCGCTACATACCCGTGGGGTCTCAAGGCGCTGGGGGGGGGGAGCCGCTACTGCTCGAACAGCCAGGTCTTCAGCTTCTTCCTGAAGGAGAGGTGGTCTTGGGTCAGGCGCAGGTCGGTCGGGAGGGAGTTCCAGGTCTTGGCGGCCAGGTGGGAGAAGGACCTTCCTCCTGTAGTCGCTCTTCGGATGCGGGGGACGGCGGCGAGGGCGTGGTTGGCTGATCGGAGGTGGCGTTTGGGAGCGTAGAAGTTGACTCGGCTGTTGAGGTAGCTCGGGCCTTGGTCGTGTAGGGCTTTGTGTGCGTGGGTGAGGAGGCGGAAGGTGATTCTTTTGTTGACGGGGAGCCAGTGAAGGTCTCGCAGATGTCCGGAGATGTGGCTGGTTCGTGGGATGTCGAGGATGAGTCTGGCTGAGGCGTTCTGGATCCGCTGGAGTCTCTTCTGGAGCTTGGCGGTGGTCCCGGCGTAGAGGGCGTTGCCGTAGTCCAGTCGGCTGGTGACGAGGGCCTGGGTGACGGTCTTCCTGGTCTCGGTGGGGATCCACCAGAAGATCTTCCGTAGCATGCGTAGGATGTTGAAGCATGCCGAGGAGACGTTGTTGACTTGCCTGGTCATGGAGAGGGAGGAGTCCAGGATGAAGCCCAGGTTGCGTGCATGGTCTGTCGGTTTGGGTGCGGTGCCCAGGGCGGGAGGCCACCAGGAGTCGTCCCAGGCGGAGGGAGAGGAGCCCAGGATGAGGACCTCCGTCTTGTCCGAGTTCAGTTTCAGGCGGCTGGTCGTCATCCACTCGGCTACCTCTTTCATCCCTTCGTGCAGGTTGGCTCTGGCGGCGGCGGGGTCGTTGGTCAGGGAGAGGATCAGCTGGGTGTCGTCGGCGTAGGAGATAATGCTGAGGTTGTGTTTGCGTACGATGGCCGCGAGGGGGCTCATGTAGACGTTGAAGAGGGTGGGGCTCAGAGATGATCCTTGGGGGATGCCGCAGATGACTTCGGTGGCCTCTGACTTGTACGGTGGTAGGCGGACTCTCTGTGTTCTCCCGTCGAGGAAGGAGGTGATCCACTCCAGCGCCTTGTCCTGGATTCCGACGTTGCTGAGGCGCCGTACTAGGGCCATGTCTTTCCCAGACCGGAATCAAGCATCCAAGGACCGGTTTCTGGCTATCAGCCTTCATCAGCCTGAATAGCTTGACTCCAGTGGTGTGGAGAGCCTGGGACTCACGTCTGAGTATACCCAGCACACTCGGGTGAAAATTGCAAAAAACACAGTTGATGGACAGAATGTAGAACAATGTCATACATTCACCCCAGTACAAGGATCTGGGCCTAAATCCATCGTTTTTTTGCACTCCACACCACCCTGGGTTCGACACCGGCTATATGCAAATCAGCTCTGACCCTGTGCCTCATGGGAACAGTCCAGTCCGAACTACCAAGCGATGTCTTTCCCAGACCGGAATCAAGCATCCAAGGACCGGTTTCTGGCTATCAGCCTTCATCAGCCTGGATAGCTTGACTCCAGTGGTGTGGAGAGCCCGGGACTCACGTCTGAGTATACCCAGCACACTCGGGGTGAAAATTGCAAAAAACACAGTTGATGGACAGAATGTAGAACAATGTCATACATTCACCCCAGTACAAGGATCTGGGCCTAAATCCATCGTTTTTTTGCACTCCACACCACCCTGGGTTAGACACTGGCTATATGCAAATCAGCTCTGACTCTGTGCCTCATGGGAACAGTCCAGTCCGAACTACTAAGCCATCAATCAATCAATCAATCAATCAGTGACACTTATAAAGCGCGCTACATACCCGTGGGGTCTCAAGGCGCTGGGGGGGGGGAGCCGCTACTGCTCGAACAGCCAGGTCTTCAGCTTCTTCCTGAAGGAGAGGTGGTCTTGGGTCAGGCGCAGGTCGGTCGGGAGGGAGTTCCAGGTCTTGGCGGCCAGGTGGGAGAAGGACCTTCCTCCTGTAGTCGCTCTTCGGATGCGGGGGACGGCGGCGAGGGCGTGGTTGGCTGATCGGAGGTGGCGTTTGGGAGCGTAGAAGTTGACTCGGCTGTTGAGGTAGCTCGGGCCTTGGTCGTGTAGGGCTTTGTGTGCGTGGGTGAGGAGGCGGAAGGTGATTCTTTTGTTGACGGGGAGCCAGTGAAGGTCTCGCAGATGTCCGGAGATGTGGCTGGTTCGTGGGATGTCGAGGATGAGTCTGGCTGAGGCGTTCTGGATCCGCTGGAGTCTCTTCTGGAGCTTGGCGGTGGTCCCGGCGTAGAGGGCGTTGCCGTAGTCCAGTCGGCTGGTGACGAGGGCCTGGGTGACGGTCTTCCTGGTCTCGGTGGGGATCCACCAGAAGATCTTCCGTAGCATGCGTAGGATGTTGAAGCATGCCGAGGAGACGTTGTTGACTTGCCTGGTCATGGAGAGGGAGGAGTCCAGGATGAAGCCCAGGTTGCGTGCATGGTCTGTCGGTTTGGGTGCGGTGCCCAGGGCGGGAGGCCACCAGGAGTCGTCCCAGGCGGAGGGAGAGGAGCCCAGGATGAGGACCTCCGTCTTGTCCGAGTTCAGTTTCAGGCGGCTGGTCGTCATCCACTCGGCTACCTCTTTCATCCCTTCGTGCAGGTTGGCTCTGGCGGCGGCGGGGTCGTTGGTCAGGGAGAGGATCAGCTGGGTGTCGTCGGCGTAGGAGATAATGCTGAGGTTGTGTTTGCGTACGATGGCCGCGAGGGGGCTCATGTAGACGTTGAAGAGGGTGGGGCTCAGAGATGATCCTTGGGGGATGCCGCAGATGACTTCGGTGGCCTCTGACTTGTACGGTGGTAGGCGGACTCTCTGTGTTCTCCCGTCGAGGAAGGAGGTGATCCACTCCAGCGCCTTGTCCTGGATTCCGACGTTGCTGAGGCGCCGTACTAGGGCCATGTCTTTCCCAGACCGGAATCAAGCATCCAAGGACCGGTTTCTGGCTATCAGCCTTCATCAGCCTGAATAGCTTGACTCCAGTGGTGTGGAGAGCCTGGGACTCACGTCTGAGTATACCCAGCACACTCGGGTGAAAATTGCAAAAAACACAGTTGATGGACAGAATGTAGAACAATGTCATACATTCACCCCAGTACAAGGATCTGGGCCTAAATCCATCGTTTTTTTGCACTCCACAACCTGGGATGAGACAGCTTGCCGGGCACACACACATCTGCACCCAAGCACTTCACAGGTCTTTTAAAGACCTTTTGGTTGTAATTGATGCTTTGATGTCCCCACCCCCTGCTTAGGGCCCCTGCAGCTCGACTCTGCCTTTTGCTTCAAGAGTCAGCCCCCCCAAAATCTTTCCTTACCCCCCCTGAATTTGACTCTAGTTGCACCTCTGGTGCTTGTACTGGAGTAGATGTGTGCTGGGCAAGCTCTCGCAGGAGCTGCACACTCACTATCACACCAAAGTCAATGCTGGAACTCTGTGCAAGAAGCAGAATGAGCTCAAAGAGCCGAGGCCGAGCGCGATGCACAGTACGGCGATCCCCTGGGTGAGCCGTAACTGCACCTGCCTGTCACCCTGGCTGTTCCGGCTCCATGCAAGCTCAGACTAATGTTTAAAACAGAGGAATGTGATTCATAAGCTCCATTTATTTACTTTTTTCCACACCTTTCCTTTTTCCAAAGAACCGTTTTGCCACGTAAGGCTTTAATATTGCCAAGATGTACTTCATATGCTAATACAGGCAGCCCATACATCCTTTCTCTCATAGCCATCTTTTTCTGGTCGTGCCACTTTGCACATCTCAGGTAAGAACTATTGAGATGTTTCTTTTGTCCACAAATGTTTGCCATTTTTTGTCAGCTGAGAAGCTAGATTATGCATGGAGAGAAGTACATCTGTGGGGTGGCCAATTCCATAATGTTTTCATTTCCATCTGTTTTTTTGCCTAATATTTCCAATGCCAGAGCTCCCCAGGGTTTTTGGGAAATAATGCCAAGGTGTCTTCGGCATGACTATGATCACGCACAAACAGTGTCCCCCGTCTTTCTGTGGCTTAACAGCTAGAGCAGCTGACTTTGATGCTGGGGAACCAGGCTCAAGTCTGGTGGGAGGCTCAAACATCCTGTGATTTCTGGCAAACCACTTAATATGACAGTGCCTAAAAATGAATGTGTCCATCTGTAATGCAACTAGCGCTCATGTAAAGTGCTCAGGACCCTTCGGGTTGAGTTGGCGCTATATGAAACTGTAAAAAAAACAAAAACAAAGGCCAAGGTAGCCAAATGAACCAGAACTTACTCTCTGCCTTGCCACTCAGGCCATTGTTTTCATTCAGTGGTTGCATTTCTAGTTTATTCATTTAGCATCAACATACCTCACCAAACCCTGTCCCTCAAATGAAAGTCACATATAAAACCAAATGGGAAATAAAGTAGTGTCAGTGATTTAAGAATCATTCTGCCATATTACCAACACTCGCCAGCAGATATGTTCAATTAAAATACTGTTTGCAAAGGTGAATCGTATTAAAAAAATAGCAGGATTAATTTATCTTAAAGTAATCCTAATGGAGGGGTTATGTCCTATATTGGTGGCCAGATCCGACGTAAATAAAGTTTTATAAAGAAGAGAATCTGGCTGCCATTTTTACCATGCTGCTTTTTATTTAAGCAGACTGAGGGCCAATATATATATAATCCTTGGTCCTGGCTTAATTATTTCACCAATATTTCAACATTTTAATGTGACGTTTATACTATTTTTCAAGTCTGAAATGGAATAATACATTGTTTTGTTCAAACAGATGAAAATAATTTATCTTAAAAGGCACTGAAAACAAAACAAAAAACCCACATCAGCTAGGTTGCGTATGTTTAAATTCTTAAATAAAAAAACAGTTCCTTTTGAAATAACTTTCCTTTCACTCTATATTCCTGTCTCTATGTCTCTCCCGTCCTTCCTATATTCCTGTCTCCATGTCTCTCACTCCCTTCCTATATTCCTGTCTCTATGTCTCTCCCTCCCTTCCTATATTCCTGTCTCCATGTCTCTCCCTCCCTTCCTATTTTCCTGTCTCCATGTCTCTCCCTCCCTTCCTATATTCCTGTCTCCATGTCTCTCCCTCCCTTCCTATATTCCTGTCTCCATGTCTCTCCCTCCCTTCCTATATTCCTGTCTCCATGTCTCTCCCTCCCTTCCTATATTCCTGTCTCTATGTCTCTCCCTCCCTTCCTCTATTCCTGTCTCCATGTCTTTCCCTTCCTTCCTATATTCCTGTCTCCATGTCTCTCCCTCCCTTCCTATATTCCTGTCTCCATGTCTCTCACTCCCTTCCTATATTCCGGTCTCTATGTCTCTCCCCCCCTTCCTATTTTCCTGTCTCCATGTCTCTCCCTCCCTTCCTATATTCCTGTCTCCATGTCTCTCCCTCCCTTCCTACATTCCTGTCTCCATGTCTCTCCCTCCCTTCCTATATTCCTGTCTCCATGTCTCTCCATCCCTTCCTATATTCCTGTCTCTATGTCTCTCCCTCCCTTCCTCTATTCCTGTCTCCATGTCTCTCCCTTCCTTCCTATATTCCTGTCTCCATGTCTCTCCCTCCCTTCCTATATTCCTGTCTCTATGTCTCTCCCTCCCTTCCTATATTCCTGTCTCCATGTCTCTCACTCCCTTCCTATATTCCGGTCTCTATGTCTCTCCCTCCTTTCCTATATTCCTGTCTCTATGTCCCTCCCTCCCTTCCTATATTCCTGTCTCCATGTCTCTCCCTCCCTTCCTATATTCCTGTCTCCATGTCCTGCCCTCCCTTCCTAAATTCCTGTCTCTATGTCTCTCCCTCCCTTCCTATATTCCTGTCTCTATGTCTCTCCCTCCCTTCCTCTATTCCTGTCTCCATGTCTCTCCCTTCCTTCCTATATTCCTGTCTCCATGTCTCTCCCTCCCTTCCTATATTCCTGTCTCTATGTCTCTCCCTCCCTTCCTATATTCCTGTCTCCATGTCTCTCCCTCCCTTCCTATATTCCTGTCTCTATGTCTCTCCCTCCCTTCCTCTATTCCTGTCTCCATGTCACTCCCTTCCTTCCTATATTCCTGTCTCCATGTCTCTCCCTCCCTTCCTATATTCCTGTCTCTATGTCTCTCCCTCCCTTCCTATATTCCTGTCTCCATGTCTCTCACTCCCTTCCTATATTCCGGTCTCCATGTCTCTCCCTCCCTTCCTATTTTCCTGTCTCCATGTCTCTCCCTCCCTTCCTATATTCCTGTCTCCATGTATCTCCCTCCCTTCCTATATTCCTGTCTCCATGTCTCTCCCTCCCTTCCTATATTCCTGTCTCCATGTCTCTCCCTCCCTTCCTATATTCCTGTCTCTATGTCTCTCCCTCCCTTCCTCTATTCCTGTCTCCATGTCTCTCCCTTCCTTCCTATATTCCTGTCTCCATGTCTCTCCCTCCCTTCCTATATTCCTGTCTCTATGTCTCTCCCTCCCTTCCTATATTCCTGTCTCCATGTCTCTCACTCCCTTCCTATATTCCGGTCTCTATGTCTCTCCCTCCTTTCCTATATTCCTGTCTCTATGTCTCTCCCTCCCTCCCTATATTCCTGTCTCCATGTCTCATCCTCCCTTCCTATATTTCTGTCTCCATGTCTCTCCCTCCCTTCCTAAATTCCTGTCTCTATGTCTCTCCCTCCCTTCCTATATTCCTGTCTCCATGTCTCTCCCTCCCTTCCTATATTCCTGTCTCCATGTCTCTCCCTCCCTTCCTATATTCCTGTCTCCATGTCTCTCCCTCCCTTCCTATATTCCTGTCTCTATGTCTCTCCCGTCCTTCCTATATTCCTGTCTACATGTCTCTCACTCACTTCCTATATTCCTGTCTCTATGTCTCTCCCTCCCTTCCTCTATTCCTATCTCCATGTCTCTCCCTCCCTTCCTATATTCCTGTCTCCATGTCTCTCCCTCCCTTCCTATATTCCTGTCTCCATGTCTCTCCCTCTCTTCCTATTTTCCTGTCTCCATGTCTCTCCCTGCCTTCCTATATTCCTGTCTGCATTTCTCTCCCTCCCTGCCTATATTCCTGTCTCCATGTCTCTCCCTCCGTTCCTATATTCCTGTCTCCATGTCTCTCCCTCCCTTCCTATATTCCTGTCTCCATGTCTCTCCCTCCCTTCCTATATTCCTGTCTCCATGTCTCTCCCTCCCTTCCTATATTCCTGTCTCCATGTCTCTCCCTCCCTTCCTATATTACGGTCTCTATGTCTCTCCCTCCTTTCCTATATTCCTGTCTCTATGTCTCTCCCTCCCTTCCTATATTCCTGTCTCTATGTCTCTCCCTCCCTTCCTATATTCCTGTCTCCATGTCTCTCTCTCCCTTCCTATATTCCTGTCTCTATGTCTCTCCCTCCCTTCCAATATTCCTGTCTCCATGTCTCTCCCTCCCTTCCTATATTCCTGTCTCTATGTCTCTCCCTCCCTTTCTATATTCCTGTCTCCATGTCTCTCACTCGCTTCCTATATTCCTGTCTCCATGTCTCTTCCTCCCTTCCTATATTCCTGTCTCCATGTATCTCCCTCCCTTCCTATATTCCTGTCTCCATGTATCTCCCTCCCTTCCTATATTCCTGTCTCTATGTCTCTCCCTCACATCCTATATTCCTGTCTCCATGTCTTTCCCTACCTTCCTATATTCCCGTCTCCATGTCTCTCCCTCCCTTTCTCCCATCTAGTCTCTGTCAGAGGCCCCACTCCCCATGTCATTATTTCAATCCCTCCCATTCTGTTTTCTTATATACCTGGCCCTAGTGGCTCTATTAGCATCTACCAAACAATGCTCCTAAAATGTATCTCATTTGGAACCTCTCCACTAGGTCATAAATAGAACACCTCTTAAACACTGCATGGAAAGCATCATATGAACAAAAATACTTTGCATGTTCGATAGCCAAGTACTAAAATTAAAGAATTTCTTTCGTCTTTTTAAGTCCATATGGATCTTGAACAAATCATGTTACCCATAGCAAAGCACGTGAGATGGCATTGCACACAATTGTAAAATGCTAATAATTAAAAAGTGCAAAAAGCTTTGTTTTTAAGGCCCTTAATACTTTGCTTTGCCCAAGATTACAAATTGTGGTGGAGTTCAAGTTCAAGTTCAGGAATTTATATAGCGCACTACTCACCCAGAGGGTCTCAAGGCGCTTGGGGAAGGGGAACATTATTTATCGAATAAGTGGGAAGACACAGGTGCATATTCTCAAGCACTCATTTCCGAGTTATCGGCACTTTAGCGCAGCAAAAGTGGTGAAAGAATCATCGCCCCATTCACAAGCTGGTGCAAACTGCCCGTATCGCCAGTTTCCCCCGATAGCTCCCGCAAAAAACATGGCCACAGATGAGAGCGACAAATAATGCTAATGATATGCAGAGTAGGCATTCCCATGCAAAAAAAAGCAAAAATAACACTTTTCAACATTCTCAACGACCAGCCAGATCTAGTCAAGTCAAGTCAAGTCATAAAATTTATATAGCGCACTACATACCCAAAGGGTCTAAAGGCGCTTAGGGAGGGGAGGAGGATTATTTGTCAAATATCCATGTTTTAAGTTGCTTTCTGAATGCTAGGTGGTTCTGGGTAAGGCGAAGATAAGTGGGAAGTGAATTCCAAGTTTTAGCCGCCAGGTATGAGAAGGATCGACCTCCCATGGTGGTCTTGTTGATGCGAGGTACAGTGGCGAGGGCTTGGCTGGAGGATCGTAGTTGGCGGGGGGGGTGTAGAAGGACAGTCGTGGGTTGAGGCATTCTGGTCCGATTTCGTAGAGTGCCTTGTGTGCGTGGGTCAGAAGTCGGAAAGTGATCCTCTTATTGACGGGTAGCCAGTGGAGGTTTTTCAGGTGATTAGAGATGTGTTCGTTACGCGGGATGTCTAATATGATCCTGGCTGAGGCGTTTTGGATTCGTTGGAGTTTTTTCTGGAGTTTAGCGGTAGTACCTGCGTAGAGGGTGTTTCCGTAGTCCAGACGGCTCGTGACCAGAGCGTGGGTGACTGTTTTTCTGGTTTCGGTGGGAATCCACCAAAATGTTTTTTTGAGCATGCAAAGGATGTTGAAGCAGGATGATGAGACGGCGTTGACTTGTCTGGTCATTGAGAGTGAGGAATCCAGGATGACGCCCAGGTTCCGTGCGTGGTCCGTCGGGATGGGTGCTTTTCCAAGGGCTTCCGGCCACCAAGAGTCGTCCCATGCAGAGGGGGATGTACCTAAGATGAGGACTTCTGTTTTATCTGAGTTCAGTTTCAGACGGCTGTGTTTCATCCATTCGGCAACTTCTTTCATTCCTTCGTGTAGGTTAGTTTTGGCGGTGCAAGGGTCATTGGTGAGTGAAAGGATCAGTTGAGTGTCGTCCGCGTAGGAGATGATGTTGAGGTTGTGTTGGCGGGCGATGGCCGCGAGGGGGCTCATGTATACGTTGAAGAGGGTGGGACTGAGTGAGGATCCTTGTGGTACGCCACAGATGACTTCAGTGGCCTCGGACTTGAATGGTGGAAGGCGGACTCTCTGGGTTCTTCCGGTGAGGAACGAGGTGATCCATTCTAGTACTTTTCCTTGGATTCCGATGTTTTTGAGGCGTTGTAAAAGGGTGCTGTGGCAGACTGTGTCGAAGTCTGCAGAGAGGTCGAGGAGGATGAGGGCGACTGTGTCTCCATTGTCCAGTAGAGTTCGAATGTCATCTGTTGCTGCGATGAGGGCGGTCTCAGTGCTGTGTTTTGCTCGGAAGCCAGACTGTGAGGAGTCGAGGGATTTGTTGGTTTCGAGGAAAGTGGCGAGCTGGTTGTTGACAGCTTTCTCAATGACTTTGGCCGGGAAAGGAAGGAGCGAGATGGGGCGGTAATTTTTGAGTTCGGTGGGGTCCGCTGTGGGTTTTTTCAGAAGGGCTGTGAGTTCAGCGTGTTTCCAGTTTTCCGGGAAGGTGGCAGAGTTGAAGGAGCAGTTGATGACGTCTCGGAGGTGTGGTGCTATGATGGAGTCTGCTTTGTTGAAGATGTGGTGAGGACATGGGTCTATGGGGGATCCTGAGTGGATGGAGTTCATCAGGCGGATGGTGTCCTCAGTGGAGATTGGGTTCCAGTCGTTAAGGGTGTTCAAGGGGGGTGAATGTTCAGCATATGGTTGGGTGGGTTGGTCTCCGGGTTGGTTGTTGAAGCTGTTGTGGATGTCTGCAATTTTGTTGTGGAAGAATAAAGCTAGGGAGTCGCAGAGGGCTTGAGAGGGGGTGATGTCGTTGGAGTTGGCCGAGGGATTGGTGAATTCCTTGACGATGTTGAAAAGTTCCTTGCTGTTGTGGGCGTTGTTGTCTAGTCGATCCATGAATGCTGTTTTTTTGGCCTTTCGGATTAGTTGGTGGTGTATGCGGGTGGCGTTTTTGAAGGCGTCCTTGGTGCTAGATGAGACCCAAAAACAGAAGATATGCAGCGATAGCAGTTTGGATTTAACACCTGCCTTTTACTATCAATCAATCAATCAATGACATTTATAGAGCGCGCTACATACCCGTAGGGTCTCAAGGCGCTGGGGGGGTGGGGGGGGTGCCGCTACTGCTCGAACAGCCAGGTCTTCAGCTTCTTCCTGAAGGAGAGGTGGTCTTGGGTCAGGCGCAGGTCGGTCGGGAGGGAGTTCCAGGTCTTGGCGGCCAGGTAGGAGAAGGACCTTCCTCCTGTAGTCGCTCTTCGGATGCGGGGGACGTCGGCGAGGGTGTGGTTGGCTGATCGGAGGTGGCGTTTGGGAGCGTAGAAGTTGACTCGGCTGTTGAGGTAGCTCGGGCCTTGGTCGTGTAGGGCTTTGTGTGCGTGGGTGAGGAGGCGGAAGGTGATTCTTTTGTTGACGGGGAGCCAGTGAAGGTCTTTCAGATGTCCGGAGATGTGGCTGGTTCGTGGGATGTCGAGGATGAGTCTGGCTGAGGCGTTCTGGATCCGCTGGAGTCTCTTCTGGAGCTTGGCGGTGGTACCGGCGTAGAGGGCGTTGCCGTAGTCCAGTCGGCTGGTGACGAGGGCCTGGGTGACGGTCTTCCTGGTCTCGGTGGGGATCCACCAGAAGATCTTCCGTAGCATGCGAAGGATGTTGAAGCATGCCGAAGAGACGTTGTTGACTTGCCTGGTCATGGAGAGGGAGGAGTCCAGGATGAAGCCCAGGTTGCGCGCATGGTCTGTCGGTTTGGGTGCGGTGCCCAGGGCGGGAGGCCACCAGGAGTCGTCCCAGGCGGAGGGTGAGGAGCCCAGGATGAGGACCTCCGTCTTGTCCGAGTTCAGTTTCAGGCGGCTGGTCGTCATCCACTGGGCTACCTCTTTCATCCCTTCGTGCAGGTTGGCTCTGGCGGCGGCGGGGTCGTTGGTCAGGGAGAGGATCAGCTGGGTGTCATTGGCGTAGGAGATTATGTTGAGGTAGTGCTGGTGTGCGATGGCCGCGAGGGGGCTCATGTAGACGTTGAAGAGGGTGGGGCTCAGGGAGGATCCTTGAGGGACGCCGCAGATGACTTCGGTGGCCTCTGACTTGTACGGTGATAGACGGACTCTCTGTGTTCTTCCGTCGAGGAAGGAGATGATCCATTCCAGCGCCTTGTCCTGGATTCCGACGTTGCTGAGGCGCTGTACTAGGGTGCGGTGGCAGACAGTGTCGAATGCCGCGGAGAGGTCTAGGAGGATGAGGGCCGCTGTTTCTCCGTTGTCCATCAGGGCTCGGATGTCATCGGTGGCGGCGATGAGGGCGGTCTCGGTGCTGTGATTGGCTCGGAAGCCGGACTGTGAGGGGTCGAGGGATCCGTTCGTCTCGAGGAAGGCGGCCATCTGCTTGTTGACGGTCTTCTCAATGACTTTGGCTGGAAACGGGAGGAGCGAGATGGGGCGGTAGTTCTTGAGTTCGGTGGGGTCCGCTGTGGGTTTCTTGAGAAGAGCGCTGAGTTCGGCGTACTAGTGTTAAGCAGGACGACTAACTGCAGTATGAAAGGGAGCCCAGCTCAGATCCACATCTGATGAACAACACATGACATGGAGCCAATGATCATGCAGATTGGAGACCCAAGAAGACCAAAACACCCACCGCCAAAACCCCCGGGACCCCCCCCAACGGACCACCCCCGGACTACCATCGAGGCAGCACAGAACAGGACAGCAGATGTTCCAAAAATGACATGGCCCCCAGCCACACAATGGCAAAATGTGTGGATAGGTGGGAACTAAGTATTTGTGAAGGAGGCAAGTCACCCATGAATAGGAATGCACACAATGCCAAGTGTGGCGGTGATGTGCTGGACAGACCTCAGTGTGCAGAGCACAGACCGGTCCATGTGGACATATACTGCTGGTGTTTGTAGTGTTGCGGCCAGTGCACGAAACCATGTTACCTCAGGCAGTGGTGAAGAGCTTGGACATGTAGCTAAGTCCCGTATCCCCTATAAGTGAAAATGTTGCAATGTAGCATGCACCCGGAAGGCGGGCTGGCAAAAACGGAGTAATGAAGGAGCAGAAGGCCACTTGGGGTCCGGGATCATACATGCCAAGTGTTGTGTGTATCAGTATTGCCACAGCAGGAGCCAAATGCCTAGCCACATTAGCTGCACTAGTTCAGCCAGGCATGTACTCTACATCTGTGTCCGCCCTATCCTTACCATAGGCCTACACTCACGTGGCCCACCATCTACAACGGCCAACATCACAGTATCGTCGTCAGGCTTGTGGACATGTGCAGACAGGCATGACAATGGTGTGTCTTAGGAGTTCAAGCAATGCAACTGCACAGTGCACACAAGTAAATAGGCTCAGGGGGAGTGAGCAGCAGCTGTGAGGCAACGTAACACACAGTGATGCCGCTCATATTCTTTGAACTAAGCTGCTGCTGGATGGACGCATTTTTGCCAGATTACGTAAATCACTTGAATGGCCGTAACAAAAGACTCCTACCGACGGGTGGGAGTCGTTTAAAGGAAACTATTGAGGCTCCAACCGGCTGGAGGAGAATGGAGAGGTTTTAATAATTAGCCACTCCCTGAATAAGAAGCCCTTCATACTTGCAGATGTATTAGAGAATATGCACTTTGGCTGCCTACTCTCCCCTCCTGTCCTGAAGAAGACCCACCTTGACGCACTGTACATTTTGCGCTACTAACGGGCTTGAAACCTCAACGTACCACATATGTCTGCACAGTGCTCATGATCACAGTTTAACTTATCAATGGTCCTGAAGCATATGTGCAAACATCATAAGGACAAACAGAAACTCTTTTCCTCTTTTTGATCGCACGTTTATTTGTCTTGTATATAGTGTACTGTCAACATCACCAACTTTTTATTGCAATCGAATTTGTAAATTGTGACAGCCGTGAATATTTGATGCTTATTTCTGAAAACATTATTGAATTCTAACTTTGGTGTGTGTCATGTTTTTTTGTTCTTCTTTCTCAAATCATTGGTATGTGTTGCAAGTAAGCTTTATGCTCCTTGAGTACTCAAAAGCAATTAAAACTCAGACAGAACCAATTGTTTTGTTTAATAAGCTCATATGCCACATGCAAGACATGTCAAACATGAATCCAAAAGTCACTCACATTCAAAACCCCACCCCCAACAAGTCACATTACATTGCCTAAATGCAAGCAGATGACAAACTAACATTGGAATGAAAGCTCCTTTGTTTGAACTATCGGATGGGAGCACATCTGCACCTCCGACCTCGGAATTGCATGTGCCTGGCACCCCTTGACAGATACCATAGCAGCTGATGACAACTTCCACACTGTGCACAGCTCTTAGAAGGAACAACGTATACACACCCCACAGACAGAAGTCCTTGCTTGAAGTTATCTTGCATGGAATGCCTTCACACTTGCTCCAACACAACATCCCAGGCGTACAACTGTTGCACACTAAAACAACTCATTGATCTAAGATGTGGCATTTCATCCACAGAACTGGCGCTGGTCAGCTCAGTGCCTGCTTCACCCAGAGCCACTGGCACAATGGCCGAACATCCCGGACACATGCCCACCCCTGTCACATGGAACTGTACCGTGAATGTATGCTGCATTTACTGGGGCACTGCCATTGGCAGTCATGCGGATCAGTCACCGGCTAGCTTCCGCCATGCCAACGTCACCTGCGTTCAGCCTGTGTTGCATTGTTGATCGTGCACATTCGAGTGGTGCATGTCTGCCTATCCAACATGAAGGTAGCTGAACTGGATTTTGACATGTGTGTGCGCCCCCTGTCGGCCCATGACCAGGAGTGTCACTGTGATACCCGTTAATGGGATGCCTTGATAATTGGCTTACATGCTGGCAGCTGAACCTTGCACAAATCCTTGTGTGCAGTGACCACATTGAACTGCTCCCCTATTGGGCTGTAGTGCAAGCTGGTGAAAGGGGGTGGATGCAGCACATCTGTCTGGACCTGCTAATGGATGAACTCACCGTCCTGTTTGATGAAGTCAACAATGACCTCATGTTGGAAATGTTAGCCTACGAAGCTGCAATCGCTTTCATGGATGAGTAACTAAGTACCTGCAGCCACAACAGATTGGAACAAATTGTCCTGATACTTTGTTGCATCTTGGTGATCTGGTCACATATCCCACAACAATAGTGGACATGGCTGCATTCGCCTGGATTCCGAATTAATGAGCGGAAAACAAAGCGGCTTAACACACACCTTTGAAAGGTGAGGCACTCCCCCAGAGTGGACAGCAGCGCTTGGCAACGTTCCTCATTCTGGCATACTGCTGCATTGGTCTGCATGGGGTGGCACTTATCTTAACTGTACTGACATGCATATGCTAATAAGTGTACACACTTTCACTTGTATTCAACTGAGATGAGTGTTGATTTGAATGACAATGTGTGTCTCAATGCCTATCTGGGTCATGACCATACAAGCACATTGATAGCAGTACCCAGGGAGTGCCTTCTTGTGGAATCACGTCCCCACATTAATCCATACTTTCACATGGCATCTAGTTTGTCTCCCATGTGGTCGAACCCCACCCGCAGCTGGTCAGACATCTCCTCATGGCATCTTAACACATAGCGTTGGAATGCCATGTGTTGGTTGTGTGGGTCCTGGGAGGCAGCTGTGGTGGTGGGTATTTCCTGCTTTGTGGTCTGTGCAAGGGGTAGGGTCTCATGGATCCAGCTGGGCTTCGCTGCTCCTGGAGGTGGGGAGCAGGAACAGTCCCAGACCTGTTGCAGTGCATCAGTGTCGATGTTTGGGAGGTCCTCTTCATCATCAGTGCTGAGTATATGGGTCTACTCTGCAGGAGGTGTTGATTCTCCCTCTGGAAAGTGAAGGGGAAATGCAGATTTGCATTGTGTTAACATGTATTTTCACGCATTGCACAAGTTTACTGTCAGACTGCATGACAATGTACATTGTGACTGTTTATGAGGTGACGCCTATTTGAAGCGGGACACTTGGCTCTCTACGCCATTGGGATGTGAGGTTGTAGCTGTACATTGTCATCTCACAGTTTCCTGCTATGCCACATGCGAATGGCCATGTTCTAAACTCAAGTGGCAGCAGTTGTGTCCTCTGTTCTGTTGTGAAAGTGTTGCAGTTTGTACCTCATTGTTGTGAACGTTGGGGTGCTCTGCACCTTATCCTTTGCAGGCAGTATGCCTTTCACTTCTGTGCTTATGCAGTGCTGAGATGTTGCAGACTTGGGTAAATTGGGCTCTTGGTCGGAGTTGTGACTCTTGGGCATGGCTTGTCCACAGTAGTGCTAAACTTACTTGTGCATATGTGCCATTATGCCTATCTCCCCCCATCCCACCAGTCCATGTTCGTTACTAGGCCTGGGCGGTAAATTCCGTTCCGCTCACGGAATTTGCAGAATTTGGGTAATTTCACATTACACGGAGAATGCGAGGGTGCCTAAAATTCTGCGTTTCTCGACTTTGCGAAATATTTTGCTTGTTTGCATTCTCAAAATGCGTTTTCGCAAGCTAGTTCCCCCCGAGCATGCAAACAGCAATTGCAAATAGGAAAAAAGCAGCGCGAACAAGCAATTCAACGTGTTCGCAGAATTTCTGCATGTTCGCTGAGATTTTTTACCGTTTCGCGGAGATTTGCGTAACGCGATTACACAAATTCTGCCCACCCTTATTCGTTACTCTTCCTGTTGGTGTTGGCTCAGGCCATGTGTTCTACAAGAGTTTTTGGATATTTTTGTACTAGTGTACATTGATGACATTTTGATCTTTTTGCATTCCCTTTCCGAACATATTGAACATGTGCGACAAGTATTACAGGCATCACGCGAAAACCAACAATTCGCCAAGATGCAAAAATGTGCCTTTCATGTTACTACAGTTCACTTTTTTGGGATTTGTAATTTCACCTGAAGGTACAAGCCATCCTCCAATGGCCAGCATCCAGTTGCATGAAAGATTTCCAACGTTTTCTTGACTTTGCAAATTTCTATTGGTGCATCATTACAGACTTCTCAAAAGTGGTTGCCCCATCACCACTCTCATTCATAAAGGTCAAAACTTCTGGTGGAGCCGGGAAGCAGAGCAGGCTTTTCAACATCTGAAAGAGGCCTTTACTTCTGCACCTATTCTTTTGGATCATGACTCAAACGAACCCTTCTATCTAAAAGCTGATGCCTCGAATATTACTCTAGGTGCTATATTATCTCAAAGACACACAGACACAGTGCAGCTCCACCCATTGGCTTTTTTCTCCCGAAATTTGCAGCGGCTGAAAAGAATTATACAATCTTCGATAAATAACTTTTGGCTGTCAAGGCCCCATTTCAGGAGTGAAGCCATTATCTTATGGGCACAAAAAAAATCCAGTCACTATGTACACGGACCACAGGAACTTACAGTTCTTCAAATCAGTCATGCCCTGGCAATTACGCTGGTCAATGTTTTTTGCAGATTTCTCCTTTGTGATCACATTTCGACCCAGGTGATAGATTGAAAAGGATGACGCTCTTTCCCGACTCACTCTATAGGTGGTACAACCAAATGAAGCTCCTTTTTCATTGGATAAAACAAACGTTGTGAACATCAACATCACAGAGGTTTCATGGTTGGAATAAATACAACAAGCCTCTGCTCAGTTTGATCAAGAAAAATGGATTAAGGAACACTCCAACAGAGACGAGGTAGAGGGTATGTTCTACTATCAAAAACACTTGTTTCTAACAAAACAAGATTTTCAACCCCAAGCCTTGGGGTGGTGTCATGACCACTTTCTGTACATCATCGAATCACAAAAACACTTGAGTTCCTGCAAAGCGATTATTGGTGGTTGAACATGTGTTTTGATTGCCATCAGTACGTGAAAACATGCACCAATTGCGCTCAAACTAAACTAGAACTATAAAACCAACTGGGCTTGCCTAATCCTCTTCCATCACCACCATCACCTTGGCATTCAGTATCTTTATATTTAATATTTGATCTACCTCAAAACCAAGAATTTACATTGATCAAGGTGGTAGTCAACCTGTTAACTTAATTGTATAATTGCTTTCCAACTAAAGACATACCTAATGCCTCCCATCTAGCTAATCTGTTTTTACAACAAATAGTACGCCTCCATGGTTTACCATCATGTATCATTTCTAACCGTGAGCCGCAATTTGTTCCGTACTTCTGGGGAGCATTTTGCAAATTACTTAACATTTTGGTGAAACTCTCTTCCGCCTAGCACTCAGAGTCTTATGGGCAAATGGAAAGAACAAACCAGAAGATCAAACAGTTATTACCAAAGTATGTTACCGAACAAGAGCAATGGGTCGATCACCTTTGGTTAGCATAATTTGCCCATAACAATGTAGTAAATACATCTAGTGGATTCTCACCCTTCTACGCTCTATATGGGTATCATCCTAGATCTTCCCTGTTACTAACACAGCATGCACTCTTTCCTAAACCTTTAGGTCAAAAATACGGATTACAACCTCAGGTTCTCAAAGAATTCAAAAAGAACTTGACAGGTGCAAAACTATTGTGCAAATAGTACGTGGACAGAAAGCGACGTTTAGCTCCTCCTTACCAAGTGGGCCGCCAAACACTTACTCTTAAAATGGCCTCGTAAATTTCACCCATGATACATCGGTCCAATCCCTATTCTGAAACGATATCAGAAATCAGCAGTATGCCTGGCCTTACCGGCTCACTTAAAAATTCAACATACCTTTCACGTGTCCCTTTTAAAATCCACTTATCCAAACACTTGTCACCTCACTCCTCCACCTCCAGTGAGTGCTGAGGATCACTTAGAACATGAAGTAAGTTCTATTTTAGATTCTCATTGAACCAGAGGCACTTTATGTTACCTGGTAGCTTGGCAAGGGTATGGCCCACAGGAATGCACCTGGGAGCCACTATCTCATGTCCATGCTTCCCAACTGTTGCGCATATTCCATCAGCATAACCCCTCAAACCCTGCCCTGTCACTGGGCCTTGGAAGGGGTACTGTCAGGATCCATTGGACTGCCCACCACCTTCCGCACTCCAACAGTAGTGGGGGTGCTATTCAGACTGCCCATCACCATCCGCACTCCAGCAGTAGTGGGGGTACTATTCAGGGTGATCCCCAGGGCGTTAGGCACATTTCTCTAACTTCCATCCTACCTTAAAAGACTGTCTGTCAGGTGGGGAATCCTAGCAGGTTCTCAACACATGCCTCTTGCCCTCGGTTCATCCCATCTTTTACCCCCTATATAACCTGAGGAAGAAAAGCTGGCTTATATTTCTTCAATTCTCTGCTCTTATATGTGGTGTTGTTTTCCTTATCTTTGTTTCCAAGGCCACTCCAGATCTCGACTCAGCAATATACATGACTCAGCACCCTCCGTGACTCAACAACCCTTAGTGACTCAGCAACCCCCATGACACAGCAGCCTCCATTACTCAGCAACCTCCATGACTCAGCAGCCTCCGTGCCTCAAAAAGCCTCCATGACTCAGCAGCCTCCATGACTCAACAAGCCTCCAAGACTCAGCAACCTCCATGAGTCATCATCCTGGCAAAAGGTATTTAACTCTAAACCAGGCTCATCTTCAGTGCTTTGCACTGAGTTTCCTTTTGAAGATCCTGCGGTGTGAGAGCTCTTCTCTGCAGGTGCTGGTCGTACAAGACCTTTTCCATCCTTGCTGCTACTACTCGCAGATAAGTCTAAATCCTTCTTGGGCTACATTTAACCCTTGTGCTCATTGGAATTCAATTGTTTTGACTCCCGGCTCATTTCTGGTTATCAGGTAGATCTTGAGTTTACGGCGCCCAAAACTCTTCGCAGTCAGAGACTTCCTAACTTTATTTCCTATTTCAAAGTTCCCTCTTGTTCCCACTCAGCTTACTTTATGCTACTTGCATGGATTTAGGTCAATTCCTCCTCATACCATTTATTTATTTTTTGCATAGTTTTTGCTGATCGAAGTGTATATTATTATTGCAGTGTTAATTGTTATCCTGTAAAAACGTTTTTTCTCGTGTAAAGAAGGTCATGGTAAAGCTCTCTTGCCTTGGACATACTTCAGCTGAAGGATACAGATTATGTTTTATCTCATTGAAATCAGAATGCGTTGTGTGCTTATATGTAATCTTCAATGGCCCACCATTGTATGAGTGTGTATTTATCTTTGGCGCAATATTGTGTGAGTGTGTATTTAGCTTTGATGCCATATGGTGTGAGTTTAGTTCTGATTTATTCTAATCTTTCTAAAAAAACTCTTTCATCGTGACCCAATGCAGAAGTTTATGCATGATATATGTAATTGAATATTTGTGTTCTTATTGATGTCTTTTACTACTGCAGATTGTTCTGTGACACAGGATTTGTTTCTCTACCAGCATGAACGTGCACCAGTTGTTGCTTTCTTTATTTTAGCTTTTTGTTTTAACTAATTATGTTAGTTTATTGTTTGTTCCCAAACTCCCTTTCCTTAAGATCATCGAATGAGCACTGGTGTCTCTGGTTCAGTGTTCGTCGGAGGATTTCTGGTGATAGTTGGGGTCAGCTGCCTCTGCAATTCCAGCAGAGAGAAGAATGTGTTCCAACGTTCCTCTTCCCAGATTGGTTCCTGATACCTACTCGACCTGGTAGACAACCAGATTACAAGGCTTGGTGAGTATTAATTATTTATTTTGTTTGTGTTCTACATTGTTAATATTTTATTTCTGAATAGCAAGCTTCTCACACTCAAAGGTAAGTTATGTTTAATTTACACAGGTATATTATTGTGTAATCCAGTTTCTAGTTTTTGCTAGGCAGGTGCTCAGCACTACCTAAGCATACTTGTCATTGGCTTTGCTTTGGCTGATTAATTAAGAAGACATTGTAGACTGTTCTTTTGTCACCACAGTGAATCAGTGAGTAGTGCATTCACTTTGAGACTTTGTTTTTGTAGCTCGTACTGTTCCAAGTTATTTATTTCACAGCGTTGCGCAGTATGCAACTATGCATTGCAAAGAAGGAGACTGAGTTGATCCATCAAGGGATTTGAGAAATGGGAATAGGATTAAAGGACATTCTCTGCAATGCATTAGTTTAAAATGGTTTTGTTGAGGAAATTTTGACTAGGTATTTAAGGATCAGTATGTGCAATTAAGTGATAGTCACTAGGCTTTAAAGTTATGTTATGTTATGTTATATATTGTCTTTTATAGCGCAAGGCTACTCAAAAGGAGTGTCCCGGTGCTTTTATTAAAAACCGGTAGCAGAGTAACACAACACAGTGCTATAAAGGCAAATCAACAGAAACAAAGAAACAGGATAAGCAGCCTAGAGGGCAAAAAGCCAAGTTTTAAGGCCCTTCCTAAAGGTAAGCAGATTAGTGGCACCACGTAAAGCCAGAGGCAAAGTATTCCACCACTGTGGCGCTAGCAGCCTAAAGGAGCGGCCTCCAATACAAGCCCTTTTTACTCGCGGAACCACCGCAAGAAACGGAGATTCAGATCTTAGAGATCGAGCCGGATGGTAGAAGGCAAGTCTCCTTTGAAGATACTTTGCTCCCACAGCATGAAGAGCCTTGTAGGCCAAGGTCAAGGCCTTGAAAACTATCCGCTTCCAGATAGGCAGCCAATGGAGCGACTGCAGAAGGCCAGCAGCACTGGCTCGCCTATTCAGGCCATAAATGGCCCTCGCGGCCGAGTTCTGGACGACCTGCAGCCGCTGCAAGAGATATTCCGGCAGGCCCAGATAGAGGACGTTGGAATAATCCAGTCTTGAGCCAATCAAGGCCTGCACTGTCATCTTCCTGTGCTCCTCTGCAAGTAGAGGCAGAAACTTCCGGAGCATCTTGAGGAGACCGAAACATGTTCCCGTTAGACCAAGGATCTGAGATCTTAACGTCAGACCCTTATCCATCTTGACCCCCAGGTTCTTAGCCAACTGGGACGAACAAGACGGGGGGAACATATTCACAGGCCACCATGTCTGCCAATCCGGATCAGATGGACGGCCGGATCTGAGTTGCACTTGAGGCTGTTCAGCTGGAACCATTTAAAAACAGCCCCAAGGCACTCACGGATACTCTCTCCATCAAAATCTCCTCCTTTCCTGCACGAAAAGAGGAGCTGGGTATCATCGGCGTTAGATACGATCTGGGCCCCAAAAGACTCCGCCAATGCCGCCAAAGGGGTCATAAAGATGTTAAAAAGAGTCGGCTCAACACAGAACCCTGCGGAACTCCGACTCCCAAAGGCGGCATCACGGCCGAGCTAGGTGAGGCCCAGACCATTTGTCGAAGTATTGCTGTAGGGGATCTTTTCTAGAGAAGTGCAATGTTACTGCGCTTGCTTGTCATCAAAAATATGTTCAGATTAACTGAATCACTAATCTATTTTTTTAATTGTCTTCATTTCTTACATCAGCACCCAAGGGCAAGAAGAGGGACATTCAGGTGGAGAAAGGGCAGGGAGTACCTGGTCAGCTGGCACCCTCTGCCAGTAAGTCCTATTTTTTATCATTAATATTTCCCTAATGTTAGGCTTTTGGATTGTTGTGGGCTCAGTGTAGAATCTTGGGGTATTGAAATGTTGGTGCTGTCTATCATGAAATTGCAGGCACAGTAAGTTAGTATTATAAATACAATTCACCAGTTATAAAACTGCTACATATAGAGGGATCAAGGCAATACAATACCGCACTTAAGAACCAAATAAGTTGGTCAAGTTATTAGTTTAAATGTGGTGCACCGAACCAGGAGTACAACCCCTCTCTACTACAACTTGAAAGCAACTTTCAAAACAACATTTATCAATAGTGGTCCAGCACTCACAACATTATAAACAATATGTCCAGTAAATGAGAGTTTGGCATATATTCACCAATGATTTATTCTGAAGGTACATCTGAAAGTATGATTCACTACGTAAATCACTGCATCTGACAAAAGTATCTCAGTTCAAATATTCTTTATTCATTTCCTTCATTTAAGAAACACCATTGAATAGTGGTTATAGTAGACAACCAGTTTTGTCCTACATGGACTTCTTCAGGTCTCCAATGTGTTGACCCACACATACGCCAGAGACATTTCTTGCAATTTTCACACACAAACTCAAATTATCATACTAGACAGAAGGATTCAATACTGAAAAATCTCAGAACATATTCCCAATTTCTAACAACAGACTTTTATACACACATTTGTTGTGAGTGGGTGGGCTCATGCAGCCAGTATGGGCTATTGCTTAGAAGATCCTGAAGTAAGTTGATGTTGCTTTCAACACATTTGCCCCACCAACTGTGGCATCAATTGATGGTGTAAATTGAGCCACACCTCAATAAATCACACCCCAGGAGAAGAGGCTTGGGGGTTTGATGAATGGATGGGAAGGAGGAGTTGAGCAAAGGTTTGCTGAAGACAAACACTACACATGGACAACATTCATCTGGGCAATGAGCAGTACATCATTTGACATCAATTTGTTGTGGAAGGAAACAAAGAAATGAGTATGACAGAGTATAGATACATTTAGTGCACACAGTCCTTTCCCTGAGAGCCAAGTTATCAGATATCTAAATGCTGTGTCTTCTAAGTTTGGGAGTGAACCCACCCACCCAGTTCTCCAAATATGATTGTCAAAAGAAAAGTTAAAATCTATTGCAAAATTAGGTGGTGCATCTGCATCCTCCTTGGAAACGTCCACTCTTTAGTGGTAGTCTGGACTGGCCCAGTAAGTAAGCAGGAGTGTTGTTGAGCTTAGCTTTTGCCTTTCGTTCATGCAGGAGACTAGAAGAAGGGCTGTGGATTGTAAAAAGTATATTTTAGAGTCAAGGAGAAGGAAAGAAGGAGGGTAAGTTTCATTAGCAGTGTGTCAAGAGTACTCAGAGGCAGAGATAAGAAAACAAGAGGGGGACTCAGAGTTTCACTTTAGCCACAAGTTCAACACATAAATACCACACATGCACACACTACACATATGTACATACACACACACTCTCTCACACCCCCCCCACACACACACAGCAGCATTTCATAAAACACCTCTCTCTATTCAACATAGCTGAGTAATAGGCTTTAAAATCTAAGTTTACCTTAGACCTGAAGCAATAATGTCTTGCTTATAGCTATTGATGAGGAAGTTCCAAAGTGATTCCCTCATCCTACTAAGTCCTCACTCCGAGTAACTCAGTCCCAGACCAGTCATCATCATGCGCATGCAAGATAAACGTGTAGTGCACTGCTATTGAGGAACGAGTAGAGAAACAGAATTGCAGTATTTTGCATAGGTTTTGTTTGTTACCTTAAGGGACTATTCTGGTCTTTGAAGAACCAGAAAAAGGCAGAGGACCCTGCAAATAAATCGGACTAAATGTGAACGGGCGGATTAACTACAGGAAAAAAATGTTCACCCATTGCTCAGGCCCCAAGCATTGCAAATCAATAACCACCTAAAGAAATTTCCTGAATAACAGTTCAACACACCAACCCTCACTGTCAGTCTACACATCAATCATCACTTGCGATCAGTTGATAATCTTATTACTTACTAGTACATTGGTTGCCTGTTCGAATCCAAGCATGGTGGAAGGTGAACTGTCTCCCCTTAAATGAATGCAACAGATTGGAATTTGGCAGTCTTGTCAATCAAATGGTTATCTGGGGTAGCCTTCCTAGGTAGTACTAAAAGCAAAAAGGATCATAGGAGTGGGCAATGCAGGCTAAATAATGTGTGCAAACTAACTTAGTGAACTCCAATCTCTTCCAGGGAAAAATTATAACAATTCACTCAGGCCCCAAACATTGCTAATCAATCAATAAATCAATCAGGGAATTTTGTATAGCCCAGTTACTCACTGGAGGGGGTTTCAGGGTGCTAGGGTCGCATGGGGCCCCTCCACAAGTTCCCATGTTACAGTTCAACATTCCACCTCACTGTCTGCTACCATCACAGGAATTGTCAATCATCATCATCACTCACACAGTCACACACTCACCATTGCAATAGTTGGAGCTACCCCTTCCAATCCAAGCATGGGTACATTAGGTATGAGGTATTATTCTCTGATGCTAGCAACACATTGGAGGAGTAGTGTGGCTCTGGCTCACTGGTTAGAGGCGGCAGACCCAGAAGCGGAGGTCGGACCGGGACCAGGGTTCAATTCCCGATGCGGCAGGGTGTTGGGCCAATGTCAGCGTGCTCGATAAATCTAGTCTTCGGTGTCACTCTAACCATGGGTACCAATCAGCGACTCTGGGCAATAGCTTGCTTAATCTCCACAAATGGCCCCATCAACGTCGGGGATGCCTGGCTTCACCTTGGGGGTGCCCAGTAGGGACCATCTCACAGGGAAAGCCAGGACGGGTTGCCCAGAATTATACAGCGCCAGGAAACCTACTGGTAGCAGTGCGCTTTACAAGCTCAAATACATTTACATTTACATTTACAATTTGGAATTGACAGGTAATCTTTAAATATTCAATGATTTTCTGGGGCAGAACTTCTAGTGCTAAGTGATTGAAAAAGGCATAGACAATCGGCATGCGAGGGCCAAGCCTATTTCATGACATTGTTGAATGAATTGAATTGAATGGCGATTTATATTGCGCAAGACAATAACCCGCAGGTATCAAGGCGCCTAACAAAATGATCAGAGAGTGGTCAAAGAAGGAGACAGGAAACCTTACATATATGCTTGCCGAAAGAGAAGAGTTTTTAGAGCAGAGCGGAAGTGCTGTAAAGATGGGAGAGATCTCAGGTCCAGGGGAAGGTCATTCCACCACTTAGGAGCAAGAGTGGAAAAGGCTCTGCCACCCCATTTGGCTCTTCGTACACGGGGGGCTGTCAGACGCAATTTCCCAGAGGAACGCAAGTTCCTTCCAGGAATATAGTGGGAAATGATGGACCCAATCCCTGTGTCTCTATTTTTGGCAATGGCTCTGCAGGTCATGCATAGAACTTTGAACCGGAAACGGTGTTCTACCGGCAGCCAATGCAGCGTTTTCCTGGCTGCAGTGGCCGAAGAGCGTCTGGGGATATCCAGGACAAATCTAGCTATGGCGTTTTGGACTACCTGTAAGCGCTGCAGCTGGCCTTTATTAAGCCCAGCATATAGTGCATTACAGTAGTCCAAGCGCGAGCCGATGAGAGCAACAGCTATTTGTTTCCTTGCCTGCAAGGAGAGATATTTCCTGATCCTTCGTAGGGTGTGAATCAGACCCCAGCAGGTGGAGATAGTTCTGCTCACCTGACTGCCTAAGTCGAGTGCAGGGTCTATCAGCACCCCGAGGTTCTTGGCAGAAGTTGTAGGGGAAGGGCATGTTCCTAGTGAGTCAGGCCACCAGTTGGCTGACCAGATGTTTTCTTTCCCCCCGAACACCATCACCTCAGTCTTCTCCCCATTCAGTTTTAGAGAGTTCTGAATCATCCAATGACCAACCACCTCCATACAGGATCAAAACTTGGAGGCGATTAGTTCATCTGAATGGGGAAGAGAGACGAGGATTTGAGTGTCGTCTGCGTAAGAGACTACCTCCATCCCGAAAGATCTTATTAGTTTGCTTAGTGGGGTAACATAGATATTAAAAAGGGTCGGGCTAAGTGCTGACCCTTGAGGGACCCCACATAGCGCAGATCGGGATGGAGATAGGAACTCCCCCAGCTTGACTCTTTGTTCCCTCCCCGTGAGGAAGGAGGTCAAAAGATCCAGAGCTGCGTTCTTCACCCCCACCTCCCGCAGCCGAGATGTAAGGACTGAGGGGGAGAGGGTATCGAAAGCCGCAGTTAGATCGAGCAGGACCAGGAGAGAGGTCTGGCCCTCATCTACTGTCGTACGGATCTTATCGAGCACGATGGTGAGGGCTGACTCGGTGCTGAATTCTCTCCTAAATCCATGCTGGGAGGGATCTAGGCATCCCGAGCTTTCCACAAAAACAGCGAGATGCTTATTAAGATGTGCCTCAAGCATCTTCGCTCTGGCAGGGAGCAGAGAGATAGGCCGGAAGTTCTTTAAGACCCCCGGATCCAGAAAGGCCTTTTTCAGCAGGGGTTTTACTACCGCCTTCTTCCATTCTATAGGGAAGATACCGTCTCTAATGGCTAGATTAATTACCTCTAGCAGCAGAGGTAGGAGGGTATCCCTACACTGCTTGATGACTTTCAGTGGGCAGGTATCCAAGGGAGAACCAGACTTGGTCTTAGTTAGCAATAGCTCAAGATCTTGCAAGACCAACGGGGGAAAAGGGTCCAGGGTGCTTGAAGGGGAGATTTCTGTGGTGGTTAAACTCATCTCTACCCCGGATGTGGATGCACTGAGACCAGCTCTTTGTTCCTCGAGGGCCAGGTGGATATCCTGGATTTTAGTGTGGAAGAAGGAGGCGATCTTATCACATAGATTCTGTGAAGGAATGACAGGGTCAGGGGTTTGCAGTTTGACCAAGGAATCAACAGTTTTAAAGAGCTCCTTCGGGGAGGAGAGCGAAGTGGTCACGGTAACAAAGTATTCCTGTTTAGCCTGCACAATTTCAGCTTTGTATTTTTTAACAAGGAGTTTATGAGCTTCCTTGTTCATGAGGTCCCAACTAGCATGCCAAAGCCTCTCCTTTCTCCTCACTTCTTGCCTAAGGAGCCTAAGGGAGTCGGAGAACCAGGGGGCAGATGGTCTCTTTCTGGCTCGGCGCCGAGGTTGTACTGGGGCCAGTTTATTCAAGGCCTCGGTGGTGACCTGTTCAAAGTGAGCGACTGCAGTCTGTACGTTATCTAGGCCAGTGATAGCAAGGCTTGCAGCCCAGGGCTTGAAAGAATCGCTATTGACATTCCTGAAGTTTCTGGCAGTCTCCATTAGGTGGTTCCCTTTATTACCGGAGTCCATCCTATGATATTTCAAAAGAAAAGGGACCGCCAGATGGTCAGACCAGGAAAGATGAATCGGGGCCTTAGTAGTCAGACGGGGGTCATTGGAAAAGATACCATCCAAAGTGTGTCCTGCACGATGTGTGGCTCCGGTAACACGTTGCGTGAGCCCACAAGATTCCAGGGCCTCAGTGAGACGGGAGGTATCAGAGAGGTCAAGGTGGTAGTTAAAATCACCCATGATGGAGAAGTTATCTCGGCCAAAATAGGGTTCAAGGGACTGGAGGAGGTTGTGCGTAAAGTGGGTTCTCGAACCGGGGGGTCGATAAACTAAGATACCGTTGAAGAAGGGGCGTTGCGCTTTCTTTATTGAAAAATAAAATGCTTGAAAACTGTCAGGAAAATCGGGTATGGGAACAGTATGGCATTGTAGGTGATCTTTGTAAAGGATCGCTATCCCCCCTCCCACTCGTCCCTGTCTATCGAGTCTGGCCAGGCAGTACCCTTCAGGGACCGCCTCGATTAGATCAGGGTCAGATGAATCCTTGGCCCATGTTTCGGTCACAAGCACTAGAGTGGGCGTTCTATCCAGTACCATCTCCTTGAACATGACCTTGTTCATGACAAGGGAGCGGGCATTAACCAAGATGCCCTCTATTCCTACTGTGTTAGGACTAGATATGATGGGATGGATGGGGGCAGAGTTAAGAGGCCTAGACGTGGAATAACAGCCACATCGTAATGGGAACAGAAAGTCATCCGGTTCATGGGAATGTGAGCAGCGTTTTTTACTAGGTTTTAGGGCCAGCATTTGGCTAAAAGAGTAGCTGCAAGGGAGAGAGAACATTTGACCAGAGTCCAGAGGCCAGCCATCCAGCGGGTCCTCAGCGCGGACGGGCGCAGACGGGCAGGACTCTAGCATGACTCCGGCGCGTCCGCCTGTCGCGTCCGCTACGCGGAGAGTAAAAGTCTCTTTTTATAAAGAACTAGAGCGCGTCACAGCGCGTCTCACCCCCAAGATGGCCGCCGTGTTTCCCTTTGCCTACTCGGGACCTGCTCTCAGCGTCAATACTCAGCTGAGAGCGGCCCGAGTAGCGGAGGCGGTGAGAGAAGCTTCTAAAACACTTCTTCCCACTCTCATGAAGGAATTGCGGAGGCCTCTTCAATGCACACTGGTCCAACTGCACTCTGGCAATATATGTGACAAAAAAAGTGGTGGTGCAGCATAAACCTTTCCACTATCTTTTTTTTTACTAAGATAGAAGTTTAACAAGAAATAATTCAAAAGTTCTATGCAGCACTGACATTCATTTTTGAGAAAGTAGAGTTTGTTCTCAAACTCAGGTGGTTCAACCAGAGGTTGATTAGCTAAAACATTTGATTACATTTTGGACTAACCAACTGCCTCCTCCTGTGCTGCTCTTTCAGGAATGGTATAATTGTGTGATATAAAATTTTGGTTTAGTTTGATCATAGTCAATCTCTCTACATTTAGAGGCTATAGACTGGCTCTTCCTTCCGTAAAAACCACACCAGCTGCACTGAAAACATGCTCAGAATACACACTGGTGACAGGACAAGCCAGATATTTTATTGAGCTCTGGCTATTTGCACATCTTCACATACCTATACATCAATGAATTTCGAATATACATAGTTTTCTTTTGAATTATCTACAAACTCCTGGAACATCCTGTGAACGGTCATTGGTACTGGCACTTGCTCAATGTAATGTAATGTAATAGCACATTTGTAGAGTGTAAACTGTCACTCCGGGAAACTTCATGACGCTAAATGGAACCCAGGGATGAGAAACTAAAAATCTGGTTGACTGCTGACTGTATGAGAAGGGACTCAGACCAGAGTTTTGTAGAGAGTGTCCGATGGACTGAAAATCCAGGTTTTTAGGACTTTCCTGAACTGGGACTCAGATGTAATCTGGTGAAGCTGTGGAGGAAGTCTCTTCCATGCTGTTGAGCCTATCACTGCAAATGATTATCCTCCCTTCGATGCCAATCTGAAAGCTGATATTTTTAACAGATTGGCATTTGCTGATCTTAAACTTCAGGAAGGAATGTAACGCTTAAAATGTGTATGAAGGTATTGAGGGCCCAAAGAGTGGAAGGCCATAAAAGTGATAAGAAGAACCTTAAAAAGGACCTGTTTATGGATTGGCAGCCAGTGGAGTATATCTAGCGCTGCCGATGCAGATGACTTACTGAGCCACTACAGTACTAGTCATGATGCAGCATGCTGGACCATTTGTAGCCTATATAGGACTGATTTATTAGTCCCTACCTAGAGGCTATTACAATAATCTAGCCTAGATGTAATAAGGGTTATGGTCACTGTTTGCCTTGCTGAAAAGGGAATGAGGTCAAAAAATGCCTTTAGCCTTTTTATAAAATAGAAGCTGGTTCTAGCCACTGCCAAAGATTGCTGTTTAAATGACAGAGTAGTGTCAAATAGTATTCCCAAATTCCTGACCACATTTACTACATTTGGAGGAGGGGTGGTGTTTGCTGTCCACCAAAGTTTGGGCGAGAACATTTTTTCTTAGCCTAAGGGTAAAATTTCATATTTTGGGAGGAATTACACTTCAGGTGGTTAGTATTCATCCAACTGAAAGTTGCAGTAAGGCTTTTGTGGAGGTTTTCTTCTGCCTGTGTGGTGTTATTCTCCATCACCAAGATTAGCTGCATATCATTCGTATATGAGATGGGATCTATATTAAAGGACGTTATCAGCTTGATCAGTGGGGCCATATAAGCATTAAAGAGGGTCGGACTAAGACTTGATCCTTAAGGTACCCTTGAGATAAGTGCTTTTTCTTGTGACTTGTATTGAACAAGTGTGATCACTTGCTTGCGATCTTGCAGGAAGTTCTTTATCCACACCAGAACAATACCAGAGATGCCAAAGGATGAAAGGCAGTCTAAAAGGATGGCATGTGAGACCGTGTTGACAGCAGCAGACAGGTCTAACAGTACCAGTACAACTCTTTTTCCCTGATCCATAGCTGCTTTAAGGGTTTCAGCCGTATACAATAATGCAGATTCTGTGAAGTGTTGGGCTCTAATGCTGGACTGATTGGATTGAAGCAGATTTGCTTTCTCCAAATATGTTGTAAGTTACTTATTTGCAAATGTGTCTGTCATCTTACACAGACTTGGTAGGAGGGAGATGGGGCGCAGATTGGACAGAGTCGCAGGATCTGCAATTTTTTTCTTTTGGAGAGGCTTTACAGCTGCAAGTTTCCAGTCTTCCGGAATCTTGGCTTGAGAAGGAGAGAAATTTATTATATTGTTTATATTGGGGTTCACAATATCAATGAGAGTGTATAATAATATTAGGGGACAGGGATCAAAAGGGGAGCCAGATTTAATAACCAGAATCACCTGGCACGATTCTTCCAAGGAAATTGGTTTGAAAGTTTGCATACAGACTCTATCCAGACCTGCAGACAACTCATTATTAATCAAGGAAAGAATTGGAGGGGGGAATATCTTTTTGTAGTATATGAACTTTCTCTTCAAAGAAATCTGCAATATCATTACAAAGACTCTGAAAGTGGGGAATCTCTTGTAAACTTTTAGGGATCGTAAATTGATTGACTATCTTGAAGATCACTTTATGGTTTGCATTGGTGGTTTTGATTGCGTAGGTATAATAGGCTTTTTTGGTGGTTTTAATCAGAGCATGATATTTCCTGAGGGCTGCTTCAAAATTGTTAAGCTCTATCTCATCATAATTTTGGGACCATCTCCATTCTAGTGACCTGACATGGCTTTGCAATTTATTCAGGGCTGGTGAGTACCATGGGGCAGAGGGCTTCTTATTTGGTCTGATGTGATGTGGAACCGGGGGAACCAGCCAATCTTTCAGGCTCAACCTGTTTTGCCATTGCTACTGGACTTGATACCTGCCAATTGAAACCAATAAAATGCAGAAGTTGGGTCCAGTCATTCTGTTGTTGTTGTTGCTGGTGTTCTGGTTGATCGTGTTGTTGGCTATTGTGAGACAAGACCACCCTCACTCGAAGATGAAGGCCACACCCCAGAACTGTGGGTGGGACTTGAAGTTCTAGCTGTTGTTCTTCCAATTCTCCAGCTTTCTCTACAATCGACCTCTTGTATTGTAAAAAATCCCCTTCAGGAAAAGGAATGAAAATGGGCAGAAGTTGTTTGTACCATGAATCAAGTAGTGTGGCACAGATGTACTCTTTGGATCTGATGAGGTGATGTTGCAGCCATGTATTACAAGCCTTGTTTAGGAATAAGGTCTCAATCAAGGAGTTTGCTTCTGTGTTTTCATTCATACCTGCAGGGGCTAACCTTCCAGGCACCTTCTTTACCTGGTCCACTAGGAGATGAAACAATGGGATAGGTTGGACCATCGTGCTGTCCTCCTTGCTAAAGTCCTGTGTGAAAACTAAAAAAGGGAGTTGCATCTGTGTCAGGTGTTTGACTAGGCCCCATTTGTCTGCATCCATGGTCATAGCTTTTCCAACTGCATCCCATACTCTTTGAATGACAGGGTCATTCATCTTTTTGTGCTGCTCAAACAGGTGTTGGTACATGTAAAAGGTTGAGTTTGAGGTTATTTCAGGGTCCTGTGTATGGCCCATTGCATCAACTTGTTGTTGATAGATTTTCCTCAAAAAATAAGCCACAGTTAGCAACATGTTAACCCCCTGCAGAAGAATCTACAATAATTCCAGCACTTCTTTTAAAGCTTGGAACCAGCTGCGGATTATTCAGGGTAATAAAAGAGCACCAGTCAAATTCCTGCAACAGGAGGTGCCAACACGTTCTTAATAAGCTAGTTAATAATCAATTTTTCTTAAAAACATCCATTTAGACACTTATTTAAACATTTATTCTTCCATCCACCTTTAAAAATACATATATAAAACATATTTATTTTTCAGAAAGACACACATTCACTGGATGGTGTCATCAGTGATGTCATGAGTGATGTAACTGACCATGTCATGAGTGATGTAATATGTGACATCATCAGCAGTGCATTGCAGGCGTGCAAGTTATAGTGAGTCCAACTAACTATAACGTTGGAATTTCAATGGTTTTATGCCAGTAAAATTTCCAGGTAACTATAACTGGTGTGAAACCTATGGTTTTTTTCAGTGAATTTAATAGGTTTTTTAAATGCTAATTCCTAACTATAACTGGTGTGAAACCTATGGTTTTTTCAGTTAATTTCATAGGTTTTTTAAATGCTAATTCCTTTCTATATCGAGTTTGTAACCTACGATTTTTTTTATTTGCTGTTTTGTGTGAGTATTAATTAGTATTATTTTTTTTTATAATAATATTTTTGTAATTTTTTTTTTATCATTTTTTTTTGGGGCGCTCTGGGTCCGCGCACCGGTAAGCTCTCCGGAAAGCACACCCAGAGCGCTACTTGCGTTTGTGTAAAAAAATATGAATGAAAAGTAAATATTAACGCAAGACATTTAGTACCATACTTATAAAAGCAATATTCTTTAGAACACTCTGGGACATTCTGTCATTGGGCTATAGTTGGGCTACATCTGGCTGATATTTGGGCTACATTTGTTTTTTTTTGTCTCTGGTGGCCATACAGAGCTTTTGGATTCCACCCAGTGTCATACGCTGATGATACGCAGCTGCTCTTCCCTTTTAAACATCTTACACCGGAGATAATACAATCTTTCTCCGATGGGATGAAGGCAGTTGCAAGGTGGATGTCCTCCAATTTCCTTCAATGTAACGTTGGAAAAACGGAGGTGATGCTTTTTGGTGAAGTAATGGTCCAATGGTCTCCTGATTGGTGGCCTCTTGATCTGGGTCCAGTTCCTGAGCCCAAAACAATAATCAAGAATCTGGGAGTCAGATTGGAACCGGAGTTGACCATGAAACATCATGTCACCATTACTGTAGGAACTTGTTTCCACGTAATAGGTCTCCTCCGTAGGATTTTTCCTTTCCTCCCTGACTCATATAGGAAAACCTTAGTTCAGGCTCTGGTTATCAGCCGTCTTGATTATTGCAACGGTCTCCTTGCAGGAGCTAATAAAGAGGTTCTTGACCGCCTACAGGTGGTACAAAATACAGCAGCGAGGTTGGTACTTAATGCACCTCCTAGGTCCCCCTCTAGACCATTACTACATAAACTGCACTGGTTGCCAATACGGCAACGAGTGAAGTTTAAGACCTGCTGTATTATCCATAAAGGCCTTAATGAATTGGGACCAGAGTATTTGGCTACTAAATTTGTTCCATATGCTCCCACCCGTACCCTTAGGTCTAGTGAACAGCTCTTGCTAAACATTCCTAAAATAACCAAATCTAGGCAAGGAGGTAGGGCTCTGTCTGTGGTAGGTCTCAGTTTCTGGAACTCCCTCCCGCTTTCTTTCAAGCAATGTAGGAATCACCTTAAATTCAGAAAATCTCTGAAAACGTTTTTATTTAGTTCATTTTAACATCTATTTGCTGGCTCTTATTAATTTTCCTGATATAAATCATATTCCCTGTAGCTCTCTCTCAGTTTCTATGCTAGGTGTCAACAGCGCGGAGATACTCCTTTGGGAGTTTATTCATAGCGCTTTATAAACACGCAAATAAATAAATAAAATAAAATACATTGGGCTACATTTGGGCTCTAACATATATATAGCCCAATGTAGCCGAATATATATTTTTTCAAAGTTAATTTTCGTAGAAACCACTGGAGCACATATCTTGAGACATAGCAAAGGCACATTGGGCTACCAGTCCCTACAATTTTGCCAAGTTTGGTGGAAATCCATTCAGCCGTTCGGGCTAAAAGTGAGTTTGACTGCCCTATGGAAATTAACATGGAGAAAACATGTTTTGGGACCCCCTTTTATCTCGGCCCCCCGCTTGACGAATCCCCCCCACATTTTCAGGGAAGGAGCGCAGTGGAGCGGGCAACCTACTTTGAGAAATTCGCGAAGATTCGTCCACCGTCGCCAAAGTTATTCCCAATACAATGTTGCGGATTTCCTATGGGAAGTAGATTCTAACTATAACTACCTACTGGCGACCGTCAGTAGGTAATATATATATATATATATATATATATATATATATATATATATATATATATATATATTACCTACTGGCGGTCGCCAGTAGGTAGTTATAGTTAGGATTTTTTTCAATGTTAAATCTCAAAATTCTATTTGGAATAACTTTGGCACCGGTTGACGAATCTGCCTGAAAATTTTCTGAAATGGCGTAGTCGAGCTCCGGTCCTTCCCTGAAAGTTTGGGGGGGATTCGTCAAGCGGGGGCCGAGATAAAAGGGGGGTCCCAAAACGCGTTTTCCCCATGTTAATTTCCATAGGGCGGTCGATTTCACTTTTAGCCCGAACGGCTGAATGGATTTCCACCAAACTTGGCAAAATTGTAGGGACTGGTAGCCCGATGTGCCTTTGCTATGTCTCAAGATATGTGCTCCAGTGGATTTTGAGTAATTTAGGTTCAAAAAAATATATATATCAATAGGCGCTCTCCGGTGCGTGCACCGGAGAGCGCTCCAGGCGCGCCACGCGACTTGCGCGCAGGAAGCTGATTGGCTCTCAGTTGTCTGTAAACATTCTAAACAGTCCGGAGCGGCCGCCATCTTGTGTCTCGGTAGGATCGAGACACGAGAGGTGGCCAAAACAAAGGGGGAAATGACCATAAGGGGGCAGAGTAGATACCCCCTGTACCCCTAGGTTTGATGTGGGGGCCATTAAAGGGCCCCGCGGGGTCTCACCTTTTTTTTTTTTTTTTCGATTTTCGCGGGGGAAGCGCCTGGTACGTGCACCGGGGAGCGTATCGAGGAGGGTACTATGGAAAAATAATCACTTCAAAAAATTGTATGTTTATGTTTTTTTTTAATTTTTTTATTTTATGTAAGTACCTACATGTAGGTACTAATGAAGAGACTTAAATTTAATGTTCACCATCTTCTTTGTAGACATCTTGCATGTTGTTATTGTATTTTTTGTGGTATATGGAATTCTTAACATAGTCTGTCTGGAAAGGAGAAACAGATCTTATAAGCACTCCCTGCGAATTTCTAGGGGATCATGAGTAGTCTATCCTGCTCCCTTATGAAAATGAGGTGTAAAATATTCATAGGAGATAATATAGTGGGAGAAAGGTAGTAACTATGAGTAAACTTACTATGTAACAGAAAAATAGTTGAACAGTATACTATAAGTCTCACTTTATATTTTAAACATTTTTGGTAATACTTTATGAATTACATATAAAAATGAATATTGTCTCAAACAATTTGAAATTATTAAATATAAATTTATTCCTCTGATTCTTTTTCATAATTTAATAAAATTTCTAACATAATATTGTCCGGAATTTCCTCATAATTATAAGTTCATGATTCCATTTCTTCCAAACATTCTATTAACTGTTCATCCAAAGAGTCATCCATGAAATCTACTTCATCTTTTTGGTCTTCTGGTTTTTCCACCTTTATTTTGATAGAAGTAACATTTCCTTGATTTTCTCCTTCCATTTTCTTTCTGAAAATTGCATACAAATTAACTATATTAGTAGAGTTAGCGTACTGTATACCAGAGAAGCCTAACTCAATCCATAACTATTACAGAGAAGTCTATCTCTATCTATAATTTTTACAGAGGGATAGTATATAACTAACAGAATATTTTTTCAGAAATTAACTTAAAGTGTACAATATACTTCCATAATAACAATTTACCTTGGAGAAATCAGTTGAAGTTGTCAGTGTAATTTGTTCTCAAATGTACTTCTGGAAGCAGTAGTCAAAATGGCTGTGTTTCCCTCTCTTCTTTTATATATATTCTTGTACTTAACCAATGAAACGTCAGGAAATAATCGTAGAAAATGAAAGAAAGTTTTTAATTGGTTGTAAATTCTAACATTTCATATGTGTTTTTGTCATTTAATTTACCTCAGGATATTTAGTCAGGCCTACAGCATAATTTTCTCAATGGAATTCCTTCAAATTTGGGTAAATGGTAGGGACTGCTATGTAGTAGGGCCTATTCTATATTTGATGAAAGTGTCTCTAGTGGTTTTTTTGTAAATTGCTTTCCCACCTTTTTTTATCGAGCGCTTACTGGTGCGCGCTCCTTTACACGCACCGGCAGCGTTACGGGAGTCCTACATTTTGTGTTTCGGTACAATCGAGACACAAGATGGAGGGTAAACAATGTTCGGTATGGGTAGAAGGGGGCACGGTAGAGACTTTTTGACCCTCTAGGTTTTCTGAGGGGGGCTTAGGAGGCTCATAAAGGTTAAAAAAAAAAAAAAAATTCTTTCATTTTCCACGGGGGGAGCGCCTGGTACGCGCACCTTTAAGCGTACCGGAAAGCGTACTTTGGTGAAAAATAGTGAAAAAAGTTAGAAAAAGATAAACGTTTTGAATGATCAGAGGTAGGGTAGCTCTGAAAAGAGCTTTTGGGTTTTGTAGTTGATTTAGGTACCTACAAGTAGGTTCCAATGCACATTCTTAAATTCAGGAGGAATATTCTATTCCCTTCATCTGAGAAGTGCACACCATCTCCTCTGTTGATGTCTTGCATGTTGTAACGCAAGTTATTATTGTATATTGAACCCATTCCATAGTCTCTCATGTAAGCAGAAACAGATTTATTCACATGTTTCCGTGCTTTCTCAAATTGTGGACAAAATTGGTTGGACCAGTTCCATTTCTGTCTTTGGCATATATTAGAAAATACCAAGGCAGTTTGTGGAAAGAGTGTCATTAATTGATCAAAGGTGTCCTTTAAAAGCATTTCCAGACCAACCCCAGTCATAGTGCCTAAATCATTTCCACCACAGTGCACTATTAAGAGGTCAGGTTTTGGCAAATGCATAAAGGTTTTCACCAATGGTAACAATTGGTGACATTTTAATCCTCTCTGGCCAATCCACTTGATTTCCACATTTGATAAATCAAGGTTGTGAAAATGTCTGCTATCTGCATACCTTTGAGCCCAGTGGATGTAGCTGTGTCCAAGGATCCAGACTGAAAACATGATGAGAGATGGTTCTGATGCAGTCAGATGATGTGTGGGAATGAAATGGCAGTTGGAACAGTAGGAGTTTACAAAAAAATAATTGTGGAGTTTCACTGCTTTTGAATCAGAAGCAATGATTGGTGGATTCAGATAGTTGAAAACTTAAAGTTAGGGTGCATGGTTGTGTTGTGTTAAAGAAGCAATTTGAATGGTTAAAAAAAAGTCACTAAAAGCTAAAATACTCTGGATAGGCTGGTGTATTGAGAGGTCAAACAGCCTTGCTGAGTTAATTTGCAACATTGTACAATAAACTTTTGAACCTGAGAGTTCAGTTAGGAGGGAGTTGCTATGGAAACAGATAGAAAGATCTGAGAGGGGGAAGGGTGTTGGTTTGAAAATAGTGAGGGAAAACTTTTGATTGGTTGAATTAAGGCATATGTGTACAAAGTTAGAGATTTTCTATGCCAGTCTGTGGTTTCAGTGTATTGAGTGCACACTTTTTGCTCTGCTAAAGAGAAATTGGTGTGTGTGTCTGACACTGTTTTCAATCTTCCAAAGCTTTTGTAAAGGTACGTAATGATTTATTTAATTTACATAGAGACTTGTTTGCTCTATGGAGAATATTTATAAGCAGATAGTTATGTTTTAGAAGTCAAATGGTATGCTAGTATATAAGTTCTGTGTTGTGTTTATTCAAAAATCGATTTTTGGGTGCAATTGATTGGTATTTGCATTTGGCCCTTTTTTATGATTGCCTTGTGCAGCTGATGCATCACTTTAAACATGGGTAATAAGTGATGCACTGGTGGCGCAAGGCCTTCATAAATAAGGCTCTGACTTTGTTTGCTGTTGATTTGATTTTGGATTTTTGATAATGCTTGATATCAACATTTGAAAGATAAAGGATTTGTTTTTGGGGAAACAGTGATGTTTCAAAAGTGATATTCTGTGCTTGTACATAGGTTGTGCGCAGTAATTTTTAAATGTTATTGAAAAATCAATTTTTGGGTGTAATTGATTGGTATTTGCATTTGGCCCTTTTTTATGATTGCCTTGTGCAGCTGATGCATCACTTTAAACATGGGTAATAAGTGATGCACTGGTGGCGCAAGGCCTTCATAAATAAGGCTCTGACTTTGTTTGCTGTTGATTTGATTTTGGATTTTTGATAATGCTTGATATCAACATTTGAAAGATAAAGGATTTGTTTTTGGGGAAACAGTGATGTTTCAAAAGTGATATTCTGTGCTTGTACATAGGTTGTGCGCAGTAATTTTTAAATGTTATTCAAAAATCGATTTTTGGCTGCAATTGATTGGTATTTGCATTTGGCCCTTTTTTATGATTGCCTTGTGCAGCTGATGCATCACTTTAAACATGGGTAATAAGTGACTCACTGGTGGCGCAAGGCTTTTATAAATAAGGCCCTGACTTTGTTTGCTGATATTGAGTGGTTGTACATAGGTTCTGCGCAGTGTTTCTTACATGTTATTCAAAAATCGATTTTTGGGTGCAATTGATTGGTATTTGCATTTTGCCCTTTTTTATGATTGCCTTGTGCAGCTGATGCATCACTTTAAACATGGGTAATAAGTGACGCACTGGTGGCGCAAGACCTTCATAAATAAGGCCCTGACTTTGTTTGCTGATATTGAGTGGTTGTACATAGGTTCTGCGCACTGTTTCTTTCATGTTATTCAAAAATCGATTTTTGGGTGCAATTGATTGGTATTTGCATTTGGCCCTTTTTTATGATTGCCTTGTGCAACTGGTGCATCATTTTATACATGGGTAATAAGTGACGCACTGGTGGCGCAAGGCCTTTATAAATAAGGCCCTGACTTTGTTTGCTGATATTGAGTGGTTGTACATAGGTTCTGCGCAGTGATTCTTACATGTTATTCAAAAATCGATTTTTGGGTGCAATTGATTGGAATTTGCATGTGGCCCTTTTTATGATTGCCTTGTGCAGCTGATGCATCACTTTAAACATGGGTAATAAGTGACGCACTGGTGGCGCAAGGCCTTTATAAATAAGGCCCTGACTTTGTTTGCTGATATTGAGTGGTTGTAGATAGGTTCTGCGCAGTGTTTCTTTCATGTTATTCAAAAATCGATTTTTGGGTACAATTGATTGGTATTTGCATTTGGCCCTTTTTTATGATTGCCTTGTGCTACTGGTGCATCATTTTATATATGGGTAATAAGTGACGCACTGGTGGCGCAAGGCCTTTATAAATAATGCCCTGACTTTGTTTGATGATATTGAGTGGTTGTACATAGGTTCTGCGCAGTGTTTCTTTCATGTTATTCAAAAATCGATTTTTGGGTGCAATTGATTGGTATTTGCATTTGGCCCTTTTTTATGATTGCCTTGTGCAACTGGTGCATCATTTTATACATGGGTAATAAGTGACGCACTGGTGGCGCAAGGCCTTTATAAATAAGGCCCTGACTTTGTTTGCTGATATTGAGTGGTTGTACATAGGTTCTGTGCAGTGATTCTTACATGTTATTCAAAAATCGATTTTTGGGTGCAATTGATTGGAATTTGCATTTGGCCCTTTTTTATGATTGCCTTGTGCAGCTGATGCATCACTTTAAACATGGGTAATAAGTGACGCACTGGTGGCGCAAGGCCTTTATAAATAAGGCCCTGACTTTGTTTGCTGATATTGAGTGGTTGTAGATAGGTTCTGCGCAGTGTTTCTTTCATGTTATTCAAAAATCGATTTTTGGGTGCAATTGATTGGTATTTGCATTTGGCCCTTTTTTATGATTGCCTTGTGCTACTGGTGCATCATTTTATATATGGGTAATAAGTGACGCACTGGTGGCGCAAGGCCTTTATAAATTAGGCCCTGACTTTGTTTGCTGATATTGAGTGGTTGTACATAGGTTCTGCGCAGTGTTTCTTTCATGTTATTCAAAAATCGATTTTTGGGTGCAATTGATTGGTATTTGCATTTGGCCCTTTTTTATGATTGCCTTGTGCAACTGGTGCATCATTTTATACATGGGTAATAAGTGACGCACTGGTGGCGCAAGGCCTTTATAAATAAGGCCCTGACTTTGTTTGCTGATATTGAGTGGTTGTACATAGGTTCTGCGCAGTGATTCTTACATGTTATTCAAAAATCGATTTTTGGGTGCAATTGATTGGAATTTGCATTTGGCCCTTTTTTATGATTGCCTTGTGCAGCTGATGCATCACTTTAAACATGGGTAATAAGTGACGCACTGGTGGCGCAAGGCCTTTATAAATAAGGCCCTGACTTTGTTTGCTGATATTGAGTGATTGTACATAGGTTCTGCGCAGTGTATCTTTCATGTTATTCAAAAATCGATTTTTGGGTGCAATTGATTGGTATTTGCATTTGGCCCTTTTTTATGATTGCCTTGTGCAACTGGTGCATCATTTTATACATGGGTAATAAGTGACGCACTGGTGGCGCAAGGCCTTTATAAATAAGGCCTTGACTTTGTTTGCTGATATTGAGTGGTTGTACATAGGTTCTGCGCAGTGTTTCTTACATGTTATTCAAAAATTGATTTTTGGGTGCAATTGATTGGTATTTGCATTTGGCCCTTTTTTATGATTGCCTTGTGCAGCTGATGCATCACTTTAAACATGGGTAATAAGTGACGCACTGGTGGCGCAAGGCCTTTATAAATAAGGCCCTGACTTTGTTTGCTGATATTGAGTGGTTGTATATAGGTTCTGCGCAGTGATTCTTACATGTTATTCAAAAATCGATTTTTGGGTGCAATTGATTGGAATTTGCATTTGGCCCTTTTTTATGATTGCCTTGTGCAGCTGATGCATCACTTTAAACATGGGTAATAAGTGACGCACTGGTGGCGCAAGGCCTTTATAAATAAGGCCCTGACTTTGTTTGCTGATATTGAGTGGTTGTACATAGGTTCTGCGCAGTGATTCTTACATGTTATTCAAAAATCGATTTTTGGGTGCAATTGATTGGTATTTGCATTTGGCCCTTTTTTATGATTGCCTTGTGCAGCTGATGCATCACTTTAAACATGGGTAATAAGTGACGCACTGGTGGTGCAAGGCCTTTATAAATAAGGCCCTGACTTTGTTTGCTGATATTGAGTGGTTGTAGATAGGTTCTGCGCAGGGTTTCTTTCATGTTATTCAAAAATCGATTTTGGGGTGCAATTGATTGGTATTTGCATTTGGCCCTTTTTTATGATTGCCTTGTGCAGCTGATGCATCACTTTAAACATGGGTAATAAGTGACGCACTGGTGGTGCAAGGCCTTTATAAATAAGGCCCTGAGTTGCTATTGTATAAACTTAAATATGTTGCAATTTATTGTTTATATTGTTTGCTTTTTAACATTACTTTGTTGTTTGCTAATAGTGGTCTTTCATGTGTTTTTTTAACAGAACAACAGATTCAAATCAACTTCTGAAAAGCAAGCAAAAATGCCTTCAAGGCAAAGAATTATCAAAAATACCATACGGAAAAGGAGAACATCAACAACAGAGTTTATGGAATCCTCTTCAACAACTACTTCAAAAAACACCAGAAAAGTTTCTGGTAAGCCAATTAAGTCTTTTCTTCGCAACATATGTCGTAGAAAAAAAAATTATATTGCTAATGTGAATATACAGAAAAAGTCAACAAATCTAAAAAGGAAGGAGAGGCCCACAAAAAATGTCTCGATTGGAGCAGGAGAGAAGAGAATGGATAGCAATAGAAGGGTAAATCTTTTTAGGGGCATTCGTAGGCGAATGTTTCGCAATAGGGTAGTTTTAAATTTGCTAAAAAATGATAGGAAAAGTAAACTGAGAGCTGCTTTTTACAAGAAAAAGAAAAGTGTAGAAAAGATTGTTGATCAGGCTTTTGAAGTTAAGAAAAAATTATTTATTTTAATAATCAATAGAATTAGGATACTTAATAAGGCCATTGATGTTTTCAAATCGAACAGTAGATGGAAAAGAATTATTAATCGGAGTAATTTTTGTGAAGTATTTTCTGGTGAATGGATGCATAGTTCAAGTTCTGAGCCTTTTTTCAATGAGGAGAGTTACTTTCAGGAAAATGATTTGGTGCATGCAGTTGACACCAGTGGTCGAGCATATGAGGTGAAAGATGGTTGTGTGATGGAAAAAGAGAAACTTGTATCTAGAGATGCAGAAGAGGTGTTAGCTGATGAAGTTTTAGGGAGACGTACTAAGGGTCCAGTGTACACATGGAAATGCAGTAGTATTTGTAGTGTGCGACAGGAATCAATCGATTTGCTTAGAAATTTCTTACGTACATATAGTAAGAAAAGTCTCAAACAAAAAATGAAGATCCTGCAAGAGTTAGATCCTTGTAGAGTGAGAGAAAGCACAGGTTTGCATGGGCATTCACTAGCTTGTCTTTCTAGAAAAGTTTGTCGGAGTGTTTTTCATCATTTTAGGATGTTAGCAGTGCATCATAATAACGTGAGGAAATTAGTGAGAAAGTTGTATTATGCAAAAAGTCCCGCACTTAAGCTTTAACAGTTAAAAAGTGCTCTTTTGCATGGATCTGAAGTGGATGTGAAGACTATTAGTGAAGAAATTGAGTTTTGTTATTTTGGGAACAAAGAGGACAGTGTAGAAATAGATATAGTAATGGATGGTAATGCAGAAGATAATGGACAGATTTCAAGTATTGAAAAATTTGATGAGGAAATTATCAAGTTTAAGGTGAAAGCAAGTGAAAGGCCTAATTTAACTTGTGTGTGTTGTCGACGGACTCATTATAAAATTCAGACTAGGTTAGTTGATTTATATGCAAAAAGTGAATTGGAAAATAATAGTGAATGGAAGGATTTTGTAAGTTATTTGTTGGTGGAGAATACATTTGATTTGAGTTTGGATCAGCGTATTTGTAATTATTGTTTAAATAAATTAAATGAAAATAAAATGCCTGCTAGAGCAGTTTATAATAATCTTCAGTTGATAGATATTCCTTCTGAATTGATGGATCTAAATACTTATGAATCTATTTTGATTCAATGTGTCCATCCTTTTCAGGCTATTGTACGCATGGAGCCTAAGACAGGGAAATTGCCTCCATCAGACTTACTGAGAGGATTAAAGGGAAGAGTTGTTTATTTGCCTCTAGATGTAAAGAAAAATATTGATACAATTGGTGTAGAAAGAGTAGAAGAAGATCCTTTAGTTATTCTAGTTAATGGAGTTCCAACAAAGAGTAAGAAAATCTGGCAAGATTTAGTGGATGTTAAAAAAGTCAAAAAGGCAACGTTGTATTTGGTCAAAAACAATGAGTACTACAAAGATGTAAGTGTTGGAGCAGAGGAAACAGCTATAGAAGAAGATAGTGATTCTTCAGTTGGTCAAATTGAAAAAGTTGATGTGTCTAGAACTGAAGAAATATATGAACATTATACTGTTCATCCTTTGCATTCAAAAGAAGTAATGGGAAATGCAATTGACTTGTTTCAAATGAAAGCAGCAAAAGGAAGTCCCATTAGTGTATGGGAAGAAAGTTTGGAAGCTCGTTGTTTTCCACAATTATTTCCAACAGGTTGTGGTGGACGATATGATGATCGACCAGTTCAAATTCCTGCAGCTGAATACCGGACTCTAAGATTATATGCTGAAGATCCAAGGGTTCGTCAATGTATTCCATATTTATTTCATCTTCTGTTTGAAAGTGATTTGTCTGGGCTTTCTTATGCAGTTAATCATATATTGAAAAGTGGAGCTCATTTTCAAAATGTTTGTGCAAGGGACTTTATGGAGAAAGATAATCTGCAAGACAGTATTTTGGAATCTCAGCTAATCAATCTCATGGCATGTCAACGTGGAACCAACGAGTATTGGTTTCGTCGTCATGGAGAATTGAAATGTATGCTAAGAAACTTAGGAACTCCTACATGGTTCCTCACTCTTAGCTGTGCTGAGTATGCATGGGACGATTTACTTCAATTTCTACGGGAGGCAAATGAAAACATACGAAATATAGAATTGAAAACACCAGGAGAACTGTGTTCTTTAGATCGAGTGAATGTTTGCAGATATTTTAATCATAGATTTGAAGCTATGATGTCTTTTATTACCAACAAAAAAAATCCTCCCCTTGGAGAGGTTTTGGATTTCTTTTGGAGGAAGGAATATCAAGCGAGAGGTGCTCCTCATATACATATGTTGTTGTGGATTAAAGATGCACCCAAATTTGGATCAGATTCAGATGAAACAGTGATGAGTTTCATTGAAGAGTATTCAACATGTGCTGTTCCAAAATCTACTGAAGAAAACAATTTAAGGCAACAAGTTTTACGTTTTCAATCTCATCGTTGTGGAAAGTACTGTCGTCGAAAATTTAAAAACAAGGAAAAGTACTACACGAAATGTCGTTTTGCATTTCCTCGACCAGTGATTTCTAAGGGAAGAGTAAATAATTTAATGTCATCTCTACAACATACTGTGATGAGGAAATCTCCCAAAAATACATATAATTTGAAAAGAAATGAAGAATCTAAGTACATCAACGATTACAACCCAGTGATTTTGTCCATGTGGAATGCTAACATGGATATTCAGTTGGTTGCTGACAACTCTATTGCTGTGGCTCGATATGTGACATCTTACATCACAAAAAAAGAAAAGACAGAACTGAAGGAAATGTGGGAGGACATTTCACATGAAAAGAGTCTAAGCAAGAAATTATACAGTTTCAGTCTGAAGATGTTGTCGCATCGAGAAATTGGAGCATATGAATGTTCTGATCGGTTATCATCAGCAAGTCTCTATGCCAAATCAAGAACAATCATTTGGGTGAGTCTTGGTCTTGCTGCAACACGAAACCGAGTTTTGAAATCTGTACAAGAAATTGAATATTTGGCGGAGAAAGAACCAAACAGTACAGATATTTTGAAGACAAATATGTTGGATACATACTATCCAAATAGAAGTACTCACCTTGAGAACACTTGTTTGTATGAAGTTCTTCAAAACTACAGTTATAAGAGGAACATCACAGAAGATATCAATAATGGAAAATATGCACTCATTGGCTATGAAGGATGTCTAGTAAAGCAGAAAAAAGGCCATTTGATTAATCATCGAAAATTGAGTTGTGAAGTTCCAGACAAAAGAGAATTTTACTATTTAGCTCTTTTGCAACTCTTTAAGCCATGGCGTACAGAAGAGGAACTACTTGGAGATTTTCTCTGTTATGAAGACTCTTTTAATGCAACTAAGGATACCATAGAATGTCCTATTTTTCTAAATTATCTGCAAATGTTGAATGCAGAAATGGAGCAAGAAACCACAATTGCTGAAGAGATAGCTAGAAACAGTTCTCAAGATAGTCAGAGTTCTACTTCATTGAGCCAGGATCCACTAGGAGGACCAATTATCCAAAATGAAGCTGCCACTGCCATGGATGAGGTGGAAAGAGCTATGGAACAAGCTCAAGAGGATGGAGTTAACTTAGAAGATTTGGTAAAGCAACTAAACATTGAGCAGAAAAAGATATATGATGAAGTCACAGAGCAGATTGAACATGGATTCAGACATGAGGAAAAAGAGTGCTCATGTATATCGTTTGACCCTGTCCGACTGTACGTAAGTGGAGAAGCGGGGACAGGAAAAAGTTTTCTAATTAAAGCCATTGCAAGTTATCTGCAGAAAAGGACTGATTCACCACTGTCTTGTGTTGTAACTGCTCCAACTGGTCTGGCAGCACATAACATTAAAGGGATTACTCTACATCGTTTATTGATGCTGCCAGTTGAACATGATAATAAATTGCATTACAACAAGTTATCTGGAGATGCGTGTTCTGAAGTTTCAAGAGTCTTGAAGAAAATGAAACTTCTTATCATTGATGAAGTAAGCATGGTCTCAAATCTAATGCTTGCTTTTGTGCATTTGAGAATGCAAGAAATTCTTAAAACAGAGTATGATGTGTTATTTGGAGGAAAACACATTATTGTTTTTGGAGATCTATTGCAGTTGACTCCAGTAAAAGGACAACCAGTGTTTAAAATGCTCACACATGAAGATACCAGGAAGTCCCTTGGAAGCATTGGAAATGTTAATATATGGCTAAATTTTAAATATGCTGAACTGGTTCAAAATATGCGACAGGCCAAGGATGAAGATTATAAAAATATTCTACAAGATGTAAGAATTGGAAAAGTGACTGAGCTTGGGAAAAAAGCTTTGCATAGTCGATTAATTTCAAATTTGTATCCAAATGAAAACATTCTTCCAGAGAATATTTTTTTAAAAATGACTGAGAAGAAATCTGGGATATGTTTGATGCCAACTCTGCAAGAATGTTCCATCTTCAACAACAAAATGTTAGAGTTAGAAAATGAAGAGATTGTGAAACTGGAAGCAATAGATAAAATAGAGCATATGGGTGCAACAATTGTTTTGTCTGAAAATTTGAAAACTAAATTGGATTCATTGGAGAAAAGTATTTCAAAAACAGCTGGTTTTGAAAAGACTCTGAATGTGTGTTTAAATTGTCGTATCATTTTGAGAAGGAATTTAAATGTTGAAAGAGGTCTGGTAAATGGAGCAATGGGTTATGTTGTTGATTTTGTGAATTACAGAAATAGAGATGGAATTGAATTTTTAAAATTAAATTTTGATGACATTGAACAGGTCCAACAAATAAGTTGTTGTTCTGCTAGATTTTTACTTGTAAAAGACTTATATGTTCGCCGAAAACAGTTTCCTGTTTGTTTGGCGTATGCGGTGACAATTCATAAATCTCAAGGTTTAAGTGTAGATGGTGCTTTAGTGAACATTGGAAGATCTGTGTTTAAAGAGGGTATGGCATATGTGGCATTATCACGAGTCAGAACTTTATCAGGATTGTACTTGATTGCGTGTGATGAGACAAAGATTTCTGCAGATCTAGATTGTGTTAAAGAATACAATAGATTAAGAAGAGAATATGCTCCACATTTGCCTCAATATCCTCTGTTTGAAAAACGTGTGGTAGGCCGAAAAAGAAGAAATGAGGATAATTGTAGTGAGGTAGTTGCAAAAAGACAAAAAGTAGAGAAAACTGTAATTGAAAACAGGAAGAAAAAGAATTGTGGAGAAAATGTTGTTGGATTTCAGTTTGAAAATAGTTCTGGTGTCAACTGCTATGCTAATGTAGTGATTAATGTTGTTTTTTTTTCTTAAAAGTTTACAAGAACAGATTGTTGAAAATCGGGATCAAAGATTGTGTGGTTTATTGAATTCTGTGTTTGAGAAATGTAGCAGTGGTACAGCACAAATAGAAAGTGTAACAGAAATTCGAAATATTTTAGATATGTGTTCTGGTCAAGATAAATTTTCACAGAACATTCAGCAGGATTGTCAGGAATTTTTAATGTATATGTTTGGTGTTTTGGAAGATGAAGGTGTAGATGTAGATAATCTTTTCAGTCTTTCTTATCAATGGCAGCATGACTGCCACAATTGTAGTTCATCAAGTACTACTAGAATAGACACTGAAAGATTTATATATTTGACTTTACCAGACTGTAAATCAGTGTCATTTAAAAATCTAGTTAAAGCAGCAGATCATAATATGGTGTGTACCCAATGTAACTATCCAATGGTATCCACATTATTTATACAAAGTTATGGTCAGTATATCATTTTAGTTTTCCAACGATGTAGACCTGATGGAACTAAATTGACAACTTCTATTAAAAATTTTGTAGCTTCTCAGTTATCAATTTCAGGAAGAACCTTTACAACTGAAGCTATTATTTATCATGATGGATCTTCGACAACCTCAGGACATTATACATGCTACTTAAAATCTGAAAATGGATGGAGTTACTGCAATGATTCTCATTTAACTTATAAACAACGTTTGCCTTATGACTCTACAAATTCTTATCTAGTGTTTTTAAAACCAAAGTTTTAGTAAAGGGAATTGGCCTTTGAAGACGGGAATAGATAATAAAAGTTAGTTAGTTAGTTAGTTAATCTAATATTTTAAATTATTTATCTCATGTAGATACTTTAAGTGGATCTCAAAGTAAAAAATACTGATATATCTGACACAAATTGGCCGTGAGGAAAGTGTAAGATATGATGTTGTTAGATCTTTTTTCATAGGAAGTCGATGAAATGGAAGTTATAGAGCACAGCAGACTTTTTTTCCACCAAAAGGACCTTCACTATCTGCAATTTGGTCTCATGGAAAAGTAAGTGAATCAAAGATTAGTGTACATATATGAGATGTATGTTTGAATGGGTTTTTTTAAACACAATCTTTTAGATTGTGTTTTTTTTTCCCCGCTGTTATATGATGAAGACTTTGATCTCACTAATTTAAGTGAAATTCAATATATTCTGAGAACAGCAAAAATAAATAATGTAACATATTGTAGAAGTTATTGTGTAGTTTGCATTGTGTAATTTATATTGTGTTCACATTGTCTTACACTCATTTTCTTTTTCACCATTATTTACCTTTCTTTACTAATTTACACTCTTTTTTAATCGCTGTTTCTTTAGTGCACTTCATTCACAACTTCTCAATCTAATAGGAACTGTCTGCATTTCCTCTGTTCCTTCCACCACTTTTTATCTTTTTCATATTCTCACAGTACCACTGCTTTAGTTTCCTAACCCTCTCTTTCTTTTTCTCCATTTTTTTTTCTTTCGCACTCATTGTACTGTAGTTCACTTAGTTCTTCCTTTTGTCTTTCTGTGTACTTACTCTCTCACTCCTGATTTATCCATCGTTCTATACTAACTTCATTCCTTTCATCCCTTCACTCTGTGACTTCACTTCACTCACTCTCAATCATCTTCTATTCCTCTTTTTTATTTATAGTTTCTCAATCAGACTTCTCTCCTTTTCACTCATTTTTCTATTATTTCATTATCTTTACTGATTTTGTTTTGATATCTTACATTCTTTTAGTATCTTATTTATCTTTAGGAATTTGTTTTCTTTCTATTTATTTTTCCTTTTTTTTTCTCTTTCTACATTACTTTCTTTCTGTTTTTGTATCCTTCACTATTGCTTCATTTCTTAGTAAACTTTTGTAGATTTTTAAACCTCATGAACTGTTGCTTCTATTTTATTATATATTTTTAAGTAATTATAACGTGTTTTTTCTTTTATCTTTCACAGATACAAGTTTGCATTGATTATATGGTAAGTGTGTTTACAACATCTTTTTTGTTATCACCTTTGGTTTTATTTTCACTATTTTTCTCTCACCCTACCTCACCCCTGTTTCCTTACTTTGCTTTTCTCACTTATTCTTTTCTTCCATGTTTACTTCCTACCACATTCAACTTCTTTCAGTACCTCTGTCTATGCACACTCCTTCACTTACCTTTTTTACTGGTTCACTTAGTCCCTTTGTGACACTCCTTCTTTTACTCTCTCTCTTCTTTCGCTCTATTATTCCCCATGTCTTACCCTTATTCACTTACATGTACCCTGTTTCACCCCTCTTTGCTTATATTCACTGCTATTTACTTTCCCTCCATCACTACTATTCCTTTCCTCTCATTCCGTCACTACCTGTCATTCACATGCTTAACTGTCCTTCCTTTTACTTTCATCATCCATTTACATTCTCCCAGAACCTCTGCTTTAGTCTTCTTCCTATTTCTTCTCTTCTTTTGCTCCCTTATTCATTTTTCTTTTCTCAGTTACTTCCTCTTACACTTTTTATCTGTCTTACTTTCTATTACACAGTCCCTCTGTGTTCCTCCCTTTAGCTCTCTTTCTCTTAACACCACTCTCTCTGTCCCCATTCCTTATGGTCACTCCTTCATTAATTTTTTTTTCTTTTTTTTTGTTGGAGCGCTGACGGTACGCGCACCAGGGCGTTCACTGGTGCGCGCACCGGGAGCGCTCCAAAGTCAAATTTTTTAAAAATAAGTAAAATACTCTTTTAAAATAAAAATAGTATCTTAATATACATTATAGGGTTCATTTTTAGAAAAACATACCTTTCTCAGCTAAAGACATTTGCGAGAAAATAAGCTTAGAAATTCAATAAAAAGTACATAGGTATGAAGCCCTACAAAAAGTTAAAAATTAGCATTAAAAAAACCTATGAAATTCACTGAAAAAACCATAGGTTTCACACCAGTTATAGTTAGGAATTAGCATTTAAAAAACCTATGAAATTCACTGAAAAAACCATAGGTTTCACACCAGTTATAGTTAGGAATTAGCATTTAAAAAACCTATCAAATTCACTGAAAAAACCATAGGTTTCACACCAGTTATAGTTAGCTGGAAATTTTACTGATATAAAACCATTGAAATTCCCACGTTATAGTTAGTCGGACTCACTATAACTTGCGCGTGCAATGCACTGCTGATGACATCACATATTACATCACCCATGACATGGTCAGTGACATCACTCATGACATCACTGATGACACCATCCTTGTGACACAGTGACAGACCTCCTCTCACTGTAAAGTAACCTTTGAAACACATATTGAAAAATAGAAACTAACATTTTCAAAAAATTGCATATACCCATACCAGTTACAACAACCAATTCAGTAATTTCACCATCTATATACAAATTCACACATTCACCAACAGTTTTATGTATTCACTCATACATATACTCACTCATCATATGTAGTGATACCCCTATTCATTCTGTTACACACCGACAGTCATCAAAAACTTACTCATACATATACTCACACATGCAAATAAACTAATAAACATCCATTTATTTGCATATACAACTATACACACATTAGCACATTACTTCTAAGGAAACTTACACATACTTACTCTCTTAAACAATCACTTATAGAAACACATACTTATTTAAACAGGAACTCTTTCAAGCTCTACTCTCACATATACTAACTTATATACATCAATGCTCATATATACAAGATTAAAACATATGTAGTTACTCATAAAGACACTAGTGAGAGAGGCATTCACTCACTAACACACACATATACACAATCATCCACCCATACAGTCCTGCACATATGCTGTCTTCAAAACACATACAAACAGTGAGTCAGTCATTGATGCATCTATGTGCTAAGTAACAGCCCCACCAAACCATACAGACACTCATACTGATACTAAAAAAACATCTAATAACCCATATACACACACATGTAGCTACTCACCAACCCATGCAGCCAATTATACACAAAGTAAAACACTGATACATATATTTAAATATTTAAACATTACTCGCTAATATATGTATTCACTAAGATACACTTAATAAGCCAGTTAACCAATCAATTTTTTAAAAAAAACATCCATTTAGACACTTATTTAAACATTTATTCTTCCATCGACCTTAACATATACATATATAAAATATATTTATTTTTCAGAAAGACCCACATTCACTGGATGGTGTCATCAGTGATGTCATGAGTGATGTCACTGACCATGTCATGAGTGATGTAATATGTGATGTCATCAGCAGTGCATTGCACGCGCAAGTTATAGTGAGTCCGACTAACTATAACGTGGGAATTTCAATGGATTTATATCAGTAAAATTTCCAGCTAACTATAACTGGTGTGAAACCTATGGTTTTTTCAGTGAACATATATATATATATATATATATATATATATATATATATATATATATATATATATATATATATATTACCTACTGGCGGTCGCCAGTAGGTAGTTATAGTTAGGATTGTTTTCCATAGGAAATCCTCAACATTCTATTTGGAATAACTTTGGCCCTGGTGGATGAGTCTTTGCGAATTTCTCAAAGAAGATGGCTAGGTTCGCTGCACTCCTTCCCTGAAAGTTTGGGGGGAATTGGTCAAGTGGGGGCTGAGATATAAGGGGGGTCCCAAAACGTGTTTTCTCAATGTTATTTTCCATAGGACCTTTAGACTCGGCTACAGTTCGAACGGGTGAATGAATTTATAAGAAATTTGCCAAAACTGTAGAGTCTTGTTCGCAGATTACGCTTTTTTTGAAATGGTGTAAATCCGTTCAGTAGTTGTTGAGAAAATTAAAGTTAAAGTCAATTATATATCTATAGGCGCGCACACGTGCGCGCACCCAAGTGGCTGCGCGTGAGCGGAATTTTTTTGGGCTGCGTGACGTCTGTTAACGTTCGATTCGAAGGAAATCAGGAAGTTTTGTCACTGCGAGTAAATATATTGTTCATTTTAAAGCGTTGAAACATGGAAAGGGGAGAAGGTAGAGATTGTCTTCCTGCGTAGGTTTTCTCAGGGTGTGCTGTAAGGCCCTTAAACGCGAAAAGATATAATTTTTCTCCGAAAAAAGAAAACGGGGTGCGCGCACCCGGTCACGCACACCTATTTAAAAGAGTGTGAAAATGGGGGTAAATCAGAAGTTTGAGTGCTTAGATATAAGGTGGCTCTGAAAAGAGCCCTTGTGTTAATTGAGTGTTTTCTGCATTTATAAGTAAGTACCGATGCAGAGCCTGATGTTGCAGAGGAAGATTCTGTTTCCCTCATTCGTGAAATGAACACCGTCTCTCCTATAGACGTCTTGCATGTGGTATCGCAAGTTGTTGTGGCAAATAGAACCCATGCTATAATCTCTGAGGAACGCAGAAACAGATTTATTTACATGTCTCCTTGCTTTCTCAAATTGTGCACAATGGTAATTGGACCAATTCCATTTCTGTCTTTGGCATATATTGGAATATACCACGGCAGATCGAGGAAAAAGTGTCATCAATTGTCTAAAGGTGTCTTTTAGTAGCATTTCCAGACCTACCCCAGTGATTGTGCCTAGATCGTTCCCACCACAGTGCACAATTATAAGGTCTGGTTCTGGGAGATGCATAAAAGTTTTCACCAATGGAATTAATTGGTGACATTTCAATCCTCTTTTGGAAATCCATGTTATGTGTACATTTGGTAAGCTGAGGTTGCAAATTCGTCTGCTTACTGCATATTTTTCACTCCAGTGAATATAACTGTGTCGTATTAGCCAGACCTTCATTTTCAAGGGATTTGTAGTCGTCTCCGATCGGTTCTGGAAGTGGAATGGTAGTTAGAAGTTGAAATTTTAAATAAAGAAAAAGGAAGAGGCTGGGTGTGGTTAAAAAAATAAAAATGATTGGTTGATTGTAACAAGTGGAGAGTGAACAGGTCAATGTTTATGTTAAACGAAAAGTACTATTGGGTGTGAAAAAACAAGACATGTAACAGTGTTGTGGATTGGCAGGTGTTTCTGGAGGGAAAATAGTCTTCTTAGTTAGCTGTAGAACGTTGAGAGATGAACTTTTGACCTGTGCCTTCAGCAAGGTGCAGAATGAGGTGTAACCATGGAAACAGCCGGAGATGGCAGTTGGTGATGGGTTCACTCTTTGGTGCCTCTGCATCTGAGTCTGTTCTCTGGTGGCTGGCGGACAACTGTTTGTTATTGTGGAGATGAAAGGGTGATAAGGAGAGAAATACGACATAGCGTCTGGCCTGTAGAAGCGTGGGAGCAGTGATTAACTCTGAGTGAAGCGGAACTGTGTCGGTGCTTAGTAACAGTAAAAAAAAAATGTTAACAGTGGTATAACTGTCTTTACGGTGCGCGACCTACTAAGAAAGAGTTCACGGGCCGTAATTGGCTTGCAGGTTCTAGTATCAGTAAGTGAGGTCGAGAAAAGAAAACATTCAGGACTTTATTTATGAAGGCCTTGCGCCACCGGTGCGTTACTTTTTCCCATTTTAAAAAATGAGGCACTGGTGGCGGAAGGTCTTCATAAATAAGGTCCTCAGTGACTACAGTTAAGGTTATGTGGAACCCATGAATAGTTTTTCAATATGAAATCATTTCAGTTGAGATTATGGATTAAAAGAGAAACCGTGAATATTTGAAATGTTTATTTAGAAATGTACTGTTTTAAAGGCAAATCATTATGTAATATGAGTACAGAAATTGCAAAAAACACAGTAATTGGTATTGTCAGTAGTACATGGAATACAAACGCTATAGTTGAAGAAAAATGAATATAGTTGGAAAAAAAATTGTACACTCTTATAAGGAAGTATACTATATTTTAATAAATGGAAGAAGGTTTCTGGCCTTTCAGTTTAGGAACGATATATGAAAATGCAAGTGGTTATACATCATTACTTTATGAATCAGCTGTCAAACAACACAAAATCATAATGTCCACTGTTAGTAAAGCAAATAGGTCTGTTCTTCAAAAGAAAATATGGAAAAGAACGTGAAGAATATAGAAAACCAAAAGGAAATGAGGACGTCAATGGCTTGTTTGAGAGTTATTGAAGCATTGTTTAGGCAAAATAGGTAGCTTCTGCTTGTAACAGGAAATCAGTTTTATCATTTGAAAGTATGTCAGCTATCCAATGGAAAAGAGTAAAGCAGTACTCATGATCTGTTATAATCGGAGCCTCTTTTACCATCAGAGGGCAGCTCGGTGGGTTTTCGATGTAGCTCGCTGTTAGGAAAGAGTTAAGCGTCCATTGTGTAGGCAAAGTATGCAGCAAGTGCCTCTAACATGAAATCATTGTTATCATCTGAAAACATGTCAGCCATCCAATTGAGAAGATGAAAGGAGCATTCATGATCTGTCATTATTGGAGTGTCTTTTACCATCATAGGGCAGCTCGGTGGGTTTTCGATGTAGCTCTCTGTTAGGAAATCTTGCGCAGCTGCGAATATATTCCAATGACCCAGAACTCCTTGTATCGCTGCAAAGGCCATAAACCCTCCGTTGTAACAAAGCTGTTCATGATCAAGTAACGGATTCATGAGGTGATTGTAATTTGGTTCAGGAGGTCCCAAATTGCAGAGACATAAATCCAGGGCCCACGTGAAATCACAGCTCAGGCAATGAAATACAGGCTGCACACAGGTGAAATGCGAATATCGAAATGATAATCGATATGAAGTATTCAAAGTCGAGAGTGGTAAGATGCCGTAGTAGTCAAGCATCCTCTGGCGAAATAGTTCTAAGTGGCCCGGCTCGTTTGCGAAGGCAGGAGGGACATCCATTTTGAATTTCCCAAGATGGTACAGGAAACGGCGCAGCACTGCCGGTTGTATAGCAACTCCACAGAATTAGGTTGCCGGCTATGCAGTGGAGAGGAGCAGAATGACTTGATAAATTTTCTATGAGTCTAGTCACTTATATATTGCTTAGTGGTTATTAAAAAAGTAGCTTTTTTTGAACTGGAGGATGCGTTAAAAAATAAGGGAGTGATTTGAGGGAGTTGTAAAGCAAGGTCAATTTTTTTTTACATCAATGCTGTTTTCTGTGAATGTTAGCTTAGTGAAAGATATGTGTGTGAGCAGATGCAACGTTCAGTTTTAAATGTGACAATGGCGCTCTTGTTCATGTCTTCCGATTCAAGGTCGGTATTCGCTGCCAAATACAAAGATTAAGAAACGCATGCGTGGGGTACATAGTGTGCATTCTTAAAGGAAAGTAAATGAAGGGTTATTTTTACCGCGTTAGCATTGTCGTTTAAAAAGTTATAGTGATTTCTATTGTATGTGAAGAAAGTGTCACTGATGAAGACTGAAAATAAATCCTTATAAATGATAGGGACTGGTGTATTTTAGAAAAGGTTTGTAACATTACATGAATTGTGGAAAAAAAATAATGTTATTGAAAGTGTATGGTTTGAAAATGAAAAGTAGAGGTTTATAGTTCATGTTTTGAAAGCAGTTCTAGAGGGTCAGAAGAAAGTGTATGGTTTGAAAATGAAAAGTAGAGGTTTATAGTTCACGTTTTTAAAGCAGTTGTAGAGGGTCAGATGCATGATAGATTTATTAAAAATAGAACATGTTTTTAAATAGTATTTTGGAAAAAATATGTGTCTTTATGTACTATTTACATTATGTGCCTGTTGCGTATTCTTTGAGTTTTAGTAATCCTGTGTCTTATAAGTTTTCTAGGGGCGGTTTGAGGTTCATGGTGGGTTTGGGCAGGGAGGGTAGGTTGGGGGTTTGTAATAGGGGGTTTGGCTGGGGTGGAGTGCGGAGTTTAGTGAAAAGTGAGGGGGCGGGGAGTTACAGTGTTTGGTAATGGAGCAGAGTCAGAGGACGCCACATTTGTGTTATGGGCTGCCACGGAAATATGTATTTATTCTCAGAGGTTTATTATATTAAGGATATATATTAGCATGGTGGCTCTAGTCGTTTTGTTGTTTTGTGTATGTTTATAATGCTGGCTCTGTAGTTTTTGTTTTTGATCCTTATTGCGACACACAGGGGATCTACGTTGCACAGTTGGAGATCAGAGACTTAGGAAATAAAACTTTATAATTGTAAGGGCTGTAAGCGATAGAAATCGCCCGTTCTCGGTGTAAAAAATATCACCGCTATTGGTGGCATTTGCTACGGTGTTAGTACTCGAAGGAGACTAGTAACATATATGTGTAATAAAATTATGTAATAGGCTCAGCATTTTACATTATCTTGGAAAACAAAAGTTGATTTTACATAGCAATAAGTCTATTATAATTAAGGGACGGAGTGTATATAGTGCTATTTAGTACTCTGCTATGTGATTGATGTCGAATATTTCATAAGAGGAGGCTTTAAAAGATTTACGATAAACTGGTTTTCTAGGGAAGTGGGTGGAGTGTTCCGTGTAAATTGCAGAATAGAAACTAGTAAGAACCAATTGGAAGTGTTGTTTTAAAGTCACATGACTGCACATGCGTGTCTCGACGCGATAGGTGGGTCGCGCACTATAAGAAAGCGGCGAGAAAATATCAGCTAATATGCTCTTCAAGCTTGTTTTGGTACAAGGAGTTAGTTCTGAAAAGAACTTTTTCTTTTTTTTTGGGAAACAAGTGTTATGATGCTTTTTATTTCTTAAAGTTGCGACGACATTTTTCAGTATGTCATACTATCCAAATAAAGTGAAGAAATTTAACTTTTCTTGGAGCATTTATGACTCTCAATTATTTGTTTAATTAGAGTAAAGCTTTGCTCTCCGTATACAAGAAGTTCTCCACAGTTGTTGCAATTCATGTGCACGTTCGCCAGATATGGTCTCAAGTCCATCTCAGCACTCGATGGAGATACAGGTCGTCCACCGGAAGATGTGTTGATTACTTCTGATGGTAATAGCGTGGCCTCCGTTTTTCTTGTGAAAGGTGGTCGCTCATTTTCATCAGATTCGGAAGATGAATGCGGAACGGTAGCCATTGTACCGAAGTCTTCGGGAAGATGTTCGACGTTGTTGTCTCTTGAGAGTAGAAAAGAAAGTGATGGAAGTGGGTGGAGTGCTGCGTGTAAATTCCAGAATAGAAACTACCAAGAACCAATTGGAAGTGTTGTTTTGAAGTCACATGACTTCAAATGCAAGTGTCAGGTCCTGTACGCGATAGGAGGGTGCGCGCACCCGGTCTCGCACTAAAATAAAGCGGCAAAAAAATATCTCATAATATGCTCTTGGAGCACGTTTTGGTAGAAAGAGTTAGTTCTGAAAAGAACTTTTTTTTTTTTGGGGGGGGGAAAGAAGTGTTATAATGCTTTCGATTTCTTAAAGTTGCTACTACATTTTTCAGTATGTAATAGTTTGAAAATGAAGTGAAGAAATGTATCTTTTCTTGGGGCATTTGTGACTGTCAATTTTGAGTTTAATAAGAACGAGGCTCTGCTCTCCATATAAAAGAATTTCTCCACACTTGTTGCATTTTATATGCACCTTCGCAAGATATGGTCTCAAGTCCATCTCAGCACTCGATGGAGATACAGGTCGTACACCAGAAGATGTGCTGGCCACCTCTGATGGTAATAGCGTGGCCAGGGCTCTTGTCGATGCTTTTGCATAATGCTCAGGATGCCTTTGTTTAACATGCCGCTGCATGGTGTGTGCAGAAAAGGAATATTTTTTATTTGGATTTCCTCTTGAGAGCTCCGGATTGCATATCGTGCAGGTTACTTTTGGCACATTCACTTTCTTTTGATCTTCAGGATAAGTGAAAAATTGCCAAATGAAAGATTCCTTTTTTCTTCTTAACGGTGGTCGCTCATTTCCTTCAGATTCGGAAGATGAATCTGGTAGGGAAGCCATTTCAGCAAAGACTTCCGGAAGATGCTCGACGTTGTTGTCTCTTGAGAGTAGAAAAGATTGTGAGGAAAGTGGGTGGAGTGCTTCGTGTATATTCCAGAACAGAAACTACTAATAACCAATTGGAAGTTTTGTTTTCAAGTCACGTGACTTTACATGCGCTTCTCAGGACGTGTAGGCGGTGACACTATGTAGTTACGAACGTGATTACATACTTAGGAACTAGCATTCAAAAAAACTATGAAATTAACTGAAAAAAACATAGGTTTTACACACGTTATAGTTAGGAAGTAGCATTTGAAAAACCTATGAAATTCACTGAAAAAACCATAGGTTTGACACCAGTTATAGTTAGCTGGAAATTTTACTGACATAAAACCAATGAAATTCCACGTTATAGTTAGTTGGACTCACTATAACTTGCGCGTGTAATGCACTGCTGATGACATTACATATTACATCACTCATGACATGGTCAGTGACATCACTTATGACACCATCCAGTGAATGTGTGTCTTTCTAAAAAATAAATATGTTTTATATATGTATATGTAAAGGTTGAGGAAAGAATAAATGTTTAAATTATTGTCTTAATGAATGTTTCATTGGTTTTATGTCAGTAAAATTTCCAGCTAACTATAACTGGTGTCAAACCTATGGTTTTTTCAGTGAATTTCATAGGTTTTTCAAATGCTACTTCCTAACTATAACGTGTGTAAAACCTATGGTTTTTTCAGTGAATATATATATATATATATATATATATATTACCTACTGGCGATAGCCAGTAGGTATATATAGTTAGGATTTTTTTCCTATGGGATTTTTGAAAATTCTATGTCGAATAACTGTGGCGTTTGAGGACAGAATTGGCTGAAATTTTCAGGAAAATGGAACATTTTGTTTCTGAGCAGCCCCTGAAAATTTGGGGGGGTTTCGTCAAGGGGGGGCCGAGAAAAAAGGGGGGTCCCAAAACGTGTTTTTCCCATGCAATTTTCCATAGGGCGGTTGGCCTCACTTTTAGCCTGAACGGCTGAATGGATTTACACCAAACTTGGCAAAATTGTAGGGACTGGTAGCCCGATGTGCCTTTGCTATGTCTCAAGATATAGGCTCCAGTGGTTTTTACGAAAATTAACTTTGAAAAATATATATTGGGCTACATTGGGCTATATATATGTTGGAGCCCAAATGTAGCCCAATGTAGCCCAATGTAGCCCAATGTAGCCCAAAGATGGCCACCAGAGACAAAAAAAACAAATGTAGCCCAAATATCAGCCAGATGTAGCCCAACTATAGCCCAATGACAGAATGTCCCAGAGTGTTCTAAAGAACAACTAGAGTGCTAACAGTCCTACTTATTACAAAGGTATGGCACACCTGAAGCCATCTTGATTGGAATAAAGTGGTAACTCTTAAAACATTTAATTTAAAAAGGAACAAAATGAGGGGGTTCATTTTGCCATAGAAAGTATGATTAGCGAATATATGACGAAATCCCGCATACCATCAGTCCGCAAAAAAAATCCTGCATGTACTATTAGGCCGCAAATTAAAATAACGAAAACTTTTAGAACGAATATGCCTTTAGCATACACTAAACAACTAAACTACCCTAAACCCTAAAACACTACCCCCAGCATGACCCTACACTACACAAACAGTACAACACTACCCTAAACCCTAAAACATTACCCCCAGCATGACCCTACACTACGCAAACACTACAACACTACCCAAAACCCTAAAACACTACACCCCAGCATGACCCTACACTACGCAAACACTACAACACTACCCTAAACCCTAAAACACTACCCCCAGCATGACCCTACACTACACAAACACTACAACACAACCCTAAACCCTAAAACACTACCCCCAGCATGACCCTACACTACGCAAACACTACAACACAACCCTAAACCCTAAAACACTACCCCCAGCATGACCCTACACTACGCAAACACTACAACACTACCCTAAACCCTAAAACACTACCCCCAGCATGACCCTACACTACGCAAACACTACAACACTACCCAAAACCCTAAAACACTACACCCCAGCATGACCCTACACTACGCAAACACTACAACACTACCCTAAACCCTAAAACACTACCCCCAGCATGACCCTACACTACGCAAACACTACAACACTACCCAAAACCCTAAAACACTACACCCCAGCATGACCCTACACTACGCAAACACTACAACACTACCCTAAACCCTAAAACACTACCCCCAGCATGACCCTACACTACGCAAACACTACAACACTACCCTAAACCCTAAAACACTACCCCCAGCATGACCCTACACTACGCAAACACTACAACACTACCCAAAACCCTAAAACACTACCCCCAGCATGACCCTACACTACGCAAACACTACAACACTACCCAAAACCCTAAAACACTACCCCCCAGCATGACCCTACACTACGCAAACACTACAACACTACCCAAAACCCTAAAACACTACCCCCAGCATGACCCTACACTACGCAAACACTACAACACTACCCAAAACCCTAAAACACTACCCCCAGCATGACCCTTCACTACGCAAACACTACAACACTACCCAAAACCCTAAAACACTACACCCCAGCATGACCCTACACTACGCAAACACTACAACACTACCCAAAACCCTAAAACACTACACCCCAGCATGACCCTACACTACGCAAACACTACAACACTACCCAAAACCCTAAAACACTACCCCCAGCATGACCCTACACTACGCAAACACTACAACACTACCCAAAACCCTAAAACACTACCCCCAGCATGACCCTACACTACGCAAACACTACAACACTACCCTAAACCCTAAAATACTACACCCCAGCATGACCCTACACTACGCAAACACTACAACACTACCCAAAACCCTAAAACACTACCCCCAGCATGACCCTACACTACGCAAACACTACAACACTATCCTAAACCCTAAAACACTACGTCCAGCATGACCCTACACTACGCAAACACTACAACACTACCCTAAACCCTAAAACACTAGCCCCAGCATGACCCTACACTACGCAAACACTACAACACAACCCTAAACCCTAAAACACTACCCCCAGCATGACCCTACACTACGCAAACACTACAACACTACCCTAAACCCTAAAACACTACCCCCAGCATGACCCTACACTACGCAAACACTACAACACAACCCTAAACCCTAAAACACTACCCCCAGCATGACCCTACACTAAACAACCACCACAACTCTACACTACACTAACACAACACTACACTACACAACACTACACTACACAATCACTAACCCACGAAAAAATTAACACAAACCCACTTACCTCTCTCGTCATCGTGGTTTTCACAACGCAAATGCATTTACCATACATGCCTTTAAAACGTAATTCTTTGTAAAGGCATGCACGATAAATGCACATGGGTTTTGAAAAAATGCGGGATAATGGTATGCGAGGTCAATGACCTTGCGGGATAATGGTATGCGGACTGAAAGTCTGCGGGATAAAAAATGCGGGAAAATGGCTGCAAACCATGATTAGCAGCAGACTTCCCTGGTGAGCAATAGCTTTACTACAGTGATCTAATGAGCAACTAGAGTGCTAACATTCAGAATTTATGGCAAATGTGTGAAACATCTGAATGCCTTCTTGATAGAACCAAAGTAAACAAGCATTGAAAATGCAATAGATCTCGCCCTCGTTTAAGTTAAAGCCATTCTGTTTGTAATGAGGTGGCTTTTTAGCTTTGCTTTTATTAGTGTTTTTAAAACTTTCATGTAAATAACATGCATATGTATGCATATATGTATATGTATGCATGCATTTATATTTATATAGATATGCAGATTATATATGTTTATATATGTATATTACCTACTGGCGATAGCCAGTGGGTATATATAGTTAGGATTTTTTCTCTATGGGATTTCTGAAAATTCTATGTCTAATAACTTTGGCGTTTGTGGACGGAATTGGCTGACATTTTCAGGAAAATGGCACATTTCGTTTCTGAGCAGCCCCTGAAAATTTGGGGGGGTTTCGTCAAGGGGGGGCCGAGAAACAAGGGGGGTCCCAAAACACGTTTTTCCCATTCATTTTTCCATAGGGCGGTTGGACTCACTTTTAGCTCGAACGGCTGAATAGATTTACATGAAACTTGGCAAAATTGTAGATATGGTTTGCCCGACGTGCCTTTGCTGTGTCTCAGTATATGTGCTCCAGTGGATTTTGAGAAATTAACGTTTAAAAAAAAATATATATCTGTGACAGCGCTCCGGTTAGCGCCCCGGTTTGCGTACCTGACGCGTAACGGAACTTCGCGAAGCGAAGCTGATTGGCTCTCCGGTGTCTGTCAACATTCTAAACAGTCCGGAGCGGCCGCCATCTTGTCTCTCGGTACGATCGAGAGACAAGATGTGGTGAAAAACGAAGGGGGAAATGAAGGAAAGGGGGCAAGGTAGACCACTCCTGACCCCCTAGGATTGATGAGGGGGATATTAAAGTGCCCCGCGGGGCAAAATAAAAAAAAAAAATTTTTTAGCGATTTTACGCCGTAGAGGCGCGTCCCGGTACGCGAACCGGGCAGCTCACCGGGCAGCTAACCGGGCAGCTAACAGGCAGCGTAGCTGTCAACATTGTAAACAGTCCGAAGCGGCCGCCATCTTGTCTCTCGGTAGGTTCGAGAGACAAGATGTGGTGAAAAAAGAAGGGGGAAATGAAGGAAAGGGGGCAAGGCAAACCCCTCCTGACCCCCTAGGATTGATGAGGGGGATATTAAAGTCCCCCGCGATTTTTCGCGGTAGAGGCGCTTCCCGGTACGCGAACCGGGCAGCTAACCGGCAGCGTAACGGGAGTCCGCCATCTTGTGTTTTTGGAGCGTCCGGTTCGCGTACCGGGTAGCGTCCCGGTAAGCGTAACAAGGGGAAAACCAAGAGAAACAGTAAAAAAAAAATTAAGGGAATAGATTTCCAGCAAACTTGACAAAATTGTAGGGACTGTTTGTTTGATGTGCCTTTGCAAGGCCTCAAGATATGTGCACGTGTGGATTTTGTCTAATTAAGGTTAAAAAAAATATATATATCTGTAAGCGTGCTCCGGCACGCTTACGTTACGGGTTTTGTTTGCGCTGCAGAGCCGATACGTCACGGTTATGCGACGCGTCATGAGGCGTCTCACGTGGCTACGTGATACGTCACGTAATAAAGAATATATTTTACAGCTATAGATATTAGCTTTTAAAAAACCAATGAAATTCACTGAAAAAACCATAGGTTATAGACCATATATAGTTAGGAATTTGCATTTACAAAACCTTGAAAATTCACTGAAAAAACCATAGGTTAGAGACCATATATAGTTAGCTGGACATTTTATTGACATAAAACCAATGAAATTCCATATATAGTTAGTTGCACTAACTATATATCGCGCACCCGCAATCCACTGCTGATGATGTCACATATTACATCATTCATGACATGGTCAGTGACATCACTGATGACATCACTGATGACATCTCAAATGACATCACTGATGACATCACTGATGACATCTCAAATGACATCACTGATGACATCATGACACACCAATACCAGTTACTACATACGCACTCACTGATTCCTACGTCTACACACACATTCACTCATTCACCCATACAATCACTCATACATACAGTCACTCATTATTACAACACTATCATATGCACTCATACACCTATGCAGACACTCACACACTGCCACTCATCCATGGAGTTACTCACACATCTAGTCAGTCCTGTAAAGAATCAATCACACTTCCATTTCCTCATCTATACAGTTAAACACAGAACACCATACTTCAGTGACATCACTGATGATATCACTGATGACATCTCAAATGACATCACTGATGACATCTCAAATGACATCACTGATGACATCATGACACACCAATACCAGTTACTACATACGCACTCACTGATTCCTACGTCTACACACACATTCACTCATTCACCCATACAATCACTCATACATACAGTCACTCATTATTACAAGACTATCATATGCACTCATACACCTAGTCAGTCCTGTGAAGAATCAATCACACTTCGATTTCCTCATCTATACAGTTAAACACAGAACACCATACTTTTCACACATATACTAACACATACTTACTCTCTTATACAATCACTGATACAAGTACACATTGATATGCACAGAGTCACACACCTCCCAGCCAGCCACACACACACTCAGTCTTCCATACATCCACTCATTCTTCAATATGTAAAACATATTTAAACTTTACAAAAACACACAGACACTAGAAGATGTCATCAGTGATGTCATTTGAGATGTCATCAGTGATGTCATCAGTGATGTCATTTGAGATGTCATCAGTGATGTCATCAGTGATGTCACTGACCATGTCATGAATGATGTAATATGTGACATCATCAGCAGTGGATTGCGGGTGCGCGATATATAGTTAGTGCAACTAACTATATATGGAATTTCATTGGTTTTATGTCAATAAAATGTCCAGCTAACTATATATGGTCTCTAACCTATGGTTTTTTCAGTGAATATATATATATATATATATATATATATATATATATATATATATATATATATATATTACCTACTGGCGGTCGCCAGTAGGTATATATAGTTAGGATTTTTTCCCTATGGGATTTCTGAAAATTCTATGCCTAATAACTTTTGCGTTTGTGGACGGAATTGGCTGAAATTTTCAGGAAAATGGCACATTTTGTTTCTGAGCAGCCCTTGAAAATTTGGGGGGGTTTTGTGGAGGGGGGGCCGAGAAAAAAGGGGGGTCCCAAAACGCCTTTTTCCCATGTTAATTTCCATAGGGCGGTTGGACTCACTTTTAGCCCGAACGGCTGAATGGATTTTCACGAAACTTGGCAAAATTGTAGGGACTGTTAGCCCGATGTGCCTTTGCTAGGTCTCAATATATGTGCTTCAGTGGATTTTGAGAAATTAACGTTTAAATCAAGATATATATCTGTAACAGCGCTCCGGGCAGCTATCCGGTTAGCGAACCTTTCGCGTAACGGAACTTTGCGATGAGAAGCTGATTGGCCCTCCGGTGTCTGTCAACATTCTAAACAGTCCGGAGCGGCCGCCATCTTGTCTCTCGGTAGGATCGAGAGACAAGAGGAGGCCAAAACAAAGGGGGAAATTACCATAAGGGGGCATAGTAGATCCTCGTTGACCCCCTAGGTTTTATGTGGAGGTTTTAAAAGGGCCTAGGAGGGTCCAAAAAAAAAAATTTTTTTTTGCGTGGTAAGCGCCAAGTTCGCGAACCGGATAGCTTTCTGGGCAGTGAACTTTATGGATAAAAGAATGAAAGACTTTTCTAATACTGTATGTTAATTGTTTGTTGTTTTTTTTTTTTTTTTTTTTTTTTTTTTAAAGTGTTTTTTTTATTTTGATTCTTTTTCATAATTTATTAAACTTTCTAACATTTCAGTGTCTGAAATGTCATTATTTTCTTGAAATATTGTTTGCAATCTGTGAGGTTGCAAAATGTCCTCATTTGCAAGGAGGACATCTACTGCTTGGACACATTGCAGCAGTTCATTATCCAAGCTTTCATCCATAAATTCTATGTCAATCGGTTCAATTAATTCCTGGCTGCTCTCTTGCAGGTCCATCTCAAAAGAAACTTGCTGCTCGCCTTCCATTTTGCCTGAAATTTGGATTAAAAAAATATATATTAGTAGAGATAGGGCACTGTTGGGATTAATTTTAGATAGGCAGTTTAATCAGTGAATTTATCTTTTGGCAGTGTATAGTATGAGAGTGGAAATAGGACTATAAAAAAGTGTATGTGATTTAACCAAGACAAGCCTTACTCCATTGATAACTACAGAAGCCATTGTCCAATTCAAGCAAAATGGTCTTTCTCTCACCAAGATGAAAGTCAGAGTGAGGAAATAAGGAGGGGTTTACATGTTTTGGGGAGAGCAAAAGTTCTGAACCAATGAAAAGTGTTATTTTTACGTCACATGACCTAGTCATACATCATTTGGAAACCAAAAGTGAAATGAACCAATGAAAAGTTTGATAAACAAGTCACATGACCTGTTCCGCTTACGTTACGCGACGCGCGCCGCGTCCCAGATCGCTTCCGGTTCGCGGTCCCGAGCACTTCCGGGAGCGCTAACGCGGCGCGTCATTAGACGCATTACGCGATAACGTGATACGTCGCGCTTCCGCGACGCGTCACAGTTCCGCTAACGTAACGTTGACCGGTTCGCGGACTAGATCGCGGCATCGAGATGAGCTAACGGAAAGCTTCCCGGTTCGCGAACTAAAAGCGAAGAAAAAAAAAATTAAAAAAAAAATTATCAATAAACATCTAAATATATTTTGGGATTTAAAGAAGAATACATTTTACAGCTACAGATGTTAGCTTTTAAAAAACCAATGAAATTCACAGAAAAAACCATAGGTTATAGACCATATATAGTTAGAAATTTGCATTTAAAAAACCATTGAAATTCAATGAAAAAACCATAGGTTATAGACCATATATAGTTAGGGATTAGCATTTGAAAAACCTTATTTTATTTGCACAAAACCATTGAAATTCCATATATAGTTAGTTGCACTAACTATATATCGCGCACCCGCAATCCACTGCTGATGATGTCACATATTACATCATTCATGACATGGTCAGTGACATCACTGATGACATCACTGATGACAACATCCAGTGACTGTATGTTTCTGTAAAGTTAAAATATGTCTTACATATTGAAGAATGAGTGGATGTATAAGTGTCTGGATGAAGGATTTAGTAGGTGCATGACTGACTGTATGAGTGAGTGATTAAATGTGTCTCACTGAGTGCATGGGTTAGTGACTAAACTGTCTTAATTTGTGCATCATTATGTCTGTTGTTCTGTAAACTGTTGCATGTGTTGATAAGTAGCTATATGAGTAACTATATGGGTTATTGATTGGTTGCCCAAGTATTTGTATGGGAGACTGAGTGTGTGTGTGGGTGGCTGGGAGGTGTATGACTCTGTGCATAGATGTGTGAGCAGTTGATTCACTAGATGTATGGTTTCAAAAGTGCATGTGGAAACAGCTGTATGGGCGGTTGACTGTGTGCATGAGTGTATTGGTGAGTGAATGGATATCTCAGTGCTACATGTCAAAGTAAGTACATATGTAAAACACAGTACATGTGAGAGTTGACATATATAAATAACTGTGCATAAGAGCCAGTGAATGTGTGAGTGGCTGTATGGATCATTGTGAACTTGTATCAGGGATTGTAAGAGCCAGTGAATGTGTGAGTGGCTGTATGGGTCATTGTGAACTTGTATCAGGGATTGTATAAGAGAGTAAATATGTGTTAGTATATGTTTGAATAAGTAAAGTTTGTATAACTGTATAGTTGAGGAAATGGAGGTGTGATTGATTCTTTGCATGACTGACTAGGTGTGTGAGTAACTCCATGGATGAGTGACAGTCTGTGAGTGTCTGTTTACACTGATTGTATCTAAGGTTATATTAGAGTCTGAAGAGGTTCATCGTATTATCACATGAATGATATCATCAGTGATGTGATCAGTAATGTCAAATGAGATGTCATCAGTGATGTCATCAGTGATGTCATTTGAGATGTCATCAGTGATGTCATTTGAGATGTCATCAGTGATGTCATCAGTGATGTCACTGACCATGTCATGAATGATGTAATATGTGACATCATCAGCAGTGGATTGCGGGTGCGCGATATATAGTTAGTGCAACTAACTATATTTGGAATTTCAATGGTTTTGTGCGAGTAAAATAAGGTTTTGTAAATGCTAATCCCTAACCATATATGGTCTATAACCTATGGTTTTTTCAGTGAATTTTCAAGGTTTTGTAAATGCTAATTCCTAACTATATATGGTCTATAACCTATGGTTTTTTCAGTGAATTTTCAAGGTTTTGTAAATGCAAATTCCTAACTATATATGGCCTAAAACCTATGGTTTTTTCTGTGAATTTCAATGGTTTTTTAATAGCAAATATCAAAAGCTGTCAAATGTCAAGTACGTGATAGGTAAAAACTTTTTCGTGTTTATGCACGCTGATGTGCTTTGAACGCTGCCCCCCCTCCCCTCTTTTCTCTTAGTAGTACTCTCTCTTTGCAGATAGTGAAGGGTAGCTAACGCAGGCCTTTACCCCCGTTGGAATCCGTTGTGCCTGCTTGTCTCTCCATTTGATTGATTGTTATCCAAGCATTTACTGTTTTACAATTGATTCTCTTTGGTTCATTCTCTATTTTCAAACAAGCACAAAGTCGCAATACTCTGTTAAGTCTTTTCAGATAGTGAAAAATCGTATAAAAAAATAAAGGAATCAAGCAAAATCAGTAGGCCACTAATTGGATCTCTTTTTGACCTCGCTAAAATAGAAATATTAGGAACAACCCATCATGAGAAATACGAAAATAGTGAGATGAACTGAGCTCCACACCATGAGGGCTGCAAGACAGCTCGGCTCCGTCACCCACCCCGCCCAAAATAACGACAAACCCTATGCAAATATTAAAAATATATACAACACACCAGCAAAGTAACAGGGTAAAACATTTTATTAAATAACTATTTACATAACTATTTTATACTTTTTGTTGCCCGATCCGGCTAGCTCAATCGATCGAGCATGAAACTCATGCACTCTGATAGCAAGCGTTGCTACTGATGCTATGCAGACCAAAACTGGTTTTCAGTTTGTACATTTTTCTAGATTTTTCCATCCAAGGTTGGTTGAGTTTGTAGAACGATGGCTTCAGATTTTCAACATACGGTGTGGTGGCGCGGACTGGGAGGGGGCGCTTCGCTCCTGCCCCCTCCCCAAGTAAGATTTTCATACGTGAAAGTACGTTAATGGTTTTGGTCCCTGAGTTGCTTCGATGTCACTGCCATTCTCAAATGGCATAAGTTCTGGATGTTGGGTGCCATAGTTCAGAGTTCTGAGCAGCGCGTGTAACACTGTCTGAAGCTTATTTCCACCTACTGCAGCTTCACTATTCTCAAAGTAAGTGAGGGTCGTTTGTGGACCTGACTGCATTTGAAAGCAATGTGATATGGTACCTCCCTAAACCGCTTGACGGAGGCCCTCAAGGGGCGGTGTGATGGCACGGACTCGGAGAAGACGCTTGGCTCCGACCCCCTCCCCAAGTCTTATAGCACTGGTGTAGCCTGAGATCGCCCCCGACATAGGCGGCCGGCTCCCGGGGTCCGGCGGAACTTTTTGCCTTTTGATGACTCTTCTATTCTGGACCTTGTCCCACAATCCGTTTGACCTGAAGACACGCTGTAGTGGGGCGCCCCTTTACCGTTTTAGTTGCCATTCCGCCCGCTTTTGCTACACTGTGCCTCTTCCGCCATTCAGCTGTTTACCGCCCGCTCTTGCGACTACAGCGTCTCGCTCACCATGTAGTTGAGTTGCTCCCGCTCTTGCGATGCAACGATAGGCGACTGCCACAGGACTCTCAAAATGGCGGCCGGATCTTCAGATTTGGGCGTGGTCCACTAAAATGGCCCTGGGACACCTTGGAACTCGGACGCTTCCCTGATAGGGCTTGGGTCCCATTCTCGAAAGCGTCCCCTCAGCCGTGAAGATTCTACAAAAGTCTTGGGGGCCCCCGACTCCCGCAGGCTTCTGGTAGGGAGCGGCTGCCATGTTTGCTCGTGGAATGGCCACGACGGAGCTACGAGATGGTGGTGCTCTCATGCTGACGCCAGCTTCAGTCTGAAACATCCAGAAACACTGTAGACTACTAATTCGATCAGTTCCGGTAGCGCCCCAACATGACCTGGTAGAGACGAACTTGCCTCTCCCTCTTTGACTGATGGTTCTTGTTGCCTGTCCCCTCTGTTGTCATTTAACAGAACTTTTTGGACTGCTGAAAGGGGTTGTGTTCCGAACGCTGGTTGGTGGAGACATTTTGACTATATTCTTGACCTACGTTGTCGCGTAATGCGTTATATGACACGCAGCGTTAGCGCATCCGGAAGTGATCCGGGGCGCGGCGCGCAGCGCGTAACGTAAGCATAACAGGTCATATGACTTGTTAATAAAACTTTTTATTGGTTCATTTTACTTTTGTTATTTTAATAATGAAAAGCTTGGTCATATGACCTAAAAAATACGCTTTTTATTGATTTCAAACATTTTTTTTTTAAACATATATGTTATAATTTTCCAGGCTAATGTACTTTCCCGGAAAATTTACAACTGTCCTGCAAGTAAAATATATTCCTTTTTCGAGAAAAAGGGCATTTCTTCGTCCCATGACGGAGCCGTTGAGTAAAAGAGGCTCGGCCTGCTGTCTTACTCGCCGATACGCCTGATTATCAGATTCTTATCGATCACTTTATGTTGCAGGAGTTGAAAACACAACTGCCCTTGACCATTTATCTTTACTGCGTTCCTACGTATTATACCTTTTATCCGTCATGTAATTGGACTGCTTTATTTCACTTGCCTTTTACTTATTCGAAAACAGTGACTAAAAGTAAAAACTTTACCAATGTAAATACTACTACCATGTTTTGTTTTAAAAACCTTTATTGTGAACATGTCAGTATACAAATACGGGCCTATAACCACGTGGGCCGGCCACGGAGCAAACTGAAATCGTATATGAAGAGGAGACATTTACACTGTAGAGGAACGTAACGAGCGGGCCATTAGGTTGCAAGAACTAAGGTGTCTAACAGTTGCGGAATCGGTGGACGTACATTTTGTAATTAAAATACGACAAAGCCACTTACAAAAAAATCATCTAGATATACATTTGCGGGCAAGTACCATGGGTGACGTTAATTCGAACTTTCAATAGTACAGTAATCAATAACACATCAGAACTTAATATCAATAGGGATGTCGAAATATTCAATCAATTCTCGTCCCCGCCCGCCATGAGCATCAAAACTGCATTCATATCTCGTGATATCAAGGTTGTTCAACCAGTACACAACAAGGAGTTACAAGTCCCATTTATACCGGCGCCATTTTGGGCGAGGCCGGGCAGGTCCAAGATATAGTCAAAATGTCTCCACCAACCATCGGCCAGACCAGAACCCCTTTCGGCCCTTTATGCTACAAGATGGTGTCTTCCATTCAGAAAATATTGTTGGCAGCATTTTGAAAGGAAAGATAAACAGCCGTTCTCCTAGTGAGTCTCACATTGTTACATTTAGGAAGAATGTTGAAGAGTAGTATGTTGAAAATCTGAAGCCATTTTTCTACAAACTCTCAATCAGCCTTGGATGGAAAAAAAAATCCTGAAGAATGTACAAACTGAAAACCAATTTTTGTCTGTATAGCATCAACAGCAACGCTTGAGTCAGCTTTGTGTGAAGCCGCCATTTTGATTCAATCAATAACGTCCCCCTGCACACATTCAGGGACCTGGTCGTGTCTTCAGGTCAAACGGATTGTGGGACAAGATGCAGAAAGGAAAAGGAAAAAAGTTCCGCCGGACCTCAGGAGCCGGCCGCCTATGTCATGGGCGATCTTTGGCCACACCAGGGCAATAGTGAAGCTGCAGCAGGTGCAACTAAGCTTCAGACAGTCTTACAAGCACTGCTCAGAACTCACTCAACATCCAGGACTTGCCATCCGGATCTTGGCGCCTTGTGCTGGTTCCGACCTATTCACACATCGGTCCACTACTGACATCACCTCATAAGCCAACGGGGCACCCCACGCCGACTTTCGGCGCAGCATTGTAGGATGGCCACACCAGTGCGGCAACTTGCTGGACACCACCTCGGTGCCATCCGGATCTCGGCGCGTTCGAGTCACTGTACCGCAAGAGTGACCGGAACTCAGCTGGACACGCCGTCTTTTGGCGCAGCATTGTAGGATGGCCACACCAGTGCGGCAATTTGCTGGACACCACCTCGGTGTCATCCGGATCTCGGCGCGTTCGAGTCACTGTACCGCAAGAGTGACCGGAACTCAGCTGGACACGCCGTCTTTCGGCGCAGCATTGTAGGATGGCCACACCAGTGCGGCAACTTGCTGGACACCACCTCGGTGCCATCCGGATCTCGGCGCGATGTGCTGCCTTCGGCCTAGTGTAGCCGCAAGTGCGGACGCAACTCAGTTGGATGGTGAGTGAAAAGATAAGGGGCGTCGCACTGCAGCCGAGGAGCCTCCATCTTGGGGGAGACGCACAGCCCCCACTGACTGACGCGACCTTACAGGCCAACGGGTCGCCCCACGCCGACTTTCGGCGCAGCATTGTAGGATAGCCACACCAGTGCAGCAACTTGCTGGACAACAACTCGGTGCCATCCGGATCTCGGCGCGTTGTGCTGCCTTCGGCCTATTCGCACATCGGTCCGCTACTGACGCCGCCTCACGTGCCAACTGATTTTCTACGCTTTTTGTAGCCCTATGCCGCATAACAGGTCATGTGACTTGTTTATAAAACTTTTCATTGGTTCATTTTACTTTTGGTTTCCTAATGATGGAAGGATTGGTCATATGACCTAAAAATAACACTTTTCATTGGTTTAGAACATTTTTTTTTCCCAAACGATGAAAGCCCCACCTTGTTTCTGGATGTTTCAGACTGAAGCTGGCGTCAGCATGAGAGCACCACCATCTCGTGGCTCCGTCGTGGTCATTCCGCGAGCAATCATGGCAGCCGCTCCCCACCGGAAGCCTGCAGGAGTCGAGGGCCCACAAGACTTTTGTAGAATCTTCACGGCTGAGGGGACGCTTTCGAGAATGGAGCCCAAGCCCTAGCAGGCAAGCGTCCGAGTTCCAAGGTGTCCCAGGGCCATTTTAGTGGACCAGGCCCAAATCCGAAGAGCCGTCCGCCATTTTAAGAATCCAATGGCAGCCGCCTATCGCTGCACCGCAAGAGTGGGCGCAACTCAACTACATGGTGAGCGAGACGCTGTAGCCGCAAGAGCGGGCGATAAACAGCTGAATGGAGGATGAGGCACAGTGTAGCAAAAGCGGGCGGAATGGCAACTGAAACGGTAAAGGGGCGCCCCAGTACAGCAGACGAGCCTCCTTCCCCACGCCCCCCCCCCCCCGGGGCATCCCATGCCGTTTTTTGGAGCAGCATTGTAGGATACCAAAACCAGTGCGGCAACTTACTGGACATCACCTGGGTGCCATCCACATCTCAGCGCGTTCTGCTGCCTTGGGACTATTCGCACAACAGACCGCTACTGACGAGGCCTCCCCCCGCACCACCCGGGACGCCCCACGCTGTTTTTCTGAGCTGCATTGTAGGAAACCAAAAACCAGTGCCGCACCCAGGTAACATCACCTGGGTGCCGTCCAGAACTCAGCACGTTGTGCTACCTTGGGACTATTCGCACAAAAGACAGCTACTGACCATTGTTGCTTCTTTTTGCCAAAAAATGTTTAAATGTATTTACAGTTTTTGTTGCGTTCGATATATTTATAAGTTAATAAAGTTTTATAATCCTACTTTGTTGGAGTACTATATATTTTTAAAAAATCGGGTGAATGGGGCCTTGAATCGGGTTATTGTCATGTGTGGGCTTTGGAAGTGTGCTGCTACAGGATCGGACATTTCAAACTCAAATGCACGTTATTGTTCTTACCTTTCCGAAGCATGGAGCGCAATAGCAGGCAGAGAAAGGGTGATGCAAGTGTTGAACACTGCCTGGCCTGGCAAGTTGCTGGCAGTGCCCCCCCCCCCGCCCGCTCCTGAAAGAGGGCACACACACACCACCGCCCGAGTACTTCACAGATCTTTAAAAGACCATGCGCTTGTTAATGAGGCTTAAATGGTTTATCACCCCTTCTAGAGCCCCTGCATCGGCCCTCTGACGTTTCCTGGAAGAATTAGCACGTAACAAAATACCAAGCCCTGTCAGCTGAACCCCCCGAGGAATCGGGTTTTTGCTTGCAGGAATCGGGAGGCGGGAGACTAGCACTGAAATCGGTAGTCTCACGCCTGAATCTGGAGGGTTGGCATGTCTGGATTCTCTACAGCTGGGGCCATAAACTACATCCGCAGGGCTAGGTGATAGCCTGGAACCGGCCTGGACAATCGGACACAGAGGAAGAGGAGTGTCAGAGGGTGCGGTAGTGAAAAGGGTGAAAGGGAGGTGTCGGGCGGGCACAGGGTGTGATTCTCAGGGAAGAGCAGTGCAGATGGGGGAAGTTTATGGCCCATGCATGAGAGAGAGAGCGGGGGTGACCAGTGTGTGGGGGAGATGCTTGCGAGGGTGGGGAGCCGTGCTGAGAATCGACGGCGTGCAGAGAGTGGGTCTGGTCAAGGCATCTAAAATGGCTGCCGTGCACGACAAAATTGTGGCATTGGAAAAAAGGCAAGATGGCGCAGACAATGTTTATCAATAAGGATTCATTTCTAACAAAATATTTTATCGCAGTGACAAATTGGCGGTCAACACTTCCTGATTTCCATTGAATCGAACGTTAACAGACGTCACGCAGCAAAAAAAAAAAAAAAACGCTCACGCACAGCCGCTGGAAGACATGTATCAACATATATGAGCCTCCTCAGCCACCCTCAGAAAACATAAGGGATCAGGATACGTCTCCTGCACCCCCTTATACCTAGTAATTTAATTAAAACGAAACACAAAATGGCAAATTCCCGTTTCGCTACCAGTTTGCGGCCCAGTTCGCGGCCCGAGAAGCACTTCTACCGTGAAAAATCAATTTTTTTTTATTTTCCCCACGGGACCCTTTAATAACCCCAACATCATTCCTAGGGGTTCAAGAGGGGTCTACCTTGCCCCCTTTCATTAAATTCCCCCTTCGTTTTTCACCTCTTCTTCTCTCTCGATCCTACCGAGAGATAAGATGGTGCACGCACAGCCGCTGGAAGACATAAATTTACATATATGAGCCTCCTCAGCCACCCTCAGAAAACATAAGGGATCAGGATACGTCTCCCGCACCCCCTTATACCTAGTAATTTAATTAAAACGAAACACAAAATGGCGAATTCCCGTTTCGCTACCAGTTTGCGGCCCAGTTCGCGGCCCGAGAAGGGCTTCTACCGTGAAAAAACAATTTTTTTTTATTTTCCCCACGGGACCCTTTAATAACCCCAACATCATTCCTAGGGGGTCAAGAAGGGTCTACCTTGCCCCCTTTCATAAAATTCCCCCTTCGTTTTTCACCTCTTCTTCTCTCTCGATCCTACCGAGAGATAAGATGGCAGCCGCTCCGGACTGTTTAGAATGTTGACAGACACCGGAAAGCCAATCAGCTTCGCATCGCAAAGTTCCGTTTCGCGAAAAGTAAGCGGACCGGAGCGCAGCCCGGAGCGCTGTTACAGATATTTATCTTGTTTTGAACGTTAATTTCTCAAAATCCACTGGAGCACATATATTGAGACCTAGCAAAGGCACATCGGGCTAACAGTCCCTAAAATTTTGCCAAGTTTCGTGCAAATCCATTCAGCCGTTCGAGCTAAAAGTGAGGCCAACCGCCCTATGGAAAACTCAATGTTAAAAACGCGTTTTGGGACCCCCTTTTTTCTCGGCCCCCCCTTGACGAAACCCCCCCAAATTTTCAAGGGACGCTCAGAAACAAAATGTACCCTTTTCCTGAAAATTTTAGCCGATTCCGTCCACAAAGGCCAAAGTTATTAGACATAGAATTTTCAAAAATCCCATAGGGAAAAAATCCTAACTATATATACCTACTGGCGACAGCCAGTAGGTAATATATATATATATATATATAACCTACTGGCGACAGCCAGTAGGTAATATATATATATATATATATATATATTACCTACTGGCGGTCTCCAGTAGGTATATATAGTTAGGATTTTTTTGAATAGGGATTTCTGAAAATTCTATGTTGAATAACTTTGGCGTTGATGGACGGAATTGGCACAAATTTTCAGGAAAAGGGCACATTTTGTTTCTGATCGTCCCCTGAAAGTTTGGGGGGGTTTCGTCAGGCGGGGGCCGAGAAAAAAGGAGGGTCCCAAAACGTGTTTTTAACATTGAGTTTTCCATAGGGCGGTTGGACTCACATTTATCTCGAACGGCTGAATGGATTTCTATGAAACTTGGCAAAATTGTAGAGACTGTTTGCCTGATGTGCCTTTGCTAGGTCTCAAGATATGTGCTCCAGTGGATTTTGAGAAATTAACGTTCCAAAAAATATATATATCTGTGACAGCGTCCCCGTTAGCGCCCCGGTTCGCGTACCAGACGTGTAACGGAACTTCGCGAGGAGAAGCGGATTGGCTCTCCAGTGACTGTCAACATTTTAAAGAGTCCGGAGCGGCCGCCATCTTGTCTCTCGGTAGGATCGAGAGACAAGAGGTGGAAATAAATGAAGGGGGAAATGAATGAAAGGGGGTAAGGTAGACCCCTCCTGACCCCCTAGGATTGATGTGGGGGCTTTTAAAGGGCCCCGCGGGGCAAAAAAATGAAAAAAACATTTTTTCGAATTTTTGGCGGTGGAAGCGCTATCTGGTACGCGAACCGGGTAGCTCACCGGTAGCGTAACGGGAGTCAGCCATCTTGTGTTTCGGATGAATTTAGTCACAAGATGGAGGATAAAGAAAGTTGGGAATGGGTATAAGGGGGCACGGGAGACATATCCTGACCACCTAGGTTTTCAGAGGGTGGCTGAGGAGGCCCATATATGTAAAAAAAAAACCCTTTTTTTTTCAAATTTTCGCACGGTTAGCGCCCGGTCCACGCACCAGGTAGCGTTCCGGAAAGCGTAACAAGGGGAAAACCAAGGGAAACAGTAAAATAATATTTTAGAGTGCTTTGAGGTAGGGTAGCTCTGAATAGAGCTGTTGTGTTGTGTGGGTGATGTAAGTACCAACATGTAGGTACCAATGAAGAGTCTAAAATTCAATGTACACCGTCTCCTCTGTAGATATTTTGTATGTTCTAATAATGGTTATTTAAATGTAAATGTGTGGAAAAGCACTTCATGCTTTAAAGCAATTGTATTTTTGAACTGATTGTTCTTTCATCTTAGTCCTCCTCTTTGTTTTTTTATCCCCACACTCTTCTTCAGCATGATAGTTGATAAATTCGTTCCCTGATCTCCATTCCCTCTCCCTCACTCCCTGTACTCCCTCACTTTGCTTACTGTCCTTACACTGCTTCCCTTAGTCTTTCCCTCACTTTTCCTGTATCGTTACTTCTTTTCTTTCACCCTCACTCTCCTCCCCTTGATCTCTCTCACCGCTCTCTTCTTACTCTGATACCTCACTCTCCCTTAGCAGTCCTTGTCTGTCCCTCACTCCCTTTCCCTCACTTGCCTTCCTTCACTCCTTCACTCCTTCACTTTCCTTCATTCTCCTACTGCATGAATTACAAATGAAAAAGAATATTGTGTCAAACAATTTTAAATTTCAAAATATAAATTTATTCCGTAGAATTTTCTAAATTTTGAAGAACGTGTAACAAGTCTTTATCAGGGATTTCCTCTTGAATGTCTTCATTTGAACGTCTTTCTAACAGGTCAACTGCATCCAAACATTTGAGGTATTCCTCATCAAGAGATTGATCCCAAAAATCCCTGTCTTCTTCTGCATTTGAAATTTCATCAATATTATGGCTCTCATTTTTAGGTTGAATCATAATTTCCTTATAGGTTGATGATATCTCCAAAGTATTTGCAACAGCCTCTTTCGATTTTTCCATTTTTTTTTTTTTGCTGTAAATTGTAGAAAAAAAATAACTTTAATTTATCGTTTTCAGTAGTACCTAATATGAAACTACCTTTATGACGTATTTAGTTCTTTGCAATTAATATGGACAAATTTGATCAAATAGTTTTTAAAGCTACATCAGTAGAGATAATGCGCTGTAGGGGTGAAGTTGATACAGGTTCTTCTGAGTTTTTATCAGTGAAGTTATCTTTGGGCAGTGTATAGTATCAGGCAGGAACTAGAAAAAAACAAGAACTGCATGTAAAGAAGCCTAACTCAATCCATAACCATAACTGAGGGACAGTACATAACTAACAGAAAACGTTTTTTTTAAAATAACTTTAGCTGCACAACATTTTCCCCTTAGAAACTATCAACTTACCTGTGGCAAAGGGTTTCAGGTTTCCCTGCAAATGGTTCTTAAATGTACAATAGGGAGTACCAGTCAAAATGGCTGTCTTTCCCTCTTATTTTTCATATATATTCATGTAGCAAACCAATCAAATGTCAGCACATAAAAATACAACTTGAAAGTAATGTTATCATTGGTTGAAAATGTCAACTCTTTCTAATGTGTTTTTGCTATGTAATTTACCTCAGGATATTTAGACAGGGCTACAACTTGAATGGCTTGATGGAATTCCATCAAATTTGGGAAAATGGTAGGGACTGGTATGTAGTAGGGACTATTCCAAATTTGGTGAAAGTGTCTCCAGTGCTTTTTTTGTAAATTAACTTCCCACATTTTTTTTTGCTGCGTGTGCGTTGCGCGTCCCGGTTCGCGCACCAGGTAGCTTACCGGCAGCGTAACGGGAGTCCGCCATCTTGTGTTTTGGTCTAATTTGGACACAAGATGGAGGATAAACAATGCTGGGATTGTGTAAAGGGGGGCAAGGGAGACATATCCTGACCCCCTAGGTTTTGTGAGGGTGGATGAGGAGGCCCAAAAAAAAATGTATTTAAACATTTTTGAGCAGTTAGCGCCCAGTGCGCGAACCGGGTAGCGCTCCGGAAAGCGTAAATCGTGAAAATTAGTGAAAAAAGTTACATTTTAAATTTATTTAGAGTGATCATAGTTAGGGTAGCTCTAAAAAGAGCTTTTGGGTTCTGTGGAAGATTTAGGTACTTATAAGTAGGTACCAATACACAGTCTTAAATTCAGGATGAAAACTCTGTTCCCCTCATCTGAGAAGTGCACACCATCTCCTCTGTAGATATCTTGCATGTAGTAACGCAAGTTATTGTTGTAGATGGAGCCCATTCCATGGTCTCTCATGTAAGCTGAAACAGACTTATTTACATGCTTCCTCGCTTTCTCAATTTGTGGACAAAATTGATTGGACCACCTCCATTTCTGTCTTTGGCATATATTTGAATACACCAAGGCAGTTTGAGGAAAAAGTACCATCAATTGCTCAAAGGTGTCCTTTAAAAGCATTTCCAGACCTACCCCAGTCAAAGTGCCCAAATCATTTCCACCACAGTGCACTATTAAGAGGTCATGGTTTGGCAAATGCAAAAAGGTTTTCACCAATGGTATCAATTGGCGACAACTCAATCCTCTCTGGCCAATCCAGTTGATTTCCACATTTGGTAAATTGAGGTTGTGTAAATTTCTGTTATCAGCATACCTGTGAGCCCAGTGGATGTAACTATGTCCAAGAATCCAGACAGAAAACATGGTGAGAGGAGGTTCTGCTGCAGTCAGATGAAGTGTGGGAATGAAATGGCAGTTGAAACAGTAGGAGTTTGTAAAGAAAAAAAACGGTGGAGTTTCAGTGCTAATGATTCAGTAGCAGTGATTGGTGGATTTCGATTGCTGAAAACACAAAGCTAGGGTGCATGGTTGTGTTCTTTGAAAGATGTAATTTGAATGGTTAAGAAAAAAACATTTTAAGAAACATTGCACCGGATAAGCATGTGTAGTGAGAGTTCAGAGTTCATGTTGTGTGAACTTGTAAACATGAGAGGTCTGTCAGGAGGTAGTTGCTATGGAAAAAAGGCAGAAAGGGCAGAGGGGGAAGGGTGTTGATTTGAAAAAAGTGACGGAAGAGTTTTGATTGGGTGACAAGAGGGATATGTGTAAGGAATTACAGCATTTCTGAGCCATTGTTGGTTGCAGCCTCTGGAGTGCATACCCTTTGCTCTGCTAAAGAAAAATTGGTGTGTGTCTGAGACTGTTTTCAAACTCAAAAAGCATTTGCTAAGGTGAGAAAAGATTCATTTAATTTAGATAGAGACTAGTATGCTTTAAGGAGAAAATTAGGAAGCAAGTTGTGTATTTAAAATGTTGCTTTGTGTCAAGTTTTTTCATTATGTTTTACAAAAAGATTTTGCTTCTTTGAGAAATTGTAATTGGAGATATTGTGAAGTATTAGTACTGACAGGGTGTGCTTGTACATAGGAGCTGTGCTGTGTTTTCAAATTATGACTTGAAAATCGTTTTTAAGGAAAAGGAATGCTTTTAACATTTATGAGAAGGAAAAAATGGTGTCTGCTTCTTTAAACAAATATTTCACTTCCCCCATGAATCTGGGAGAATAATTTGCTTATTTGCTGTGTTTAAAATTCGTTTCTTGAAGTCACTTAGGTTTCAGGATATGTACTGCTAGAGTTTCATAGCCAGCATGGGGCATATTTACAAGGCCTTTGAGCCATTTTCACGTCATTTTCCCCATGTTAAAAGTGACGCAAAAGTGGTGCAAGGGCCTTGTAAATACGCCCCTATGTGTGCTAGGCCATTTTAAGTCACTTCCCCCATGAATCTGGGAGAATAATTTGCTTACTTGATGTGTTTAAAAATCGTTTCTTGAAGTCACTTAGGTTTCAGGCTATGTACTGCTAGAGTTTCATAGCCAGCATGGGGCATATTTACAAGGCCTTTGAGCCACTTTCACGTCATTGCTTCTTTGAGAAATTGTAATTGGAGATAATGTGAAATATTAGTACTGACAGGGTGTGCTTGTACATAGGAGCTGTGCTGTGTTTTCAAATTATGACTTGAAAATCGTTTTTAAGGAAAAGGAATGCTTTTAACATTTATGAGAAGGAAAAAATGGTGTCTGCTTCTTTAAACAAATATTTCACTTCCCCCATGAATCTGGGAGAATAATTTGCTTATTTGATGTGTTTAAAAATCGTTTCTTGAAGTCACTTAGGTTTCAGGATATGTACTGCTAGAGTTTCATAGCCAGCATGGGGCATATTTACAAGGCCTTTGAGCCACTTTCACGTCATTTTCCCCATGTTAAAAGTGACGCAAAAGTGGTGCAATCAATTATTTATATGTGTGCTAGGCCATTTTAAGTCACTTCCTCCATGAATCTGGGAGAATAATTAGCTTACTTGATGTGTGTAAAAATCGTTTCTTAAAGTCCCTTAGGTTTCAGGATATGTACTGCTAGAGTTTCATAGCCAGCATGGGGCATATTTACAAGGCCTTTGAGCCACTTTCACGTCATTGCTTCTTTGAGAAATTGTAATTGGAGATAATGTGAAGTATTAGTACTGACAGGGTGTGCTTGTACATAGGAGCTGTGCTGTGTTTTCAAATTATGACTTGATAATCGTTTTTAAGGAAAAGGAATGCTTTTAACATTTATGAGAAGGAAAAAATGGTGTCTGCTTCTTTAAACAAATATTTCACTTCCCCCATGAATCTGGGAGAATAATTTGCTTATTTGATGTGTTTAAAATTCGTTTCTTGAAGTCACTTAGGTTTCAGGATATGTACTGCTAGAGTTTCATAGCCAGCATGGGGCATATTTACAAGGCCTTTGAGCCACTTTCACATCATTTTCTCCATGTTAAAAGTGACGCAAAAGTGGTGCAAGGGCATTGTAAAGCACCCCTATGTGTGCTAGGCCATTTTAAGTCACTTCCGACATGAATCTGGGAGAATAATTTGCTTACTTGATGTGTTTAAAAATCGTTTCTTGAAGTCACTTAGGTTTCAGGATATGTACTGCTAGAGTTTCATAGCCAGCATGGGGTATATTTACAACGGCCTTTGAGCCGCTTTCACGTCATTGCTTCTTTGAGAAATTGTAATTGGAGATAATGTGAAGTATTAGTACTGACAGGGTGTGCTTGTACATAGGAGCTGTGCTGTGTTTTCAAATTATGACTTGAAAATCATTTTTAAGGAAAAGGAATGCTTTTAACATTTATGAGAAGGAAAAAATGGTGTCTGCTTCTTTAAACAAATATTTCACTTCCCCCATGAATCTGGGAGAATAATTTGCTCATTTGATGTGTTTAAAATTCGTTTCTTGAAGTCACTTAGGTTTCAGGATATGTACTGCTAGAGTTTCATAGCCAGCATGGGGCATATTTACAAGACCTTTGAGCCACTTTCACGTCATTGCTTCTTTGAGAAATTGTAATTGGAGATAATGTGAAGTATTAGTACTGACAGGGTGTGCTTGTACATAGGAGCTGTGCTGTGTTTTCAACAAATTATGACTTGAAAATCGTTTTTAAGGAAAAGGAATGCTTTTAACATTTATGAGAAGGAAAAAATGGTGTCTGCTTCTTCAAACAAATATTTCACTTCCCCCATGAATCTGGGAGAATAATTTGCTTATTTGATGTGTTTAAAAATCGTTTCTGGAACTCACTTAGGTTTCACCATATATACTGCTAGAGTTTCATAGCCAGCATGGGGCATATTTACAAGGCCTTTGAGCCACTTTCACGTCATTTTCCCCATGTTAAAAGTGACGCAAAAGTGGTGCAATCAATTATTTATATGTGTGCTAGGCCATTTTAAGTCACTTCCCCAATGAATCTGGGAGAATAATTTGCTTACTTGATGTGTTTAAAAAATCGTTTTTTAAATTTGTCTATGCTGCTAAATTACCGTAGGTAGAATTGACAACTAGTGTGTTAACTGTTTGCCTACTGTCATTGGTTTACTGTTTGGTAATAGTGGTTAATAACATTTTTTTTTTAAAATTTACCTCAGATTCAACTCAAGATCTTTTGAAAAATTCACAAATGCCCTCAAGGCAAAGGAGAAGAAAAGAAGCAAAGCGACTTACACCCCACCTTGGTAAACCTTTGCAGCAGTCCTCTACAATAAAAACTTGTCAAGTCACCAATAAAACTCCGGGTAAGAGAACAAAATCTTTTTTAAGAAACATTTGCAGACGAAAAAGTATCACTACAGAACATGTTTTAGTCCAGAAGAAGAGAGCCAATTTAAACGGGAAGGAAAGGCCCCTCAAAAATGTTACTGCTAGAGCAGGAGATAACTCTGTGCATGGCTGTAGAAGGGAAAATCAGTTTAGGGACATTCGTAGACGAATGTTCCGCAACAGGATAATTGTCAATTTGTTAAAAAATGTTAAAAAAGGTCAACAGAAAGTGGCTTTTTATAAGAAAAAGAAAAATGTAGAGAAAATTATTGATCAGGCTTTCAAAATTAAGCGAAAGTTATTTATTTTGATAATCAATAGAATTAGGAAACTAAACAAGGCAATTTATGATTTCAAATCAAATAGTAGATGGAAGAGAATAGTTAATTGTACAAATTTTTGTGAAGTTTTTTCAGGAGAATGGATGCATAGTTCAAGTTGTGAGGCATTTTTTAATGAGGAGAGTTACTTCCAGGACAATGATTTGGTGCATGCAGTTGACACCAGTGGTCGAGCATATGAGGTGAAAGACGGTTGTCCAGTTGAAAAAGAAAAACTTGTGTCAACAGAGGCAGAAGAGGTGTTAGGTGATGAAGTTTTAGGGAGACGTCCTAAGGGTCCAGTGTACACCTGGAAGTGTAGTAGTATTTGCAGTGTGCGACAGGATTCCATCAATTTTCTTTGTGATTTTGTACGGACATTTAATAAGAAAAGTTTAAAACAGAAAATTAAGTTGTTGCAAGAATTAGATCCTTGTAGAGTGAGAGAAGTGACAGGTTTGCATGGTCATTCACTGGCTTGTCTTTCCAGGAGAGTATGCCAGAGTGTTTTTCATCATTTCAGGATGCTAGCAGTGCATCATAATAAAGTGAGGAAATTAGTGAGAATGTTGTATTATGCTAAGAGTCCAGCAATTATGCTTAAACAATTAAGCAGTGCTCTTTTGCATGGTTCTGAAGTAGATGTGAAGAATATTTGTGAAGAAATTGAGTTTTGTTACTTTGCTAATAAAGAGAACAATGTTGAAATTGACCCAGTAGAAGAAGGTAATGTGGAAGAGAGTGTACAGATTTCCAGTACAGATAAGTTTCACAAGGAAATTTCCACGTTTACGGTGAAATCAAGTGAGAGGCCTAATTTCACTTGTGTGTGTTGTCGACGGACTTATTATAAGAATCAGACTAAGTTAGTGGATTTATATGCAAAAAGTGAAATGGAAAATAATAGTGAATGGAAGGATTTTGCAACATACTTGATGGTAGAAAATTGTTTTGATTTGGGATCGGATCAACGTATGTGTACTCACTGTTTTAACAAATTAAATCAAAACTGGGTGCCTGCTAGAGCGGTTCATAATAATCTGGAATTGGTTGACATTCCTTCTGAACTGAAGGATTTAAATACTTATCAATCTATTTTGATTCAAAGTGTCCATCCTTTTCAGGCTATTGTTCGAATGGAGCCTAAGACAGGGAAATTGCCTCCTTCAGATTTACAGAGAGGATTAAAGGGAAGAGTTGTTTATTTGCCTCTAGATTTGAAGAAAAATATTGATACAATTGGTGTAGACAAAGTGAAAGAGGAACCTCTGGTTATCCTAGTTAATGGGGTTCCGACAAAGACTAAAAAAATCTGGCAAGATTTAGTGGATGTTAGGAAAGTCAAAAAGGCAACATTGTATTTGATGAAAAACAATGAATACTACAAGAATGTATGTGTTGCAGAAGACGAAGTAAGTGAAGAAGAAGACAGCGAATTGTGTGCTGGACAAATAGAGAAAGTAGATGTCTCTAAAAATGAAGAAATATATGAACATTATAGTGTTCATCCTTTGCATTCCAAAGAAGTCATGGGGAATGCTATTGAGTTGTTTCAAATGAAACAAGCCAAAGGGAGTCCCATTAGTGTTTGGGAGGAAAGTTTTGAAGCTCGGTGTTTCCCACAGTTATTTCCAACAGGTCGAGGAGGAAGATATGATGAGCGACCTGATCAAATTCCCGCTTCTGAATACCGGACTTTACGATTGTATGCATAAGATCCTAGGTTTCGTCAATGCATTCCCTATTTGTTTCATCTACTGTATGAAAGTGATCTGTCTGGACTGTCTTATGCAGTGAACTACATCCTGAAAAGTGGTGTACAGATGCAAAATATCTCGGCAAGGGACTTTATGGATAAAGTCAATGTGCAAGACAGTATTTTGGATTCTCACCTGATTAATCTCATGGCATGTCAGCGTGGTACTAATGAGTATTGGTACCGTGGTCATGGTGACTTAAAATGTATGCTGAGGAACTTAGGAACTCCCACATGGTTCCTCACTCTCAGCTGTGACGAGTATGGCTGGGAAGACTTACATGAATTTCTACGAGAGGCAAATGGAAACATTGAAAATATCGAATTCAAGACACGCAGAGAACTGTGCTCTTTGGATCCAGTCAATGTATGCAGGTACTTCAATCATAGATTTGAAGCTATGATGTCTTTCATCACGAACAAGAAAAATCCACCTCTTGGAGAGGTGTTGGATTTCTTCTGGAGAAAGGAGTATCAAGCAAGAGGTGCTCCTCATATACATATGCTGCTATGGATCAAAAATGCACCCAAATTTGGAACAGATCCGGATGACTTAGTGATGAGTTTCATAGAACAGTATTCTACATGTGCTGTTCCAAAGACAAAGGAAGACAAAAGTTTAAGAGAACAAGTTTTACGCTTTCAAAACCATAGTTGTGGAAAGTACTGTCGTCGTAAATTCAGAAACAAGGACAAGTTCTACACAAAATGTCGTTTTGGGTTTCTACGATCAGTGACATCTAAAGGAAGAGTGAACAATTTGATGTCTTCGCTGCACCTAATGTGATGAGGAAATCACCCAAAAATACATACAATTTAAAAAGAAACGAAGAGTCCAAGTACATCAACGACTACAACCCAGTGATTTTGTCCATGTGGATATACAGTTTATGGCTGACAACTGTATGGCTGTGGCTCGGTATGAGACGTCTTATATCACAAAAAAAGAAAATACAGAACTGAAGGATATGTGGGATGACATTTCACATGAAAAGAGCCTCAGTAAGAAGTTGTACAGTTTCAGTCTAAAGATGTTGTCGCATCGAGAAATCGGAGTTTACAAATGTTCTGATCGGTTATCTTCAGCAAGTCTCTATGCCAAATCTAGGAGTATAATTTGGGTGAGTCTTGGTCTTGCTGCAACACGTAATCTAGTTCTGAAACCTGTACGGGAAATTGAGTAATTGGCGGAGAAGGAGCCAAACAGTACAGATATTTTTAAGACCAACATGTTGGATACATATTATCCAAATAGAAGCAGTCACCTCGAGAACGTTTGTCTCTATGAAGTACTACAAAATTACATATTCAAGAGGAACATTAAAGAAAATATCGATAAAGGCGTGTATGCTGTAATTGGAAGTGAGGGATGTCTGGGGAAGCAAAGAAGATGCCAATTGCTAAATCATCAAAAATTGAGTTGCGAATCTCCTGAAAGAAAGGAGTTTTACTATTTAGCTCTTTTGCAACTCTTCAAGCCTTGGCGTGCAGAAGAGGAACTGCTTGGAGATTTCGTTTGTTACGAAGACTCATTCAATGCAGCCAAGGAGACCATAGAATGTGCTGTTTTTCCAAAATATATAGAAATGTTAAATGCGGAAATCGAGCAGGAAGCAACCATTGCAGCCGAGATTGCTAGAGACCGTTCTCAGGACAGTCAGAGTTCCATTTCAGTGAGTCAGGATCCAATAGGAGGACCCATTATCGAAAATGAAGCTGCCACTGCCACTGCCATGATTGAAGTGGAAAGAGCCATGGCACATGCTCAGGAGGATGCGGTTAACTTAGAAGATTTGGAAAGACAACTCAACGTTGAGCAGAGGCAAATATATGACGAAGTCACCAAACAAATTGATCATGGATTAAGTCATGAGAAGAAAGAGTGCTCATGTACGTCGTTGAAGCCTGTCTGACTGTACGTGAGTGGAGAAGCAGGAACTGGAAAAAGTTTCCTCATTAAAGTAATTTCATGTTATCTGCAGAAAAGGACTGAGTCATCGCTGTCTTGTGTTGTCACCGCTCCAACTGGACTGGCAGCACATAACATTAAAGGTATTACTTTGCATCATCTACTGATGCTGCCAGTGGAGCATGATAACAAATTACAATACCACAAGTTATCTGGAGATGCTTGCTGTGAAGTTTCAAGAGTCCTAAAGAAGATGAAACTTCTTATCATTGATGAAGTAAGCATGGTTTCAAATGTCATGCTTCCCTTTGTGCATTTGAGAATGCAAGAAGTTCTTAAAACAGAGTATGATGTGTTATTTGGTGGCAAACACATCATTGTTTTCGGTGATCTTCTGCAGCTGACACCAGTGAAAGGACAACCAGTGTTTAAACTGCTTACGCATGAAGATACCAGGAAGTGCCTAGGGAGCATTGGCAACGTTAATATATGGTTAAACTTCAATTATGCTGAACTGCGTGAAAATATGCGTCAAGCGAAGGATGAAGATCATAAGAATATTCTACAAGATGTTAGAATCGGAAAAGTGACTGAGCATGGGAAGGAAGCTTTACATGCACGATTACTGTCACATTTGTATCCAGATGAAGACGTTCTGCCAGAGAATATTTTTCAGGAAATTACTGAGAAGAAATCTAGGATATGTTTGATGCCAACTCTGCAAGAATGTTCCATCTTCAACAACAAAATATTGAATTTAGAAAACCAAGACATAGTGAAACTTGAAGCTATTGACAGAATAGAGCATATGGGAGCAACAATTATTTTGTCTGAAAATTTGAAATCTAAATTGGATTCATTAGAGAAGACTATATCTAAAACTGCTGGTTTTGAAAAGACTCTGAATGTGTGCTTAAATTGCCGTATCATTTTGAGAAGGAATTTAAATGTTGAAAGAGGTCTGGTAAATGGATCAATGGGTAATGTTGTTGATTTTGAGAAATACAGAAATAAAGATGGAATTGAATTTATAAAAATTAAATTTGATGGCATTGAGGATGTACAGCAAATTGGTTGTTGCTCTGCTAGGTTTTTGCTTGTTAAAGACTTATATGTTCGCCGTAAGCAGTTTCCTGTTTGCTTGGCATATGCGGTGACAATCCATAAATAGCAAGGTTTAAGTGTAGACAGTGCTTTGGTGAATATTGGCAGTTCTGTGTTCAAGGAGGGTATGGCTTATGTGGCATTATCACGAGTCAGAACTTTATCTGGATTGTACTTGATTGAGTGTGATGTCACAAACATTTGTGTAGATCTAGATTGTGTTAAGGAATACAATAGGTTAAGAAGAGAGTATCCGCCACATTTGCCTCAATATCCTTTGTTTGAAAAACGTGTGGTAGGCCGGAAACAAAGAAATGTGACCAATAGTAGGGAGGTTGTAGCAAAAAGACGAAAAGTCGATGAACCTGAAATTGTAAGCAGAAAGAAAATGGATGCTGTTCAAGATGTTGTTGGTTTTCAATTTGAAAATAGTTCTGGTGTCAACTGCTATGCTAATGTAGTGGTTAATGTTGTCTTTTCTCTAGAAACTTTAAAAGAACAGATTGTGGTCAATTCGGATCAAAGATTTTGCTGTTTGTTGAATTCTGTGTTAGAGAAATGTAGCACTGATAGAACAAAAATAGAAAGTGTGTCTGAAATTCGAAATCTCTTAGACAAATGTTCAGGTCAAACGCAATTCTCTCAAAATATTCAGCAGGATTGTCAGGAGTTTTTAATGTATATGCTTGATGTATTTCAAGATGAAGGTGTAGATGTAGATTATCTGTTTGGCCTTTCTTATCAATGGCAGCATGACTGCGAGAACTGTAGGTTATCAAGTACTACTAGTATAGACTCAGAAAGATTTATATATTTAACTTTGCCTGACAGTAAATCAGTATCCTTTAATAAGCTAGTAAAAGCAGCCGATCAAAACATGTAGTGTAGCCAATGTAAGTCTGCAATGCTGTCCACATTATTTATATGAAGTTATGGCCAGTATGTCATTTTAATGTTCCAACGATGTAGGCCTGATGTAACTAAATTGACAACTTTAATTAAAAATCAGGAAGGACTTTTGTAACTGCAGCAATTATATATCATGACGGTCCTTCAACAACTTCAGGACATTGCACAGCTTATTTAAAATCTGGAAACGGCTGGTCATTCTGCAATGATTCTGTTTTAACTTTCAAAAAACATTTACCTTTTGACTTAAGAAATTCTTACCTAGTGTTTTTACAACCAAAATTTTAGGGAAGGTAAGTGGCCTACGAAGATTGGAGCAGTTGATATATTTTAGTCTGCTGTTTTAAATTGATTTGTGAATAAGAGTGATCATGATAATTAAAAATGTAAAGTAGTCATAGAGGTACATAATTGCCCTATAATGATTCAGAGAGTTGATATGATTTACTCTGTTGTTTTAAATTGCTTTGTTAGGAGCTGTGATCAACAGTATGAAAAAATTGGAAAAGTCATAGAGGTAGTGTAAGTGTGCCTCATAGTAAGTGGTATCAATGTTATAGGAAATGTGAAACATGAGTAAGCTAGAAGGGGAGATATTACTAGCATAGGATTGTGAAAGTGATTGTCGACGTTTTCTTTCTGAAAGTCGGGGAAAAATGAAAATCTCGGGATTTGCTTGGAGGAATTTCAAGAGTTTAAATGGCTCTTACACTATTTGGCCTTGTGTATAAGTGTAGTACAGAGCGAAAAGTGATTTATGATTTCTAAGTTATTCCTGAAAAAGATGAAGCTTTTCTTACAGAAAGTGGCGGGCACGGATTACTTAAAGGACAACAGATTATTTTCCAAAGCAAAAGGTTTTCATACCATATCATTCGACGTCATGGAAAAGTAAGTGTACTTTCAATGAGTTAAGAAAAACTGTTTCTTTCAATAAGCTAATTCAAGCAGTTGATCAAAACATAGAGTAGAGGTAATGTAAGTCTGCAATGCTGTCCACATTATTTGTACAAACTTATGGGTGTAATGTCATTTTAAAATTCCAACGATATAGACCTGATGGAAGTAAGTTGTCAACTTTAAATAAAAATGTTGTGGCTACACAGTCGTCGATTTCAGGAAGAACATTTGTAACAACAGCTATTATATGACATGACGGTCCATTGCCAACATCAGGACATTACACAGCTTATTTAAAATGTTAAAAAGGCTGGTCTTTCAGCAATGATTCCCATTTGGCTATGAAACAATGTTTGCCTTTTGACTTTAAAAATTCTTATATAGTGTTTTTAGAAGTGAAACTTTAGGGTAGGTAACTGGCCTATAATGATTCTAGGAGTTGATATAATTTAGTCTGCTGTTTTAAATTGCTTTGTGATTAACAGTGATCAAGAGACTTAAATAATTGTAGTAGTCATAGAGGTAGTGTAAGTGTGCCTCATAGTAAGCAGTATCAGTGTTATAGGAAATGTGGAACATGAGTGAGCCAGAAGGGGAGATATTACTAGTACAGGATTGTGAAACTGATTTTGGACGTTTTCTTTCTGAAAGTCGGGGAAAAAGAAAATGACGGTATTTGCTTTGAGGAATTCCAAGAGTTTTAAATGGCTCTTCCACTATTTGGCCTTGAGGAGAAGTGTGGTAGAGAGCGAAAAGTCATTTATTGTTTCTAACATATTACTCAAAAAGAAGGATGTTTTCTTTCAGAAAGTGGCGGGCACAGATTTTTTAGAGCACAACAGAGTATATGCTGTTCATAGCATATCATTCGACGTCATGGAAAGTAAGTGTACTTTTGATGAGTTCTGATTTCTGATTTGTTATATTATATGAGTTTTTTAAACACAATCATTTTGATTGTGTTTTTTTTCCCGCTGTTATGTGATGAATACCTTCAACTCACTGTTTTTAGTGAAATTTGATATATTCTGAGAACAGCAAAAATAAACCATTGAACATGTATAATTAATTCAAAAACTTTGTATTGTGATTTTTAATTTGTACTCATCTTGTCTCATGCTCACTCGTCTTTTACTACCTTCTATCAATCCTCTTTACATACTTACATTGGCTTTTGTTTTATTCTCTTTCACCCTTGTTCTCTAACTCCACTTATCTTTCAACCTTTGTTTCCCTATTCCAACTCTGCTTTTTTCTTTTGTCTCATGCACCATTTTCCAGCTTTTAGACCCTCTATTTCGCTTCTCTTTTACATCTTTCCTCCCTTTGTTTTCGAAATTAAATGTTTTTGGGTTCTCCTTTTTTGTTGCAATCAGTTAGTATAACTCACCTTCACTCATTTATCTTTCTTTGTTGCCTCACTCAGTCTGTATCTGACACTCTTTCCTTCACTTCCTCTGTCCCCTCTCTCCCTCACTCTTTTCCTTATTTTTTTCTTTTCTTTTCTTTTACCTTACTCACATTCTTTTAGTATCTTACACATCTTCAGTTTATTTTTCTCTTCTATCCTTCTTTTCTGTCACTGAATCTATCCTCCTTTTTATTCTCTTAGTAATTTACTCTATTTCTATTTCTTTTTGTCTCTGTCTGTCTTTCACCGTTACTTTATTTTCCTTTCTGAATGTTTATCTCTAACTTTATTTCTTTGTAAAATTGTATGATTTTCAACCTTTTGCCTTGTCTTTTCTATTTTTTAAATACATGTTTTAATATTTTTCAAATTTTTGTTCTTTCTTTCACAGATTAAAAGTAAAAAAATAACAAGTGATCAAGTTAACGACAACTATAAGGTAAGTATTTAGTACTCTTTCCCTTACATCTCTATCACATTCAACTTCTATTAGTTCCACTGCTTTATTTCCCTAACCCTCAGTTTCCTTCCTTTGCTTTTTCCCTCATTCATTTTCTATTATTTACTTAGTGTGTTACTCCCTCTAGCTGTCTTTCTTTTAACATTATTCTCTCTGTCTCCTTCCCTTATACTCACTCTTTATTTTTTTTTTCATTTTTTTTTTGGTTCGCTTCCGGTTCGCGCACCGGCGCGCGAACTGGGAAGCGAATCAAAAAAAAAGAGAAAGCCAGAGTGCTAAACATTTTAGCAATTTTTTATAAATGGGAGGTAGTGTTGAAAAGAACTTTTTTTTATTGTTTTTGTTGTTTTATATTTTTTTTATTATTTTTCTGAACATTTTTTTATTTGTTTGTATTTTTTGAACAATTTTATATTTTTTTTATTTTTTGGGGGGAGGGTAACGAAAAACAGTCATTAGAAAGGGCTCAACAGGAGCAAAAAAAAAAAATTACTTCTTGGGGCATTTCGGGCACTTGCGGTTTTCAAATGCTCTATTAATTAAAATGATACTCATCTCCCCATAACAAATTAGTGCACCACAATGAATGCACACTAGCTTCAGGTGCGAAAAATTGTTTTGAATATTTGGGACCATCTCCCTCGCCTCTGGTCCCGATAGAGTTTCCTGTGACAATGTACTGGCCACAGGAGTTGGTGGGTTATCCCGGAGGTGACGCACCTCAGCAACACTATAATTGATTGGATGCCACCTCTGCATGTGGCGTTACATAGGATAGTTCTCAAAACTATACTTTTTGTCTGTGCCTCGGGACAGAACTGCATTGCAAATGAGGCCTGTCACCTGCCGGGCATTGACCTTTTTTTGCCCTCGAGGTTAAGAAAAAAATTGCCATATAAAATGGTCTTTGCGGTGGGATTGCCGGGGCTCTTGATGCAAGAACTGCCTCAGCTCTACCTCCTCTTCCTCTTCTTCTTCCTCTTCCTCTGGGTTTGGAAGGAACTGTGCAGGTGGTCCTTCCTTCCTAGGTGGTTGTGGTGGTGGTGGGGGTCCACCAGCTGCAGCTACTACAGATGCCATGACTGAACAAGCAGAAACAGGTCTTCCTCTCACAAAGATAAAAGTCAGAGTGAGGAAAAAAGGTGGGGGCTTTCATCATTTGGGAAAAAAAAATGTTCTAAACCAATGAAAAGTGTTATTTTCAGGTCACATGACCTGTTACGCTTACGTTGCGCGTCTCGCTCCGCGCTCCGGAGCGCTTCTGAGTGCGCTAACGCGGCGTGGCATAAGACGCCATTTGAGATGTCATCAGTGATGTCATCAGTGATGTCATTTGAGATGTCATCAGTGATGTCATCAGTGATGTCACTGACCATGTCATGAATGATGTAATATGTGACATCATCAGCAGTGGATTGCGGGTGCGCGATATATAGTTAGTGTAACTAACTATATATGCGAATTTCAATGGTTTTGTGTTAGTAAAATAAGGTTTTGTAAATGCTAATTCCTAACTATATATGGTCTATAACCTATGGTTTTTTCAGTGAATTTTCAAGGTTTTGTAAATGCTAATTCCTAATTATATATGGTCTATAACCTATGGTTTTTTCATTGAATATATATATATATATATATATATTTTATTTTTTTCGTTTCGTTTCATTTAGTTTCGAAGGTGGGCCAGGGGACTCTAGGCCATTTAGATCCATCAATAAGTTTTACAATTGGAATTCGGAATACACCGTATATTGTCTCACCTGTCCATGCAATAAGAGATATATTGGTAGTACCAAGAATCCCATCAAAAAGCGCATATTGGAGCACATGCGGGCAATTTCCAACAAAGACCCCACCTACCCCGTCGCGAGACATTTTGAATTGTACCATCAAAGCAATAGGGACCTATTGCAGTATTATTGCATCGACGGGGTAGATAAACATGAAAGAGGTGGAGAGAGGTTGAGAAAACTTAGAGCCAAAGAGTCCCGTTATATCATAGAGCTCCAAAGTATGAGCCTGGCTGGACTCAATATTGATGAGGAGCTTCGAACACACCTGGAGTAACTTTACAATTTAAGGCAGTGTTATACCAATACAGAAATAGCTTCAAAGTGTAATAATAGGGAGTTATGTTAATATTTATTTATTTATTTATTTATAGCACTTATAGAGCGCAAACGAAGGCCCTTGGGCCTCTCGGCGCTAAGATATCTGCTGTGTTCAGCTAAAAAGGGGAGGGGGATCACTGATTAAAAAGCCAGGTTTTAAGTTGCTTTCGAAAAGACCAGAGAGACGAGCTGGTTTTAATGGCTAGTGGCAGAGTGTTCCAGAGTTTGGGTGCTGACACGAGGAATCTTCTGTCACCCCATGACACCAGTTTGGTACGGGGTACCACTAACTCATGTGAGTTGGAAGATCGCAAGGATCTGAGGGGACGGTAGGGAATAAGATTTTGAATAAGAAAGGCTGGTCCCTGGTTATGCAAGGCTTTATAAACAATACAAAGGGTTTTGAATTTGGTTCTATTCCTGATAGAAAGCCAATCGAGTTCTCTGATGGTTCCTGACACTGAGTGAAATTTGGGGACACCTCCCAAAAGCCTAGCAGCTGCATTTTGGATAGCTTGCATTTTATTGAGAACTCTTTCTTGTGTGTCCAGGAATAGAGCATTGCAATAGTCCAAGGTGGACAGTACCAGGGACGTAATCAGGGTTTTGCCTGCTGAGGCCGGAAGGAAGGGGAGAATTTTTTTTATAAGTCGTAACTTATAAAAAGCAGAGGAGGTGATCTGATTGGCATGCGGGAGGAAAGTAAGACGGTCATCAAACATGACTCCCAGATTCCTCACCCTACTTACGGGTGTGGGGGGGGACCTAATGACAGCAGCCACCAGCGGGAGGACCATTCCGGGGTCAAGTTTCCGAAGATAACTACTTCGGACTTATCAGAATTCAATTTCAGGCAATTGGAGGCCATCCAGTTCCCTATAGCTTGCATGCCCAGATTGAATTTGTCAGCAATTTTTTGGCCGTCATTCCTGATGTCAAGGACCAGCTGGGTATCGTCAGCGTAGGATGTGAGGCTCATCCCATGGGTTCGAATGGTATTAGCAAGGTCCGACAAGTATATATTAAAAAGTGTCGGACTCAGTGATGAGCCTTGGGGTACTCCACATGGCAGTGATAGGGTGGAAGACTGGAAGGATCCTATGGTAACCACCTGGGTCCTTTCTGCCAAGAAGGGGGCCAGGAGAGTCTTGGCCTTTTGCTGAACACCCATGCTTTCGACACAGTCGATCAAGATGGTATGATCGACCGTGTCAAATGCTGCTGACAGGTTCAGCAGTATAAGAACTGCTGTTCCCCCAGCATCTCGAATAGCTCTAATGTCCTCTGCAGCCTTGATCAGGGCCGTCTCCATCCCATGATATTGACGAAAGCCAAACTGGGAATCATCCAGTAAGTGATATTCCTCTATAAAGGCTGAAAGTTGAAAATTCCAAGCCTTTTCGGCAATCTTCGCCAAGACTGGGAGGTTGGCAATGGGCTGATAGCTCTTAAGTTCATCCATGTCGACATTCGGCTTTTTCAGCAAAGGTCTTATTAAAGTTTTTTTCAAAGTAAGTGGGTAGGTACCTGTAGTAATCATGATGTTGCAAATGGTGGTAATAGCAGGAAGAACCACTTCGATGACTGGATATAATACTTTAAAGGGACATGGGTCAAGGGCGGAGCCTGCTTTAATGGAAAACATAATATCCCTAATCTGGGCTGTGGAAACCTCCGCAAACTGGAGGAGCGATGGGCTAGTCCTGGGGATACAAACCAACTCAGAGGTGGTTTTAGAAGTGGTTTTAACACCGTTAGCGAAGGCTGCATAAATAGCATTAACTTTATTAAAAAAGAAATTTGCCAGCGCATCACAAAGTGGAATATGAGAGAAAAACATATATCAACATATATCAACATAACACAGTAACATCCTTTCACTCCTCCAAATCAAATATGTCACGGCTACTTTACATGAAAGAAGTATTAATGTAATATCTATAGTAGCATACTTTATTAGTCATATATACGTATATATCATGAGCCCATTCAGGGCACAATTCTGTCACCACAGCAGGTTGAGTAACATTACAATATTGTATTCACTCTATCTTGTTTGTTATCTGCTGAGGTTTAAATTTACAACAGGTAATTTGTATAGCAGGTAATGAATTGCTATTATATACATACAGAAAAACAATACCTGTTTATTGAAAATGTTTTTTAATCTTTAATTCGGTTAATTGTTCATTTTTATATTTGAATTACTTTGAGCACTTGCACTTTATGAATGAAAAGAATATTATTGCATTTTATTTACCCACTACAAGATGGCCACCACACAACTGATATCTGCGTGGTTGGTAAAATGTCCATCTTTTGTTTTCATGGCTATGGAAGCGAATGGAGGGTTTAAAATGGTTGTTGCACAAATGGGTAATCGACATTGAAAAAGCAGCGAGGCGAAACACGTCTGTCGATATGGAGGGGAGAGGACTTTAAGCACCGAATAAAGCATTTCTAGCTTTTTATATCAACTCCGTGTGTGCCTCTTAATCTGCTAGCCAGCTATATCTGCCTGCTAAGTGAAGCAATATATATATAGACCTAGATCTGACTTGTTACCCAGCACCATGGAACATGACATACACACAACAGAAGAGAATGACCCACCCAGATTAATTACCGCGTATAGCAGACAGGAACGCAAGATACGAAGCATCTTGAATACAAATTGGCCCATAGTATTACCTGACCCGATTTTGAAAACCGATTTACCTGAGCGTCTCAGTGTGACATTTAGAAAAACTAAAAATATGGCCACTCTGTTGTCTAGAAAAACTCCCACTGAAACGCAAAACATCCAAACCTGGCTACCAACCACCAATGGTTTTCGTAAATGCGCGACATGTCGGGCATGCAACTTTGGAGCCAATACTACAAAATATAAGACCCCTTTTAAGACCAAAGAACAATTGATCAGGGGCAAATTTGATTGCCGCACGGAATATGCTGTATACGTTCTCACCTGTACCTGCGGTTTGAGATACGTAGGCAGCACTAAAAATCCAGTATATATGCGTATCCTACAACGCATTCGTGCAATTATCAATTGCGACCCGGCCTACCCGGTAGCCAGACATTTTAAGCTCAGTCACAACAAAGATGTTAACTGTCTTTCTTATTTTGCGATCGACATGGCACCGGCACAAAAAAGAGGCGGTGATAGAGACAAAGCATTAAGACAACGTGAGACCAGATACATACTGAATCTCAACAGTAAACATCCTAACGGTCTTAATGATAGAGAGGATATGCACACCTTTCTATAACTTACTCTATCAGCTGCATCATTAAGCCCATTCTTTGTCCCATATCACCATGTGGGCAGGAGTATCCCCAAAGACTATATTGAAATTAATGTGTAAATACTGTCTTGTAAAGAATATCATCATTGTCTTCACCGTTTCTGCATTCGATTTTACATATTTTCCTATATCACTTTTTTTCACTAAATGAACTTGCACTATTATCACTCAGCACTTTAAAACTTGTATGGGTATTTGCCAAAATATGGATAATAGACAAAATAGTAGGCATCTCCCGGGAGCGGGTTTGATCTTCAATCTACGACTATTATCCTAGCACTATCACTTTATATGTTTGTGACTGCAATAAAAGGTACTTATAACATCTTGTGCAATATCTAGCATAGATCTTAGCGAGGCAGCTTCACTGTGCACCATGGAATATGCACTTATGCAGGATAACCATTGATTACAACAGTTCATTGCGTTATTTGCACATTCATTTTAGCATAAACATTTTTTGCACATGTAATATAAAATCACTTGATGATTTTTTGCAAATTATCTTTTTTACTACAATTTTAGCATATTTATATGTTATTTATTATGTGTATATAACAAGCTACCTTGATTTTAAGCTACCTAATGCTGCTAGCCAATTTTTGCACAGTCTCACTCATTTATGCGGTAATATTGTACAGATGCTGTTAGCAAATATAATCAAAAATGTGATTTAATATGTGCTTTCAGCAATTTACATGTCTCTAAACAATAGTGCTATAAAAACCCAGTGAACATGTAACATCCTATATTCACAGTATGTCTTCACTGTTTATCACCAGATCACGTGGTAAAATCACTAATGAAAAAAAGAGTGTGTGCATTATTTAAAGTGACTATTACTGCATGTCCGCTATGTGATCAAGGGCAGTTCCTGCCCGAAACGCGTCGTGCCTACCTTAACCTGTGAAGGATAATAAACTTCATCTGTAACACTCAAAGAGCAGCGTGGTGGTCCGTGATTTTTCTGTGGTCCAAACCTTTGCCAGCAGAAACTGACCTATATATATATATATATATATATATATATATATATATATTCACTGAAAAAACCAAAGGTTTCACACCAGTTATAGTTAGGAATTAGCATTTAAAAAACCTTTGAAATTCACTGAAAAAACCATAGGTTTCACACCAGTTATAGTTAGGAATTAGCATTTAAAAAACCTATTAAATTCACTGACAAAACCAGTTATAGTTAGCTGGAAATTTTACTGACATAAAACCATTGAAATTCCCACGTTATAGTTAGTTGGACTCACTATAACTTGCGCGCCTGCAATGCACTGCTGATGACGTCACATATTACATCACTCATGACATGGTCAGTGACATCACTCATGACATCACTGATGACACCATCCTTGTGACAGAGTGACAGACCTAATTTCAGTGTAATGTAACGCTTGAAACAAATATTCAAAAATAGAAACAAACATTTTCAAAAAAATGGAGATACCCAAACCAGTAACAACAACCAATTCAGTAATTCCACCATCTATATACTCATCCACTCATTCACCAACAGTTCTATATAGTCACTCATATATATACTCACTCATCATATGTAGTGATACACCTATACATCCTGTTACACATCAGCAGTCATCCAAAAGTTACTCACACACATACTCACACATGCACATAAACTATTGAACATCCATTTATTTGCATATACATTTATACACACACTACCACCTTACTTCTAAGGAAACTTACACATACTTACTCTCTTAAACAATCACTTATAGAAACACATACTTATTTAAACAGGAACTCCTACAATCTCTCACTATATATACTATACTCACTTATATACATCAATACTCACATATACTAGATTAAAACATATGTCGTTAGTAATGAAGACACTAGTGAGACAGTCATTCACTCACTAACACACACATATACACACTCGTCCACCCATACAGTCCTGCACATATTCTGTCTTCAAAACACATACAAACAGTGAGTCAGTCACCAACCCCTGCAGCCACTTATACACAAAGAGAAACACTGATACAAACATTTAAATATTTAAACAATACTCGCTAATATATGTATTCACTAAGATACACTTAATAAGCCAGTTAACCAACCAATTTTTTTAAAAAAAAACATCCATTTACACACTTATTTAAACATTTATTCTTCCATCGACCTTTACAAATACATATATAAAACAAATTTATTTTTCAGAAAGACACACATTCACTGGATGGTGTCATCAGTGATGTCATGAGTGATGTCACTGACCATGTCATGAGTGATGTAATATGTGACGTCATCAGCAGTGCATTGCAGGCGCGCAAGTTATAGTGAGTCCAACTAACTATAACGTGGGAATTTCAATGGTTTTATGTCAGTAAAATTTCCAGCTAACTATAACTGGTTTTGTCAGTGAATTTAATAGGTTTTTTAAATGCTAATTCCTAACTATAACTGGTGTGAAACCTATGGTTTTTTCAGTGAATTTCAAAGGTTTTTTAAATGCTAATTCCTAACTATAACTGGTGTGAAACCTTTGGTTTTTTCAGTGAATTTCAAAGGTTTTTTTAATGCTAATTCCTAACTATATAAGACCTGAAAGCCCACCAGGAATCTCCAGTATGCGCCAGGGGACTGCATTGCAGAGAGGTGTAATGAAGCCACAACCCTTTTTACACCTCTCTGCAACGCAGCCCCCGTGCATGTTTGTAGAGGGGGGACTAATTCCCCTTGCATACTGGGGGTCCCTGGATCATATCTGCCCAAACACCGATATTCCGAACGATTGTAAATGACTTTTCTTGAGAAACATTTGGATTTGGATTATCATGTCCTATACTTTGGAATTTTTGAAAGACTGACTTTGAGGATGCTATAAATTACTCAAGTCTGCCCGAATTGTGTGGGTAAAATTGATACCTAGTCACTTTTAATAAGAATATACTTATGTCTCGTCTAACATTTGGAAGAAATATCTAGTTATATGACAACGGGATACCGACATAACTTGAAGGAAATAAGAACGCCCTGAAGAAGTTCTGTTGTACAGAACGAAACGTTTCGGCTGGCTGTGGTACATAAACTTAAGGAAAATAAAAGCATTTGAATATACACCAAGATTCAGCGCTTCAATAAGTACTCTAAGTGATATGATTTGATTGGACTCATTGTGAAAGTGGTGCTGTGCCAAACTTTGGAATATTCTCCACTACTCTCTACTACTTACTCTCTCCTACTCTCTACTACTCACTCTCTACTGCTCTCTACTACTCACTCTACTACTTACTCTCTACTACTCTCTACTACTCACTCTCTACTACTCTCTACTACTCACTCTACTATTCACTCTACTACTCTCTACTACTCACTCTGCTACTCTCTCTACTGCTCTCTACTACTCTCTACTACTCACTCTCTACTCTCTATTACTCACTCTCTACTCTCTACCTCTCTACCTCTCTCTTCTTCTCTCTCTACTAATCTCTACCTCTCTACCGCTACCTCTCTACCTCTCTACCTCTACACCTCTACCTCTCTACCTCTCTCTACACGCACACATATAGACATATATGCATATATATATGTGCATATGCATTTATATATATGTATGTGTATGTATAAAAAAAAAAACTAAACATTTTTTTTTCTAAACAGCTACTTTTAAAACTGTCATTCTTTTTTCCCATGGTACGCTCCCCGGTACGCGCACCCGTGCGCGTACCGGGCGCTCCCCCCGCGAAAATCAAAAAAAAAAAAATTTTTTTTTTTGCCTTGCGGGGCCCTTTTATGGCCCCCACATCAAACCTAGGGGGTCAGGGGGGGTCTACTCTGCCCCCTTATGTTCATTTCCCTCTTTGTTTTGGCCACCTCTTGTGTCTCGATTTTACCGAGACACAAGATGGCGGCCGCTCCGGACTGTTTAGAATGTTTACAGACACCCGAGAGCCAATCAGCTTTCCTCGCGCAAGTCGCGTGGCGCGCACGGTACGCGCACCCGTGCGCGTACCGGTGCGCCGCTATAGATATATATATTTTTTTGAACCTTAATTACTCAAAATCCACTGGAGCACATATCTTGAGACATAGCAAAGGCACATCGGGCTACCAGTCCCTACAATTTTGCCAAGTTTGGTGGAAATCCATTCAGCCGTTCGGGCTAAAAGTGAAATCGACCGCCCTATGGAAATTAACATGGGGAAAACGCGTTTTGGGACCCCCCTTTTATCTCGGCCCCCGCTTGACGAATCCCCCCCAAACTTTCAGGGAAGGACCGGACCGCCATGAGACCATTTTCCTGAAAATTTCAGGCAGATTCGTCAACCGGCGCCAAAGTTATTCAAAATAGAATGTTGAGATTTAACATTGAAAATTATCCTAACTATAACTACCTACTGGCGACCGCCAGTAGGTAATATATATATATATATATATATATATATATATATATATTCACTGAAAAAACCATAGGTTATAGACAATATATAGTTAGGAATTAGCATTTACAAAACCTTGAAAATTCACTGAAAAAACCATAGGTTATAGACCATATATAGTTAGGGATTAGCATTTACAAAACCTTATTTTAATCGCACAAAACCATTGAAATTCGCATATATAGTTAGTTGCGCTAACTATATATCGCGCACCCGCAATCCACTGCTGATGATGTCACATATTACATCATTCATTACATGGTCAGTGACATCACTGATGACATCACTGATGACATCATCCAGTGACTGTATGTTTTTGTAAAAAATTATTGAAGAAAGAGTGGATGTATAAGTGTCTGGATGAAGGATTTAGTAGGTGCATGACTGACTGTATGAGAGAGTGATCAAATGTGTTTCACTGAGTGCATGGGTTAGTGACTAAACTGTCTTAATTTTTGCATCATTATATCTGCTGTTCTGTAAACTGCTGCATGTGTTGATCAGTAGGTATATGAGTAACCATATGGGTTATTGATTGGTTGCCCAAGTATTTGTATGGGAGAGTGAGTGTGTGTGTGGGGGTGGCTGGGAGGTGTGTGACTCTGTGCATACATGTGTGAGCAGTTGATTCACTAGATGTATGGGTTCAAAACTGCATTTGGAAACAGTTGTATGGGTGGTTGACTGTGTGCATGAGTGTATTGGTCAGTGAATGGATATCTCAGTGCTACATGTCAAAGTAAGTACATTTGTAAAACACAGTACATGTGAGAGTTGACATATATAAATTACTGTGTATAAGAGCCAGTGAATGTGTGAGTGGCTGCATGGATCATTGTAAACTTGTATCAGTGATTGTATAAGAGAGTAAATATGTGTTAGAATATGTTTGAATAAGTAAGGTGTGTATAACTGTATAGTTGAGGAAATGGAGGTGTGATTGTTTCTTTGCATGAATGACTAGGTGTGTGAGTAACTCCATGTGACAGTCTGTGAGTGTCTGTTTACTCTGAGTGTATCTAAGGTTATATTATAGTCTAAAGAGGTTGATCGTATTATCACATGATTGATGTCATCAGTGATGTTGTCATTGATATCATTTGAGTTGTCATCAGTGATATCATCAGTGATGTCACTGACCATGTCATGAATGATGTAATATGTGACATCATCAGCAGTGGATTGCGGGTGCGCGATATATAGTTAGCGCAACTAACTATATATGCGAATTTCAATGGTTTTGTGCGAGTAAAATAAGGTTTTGTAAATGCTAATCCCTAACTATATATGGTCTATAACCTATGGTTTTTTCAGTGAATTTTCAAGGTTTTGTAAATGCTAATTCCTAACTATATATGGTATATAACCTATGGTTTTTTCAGTGAATATCAATGGTTTTTTAATAGCAAATATCAAAAGCTGTAAAATGTATTCTTATTCTAATTCAAAAATATATTTTATATATTTTTGTATTATATTTTTTTAATTTAATTTATATTATAATTTAAATTATTTTTTATTGTTTCGCTGCCGGTACGCGAACCGGTAAACGTCCCGTTAGTGCAAGTACCACGTTAGAAAGCCACATCGTGACGCGTCGCGTAATCACAAAGTATCGCATTACTGCGTAATGCGCCTTATGACGCGCCGCGTTAGCGCACCCGGAAGCGCTCTGGAACGCGAACCAAGGCGCGAAACGCAGAGCCCCGGAAACGATCCGAGGCGCGGCGCGGAGCGCGTAACGTAAGCATAACAGGTCATGTGACTAGTTCATAAAACTTTTCATTGGTTCATTTTACTTTTAGTTTCCTAATAATGGAACGCTTGATCATATGACGTAAAATAAACACTTTTCATTGGTTTAGAAATTTTTTTTTTCCCAAATGATGAAAGTCCCACCTTTTTTCCTCACTCCGACTTTCATTTTATGAGAGAAAGACCTGTTTTTGCGTGCTTAGTCATGGCATTTGTAGTAGCTGCAGCTGGTGGATCCCCACCACCAAAGAAGAGAGGTCCAACTGGCCAGGTCATCTTCCAACAAGAGGAGGAAGAAGAGGAAGACGAGGAACAGGAGCAAGGGACAAGGGGGTTTTTGAAAGAAATTCCAAGGACGTCCCATGTTAAAGTCAATTTTATTTGGCAATTTTTTTCTTTTCCTGCACATGAAAAGAAAGTAAATGCCAGGTACGATACCTGCCTCATCTGCCACGATCAACTCTCCAGAGGGACGGCAAAAAAATATAGTTATGGTAATTATACCATGCATCGACACATGGAGAGGTGGCACCCGCTTAATTATAGTGCTGCACAAATGAGAGATTTGGTGGACATCCCCCGACCTGCCAGTACATCCACCAATGAAGTGGCACTGACAGCATCAGAGGCAAGGGAAACGGTCCCAAATATTCAGAAGAACTTTGGAAAGATTAAAATGACATGTTTGGATTGTGGCAAATTAATTTCATGTGGACAGATGAGTGTTACTCTAATAAATACAGCATATGAACATCATCAATGTTCAAAACGTCCCAGAAACTAAATTTTCTTTTTTTTTGGTTGCTCCCGTTGAGCCCTTTGTACTGAATCATTTTTGTTTCCCATCCCTCCCAAAAAACACAAAAAAAATATAAAACAACAAAATTATTAAAAAAAAGTTCTTTTCAGAACTACCTTCCCTTTAAGAAAAATTGCTAGAATGTTTAGCACTCTAGCATCCTCTATTTCTTTTGATTCGCTACCCGGTTCGCGCTCAGGTACGCGAACCGGAAGCGAACTAAAAATTTTTTTTTTTTAAAAAAAAGACGAGTAAGTAAACAGAGAGTAATGTGAAAAGAAAGACAAATAGAAGGAGTAACACACAGTTACTGTTGAAAGAGGGACTGATTAAAAGAAGTGAAAAGAGAAGTATAAATAAGTAATAGAAAAAAAAAGAAATGAAGGAAGTAGCAAAGGCAGGAAACTAAGGGTTAAAGAAATGAAGCAGTGGAACTATTAAAAGTTAAATGTGATAGACATGTAACGTAAAGAGTACTAAACACTTAGGGGCAGATTTATGAAGGGCTTGCGCCACGTTTACGCCGCCGTTGCGTGACGCAACGGCACGGAAACGTGGCGCATCCCTGCGCCCTATTTACAACGTGACGCATCTAGGAGATGCGTCACGTGTACAGCACTGCGCCATGAGGAGGCGTTCCTGCGCAGGGGGGGCGTTCCTGCGCAGGAACGCCTCTTGAAAGTGGCTGAGTGAAATCTATGAGATTCACTCAGTCACTTTCAGGGCAATGCTGCGTCAAAACCCTGCGCCTGCTTGAAGCAGGCGTAAGGCTTGAGGCAGCATTGAAAGAATAGGCCCCCCCAGAGCATTGCTGGAGCTGCGTCGCGCTTGCGACGCAACTCCAGCAATGCGCCACATTTCCGGCACAGATGCGTCACGCATCTGTGCCGTTTTTGCCCCATGGTGCGCCGCATCGTAAATGCGGTGCACCATGGGTGGCGGAGCTGTGGCGCACTGTGGCGCATGTTAACTGGCGCATCCCTCGGGATGCGCCAGTTAACATAAATCTGCCCCTTACCTTATAATTGACATTAACAAAGTCAATTGTCATTTTTATACTTTTAATCTGTGTAAGAAAGAACAAAAAAATTTAAATTAATAGAAGGTAGTAAAAAAAGAGTGAGCATGAGACAAAATGAATACATATTATAAATCACAATTCAAAGTACAAAATTAATTAGACATATTTAATGGTTTATTTTTGCTGTTATCAGAAAATATCAAATTTCACTGAAAACAGTGACTTGAAGGTATTCATCATATAACAGCGGGGAAAAAAAACACAATCAAAATGATTGCGTTTAAAAAACCCAAATAATATAACTAATCAGTAATCAAAACTCTTCAAAAGTAACTTAATTTCTATGATGTCAAAGGATGTCCTATGAACAGCTTATACTCTGTTCTGCTGTTACTATTTTCTGCCCGCCACTTTCTGAAAGATAAACTCCATCGATTTAAGAAAAATGAGACATACAAAGCAATTTAAAACAACACACTAAATTACAGCAAGACCTAGAATCATTATAGTCCAGTTTCCTACCCTAAATTCTCACTTCATAAAAAAAGTCAAAAGGCAACATTGCTTCATACTAAAATGATAACCATTGCCAAAACTTTATCCTTTTTTATAATTCAAATAAGCTATGTAATATCCTGATATATTAGCTGCAGTTGCACATGTTCTTCCTGAAATCGATGACTGTGTAGCCAAAAAATTTTTAATTAGAATAAACAACTTTTTTTCATCCAGTTTATGTAGTTGAAATTGTAAAATGACATTTCACCCATAAGTTTCCATAAATAATGTAGACAGCATTGCAGACTTACATTTCCTCTACTCCTTGTTTTGATCTGCTGCTTGACTTAGCTTATAAACACAAACAGTTTTCGCTCTGTACTAAAATTATCCACAAGGCCATATAGAGTAGGAGCCATTAGAACCTCTGGAAATTCCTCTGAACAAATCCCAAGATTCCTTCCCTAAAATTTTGGTTGTAAGAACCCCAGGTAAGAATTTTGAAGGTGGAAAGGCAATCTTTTTTTGAAAGTTGAAAGAGAATCATTACAGAATGACCAGCCGTTTTCAGATTTTAAAAAAACTGTGTAATGTCCTGAAGTAGTTGAAGGACTGTCATGATATATAATTGCTGTACTTACTAAAGTCCTTCCTGATATTGACAACTGCGAAGCCACAAAATTAATAATTAAAGTTGTCAATTTAGTTCCATCAGGCCTACATCGTTGGAACATTAAAATGACATACTGACCATAACTTCGTAAAATTAACGTGGACAGCATTGCAGACTTACATTGGCTACACTCCATGTTTTGATCGGCTTCCTTTACTAGCTTATTGAAGGATACTGATTTACTGTCAGACAAAGTTAAATATATAAATCTTTCTGAGTCTACACTAGTAGTACTTGATAGTCTACAGTTCTCGCAATCATGCTGCCATAGATAAGAAAGGCCAAACAGATAATCTACATCTACACCTTCATCTTGCAATACATCAAGCATATACATTAAAAACTCCTGACAATCCTGCTGAATATTTTCAGAGAATTCTGTTCGACCTGTACATTCGTCTAACAAATAACGAATTTCAGACACACTTTCTACTCTTGTTCTATCAGCGCTACATTTCTCTAACACAGAATTCAACAAACAGCATAAACTTTGTTCTGAATTGATCACAATCTGTTCTTTTAAAGTCTCTAGTGAAAAGAGAACATTAACAACTACATTAGCATAGCAGTTGACACCAGAACTATTTTCAAATTTAAAACCAACAACATTTTCAACAGAATTCATTTTATTCCTGCTTCCAATTTTTAGTTCATCGACTTTTGGTCTTTTTGCTTCAACCTCCCTACTATTACTGATATTTCTTCGTTTCCTGCCTACCACACGTTTCTCAAACAAAGGATATTGAGGCAAATGTGGCGCATACTCTCTTCTTAACCTATTGTATTCCTTAACACAATATAGATCCGCACAAATATTTGTGACATCACAGTCAATCAAGTACAATCCCGATAAAGTTCTGACTCGTGACAATGCTACATAAGCCATACCCTCTTTGAACACAGAACTGCCAATATTCACCAATGCACTGTCTACACTTAAACCTTGCGATTTATGGATTGTCACCGCATATGCCAAGCAAACAGGAAACTGCTTACGGCGAACATATAGGTCTTTTACAAGCAAAAACTTAGCTGTGCAACGGCCAATTAGCTGTACTTCCTCAATGCCATCAAATTTAATTTTTAAAAATTCAATTTCATCTCTATTTCTGTATTTCTCAAAACCAACAACATTACCCATTGATCCATTTACCAGACCTCTTTCAACATGTAAATTCCTTCTCAAAATGATACGGCAATTTAAGCACACATTCAGAGTCTTTTGGAAAGGGGCGACCAACTCGGTCCCCCCGAACGTATGGCCGAGTGCCTCGATCCCCCCGGGAAGCCATTTTTGGGCGGGAGGCGCGTCTCAGCTGGTATGCCCGAAGCGGCGTAGTTGGGGCGCGCTCGTTCCCGCCCTAGAGTGGGCTGGCCTAGACACCGACGCAGCCAGCCACGCCCTCGGGGCAGGCAGGGGCGGGTATACGCCCGCCCTGAAGACGGATAAAAAGGGACGCAAGACCAGAAGACATCCTCTTGTTCTTGTGCTCTGAAGCTGCACCTCCTCGCTGCACGTGAGCTCGGAACGGTTGGCGGAGCGAGACGGCGAGGAGGGATCGGGGCGTCCACCGGCCGGGGGGAAGCCAAAGAGGCCGAGAAGGGGGCCGGTCGGGGGAGACGTCCCGGTTCCCTGTTCCCCGCTCGAGGCGCCAGCCCCGGTACCGGCCCCGGTACCGAAGGAGGGGAATCCGATCCCCGTAGTAGTCACCCCGACATCCGCTGAAGATATGCCTCCCGAGTTGGCGGCACAGTTAGCGGCGTGGTTGGGGGACAGTAGCGAGGGCGCCACGGCTGCCGAGGCGCAAGCACTCATTAAACAGTTGCGCGAGAAACGTGATACAGCCAAGGGGCCCGCGTCGGATGCGGTGATAGACAAGCCACGAGTGGCGGAGGCAGCGTCCGGTGCAGGTAAGCGGCCATTGCCGATCGCAAGGGATGAGTCAACACCCTCTCGTAGAGAAAAGTTGGGGCAACATGTTCCTTTGGCAATAAAGGAAAAGATTTGGGCGGGGGAATACGTAAACATTTTCTCCTTGCTCGTTGATCATTATGAGGTTGAAACTGTTAAGGGCCAAAAGGATCTGATGCATCCAAGTGTTTGGCGCGCAAAAATGGCCGCCTTTAAAGTGAATGAGAATATTGGCAACTGGGGTAATGCCTGGGGAATTTTTACGTCAATTTTGGGGGAACGTAGGCCTGAATTGCTCCCTGAATTTCCAGTATATCAGTCACGAATTATGGGGTACTCGACATCGCACCAAGGTAACCAATGGTTCTGTTATGACAACCTTTTCAGGAAAGCGATGGAGCATAACAAAAGTTTAACCTGGGACTGTTACGATTCTTTGACATGGAATAAAATGAAAGAGTCGGGGATGTTGAAAGTGCCGTTGGTGGGGAGTACTGTTAGTGAGTCCTCCCGCCAAAATGGGGGGACGCCCTTTCGGTCGGGTACGGGTACAGACGATTACCCGAGACCCGCCGGCAACACAGGGAAGAGGGGTTTCTGTTTCAATTTCAACAGAAGTAAATGTACTAGGCCCCCGGGATCTTGTAAATTCAAACACGAATGTAGTGGTTGTGGGGCACCCCATCCTGAGTCCTCGTGCAGAGCCAAATCGGGTGAAAATGGGGGTAGAGGGGGCGCCAAACAGGTCTAATATAGTCCGAGGGGCGCCTTTACCAACCCCGATTGATACCCTGGCGATGATTCCCTGGCTCGGCGAATACCCAGATCGTACTTCTGCTGGGGTGCTACGAAACGGTTTTTCATATGGTTTCCGCATCCCGGTGGGGAACTTTCAGGGTGTCGGGACGTGCAAAAACCAACTTTCCGTCTTGCAGCATACGACTGTAGTGCAGGATAAGATCCGGAAAGAGATTACCCGAGGTCGGGTTGCCGGCCCGTTTAGTGTTCCCCCGGTACAGAATTTTGTTTGTTCACCTTTAGGGGTGGTCCCCAAGAAGGACCCAGGTGAGTTTCGATTGATTCACAATTTATCAGCGCCTCATGGCCTTTCTGTAAACGACGCAATTGATCCAGAGATATGTTCGGTGCGGTACGCATCATTCGATGAGGCCGTAGCCATTTTGAATCGCCTGGGGCCCGGGACGCTGATGGCGAAATCAGATATCGAGTCAGCTTTCCGTTTGCTCCCGGTATACCCGGAAGACCAACGTCTTTTGGGATTCATGTTCCAAGATTCGTATTACATGGATAGGTGTATGCCGATGGGGTGCTCTATATCTTGTGCATATTTCGAGAAATTCAGTAGTTTTCTACAATGGGTTTACACGAAGAAAACGGGTTTTCGAAATGTGATGCATTACCTCGATGACTTTCTGTTCCTTGGGGCCGCTGGGGATGATGAATGTGCTCGGGCCTTGACTGAATTTTGTGTTTTAATGAATCAATTTGGCGTGCCACTGGCACCAGGTAAAACTGTGGGTCACACGACTTGCCTCGAGTTTCTCGGGATCGAGTTGGACTCTAGTGAGGGTTGTTTTCGTTTACCAGCTGCCAAAGTGTCGAAATTCAGGGCAGCCCTGCAAATGTGTATTATTGCATCTAAAGTTACGCTGCATCAATTGCAGCAATTGGTGGGGAAGTTGAATTTTGCCCTAAGGGTGATCCCGATGGCCCGCCCCTTCTCCCGTTCAATTGCCCAGGCGATGGTCGGCCTAAAAGAGGGTCATCATCGCATGAGATTATCGGCCGAGGTCCGCCAAGACATGCGTATTTGGTTAGCATTTTTGGCGGATTTCAATGGTCGAGTCGTCTGGAACAAACCGGCCTTGTCCTCTGAAGAGCTGGGTCTATGGACGGATTCAGCGGGAAGCATGGGTTTCGGCGCCATCTTCAGCACAAAAATGGTCGGCACAAAGGTGGCCAACATGGTGGCATGAAGAGGGGCTGACGAGTAATATTGCTTTCCTTGAACTGTTTCCCATTTTGGTGGCCCTCAGAACCTGGCCCAATGGATTCAAAAATCACTCTGTCATATTTTGGTCTGACAATATGACCGTTGTAGAATGCATCAATAGTCAGGCAGCACGTTGTAAAATCATTTTAAGGCTGCTTAAAGAAATTGTCTTACTGTGTATGCAACTGAATGTGGTATTCAGAGCAAAACATGTCCCAGGGGTGATGAATCAGGCTGCTGATGCACTGTCTCGTTTTCAAATGCAGGCTTTCTTGGGTTTCCTTCCCTCAGCGGACCCAGAGCCAGCACCCTTTCCCGAAGCTCTCTGGTCTCTCGGTGCCCCGAACTTCGTTACCTCGTGGGAGAGAGTCTAGCACCAAGGACGAGGAAGGCATACGAAGGGGCGTTTCGGGCTTATTTAGCCTTTTTGGGGACTGAGAGAGGGGGGCTTTGGGGGCATGAGGATTGGGTAGTGCACTTTCTGAAGTCCTTGCGTAAGGCTGGGAAGTCGGTGGCTACAGCCCAGAGGCATCGTGCTGCCATTTCCTTTGTTGCCAGGGCGCATAATATCCAGGACCCGACAGCGTCTTTTGTGGTACAGAAAGCGCTGCGTGGGTGGCAACGCCTTGAGGGTCGCAAAGTAGATGAGAGGCGCCCGATAGGTCTGGATAGGTTGTCCCAGTTGCTGGCCACACTCCCCGCCACATGCTCATCTCAGTTCGAGGCCTGTTTGTTCCGAGCTGCTTTTACGCTTGCATTTCACGGGGCAATGAGGATAAGTGAGCTGGTAGCAAGGAACAAGCGGGATGTGGTGGGGGGTTTGTGCCGGGAACACGTTGAGATCAGGGGTGAGACGATGACTGTATCCTTTGTCAAGTCAAAAACCGATCAAGGTGGGGTGGGAGACTGCATAGTCATTCGCAGGATTTCAGGGTCTTCCATGTGTCCGGTGAAGTGTTTAGAAGATTACCTAGCACGAAGGGTGGCATCATGGGGGGGGACATTGTTGAGACACGCGGACGCCACCCCACTGACGAAGTTTCAGTTTCAGCGGGTGCTCGCGATGTCAATTACCGCAGCGGGCTTGGACCCGGGTGAGTTTGGGACCCATTCCTTTCGGATAGGGGCTGCCACTGAAGCTACAGCCAGGGGTCTTAATGTGGAACAAGTAAAACGAGTGGGGCGTTGGTCCTCCAATTGTTATAAGAGGTATGTGCGGTTGCACATGTTGTGAAGCTGTAATAATGTACTCACGCTTCTTGTCTTTTGTTTGGTTTTCAGTTACGCAAGCCTTCGAGGCGGGGCGGACTATGCAGTCGACCCAACACCAGGCCAGCGGTCAGACATCACCGGCTGTGAGAAAGGAGGTGTGGGTCGTGGGCCACTCATACGTGAGGCGTGCCGCTGACGTATTCGAAGCAGGTGACATGATTCACGTAGCTGGGGAATACGGGTACAGAATGTCCTTCTACGGAAGGGGCGGTCTCTGTATTGACCAGTTTCAGGCATTCTTTGAGGGTTTGTTAGGGCGGACGAGGTCACCGCCGTCTATAGTCATAGTACATTTAGGGGGCAATGATTTGGTCACCACCGGTAGACGACTTCTCCTGGAGGCAATGCTTTCCACTGTAAGTTGGTTGGCGAGGAAAGTTCCGGGGTGCATAATTGCGTGGTCTCATATGATCCCACGAAAAATGTGGCGGGGGGCTGTTTCGATCCCTGCTTTGAACCATTCTGTTAGAAAACTTAATAACAAAGTGAGTAGGTTGTTTCGTTCCAGGACATTGCATTCTATCTCGCACGGTTGTATTAATGATGACAGTATGTATCTAGGGGATGGTGTGCATTTGTCTCGGGTGGGAAATGAGTTACTCATAGGAGACTTCTTAGCATGGTTAGAAACGTTGGAACATGACCTTTAGCTAGGAGTTTTGTGGGGGGCCCGGATAGCCGGTCAACTATCCGGGCCTGTGGCGGTAAGGTCATGATCGGTGAGCACTAATTAGTAGATCCCTATGAGTGGGCGTCACCCAACACGGATGGGAGCGCTCGGGAGAGGTGGCCATTGGCCCCTCAATGGGGAGGCGGTCCCTTCTAAGGATGGGTCGCCGGAAGTAAAGGAAAGGCGGTCAAGGCCCCTTCCTTTGTAGGAGGGGTTACAGCCCCCTCCTGGGGAATTTCCCGGGGCCAGTGACATCTGCGACGGCAGATGCGGTAAGTTGTGTGGGGTTGGGATAAGGTCTACGGTACCTTCTAGATACCTCACACGAGTATTCGAACGACCTTTAACTGGCGTCGAGTCTTTAGGTGCCCCCGTCAAGTCAAGGGAAATTGGTAATAGTTGCACTTGAGGTACGCCTCCGTGCTGTCGCCCAGCCCAAGGGGAGGGGTAAGTCTGGTTAGGGATCTTGACACCGGTTATGACCTTGCCGTTGGCCCTTAAACGTTAGGTTGTACAATTTCAATATGTCAAGAAATGTTTTGTAGGATGCTAGTTCGGCTAGGAGAACCTCTGTATTAGAGAATCTGTTAAGGTTAGCCAAACATCGCAATATGGTCATGAAATTGTACATAACATGAAACGTTTAATGTTTTAATTTTGTTTTAATAAATACGGCCGGGATGGTCACTCCATCCCACTTCCAAAAACTTCAAGAACTGTTTCCGGTTTCCCTCCTTTTGGGGATTGTGTTGAGAGGGGGTGGCGGGTATCTCGGCCATATCAAAACCCGCAGTTTTAGATATAGTCTTCTCTAATGAATCCAATTTAGATTTCAAAATAATTGTTGCTCCCATATGCTCTATTCTGTCAATAGCTTCAAGTTTCACAATCTCTTGTTTTTCTAAATTCAACATTTGGTTGTTGAAGATGGAACATTCTGCAAGAGTTGGCATTAAACATATTCCAGATTTCTTCTCAGTAATTTTCTGAAAAATATTCTCTGGCAGAACGTCTTCTTCTGGATACAAATTTGACAGTAATCGTGCATGTAAAGCTTTTTTCCCACGCTCAGTCACTTTCCCGATTCTAACATCTTGTAGAATATTCTTGTAATCTTCGTCCTTCGCCTGACGCATATTTTCACGCAGCTCAGCATAATTGAAGTTTAACCATATGTTAACGTTGCCAATGCTCCCTAGGCACTTCTTGGTATCTTCATGTGTAAGCAGTTTAAACACTGGTTGTCCTTTCACTGGTGTCAGCTGCAGAAGATCACCGAAAACAATGATGTGTTTGCCACCAAATAACACATCATACTCTGTTTTAAGAACGTCTTGCATTCTCAAATGCACAAAGGGAAGCATGACATTTGAAACCATGCTTACTTCATCAATGATAAGAAGTTTCATCTTCTTTAGGACTCTTGAAACTTCACAACAAGCATCTCCAGATAACTTGTGGTATTGTAATTTGTTATCATGCTCCACTGGCAGCATCAGTAGCTGATGCAAAGTAATCCCTTTAATGTTATGAGCTGCCAGTCCAGTTGGAGCGGTCACAACACAAGACAGCGATGACTCAGTCCTTTTCTGCAGATAACATGAAATTGCTTTAATGAGGAAACTTTTTCCAGTTCCTGCTTCTCCACTCACGTATAATCGGACAGGCTTCAACGACGTACATGAGCACTTTTTCTTCTCATGACTTAATCCATGCTCAATTTGGTTGGTAAATTCGTCATATATTTTCCTCTGCACAACATTGACTTGTCTTTCCAAATCTTCTAAGTTAACCACATCCTCCTGAGCATGTGCCATGGATCTTTCCACTTCAATCATGGCTGTAGCAGCTTCATTTTTGATAACTGGTCCTCCTAGTGGATCCTGACTCAATGAAACAGAACTTTGACTATCCTGAGAACTGTCTCTAGCAATCTCCGCTGCAATTGTTGCTTCCCGCTCGATTTCTGCATTCAACATTTCTAGATATTTGGGAAAAAAAGGACATTTTATGGACTCCTTGGCTGCATTGAAAGAGTCTTCGTAACAGAGGAAATCCCCAAGCAGTTCCTCTTCTGCACGCCAAGGCTTGAAAAGTTGCAAAAGAGCTAAATAGAAAAACTCTTTTCTTTCTGGAGATTCGCAATCCAATTTTCGATGATTTACCAATTGACATTTTCTTTGCTTGACCAGACATCCCTCACTTCCAATTACAGCATACACTCCTTTATCAATATCTTCTTTGATGTTCCTCTTGAAAACGTAATTTTGTAGAACATCATACAGACAAACATTCTCCAGGTGACTGCTTCTATTTGGATAATATGTATCCAACATGTTGGTCTTCAAAATATCTGTACTGTTTGGCTCCTTCTCCGCCAAATACTCAATTTCCCGTACAGGTTTCAGAACTCGATTACGCGTTGCAGCAAGACCAAGACTCGCCCAAATGATACTCCTAGATTTGGCATAGAGACTTGCTGAAGATAATCGGTCAGAACATTCGTAAGCTCCGATTTCTCGATGCGACAACATCTTCAAACTGAAACTGTACAACTTCTTACTGAGGCTCTTTTCATGGGAAATATCCTCCCACATATCCTTCAGTTCTGTCTTTTCTTTTTTGGTGATGTAAGACGTCACATACCGAGCCACAGCCATACAGTTGTCAGCCACAAACTGTATATCCATGTTAGCATTCCACATGGACAAAATCACTGGGTTGTAGTCAATAATGTACTTGGACTCTTCGTTTCTTTTCAAATTGTATGTGTTTTTGGGTGATTTCCTCGTCACATTATGTCGCAGCGAAGACATCAAATTGTTAACTCTTCCTTTTGATATCACCGACCGTGGAAATGCAAAATGACATTTGGTGTAGTACTTGTCCTTATTTCCGAATTTACGACGACAGTACTTTCCACAACGATGGCTTTGAAACCGTAAAACTTGTTCTCTTAGACTTTTGTCTTCCTTTGTCTTTGGAACAGCACATGTAGAATACTGTTCTATGAAACTCATCACTAAGTCATCCGGATCTGTTCCAAATTTGGGTGCATTTTTGATCCATAGCAGCATATGTATATGAGGAGCTCCTCTTGCTTGATGCTCCTTTCTCCAGCTGAAATCCAACACCTCTCCAAGCGGTGGATTTTTCTTGTTCATGATGAAAGACATCATAGCTTCAAATCTATGATTGAAGTACCTGCATACATTCACTGGATCCAAAGAGCACAGTTCTCCAGGTGTCTTGAATTCGATATTTTCAATGTTTCCATTTGCCTCTCGTAGAAATTCAAGTAAGTCTTCCCATCCATACTCAGCACAGCTGAGAGTGAGGAACCATGTGGGAGTTCCTAAGTTCCTCAGCATACATTTTAAGTCACCATGACGGCGGTACCAATACTCATTAGTACCACGCTGACATGCCATCAGATTAATCAGGTGAGAATCCAAAATACTGTCTTGCATATTGACTTTATCCATAAAGTCCCTTGCCGAGATATTTCGCAGTTGTACACCACTTTTCAAGATATGGTTCACTGCATAAGACAATCCAGAGAGATCACTTTCAAACAGTAGATGAAACAAATAGGGAATGCATTGACGAAACCTTGGATCTTCTGCATACAATCGTAAAGTCCAGTATTCTGAAGCAGGAATTTGAACAGGTCGCTCATCATTATGGCCGGGATACCCGTCACCCCCTCCCAACACAATCTCCAAGAATGGGAAGACGGAAACAGTTCTTGAGCTTTTGGAAGGCGGGAGGGAGTTACCCTCCCGGCCATATTTATTAAAAATATGAAACAAAATTAAAACATTAAAATAACAGTTTCATATCATGTACAATTTCATTTACACATTACGATGTTTATTGGCTAACCTTAACATATCTCTAATACAAAGGTTCTCCTAGCCGATTTCTAAAACATCCTGTAAATGCATTTCTCAAAATTCAAATTGTACATCCTAACATTAAGGGCCAACGGCAAGGTCGTAACCGTTGTCAGATCCCTAATACCAGAACTCCCCCCCTTACTTGTGAGGGGCGGGCGCACAGAGGACTGTACCTCTTTGCCAACTTCCAATTTCCCTTGTCTTAACGGGGGCCCCATATTTACTCGACGCCATCTTGGTGGTCGTCCGAGGACTCGTGTGAGGTGTCTAGAAGGTAGCGTAGACCCCCCTCCCACCCCACACTGCTTACCACATCCGCCGTCGCGGATGTCCTGGCCCCGGGAAATTCCCAGGAGGGGCCCGTAGCCCCTCCTCCCCAGGGAGGGGCCTTGGCCGCCTTCCCTTTCGGCGGCCCCATCCTTAGAGGGTACCGCCTCCCCGTGTGAGGGGCCAATGGCCGCCTCCCCCCGGGCGCTCCCATCCATAATGGGTGGCGCCCCACCTCTAGGGATCTTCCAATTACTGCTCACCGATCATGACCTTACCGCCCGACCAAAAAATAAATACGACCGTTTTTAACCTAATGAGGACGGAATAAACAGTTATAATGGACATTTTAGCATCAACTTCTAACTATGCCATTACTGCTCTTTCAATTCAGCTGCAATATTTCGCCTAAACAGAATAACCATTTTATTGTCACATCAAAAAACAATCCAACTTTATTTGAAACAACCTGAAAAGAGATAATATCCTCGTTAATCAACTTTATTGCAATACAAATCGCTGCCATCAGGGGCTGGTGGGTGGGTCAAAATTGGCTCCTTGTTCCATCTCGGGCTCACACGTGCAACGAGGGGGTGCAGCTTCCAAGCACAGGAACAAGAGGATGCTTCCTTGGATTGTTGCTCCTTTTATTCTTCCTCGGGGGGGGCATGGACCCTCCTCCAACCGCCTACGGGGCGTGTCCAACGGTGTAGGTGTCTAGGACAACCCCTCTTGGGCGGGAAAAGGCGCGCCCCGGCTACGCCACTTCGGGCATACCAGCCGAGACACGTCTCCTGCCCAAAATGGTTTCCCGGGGGGATCGGGGCACCCCACCATATGTTCGGGGGGGACCGAGTGGTCGCCCCTTTCCATATGGCCGGGATACCCGTCACCCCCTCCCAACACAATCCCCAAGAATGGGAAGACGGAAACAGTTCTTGAGCTTTTGGAAGGCTGGAGGGAGTTACCCTCCCGGCCGTATTTATTAAAAATATGAAACAAAATTAAAACATTAAAATGACAGTTTCATATCATGTACAATTTCATTTACACATTACGATGTTTTGTTGGCTAACCTTAACATATCTCTAATACAAAGGTTCTCCTAGCCGATTTCTAAAACATCCTGTAAATGCATTTCTCAAAATTCAAATTGTACATCCTAACATTACGGGCCAACGGCAAGGTCGTAACCGGTGTCAGATCCCTAATACCAGAACTCCCCCCCTTACTTGTGAGGGGCGGGTGCACAGAGGACTGTGCCTCTGTGCCAACTTCCAATTTCCCTTGTCTTAACGGGTGCCCCATATTTACTCGACGCCATCTTGGTGGTCGTCCGAGGACTCGTGTGAGGTGTCTAGAAGGTAGCGTGGACCCCCCTCTCACCCCACACTGCTTACCACATCCGCCGTCGCGGATGTCCTGGCCCCGGGAAATTCCCAGGAGGGGCCCGTAGCCCCTCCTCCCCAGGGAGGGGCCTTGGCCGCCTTCCCTTTCGGCGGCCCCATCCTTAGAGGGTACCACCTCCCCGTGTGAGGGGCCAATGGCCGCCTCCCCCCGGGCGCTCCCGTCCATAATGGGTGGCGCCCCACCTCTAGGGATCTTCCAATTACTGCTCACCGATCATGACCTTACCGCCACAGGCCGGATAGTTGACCGGCTATCCGGACCCCCCACAAAACTCCTACTAAAGGTCATGGCTACACAAACTTATTAACCAAGCTATGAAGTCACCTATGAGTAAGACATTCCCCTCCCGGGACAAATGGACCCCGTCTTCCAGATACATATGGTCCCCCCGGATACATCCATGCGGAACACAATGCAAATTTCCTGTACGAAACAACCTTCCCAGTTTGTTATTAACCTTCTTTACCGATTGATTCAAGGCTGACACAGAGAGGGCCCCCCGCCACACCTTCCGAGGAATCATGTGTGACCATGCAATCGTGCACCCCGGAACCCTTCTCGCCAACCAACTTACTGAGGATAAGATTAACTCGAGAAGTACCCATCGACCAATGGTCACCAAATCATTGCCCCCAAGATGCACTATGATTACAGACGGCGGTGACCTTGTCCGCCCTAACAGTCCCTCCATAAAACCTTGAAACTGGTCAATACAGAGCCCGCCCCTTCCGTGGAAGGTCACCCTGTACCCGTATTCCCCAGCCACGTGAATCATGTCACCTGCTTTGAATACGTCCGCGGCGCGACTCACGTATGACTGGCCAACGACCCACACCACTCTTCCCTCAGCCGGTGATCTTTGACCGCTGGTCCCCAGGTGTCGGGTCAACTGCACAGTCTGCCCCGCAAAGCCTGCTCGCGAAACTGTAAACCAAACAGAAGACAAGAAGCGTGAGTGCATGACATTAGCTTCACAACATGTGCAACCGCACATACCTTTTGTAACAATTAGAAGACCAACGCCCCAACTGTTTCACCTTCTCCACACAGACCCCTGGCTGTAGCCTCTGTAGCAGCCCCTATCCGGAAGGAATGGGTCCCAAAATCGCTCGGGTCCAAGCCCGCTGCCGCGATTGCCATTGTTAACACCCGCTGAAACTGAAATCTAGTCAGTGGGGTGGCGTCGGTGTGTCTCAGCAAGCTCCCCCCCCATGATGCCGCCCTCTGCGCTAAATACTCCTCCACGCATTTTACCGGGCACATGGGAGACCCCGGGATCCGCTGGACTACCACACTGTCCCCGATGGCTCCCTGATCGGTCTTGGTCTTGGCTATTGTGACCACCATTGTGTCACCCCTTATCTGAATGTGTTCTCGACACAGACCTCCCCCCGTATCCTGCTTATTCCTTGCTACCAGCTCGCTTACCCGCATAGCCCCATGGAATGCTAATGCAAAAGCGGCCCGGAACAGCACTGTCTCCGTTTGAGATGAACAAGTCGCAGGGAGTACGGACATTAACATGGACAACCTCGCTAGATCTATCGGGTGCCTCTCATCCTCCCTACGGCCCTCAAGGCGTTGCCACCCACGCAGTGCCTTCTTTACGAGAAAGGACGATGTGGGGTCCTGGATGCCATGCGCCTGTGCCATAAAGGCAATGGCGGCCCTGTGCCTATTGGCTGTTGCCAATGATCGGCCTGCCTGATGAAGTGCTACCAGAAATTTCAGGACATACTCCTCCTGCCCCCAATGCTCCCCCCTAGCTGGACCCAAAAATGACCAATAGGAACGGAACGCTCCCTCATATGCCTTCCTTGTCCTGGGTGCTAGACTCTCTCCCACGAGGTTTTGTAATCCGGGGCACCGAGAGACCAGAGAGCTTCGGGAAATGGTGCCGCCACCAAGTCCGCTGAGGGCAGAAAACCCCGGAAGGCCTGCATATGGGAACGAGAGAGTGCATCAGCTGCCTGGTTCAGTACCCCCGGCACGTGTCTTGCCCTAAAGTGGACGTTTAATCTCATACATAGCAGGACAATTTCCTTCAGTAATCTCAAAATCCATTTGCAGCGTGCTGCCTGATTATTGATACATTCCACAACAGTCATATTATCAGACCAGAACACTACAGCGTGATCACGAAACCCCTCTGGCCATGTTTTCAAGGCTACCAGAATGGGGAACAGCTCAAGAAACCCAATGTTACCCATGAGCCCACTATCATGCCACCATGCTGGCCATGTTTGCGCCGACCATTGATTACCAAAGATGGCGCCAAAGCCCACACTTCCTGCCGAGTCGGTCCACAACCCCAGCTCTTCGGAGGAAGCTGATGGTTTGTTCCACACGACACGACCGTTGAAATCCGCCAGAAATGCCAGCCATATGCGCATATCCTGGTGAACCTCTGCTGACAGTCTTGTGCGGTGGTGCCCTTCCTTGAGGCCCACCATGGCTTGTGCGATAGAGCGGGAAAAGGGGCGAGCCATCGGTATTACTCTAAGGGCAAAGTTAAGCTGACCCACAGTTTGTTGCAACTGATGGAGAGTTACTTTCCTCTCGCCAAGGCATATCCCAAGAGAGGCCTTAAATTTCATTACCTTCTCCATGGGTAAACGGAAGCACCCCTCCACTGAATCGAGCTCAATTCCCAGAAACTCGAGTGAAGTAGATGGCCCCACTGTCTTGCCTGGTGCCAACGGCACGCCGAAACTTTTCATGAGATTACAAAATTCATTCAAAGCCTGTTCACATTCCGTGCCCCCGGCTGCCCCCAGAAACAGAAAATCATCAAGGTAATGCATAACCTGAGTGAAGCCCGTGGCTCTGGTGAACGCCCATTGCAAAAAAGTACTGAACTTCTCAAAATACGCACAGGAGATGGAGCAACCCATTGGCATACATTTATCCATGTAGTAGCGCCCTTGAAACACAAAACCTAAGAGACGCTGATCTTGTGGGTGTACCGGGAGCAACCGGAACGCTGACTCGATATCTGATTTAGCCATCAGCGCTCCGGGCCCCAGGCGATTCAACATGGTGACGGCCTCATCAAAGGATGCGTACCGCACCGAACAAACTCCCGGGTCAATCGCATCGTTCACCGAAAGACCCCTAGGAGCGGATAAATTATGGATTAATCGAAACTCACCCGGGTCCTTCTTGGGGACTACTCCCAACGGTGAACAAACAAAGTTAACAACAGGTGGATTCACATACGGTCCCGCAACCCGACCTCGGGTCACCTCCTTTGCAATTTTTGCCTGTACCACCGCCGTATTTTGTTGAACAGATAGTTGATTTTTACATTGTGCTTCCCCCCGAAAATCCCCCGCCGGTATGTGGAAACCATACGAGAAACCATCTCGCAACACCCCAGCGGAGACATGATCAGGGTAATCGTTCAGCCAAGGGATCAATGCCATGATGTCAACGGGAGTAAGTAACGGTGCCCCTCGGTCGATGTTAGACCTGTTTGGCTCCTCCTCTACCTCCTGTCTCACCATTCTTGGCTCTGCACAAACTCTCGGGGTGTGAAGACTGCCCGCACCCTGCACACTCATGCCTGAACTTGCATGTCCCTTGTGGCCTAGTGCACTTGCCTCTGTTAAAGCTCCAACAGACCCCTTTTTTACCTGAGTTCCCATTATTCTTTGTGTGCTGATCCCCGTTGGCGCCTGCCCAAAAGGGCGCTGCCGAATAATGGCGGGAAGGCTCTAAGAAGACGACTTCGCCGAGTTCGGCATACCCTGTTTCTGCCATGAAATGGAGTCAAAACAATCCCACGTCAGGGATGAGTCGTGCTCCTTGGCCTTACGAAATTTGTTATCATAACTCATCCATTGATTGCCTTGGTATGATTCATGAAATTCCATAATACGTGTTTGATAACAGGCTAATTCCGCCAACAGTTCAGGCCTACGTTCCCCCATGATTGCAGTGAACATTCCAAAGGCCCTGGCCCAATTAACGATCATTTCATCTACTCTGAAACCCGCCATTTTAGCACACCATACACTCGGATGTAACAATTCCTTCTGATTTCTAACGCGCTCTATCTCATAGTGATCGGTCAACAGAGAAAACATATTCACATATTTATCAGCCCAGATCCTTTCTTTCACATCCATCGGAATATGCTGCACCACCCTTTCCCTCCTTGAGGGTAACGTTCCCACCCCCGCCATTGGCAACGGCTGCTTACCCGAACCGGTAGCTGTATCTGTTGTTGCTGCCGTTCCAACGCTTGCCGCCGGCCTTTCCGAGGGAACCTGCGGGGAAACAAGAGGACAAGGTGCCTTCGCAGCATCTCTCGATTGCCGCGACTGCTTCATTATTAATCTGGCCTCTTCGGCCGTGTCTCCTGGTGCCCCACCACTCTCGTTGTTCTTGTCCAACCATGTCGCCAACTGGGCGGCCAGTTCGGGGGGCATATCCTCCTCGCTAACGGGTGTAACTACTACAGGGATCGGTTGTCCAGCGTTCGGGATCGGAACTGGGACCTCCACCGGACCGACCGGGCTTGCTGGAGGGGACTCGGGCACCGCGGCCTCCCCTCCTGCCGCCCTATTCCTGGCCCTTTTACCTCTCCCGGCAGGGACTACTCCCGGCAATGCTGGTCCGATGACTTTCTTCGGTCTACCCGTGCCATTCATTGCCGCCATCTGCTTCTTCATGTTCGCCATGTCCTTTACCAGCATGCGAAGCATTTGTTCGGTCCCAACCTTCTTTCCGACCTTCTTGCCAGGCATCGTCTACGGATATTCGATTCAAGGTCCTGGATCCAAAGCTTCGGACTCACTGAAAGAGAAACACAAAAATTACAAGCTCAAAATTGGCTCCTTGTTCCGTCTCGGGCTCACACGTGCAACGAGGGGGTGCAGCTTCCAAGCACAGGAACAAGAGGATGCTTCCTTGGATTGTTGCTCCTTTTATTCTTCCTCGGGGGGGCATGGACCCTCCTCCAACCGCCTACGGGGGGTGTCCAACGGTGTAGGTGTCTAGGACAACCCCTCTTGGGCGGGAAAAGGCGCGCCCCGGCTACGCCACTTCGGGCATACCAGCCGAGACACGCCTCCCACCCAAAATGGTTTCCCGGGGGGATCGGGGCACCCCACCATATGTTCGGGGGGACCGAGTGGTCGCCCCTTTCCAATCGTCCTCCTCGACCTGTGGGAAATAACTGTGGGAAACATCGAGCTTCCAAACTTTCCTCCCAAACACTAATGGGACTCCCTTTGGCTTGTTTCATTTGAAACAACTCAATAGCATTCCCCATGACTTCCTTGGAATGCAAAGGATGAACACTATAATTTTCATATATTTCTTCCTTTTTAGAGGCTTCTACTTTCTCAATTTGTCCAGCACACAAATCGCTGTCCTCTTCTTCACTTACTTCCTCTTCTGCAACACATACATTCTTGTAGTACTCATTATTTTTTATCAAATACAATGTTGCCTTTTTGACTTTCCTAACATCCACTAAATCTTGCCAGATTTTCTTACTCTTTGTCTGAACACCATTAACTATGATAACCAGAGGTTCCTCTTCCACTTTCTCTACTCCAATTGTATTCATGTTTTTCTTCAAATCCAAAGGCAAATAAACAACCCTTCCCTTTAATCCTCTCTGTAAATCTGATGGAGGCAACTTCCCTGTTTTTGGCTCCATTCGTTCAATGGCCTGAAAGGGATGGACACTTTGAATCAAAATAGATTCATAAGTATTTAAATCCTTCAATTCAGAAGGAATGTAAACTAATTCTAGATTATTATAAACCGCTCTAGCAGGCATCTTGTTTTGATTTAATTTGTTATAGCAATAAGTAAACATACGTTGGTCCGCTCCCAAAATCAAAACAATTTTCTACTATCAAGTATGTCACAAAATCCATCCATTCACTATTACTTTCCATATCACTTTTTGCATATAAATCCCCTAACTTAGTCTGATTCTTATAATAAGTCCGTCGACAACACACACAAGTGAAATTAGGCCTCTCACATGTTTTCACCATAAACGTGGAGATTTGCTTGTGAAACTTATGTGTACTGAAAATCTGTACACTGTCTTCCACATTACCTTCTTCTAGTGGTTCAATATCAACATTGTTCTCTTTACCAGCAAAGTAACAGAACTCAATTTCTTGACAAATATTCTTCACATCTACTTCAGAACCATGCAAAAGAGCTCTGCTTAATTGTTTAAGCATAATTGCTTTACTCTTAGCATAATACAACATTCTAACTAATTTCCTCACTTTATTATGATGCACTGCTAGCATTCTGAAATGATGAAAAACACTCTGGCATACTCTCCTAGAAAGACAAGCCAGTGAATGACCATGTAAACCTGTCACTTGTCTCACTCTGCAAGGATATAATTCTTTATTTTATTTTGTGTTTTAAACTTTTCTTAGTAAATGTCCGTACAAAATCACAAAGCAAATTGATGGAATCCTGTCGCACACTGCAAATAGAACTACACTTCCAGGTGTACACTGGTCCCTTAGGATGTCTCCCTAAAACCTCATCACTTAACGCATCTTCTGCATCTGCAGACACAAGTATTTCTTTTTCAAGTGGTTGACCATCTTTTACCTCATAAGCTCGACCACTGGTGTCAACTGCATGCACCAAATCATTGTCCTGAAAATAACTCTCCTCATTAAAAAATGCCTCACTATTTGAACTATGCATCCATTTTCCTGAGAAAACTTCACAAAAATTACTTCGATTAACTTCTCTCTTCCATCTACTATTTGATTTGAAAACATAGATTACCTTGTTTAGTTTCCTAATTCCATTAATTACCAAAATAAATGACTTTTGCTTAATTTCGAAAGCATGATCAATAATTTTCTCAACATTTTTCTTTTTCTTATAAAATGCCACTTTCTGTTGGCCTTTCTTAAATTGTTTTAGCAAATTGACAATTACCCTGCTGCGGAACATTCGCCTACGAATGTCCCTGAATGCATTTTCCCTTCTACTGCCATGCACAGAGTTATCTCCTGCTCTAGCAGAAACTTTTTTGACAGGCCTTTCCTTTCCATTTAAATTGGCTCTCTTTTTCTGGACTAATACTTGTTCTGTAGTTATACTTCTGTTTATACAAATGTTTCGAAGAAATGATTTCGTTCTCTTACCCGGAGCTTTCTTCGTGCGTTGAGGTGATTTTAATGCAGAGGACTGCTGCAAACATTTTCCAATTTGCTGTCTTTGACGTTTCGTAGCCTTTCAGATTCTATCCTTAGACGGCATTGTTTAATTTCTAAATAATCTGCAGTTGAATCTGTGGTAAAATATAATAAAAAATTTTATTAACAACTATTACCAAACAGTAAATCAATAACAGTAAGAATTTGATTCAGCAATGCTATAAAGATGATTCAGTAAAATGTTCTTAATTTTACTGCGATAGTGATAGTATTACAGGGCTTTCATGCAAATAACTGCCCACCCTGCAACAAAAAGCCCACATGAAACTTTACGCACATTAAATTGTGTACTTAGCTGCAATAATACATATGCCAGTGTTTAGGTCCCACCACCCTGCCCCTCCCCCTCCCCGCCTCCCTGCCCCACCGTAACTCCCTCCACGACCCGCAGCTGCTATCTTGCAACATGGTGCATCTTGCAAATCTCTCCTGCATTATAAAAGTGACACAATAGCAGCACAAAATAGGCGCACAACCATCATAAATCTGTCCCTAAGACTTTAAGGGCCAGATGTAGGTCGGTCGGTAACGTTTTCACATCCGCTATAAAGATGATTCAGTAAAATGTTCTTAATTTTACTGCGATAGTGATAGTATTACAGGGCTTTCATGCAAATGACTGCCCACCCTGCAACAAAAATGAAGAATGATTAGGCATTACCGATTCGGTATTTACCAAATCGGTAATGCCCATTCATTCCTATGGGCTTTGAAGCCCATAGGAATGATTAGGCATTACCGATTCGGTATTTACCGAATCGGTAATTAAAGAATTCACAAGGGTGCAGGGGGTGTCACTTTGACACCCTCTGGCACCCCCAAAACAGGCACAGGTGCCATGTGGCAGGCATACCTGCTTGTCACATGACATACGTGTGCATGCACACATGTGCATGCACACCGGAATCGGTATTTTACCAATTCTGTAAATGTAGATTTACCTACATGTGGCCTTGGATTTAGGCCCCTACATACCGATTAGCCATTTACCGGTCGGAAATGGCCAAAATCGGCCGTAACCGGTCGGTAAATGGCCTGAAATGGCCACTTACATCGGGCCCAATGTAGGTAAATCCCATTTACCGATTTTGAAATACCGAATTGTACCGAATCGGTATTTCAAAATCGGTAAATGGGATGTAGGTCCCAACATCTGGATTCGTTACCGAATCCTTAACAATTCATTAATTACCAATTCGGTAAATACCGAATCGATAATGCCCATGCATTCCTATGGGCTTTGAAGCCCATAGGAATGATTAGGCATTACCGATTCGGTATTTACAGAATCGGTAATTAATGAATTCCCAAGGGTACAGGGGGTGTCACTTTGACACCCTCTAGCACCCCCAAAACGGGCATGTGTGCAATGTGGCACACAGACATGCCCTAAGGGCACGTCTGTCTGTCACATGGCACATGTGTACATGCACAGATATGCATGTACACAGGAATCGGTATTTTATCATGGATTTGTATTCCCTGGTAAAATACCGATTCTGTAAGCCATGTGCCAATGGAAAATTGGCTACCCACATAGCATTTTCGGTAACTTTACCGAATTGGTAAATATTACCGAATAGGTAAATATTACCGATTCGGTACTTATTACCGATTCGGTACTTATTACCGATTCGGTAATAATAACGATTCTGTAATATTCCCGAATATGTGCACCTACATCTCCCTAGCCCTTTACCGATCGGAAACGGCCGGAAATCAGTATTTTCGGCCGATTCCGATTGGTAAAGGGCTACCTACATCTGGCCCGCACATCTCAAGTAAATACATTCTCATATTTTTTTAAAGCATACCTTTTCCTTTAAAACGATTTTCTGATCATAATTTCAAAAAACACAGCACAGCTCCTATGTACATACACACCTTATCAGTACTAATACTTTACATTAACTACAATTACAATTGGTAAAAGAATGCAAAATCGCCTTTGAAAGCATAATGCAAACACTTGACGCAAAACATCATTTTAAATACACAGCTGACTTTCTTATTTACTCAAAAAAGCATACTAGTCTTTATCTAAAATATAGAAACGATAACTCACCTTTACAAATTCTTTTTGAATTTCAAAACAGTCTCAGAAACACACCAATTATTCTTTAGCAGAATTAAAGGTATGCACTCCAGAGGCTGGAACCAACAAAGGCACTGAAACGCTGATATTCATCACACATATCTCTCATGTCAGCCAATCAAAACTCTTCCCTCACTATTTTCAAATCAACACCCTTCCCCCCTCTACCCTTTCTGACCTTTTTCCATAGCAACTACCGCCTGCCAGACCTCTCGTGTTTACAAGTTCACACAACAATGTTTCAAATGAACTCCGAACTCCAGTACACCTGCTAATCCACTGAAATCTTTCATAACATCATTTTTTATTAACCATTCAAATTACATCTTTCAAAGAACACATCCATGCACCCTAACTTTCTGTTTTCAGCAATGGAAATACACCAATCACTGCTAATGAATCACTTGCACTTAAACTCCACAGTTTTTTTTCATTACCAACTTCACTATTTCAACTGCCATTTCATTCCCACACTTCATCTGACTGCAGCAAAAACTCCTCTAACCATGTTTTCAGTCTGGATTCTTGGACATAGCTACATCCACAGGGCTCACAGGTATGCAGATAACAGAAATTTACACAACCTCAATTTACAAAATGTGGAAATCAAATGGATTGGCCGAAAAGGACTGAAATGTCACCAATTGATACCATTGGTGAAAACCTTTTTACATTTGCCAAACCCTGACCTCATAATAGTGCACTGTGGAGGAAACGATTTGGGCACTTTGACTGGGGTAGGTCTGGAAATGCTCCTAAAAGACACCTTTGAGCAATTGATGACACTTTTTCCTCAAACTGCCTTGGTATATTCCAATATATGCCAAAGACAAAAATGGAGGTGGTCCAATCAATTTTGTCCACAAATTGAGAAATCGAGGAAGCATGTAAATATTCTGTTTCAGCTTACATGAGAGACCATGGAATGGGCTGCATCTACAACAATAACTTGTGTTACTACATGCAAGATATCTACAGAGGAGATGGCGTGCATTTCTCAGATGAGGGCAACAGAGTTTTCATACTAAATTTAAGAATGTGTATTGGTTCCTACTTATAAGTATCTAGAACTTACACAGAACCCAAAAGCTATTTTCAGAGCTACCTTAACTTTATTTACTCTTCTGAAATTTCGAATGTACCTTTTTTCACTGATTTTCACTTATGTTCGCTTTCTGGTTCGCTACCCAGTTCGCGTACCGGCAGCTAACCGCGCGAAAAATTCAATTTTTTTTTCTCGACATATATGAGCCTCCTCAGCCACCCTCAGAAAACTTAGGGGTCAGGATACGTCTAAGGTACCCCCTTCTACCCATTCTGAACATTATTTACCCTCCATCTTGTATCTCAATTCTACCGAAACACAAAATGGAGGACTCCCGTAACGCTGCAGGTTCGCGTACCGGGACACGCACTGACAAGCACTCGCTCAAAAAAGGTGGGAAAGTAATTTACAGAAAGACCACTGGAGACACTTTCACCAATTAAACATTAGCTCATACTACATACCAATCCCTACCATTTTCACAAATTTCGTTGCAATACCATTTAGCCATTTAGCATGTAGAACTCTCTAAAATCCCTGAGGTAAATTACTTCACAAAACATATCGGAAGTGTTGGAATTGACCACCAATTAAAATATTACTTTCAATTTCTACTATTATATCATGACATTTGATTGGTTCTTGAAGTGCATATCCACAAAACTTCAACTGATAACTTCAAGTTGTATTTAAAAGGTAACATATTATTCAGAATTGACTAAGTGTTTATTTGATAATTTTCTTCATATTTCTACTTCCAGTTTCATACCATACACTGCCCAACGAAAAAATCACTGTTTAAATAACCAAAACTGCCTGTCTATACTGAAACTCAACAGTGCCCTATCTGTACTGATATATTTTTTAAAAATTCATTTTTCAGCATACAAAATGGAAGGACAACAGGATAATAACTTGGAAATTGAAGCAGGAACAAAAAAAGAGTCAGAAATTGACCATGAATTCAATGATGATACACGGAATAATGAACTTCTGCAATGTGTGGAAGCAGTAGATTTCCTACTGGAAAATGAAAAAAAAATGATAATGAATTTTTAGAATTTCTTTTAAATTTTGAAAAAGAATCAGAATAATACATTTTTATTTCATAATTCAAAAATTGTTTGACACATTATTCATTTTTATATGTATATTGTAAACTAGTAGCAAATTGATTATAATGTGAAGTCAGACTTTAAATATACTATGCAACTTTTTTGTGTTACATACTAAATTAAATCAAATAAAAAAAAACTAAAAAAAACAACAAAACGAACAATCAATAAACATACAATAAGTTAAAAGTCAATCATTCTTGTTTCCTTATAGTACGCTCCCCAGACCGCTTTCCGGTACGCGTACCGGGCGCACCCCACAAAAAAAAACATTTTTTTTTTCTTTTTTGCCCCGTGGGGCCCTTTTAAAGCCTCCACATCAAGCCTAGGGGGTCAGGGAGGATCTACTATGCCCCCTTATGGTCATTTGCCGCTTCGCTTTGGCCTCCTCTTGTCTCTCGATCCCACCGAGAGACAAGATGGCGGCCGCTACGGACTGTTTAGAATGTTGACAGACACCAGAGAGCCAATCAGCTTCGCTTCGCAAAGTTCCGTTACACGAAAAGTATGCGAACCGGAGCGCTACCCGGGACGCTGTCACAGATATATCTGTTTTTTTAAACGTTAATTTCTCAAAATCCACTGGAGCACATATATTGAGACCCAGCAAAGGCACATCGGGCTAACAGTCCCTACAATTTTGCCAAGTTTCGTGCAAATCTATTCAGCCGTTCGAGCTAAAAGTGAGGCCAACCGCCCTATGAAAAACTCAATGTTAAAAACGCGTTTTAGGACCCCCCTTTTTTCTCGGCCCCCGCTTGACTAAACCCCCCCAAAATTTCAGGGGCTGCTCTGAAACAAAATGTGCCATTTTCCTGAAAATTTCAGCCGATTCCGTCCTCAAACGCCAAAGTTATTAGACAAAGAATTTCCAAAAGTACCATAGAGAAAAAAATCCTAACTATATATACCTACTGGCGACCGCCAGTAGGTAATATATATATATATATATATATATATATATATATATTACCTACTGGCTATCGCCAGTAGGTATATATAGTTAGGATTAATTCCCTATGGGATTTCTGAAAATTCTATGTCTAATAACTTTGGCGTTTGTGGACGGAATCGGCTGAAATTTTCAGGAAAATGGCACATTTTGTTTCTGAGCAGCCCCTGAAAATTTGGTGGGGTTTCGTCAAGGGGGGGCTGAGAAAAAAGGGGGGTCCCAAAACGCGTTTTTTACATTGAGTTTTCCATAGGGCGGTTGGCCTCACTTTTAGCTCGAACGGCTGAATGGATTTGCACGAAACTTGGCAAAATTGTAGGGACTGGTAGCCCGATGTGCCTTTGCTAGGTCTCAATATGTGTGCTTCAGTGGATTTTGAGAAATTAACGTTTAAATCAAGATATATATCTGTAACAGCGCTCCGGGCAGCGATCCGGTCCGCTTACTTTTCGCGTTTCGGAACTTTGCGCGCAGAAAGCTGATTGGCTCTCCGGTGTCTGTCAACATTCTAAACAGTCCGGAGCGGCCGCCATCTTGTCTCTCGGTAGGATCGAGAGAGAAGAAGAGGTGAAAAACGAAAGGGGAATTTAATGAAAGGGGGCAAGGTATCCCCCTCTTGACCCCCTAGGAATGTTGTTGGGGTTATTAAAGGGTCCAGTGGGGAAAAGGAAAAAAAATGATTTTTCACGGTAGAAGCGCTTCACGGGCCGCGAACTGGGCCGCAAACTGGTAGCGAAACGGGAATTCGCCATTTTGTGCTTCGTTAATTAAATTACTAGGTATAAGGGGGTGGGGGAGACGTATCCTAATCCCCTATGTTTCCTGAGGGTGGCTGAGGAGGCTGATATATGTTGATACATCTCTTCCAGCGGCTGTGCGTGAGCTTTTTTTTTTTTTGCTGCGTGACAGTCCGGAGCGGCCGCCATCTTGTCTCTCGGTAGGATCGAGAGAGAAGAAGAGGTGAAAAACTAAGGGGGAATTTAATGAAAGGGGGCAAGGTATCCCCCTCTTGACCCCCTAGGAATGTTGTTGGGGTTATTAAAGGGTCCCGTGGGGAAAAGAAAAAAAAATGATTTTTCACGGTAGAAGCGCTTCACGGGCCGCGAACTGGGCCGCAAACTGGTAGCGAAACGGGAATTCGCCATTTTGTGCTTCGGTAATTAAATTACTAGGTATAAGGGGGTGCGGGAGACGTATCCTAATCCCCTATGTTTCCTGAGGATGGCTGAGGAGGCCTTTTTTCCAATGCCACAATTTTGTCGTGCACGGCAGCCATTTTAGATGCCAGGCTGGTCCCAGGCTATCACCTACCCCTGCGGATGTAGTTTATGGCCCCAGCTGTAGAGAATTCAGACATGCCAACCCTCCCGATTCAGGCGTGTGACTACTGATTTCAGTGCTAGTCTCCCGCCTCCCGATTTCTGCAAGCAAAAACCCGGGGGCATATTACGAACAACTAGCGATAATTTTTGTCTCTAACTTGTTTAGAGACAAAAATTATCGCCGCACATCGGCGATTTTTATCGCAGATAAACCTTGCTATTATCGCAGAAAAGTCAGCGATATTCATGTATTATCGAGCAAATGCTCTTAGCCATGTTATCCACCTCCCATTGGATAACATGGCTAAGAACTGCTCAGGGCAGGTGTTAGATTTTGGAGATATTCGCGCTTAGCGCGAATATCTCCAAAAGTTGGTAATAGAAGATAGCGATGTTAGGGACTGTTTCCAGTCGCTAACATCTTGGTACGCCACTTTGCATGTCATTAGTGATAAGTATCACTGACATGCAAAGCGGGGCCCAAGATGGTCGCTATCTCCTTTTAGCTGTCACTAACTGGTGTTAGCGACAGCTTGGTAATAGGGAGATAATTTTATCTCCGCTTTCATGGCTTTTAAAGCCAAACAAGCGGAGATAAACCCCCTTGATAATATGCCCCACGATTCCTTGGGGGTTTCAGCTGACAGGGCTTGGTATTGTGTTACATGGTAATTTTTCCAGGAAACGTCAGAGGGTCGATGCAGGGGTTCTAGAAGAGGTGATAAACCATTTAAGCCTCATGAACAAGCGCATGGTCTTTTAAAGATTTGTGAAGTACTCGGGGCGGCGGTGTGTGTGTGCCCTCTTTTAGGAGCGGGCGGGGGGGCACTGCCAGCAACTTGCCAGGTCAGGTAGTGTTCAACACGTGCATCACCCTTTCTCTGCCTGCTATTGCGCTCCATGCTTCGGAAAGGTAAGAAAAAGAACGTGCATTTGAGTTTGAAATGTCCGATCCTGCAGCAGCACACTTCCAAAGCCCACACATGACAATAACCCGATTCAAGGCCCCATTCACCCGTTTTTAAAAAAATAGATAACACTCCAACAAAGTAAGATTATAAAACTTTATTAACTATTAACTATAACGAACGGAACAAAAACTAAAAACATTTAAACATTTTTCAACACAAAAAGCAACAATGGTTAGAAGCTGTCTTTTGTGCGAATAGTCCCAAGGCAGCACAACGTGCAGAGTTCTGGACGGCACCCAGGTGATGTCGCCTGGGTGCCGCACTGGTTTTGGGATCCTACAATGCAGCACAGAAAAACAGCGTGGGGCGTCCCGGGTGGTGCGGGGGGAGGCCTCGTCAGTAGCGGTCTGTTGTGCGAATAGTCCCAAGGCAGCAGAACGCGTTGAGATGTTGATGGGACTGTGTCCAGTGTCACATGGCTGACACAACATGTACGACAGGCACCCAGGTGATGTCCAGTAAACTGCCGCACTGGTTTTGGTATCCTACAATGCTGCTCCAAAAATTGGCGTGCGGCGGCCCGGGGGTGGGGGAGGCGGCGTGAACGGGCCTCCCCAGGTGGCGGCCATCTAGCTGAGTTGCGCCCGCTCTTGCGGCTACAGCGTCTCGCTCACCATGTTGTTGAGTTGCTCCCACTCTTGCAGTGCAGCGATAGGCGGCTGCCACATGGCTCTTAAAATGGCGGACGGCTCCTCGGTTTTGGGCCTGGTCCACTGAAATGGCCCTGGGACACCTTGGAACTCGGACGCTTGCCTGCTAGGGCTTGGGCTCCATTCTCGAAAAGCGTCCCCTCAGCCGTGAAGATTCTACAAAAGTCTTGGGGGCCCCCGACTCCCGCAGGCTTCCGGTGGGGAGCGGCTGCCATGATTGCTCGCGGAATGACCACGACGGAGCCACGAGATGGTGGTGCTCTCATGCTGACGCCAGCTTCAGTCTGAATAATCCAGAATCAAGGTGGGGCTTTCATCGTTTGGGAAAAAAAAATGTTCTAAACCAATGAAAAGTGTTATTTTTAGGTCATATGACCAAGCCTTCCATCTTTAGGAAACCAAAAGTAAAATGAACCAATGAAAAGTTTTATAAACAAGTCACATGACCTGTTATGCGGCATAGGGCTACAAAAAGCGTAGAAAATCCGTTGGCACGTGAGGCGGCGTCAGTAGCGGACCGATGTGCGAATAGGCCGAAGGCAGCACAACGCGCCGAGATTCGGATGTCACCGAGGTGGTGTCCAGCAAATTGCCGCACTGGTGTGGCCATCCTACAATGCTGCGCCGAAAGACGGCGTGTCCAGCTGAGTTTCTCCCGCTCTTGCGGTACAGTGACTCGAACGCGCCGAGATCCGGATGGCACCGAGGTGGTGTCCAGCAAATTGCCGCACTGGTGTGGCCATCCTACAATGCTGCGCCGAAAGACGGCGTGTCTAGCTGAGTTGCGGTCACTGTTGCGGTACAGTGACTCGAACGCGCCGAGATCCGGATGGCACCGAGGTGGTGTCCAGCAAATTGCCGCACTGGTGTGGCCATCCTACAATGCTGCGCCGAAAGATGGCGTGTCCAGCTGAGTTGCGGTCACTCTTGCGGTACAGTGAGTCGAACGCGCCGAGATCTGGATGGCCCCGATGTTGTGTCCAGCAAGTTGCCGCACTGGTGTGGCCATCCTACAATGCTACGCCGAAAGTCGGCGTGGGGTGCCCCGTTGGCTTATGAGGTGATGTCAGTAGTGGACTGATGTGTGAATAGGTCGGAACCAGCACAAGGCGCCAAGATCCGAATGGCAAGTCCTGGATGTTGAGTGCCTCAGTTGAGAGTTCTGAGCAGTGCTTGTAAGACTGTCTGAAGCTTATTTGCACCTGCTGCAGCTTCACTATTGCCCTGGTGTGGCCAAAGGTGGCACATGACATAGGCGGCCGGCTCCCGAGGTCCGGCGGAACTTTTTTCCTTTTCCTTTCTGCTTCTTTTCCTAAAATCCGTTTCATCTGAAGACACGACCAGGTCCCTGAATGTGTGCAGGGGGACGCTATTGATTGAATGAAAATGGCGGCTTGACACAAAGCTGACTCAAGCGTTACTGTTGATGCTATACAGACAAAAATTGGTTTTCAGCTTGTACATTCTTCAGGTTTTTTTTTTCCATCCAAGTCTGATTGAGAGTTTGTAGAAAAATGGCTTCAGATTTTCCACATACTACTCTTCAACATTCTTCCTAAATGTAACAATGTGAAACTCACTAGGAGAATGGCTGTTTCTGTTTCCTTTCAAAATGCTGCCAACAATATTTTCTGAATGGAAGACACCATCTTGTAGCATAAAGGGCCGAAAGGGGTTCTGGTCTGGCCGATGGTTGGTGGAGACATTTTGACTATATCTTGGACCTGCCCGGCCTCGCCCAAAATGGCGCCGGTATAAATGGGACTCGTAACTCCTTGCCCGCAAATGTATATCTAGAAAATGTTATTGTAAGTGGCCGTGTCGTATTTTAATTACAAAATGTACGTCCACCGATTCCGCAACTGTTAGACACCTTTGTTCTTGCAACCTAATGGCCCGCTCGTTACGTTCTTCTACAGTGTAAATGTCTCCTCATCATATACGATTTCAGTTTGCTCCGTGGCCGGCCCACGTGGTTATAGGCCCGTATTTGTATACTGACATTTTCACAATAAAGGTTTTTAAAACAAAACACGGTAGTAGTATTTACATTGGTAAAGTTTTTACTTTTAGTCACTGTTTTCGAATCAGTAAAGGCAAGTGAAATAAAGCAGTCCAATTACATGACGGATAAAAGGTATAATATGTAGGAACGCAGTAAAGATAAATGCTTAAGGGCAGTTGTGTTTTTCATGTCTGCAATATAAAGTGATCGATAAGAATCTGATAATCAGGCGTATCGGCGACTAAGACAGCAGGCCGAATCTCTTTTACTCAACGGCTCCGTCATGGAAGGAAGAAACGCCCTTTTTCTCGAAAAAGGAATATATTTTACTTACAAGACAGTTGTAAATTTTCCGGGAAAGTACATTAGCCTGGAATATTATAACATATGTTTGAAAAAAAAATATTGTTCGAAAACAATAAAAAGCGTAATTTTTAGGTCATATGACCAAGCTTTTCATCATTAAATTAACAAAAGTAAAATGAACCAATGAAAAGTTTTATTAACAAGTCACATGTCCTGTTATGCTTACGTTACGCGCTGCGCGCCGCGCCTCGGATCACTTCCGGGTGCGGTAACGCGGCGTGTCATATAACGCATTACGCGACAACGTAGGTCAAGAATATAGTCAAAATGTCTCCACCAACCAGCGTTCGGAACACAACTCCTTTCAGCAGTCCAAAAAGTTCTGTTAAATGACAACAGAGGGGACAGGCAACAAGAACCATCAGTCAAAGAGGGGAGGGCAAGTTCTTCTCTTCCGGGTCATGTTGGGGCGCTACCGGAACTGATCGAATTGGTAGTCTACAGTGTTTCTGGATGTTTCAGACTAAAGCTGGCGTCAGCATGAGACCACTACGATCTCGTAGCTCCGTCGTGGCCATTCCACGAGCAATCATGGCAGCCGCTCCCCACCAGAAGCCTGCGGGAGTCGGAGGCCCCCAAGACTTTTGTAGAATCTTCACGGCTGAGGGGACGCTTTTCGAGAATGGGACCCAAGCCCTATCAGGGAAGCGTCCGAGTTCAAAGGTGTCCCAGGGCCATTTTAGTGGACCAGGCCCAAAACCGAAGAGCCGGCCGCCATTTTGAGAGTCCTGTGGCAGCCGCCTATCGCTGCACCGCAAGAGTGGGCGCAATTCAGCTGGATGGTGGGCAAGACGCTGTAGCCGCAAGAGTGGGCGCAACTCAGCTGGATGGGACAAGGTTCAGAATTGAAGAGTCATCAAAAGGCAAAAAGTTCCGCCGGATCCCGGGAGCCGGCCGCCTATGTCGGGGGCGATCTCAGGCTACACCAGTGCTATAAGACTTGGGGAGGGTGTCGGAGCCAAGCGTCTTCTCCGAGTCCATGGCCATCACACCGCCCCTCAGGGGCCTCCGTCAAGCTGTTTAGGAAGGTAACATATCACATTGTTTTCTAATGCAGTCAGGTCCACAAACGACACTCACTTACTTTGAGAATAGTGAAGCTGCAGTAGGTGGAAATAAGCTTCAGACAGTGTTACAAGCGCTGCTCAGAACTCTTAACTATGGCACCCAACATCCAGAACTTATGCTATTTGAGAATGGCAGTGACATCGAAGCATCTCAGGGACCAAAACCATTAACGTACTTTCACGTATGAAAATCTTACTTGGGGAGGGGGCAGGAGCGCAGCGCCCCCTCCCAGTCAGCGCCACCACACCGTATGTTGAAAATTTGAAGCCATCGTTCTACAAAGTCAACCAAACTTGGATTAAAAATCTAGAAAAATTTACAAACTGAAAACCAGTTTTGGTCTGCATAGCATCAGTAGCAACGCTTGAGTCAGCTTTGTGTCAAGCCGCAAATTTGATTCAACAAAGCACCGACATTGAAAAAGGCTCAAATTCAGAACTCTAAACTATGGCACCCAACATCCAGGAGCTTGCCATCCGGATCTTGGAGCCTTGTGCTGCTTTCGATTTCTATTCACACATCGGTCCACTACTGACATCATCTTATAAACCAACGTTATGTAAATAGTTTTTTAATAAAATGTTTTACCCTGTTTCTTTGCTGGTGTGTTGTCTATATTTTTAATATTTGCATAGGGTTTGTCGTTATTTTGTGCGGGATGGGTGATGGAGCCGAGCTGTCTTGCAGCCCTCATGGTGTGGAGCTCAGTTCATCTCACTATTTTCGTATTTCTCATGAAGGGTTGTTCCTAATATTTCTATTTTAGCGAGGTCAAAAAGAGATCCAATTAGTGGCCTACTGATTTTGCTCGATTACTTTTATTTTTTTTACACGATTTTTCACTATCTGCAAAGACTAAACAGAGTATTGCGACTTTGTGCTTGTTTGTAAATAGAGAATGATCCAAAGAGAACCAATTCTAAAACAGTAAATGCTTGGACAACAATCAATCAAATGGAGAGACAAGCAGCCACGACGGATTACAACGGGGGTAAAGGCCTGCGTTAACTACCCTTCAGTATCTGCAAAGAGAGAGTACTACTAAGACAAAAGAGGGAAGGGGGGGGTGCAGCGTTCAAAGCACATCAGCGTGCATAAATACGAAAATGTTTTTATTTATCACGTACTTGACATTTTAAAGCTTTTCATATTTGCTATTAAAAAACCAATGAAATTCACAGAAAAAATCATAGGTTATAGTGGATATATAGTTAGGAATTTGCATTTACAAAACCTTGAAAATTCAATGAAAAAACCATTGGTTTTAGGCCATATATAGTTAGGGATTTGCATTTACAAAACCTTATTTTACTCGCATAAAACCATTGAAATTCCATATATAGTTATAAGCGCTAACTATATATCGCGCACCCGCAATCCACTGCTGATGATGTCACATATTACATCATTCATGACATGGTTAGTGACATCACTGACGACATCACTGATGACATCTCAAATGACATCACTGATGACATCACTGAAAACATCTCATTTGACATGACTGATAACATCACTGATGATATCATTCATGTGATAATACGATGAACCTCTTCAGACTCTAATATAACCTTAGATACAATCAGTGTAAACAGACACTCACAGACTGTCACTCATCCATGGAGTTACTCACACACCTAGTCAGTCATGCAAAGAATCAATCACACCTCCATTTCCTCAAATATACAGTTATACAAACTTTACTTATTCAAACATATACTAACACATATTTACTCTCTTATACAATCCCTGATACAAGTTCACAATGATCCATACAGATACTCACACATTCACTGGCTCTTATGCACAGTTATTTATATATGTCAACTCTCACATGTACTGTGTTTTACATATGTACTTACTTTGACATGTAGCACTGAGATATCCATTCACTCACCAATACACTCATGCACACAGTCAACCGCCCATACAGCTGTTTCCACATGCACTTTTGAAACCATACATCTAGTGAATCAACTGCTCACACATCTATGCACAGAGTCACACACCTCCCAGCTACCCACACACACACTCAGTATCCCATACAAATACTTGGGCAACCAATCAATAACCCATGTAGTTACTCATATAGCTACTTATCAACACATGGAACAGTTTACAGAACAACAGACATAATGATGCACAAATTAAGACAGTTTAGTCACTAACCCATGCACTCAGTGAGACACATTTAATCACTCACTCATACAGTCAGTCATGCACCTACTAAATCCTTCATCCAGACACTTATATATCCACTCATTCTTCAATATGTAAGAGATATTTTAACTTTACAGAAACATACAGTCAGTGGATGATGTCATCAGTGATGTCATCAGTGATGTCATTTGAGATGTCATAAATGATGTCATCAGTGATGTCACTAACCATGTCATGAATGATGTAATATGTGACATCATCAGCAGTGGATTGCGGGTGCGCGATATATAGTTAGCGCTTATAACTATATATGGAATTTCAATGGTTTTATGCGAGTAAAATAAGGTTTTGTAAATGCAAATCCCTAACTATATATGGCCTAAAACCAATGGTTTTTTCATTGAATTTTCAAGGTTTTGTAAATGCAAATTCCTAACTATATATCCACTATAACCTATGGTTTTTTCTGTGAATATATATATATATATATACCAACAATTTTCTCCCCCTCAAGGAAAGAATGATGGAGTCGCAATTCAAACAAAGCCCAGCATCACGCTGCAAGTAGTTTTCTTCAAGTGATTTATTAATCCATGGGGTCAAAAGCAAATAAACCAACGAGTTTCGACAGCGTCCGCTGTCTTGGTCACGGTCAGTTTGCTTGTGTGTGCTCACATATTTTGAAACATTTCCTGAAACCAAGGTTCACGCCCTCTGTAGGTGTGTCCTAATTGGCATTATGGGATTTGTAGTGTTTTTAAGCATTTCAGCAATCCAAAGCATTTTTTAACATTTCAAAATGGGTAACCTTTTCAAAAATGATTATTGAATGAACAAATACCAATTTTGGGCCAATAAGGTTATTCAGGATTACTAATTGCATGTTTTCTTTCATCATTAATCCAAAGCAAAACAAATACTGCCCTCCAGTGGGCTAATTACCATGTTTGAGTATATTTCTTGGTGTGAGCACCTAGTCCAAAGGGTGAGGGTAGGTGAAGTGCGGGGATGATTAAAAAATAATAATGAATTTAATAATAAAAAAGTGGTGTGTTAATTAAAATCTGGATAAGAGAGATGCCAAACAGTTACAAAATAGTTTTTCTGTACATTTCAGTCCCCTACAGGTGGATATAAAGATCTTCCGACTGGTTGAGGCCCAATGGGGTCATTGTTCTGAAAGACAAAATGTGTCTGGATTCTTTGCGTCTCAAGAGTTTCTCAGTGTGGCCTCCCCTGTCCGAGAGAGCCATCGTTTCCAGACCCCAGAAAAGCAATTGCTTCCAGTCTCCGTTATGGTTAGCCTCCATGTTCTTGCCAACAGCATTACTCCTGTCTTTGTGGATTGTTGCCCGCACATGCTCCAAGATACGTTTCTTTAATTCACAGATAGTGCTACCAATGTATCTCATGTTGCAAGGACATTCAGTCGTGTATATTGTATACCTACTGTTGCAGGTTATGCATTCTTTGATTTTCCAAGTTTTTTTGTTTGGCATTATTAATTCAGTTGTAGGTTTTGCGATCTCACATACCTTGCAATTATAGCACTTGATGAAGCCCCTGGTTTGCAACAATTTTTTCTTTTTGTTCGAATTTTGGAAATGGCTGTGGACTAGTTGGTCCTGTAGATTTTTTGCCCTCCTGTATGTGATCACTGTGCGGTTGCCCATTTTACTGCCAATTGTTTGATCCAGCTGTAACATTTTCCAATTCTTTCTCAGTATTTGGCTTATTTGTTTGGCTTCCAAACTATAATCTAAGATTAGCCTGATTGGTTCTTCCTCCTTGATGGGTTTTTTTTTGTTTCTTTTTTAAACAATCTGTTCTTGTTGATTGGTTGGCTTTCTCCCAACATCTCTGTACAATCTTTTTGTTATAGTTTCTCCTCTGGAAACGGTTTATGCAGTTGGTGCTCTGATTCAACCATTCCGTGTTTTCGCTACAGATTCTTCTTAATCGGAGAAATTCCCCATAAGGGATACTTGAAATCAATGACTGCTGGTGGAAGCTTGTTGCTTCAAGTGTTGCGTTAGTTGCCGTACATTTGCGATGGAGTGTGGTTTGCAACTGATTGTTATTTATATACACTTCCGTGTCAAGAAAAACAGCTCGGTTGTGGCTTATGGTACAGGTGAATTTTATACATGACGTACTGTTGTTTAGAATGGTGAAATGTTGCAAGAATTTTTCCTCTCCTCCATCCCATACTATAAACAAATCGTCAATGAACCTTTTCCAAGTGATTATATGCTTGGTGAATGTTTCATGCTTTTTTTCCCACGCTGTTGTTTCTTCCCACCACCCCATGGCTGTACAGGCATAGTTTGGACTGAATGAAAATCCCATTGCGGCTCCATTTTTTTGTCGATATAGTTGGTCCCCAAACATGAATATGTTGTTTGTCAATTCGCTTCTTATCATTGTTAGGAGCATTTAATTGTGCTTTTGGTAATGGATGTTCCGTTCCCTGAGAAAGTGGTCACATGCTTTTAGGCCCAATTCATTGTCAATATTTGTATACAGGGCAATCACATCCATACTAATCCTAATATAGTTGGGTTGCCAGGTTAGTTGCTCCAAAACACCAAGGAAGTCCGTTGTATCTTTTATGTAAGAACGTAACAGTTTTACTTGAGGACACAGGTAAACATCAATGAAATTTGACCACGGTTCGAGTAAGGATCCATTGGCTGACACGATGGGTCTCCCTGGTGGTTTAGTGGCATCTTTGTGTACTTTCGGCAGAAAATACAGAGTTGATGTTTTGGGAAAATCCACTGTCAAATATTTCCTTTCATCTGCATCTATTAAGCCCTCATTTTCCCTTTGGATTAGATTTTTGTCCAAATCTCTTTTTATTTTGTCCTGCGGATTTGTTTTGAGATTCTCATAGTACATGGGGTTGTTCAATTGTCCCATAGCTTCTGCCACGTATAGGTTTTTATTCCATAATACTATGTTTCCCCCTTTGTCCGCTGTTTTTATTTCAAAGGACTGATCATTTTTTAGGGATGGTAGGGCTTCCCTTTCATGTTTGGATAGGTTGTCTTTTCCAATCACTTTGGTCAATTTGTACAAGTCATGAATAACCGCTTCCTGAAAAATATCTATTTTGTTGCCAGGTGTCAATTGAGGGTAAAATTTGGATTTGGCTTTCAAATTGCTTGTTCCGGCCCCAAGTTGGGTTATGGCAGTATCAATACTGATTTCCTGACCCTCCTTTGCATTGAGGTTTAACACTGTCATGTATGCCTCCGATTGCTTAACTTGCAAAGTGGATGTTGGTTTTACTTGTTTCTAAGGTATTTTTGGTTTGTTTTTTCGTTCCTCGAAGAATTTTGCCAATTTAATTTTTCGAATATACAGATACAGGTCAATTCGGGTTTGTGCCATATCCATCCGTTGAGTCGGACAGTAATTTATTCCTTTCTTTAGTAACGATGTCTCCGAGGCCGTAATTGGTCTTCCAGAGAGATTAATTATTTGTAACTCCTCATTTATTTCCCCTTCTTTTGTTTCATTAGTCTTGTTTCCATGCCCACTTTTTCGGATGTATTTCCTCCTACGTCTCCTTCTTGTTGCTGGTTTGTAGATTTGGGTCTGGGTTGCCATGCTCTTCCTCTTCCTCTTGCTCTGCCACGTGAATTTCTTTGCACCCCATGGTTGTGTTCCCACTGCTTTTGTGTTAGATCCAGGCGCATATCTCCTAAAAAAGCCCTCTGCTGTGGATCCAGGTTTGAATCATCCTCGCTGAATTCCAATGATGTTAAGGATGTCATGCTGGATGAAGAGCTAGCTACGTTGGTTTTAGGTGGCTTAAAAGGGTCATACTTTCGAGCGTATGTGAAGATGCGTACTTGCGCATAATCATTTGCATCTCGTTCAAATTTTGTTTGCTTTCTGTCCCTCACCTCCTCTTCATGCTTTTCAATTTGTTTTGTTAAATCATCCTTGAATTTTGTCATTTCTGGGTTAAGCTTAAGACTTTCCAAATCCTTCTCTAATGTTCGTAATTGATCTTTTATTTTCTCAAGGGTGATTTCAATATGTTTTACCAATATTTTAATTAGTCCCAAAGAGGAATTCAGAGTATGTTGGCCCCATTCTTGAAGTAAATCGTTTGTTACATCCACTTGGCTGGGCATTAGAAGGATGCGTAGTCCCCGAGGGACCCTTTCCACTTCTAGATATTGTTGCAAAGAAATTAGTTCCCATGATTTGTTTATTTCCTTTTTGTTTAACCTTTCCCAAAGTCTGAGTTTCTCCTTTGTGTCATTTTTGGTTGTTGTTTGTTCCTTATTACTTTCGGTGGGATTGTTTGTATCTCTTTTCTCAAACATTGTAGCTATATGTTCCTTTCTCCTGGCATCTCGCTTATCCATATTTCCTCTTTGGGTGGATACCCCTTCTTTTGGATTTATTATTTTGTAGCGATGTTCTTTTGCTGGGCTTTGGTTGTACGCTCTCTTTTGTGTCAAAAAATATCGGTAAAATCTATTTGCTAACTCCTTTGTTAGGATTAATATTGCAAAGATAATTGTCCGTTGATCGACATTTCAGAGAGATCGTTTGTACCACTTTAGCCGGTTTCACAAGGTTGCGTGTAATCTGTTCTTAACATTCAACAGTTATCCGTTAACATTCAGCAGGCGTACTACGTGATCTCTCACTCTTACCTTGGAGTCCTCCCTCCGTGGCAGTCGAGTGATCACTCCCTTCCGTCCGCTGGCTGTCTTGGGAAAGCTCGTATACCAACAAGGTCGTGTTACCGGCGAGCACCTCGGGAAATCCGTATCTCCACCGTATGGCTCCCTCCTTTCCCTTGTAGGCGCTGCTAGATGTGGTCGCGTCCCTCCCGCAGTTGAGCCCAACTGCTTAATTATACCAACAATTTTCTCCCCCTCAAGGAAAGAATGATGGAGTCGCAATTCAAACAAAGCCCAGCACCACGCTGCAAGTAGTTTTCTTCAAGTGATTTATTAATCCATGGGGTCAAAAGCAAATAAACCAACGCGTTTCGACAGCGTCCGCTGTCTTGGTCACGGTCAGTTTGCGTGTGTGTGCTCACATATTTTGAAACATTTCCTGAAACCAAGGTTCACGCCCTCTGTAGGTGTGTCCTAATTGGCATTATGGGATTTGTAGTGTTTTTAAGCATTTCAGCAATACTAAGCATATTTTAACATTTCAAAATGGGTAACCTTTTCAAAAATGATTATTGAACAAACAAATACCAATTTTGGGCCAATAAGGTTATTCAGGATTACTAATTGCATGTTTTCTTTCATCATTATTCCAAAGCAAAACAAATACTGCCCTCCAGTGGGCTAATTACCGTGTTTGAGTATATTTCTTGGTGTGAGCACCTAGTCCAAAGGGTGAGGGTAGGTGAAGTGCGGGGATGAATAAAAAATAATAATGAATTTAATAATAAAAAAAGTGGTGTGTTAATTAAAATCTGGATAAGAGAGATGCCAAACAGTTACAAAATAGTTTTTCTGTACATTTCAGTCCCCTACAGGTGGATATAAAGTTCTTCCGACTGGTTGAGGCCCAATGGGGTCATTGTTCTGAAAGACAAAATGTGTCTGGATTCTTTGCGTCTCAAAAGTTTCTCAGTGTGGCCTCCCCTGTCAGAGAGAGCCATCGTTTCCAGACCCCAGAAACGCAATTGCTTCCAGTCTCCGTTATGGTTAGCCTCCATGTGCTTGGCAACAGCATTACTCCTGTCTTTGTGGATTGTTGCCCGCACATGCTCCAAGATACGTTTTTTTAATTCACAGATAGTGCTACCAATGTATCTCATATTGCAAGGACATTCAATCGTGTATATTGTATACCTACTGTTGCAGGTTATGCATTCTTTGATTTTCCAAGTTTTTTTGTTTGGCATTATTAATTCAGTTGTAGGTTTTGCGATCTCACATACCTTGCAATTATAGCATTTGATGAAGCCCCTGGTTTGCAACCATTTCTTCTTTTTGTTCGAATTTTGGAAATGGCTGTGGACCAGTTGGTCCTGTAGATTTTTTGCCCTCCTGTATGTGATCACTGGGTGGTTGCCCATTTTACTGCCAATTGTTTGATCCAGCTGTAAAATTTTCCAATTCTTTCTCAGTATTTGGCTTATTTGTTTGGCTTCCAAACTATAATCTAAGATTAGCCTGATTGGTTCTTCCTCCTTGATGGGTTTGTTTTGTTTCATTTTTAAACAATCTGTTCTTGTTGATTGGTTGGCTTTCTCCCAACATCTCTGTACAATCTTTTTGTTATATTTTCTCCTCTGGAAACGGTTTATGCAGTTGGTGCTCTGATTCAACCATTCCGTGTTTTCGCTACAGATTCTTCTTAATCGGAGAAATTCCCCATAAGGGATACTTGAAATCAATGACTGCTGGTGGAAGCTTGTTGCTTCAAGTGTTGCTTTAGTTGCCGTACATTTGCGATGGAGTGTGGTTTGCAACTGATTGTTATTTATATACACTTCTGTGTCAAGAAAAACAGCTCGGTTGTGGCTTATGGTACAGGTGAATTTTATACATGACGTACTGTTGTTTAGAATGGTGAAATATTGCAAGAATTTTTCCTCTCCTCCATCCCATACTATAAACAAATTGTCAATGAACCTTTTCCAAGTGATGATATGCTTGGTGAATGTTTCATGCTTTTTTGCAATTATAGCACTTGATGAAGCCCCTGGTTTGCAACCATTTTTTCTTTTTGTTTGAATTTTGGAAATGGCTGTGGACCAGTTGGTCCTGTAGATTTTTTGCCCTCCTGTATGTGATCACTGGGTGGTTGCCCATTTTACTGCCAATTGTTTGATCCAGCTGTAAAATTTTCCAATTCTTTCTCAGTATTTGGCTTATTTGTTTGGCTTCCAAACTATAATCTAAGATTAGACTGATTGGTTCTTCCTTCTTGATGGGTTTGTTTTGTTTCTTTTTTAAACAATCTGTTCTTGTTGATTGGTTGGTTTTCTCCCAACATCTCTGTACAATCTTTTTGTTATATTTTCTCCTCTGGAAACGGTTTATGCAGTTGGTGCTCTGATTCAACCATTCTGTGTTTTCGCTACAGATTCTTCTTTATCGGAGAAATTCCCCATAAGGGATACTTGAAATCAATGACTGCTGGTGGAAGCTTGTTGCTTCAAGTGTTGCGAATGAAAATCTCAAAACAAATCCGCTGGACAAAATAAAAAGAGATTTGGACAAAAATCTAATGCAATGGGAAAATGAGGGCTTAATAGATGCCGATGAAAGGAAATATTTGACAGTGGATTTTCCCAAAACATCAACTCTGTATTTTCTGCCGAAAGTACACAAAGATGCCACTAAACCACCAGGGAGACCCATCGTGTCAGCCAATGGATCCTTACTCGAACCGTGGTCAAATTTCATTGATTTTTACCTGAGTCCTCAAGTAAAACTGTTACGTTTTTACATAAAAGATACAACAGACTTCCTTGGTGTTTTGGAACAACTAACCTGGCAACCCAACTATATTATGATTACCATGGATGTGATTGCCCTGTATACGAATATTGACAATGAATTGGGCCTAAAAGCATGTGACCACTTTCTCAGGGAACGGAACATCCATTACCAAAAGCACAATGAAATGTTCCTAACCATGATAAGAAGCGTATTGACAAACAACATATTCATGTTTGGGGACCAACTATATCAACAAAAAATGGAGACGCAAGGTGCTTTTTATTCAGTCCAAACTATGCCTGTACAGCCATGGGGTGGTGGGAAGAAACAACAGCGTGGGAAAAAAAGCATGGAACATTCACCAAGCATATCATCACTTGGAAAAGGTTCATTGACGATTTGTTTATAGTATGGGATGGAGGAGAGGAAAAATTCTTGCAATATTTCACCATTCTAAACAACAGTACGTCATGTATAAAATTCACCTGTACCATACGCCACAACCGAGCTGTTTTTCTTGACACGGAAGTGTATATAAATAACAATCAGTTGCAGACCACACTCCATCGCAAATGTACGGCAACTAACGCAACACTTGAAGCAACAAGCTTCCACCAGCAGTCATTGATTTCAAGTATCCCTTATGGGGAATTTCTCTGATTAAGAAGAATCTGTAGCGAAAACACGGAATGGTTGAATCGGAGCACCAACTGCATAAACCGTTTCCAGAGGAGAAAATATAACAAAAAGATTGTACAGAGATGTTGGGAGAAAGCCAACCAATCAACAAGAACAGATTGTTTAAAAAAGAAACAAAACAAACCCATCAAGGAGGAAGAACCAATCAGGCTAATCTTAGATTATAGTTTGGAAGCCAAACAAATAAGCCAAATACTGAGAAAGAATTGGAAAATTTTACAGCTGGATCAAACAATTGGCAGTAAAATGGGCAACCACCCAGTGATCACATACAGGAGGGCAAAAAATCTACAGGACCAACTGGTCCACAGCCATTTCAAAAATTCGAACAAAAAGAAAAAATGGTTGCAAACCAGGGGCTTCATCAAGTGCTATAATTGCAAGGTATGTGAGATCGCAAAACCTACAACTGAATTAATAATGCCAAACAAAAAAACTTGGAAAATCAAAGAATGCATAACCTGCAACAGTAGGTATACAATATACACGATTGAATGTCCTTGCAATATGAGATACATTGGCAGCACCATCTGTGAATTAAAAAAACGTATCTTGGAGCATGTGCGGGCAACAATCCACTAAGACAGGAGTAATGCTGTTGCCAAGCACATGGAGGCTAACCATAACGGAGACTGGAAGCAATTGCGTTTCTGGGGTCTGGAAACGATGGCTCTCTCGGACAGGGGAGGCCACACTAAGAAACTTTTGAGACGCAAAGAATCCAGACACATTTTGTCTTTCAGAACAATGACCCCATTGGGCCTCAACCAGTCGGAAGAACTTTATATCCACCTGTAGGGGACTGAAATGTACAGAAAAACTATTTTGTAACTGTTTGGCATCTCTCTTATCCGGATTTTAATTAACACACCACTTTTTTTATTATTAAATTCATTATTATTTTTTAATCATCCCCGCACTTCACCTACCCTCTCCCTTTGGACTAGGTGCTCACACCAAGAAATATACTCAAACACGGTAATTAGCCCACTGGAGGGCAGTATTTGGTTTGCTTTGGATTAATGATGAAAGAAAACATGCAATTAGTAATCCTGAATAACCTTATTGGCCCAAAATTGGTATTTGTTTGTTCAATAATCATTTTTGAAAAGGTTACCCCTTTTGAAAATGTTAAAATATGCTTTGGATTGCTGAAATGCTTAAAACACTACAAATCCCATAATGCCAATTAGGACACACCTACAGAGGGCGTGAACCTTGGTTTCAGGAAATGTTTCAAAATATGTGAGCACACACACGCAAACTGACCGTGACCAAGACAGCGGACGCTGTCGAAACGCGTTGGTTTATTTGCTTTTGACCCCATGGATTAATAAATCACTTGAAGAAAACTACTTGCAGCGTGGTGCTGGGCTTTGTTTGAATTGCGACTCCATCATTCTTTCTTTGAGGGGGAGAAAATTGTTGGTATAATTAAGCAGTTGGGCTCAACTGCGGGAGTGACGCGACCACATCTAGCAGCGCCTACAAGGGAAAGGAGGGAGCCATACGGTGGGGATATATATATATATATATACAAGTTAAATTATTCTCAAGCATGTAATTTATTAAACCACTATCTCAACCATTGATGCAAGCCTATGGCAAATGGTCACATTGGCTTGACACACAAAATGACAGCCAGCCAGTGCTACATATCAACAATAACAACACTGAGCATTAAGGCATTGGGGACCAAGAAGACATGCAGGCCTATGGCAAAAGCACACTGGTTGCCTACACAAAATGGCAACCAATCACAAAGGGTGAAACAGTAAGCAAGGAGCCTTGGCCACAATAAAGAACACATGCAGGCCTATAGCAGTGCATACTGGCTGCAAACAGAAAACGGCTGCGAGCCACATGGTACCAGCAACAAGCAAGAAGGGATGGGGTACAAAGAAGACATGCAGGCCAATTACAAAATCACACATGCTGCCTATACTAAATGGCCACCAACCACATGGTGAAACAGCAAGCAAGGAGGCAGAGCCAAAATAAAGAACATATGCAGACCTATGCCAGAGCATACTAGGTGCCTACAGAAGATGGCATCCAGCCACATGGCAAAAGCAACAAGCAAGAAGGGATGGGGTAATAAGAAAACATAAAGGTCTATGGCTAAAGCACCTGGCTGGCTATACAACATGGCCTCCAGCCACTTGGTCACAACAACAAGCAGGAGGCCTGGAAACAAAAAACATATGGTGGCCTATTTATGCTGACAATACAAAATGACCTCTGGCCACTTGACATGGAGATCAAAGACAAATGGTGGTCTATGACAAACACACTCACAAACTGGCCAGCCAAAGGAGACATGGTAACAAAGAGAACACAAGCATTAATTCAGCAATTCCAAAAATGAAAATTAACAGGGCTAACATTTTTTATAACAACACACATGCTCCGTAGGCATTACCCCACCTATGCACTATTGAATGAAAAAATGATGTGAAATATCACTTATAAAATTTTTATTTTTCTCTACTACCATCCATGGACTAAACAATGTTTAAGTTCAACAGACACCACACAAACAGTTTTTTTATGCACCAATACCTCGTACTGGGATTACTGCCTGAAAGGACCATTGGCAGACTAGACCACATAGTGAATTAAATCAATATTGCTCATGTATTAAAAACATAGAGAAAATGTACTTAACTGTGCAACATGTTTCCTGTACAAAATAAGAAAAATTGCATGCAAAAAATGGCTTCCAGCTAGTGCTACATGGTCACCAACAACCAGAAAACCAGCAAGCAGGCATGGCCACAATCAAAGAAGTTATTCAAGCCTATGGCAAAAGCAAACTGGCTGCCTACACAAAATGGCCACCAGCAACATGTAGAAAACAACAAGAAGGAGTCTTTGAAAACAAAGAACACATACAGGCCTATGGCAAAAGTACAATGACTATTTACACAAAATGCCCAACAGCCATATGGTCACAACAACCAACAAGAAGGCATGGCCACAACAAATAAGACATGCAAGCCTATGGCAAAAGCACACAGGCTGGCTGCACAAAATGATCACCAGCCACATGGCCACAAGAACATGCTGGAGGCCTAGAAATCAAAGAACATATGTAAACTTATGTACACTGACTATAAAAAATGGCCCCATGACACATGATAAAGGGAACAAAGACAAATGGTGGCCAATGGCAAACATAAACACACACTGGCCAGACAAAGAAGGTATGGACTGGTAACACAGAAAAAAGAGCATTAGTTCAGCAATGCCAAAAACGGAAAATAACTGGGCTGAGAAATTTTCCAAAAACACATATACTTTGAAGGCATAAAATGTAATTACCCCGCCCATATCATGTGTGCATAAAAAAATGAAATACCCCAGAACACACATTTTGGAATGTAATTCAATGCCATCCATGGCCTAAATGATGTTTCAATTCAACAGACACCACAGCAATAGTTGTTTCATGCACCAATGACTAGTACTGGGCCTACGGGTTGGAAGGCCTATTGGCAGACTAGGCCATATAGTGAATTAAATCAATGTTGGAAACTTATTAAAAAACATAGAGAAGACAATGTGCTGAAGTGTGCAACATTTTTCCTTTACAAAGCAAGATCATTTCATGCACAAATAAGCTAGGCCCCTACTAAAACTGCAGTCCACCCACCACAATACATTTAAAAAATGTAATAGAAGTACAAAAAATCCAGGTGCATGCCCCCAGTCTAGCAACAAACAGCCTTAAACATCAGTTTTTCAACTTACGTGTGATATCCCAAAAACAAAGCCCTTAAATCCAATGGTATTAATGCAGCAGACAAGGAGAGTGATTCTTCCAGCTCTAAATTCCACATAAAAGTGACCAGGAGAGGGACAAATAACTGGGTGGAGCATGCTGGGCAAGAACAGGAAGCTGAGTCTTTTGGGCACTTCCTTCCTGTTTGATAAAAAGGAAAAAGAAAATGCTTCTCACACAAAAATAAACAACTCCAAAAGGCCTTTTTGAGAAGAAAATCCATTCCAAAAGCCTCTCAGCTGAATCTCAAGCACAAAAGCTGTTAAAGCACTCAGTTTGCAATCATGATCGGCACTAGATTGGTGCTGTCGCAGCAGGAAGCTATGCAAATGAGCATGAAGTCTTGCGGGAGGGCACTAGTAGTGCAAGAAGTCGTGCATGCACTCTCAAGCAGCCCGACAGTGTCTTGGCACTTGTGAGTGAGTGCAAAACAAAACTCGAGGTCGCAAACAGGAAAAAAACTCTGATTCATACATGAAAGGCTGAATTCAGGAATTTCACTTTCCTCCACAGAGTGCCCACATTCTGCCAACTCCATGAGCTGAGTTTTACCCCCAGGTCTACTCCCTACCCATACAGACTAGCTTCTGATTCTAGAATAACAAAAGGCTGGAAACTGAATATGTCAATTCAATTTCAAGCTTTATTCGACATCAGTCATAAAAGCATTTCTACCCTAACACTATACAATAAATACTATATCTACAATTCTCAAAGTTTAAGACAAGTATTAAACACATATCCGTCGAATACAATAAGCTGTTAAAACATTGTTAAGAACAACCTTGGCCTTACTCATAAGTAAAAACTTTAAAAGAATATGATAATCAAAATACATCACGGCATCTTTCCTAATAGAGTACGCGTTCGAATCACCCAGGCCCAGGACAAGAACTTTGCAACCGCAATCACGAACAATGGAGAAGAATCAGTCTCTAAAATTCTAAGTGCTGTAGCTTGGTTACGCGTCCCCATATTGAGGCAAACGGGTCTTATCCATTTATGCCGTGGGTTTGCATATAAGGGGCAACAAAACAATACATGGGAAACATGCTCAACTTGATCTTTACAGTGGTAACAATGCTCATCCCAAGATGTAGACCATTTGTTTTTAAACACATTTAGTGGGAGAGATCCAACTCTAAATTGAAAATACAATTTCCTGTTGTGCGGTTTCTCAATCAGATCCCAGTATGCTTCACACAAAGGAGACTTTTTAAGTCAATGAAGCGTCCCGACAGAGAAGAGTTAGACCCATTTGCAAAAGTTCTAAAATACACCATCTCCCAGTACATTTGTTTTAACTTGGTCTTTGAAGGGAAGCAAGTCACATCGGTATTACCCCAAAGGTGATCTAGTTTTAGCTGTGATAGTACCCCTCGTAATTCTTTCAACCAGGCAATTTTATGGAAGCGGTCAAGAGAAACAATGTCTGCCAATGCTGAAGCATAATGAGCTAGCTCCGGGGTCACCATTAACCGTCTCCAATATAACAATGGGCGCAACCTTGCTAGGTTCACTATGTTTTTCCTGCCGAGGTCTAGTTTTAAAGGAACGGTAGGCGTACTTTGCGGCACCCCCACCAGTCCCTGAAGAAACTTATTTTCTTCTGTAGTCAGGTTTACTAGGTTACCGAATCCCCATAGCTCTGAACCGTATAAACTAGCACTAATAACTTTCATTTGGTAAATCTCAAGAACACAGTTTATTGGTTTAGTTAGAGAAGCTCTGAGTTTTAATAACTATGCTGTAATGTATAGTGTAATGTATAGGCATTTATATAGCGCACTACTTACCCGGAGGGTCCCAAGGCGCTTCGACCGCTGCGAAACCCTTCCTGGCTTCCCTGAGAGATGGTCCCTTAATGGGTATCTCCAGGGTGAGACCAGGCATCCCCGGCGGTCTGGTGGGGCCGTTAGTGAAGATGAGGCAAGCTGATGCCCAGAGTTGCCGAGTGTGAACGCTGATCAGAGTGGGCACCGAGGCGAGAGAATTTTCGAGTCCGCTGACCCTGGTCCAGAAACCTGCCGCGCCGGGAATCGAACCCTGGTCCCGGGCCGTCCTCTGCTCTCGGGTCTGCCGCCTCTAACCAGTGAGCCACACTACTACTAATGCTCCTGCAACTTGACTAAACTTTAATACTGCAGTATCTATGTGTGTGTTCCATTTCAAGTTCCCCTGAAGTGTTTTTCCAAGGTAGGTAAAAGCTTCTACCTGCTCAAGGAGAGTGCCTTTAAAGGTAATTACACGTTTAAACATCGATCGACGGTTCATGCACATAAACTTTGTCTTGCTGGTATTCAGTTCTAAACCTTGTGAGTCACAAAACTCACCAAATGCGTTGACCGCCTTTTGGAGACCGCTTGGTGTACGTGATAATATGAGCGTGTCGTCCGCAAACATTAGGACGGGAACACGCGAGCCAGCTATTAAAGGGGCATCCGAAGGGGACCTCTTCAGAAATTCTACTATACCATTTATGTATATTGAGAACAATGTTGGCGCTAGAACGCAACCTTGCCTCACCCCGCGCTCTACCGGGAATGGCTCGGTTACTTCTCCCTGCGACCCCCATCTGATGTTGGAATAGTTATTATCATGCAATTGTACAATGAGGGTAAGGAGTTCTTGGCTTATCCCTGTGTCAACTAGGACTTTCCAGGGCTTGTCCCTGGGGACCAAGTCAAAAGCTGACTTTAGGTCCACAAAGACAGCATACAGGGGGCCGTTGTTTAAGGTAACATTCCTCCAGTACAGGGCAATGAAGTAAAAGACCTGATCGATGGAACTTGTCAAGGGATGGAACCCTGCTTGATATGGTGACAGGATGTTGTTTTCCTCTATCCATACTTGAAGCTTGTTCTGCACCATATGACCCATCAGCTTCTGGGCCGAATCTATAAGACTGATGGGTCTGTAGTTGCAGGGGAGGGATTTGTCACCTTTTTTAAACACAGGGATGATTTCCTCTCCTTTCCAGGACAAAGTAACTTCACCACCCATTGCCACTGCATTGGCAAGCCAAGCAAAGTTTATACACCATGTGTTCTGGTCACTTAAATAAACATCTGCTGGTATACCATCCATACCTGGCGCTCTTCCCCCCGAGACACAGTCGAGGGCAAGACTTAAATCCTTTTCATGAAATACATTGTTCTTATAATAAACATTCGGTGGCAGAGTAACACAGGCTTGCGATTGATTGCGAGCATATTGCGTTTTGAAGAATTCTATCCAATCATTGACGGCAACATGGTTTTGAGGGGGGGCAGCCAGCCCTCCCCTATCCCATTTTACCTTGGACCAGAATAACTTTGAATCTTTGGCCGCGCATGCAGTTTTAAGCTCGCCCCATAGTTCCTCGTCCCACATCCTCTTCGCCTGCTTTTGTGTGCATCTGTAAATGTCCCTGGCTTCCCTGACTGCATCAGCATTCCCTGATTGAAGCGCTCTGCTAAGATTTTGGCGTGCCTGTCTACAACTTTTACCATCCCACCCCTGACTACATTGGTGTGTTTTGCCCTTGTTATTGCCTGCTGGTTTAAGAAAGAATGTTTGTAGTCTACAAAAGAGTTTCTTGTGCGCCTCCATCACAATATCATAAAAGTTAGTGTTATATGTGACTAATTTTATGTAGTTAACTTCCTCTTTTACTACTCTCTTAAGATCATCTAGTTTCCCCTCCTCCTCTACTAGCTTCCCCCATTTTAAGTGCCGCTGATTGTTTGAGCATACTAGATCCAGGGTCACCCTCTGCTCCTCTGGGCTGTCCCCCCTTTCCTCTAAATAGGGTTTGAAGTCCATACACAGTGGGTTATGATCGCTTTCCAATCTTTTTATTACAGGCATATCAATCAGTTTATTCCAAAGCCTGGTATCTACCAAAAAATAATCAATTCTGCTAGATGCCCGACCATTATTAAACGTGTTGTTTCCAACACGATCAGAAGTTATGCGACCATTTGCGGCTCTAAGATCTCTAGCTAAACAGAGGCTCTTTACCTGTATGGCAACCGCACTCCACCTTTTAACTGCAGCTATCTCAAGCTGGGGGATTCCCCACTTACTGTCTTCTTCCTCGGCTAGGAATTTATCCTCGTGACCCAGAGGTTCAAAAGTAGTATTAATATCCCCCTCTACGATAATAAATTGTTCTAGGGGCAATGCTTCTAGCTCATGTTCGAGGATCGTTATTACGTCTGAGGTCTTACCCCCTCTGACCCCCCTGGCATATATGTTAAAAAGGGCTAAATCTTTACCATTGTTCCATCTGATATTAACTGATAGTATATCCCCGGTAGGAAGGGACCTTTGCGTAATTGTACAGTTCAGTGATTGGCGAATCCAAATAAGCATACCTCCTGAGGGACGGCCTTTACCATTTGTCACTGCGGGGATAAAGAAGTTGAGATACCCCATCCGATATACAGGGCCTAGTGACCATGTTTCTTGGAATAATATAATATCGTGCACATGGATAAAAGCACACCATTCCGGAGATGTTACTTTGTTCGCTATCCCAGCGAGGTTCCATGAGATAAAGGTCAACAATGGTTTAACTGTAGTTAGCCCTGGTTGGCCAGGGTTTAAGAAATTACTTATTTTTGTATTCTGCTGTGTAGTTTTTATTACTGAAATTTTTGGAGGGCTAACAAGGGCGTCATCTCGGCGGAGTTCGAGAGAAGGATCACTGTCATTACACCGAGCTGAACTACTATGACCGTCCAAGATGACTGGCATCCCCACTCTTTTATTGTTATTGGGAGCTAACATACAATTGTCTACCTTGGGCAGGGCTAATGAGTCCTCCTTACTAATGCTACCACTATCTATTTCCACAAAATGTGAATGTCCTATCCTATTATTACATTGATATGCAAGTCAATCGCACTCGTTTAAGTTTGATAATGCTGTGAATCTGTTTTCTAAGCTTATACCCCAATCACAACTTTGGGCACCCCCACCCCTGCCCCTTCCCCCACCCTTTCTTTTAGCCACTGTAGTCCATTTGGTCCTCAAAACACTGGGTTTAGCAATGAGACCTCTTCTACTGTAGAAGAAGTCAAGTGTGAGGGGGATAATTTCTGCTGTTCTACGTTGAGGGGGCAAAAGATTCGGTAGAATCTCAGGCAATACTTCCGGTCCTTTAAAGTTAAGTATCACACAGTCACCCTCAAATCTTTTGGGGCTATTTCCTATCCATTTCACTCTTCTGGCAGTTACTAATTCCTCTGAGAGTTTTTGTTTGCCCCAATGGGAGATGTGCATGTTATTAGTCAGCCAGTATAGGGCTTTGCTTAAGAGTGATTAGGGAGACTCTGTCTGGCCAAACTTCAAGGTTGGTACATTAGCTAGGACCAGGATCAGTGGGGATGCTTCCACAATTAATTCCATTGGGCCTGTTTCCAGTAGAAGAGGATCTTCCCTGGCCCTGTTATTTATCAATGGATCAGCTGTGTGGTGGGTATTAGCTGTTAAACTTGGGGTGGGGATAAGTGGCTGAGTCATGACCAAAGGATCCTTACTTTCTCCAGTTCCTTCCCTGTATTTTATTTGCTCAATTTTGTCCACCAACTTGTTTGGTAAATCCCCCATATTTTCATTTGTATTTAACAGGAGGCCCTCAAGCCTATTAACTTTATCAGTAAGATGATCAATCTTAGATAACAGTGGCTTGATTGTGCCCCTCATTTTTTGCTCAAACATTCCCATAAGTTTTTTAATATTGGGCTCATCCCATAACATACTACCCTCATCCTCTACCCCTACCTCCTCTTTACTATTTTTCCTAGGTGGAGTTGCTGGTCTGTTCTTGCTGGAGCGTAGCCCGCCACATCTAGGTTGACCCTTTGTGGGCCCTCTGGTCACCCTAGGCGCAGGGACGGGCACGGGATTAGAGGGGCTATCCTCCACTATTTTTAGGTTCAGGTCTGTGGCATCATGAACAACCTCATCTACTTTGCTCAATATGGCAGGTAAGGATGCATTATCAGTGGGGCTCTCAATACTAATTTGAGAAGATGCAACTGCATCAATGGTATTTTCTAGTTCTTGTAAATTATCTCGGTGTTGTTCGGTTGAGATGTTGCTAGGTGTTGGGCTCAACCCCAAGGAAGATCTTCTATCATTATTTATCTTAGCGACCACTTGGAATAAATAGTTATCCATAGTGTTTGTGGGAGCTGTAACTAGCTTTTGCTTAGACATGCCAATGACAACAACACTAAACAATCACAGTGATCCAAAATATATACCAACCTGTTACTCAGCAGCCACTTCTGTCAAAATCTTTCTGACAACCCCTTGTGTTTTTCAGTAAACGCTAGCATGCATTGTGGTTATCACTAAGAATTGTAAACGCTCACAGAAATTTATGGACAGCGTTCCTGGCCCAGTCCAGTCTCTGCAAGTCGCGGACTGTCCCGCCCTTGTCCCCGGCTTCTCCCGTTCGCTCCCGCACAGCGGGACCAGGCTGTTGTGTTTGTACAATCAGAGTGAGAGGGGAGGAGCCTGCAGGGAGAGCGTCCCAGGTGGTGTCAATGGAGGCGGGCGGGCGCTCCTGGGACTTGTAGTCCTGCGCCCACCCTCGCTCGCAGCCCTGCTCCAGCCGACACCCCAAGAAGACAGAACAGGCAAACAGGAAGAGTGCAGCAGCCAAACGTTGCAGATGATGTGGTTACAGGAGCCCCACATGAAGCGGGACCCGCGTAGCGGGTTCCAAGAGAGGTGATGGGAAGAGTGCAGCAACTCGCAGTCCCAATCCTAGGAGAAAAGGATTAACTGAATATGGCTCCGCCCTTCCAGGCAATCCTTTAGTCCAACCACCATTGAAGTTTGGTTCTTGTATTCATAGTTAGAACAATCAATAAAAAGTTACTCCCTTCTGAAAAAGGTGGATCTATAATCACTGGAGCACTCTGTACTGGGCTGGATATATGGCTTGGATAGAGGATGGAGGAAGCCCTACTATCCTAGCCAGTGCCATCAAGGACACTTTATCTTTGTGAAAGGTGGAACGGATCTCCTTTCGGACTGTGTGTAACTTCTATTGTGGAAGGGATAGCTAAGAAGATAGGGAGTCAATTTGAAATCCCAGGAATTCTATGCAATGAGAGGAATTGAGGATATGTTTATTTTAAATGATGATGAAGCCTAGGTCTTGAAGTAGCTGGAATGACCAGTTCAAATGATGTACCAACAATTACTCCTCTCACTGAACAGAATTAAGTCTCGGTAGATAATCAGACTAGGCATGGGCGGATTTTGCGGATTCACAATCCGCGGATTTGCGAATTTGCGGATTTGCGAATTCACAAAATTCGCGGATTTTGCAACAACCGTGCAACATGACAACTTTGCTCCTCAGATAAGAGTCAATCTCTAGAGTCGTGTGAAACAATAGACAGTTATTTTACTCAGTCAGTTGTTGTGCAGATTACTTTCACAATATGTAGAGAATAGAGAGACGGGCGTTTTCAATAAAAGGTAACATTTATTGAACAGTCTTTCTTCTCGTACAAGAGAAATGAATTGCCACTATTGCAAGACTTGTTATTATAAAAAGTACGTACAGTAAGATGAGTATTGCGAAATAATACTGTAAAAGCATTGATATGGTTTCTTAGCCATACAATGGTTTAAAATGAATAAAACATATATACATTCATTTATACATTAGGCTAAAATACTCAACTGGTGTTTCTAACTACGCCTACCCCAGTGTGCCTGACCTAAGCCTTACACTTGGAAGGGGAGTAAGTAAGTAGTTTAAGTTAAGTTGGTTTTGCCAAGGTTTGCTTCAAGAATTCTCCCTAAGGGTTTAGTCAACACCATACCTCTGGAATAGAATGATGGAGGTCTGGTATCTCCTTCAGGGAACTCGATAATATCCCAGTTTCTCGCAAGAGTGGCTTGGAAACGCCGGAGCTGGATTTCCCTGTAGGAGAAAAGACAGCGTCTTTCTCAGTGCATCGAAGAGGAGGGGCAGCGTCCGTGGGCAGCTTGCATCTGCTGGGCTCTTGTAGGGCACGGCCGTTCAGCTCCTAAGTTCACCACACCATCGTTCGCTAGTTAGCAGCGATAGCAGTAGCGATAGCAGCTATGGTATCATCAGCATAACAGCAGCTAGTAGCTTCAGCTTGCAGCAGCGTTGTCAGCGATAGCATCAGCGTTTGCTTAAGGCAATGATGGTAGTATTTATACCTGAAAGGAGCCTTGTTTGACGTAAGTTTTTGGACATAAGACGTCAATAAAGATGTCACTAGGAAGTGATCGTCTATCAGTGCTCATTAGAGTTCTATTACTAATCAAAACATAGCAAGCGGGGATTTCCCAGGTTGCTGAGTTTTATCTTGTTGAAGAACTCGGAGTGTTAATCTAGGAATCTTAGATAGTAACTTCTGCTATGTCATTGCACTAATTAGCTGCAAAGGAAGTGGCAGAGGAAGCGATTCTGAAATGTGGCTCTGTTCGTGTGAGGCCAGAGATGAGTTTCTGAATATTGCCTTTGATCGGTTATGCCAATATAGGGAATAAATGGATTTATAGCCGTATAGGGGCATGAGGTCACAGTATCGATCAGGGTCCTAGATTAGAACGCAACACCCACTCCACGAATTCATGTCCATCAAATTACTAAAACTAGAGCAATAAGATGCATGTGTATCATTGCCCACCCCAAAATACATATATGCATTTGAAACAGGCGTATTTGTAATACGTGAAAATGTATCTACTGTACGTTTTTGAAGCATAGAAATCATTCAAAATTATAGCATATGCAATCAATGATCAATTTTGCAAAAAGAATTACACATGAAATATCTCTTAATACAGAAAAGAAGGGCGAGATAATTTCATCACAAAAAAATGTATTGCAGTAAAATGTGCTAGCGGCTGGTGTATGTCTCTAGATGTAACTAAAAATAGAAGTAGAAGTAGAAGCTTCTGTTCTTTATGAATAGGTCTACTTTAAGCAAAGAATTTTCGTGCCAGAAAAGGTGAATATTAAAAAGTGTTCAATTCAAAAGAATTTTAGCTTGAACGGGGAAAATAGAGTTCCAATGCTTTTAGCAGTTTTTGTTGTTCAAAACTGAAGGCCGAATTCAGAGTTCATGGGAACGCTGTGTGTCGGAATTCTTCTCTAAAGTTATTGTTTCTGTTCGGGTGAGAACATCATATCAGACAGGCTCTCAAAAAATTGGTCTACAAAATCAGGTGACAGTTCGACCAAATTCGATAGTGCTGATACTTGGCAGGTGTGAGAATGATTGCTGTCGTCAAAGTCTGGATCAGCAATGCTCACAGATGATCGTACCTGGATGATGTTGCTTTTGTCACTCGCTCCACTGTTACCACCTAGTCGTAGCACAGGAGTCTCAACGAATGCCGTCATCAGGATTGGTAGCCGCTGGGGACAACACAATGCGTGAGCCGTTATCGGACTGAGCAAAGTATCGATATCCATTGGTACTGCTGATGGAAGTGCAAGACAGGTGTCCAACATGCATTCATCTCTGCATAGCATACATCGTAGTACCGGTAAGATACAGTTCTGCCATATAGGTCTGAATGAAAGGAACCAGGTCATGTTTAGATCTCTCAGCCTGGCAATCCAAGGACTCTAGTTATTCTGTCCCGGTAGCGAAGTGCTAGGATTGTTTCTTCCATTCCCATAGGAGTCATGTCTGAGCAGTGGCTTGCCATATCGGAGCAGGAGGGTCAAAAATAAAATCCCTGCTACAAGTCCCAAAAATAGGGGTATGCCGCCAAATACAGAGTGGACAAAATTTGGAACGATTCCCAGAATTGCTTGAAATGGTGTTAGCAGTCCCGTAAAAATCGTCTTAAATATGCCTGGGATGCCTGTGGCACTAGACATGTTAAGGAGTTGGCTCAACATTTCTACGAAATGCACGGGGCAATTTGTTGATAAAAGGTCATGAAACTCTGTAGCTGTCCTTGCAACTAGGAGATCATACGTCTCTTTTTATGACGTGATGGGCACTGTTGTCTTCAAAAGTACAGACTTCATTTTGCTTAAAGTATCAATTCGTATAGAAGAGAAATGCAGACTAGGCCAGATGGGAGTCTCTATGTCTCCAGGGCCGCTCGGGAACAATGCTTGCATACAGCATTTGACCATGGAGGTTACGCTTACGAGATATGCTTTCCCTGGCAAAAGGCCACATCATCTGTGATCCGTTCTTAGAATGTAACTCCCATTCGCGAGTTGCATAAAGAAAGGCTCTATCTGCGTTGCAGGTGTGACAAGCTGGTGGCATGAAAGGTTGTTAGTATTACCTTCACAGGCTCCATGTAAATTAATACCCTGGCACAAAAGTATACCGCTTAGTGAACGTTTACAGTTTTCACCACTAAGAAATATATTTTTGTTGCTGTCACTATAGCATGAATGTGTGTATGGTAATTTCCATGCTAACTTAACATAACCTTTACCTAATCGTTCATACTGGCCAGTAGGTATGTATTCAAGGCAATTTTTAAATCGGAAAGTTGTTATCGGAATTGTGATAATCCCGTGTATTATCCATTCAATGACAGGACTTTCTGACATTGTCAATGGTAAACTCTGAATTTTTTCGATGCTCAGGATTGTATAGTCTGCTCCTTTCTGTGCCAAGCTGATTTGTTTATCAGTAAGGTTAAAGATGGAAAACAATGACGGTGTGTTTATTAAACGCCAAGGCACATAGCCTGAACAAAGATTTTGCAGCGTCCAGCCTAATTGTACAATAGAACGTCATTGTGACTGGCCATGCTGTAACATTAGCAAGTCTCTGTCTATTATATCAAAGGCAGATGATACAATACTGTCCAATGAATATATTCTGGAGGACAGAGTCATTAACCCATTGTCCACAACAGAAAGTGATTTTTCCAAATTAATACGATCAATTTCTCGTATTTTTTCTGCTGTTTCAATTTGTGTGACTTTCCAAGCCTCATTGTATGCAGCATAGATACTGGTCGCTATGAAACGCTTTTGACGCTGTTTGCGTGGTCCCATAAGAAAATCGCGCAAATCAGCACCCTCTTTAAGTAAAGACAAGTGTTGCTTAATTTCAGCCAGTGTGGATGATCCTAGCCATTCAAGGCAGAGTTTCCCTACACTGTATGTTGTTACTATCCCTGGATGTTGTCTCTGGGAATATCTAGGGTCTTGTCTGGTCATTATTAACCCCTGTGTTTTGTTCAGGAATCTATCTTGACAGTTATTTGTGTCAGTAGGCCAGATTAACCACTTTTTCCAATCAGGATGTGTTCTGTTAAGATGTAAAATTTTGGATACGTCTATCTCAATATCTGTGGTTGTATTATCAGGTATTGGCTCAGGAATAGACGGTTTGTTAAGGTCTTTGATCTTAGCTAGGCCAAGACAGGATGTTTGGTGAATTGTGTCATTTAAAAACATCATTTGTTCTGGGATCATGCAGGCTCTAAATAATGCTTCTAGGCCTTGTACCTGCCAATATTTTGTACCCCAGATGGTTTTTGTTTCAATGTTATTTTTCCAAAAATCAAAACCAAATGTCATCATTTTTTCATAAAATGCTTCTGAATATATCAATTTAGTTTTTGTCAGCATATTTTTCAATCCTGTTTTATCCAACAGTTTATAATAAAACGTTTCTGCATCACTGGTGTTAAACCCTGAGAATTATTTATTTAAAATCTTATATAGCGTGCAGCTACCCTTGGGCATCCCGGCGCTTCCAGACAACATCAGATGGTAAAGGGGACAGCATAGAGGCGTTATGCCGGAAACAGAAAGGTTTTAAGACCTTTACGGAAACGCAGTGTACAGGGCTCAGCTCGAAGTTTTAGGGGGAGCGAGTTCCAAAGCTTTGCCGTATTAAATGAGAATCTTCTCCCACCAGTGCGGGCCTTTTTGACTCTAGGCACCATCAAGAGATGTTTCGTGTCTGATCGCAGCGTTCTGCCAGCTTTGTAGGGAGTCACTAGATTTTTTAAAATAAGGGGGCCTTTACCTGCGAGAATTTTATGAGCGGTGCAAAGTGCCTTAAAGGTCACTCTCTCCCGCACGGGGAGCCAATGCAATGCCTTCAATGCCGGTTTCGCTGATTGCGTCCTCGGAATGTCCATAAGCAGCCTTGCCGCTGCATTTTGGACCTGTTGAAGGGTCTTAAAGGTTGATTCAGGGGCGCCCAAAAAGATGGCGTTACTATAATCGAGTCTAGATGTTATAAGACCCTGAATCAGCAGCTTCCTCGATGTTACCGGTAGTAGAGGGAAGATTTTCCGAGCCGACCTGAGCAGGGCATAACATACTAATGCTGTTTTCTTGGCTTGGGTGCGGAAAGACAAGTCTGGTTCTAGCCAGACTCCAAGGGTTTTGATCGCATCTTTGGGGGCCGGGGGATCGCCCATACATCCCGGCCAGCTGAGCGGCGGGAGAAGGGTAGTTTTACTCCCCAGCAGCAGTATTTCCGTCTTTGAGCCGTTTAACTTGAGGGAGGAATCTCCCATCCAAGTGTGAACATCTGCCAGGCAGGAGTACAAGATGTCAGGATTGTCGGCCAGATGTGATAAGGAAACCACTAGCTGCGTATCGTCAGCATAGCTGACGATTTTGATGTCATATGGGGATACTACGTCCTCCAGGGGGGCCATATATACATTAAATAATGTGGGGCTCAATGACGAGCCCTGTGGCACTCCACACTGGAGGGGAATGGATTTGGATCTCTCAGGGCCATCCCACACCTGGTAGGAACGATTTGAGAGAAAAGATCTCCGCCACTGCAGGGCCACCCCGGAGACCCCTACCTCAGCCAGCCGTCGGATCAACACCTGATGGTTCACGGTGTCAAACGCCGCGCTGAGGTCCAGGAGGATCACCGCCACTGACCCTCCTGAGTCCAGGATGCATCTTGCTTCCTCGACAACTGCCAAGAGGGCCGTGTCTGTGCCCTGACCTGGGCGGAATCCAGTTTGTGATGGTCGAAGGAGTCCATTCGACTCCAAAAAGGCTGACAGCTGCCTGTTGACCAACCGTTCAGCAACTTTGCCGAGACCTGGCAAGAGCGAGATAGGTCTAAAGTTCGCCAGATCATTAGGGTCCAAATTGGTCTTTTTTAAAAGAGCCTTAACAACAGCCATTTTCCAAGTGGGTGGCACCACACCCTGAACAAAAGAGGCGTTCATAAGGTCTGTTACGGGACCTGCAATGGACGCTGTTACCTGCTTGAGAAACTTCATGGGGACCGGGTCCATGGGAGAACCACTTTTAATCGACGATAGAGTTTTGGCGACGTCGCTCACTGATACTGGGCCAAAGGTGTCAATGTGGAAAACGTTCTGTCTGGCCCGAAATCCCACGACCTGCTTGCCACTGTCCTGAGATAGGTTCGGCTGGGGCAGAGAGATTAAGATCTTCTCAATTTTTGTGTGGAAGAACTCAGCCAGTTGTGTGCTTTTTTGTTTGTCATGCACCACATCCGGCTCCGGAACTTTGAGCAGTTCTTTGACCACTTTGAAACTCTCCCTAGAAGAGCTCGAAGCAGATTTGATGCGGTCATCAAAGAATAGGGCTTTCGCGCGTCGCAGGGCGGACTTATAGCCCCTAATTGCAGCCCGATATTCTTCTCTCCTAGAGACTTCCCAGTTCGTCCTCCATAACCTCTCCAACCTTTTACATCCCTTCCTGAGGGTGCGAAGTTCTACGGAGTACCACGGAGCCGAGCCAACTCGTTTGTCCCTCTTAGGAACTCTCTTTTTAGGGATCAGAGCGTCCAAAGAGGCGGAAAACCAGCTGTTGATATTGGCATCGGCCTTAACGGGATCCGACTCAGGAGGGGGAGGCGAATCTTTCAGTATAGAGGTCCAGTTATCAACCGATAGTCTGGCCCAGGCTCTGTCCACTAGGAAGGCCTGTTTGGTCCTTGTAGGTGGTAGGTCGATTTGCCACAAAGCTGATACCAGAAAATGGTCTGACCATGGAAGGGGAAGGGCCGGCCTAGCTGTGAAGCGGGGAATGTTCGAAAACATCGGGTCGAGTAGGTATCCCTTTTCGTGGGTGGGGCCGGAGTTAATTAAGACCAACTCACGCTCCTGTAAGTCGCTCTGGAGATCCAGCGCCGTTTGGTCAGTGGGCTCGTTGAAGTGAAGATTGAGATCACCCAACACCATGAAGTTGGCTGTCGCTGCGGCCAGGGCCATCACTGATTCTGCCAGGGAGCTCACAAAATTACCCAGTGCGCCCGGAGGCCGGTAAATCAGCAGACCCGATATTGACACTGTCGGGGATATCCTGAGGGCGAAGTGACAGCTCTCACAATCCGAGAGTTGGCCACTATGCGTCCTGCAAACAAACAGGCTCCTATATACAATAGCGAGGCCACCCCCTCGTCCTTCTGGTCTGTCCACCTGACAGATAAGGTAGCCCGGTGGAAGAGCTTCCACGATATCCGCATCGGAACTGGGAGTTAGCCATGTTTCCGTTAGAAACAAGATATCTAGTGCCAGATCCTGGATGAGTAGGTTGACTTCTATAGCATGACGTGGGAGGGCTCTACAATTCAGTAGCCCTACAACCAGGTCATTCTTCCCTTTAATAGCGGAGTGATTCCTCTCGGCTCCCTCAGCTGGGAGGGGGGAAGGGCATTGCATAGGCGGATCAGCTCTCTGAGGCAATGCATGCCGAAGAGCCATGAGTTCATCGCGCTCATAAGCGCGCCTCATGGTAGTAGATTTCGGCAGAGTATCAAGCCCTGGGCCCGTCTGGGCCCGGACGGGCACAGACGGGCTGGACTCTGGCGTGACTCCGGCGCTGTGACGGCGCTTCCGCTGCGCGTCACCACTGCTCGTCTTCATGGTAGCTTTAAGTAGGGGCCTCGCCTCCTGTGTCTGCAACTAGAGCGCTCGCGGAAGTGGCGCCTGAACAGTAGTAGAGAAGTACTTGAATTTCTCATAGAATGTTTTAGAACTACTTTTTGGTGGAGTAGCACAATGTTCCCATTGATTATACTTAAAACATTTCTAGGCTGTGCAGATTTATGCAAATAATGATCGCCATAATGTGTAAAACAGAACATCTGTTCATAACTGGATGAACCTTGTAAATAATCATGATCTGTGAATCTAGCTGACATTACTAAATCAGCCATCATATTATTAATACTTTCAAATTCCCAATCATCAGAGAATGTACTAGGTTTTACAAAGTCACCTAAGGAAACCTTCAGTTGATGAGGATACTTCAGGATCTCGACGGACCATAGATCTCATAGTCAGTTTTCTCCCATACTACCCCACCGGGTATGGGAATGGCTGTGACATTTACTGTTTACAGTTCTCTTTTCTTCACGTGGGATGATCTGTGTGGTTTCAGGACTAAGTTGATGTTCTGACTTGCTGTGTCCATTGTACTATATTTTCCCTCAATGAATTTTCCCAAACAAAGTACCATGATGAGCCAAAGCAGGAGGAAAAATACACCTAGACCGAACCAGAACTCTAACCATGGGGAAATAAGGTAGATTTCCTTCAGTTGATGAAAGAGTTCTGTTGCTTTTTCTTTAAAAGTCTTTTTTGTTTCTGGCGTTACTTCAGGGTTGCTTTGATCTTCAGAGAAGTTGTCGAAGTTGATGAAATAGCCAGAGGCAGTTCTGTCAATTGTTGGAATTGTTTTTTCAAATTGTCTTTCGGTAGCACTTTCTGATGCCACATCATTGTAGACTGGTGTTTCTTGACGAACTGTTTCAATCTGTGTTTCAAGAGGCACGAGTTCCATGGCATTATTGCATAGTCCTTCTCTGTGCACTGCAGGCTGATCGAATGTGATTAGTCTTTCAGTTTGAACCTCTTGGATTGTTGCAAGTTTGGGAATTCTGTTGTTTTTCGGGAGTCCACTGGGCCTACTGTTGATTATAGGCCACATGCTTGTGGTTTTACCAGGTCGATTGACACAACTCTGTTCTCCTTTTCACCAGCAAGGGGCGGTAGAACTACTGATCTTGTTCCGGTGACTGCCAAGACAGGTACTGCTTTTCTGTAAGAAGGCCCAAATTCCTTCTTCACCGCTATTTTTTCTCTGACTAGATCCCCAATCTTTGGAATCCAGACAGGCCTTGCTGGGGCTGTTGCTTGTGGTGCCTCGTCAGTGGTATTTGGCTGTTGCTTTAACTTTATGTTGCTTAAACATTTTCTTGTTTCATTCAAGTCCTGTAAAACAGCCACACGATCTTTGATATCAAAGTCTGTTGTCTTTTCTTGTACCACTGATATCTGACTATCGAGGTCCTGAATTCGCATTCTAATTCCGAACAATAGTTCGTATGGTCTGAAACCTTTTAGAGAATTTCTTGGCAAATTATTAAGACTGATCTGGACACTTATTAAATGTTTGACCCACCCAGCGCCTGAACCTAATACCTTTGCTGTTATAGATTGCTTTATGTCCGGTTTTTTTCTTTCTACACCAAACTATTCCCTTGAGGGTGTGACGGACAAGAATACCGCAACCCAACTCCCATGCTGGCCATGGCCTCCTTATAAGCTCGAGAGCTGAAAGCAGGACCCTGGTCAGAATGGAACATGGCAATTGCGTATGTGCCGATAAAGACTCTCAGATCTTTTATAACCGTTCTGGCGTCAGCCGAGCGCTGGGGCCACATTTTTAAATTGCTTTTTGTCTTAATGATGTACAATGGGACGCGCTTCTCTTCTTTGATTGCGCAGATAGATCGCCTTATGCTGTCTATCAGGGTTCCTGAAACTACACTGGCCGGTTCTTCACTGTGATCTCTGTTGCAGTCTTCACAATTTTTAGCAAAACATTGAATATCTATGCTCATTCCCGGCCACCAGTACTCTGATTGCAATTCTTTCAGAGAGCCCTTGATTGTTTGATGTCTCAGACCCAACCCCATGTGTGCTTCCAGTAAGAGGAAGCCCCCTCCTGCTCCTGTTTGGAATCACTCTATCCCCCACTCCAGGGATTCGAGCAAAAGGAACAGAGTTTGCATCTATTACGTATGCATAATTGAGTGGATAGTTCACGGGTAATGCTGCACAGTCGCCTTTTACGGACGTTTTTACTGCCAGCATGGTTTCCCCGTCAATGTATTTTACTGAACGTTTTTTTGTGGCTACGGAAGCCGGTTTAGTTGCTTCCGCTGTGGCTGTAATAGCCAATGAATTCCCTGCAACGTGAACGCCATCACGTTGAAGACTCTGTGTGTGTATCACGTGAGTCTTTTGTAGTTCTTTCTGTAAAAGAGCTACTTGCTTCCAAAGCAGTTTATGCTTGATTGTGTCACCTGTGTCATCTTTGTAATTGTTTCCAATCCAGCTCTGCAACTTATTATTGTACGAGTTGACGCAAAAATGAGAATCGCACACGATTAGTGTCGGGAATTCACGTTCTGCATTTTCAAGCGCCATCTTTAAAGATCTAATTTCAGCTCGCTGAGCCGAACATTTTCTCAGTGATTCAGTTTTTGTTATTTTCGGTCTGAATTTACCACACAGCCAACGACCTTTAACAATCGCACAGGCTGCATCGTAGGATTTGCTCTCTACGTTGAAATGCTGTACAAATCTATCTGTATATATTATACAGGCGTAACGTGGGAGAGGCAGAAGTTCGATTGGCAGAGGATATTCTTCTTCATATGTTAATTCATTCAGTTCTTCGAATTGCGGGGCGAAATAGTATTTCACATCTTCCGCTCCAAGAGAATCTATACACTGTATCCATTTCGGAAAAAGTGACACTGTAGGCAGGTTTACTGGGTTGAATAGCGCCTCGAAGGCGGATTCTGCTGTGAGGATATTAATCCTTTTGCCGTGTGCTAGTTCTCGTTCATTAGCTAATGCAGTCTGCACTGCTTTCACAGTATTTTCTGTGAGACTGAATGTTTTTTCTGCTTGTGTGTACAAGTGAGATGTGTAAGCTATTGGTACCGTTTCTCCCTCATTAGAGGTCAGGTACGTGAATCCGCATCTTCCTGGGATGACTCGGATTACAAGATTGCGTGTGTTGTCACGTGTATCTAATTTTGTTTTTGCTAACATGTCTGTTTGCAGTGATCTCAAAATTTCTGTGTGTTTTTGAGTACAGTAGATTGATTTAAAATCAGGTTTAATTAATTTGTAGAGAGGTTTAACCCTCTCCGCATAATTTAGAATGTAAGTTCTTCCGAAATTCAGAAAGCCTCGAATCGATTGTAAATTCTTCAGCGTTTTCGGTGCTTGGAGTACAGCGCACTTCTCTAAGAAGTTGTCCGCTAGGCTTTTGCCTTCACTTGATAATTCATATCCTAAAAATAATACTGTCAGATGGGCAATTCAGGACTTCTTAAAGTTGAATTTATAACCCTCTGCTGCGAACCCAAGTATTATGGTGTTCACTCTTTTCAAGTGAGTATCCAAGTCGTCGTCTGTGAGATAGATGTCATCGACATAAGATAATGCCTCATCATCATATATTTGTAGTAACTCTGTTACTCTGGCTGAGAATAGTCCTGGGCTGTTCTTGAATCCCTGTGGGAGCCTACAGAAATTTTTCTGTGACTCAATTACTGAGAAAGTGGTCAAGTATCTGCTTTCTGGTGCAATGTTTTGACAAAAGAAACCATTAGATATGTCTAATCTTGTTTTATATTTTTTCCTAACTATATTATTCATTAGGGCTGCACTATGCGAATTTTGTACTGCAAATGTTTTGCAACATGAGTTAAGGTGTCTGTAGTCCAAAACTAGACGATATGAATTGTCTGGTTTGGAGACAGGAAACAAAGGATTGTTCATTTGAGAGGTGCATGTTTCAATCACCCCCTGGTATTCAAGTTGATCTAAAATCTCCCTGACTTGTTTTTTAGCTTCTTGCTTAATGGGATACTGCCTTTGTGCAGTAGGTAGATTTTTTAACTGGATTTTGTGAGGAGGAGAGTCCTCATCCCATCCTACATGATTTTTATATAATGCCGGTGCCTGGGCTACTGCCCATTTCCTTGCATATATATACTTTTTGTGGATCGGAATGTGATTCGAGAAGGCAGGCATAATCATTTCTTCGCCACGAGGGCACTCCCTGACAAACTCTGGGGGCCAATCTTTTTCAGCTAACAGGATGTCATAGCCTTTTGAGAGGTTATCCCAAAATAGACCCCTTATTTTCCTAGTCTTATCTCCCTCTATACGCAATGTTATTTCGTATATCTTATGAGGTTTGCTAACTCTGGTATCGGCAGTTTCCACCTGAATGTATTCATTCGTGTCCACTGTCTCCAGATGACTCATCAGGATCTTGCGAGCTATACTGATTTCTGCTGCACTGTCTAACATTGTCTGAGCCCACTCCCCATTTTTCAACTGTGTCCTCAGTATTCTCGGCATGTTCGATTACTCTAATACTGGCTACCTTTTTTTTTGGAAATTGTAATTTTTTACTTTGAGCAGGTTCCTTGTCTTTGGACTTGGTGTGCTCTCCTGGGTCTGACCGTCCTCTTCTTTCCGATTTCTGCGAAAAAGAATGAGAGTGACGTGTATCAATACTTTGATATCTATCAGGCTTCTTCAAATTATCCCTATTTCTAAGGTTATATCTTTTTTCAGAGGGCTCCCCCTGGGGAGACTGGTGTTCTCAAGTCGGAGTTCTTTCCCTCCGTCGAGGAGACCTTCCTCTGGACTGGAAAACTTTTTCCTTGGGAGTGGATTGTTTATTTCCATCCCAGCTCTTTTTAGGAGTGTTTGAATTATTTTTAATAAATCATTTTTCAGGATTTTCGAGCAGTTGGGGTTTTACTGGTTTCCCACCCAAGCTGTCTCTACCTAATTCTTCATAGCATTTCTCTATGATTCTGGCAAGCTCAATTGGTTGATCTGTTATATCTGTTTCCTTCAACTTCTGGTGGATCGCCACAGATGCTGCTTCTCCTTTTATATTGGCTAGTAATATAGCCGAGACCTGCTTGAAGTCTTTCAGTAATTTCATACCAAGAGTTAAAGCAGGTTCTGGACCGTATTCATTCTGAATCTGTTTTAGCACATCTGGTATTACCGCCATAGACAGTACACTATGTGTTTTTGTGTAAATGGAAGCAAAGACGGTACCCCAAGTGTCACAGTCCTCCACGTGTGGTGCGACCCCCATTGGAAGGCAGATCGTCAAGATTCTGTGTTTCTCTATAGGGGTAGTATTCGGAAATACTGCCTCTATTTGAGTAATTTTCTGCGCTAACCAGAAAGGAATTTGTTCCCGATTTACGGGTGTTTTACCAAGACATGATTGTATGTTCTGTGGTGTAATTTTATTTGTGTTCCCCTGGTGAGGGGTCAGCTGTGGAACATTAACAGCTGGTTGGACTGTTGCAGTCCGCATTACATATTGGACTAGTTGTCTATGTATTTTAATAAGTGTTTTTAGCTGTACTAACAGCTCCTCTTTTGACATTTTTACAATGTCCGGATGCGGTGTGTAGCTGGCTAGAACCGGCCACGTTGCTCCTGGTCTACCTAGTGGACCGAGCCTGGTTATATGATCATTGTGTTTCAGGGCGCCATTAAACCAAAGTAAATGTTCTTGGTATTTTAATGGGATTTCAATCTCCTCGAAAGGAGCGTACTCATCTGGTGGTTTCTCTATTTTGTAATAGTGAAACTCTTTTGTTCTAGCGTTTGCAGCTGGAAAGTTTATCCATGAATAGAACACCTCTGTCTGCCGATATTCGTGTGCCTCTATCACGAAAATTATTGTACCACCTTGTGGTGTCAGTCCGTTTTCTATAAGTTTTAAAGTTATAGACTTTCTTAAGTTGACCGGGATGTTTATCGCACCCGGTTCAGTGATCCCTGTATCATCGGGATTTTGCTGAGTCACATTTACTGCGGCATCAGTTCCGTTGTTTTCTCCTGGCATTGTATAAATGCAGGTTTTGCAGAGCAGGTCTCCAAGGAGACAAAGATTAGGTGCACAATATTTTGGAACACTGTATCCTTCAACCTTGAATATACCAGAGCTTTACATAGGAATCTCTTCCTACTAAGGTCGGGCGGATTTTAACCTTTCACCCACTCCAGACGTCTATTGGAGTATTTACGGGAGAAAGGGGTCTGTGTGAAAAATGCACGACTGAGTTACTCTAACGTCTTGCGTTAGTTTATCGCCTTACCAAACGTTGGGCACCATGTAGTGTAGTTCCTATTTTCCCAATAGGCCTTGCGCATTGGAATAACATAAACAGTAGTATCGACGTAGAAGTGCGGATCTTCCAGGCCTCTACTGACTATGCTAAACTTAATTGGGTTTATTACCAACTAGCTCAGAGGTCACTGGAAACTTTCTTGACTGAATAGGAAGTGATCAGCTTCCCTGGCACAGACAAGAAGGGATTCAGTTTTCCAACAACCGTGCAACATGACAACTTTGCTCCTCAGATAAGAGTCAATCTCTAGAGTCGTGTGAAACAATAGACAGTTATTTTACTCAGTCAGTTGTTGTGCAGATTACTTTCACAATATGTAGAGAAAAGAGAGACGGGCGTTTTCAATAAAAGGTAACATTTATTGAACAGTCTTTCTTCTCGTACAAGAGAAATGAATTGCCACTATTGCAAGACTTGTTATTATAAAAAGTACGTACAGTAAGATGAGTATTGCGAAATAATACTGTAAAAGCATTGATATGGTTTCTTAGCCATACAATGGTTTAAAATGAATAAAACATATATACATTCATATATACATTAGGCTAAAATACTCAACTGGTGTTTCTAACTACGCCTACCCCAGTGTGCCTGACCTAAGCCTAACACTTGGAAGGGGAGTAAGTAAGTAGATTAAGTTAAGTTGGTTTTGCCAAGGTTTGCTTCAAGAGTTCTCCCTAAGGGTTTAGTCAACACCATACCTCTGGAATAGAATGATGGAGGTCTGGTATCTCCTTCAGGGAACTCGATATCCCAGTCACTCGCAAGAGTGGCTTGGAAACGCCGGAGCTGGATTTGTCTGTAGGAGAAAAGACAGCGTCTTTCTCAGCGCGTCGAAGAGGAGGGGCAGCGTCCGTGGGCAGCTTGCATCTGCTGGGCTATTGTAGGGGACGGCCGTTCAGCTCCTAAGTTCACCACACCATCGTTCGCTAGTTAGCAGCGATAGCGGTAGCGATAGCAGCTATGGTATCATCAGCATAACAGCAGCTAGTAGCTTCAGCTTGCAGCAGCGTTGTCAGCGATAGCATCAGCATTTGCTTAAGGCAATGATGGTAGTATTTATACCTGAAAGGTGCCTTGTTTGACGTAAGTTTTTGGACATAAGACGTCAATAAAGATGTCACTAGTAAGTGATCGTCTATCAGTGCTCATTAGAGTTCTATTACTAATCAAAACATAGCAAGCGGGGATTTCCCAGGTTGCTGAGTTTTATCTTGTTGAAGAACTCGGAGTGTTAATCTAGGAATCTTAGATAGTAACTTCTGCTATGTCATTGCACTAATTAGCTGCTAAGGAAGTGGCAGAGGAAGCGATTCTGAAATGTGGCTCTGTTCGTGTGAGGCCAGAGACGAGTTTCTGAATATTGCATTTGATCGGTTATGCCAATATAGGGAATAAATGGATTTATAGCCGTATAGGGGCATAAGGTCACAGTATCGATCAGGGTCCTAGATTAGAACGCAACAAAATATAAGAATGGAGAGGTATGTGTTCCTTAGGAATTTTGATTGTCCTCAAGAGTTAAAATAAAGCAACGTTTTCCTGAACTCTTTTGGAACAGAAACGTGCAGAAGTAACATAAGAAAGATGTCAGACCTGACAGCCTTAGGTTGGTCTTCTCCCCAACTTTTTTGCCTGCCTTCCCCATTTTTCTGACTTGGTATTTACTGGTACTAGGACACTCTGCACTTCACCACTTCTAACCAAGACTAAATTGCTTGTGGTAATATTGGTTCACACAAACTGGCAAATTTAAATAACTTGTAAGTCCCTAGTAAAGCGGTAAGCCCTCTACCCTGGGCCCGTAAATTAAATGCTACTAGCAGGTCTGCAGCATTTATTGTGTCACCCACTAAAGTAGTCCTTTAGCCATATCTCAGGCCTGCCACTGCAGACCTTGTGTGTGCAGTTCACACTGCCATGTCACTCTGGCAAAGTAACCCTTTTGGCAGACCCAAATGTTCCCTTCTTATACATATAAGTTACCCCTAAAGTAGTCCCTGGACAATCCAGAGGTTAGGGTTAATGCATTTAGGAGGCAGGCCATGAATGTTTAAGTTGTACATGTTTTGGTAGTGAAAAACCCCCCAAAGTAATTTTTCACTGCTGCAAGAACTAAGTCTCCTATATGATAGAATTGTGATTACCTTTTTACATTTTATAGATTTAAATTTCAATTGGGAAGAAATAAAATCAGGAATTCTGGTATCTCTGGATTCCTACTTTAAAATCCAAAGTTGTTGGATTTTAAACTACAATTTGGGAGATGCCACTTTTATACAGCTGAAAACACCATTTCAATTGCCAGTACTCACTTTATTACGGTATACCTTTGTTTTTATTCATGTCCAATGTACGTAATAGCCGTGATCACCATTTTATTATTTAATACATCTGTCAATGAGATATTATTCCAATGTTTCACAGAAAAAAATATGAACATATCACAATTATACATTACAAAACAAATCTCCCACCCCACAAAACACAAATACAATTACAATCATGTACATTACAAAATATCATATACATTATAAAACAGTTCTGAATTTGGATGCCTGAGAGGAAATACTCTTTGTAAGCATCTACCACAAGTATGTAAATGCCTCCCTACTAGGCCTATTAGCCTCACAGTACTGAGCTGATTGGGAACTAAGGAGTGACTCTGTTGATATTCAATACCATCTGCCATAGGTCTCAACACTTAATATTGTTGTACACTTGTTCGCCAAAGATGTTTCAATGGACTTGAAACCTTTATTATTTCGAGGTTCTCATTAGGACTCAGAACTGATATCAACTCTCTTCCATTTCATCAAAGAAGATGATCAAACTTTGAAATAGGGACTTCGCAATTGTTTCGACCTCTTCCGCAGTTATCTATTTTTTTTTACTCATGACGCCACTGAATGTCTTTGATCTTGAAATAGGTATGCTATACAGTTGTCTATGTAAAACTGCATATCAATGCACATTTTATCCTGCTGAATGGGCATGGCTCATTGGCTTCATGCGGTTGTACTGGAATTGAAGAGGTAAGAAAGAAAGATAAAGCTTTTATGCCCAAACTTACACATTTTTGGAATACCCTCTGCCTGTTCATACAGCTGGTACATTTGTGGAGTGCCAGAGACGGTTATTGTGATTCAGATGTAGAGTCTGGCAAAGAGATGTGATGCCACCTGTGCACAGCCAACAGCTCAAAGTACACCTGGTAAAAGGCCCTAATGAAAGACATTGCTACGTCATTTGTTGTCTGCCATACAGTTTGTGCAGCACAATGACATAATACTACACACAGTTGTATAGACTTTTCAGAACATAGACTCAGGCATCCGAGCAGTATGGGTTGCAACTTGTCTGAAGTCATAACATTTGTCCTGTGAAGGAACCAGTTGTTAGGAACTGTAGTGCAGGGAGTACCTTGACACTGCAACAAGCACAGTTAGTGATTCAAATGGGTTAAACTGCCATGATTAGGGAGTCCTTAAAGTTGTTAGTTGGGATGATATTGTAGTGTGGTCTAACCCTACTATTATTAGTGGATCCAGTTGTGGACTTTACTAATGGTGCCTCTGCCTGATAACATACATACTGTGACTTGTTTCCCAGAAAATAAAGTTGAAACATTATGGATGATTTCCATTAATCCTGTGAGATCAAATATAACCAGCACAGGTCACTCAGAGGAACTTCCTTGTATTGCTTTCTGCTGGAGTTGTTAATTAAGACATGTGTGATGAACATTTTGCACTTGATTCTGCTTTCTGTCTGGCCATTATCCTTGACCCATACATTAAACCCTAGGTGCTTAATTGACTACAGCAGTGAACAGAGCATTTCTGAGAAGATGTCAGTCTCTGTGCTTGCTGACCCCTTTGTTAATTGTCATTGTGGCGTTTCTTATGGTGAGTGCAACTATGAATCTGACCCTGGGGTGATCCATAACCCATGGACCCCAACATAACTGTCCTGCCACATGAAGATCCTCCATGTAGTTGGTCATCTTACACAGTCTATCTTGGTTCAGAATCTCTGCCTTGCAAACAATACCCCCTGCGTGTGTTGTGAATCTGTGTTCTTGTCCTGGATCCTCTTGAGACGTCCACATTTAGAAGTGATTATCTCTGCATCCACTGACGCATTCAGCTTTCAGTTGATGGCCCATCATTTCATAATAAACATTACACTTTTTGTTATTTGTCTCCTGTGGTTTGTTTTCACTAAGAGGCTAAATGACCAAACACGTACCCAGTAAATCAGCACATGAAAGTCCATAGGGGTTTATGTGCATTCAGAGTGTCTTGATTGGGAGGGGGTGAGACAGCACTGAATCACTTTATAAATACGCACCAGAGCCACAGTTTGCAGATTCTAATATACATTTTAGACACAGACCACAACACATATCCTATGAGAAGAAAGAAGGAACACATCAAACTGAAACATTAATTTCAAGTCTTCAAACTTTTAATATCCCTTTGTCACTGTGTGATATTGATTCCTGCTCTCAGCCAGTTGCTTGATTCCTCAAAGAATGATACATTGATTTTAAGCCAGATTACAGTTTATTTTCACGAAGACCTGTCTAAGAACAATGTACAGTTGGACCTTGTTGGTGCTCGGTGACTTATATTTGATATACATCACTCCTGTGCTGCTGATGACGTTTATTGATGCAGGTGAAGCTCGTGAAACAGTAAGCAACAACTGTGTCTTAAAAACAGCCGATAATCCAGCAACAAGAAGAAATGGGACCCTGATCCTGGGTGCAGTGATGCAGTTTGGAAATTATGCTGAAGGTCCAGTAGTCGACTTTAAAACAAAACCTTCCTTCATTAATAAGTACATGTATGTATTGTATCTCAGACTGATGTCTGCTTGTTGTTCATATGGGTGTCTGTTACTAGAGCATCACTTTCAACAAGTTTTTATGTGATTGAATACTGGATGATTAATGGGAAACTTTTCATTAACACAAGGAAACCTCTTCTGAAAGATTAGTGAAGTCCAGGGATGTATTAAAAGTTTACATAAACAATCCAGAAAGTGTTACAAATTGTTGTACAAAGGAAATAAACTAAAAGATGGTGATATGTGCTACCAGACAGACAAATACACCCTTTCCTGCTATAGTAGACAACCATAAGCCAATATTGCATTTCCAAATTTTACATTTTTCTCCAAAATATATTTACATTTCTTCATAAAATAATTTATGATAAAGTTGATAACTGTTTCGTTTGGCACCTGTCCTCTTAACTGACCTTTGTACTGTGCTCAGTAATCCACTGACTTCCTCTATCACTCACTCTCGCTTTATCTTTTAGCTAATGTTATATTTTTGCTCACCTTTTCACTCTCTCTCATCCCTACATTATTTAGTTCATGTTATCCTCTCATTATCTCTATCACTCACTATCCACACCTTTTAGCTCATGTTACCCTCTGCTCCCTCTATCACTCACTCTACACTCCACACATTTTATCTCATTTTATCACCTCTTCACTCTATCATTCACTGCTTCCTCTATCATTCACTCTCCTTTCTATACCCTTTAGTTTGTGTTATCCTCTCCTCCCTCTATCATTCAATCGACTCTACCATTTTTAGTTTGTGTTTTCCTTTCACCTTTTATGACTCACTCTCTTCTATAGCTTTTATCTCACATTACCCTCTCCTCTATCACTCACTCACTCTTGACATCTTTTAGCTCATGCTAACCTCTCCTATCTCTCTCTCTCACTCTCTTGTCTACCCTACAGCTCATGTTAAAGTTTTCTCCATCACTCAGATTCCTCTACAAGGCTTTTAGTGCTTGTTATCCTCTCACACCTCTATCAAACACCCTCCTTGCTAAACCTTTAAGTTCATGTCATCTTTTAGCTCACTTTTTTACTCACTCTTCTCTTTGTACCTTTTAATTCGTGATATCCTCTCACCTCCTTTATCACTCACTCCCCTCTCTACAACTTTTAGTTGTAGAGAGTTGTAAGTTATTCTCACCCCCTCTGTCAGTCACCCTCCTTTCTATTTTTTAGCTCATGTTGTTCTCATCCTCTTTTTGTCACTCACTCTCCTGTTCACATCTTTTAGTTCATGTTATCCACTGACCCCCTCTTTCCCTCAATTTCCTCTCTAAACCTTTTAACCTGTTTTATCCTTCCCTCTCTCTATTTCAAACTGTCCTCTATAAGCCTTTTAGTTTGGATTATGCTCCCTTCCCTCTATAACTCACTCTTCTCTCCACGACAGTTAGTTCCTGTCATTTCCTCCTTACTCTATCACTCACTCCACTCTCTACACCTTTTGCCTCATGTTATGATTTTATCCTCTCATCCTCTTTATCAGTCACTCTCTCCCTACTCATTTATTCATGTTGTGCTGTCACAATCTCTTTCACTCACTCTGCTTTCTATACCTTCTAGCAGATGTTATCCTTCCACCCCCTCACTCACTCTCCTCTCTATATTACCTCTTCTCCCTCTCACTCACTCTCAACTCCAAAAATGTTAGCTTATTTTATCATGTCTTCCCTCTATCACCTACACTCCTCTTTACACATTTTATTTTGTGTTATCCTCTGCTCCCTCTATCACTCATTCACCTCCACAATCTTTTAGCTATTGTTGGCCTCCTCATCTTGTATCACTCACTCTCCTCTCTACAGTTTTAGCTCATGTTACCCTCTGCTCCCTCTATCACTCACTTTCCACTTTCTTTAGCATGTTATTCTCTCCTCCTTCTTCATTACAACATTTAGCTAATAATATCCTCTTGCTCCCTTTGTCACTCATGCTCCTCCCTTCAACTTTAAAGTCTGTTATTCTCTAACCTCCATCTATCCCTCACTGTCCTCTTTCCTACTTACCTCTCCTATTTCTGAAGACATGCATGTATTTGTTTTTTATGCATTTAGTTGTATGTAGTGCTCCTGTACCATAATGAATTGGTGCACTTTGCAACCTATGAGATAGTACAACCGTAGCGAACATTAATGACAAAGAAAAACAGAGAACTGAAGCGAAGTTAGCACAATTATGTACTGGAATGTCTACCAGGTATAGTGGGTGTCTCGGTTGTTCAGGTGTAACCAGACGAGGTGGAATTCAGTCACTTTTGTTTTCTTATTGTTTGCAGACTTGGTGCAGTTAATCGTTTGCAGTGAGGGAGTATCCAGAAGGATTTAGCAGCACCCACACAGTTTAGCTCCTGTGAGATCTTAAAATTAGCAGAGTCAAAGAATAGAGAGCGCTTTAGCGGCGGCATGTGTTAAAACGTTAGACATGTTAGGAGAGCAGAGTAGTAAGTTATGATTCTGATTTTAAATATAATCTTTTCTTGGAGGGAAAACAGTGGATTTCTACGAGAACTGGTAATGGATGGTTGTATTTATTAGACAGAGACCAATAAGTTATACCTTGAAGCTAGGGGGGGGGTCTGAGGTACACAAGCCAATTTTCTGTTTCCAAAGCCAGGCTGGGTGGGGAAAAGTGCAAGTGTCAAGGTTTTTATCTAAGCTGGAGAAAGAACCTTTATTGATTATTGAGGAAGTGATCCCCTGCTTAACAACATCTATTAAGCGCCTGAGGTTAATCAATTGCTTCTTCTTTCAGTGCAAACCATTTTCACTTGGTTGTTTTTTGCCGCAAACTATACAATGATAATAAATCTGCTTCCTCATCTCCTGCTATCCTCTTTCCTATTATTGCCTTCCTTACACTCATCTCTTCAATTCAATGTAATCTTTATTTGGCTCATAAAACCATAAACAGTGCATAAACAGTGCATAACATTAAAAAAACAATATTATACAAACATTGCATCATAACAGTTGTAAATTTGAAAATTGTATTAATTAATTCATGAAGGGATGTGCGGTGAAAAAGTTAGTCAGAAGCACAAACTACTATTCTGCTATTGAAAACGGTACTCAGAAAGTGACTAAGAGTAAAAGGAAGTCAGAGTATTAAAATTACAGAAAAATTGTCTAGCCCCTTCTTCAAAATTCACTATCTAAAAGTCAGAGAAAGACTAAAAGCAAGTCAGATAGATAAATCACAGTTAAAACATTACTTTTCCACCAAATTTGTTAGTCATACTGCTGCTGAGAAGAATTTGTCAACCTCTATGTAGATATATTCCGTTAGCAGCAATGGTGCTATGAACACTCCTCAGCCCTCTCTTACCTCCCACTCCCATTTCTGAGTCACACTGTTCTCTTAATGCCCTCTCTTTCCTCCTCACCTTCTCTCACTATCTGCTCTCATTTTCTCCTCTGTTTCTCATGGCCTTCTGTGTACTCACAACTCCTGCATTTCTTTAATCCTCTTACTCCCTCAATGCCCTCTCTCATTTCCACACTGTGTGACCCTCAGTACCTCCCACATGGCTGCCGTGCAGCTCTGCTGACCCCATTATTCTCGTTTGACCTCTGTCCTTCACTGTTTCCTCCACACATATCACCCCCTGCTATCCTCTGATCCCCTCACTCCCTCTCCATCCTCCCTCAACATATCATCCACACGTCACTCCTCACCACATCACCACCTGTTAGATTCCTGGTCCTCTACACTCCTTGCTTTCTCTCCTCCTCTGTGCTCCCTTGGTCCTCCTCACTCTTCTTGCTTCACTTCTACTTTTCTCAATAGTCTCCTCTACCACTTAATCTCTGAGCCCCATAGGCCTGGTGGGTTAGTCCTGGAGGGAGCCCTCCTGGGTCCAAAATCACAGTGAAGTAGTGTGCCCAACTGTGGAACGTCTCCTGCTGTACTGCCTTGTGTCCCAATAGAAGGTGTTGTATCAAGTTCATGAGTGTAAATCAACCAGTCGTAGATGAGTTCAATCTGAATTTATTTGCCAGCGTTGGTATTAGGTGTTCTTCATACCATCACATTTGTAAAAACAAATTTCCAGAATAGGAAGCATGCATTTTCAGTTTCTTATCCCATCCCAGTGCATTTCGGACTGGTATGGCCCTTAGTCAGGGGATAAATTATCTGCCCTGGTCAGTAATGCACTCACTCTCAGGTGCTTCTCTATCTCCAGATCCACGTTGCTCTCTTGAGTTCTTGTCCTGTGCGTCTCAAGAAGATGTGATAAAAAACCAATAAAAGTAAAAACTGCATGCTTCTTATTCTGGAAATGATTTGCCTGAAATTTGCCATTTGATGCCATCCAGGTAGGCCATTTTTTTCCTTGGGATGCTGCAAAAAGCTGTATTTTAGTTCCATGCAGGACAACTATGCTTGGCAATTCTGGGGGACACCTATAATCTTTACCCACAAAGAGGCACCTAATAAACAAAGAGAGGTAATCTGCTTGGAAAAACCAATGGATCTTAGAGCATAGAGGTGGATTCATTGCAGAAGAGACCTGCACAGCCAGACACCCGTTGTAGGTTGAGTATGAGGAGGACCGAGAGGAGGCAGGCTGAGCTTGGTCAGTCTGTTCCAAGTCTTCACTGGAGAAGGTCTAATCATACCTCATCCTGTGCACGGGATGCAGGGACAGAGCTGGACCAGTAGCTGCATTTGATGAGAGGCCATTGTCCTCTCTTGCTGACCCATGTGTCCTGAAATGATGGCTGCTGCTATTGCTCACAGCACACATTAAACTACTGAACACTTGTGAACATTTGTATGTCTACAAATAAATATACCTATCCTTCCCACAGTGCTCGATGCTTAGTCAGTTCCATCCTTAACTACAGGTGCAATGCAAGAGGGGAGAGCGTACTAAGACTGTGGGATGGTATAAGAAAGGAGATTGAGATTGGGCTGTGGGGGCTGGTGTGGGAGCCTGGATCAGTCTTAGGCTGTAGGCATCAGACAAGAGAGAGTGGTGAAAGCAGGCAAAGGCAGCAGCACAACAGACTAAGGATGAAGCCCTGCAACTGTTGTTGTGATATAGTGTGGCAGTTGAGGCTGCTGGAGGATGAGGCAGCCATGGCTGCAGCTGTGAGTTCTTCATTGAAGGCAGGAAATGGAAGTCTGTGAGGACTCAAGGAAGGCATAAGATCTGCTTCTGCATCACTGTGTAGCAGACTGACCATCATTTACGCAAGTGTCACAACAGCACCTCAGCAGCCATGGAATGCACTTTGTAAATAATGTTGTAGTGACGATCATACTTTCAAGTCTTGGCTACGATAGAGACGTCCACCAAGGACATGGGTTTTGACTTCTGTGGTAACAACAGCCACAGGAATAGATCTGGGTTTCAGTGGCTACATTCACCATGGGAACAGCTCTTCATTTAAGCTTCCAGGTCAACCATGATTGTTTCTAATGCAATGTTGGCTGCCTGCTCATGATTCCCTCTTGGCACTGCACTTCTAGAGAGACTTCTAGAGATCCTCGATTGGTTCCGCTCCTTTCTGACGGGCAGATCCTTCTGTGTCTCAGTACCCCCGTTCACCTCCCGATCTCACTCTATCGACCAATTTGTCCCGCAAGGTTCGGCTCTCAGTCCATCCCTTTTTAACCTATATGTGCAGCCTCTCGCGGCAGTGGCCAGAGAATGGGACCTCACCCTGGTGTCATACGCCGATGACACACAGCTGGTAATCACCCTCACTGAGGCCCCCTCAACCTCTGCCAAGAGATTCAGGGATGGACTGGCTGCAGTCGCCCATTGGATGACGGGCAACTGCTTACAACTGAACGCAGGGAAAACTGAGGTGCTGCTCCTGGGCAAGAACCCCAGCTGTTGGAGCGATAAATGGTTCCCCTGCACAAAACTCTGCCGTGTCGGGGGTCGCTCCTTTAGAGTTTTAGGAGCAAAACTCTGGAAATCCCTTCCCCCGAACATCCGCCGCCTTGACAATCTATCCGCTTTCCGCAAGGCAATAAAAACTCACCTGTTCCCACTGCCTTAAACACTCGACCCCCCCCCCCTCTCAGTAGGTTATGCTATGGTTTCTCAGCGCCGGGAAGCCCCGTTGCTGGGGCAGCTGTCGCGCTCCAACAAACTCGTAACATAACATAACATAACTTCAACCACCCTGTTTGGACTTGCAGATATATTTCTGCAGTCTTCCTTCTCCTGGTAGACCCTCCACACATGTCTGGTACATTCTGGCACTACCTGGACAGTCACACCTACTGCGGCTTGACAGGCTCTTTCAGTCTCTTAGCAGGCAAGCTGGCTACCAGGTGCTTCAGGTCAGGAGTAAAGCTCTTACAGCAAGTAAATACTGCAGTTGCTGTACCCCTTCCTCTGGGAAGTTGGCTGTCTCACAGACATCAGTTCTGGCTGTTTTATAGCAGTCCTCAACATATGCTGAAGAATGCTCCCTTCCTTGATGAAAGGACTGGGAACTGGAGTAAGAACGATGCAGGTTGCTCTCGCTTGTACGCAGTCAAAGCAGATAATGAACATGGATTCTAAGTCTGCTGTCTCAGGACAGGTTTGGGCTGGTTCTTCTGTCAAGTGTCCTCTATAGGCTATTTGCCAGACAGAGCCTTTATGGAGAGTGACGGTCTTCAGAGCAGGGTAGTCTCCTGCCTGGAGTACTCACAACAGAAGCCCAAAGAGTCATACTGTTTCTGCAACTGGCTTTTCATGAGCCACACTAAACAGTGATCGGGACAAAAAGCTGGTTAAACCTAAAAGATCTCACTCACCCTGAACAACAAAGATTAGAGTCCCATCCAGAATACCTACCAAAGACCAGTACCAAAGGAAAAATAATCAGCAGCTCCACTCGGCAAGAGTTGCTTAAGTGATTTTTAAAGGAGCCATGTCACCTACCTCCATTTTCAGTAATGATAGCAATAATCTTCCACTGTCTGTGAAAACAAACTCACCTATTCTGTTCAAAGGCTAGGGCCTTCTAAAATAGGATCTGAAGGCCTCAATTAGTCTGGCTCACTCATGCACTTACTACATGCACTACACTAGCCACAAACACATACAATCTGCTTGAATGTTAATACTAGGATGTAGGTTACACATTAATGCAGAACTTTAAAGAACTTGGGGAGTCTACACAGATAGAAGGTCTGATCACAATTGTGGATTCACGAAACATATTATGCTGTCACCACCAATGTACATGCTAAACCCATGACTGTGGTGGTAATCCACTGTCAGCAAAATAAGAACACAATTTGTGTACCCCTCCAGGTCACAGGACAGTTGCAAGACTTCATTTGTGTCATGGACAGTAGTAGGCCTAAGCACATATGATATCAGCGTGAGACTAGAGCCAATATAAAAAATTTAGATATAAGTCAGAGTCACGCACTCAGAACATGACAACATAACTGCACACCCCACAGGGAACAATCTTAGTCCCGGAGCATGCTCAGGGATTAATAGGCCTATCCTAACGTCTTTTCCCTAGATATATGTTTACTTGACTCCTATAAGTATGCTATATTGTGAGTACTAAACAGGTGCATATTTGTGTATAATCATTGATGTAAATATACATTATTTCCGATCATTATCCATCTATACATAGTGCACACATACAAGAATAGCTCTTCTGCACCCTCTAAATATTGAGTAGCTTGTATGTCTTATTTTCTTCACAAAAATGATGAGTTAGTAGCAAGGAAAGCTGACTGTAGCCAGTAAAGTTAACGCTCCTTGAGACCTGGTACATACCTTCCTCAAGGGGGACCTGCCATTGTAGTGTAGTTCCTATTTCCCTTATAGGTTCTGCGCATTGGAATAACATACACGATAGGCTTGGCACAGGACTGAGGTTTGTATGCCCCTATTATGTATATTAAACTTAATTACTGTGTACCAGCTAGCTCAGAGGCCACTAGAAACTTCTTGAAGACAAGAAGGGAATAGCTTCTGGCAACCACATAACAAAAAACCCTGATCCCTCAGGATCGTGGAAACAATAGACTACTTTTCTTTCAGTCACCAATCTCCGAGAAGAACTTAGAAGAAACAGTCGGGTGTGTTTACAATAAAATTTATTGCAAAGTTGTTATTCTAGTACTGGTTATATGTGCTGCGACAACTGTTGGATAGTAGCAAAGAATTATGGCCAGCAGTGCAGTTAAATAAAAAGGCTTTGTATAGTTCTACCATTTTGCAATAGTAATGAACACATACATGAAATACAGAATGCATTAAGATAGAGACTATACACCTATGAGGCCTAACTACATGTACCTAAGTGTACCTAGCATGTGTGTAGGTCTTTAGAGAGCCAAGAATCCCCCTATGATTTAGTCTAACCCCATTACCTTAGTGGGACTTCATCCTGATCTCAAGCTGGACACCCACAGATGGGTGATGGACCTTTGCCAGCTGGAGCTGTAGCATGACGCAGGTTGCAGCGCCTCTGGCTTGGAAGTCTCGGTCTCCTCTGGTTTGCTTGGGCAAAGGGAGGTATATCTTTACCGGATAGGTGCCTCGGATTGACGCAAAGTTGGCCAGAGGAAGATGAGTTCTTGGAGAAAGTGTCTGTTTCCAAGAATTTGTGTTCTTGGAGAAAGGGCTTGTTTCCAAGAATTTGTTGTGACGTAGGGAAGTCACTGTTGGACATGGAGATTACGTATTTAGGATGGACCGTCTTCTGTGCCCAGAGCACACTGATCAGATAAGGGACAGCCTCTCTGTTGCTCGTTATTGTGAAAGGAGGGCTAATCTAGGCCAAAGGGCTTGCCTGTGTGAAAGGGCCTGCCTGTCTCTGTGACACGAAGGATTTGTGCCTCTGAGACAGAGTACCTATGTTAGGGCCTCAATTTCGTTTATAACACCCACTCCAATCTATGGGCAATCGTGAAAAACCCATTAAAAGCAAACTGTGACCAAAATAGGCATTTGCATATAATTGGTAGGTAGTTGCATGAGAGTGTTTTATGAGCTGAAAAAATAGCAGCTGTTAAAATATTTAAAATTACTATAGACTCTGTGGAGACAGGAAAAATCTATAGTGTCATTAAAAAAACAATATATATACTCTTTAGAATCAGTAGTTACTTATAAAAGTTTCTGTTTATAAAATAGAACTCTTATATGTTTTTCCTGAAGACCATGCTTTCTTTAGAAAAAGAAAAAAAAGTCAATTTAGAGGGAAAGCTTCCAAGCACTCGGTGAAAGTTGAAACAATAAGAGAAAAAATGGGTTTCAGGACATGTTTTGCGTAAATAGAGATAAAAAATGCTGGCTGGAAGTCACAACATACTCGTTGCTAGCTGCTGCAGTGAACAGACCTTTTTAATACCTTGCATAATCGTTGTGGGAGCACAGAAAGAATAGTGCTGCCAGTCGCTGGTTCTGAGGCAGTCGGTGCTGTATTCCATACCTTGGTGCTGTTTAAAGGAAGCAAAAGGCCCCACGATTTGCAAGGAATGCTTTGGTTTGATGGGAATACGCTTGGGACACAACCTAGCATGGGACTTCAGCAGACCCAGCCGTTAAATGCCACTGGCGTTTTCCTTTGGAAGTGTCAGCCAGATGATGACCACGCATTCTTCATTGCAAAAAACAGGCATAAGAGAACAGGTATGTTGCAGTCTTTTCAGACTGGCCTTTTAAATATTAGAAACCATGAGAATCATAGTTCCTGTTCGAGGTATTCAAAAAGAAAGAAAAGTATTTAAGAGCGCTATTTTGCAAAAAAGAAAAAATATTTCTTTCTAGATGATGTAAAATGAAAAATAAAAGTGCTGCACAAGCATGGTTTTCAGATTGCTCTAAGCATTGATTTTTTTTTTTTCAAAACCAGTTTTATTATGAGTTCAAGCAAAGTTCAGTACAGCCCTCCACAGTCAGGAGGAGACTGTCAGCAACAGATAGAGGGAGACACAGCATTAATACAGCATTGAGCCCAGCATTATAGATCGAAAAATATCAAACTACCCCACCCACCCAACCCCCAGAACGCCAACCAACCCCACCCGCAGCTACCCACCCCTTATCCCACCCTAACCCAGTGCACGTGATCACAGGTCTGCAACAGGAGAAAACCTACAAGGGTGGAGCCGGCCAGCAGCCTAGAGCGCGGGATCCACATCCAGCCGTAACGCATCATCAAGGTCTACGGGGGGGTCAAGGAGCAGGCCCCGGTAATCCGCCCACCGTTTCCAGATTTTGTAATGTTTGCGGGGACATCCCCGGGCTTCAAAAACAGGTCGCTCCAGTCCCATAAGGAAGTCCAGGCCCGCCTTCCAAGCCCCAAGTGGGGGGGCGCGCTCGCTCTTCCAGGCCTGCGCCAGGTCTCTCTTCGCTACCACTAGCCCCAGCAATAGCAAATGGCGTTTGTAAACATTGCCCCCAACGTTTTCCAGAACATGAAGAAGGCCCAGCCTAGGGGTACGGGGCAGGTCCCATCCCAACACCTCGGACAGGCAGTCCCAAACCCCGGCCCAGAATCGAGTCAGTCTCTCACAGGACCATACCGTATGGAAAAGGGTGCCCTCTTCACAACCACACCTCAGGCATTCCGGAGTCGCGATAAGGCCCGCCCGCCATAGACGGTGTCTAGTATAGTAAGCCCGGTGGAGGTATTTGAATTGGATGAAGCGGAGGCGGACGGCTATAGCTGCACCACGGGGAGATTCAAGGGCCTCGCGCCAATCGTCGTCATCCAAGGGACCAACATCGCCCTCCCAAGAGGCCTTCAGCGCCGAGAGCGACGAGGAACAGTGAGTGACCAGAGATCGGTAGATCTGTGAGACCTTCTTGTCACCCAGGTCTCCCATAAAAAGTTTTGCCTCGATGGGGCTAAAGTCTGGAAGCTGTTCCAGGCCCACCAGGCTAGGAGCAAGAGCGTGGCGAAGTTGGAGGTAGCGGAAGAACTGGGTCCTGGGCATGCTAAATTCAGAACTGAGGTCCTGAAAGGACTTTAGGGTAGTACCAGAAAGGACATGGCCGAGGGACGAGATCCCGATCGCATCCCAGCCGTCAAATCCGGACAGAGACGCCAACGCTGGCAACAGGCCATTACGCCACAACGGGGTTTCAGCCGTGAGCCGCCCCCACCAGCCCACCCGGTGCAGGGCCCGCCGCCAGACCGCGAAAACCACCTGAGTGACCTGTGGAAGCAGCCGCCTCCGCCTGGCCGAGTACAGCAAGGTGTGAAGGGAGGCGCCACCCATCAGAGAATGCTCGAGAGCATAAGCCGGATCACTACGGTCTCCATACCACCACTCGTTAAGCACAAGGAGATGGGAGGCCTGATAGTAAGATAGAATATCCGCCGCCGCCAGACCGCCGCAGTAGGTAGAGAGGAAGCATGTGCGCAGCGCCACCCTGGCGGCACCCCCCGCCCACAGAAACCGGCCCAGCACAGAGTTAACAGTACGGAACCACTGCGGGTCAATCTGGAAGGGATGATTCTGTAGCTGGTAAAGGAGATGGGGCAAAGCTACCATCTTGAAGATGGCCGACCGGCCGTAGATATTAAGAGGCATGCGCGTCCAAGTCTTGACGTCCAGTTGGACCCGATCCCACACTGGCAAGACGTTCCGGTCCCACGCCACTGTGGGCGAAGCAGAGAGGAAGACACCCAGGTACTTCACACCCTCCACAGCCATCTGAAGGGATGCAGCCCAAGGGCACGCCACCGCGACATCCCCCAGCACCCACAAGGTCGACTTGCTCGGGTTAAGGTAGAGCCCCGACGCCCGACCAAAGTCCTGCATCAATTCTAAGACACGAGGACCCGTACGCTGCAGGTCTGTCATGAAAAATAGCACATCATCCGCATATAAAGCTATACGGTCCGAATGATCCGCACCCCAGACGAAGCCACGGTAGAGCTCATCGCGGCGCACCCTGGCAGCCAGCGGCTCCATGGCCAGCGCGAAAAGGTAAGGGGAGAGCGGACACCCTTGGCGCGTGCCCCTGGAAACCGGAAAACGAGCGGACGCCGTCCCCGAGATACGCACTGAGGCTGTGATCTCGGTGTAAAGCAGCCTGACATAGGAGAGGAAGGTCGGGCCCAGGTTCAGCAGCGGCAACAGGGCAAAAAGAAACGTCCAGCTGACCGAATCGAAAGCACTATCGATATCAGCCAGTAGGAGTGCCGCCGGATCCTCCGAGGACTCAACGGCCTGTATCGCAGCCTGCGCCCGCCGTATATTGTGTCTCGTAGCCCGGCGCGGCATAAAACCCGCTTGGTCCGGGTGGACGAGGGCCGAGATGTGTGGAAGTAAGCGGTTCGCCAGCGCCTTGGCCAGAAGCTTGGCCTCGAAGTTAATGAGGGATATGGGACGATAAGATTCATGGCGATCAGGGGGCCTACCCGGTTTCAGAAACACTACGATTTCGGCATGGCGCCAATCCGGTGGGAGGCGGCCATGTTCTCGTGCCTGTTCCAGGGCCCGCAAGTATTGCGGCCCGAGCTGCAGATGGAACTTCTTATAGAATTCGCTGGGGAATCCGCTCGGCCCCGGCGCTTTGCCCACATTCAGCTGACCCAGCGCGTCACCCAGCTCCTCAGCCGTCAGGGGAAGGTCCAGGGCATCGCGCACCTCATCGGACACAGCAGAAGGGGGAACTAACGCAATATAATCTGCGATACTGGCGGGGGAGAGGGTCTCACGAGAGGCATATTGGTGCCCATAATAGCGCGCAAAACTCGTTGCAAGAGTTGCCGGGTCTGTGATCGTCACTCCTGCACCATCAACAAGGCCCGGCAGTGTTAGGGGCTGCAGGTTCTGTTGGCACAACCTATGGAGCATAGTGCAAGACTTGTCACCCCACTGATAAACCCGGCTACGGGTGGCCAACCACGCCTGGCGAGCCTCGTCCAAGAGAACCGAGGAATAAGACTGTTGTGCCTGCAGGAGTAGCCGCAGTGCCACATCATCGGGTGCCTCGCTGTGCCTAGCCTCAAGCTCCTCCACCCGCTCCGCAGCCGCAGCAATGCTACCCAGCCGAGTCCGGCGAGCAGATGCACACCAAGCGAGATCAATTCCACGCAGAGTGGGCTTCATAGCCTCCCAGACGGTCACTGCATCCATCCCCTCGGTAAGGTTGTCCTGCCAATAATGGGCAATCGCGCTACGTAGATGTTGGGAATAGTCAGGGCGCTGCAGATGCCACGTGGACATCCGCCATCTGAAGGGGGGACGCGCTCTGCACAAGTCAAATTGAACTGCCACCGGGGAGTGGTCAGAGAGTCCGCGGGGCCGAATCGCTGCCCCCCTCACTCTGTCAAGATAGGCCCTCGGAACAAACACACAATCTAAGCGCGAAAGGGAGCCATGGACAGCCGAAACATATGTGTATTCCCGCCGCTCCGCATGCAAATGTCTCCACACATCTACCCAACCCATACCATCAACCATAGCTCCTAATCGTGTAGGTGAGGACACCAATGCCACTCCAGGCCTCCTCTGCCGGTCCAAAGCCACATCCAACACATCGTTCCAGTCGCCACCAATCACAGCCATGGAGTGGGGGAGTTCAGTCCATAGGGCGAATAGTCGTTCCGCCAAGGCCCATTGCAAAGGGGGGGGGGGCATACACACAGCCAAACACAACAGGTTCTGCACCAACCTTCCCCTGAACAAATACAAAGCGGCCCTGGGGGTCAAGCCATTGACGCTCATGAACGTACGCCAGCCGTCTATGAATAAGAATGGCCGCTCCCCTGGAGCCCCTAGCAAACCCGGCATGGAACACCTGATGAAAGCCAAAGCGTTGTAGACTCAGGGCCCTTGTACCTAGCATGTGTGTCTCCTGAAGAAGGAGTACATCCGCCATGTCTCTCTTAGCCCAGCGGAGCACCGCCCCCCGCTTGATCTTGTCCAATAGACCCCGTACATTCCAGCTAAGGACACGCATGGAAGCGCCAGAGGGCGCTGAGTGAGGAACATTAGCCATTATCACAATGCATCCAGCCCCCCAATCCCCGACACCCGGCCCATGCCCCAGACCCCACCGTTGCAAAATTCACAAAGATCACGTGCACCCCAGACAACAGAACCCCAAACCCCACAATCTCCCAGAAGCAGACCCCTGCACCTAACCACCCAACACCCCAAAACCCCCTCCCCCCACCCCAATACCTCAAAAAACAATGAAGCATCTGTCGCGGCATACAGTACTTTAGGCCCAAAACGTGGTGCCAAAAGTTAGACATGCCAATGGATCCCAAACAACCCCCCTAAACCAGGCACACTCCCAGAACCACCCCCCAGTCCCAGAAGGAGGAGGCAGCCCATAGTACGTGCCCCGAACCCCAACAAACATACGGCAGAATCATAAGCATAGCACCACAGGAAAGCATCAGACCGGAAAGGCCCTAGCATTCGCCAAAGAGGAAGTCAATACTGCACCAGCCAACGTCTGTCCCACCGTCCACAGCTCAGCATCTGCAATATGTAGGCGCACATAAAAGACATCCAGCAGACAGGTCCAGTGAACGGTGATCAGGAGCCTTTATCAGATTGATCCGTATCGGGCTGTGTGTCCCCCAAGAGGGGGTCCCGGGACAGGGACCTCCGCCGGGAGCGGGACTTGCGGTGACGTTTCCCCTTGCCTGATGGGTTGCCCCGGTCCTGTGACGAGCCACGCGACGACCCAGAGTGCAGCCCTGGTTGGGCATGTGGTCGAATTCTGACTGCCTCATCGGTCCAGTTGAAGACGACCTCCGGCGTATCGAAAAAGAGGGTCTTGGAGTTGAAGATCACCCGCAGGCGGGCCGGGTAGAGCAGCGAGTACTGGATTTTCAGGCCACGCAGCTTGGCCTTGGCTGCCAGGAAGGAGTGCCTCTGCTGGTGGACCAGTTTGGTATAGTCCGGGAATATCATAATTTTGTGATTGTCATAGAGCAGGGTGTCCTTAAGCCGTGCTTCCCGGAGGATGACGTCCCTGTCGTGGAAGTTGAGGAGCCTGGCGATGATCGGGCGAGGCCGCTCCCCAGCCGGCGGCTTCTGAGTCAAGGCACGGTGTGCACGCTCCACCACGAAGCATCGCGACAGGGAATCCGGGGGTAGCCAGCTCTCCAGCCACCGAGACAGAAAAGCGTCCATGGGCCCATTCTCGCAGTCCTCCGGAAAGCCAACAAAGCGCAGGTTGTTCCGCCTCGCCCGCCCTTCAGCATCTTCCACCCGAAGCACCAGGCCCTGTTGAGTCTGTTCCAGGTCGGTAACCCTCTTCTTAAGGGCACCAACATCTCCTTCCACTGCCGTGACCTTGGTCTCAGTTTCAGTAATGCGAGCGACCGCATTACGAAGATCTTGACGCAGCAGCATCACATCGGCACCCACCGCGCCAATCTTCGCATCCAGCATGTCGCGGGACTGTGTAATGGCCGTCAGCAACGCTGCGTTGTCCGGCCCAGCAGTTTGACCCCCACCAGCCGCACCTGCTCCACCACCTGGGCCGGTGAATTTATCAATGGGTCCAGTCTTAGTGGCGGCCGAGCCCCTAGTCATGGCTGCCGCCGAGACGGCAGATCAGTGTCACGCACCTGTATCGAGGCTAAGCATTGATTTTTACAAAGGAAACTTTCGTTTCACTACTGTCAGTGTTGGGGCTTTTTAAAAAAAAGCACAGCTTCCCTACACTGTAGGATTTCACGACCTCTGGATGTTATCTGTATATAACGTAGGCCTGGCCTATGTATACTGAGTCCCATGGTGACGTTCAGGAATCATTATTGTGACAGGTATTTGTGTCACAAAGACAAACCACCCATCCTTTCCTAACTGGGTCTGTCCTGTTGTGTTGTAAATGGCATCTAATGTTGCCCCTGCTGATGTGTCTCAACTATCCCACCCCCGTGCAATGGTGTTTGGTGGTGTTTGGCAACGTTCCTACTGGTGTTTAAACAACCACATTTCTAGATGCATTTCAATTCTGTAGGAGTTGATCACCTTAATGAAGGTAACAGGTATACAGCGTTGCCATATGAATAAATCGCTAACATTTCATGATCTGAAAATGTAGCAATTATTCCTAAAACAGCATATTATACACTGTATCAGTAACCCAATTTTCAGAAAAATGTACTGAAGATAATGACATCACTGAATGCATTATAAAAATAAATGAAAATGAATGAAAGTTCAAAATACATTAATCAGAATTAAAAACTGGATGATTAAGTACATCATTTAGAATACAAAGGTTTGTTCAGGTCGAATACATTTATAAGTCTCTTTTGCATTTGAATTGAAAATGGACGTGGCTTCAGTTTTATGTTGATCCTGTGTTGTAGAAAGTGTCCACTGAGAGTCATACTAAAAGCTAGCTCTAAGCAAAGCCAGAACAGAAAAAGATGAACCCAGAAATACCCCATAGTTCTACTCATGGTAAAGCCAGGTCTGTATCTTTTGGAAAGGGAAAGGTTCAAAAGTTTGTACTTGCATGTTCGTTAGTTTTTTTGGGCTGGCTGTCGCTTCCTGTTCACGTGGAGCCATGGAAAACGTATCACAGTTAATGAAATAGCCAGTAGCTGTAAGATCAATTGTTGAAATTGTATCGTATTTAGTTGAAGTTATTTCTGGTGTTTTCGTTGAAAAACTTGGAAATGTTGAAGTTAATAGTTGATGTCTTTTGCTGAAAAAACGTTCAGATGTAGATGTTATTATTTGATGTTTTTGTTGAAAAACTTTGAAGCTTTTATTATTTGATGCTTTGTTGAAAAACTTTGAAGCTTTTAGTATTTGATGCTTTTGTTGAAAAACGTTGAAGCATTTTTTATTTGATGTTTTTGTTGAAAAAACGTAGAAGCTTTTATTAATAGATGCTTTTGTTGAAAAAACGTTGGTGTACACATTTGTTTTTGGCCAAATTGAGTGTTGTCGTGACTCTTATTTTGAATTTGAAAGGTTGGTTCCAGGAGAACTGGTTCCATTGCATTGTTGAGCAGTCCCCCACTCCATGGATTTGATTTCTCAAACCTGAAGAGCCTTTCAGTTTGAATTTCTTGAATAGTAGTGAGAGGGACGTCTACTATTGTGGAATACACAAGGCCTACTGCTCAGTATTGGCCACATAGGTTTTGGTTGATTCCTTTATTTGAAATGAATCTGGTGCTTTTATCACGGCAGGATGCGGCAAAAGTACAGTTCTTGTTCCTTTCACTTTCAGGACTGGCACATGTATTTCGGAATGAGGGCCCAAATTCCTTTGTGTCCGCGATCTTTTTCTCTCTCTGCCCAGATCCATGACTTTTGGGATTCAGACAGGACTTGCCGTGATTACCTCGACTTCCCAGGGCCGGCCTGTTTCACTTTGACAGAATCTTTGTTTGGTTCTTTGTTTCCTTTAGTTCCTGTAAAACAGCCAAACGATCGTAGATAAAGAATGGTTTTCATCCGCCACTGTGCCTTCACATGTATGATCAGGTTTCCACATTTGTAAATGGGGTGACACCTCCTGGAGAGCTTCTTGGCTGAGTGTGTATTGCCCCCTGAATCCATATAAGTGTTTGACCCCACTAATGCCCCGCGTAATACCCTAGCTTTTTACATGAGTTTACATGAGTCCCCTCTCATCCATCGCGCCACAACACAACCTCAACATCATCTCCAACGCAGACGACACCCAGCTGATCCTCTCCCTCACCAAAGACCCAAACACCGCCAAAACCAATCTACACGAAGGAATGAAAGAAGTAGCCGAATGGATGAAGAACAGCCGTTTAAAACTAAACTCAGACAAAACTGAAGTCCTCATCTTAGGATCATCCCCCTCTGCCTAGGACGACTCATGGTGGCCACCATCCCTGGGTACAGCACCCATACCTACAGATCACGCACGTCACCTGGGCTTCATCCTAGACTCCTCTCTCTCGATGACCAGACAAGTCAACGCCGTCTCATCTTCATGCTTCAACATCCTACGCATGCTCCAAAAAATCTTCTGTTGGATCCCCACCGAAACAAGAAAGACAGTCACCCACGCACTGGTCACTAGCCGACTGGACTATGGAAATACCCTTTACGCCGGAACCACAGCCAAACTTCAGAAAAAACTCCAACGCATCCAAAACGCATCGGCCAGACTCATACTGGACATCCCTTGTCAAGCTCACATTTCCGGTCACCTGAAAGACCTCCACTGGCTCCCCGTCAACAAGAGAATAACGTTCCGTCTCCTCACCCACGCACACAAGGCCCTCTACGACCTGGGACCCGAATGCCTCAACACGCGACTGTCCTTCTACACACCCACCTGCCAACTACGATCATCCAATCAAGCCCTCACCGCAATTACGCGCATCCATAGATCCACCATGGGAGGAAGATCCTTCTCCTACTTAGCGGCCAAAACCTGGAATTCTCTCCCCACTCACCTCCGCCTTACACAGAACCACCTCTCCTTCAGAAAGCAGCTAAAAACCTGGCTATTCGACAAGTAATGCACCCGCCCTCCCCCAAGCGCCTTGAGACCCTCTGGGTGAGTAGTGCGCTATACAAATTTCTGAACTTAAACTTGAACTAGCTGTTAAGGATTGCTCTATGCCCCAGTCCTTCCTCTCCTCTACCTTAATTCCCTCAGGATGGCGTTGGAGAGGACTACCACAATACTACGTCCATCCCTTCCTTGGCCTCTTTTTTTTTTTTTTTTTTTTTAAATATATTTTTATTGCAGGAATTAGTAAATAGTTACAAAATCGACCAGCATTATATCACAAGCAATATCAGCGAAATACAACCCTCTGTCCCCGCACCGTAAGTTCCGTGCACAGCCATCCGGCCCACAACCCTGGGGTCGGGCGGCGAAATTCAATGGGGGCTCAGAAGGATGTCAGAGCTGGTCCGGATGATCCACTGTCCGTCATCTGCTTTTCCAAACAAGCCTATAAACCCAAAAGAAAAACCCCCACCCTCAAAATACTACTAACCAAAGTAAACCCCACCCAACCCCGCCATCAGCGCCTGGGAACAACCGCAACAGGATCTGCTATGGGACCCACGGGGAAAGCAACAGGACTAATAGTGCAAATGTTTAACGGGACTCGGGGCGAGTCGCTTCTTCACCTTCAGAGTCGCTGGGGGCGCAATAATCCCTGAGGGCCTGCACTAACATTTCCCACTCCAACGCTGCCTCCTGCGCCTTCTCATTACGCTGCCTCCAAGCCAGTTGGTATCTCAGTGTGCTCTCCCCCGCCGCCCACTTCAAGAGCTCGCTGTGCCATCGGCTTCCTGTCGGACCAACTCGAGCCTTCCAGTTCCTGGTCACCTCTCGCTTAGCAAGGAGGAGCCCTAGGTTGATAAATTTGCTGGAAATTTTATTCTTGGGGGTATGAGGGAACCAGTGTAGGAGTCCCACCGCCGCATCAAATGATAAGGATCTCCCGTCACCTCCTCCAGGGTCTTCCCCACTTCCACCCAGTAGGATGATAATCCCGGGCAGGCCCATAACATGTGGAGGAGGTCCGCCTCCTGAGCTGGGCACCTAGGGCAATCCGCCGAATTCGTGGCAAAATATCGCTTAATTTTCACTGGGGTCAGATATGCTCTATGGAGAACGTAATAGTGGACCAGCTGAAAACGGGCGTGGCGTGTGCCCTTCCAGGCTCGCCGCACCAACTGGGACCAGGTCGTCTCCGGGATCTCCCTGCCAATGTCCTCCTCCCAGCGGTTTCTCAAAGTAGTGAGAGGAGCCAACCCTTCGTTGATCAATCTACCGTAAAGGCAAGTGACCGCCTTCACCGTGCCCGCAGACATCATCACGTATTGGCACACCGGAGATAAGGCGGGTTCCTCCTGCCCGCTCTTCCAGTGTGCCTGGATCGCTCGGACAATGGCCGAGTGCAACAGAAAGTCACCACGGGGATCTCGAAGCGGTCAATAAGATCCTGGAAGGGCAAGAGCGCCCCGTCCTCATACAGATCCCCAACTAGCTGTAAGCCGGCGTCCTCCCAGGCCGCCAATCGCGACCAATCGCCTCCATGGGGGAGGGCCGTCAGCATCCCCAAAGGTATTTCGGGCGCATACGGCGTTCTCAGATGGCCTCGGGCGTGAGCCCGATTCCAACACAGGCGGACGGTCCGCTCCTCCAGCGACAAATCCCGCAGGGCCAAACGTTGTCGCAGCGCTATGAAGGAGAGAACATGCCTGGCCATGCCCGTCCCCCGTCTGTCTTCCGGGCCCCGGAATTCCCGGGCGATCTCCTGGGTGAAGGTCTGGAGCTGCGCCGCCAGATAATACTTTTCAAAGTCCGGCACCGCAAGCCCCCCCTCATCTTTCGGCCTCATCAGGGTCTTGAGGGCCACCCGACGGCGGCCCGAGCCCCAGAGGAATCCGACCACCATAGATCGTAATAGTGGAAACGTGGCCGGTGGGACCCAGATCGGTAGTGTCCGGAAATAATATAATAGCCGGGGAAGCGCCACCATTTTAAGCAGAGCGATCCGTCCCGCCACCGAGAGCGGCAGCGTGGCCCAGAAGTCCATGCAGCCTCGAAGTGCTCGAGTGCTGCGGGCAATGTTCCCATCCAGGAGGTCGGACGGGTCGTGATAGACGAATACCCCCAGGTACTTAAAGCAGTCGGGTTCCCATCTAATCTCCCTACTTAAAGTAGGGGCGGGGGCACCCTTACGAATCGGGAAAAGACAGGTCTTGGACCAATTCACCCGGAGGCCCGAAACCTCCCCAAACTCCGTGAGCGCCGTCGCCGCTCCATGTAAAGCGTCGAGCGGGTCCTCCAGGAAGAGCAACAGATCGTCTGCATACAGCGAAACGTAGTGCGGGCCCGAAGGCGTCCACAGGCCCATATAGTGGGCTCCCGATCGAAGATGCAGCGCGAGTGGTTCCACCGCCAGCGCAAAGAGAAGTGGGGACAACGAACACCCCTGCCTCGTGCCTCGTTCTACCGGATATTGTGAGGAAATCAGTGGTCCCGCCCGGACCCTGGCCGATGCAGAGGCATAGAGAACCGCGGTCCATCTGATGAAGCCCTCACCGAGGCCGAATCTCCGCAGCACCGTGCAAAGGTAGTCCCACTCCAGGCTATCAAAAGCCTTCTCTAGGTCCACCGATAAGACAACCGGGGACGGGGCATCCACAAACGGTTCCCCTAACAAGCGGAACAACCTGCAAATGTTCATAGTCGTGTTACGCCTTGGGATAAAACCTGCTTGGTCCTCATGCACCAGGGAACTCATGTGTCCCAGCAGCCTCGAGGCCAAGATACTGCTCAGTATTTTATAGTCCACCGTCAGCATCGATAAGGGACGGTAAGACCCCGGGTCGGACGAGTCCCTTCCTGGTTTGAGGAGAGGAACCACCAACGCCTCACACATCGAGCTCGGGAGCCGCCCCAGCCTCTTCGCCTCTCTGTAGACCACCAATAACCTAGGGGCTAGGAGGTCAGCATAAGCCGCATAAAACTCCACGGGCAGGCCGTCCAGGCCCGGGGTCTTATTTCTCGCCATCCGTTTAATGGCACCGCAGATCTCCCCCAATTCTATGTCGGACCCCAGGGCTTTCGCCACTTCTTGCTCCACTGTTCGCAGCTCCAGTGGGCGTAGATAATTATCGAGCCGGTCAGGGTCTCGGGCGGAGCGACTGCGGTACAAACGTTCGTAATAATGCCGGAAGCAGCTGAGAATCTCCGATTGAGTGTATACTTCGGTTCCGTCTGCCTTACGCATACTTGTCGTCAATGAGGACTGACGCGTAGGGTTGGCCAGCCATGCCAGCAACGCGCTCGATCTGTCCCCCTCCGCGATGGACCGGACCGTATAGGCCTTGTAGTCAAAACAGCGAAGCCGTTCGACCTCCGCCGCCACCTTCTCCCTCGCCTCCGCCGTGTGTACCTGTAATTCCGGGCGCCCGGGGCGGCGAATTTCCAGCTCGCGGAGTTTCCGGTCCGCTGCATCTAGGTCAGCTAGGATAACTCGCCTCATGCCCACCTTTTTAGAAATGCAGTAACCCCTCACCACTATCTTAAAAGCGTCCCACTCTAACGCTCTCGTACTCGCGGTGCCGCCGTTGGACGCAAAATATTCCGATACCTTATCCCCCAGGTCCGCCCTGAAAACACTGTCCTCAAGAATCTTGGGTCGTAACTTCCAGGCGGGCACCGCCGGCGCCCCGGGGAACCAGCGAAGGTCCAGCAGGAGGGGGTTATGGTCTGAAATGGTTCTGGACAAGTACTCAGATCGGACCGCTGCCGAAACCAGTTCGGGCGAGCCAAGAAATCCATCCAGTCTGACATGCAACTCATGGAGGCTCGAGAAGTATGAATAGTCCCTAGATGTGGGGTGGTGCGCCCTCCAGATATCCGTCAGACCCCAGTGTGTCTGCCAATCCTTACGACCCTTTGCCGTGCGACGAACCGGAGAATCGGGAAGGGGTGGATGTGAGCGGTCAGTGTCTACGTCCACTACTGAGTTGAAATCTCCCCCGAGCAAAAGGGGCCCGGAGAAGAAGTGGGCCAACGAGCCCGATAACCTGGAAAGGAATGCAGTCTGGTCTATATTAGGAGCGTACACACAGCAAACGTTCAAGTCCCTCCCTCCTAAAGTGCCCGAAATGGCCACGTAACGCCCCTCTGGATCTATCACTGTTTTCGTGACCTGGAAGGGGACCCCAGCTCTAACCCATATTAGCGCCCCTCTGGCATACGCGGAGTACGATGTGTAAAAGACCTGCCCCCTCCATCTACACTGTAGCGCCGCCCCTTCCGCCCTGTTCAGATGAGTTTCCTGCAGCAGCGCCATTTGCACTCCCCTACGCACTAAATAAGCGTGGACTTTGTGGCTCCTGGACATAGTATGAAGCCCCCTCACGTTCCAAGTAACACATTTCAAGTTAGCAACATCAGCCATTGTCCCACATTGTTCTCGCACAGTCTCCCCATCCGGGTCCCCACAAAAAAAGGACATCATTCATCCCAGCTCTGATGGCGGCCATTTTCCCCAACCAAAACCAAACAACCCAAGAACGAACCAAACCCCCACCCATCCTCCCCAGAACAGGACCCAAACAGCACCATCCAGATCCCATCCAAACCTTGCCCACCAACAACCCAATAATCCCTACTAATCCTGCGGTCGCCACCGTAGGAAGGCCTTAAGGGCCAGGTGCGGGCCGGGCGGAGGCAGTGGGCCCTCGACGCTCAGGCTACCAGGACTAAAACAAGCCCAAAACAGTACCCAAGACCCTCGGGGCAAAAACAGGGGCACCCCACCCTCCCCACCCTCGTTGTCAGCATCAATTGACGGCAACCGCCTCCCCCCTGCCGGGCCCCCTCCCAAAATGAGGTAGCTCACCCCGTTACCCCTGTCCATCCAGAAGGTCTTCCATCGATTTCGGTGTGATCACCGGTGTATGGGCGCTATCAGTCACTGAGTCCTCGGAGTCCGATGGTGCCCCCTCGTCACCCGGGTCTGCTTCCTCTTCAATGGCATCGTCTCGTGCGCCAGAAAACTCAGACAACACCTCCAGCACTCCCCTCCGCTCCGTCGACATCTCTGCAGTTGAGGGCCCCCCCGAGCGGCCGCGGCGATTCCTAATCCTCCTGGATCGCCGTCTCTGTTCCGGCTCCTCCGCCTGTTGGGATGAGGAGCCGAAGCCATCTTTCCCTGCTCTGTAAAGCTCGAGCCAGGCACAGACATCCTCCGGGGTGTCGAAGAATTGAGTCTTGTCATCGACAATGATGCGGAGCCTTGCAGGATAGAGGAGCGAGTACTGGATGCCCTCGCTCCTGAGCTCGCGCTTGACCGCCAGGAAGGAGAACCGCCTGCGTTGAGTTTCGTAGGTGTAATCCGGGAAGATGTTCACCTGACTGTTCGCCACTTTGAATGGACCATTATGTCTGGCGGCATTGAGGATTTAGTCTCTGTCCTGAAAGTGCAATAACCGCGCCACCACAGGTCTTGGGGCACGTCCCTGCTGCGGTGGCCGCGCCGGGACTCTGTGGGCACGCTCCAAGGTGTAGAAGGAGGATAGCCCCTCTGGGGCTACCGTGTCATCGAGCCAGGCCTCCAAGTATGCCACCATGTCGCCATCCTCGATCTTTTCCGGAAGGCCCACCACACGGATGTTGTTCCTCCTGTTGCGGCCTTCCGCATCTTCCGCTCTCTGCTCTAGGGTCGCAATCCGGGATAAGGCATCCTTCATAGTCGCAGCCAAGGTTCGCTGCGCCGGCTCCAAGGTTTTCACCGAGCTCTCCACTTCCTTGACCCGGTCCGAAAGTTTGCCGTGGTCCGCTCTAAGGAGACCTAGGCTCGTCGCCACCTGGGCAATGTCCTGTTGGAGGGCCGATCGCGTGGTCGCTATCGCCTCCAGGACGCGGTCGAACTGCTGTTGCATCGATGCACCACCAGAACTCTTTGGGTCCCCATGTTCCTCTTTGTCCTGGGTCTCCGAGTCTGAGGCGGTTGGGGTAGTCCCCTTGGCTCCTCTAGGTTTCCCCATGTCGCCGGGGGCACTCCGTGATGGTCCAGGAGCAGGCGTCTCCGGGCGCAGATGCCGACCACGACCCTCCCGGTTACTGGACCTCAAATCGAGTATCGGAGACCTCCTTCTCCAGGGCCTGTGGGAACTTCTCCGCTTCGGCTCGCGCCACCACCACGGCGTCCGAGGGCACCGATGAGGGGGCGGAGACAACCGCCGCCAGGTCGGGCAGGCCCGCACAGCCGCTAAAGTCCCGGGGTGAGGGTCACCAACTCCACCGGACGATTTGTGGCGCCAGAGTGTTGCGCCTCCCATGGAAGTGGACTGGCCAGGAAAATGTAGCTAGGTGCGGCGTCGCGAGTGGGGCCACCGCCTGGTTCACCAGACGTCCGCTCACGGGATCCACTATAACGTGGGCATCCGCCCAGTCACCCAACCGAGTGCATTCTCGTTGTAGAACGTCCGATCTGACCGATATCTAGTGCACAGATCAGCAGGGGATGGCAAAGCTGGGGGCGAGACGCTGCCGGCGACGCTCCTCCAATTCAATGGATCCCGCCAGGGGGACAATGAAGTCCGGGCGCCATGTTGGGTCGCACTCCGCAACTCCGCAAACTTCGGTTTTACGCCGGATCACCACTCGTCCGAGCCACACCAAGGGCCCCGGCAGGTCTTCGTCGGTCCGTTCAGCAGAATGCGGGGTCTGGGGTGCCCCGCAGCCTCCGATTTTCAGGATAATCACGGGCTCAGTCCCGGAGCCGAGCTCTCAGGCGACCATCGCCATCGGCGCCCAAGCCACGCCCTATCCCTTCCTTGGCCTCTTAGTAGGCTTGAGAGCTAAGTGCAGGGCCACAGTCAGGTTGTAACGTTGATTGCGTTTCTCCTGTTGTGGACAGTTTTGAGCGTCAGCCAAGCGTTGAGACCATACTTATAGGAAACTTGAGCAAGGACCCACTGCCACTAAGATATATTTTTATTTATTTTTATATGTTTATATATATTTTTGGGCTGCAGTGGTCCTTTACATGACACGATCAAAAGGACAGTCTGATGCTGTCTAGCAATGGGACCTGCGTGGGTGTTGTGATGGTGTAGCCTGGCATTCGTTTGCAGATGTTGCAGTTCAAGACAAAGCCAATAGTCTGACTTCTGATCCCAGGCCACCAATAGCACTGTTGCAATGAAGAAATAGTAGCTATTACCCCTGAATGCGCGTAGCCCAAGCCCTTGTGTGCTTTAAATGATTAATTCCTGCCTACTATCCATATTTGGAAATACTCTATACCCCACTCCAGGAATATGAGCATATGGAATTTTGTTTGCATCTAACTTGTAGGAGTATTTGAGTGGAAATTTCTTAGGCACTACTGCGCTGCTTTTGCGTGAAGCAATTACAGCACCATATTCTAACCATCTATTCTCGTTGTTGTACGAGTGTGCGCAGCTATGGAAGCTGTGTGAACAGCCCACCTTTGTGGCTTCAACAGCCACTGAATTCCCTTCAAGGTGCACGCCATCACGTTGATGACTCAGCGTGTTAATCGTGTGAGTTTTTGGTAGGTCGTTTTTCAACTCCACTACCTGTTCCCATAATTTTTGTGTTTAATTGTGCCACCTTGTTTCATTTTTAAACCAATTTTGTTTCCAATGGTGTAAATATTTATTATATCATTGCACACAGTAAAAGGAATCACACACAATGAGTGTGGGGAATTCTCGATCCGTGTTTAAAGGTGCAAGTATCAGGGCTTTTAAAGCTGCCAACCAAGCTGTGCTATTACCTAGAGGTAGTTTTTTTGGTGCAATGAGGACGGAACTTGCCATCCAGCATCTGATCTTTAACAAAGGCGGCCGGTGGGGCAGACCCATCAGTGTAAATTAAAATTCATACTGATCTAGAGGCGAGATTTAATTTGGTAGATGGTGTTCTTTTTCATATTGCAGGAATGCCTGTGTTTTTAAACTTGGATCAGGTCTGCATTCAAAGTCTGATGCAGCAGAGGATATAGCCCTTGTATCCATTCTGGATTTAAGGCTTTGGCATTAGGAATGCTAGGCCCGGTACTGGGGTGACGACAATATTGCCTCTTCCCCTTAGCCAGTTCTCTTTCTTTTGCTACAGCAGTCTGAATGGTTGTCAGAATTTTTTATTCTGTTGAATTAAAACTCATTTCTGTGTTTGTGTACAGATGAGAATCATATATGATTGGTACAGTTTTACCTTTATTAAAAGGTAAATTAAGTGTACCCACATTGACCCAAAATGATACTGAGTACCAAGTGGTGCAAGTTTACACGTTTGTGCATGTGTTTGGAAGCAATAATATCGTCCTGGAGTGAACAAAGAATATTGGTTATGTAAACATTGGTTATGGGTGTGCTATATTAAACCGCACTATCTTCAAAAGTAATGCCAGTTGTACTGAAATAGTTAGATCATATATATGGCAACCAAGGCCTGGGTGCTTAAAGGTATATGACACCTACCCACCAAAGTGTCAGTTTGTCCTAGGATTCAGCCGAATCCAGGACACATATAAGACAATATACTACCCAAGCTACACCAATATCTGTATAGTTATGTGGAGGGGCGCATAGATATCTTTACACACACATCACTTTTTTTACAGCACCCTATATCCACATAGTCCATAGAAATTCTCATTAACACCAGAAATAGTCCAATCAAAGCCTCTGTCTTGAAGTCTTTAATTTCCACAAATTCGTGATATTCCAAGTTACAGCCGATGCGCGTTTCGCCCTCTGGGCTTTCTCAAGGCTGCAATACAGATATTCATACATGTCCATCAGACATTGTACAGGTCATTTTGGTACATGTCACTACATATTCGCATGCAAAATCCCTTGTGAAGGATAAATTGTGTTTATGCGATATGAAAATCATTGTCCTAGACATAACACCCTAGTGAACAGTGTCTCCCAGAGACCGACTGTTTATGTTGGCAGAAAGGAAAAAGGAAATGTAAAAACAGGCCATGCTTGGAGTTTTCATAAAATTCTCTTATTCCAGTGATTTGTGAGTGTTAACCTGTATAAAAAGTCACTTCACCTTAACCATCACCTAGTGCGCGGTGCATATGCACCATTTCTTAATTATTCTCACCTTATTTGAATTAGAAAGGGCTGGACGAGATGGAAAAGATTTCCTTTGCTGAAATGTCCCTTGGGTTTGTATAGTCTTTCAATGCGCATATGTAGGAGGGTACATTCACTAATATGTGAGGAAAGTTCGGGCTTCACTAATATATTTGTCCAATTCTGTAAAGAATGACAATGCCCATATTTTTTAGTTCACTTAATTCACCATAAGCCATAAGTATATACAGAATATTCATTTACTTCTTAAAAGCACTCTGAGAATTAAGAACTGTCTCAGTATTCAAGCATAATTTACCAATAAATCGCTTGTTTAATATACATTGGGACAACATATTTACTATTACACATAGTGAAAAAATCATTAAAAGAAAAACGTTTATAAAAGCCATGGCCTTACCAGAAAATAGTTTATCTTCATATCACATAAAGGAATTCATTAGAGTTGCCACTCCATGTTCATCAATTAGGCCAAGATTCCGATAGGATTATGATATATCCCGAGTATTCCCGACTAGTTGTGAAGAAGTCAGCATAAAACAGTCCCCGGAGCAGGAAGGAAAGAAAATACGGGGAGACATATTAGTCCCAAAATATCACATTTTACGTCCCAACAGACCATTCGAGTGAACTCGAATGAAATTAAAGCCTTACGCGCTGCCTTTCTAATTGTGCAAACTGCACAATCAGAATACCCTTAGGCAACTTCCTTGCTATATGCCTTTGTAGCTAGTCTCACCTGAAATTAGTAGTTCCTGGCCATGGTGTGTTCCCGGTCAGTGTTTCTACTGACTATTCGTTTAGGCTCGCGTTTCTCGGCGGTTGGTTTTAACGCTGTGTGCCCCTGATCAGCGTGTGCATAGAAAGCGGACTCAGCGATGTATCTAGACTGAATCAGTCTAGAGGCCGAGATTGGTAGCCATTGCTAAGTATGTTTATAATATCAGCGTCTACAGTTACAGGGACCGAAACGGAATACAGTTTTCATTCGCTCCTTATTATTTTAGAGTCGATTGTATATTACGAATTTTCGCATTCAGAACTAGTCGGCCAGAATAATTATATTAAAAAGTTATTACGACGTATTTTAATGAGACACAATTTTAACTTGCTCCCTATTATTCAGAGCCAATTCCATATTACGAATTATCACATTCGAAACCGGTCGGTCAAGGTTATTCCACATTGTGAGATGTCTTATTCTGCCATGGTCTTTGGGCTGGATCACGTTATTATATTCAATTGGGATTGGGGGCTGGAGCTATCTGTATGAGTGACTGAGAAAGCCCAGCCAGTCATAAGTGTGATCAAAATCACATCCATTCCGCCAACATAGCTTGTAGATCCATAGAATCCACCGTCCACCACATACAATCTTAATAAAAGGATAAATCCCACGCTCATAATATAAGAGATTGAGAGAGAAAGTCTTGCAGACAGTTAATTAATGTATGCATTGTGAGTATTACGTATATTCATTTTCGCTTATATATCATTATTTGAATCTGTATTCGATGCTTATCAATTTACTAACCATGGGGAAAGCTCTTTTTTCATAATTATATACCCTCCTTTGGTTATAGACAACACTTATTTTATATGCATTCAGCCTCTGATCCATATTGATTACAGAAATTCATGAAAGTCTTTGGTGATGTTAATACCAAGTTCTACCGCACGTAACCTTATAATCCAGAGACTTTCTGTTTTACGCAGAAAAGATATCGGATCCCCACCTCTTGGTCCCATATTGATACTTTCTATGCCATGCATTGTGAGCTTGTGTAGATCATTAGGATTGTGCATGTCATTGAAATGGACTGCCAGTGGGTATCGTGCATTGTTGTTTTTAATAGCACGTATATGCTCCTGGATTCTTTCCTTTAGGGGTCTGATGGTACTCCCTATATATATTTTTCCACACATACAGACAATGCAGTAAATAACAAATTTTGTATTGCAATTTATAAAGGTATTGATGTGGTAGGTCTTTTTTGTATTGTATTTAAACTCAGTTTTTTTATGTAGTCCAAAGCAACAAATATTACAGTTTCCACATCGGTAGAACCCTTTTTGTGTTCCTCGTCACCAATTGTCTTGCCTTAGTGGTGGTACAAAGCTCGGGCATAAGTGTTGTCTGAGTGTTTTGCCTCTTGCATGTGTAAGCATTGTTTTTTTTCCCACTACAGAATTAAGGTCAGGGTCATGTATCAAGAGATGCCAGTGCTTCCTTAGTATTTTAAATACATCCGTACTGGCACAGGAGTATGGTGCAATGAAGTTAACCTTCATATTTTTGTTTCTTTTTTTAGACTTGCTTTTTTGGTTGGTCAATAAGGTGGATCTTTTGGTTTGGTTTACTTTGTGTCTTACTAGATTAATGTTCATAGGGGAGTAACCTCTCTTTAGAAATCTATGTTCCACCTTATCAAGTTCTTTTTCCAACGCTGACTCTACGCTACAGTTACGTTTGATGCGTAGCATCTCGCCCAGTGGTATGGCATTTATTTGTGAGGGGGGATGTGCACTTTTGGCGTGCAATGTAGCATTGCACGCTGTTTGTTTTCTATATGGTAAGGTCACCAACCTATTCTTATCAACCATGATATCTAGGAAAGTAATCATTTCAGTACTTGATTCAATGGTGAAAGTTAGGTTGTATTTATTTGTGTTGACATATGTGTAGAAAGAATCTAGTTCTACTTTGGAGCCTGCCCAGAACAATAAAATGTCATCAATATACCTTCCAAGATAAAGTATATGTTCCAAGAGATGTTCAGGGCAGTTGCGCCATATATGTCCTAATTCAAATAGTCCCATGGTGTGTTCTTGTGTCCAGTGTTTGACTGAAAGTCAGGTTTGAAAAACGTCGTAGAAAGGTTTTACTCTCTTTGTGAAATCAAAAATGTATGTTCTGCCAAAATCTAGGAATCCCAGTACTGATTGGAAGTTGTTTAATGTATTTGGAGGCTGGAGCAGCGCACATTTTTCTAAAAAGTTAGCTGCCAGGCTTTTGCCTTCACTTGATAGCTCATATCCCAAAAATAGAATACTGAGGTGGGCAATTTCTGATTTCTCAAAATGTGTAGCCCCCAGAGGGCAATCCCATAATAATGGTGCTCACCCTGGTCAAGTGTTTCCTCAATAGGTCATCCGTTAGATAAATATCATCCATATAATATAGGACAACGCTTCTTCATCAAAGTGCTTTAGCAATTCAGTAATTCTTTCAGAAGATACCCCTGAGCTGTTCTTATACCACAGTGCTTAATTTGTGAAATATTAAGTGCAGGTGCTCAAATTTTTTTGGGGAGGCCACACCCACTCCCCTGGCTCCTCCCACTTCCTCCAGTGGCTCCACCCACTCAATGTATTGGCTCCACCCATACCCATAAGCCTCAAACATCAGCGCTAACTCCTTACTTCTTGAGTTCTGCAAGAAGCTGCAGCCCTGGCTCGACACATTAGTACCTCGGGGGCCTCACACCTACATACCGGCCCAAGCACCTGGATACCCTCTTGAGTGATTAGTTCACTATACAAATCAATATTACATAACATAATATAACATATAGGAAACCTATGACAACAACTTAAAAATGAACTCAAATTTGAAAATGTGTGTAAATCTCAAAATGCATTTTGAGTACTTGAAGCAGTTTTGCAAACTAAAGAGAATGTGCTTGCACTGCGCGGTTCAAAAGAAAGAAGGGATGAAGGAAGGAATACATTAAACAAGGCAGCAACAAATGCAGGCGCGAAGGGGAGTACTGGAGTGAGGAAACAAATAAGTCATGGATGAAAGAAGGAGAAAATAAGAAAAGAAAGTGAAAGCAAGAAATTAAGGAATAGTGCAAGAAAAGAAGTGAACGATGTGTAATGAATAAATAGAAAGAAAGGAGGAAGAACAGCAGAAGGAAGGTTTGAGGATAAGAAAGGATTAAATGAAAGAATGAGGTGAAGGAAGGAGAAGGGGAAAAAAGAAAGCAAGGAATAAATGGAGGAAAAGTACACCAAGGGAGGAAGGGTGGGGAATGAATGAGGATGTATGGAAGCAAGAATGGAAAGAAGAAAGGAGGTATGGCTGGAGGGGGGGGGGAAGAGAAAAAGGAAAAAGATGGGACGATATAAAGAAAGGAGGTCAAGGGAATGTATGCAAGTTTGAAAGGTACTGGATGAAGCAGGGACAGAGGGAATAATGACAGTATAATATTGCAAAGAAATTGAAAAACAAAAGATTAAAATACATTTGTGTCCTTAACACATCATGTATGTTTGTAAAGCACATATGCACCAGATGGGGCCTTGACACCAAATTCAAAATGTTGCTATCCTGCTCAATGGCACTCATTTTATCGACTCCAGAAAGATGAAAGACTGAGTGACCACACCAAGATTTAAATGTATGACCCTGAGATCAAGCACAGATTCCTGGAGTGGATATAAAGATATGTACAAGAAGGAAAAACATAAAAGGGAAAGGATGGAAGAACGAGAGGTCTGACGGCAAGGATAAATACAAAGATACATAGGTAGACAAAGAATGTGAAAAGAAGTGGGGAAAGCAGAGATTGGGAATGCAAGATTGGAGTGAAAAATGATCAGAATGAAAAGTGGAAAGAGGACAAAAGCAAGGGAAGAAGAGCAGACAGCAGCGAGCGCATGAAAGGAGAGTGTAAATGAAAGATGGAAAGGTGTCAAATGAAAATCAGTTAATGAGGGGAGACGGCCATTAAGAGGAAACGTGGACGTAGGGCAGAAAGTGAAGGTAAAATGGAGAGAAGCAAAGGAGTGAGTTATGAATGGGGGAAGAAAAGCAGATACTGAGGGACAGCCCCTTCTTCCCTTGCCCCCTCCACAGTTCTGGTGTAGCTTTCCTGTGACTCTGCTCCGACCACTAGGAGTGGACTTAGAAATATGGAGTTATCTGCTTCTCGCATTTTGGACTGAACTTTAAAGAAGGAGCATAGAGAGTGGGTGATCTTTATACGTTCTGTTGATTTACTTACTTCCTTTCCTCCAGAAATCCCTAGATTTATAATTATCACCAGACTCGTTGGGAGGGGGCAGTTACCAAACCCTGCGGGGTTTGAGATGGAATCGCTGTAAGCTTTTCCTTTCAGAGTTTGCCTTACTCTGTTCCACAAATGTTTTGAAAAGAAGGGGGGACCTGGGTTGGCTCTACCCAACTCGAGACCCTAGGCTTTCTTGTGAGACACCACCGGCACAAATTAAGCACTGGGAAGGACGCAAGTAAATTGGCAGTGCTCTGGGGAGGGGCAGACACAGGATGGACAGGGAAACCCTTTGAATAAGAAGCAGGCAAAAGAGATTGGCAGGAGATCCAATCAGTTGTAATCAATGGGAGGGATCTAAGCTAATGTATGGTCTTAAAAACCCCACAATATGCCATTCATCAGCACATGCACTGTCTTGGAGGCTCTACCTACCACGGAGCAGGACACAGACCTGGAGGCATAGAAACATACAATGAAGCTGACGCATGGTCTGATAGATAAGGAGACAGGCTAACACATATACAGAGAGACCACTGGATGTACAGAGAGCTAATATGGGCCCTTGCTGATTTATACGTTTTTGGTAATTATTATTATAAAGCAAACTCTGAAAGAATGACAAGCCAGCCCACTTAGTAAAGAGTGTGGTGGAATTCAATTGCAGCGGTCTTAACCTCAAAATTATAAAATGTGGTCCTTTTTCTGGCAGCCTCTGCTCTCCTTAATTAAGTGAAAGGCATTAATTTAGTGTTGCTCGCTGAATCTCAAAAAAGCGTCTTCTCTCAGGTGTGCCACGTTAAAAAGTCATATGCAATTCCTGAGTCATGCCATACATTGCAGAGTAGTTAGTGAATACCCTTTAACATGCAAGTTTATGGGTGTGCACAGCCTCATGGGGCATTCCAAACCAGGAAGTAGCGCTTCCTGCCTACTTCTAGTCGCTGTATGCAGTGCTGTGGAAAGGTGGCAAAGTGAGAACCTTCCAAGAATCCAGACCCAGATATAACAGGAGCCACAGCATAATGAAAGAGGCTGTTAAACTGATATAATGGGAATGCTTCCCTAATCGGTCTACCCACTGCATGGCACTAAAATAGTAAAGTAATTTGGAAGCATCTTATTCCTTGCACAAGAAGATATTGTATACGACTCCCCATCCCTGAAACGTTTGGTTAAAAGTGGGAACGGGGTGGGGTGGGATTGTTTAAATTCCATCTGGTTAGTGCCTTTGTTGGGCGGAATGTCCTCTAACTGGTATTCCTTGCTTAGTAACGCCATTTTATTAATTAGTCAAAATATTATAATGAGTTAGACAGAACTCTGGGCAAACAAATACCAGGTCAGATATACATATGTCATTGAGTCACGAGTGTCAGTGTGCCCACAACAGCTCTAAATAGCGCAGAGCATCATAAAATACAAAATATTAGATGGAACACCTAACATACTTCCAGCACTGCACAGATGTACCACGTAGATGTATATTACTGTGCCCACAACAGCGCTTGCACACACCATCAGGACCCACCAACATACAACAGAATGTGTGTAAACAGAGCTCCTTAACTCCACACAACACAACCCACGAAAGCCATCAGTTGGCTATCCAAGTTCACAAACAGCACCCACCACATCAAGTTAATACACACATATGCAAACTTGTATGATAACAAACAAACCAGATCACCAGTTGGCACATAAGCCTGGTAGATAGACCTCCGGCCACACCCAGGAAACGGACCACACATATCATTATCAACAATCAAACAGTGTCATACTGACTGCACAAATCACTTGGCATGAGCATTGAAAATTCCAGTCTGCCATGAAATCCTTTAAAAGAAGGTGACAAGACACCGTTCGCAGTGGGGTTTTTAAGGCAATACCCCTAACAGCCCGATGCAAAATAATTAATTATAACATAAAATAACAAAACAGATCACTTGATTAGGACTTATTTGGAATTTAAAAAAAAACTAAAATCGAACAAAACAGTCCTTACACAAACAAACCTTATATTGACAGATGATATTTACACATAAACGTTATCAATTCGATACATTAACAGTTAAATATAAATATGCGCGCACTCATACCTTTCCTCCGGCTCTGTCGCCGCCTGCCTCTCGCTTCCCCTGCCCCTTCTCTTACTAGGTGTATGTACGTTTCTGTTCCAGCTAGTGTTCTTTCCTCACACTCTCTCGCTCTCTGTGCTTCACTTTCCTCCGGTTTTCTTTGCGCTTCTTTTCTCTTCTCTCTCGTCCCCATTGTTCTCCTAATTTTCATTATCGTCTCCACTCCTGCCACCTCTTCTTCCCTTCTCGCACCCTGTCCCTTATTGGAAGGTCTCTGCACCTCGCTCAGCTTTGCTAGCATGTCCTGTTACTCTGCCCTTCCCAAAGTTATGGCCTAGAAACAGGAACAAGTAAGATTCCCCTGTGCCCCTCTCACCCCACTCCCTGTTACAAAAACCCCAGCACCCCCCCCACACACACACACACTGAGAGCACTGGGGACTGACTGACACAGCCACGTCCTGCCCAGAGAGAGCCGGGGGGAGGCTTGAGGAGGCAGGATCTCGCTCCTGTTATCCCAGAGCACGGTGAGCGCTCAGAGTTTGTTTAAAGGAAAGTTTTGCATTTAAAGTATGCAAGGTGTCAGGGTGCACAGGACACCCGAGCTGTGTCAAGCGTAGCCCCCCTTTGTGGCTGGGGGCTCCGAAGGGACAACCAACCAACCAGCTCTCACGCTGCCAGGATTGCCCCGGAAGTCGATTTTTTTGTGTTGAAATCTGCCTGTTCCGTTCGCGCCGAGGCCTGCCTGTTCCGTTCGCGCCGAGGTCTGCCTGTCCCTGCAGAGCCTTGAAGGTGCCTCGGACCACAGCCCTGCTCACAACTTCGCTCCGCAGCTGACCGACTGCAATCAAGCCTCAAGCAATGAAATAAACTTTACCCCACCCGAAAAAAGTCGGCACCTGCAAACACACTCCTCTGGAGCATACCTATGCTCATCAATTCTATAGACCCGGTGCTGAGAAATAGGTGCCGGTGCTTAGCACCGGAAAGCACCGGCACAAATTAAGCACTGACCTAAGGGTACCTAGCATGTGTGCAGGTCTTTGGAGAGCCAAGAATCCCCCTAGGATTTAGTCTAACCCCATGACCTTAGTGGGACTTCATCCTGATCTCAAGCTGGACACCCACAGATGGGTGATGGACCTCTGCCAGCTGGAGCTGGAGCATAACGCAGGTTGCAGCGCCTCCAGCATGGAAGTCTCGGTCTCCTCTGGTTTGCTTGGGCAAAGGGAGGTATATTTATACCGGATAGGTGCCTTGGATTGACGCAAAGTTGGTCAGAGGAAGATGAGTTCTTGGAGAAAGGGTCTGTTTCCAAGAATTTGTGTTCTTGGAGAAAGGGCCTGTTTCCAAGAATTTGTTGTGACGTAGGGTAGTCACTGTTGGACATGGAGATTACGTATTTTGGATGGACCGTCTTCTGTGCCCAGAGCACACTGATCAGATAAGGGACAGCCTCTCTGTTGCTCGTTATTGTGAAAGGAGGGCTAATCTAGGCCAAAGGGCTTGCCTGTGTGAAAGGGCCTGCCTGTCTCTGTGACACGAAGGATTTGTGCCTCTGAGACAGAGTACCTATGTTAGGGCCTCAATTTCGTTTATTTCACAATATGTCTTGGAGAGCTTAGCCACAGGGTGCAGAGCTGAGAGTAGCCACAAACCTTTAACATGAGGCAGAAAATTTGAATAGAGAGAGAAAGTAAGGGTCATGCAGACCCGATGAGAGGCCTCAAGGTCATAAATGACAGACCCACTAGAAGATTTCAGAGGAAAAAGGGTCTGTCAGCCATAACATCTGAGGTTGTAGTACCTTATAACATCCTGATTCTTTGGCAGTACAACTGAAGGCTTCTGCAACACTACCCAATGCTCTTTGGAGGGAAAACCTGTATTGCATCTCACCCACCAATCTCACTGTCCTTGCATCCCTACCCCCTGCTCAACCATAATGCCAGAGGCTCAATATAGTTTATCAGATAACAAAACAGAAAGATATCCATATTCACTCACCTTTTATTTCATCAAGGCTTCAACAATCCTTCATTAATTTTGCAAATGCCTGTAGGCCAGCAGAATTGCCTGCAGACCCATATCAATGACTAGCTCTGCAGCCAATCCAGTCAGAACAATCGACTCATTGAGTAGGCATTTTCGCAAAGGAACTCTAAGTTAAGTCTGGGTGGTGAACTCTACTACGATTGAATTTTGTGGAGTTTTTTGCACTCTGCGTTACGCAGAGCTCGTGGAGTTCCGAAAAGTGTTTTCCCTCGCGTTCATCAATGTCAAGTTGGTGAGTGCAAGTGAGGAAATCCACCTCCTGGCGAGATTTTTCCTCGTTCGCAATCATCAACATCAAGTTGGCGAGTGTGAGCAAGTGCTAAAATTGAGAAACTATCTGCTCACTTTGAGAAAGCTGCTGCTTGCGTAAACATCTACTCAAGCGGCAGAAAAGAAGCACCGCCCACTTGTGCTGTGCATGGTGGTGTTGGCGATGATTCCACATTGCAGAACCCCATGAACTCTGCCCAGGCTTAGTCTATGTGCCTTACATAAAAGCTTTTCTAGACCAAAGTGCCTCAAAAAGTATACCTACATTCAAAGAAAATGACCTGCTTTAAGACTTGCAAAAGAGATTCTAGTATAGCTGAGGCACAGAAGCAGCAGTGATTTCCACTGGAGATGATTATAAAACAACAGTGGATTCAAACCGCAGGCAGATCTTTTACTTGAACACTTTCTTGCATTTAAAATCGTTCATCATCACCAGCTTCTACAGAGATTTGACAACATCAGAGTGCAGTGCGCATGACTGAGTCAGGTTGAATCTTTTCTATCAGACAGATCATCATCTCACAGCTCCCTTCATGTCAGCTCCATTAATTTAATTCAGAAGATGTAGCAAAGATGTGTATCCCCTGCTAGACCTGGCACCATTGGTGTGGGTCTCCCTTCCATTTTTGCTGTTGCCTCATGTGTTTTTGCTGGTGTATAGATGCTTTGGGCCCTGTGACACTGCTATTCAGTGCCACAGTGCAAGTGCTCCCTATTGTAAATTGATGTATGAATCAGTGGTTCCATGTTTGGCTATTTGGATTAATTGTCAGACCCTAGTCTAGTGCACTGAGTGTGCCAGGGCGTGTAATCCAAATGCTGCAGGTGGGCCTGCAGCACTGGTTGTGCTACCCACAGAAGCAGCCTTGTAAAATGTGTCCAAGGTCTGCCATTGCAGAGCCTGCGTGCAGTCTGGTACTGTCATGCTGATTGGGCAAGTACACCCACTTGCCAGTCCCTAAACCTTCCCTTTTCTTCATATTAGTCACCCCTATGGTAGGCCCAAGGGCGGGTGCATTGTAAGTATAAGGTAGGACAAGCCCTGGTGTGTGTGGCATGTCCTACTAGTGAATTACAGCCATTTTAGTTTTTCACTATTGCAAGGCTACCTGTTCTTCATAGGCCAGAATGGGCTGTTAGAATTGTTACATTTTATAATCCAAACAGGCTCAGAGAACATGGTTGAAATTCGAGTTTAGTATGCCTGAACTTAGAATAATTAAAATGCATCTTTTTGTAAAGTTTATTTTAATATTCTGTGTTTGCAAATACCACTTTTAGAAAGTTGGTATTTGCTTGTCTAACCATTCAAACCTGCCTCTGCTAGGTTGTGTATTCCTATGTCTGGTTTCTGAGAGTGACAGGGCTGGGGAATTCCAGGAGACAGGCTGAGTCACCCAGTGGTGAAAAGAGAGATCTGCATCTTGATGGGAGGGAGGAGGGCACCTGAACTCTGAATAGGTCTGTGCCTGCCTTCCACAATGCTGGCTCCACCCAATGGGGAGCGGCTGATGTCTCTGCCCTGCACACAGTTCTTGTGGAAGTGCTTGCTGCTGTTTTGGGCCCTCTGTGGAGCTGCGTGTCACAAGGAGCTGGAAGCGCGACTCAACGAGAAGAAGCGTGTCACCGTCGCTGTGCCTGCCGTCGCAACTCCGGAGAAAGGAGGGTGTCGCTGCTGGAACTGTCGCACTGCACCGCATTGGAGAGAAGCGTGCCGCAACGAAGAGGAAGCATGTCGCCATCGCTGCTGCTGCCGTCGCAACTCAAAAGAAAGAGGGTGTCGCCGCTGTAGCTGTCGCACTGCACCGCATCAGGAGAAGAATCTCGCAACGAGGTCAGAGCGTGTCGTTGTTGCTGTGCCTGCCGTCGCAACTCCGAAGAAGGAGGGTGTCGTTGCTGGAACTGTCGCATTCTACCGCATCGACCAAGAGTACCTCGCATCCCCGAGAAGCGCGTCGCCATCGGAGCTGCTGCCGTCGCATCTCAAATGTCGCCGCTGTAGTTGTCACATCGTGTGGAAGCTTCACGCATCGTGGAGAAGAGCGTCGCCACTGGAGCTGTTGCCGTCGCATCATAAGGATGTCGCCGCTGCAGTCCACACATCGAACCGAGAGTTTCTCACATCCTCGAGAAGCGTGTCGCACCTGGAAGATCTTCACATCTTTATTTCTTTGTATCTGAACTTTGCCGCATTTCCCATCACTGCAACATTGCTTGTCGTGGAAGCGCAACGCAACTTAAGGTACATTGACGCAGTGTTGCATCTAAGAACTGAACTGAACTAAGCTTAAATCTACCATCTTAAAGTAATCATAGTGTGTATTTTTGTCGTTTATGGTCTTGTGGTAACTCTATATAAACTCTACTTATTTTTATTATATAAACCTGGTGTGGTGTCCATTTATAGTGTTGTCACTGGTTTACTGTATGTGGTCACAAATGCTTAACTTACAACGTCTCTGAAATAAGCCTTGACTGCTCATGTCCATGCTACCTAGAGGTTGAGCAGGGGTTATTTTAGGAAGTTAATCCCCTTGTCCTGGCTAGAGGAGAGGGTCCCTGCTTGTCACAAGTACCTACCTGTGCCAACCAGAGACCCCCAAATCTAACATTGGCGGTCAGCAGAGAGGATTCTGGATTTGTATTTGTGACTCATGTGCAGTGACTGGTGAACACTACTTAGTGACTGCAGACCATAACGATACCGCATAATTTTTGGTAGATTCCTTTTTGAGTTTTTGGATTACCTATTTTTGAAAGATGCCTAATTCAGTGGAGAGAGCAGAATCCATAGTCTCCCTTAATTGTAAATTGGAAGAAGATAGGCTGGAATGCTACACAGTAGAGCAGATGAAGTACTTTTGCAAAAAATTCAATGTTTCCACTTCTGGATTTAAAGTGGTGGAAGAATTCTACAAGGCGCTGAGGGCCTGGGCAGAAGCAAGGAAAACTCCTGTGATTGAGGATGATGTTGATGCAGAAGTGCAACAGGAAGGGCCATTGGGCTTAGGAGTAAAGAGGCCCCCTTCCCCTGCAAGTAGCCATGCTTCTAACAACAGCCTGACTCAAGAAGAGTTGGAGGACAGAGAGAGATCAAGAAGGCATGAAATGGAAATAACCAAGTTCAAGGTGACTAGGCAACTGGAAATAGAAAATAGGAGATTAGATCTTGAGGAAAAGAAAATACAGTTTGAGCATGAAAAAGTTTTGAGGGAGTTGGAATTAAAAGCTAAAAGTTTAGAAATAACTCCCTCTGGTGGCAGCGTACCGTCAGTACATACAGAAAGTAGAGTGTATATTCCCAAGGATGTGGTAAAGGAGTTTTATAAAAATGATGATATTGGTCAGTGGTTCAGAGCCTATGAGGAAGCCATGTCTTCCCACCGGGTCCCTGAGAGAGACTGAGGAGCGGGTTGTGGGGAAGGTTCCTTAGTGAGGGGCGGGACACATTGTTAGACTTGCCTTCTGATGTCTACAATTCATACAGCCGCATGAAAGATGCATTGATGTCAAGATATGGTTTGACACCTGAGCTCTATAGACAGAGGTTCAGGAAATGCAAAATGTTAGAAAACAGTACTTGGGTTGAATATGTCACTTTCTTTTGCAGAGCATTGGATGGTTGGCTAGAGGGCAGCAAGGTTAATGATTTTCAAGGTCTCTTTGATTTGATTGCTTGGGAGCACTTGTCTGATAATTGTTTTCCCGAGCTGCGCCAGCATCTGATAGATAGCAAGCTAACTAACCCTAGGAAGCTTGCTGAGGAGGCGGACCGCTGGGTCAGTACCAGGGTCCACAAGGGTCACATGGGAGACTCAGAGAGAAGTGGTGAGGGGCACTGGAAACCAGCCCCCAAAGTTCCCTCGGCCCAGGAGGAGGGAGACCCTGAGGGGGATGCCCTGGCGCCTACGGGGGAGCAGATATCTGAACTGGGAGGCCTGCCTGAGCTGACCCATTGGCAGCAAGAATAGGTCCCTACAGGGAAGAATTTTGCAAGGAGCAGAAAGAATGCCCTTCTCTCGTGGGTCTGCGGCAACAGGCTGCAAGCCAGGCAGCAGGTGATCAGTCAGGATCACACTTGATTTACTGGGAGAATGGTCTCCTGTATAGTAAGCCTAAGGTTGCTGAACCTGGGTCAGCCCGTGTGCTGGTAGTACCCCAGAAGTTCAGAGCCTTCCTACTGGGGCTTGCTAATGATGTGCCATTAGCAGGACATTTGGGGCAGGACAAGACTGTTGAAAGGCTTGTCACCAACTTTTATTGGCCCCGAATGTGCAAGAGTTCTGATACTCATTGCAGGACCTGTTAGACTTGCCAGGCAAGTGGAAAGAGTGGGAGGAAGCACAAGGCTCCTCTCCAGCCATTCCCTGTGGTCAGTACTCCCTTTGAGCAGGTGGGGATTGACATTGTGGGGCCACTGGACCCCAAGACAGCCATGGGCGACAGGTTCATCCTGGTCTTGGTGGACCATGCCACCCGGTACCCAGAAGCCATACCTCTGAGGACAGTGACGGCCCCCATGGTGGGACGAGCACTGATGGGAATTTTCTCCCGAGTGGGATTCCTTCGCGAGGTAGTGTCTGACCGGGGGACCAACTTAGTTTCAAGTATATGAAGTCACTGTGGCAGGAGTGCAGTGTGACTTACAAGTTCACCACTCCTTACCATCACCAAGGTAATGTGTTGGTTGAAAGGTTCAACCGGACCCTGAAGGGCATGATTATGGGTCTTGAGGAACCCATGAGGCATAATTGAAACATCCTCTTACCATGCCTACCCTTTGCATAATGTGAGGTGCCACAGAAATCTCTAGGGTTCAGTCCCTTTGAGTTGCTCTATGAACACCCAGTCAGAGGACCTCTGAGTCTGGTCAAAGAGGGCTGGAAGCAATCTCCCAGGAAACCGCCCCAGGATGTATATAGCTACATGCTGGCCATCAGAAACCTGACCAGGCACTTCAGTGAACTCACTCAGGAGAATCTGGAGGCCAGCCAGGAGGAGATGAAGCACTGGTATGACCAGAATGCCACTCTGGTAAAGCTTCAGCCTGGACAAAATGTGTGGGTCATGGCCCCAGTGGAGCCCTGAGCGCTCCAAGATAAGTGGACCGGACCTTTTGAGGTTGTGGAGCACAAGAGTCCTGTTACCTATTTGGTGGACTTGCGGTCTCCAAGGAATGCCCTGCATGTCAACCGCCTTAAGCCCCACTTAGAGAGGTCTGAAGTGGGCATGCTCTTGGCAATAGATGCTGGGATCGAGGAGGAGACTGAGCCTCTTCTTGTCCTCCTGTCAGCCTCAGAGCAAGATAGGTCAGTGGATCATGTTAACCTCTCTTCCAGACTGAACCCTGAGCAACAGAATGACTGCCGCCAGTTGCTGGGACAGTTTTCTGATCTGTTCTCCCTGGTTCCTAGTGTCACAGAGTGGTGCGCCCATGATGTGGACACAGGAGACAGCTTACCTGTGAAGCACAATTCTTACAGAATAACTGACCGGGTCAGAGCTTGCATTAAAGAGGAGGTCTCAAAGATGCTTGCACTTGGGGTGATTGAGTCATCCAGCAGTCCTTGGGCCAACCCAGTGGTCTTGTTCCCGAAGGCTGCAGCGCCGGGTGCCACACCCGAACTCCGGTTCTGTGTGGACTACCGAGGACTCAATTCAGTCATGAAGACTGACGCGCACCCCATCCCCAGAGCTGATGAGCTCATTGATCAGCTAGGGGCTGCATGGTACCTCAGAACGTTTGATTTGATGTCTGGGTACTGGCAGATCGCCTTGACTGATGGGGCAAAGAAGAGGTCAGCATTCTCCACACCTGATGTGCATTTTCAGTTCCGTGTTATGCCTTTTGGGACGAAGAATGCCCCTGCCACCTTTCAGAGGTTGGTCAACCAGGTGTTGGTTGGGCTGGAGGAATTCAGTGCCGCCGGGCTGGAGGAATTCAGTGCCGCCTACCTGGATGACATCGCAGTGTTCAGTGTCAGTTAGGGAGGAACATCTGCGCCACCTCTGGGAAGTGTTGTTGGCTCTGCCCAAGGCAGGCCTCACGATCAAGGTGAGTAAGTTCCAGATCGGCCAGGGTTCTGTGGTGTACTTGGGACACCAAGTTGGGAGCGGCCAGGTGGCGCCCCTACAACCCAATATTGAAACCATCCTGTATTGGGAGCCACCCAAAACCCAGACAGAGGTGAGAGCCTTCCTAAGTCTGACAGGGTATTACAGGAGGTTTGCACCCCTGAAAGAGCTGACTTCCCGGAAGCAGCACAAGAAAGTGATTTGGACTGACACCTGTCAGAAAGCCTTTGAGGCCCTGAAAGCTGCCATGTGCATGGCGCCCGTGCTCCTGGCACCCAACTTCTCAAGAGAGTTCATTGTCCAGACAGACGCTTCAGAGCATGGTGTGGGGGCTGGTTTGTCACAGATGAATGATGAGGGCCTAGATCAACCTGTAGCCTTTATTAGTAGAAGGTTACTTCCACGGGAACAGAGGAGGAGTGCTATTGATCATGAGGAATTTGCTGTGGTCAGGACTCTGAAGTAGCTGAGACCATCCCTGTTTGGGACTCACTTCCAGGTTCAGCCAGACCACAGACCCCTCAGATGGTTGATGCAGATGAGGGGTGAGAGTAGAAAGTTGTTGAGGTGGTCCATCTCCCTACAGGGTATGGACTTTACGGTGGAACACCTCCCTGGTACAGAACACGCCAACGCTGATGGTCTGTCCAGATTTTTCCACCTTAGTGAAGAGAACTCCCAGGAGTTAGGGTAGTTCTCCCCACTTTTCAGCTGGAGGGGACACGTGTTAGACCTTGCACCATTGGCGTTGGCCTCCCTTCCATTTTTGCTGTTGCCTCATGTGTTTTTGCTGGTGTTAGATGCTTTGGGCACTGTGCCACTGCTATTCAGTGCCACAGTGCAAGTGCTCCCTATTGTAAATTGATGTATTAATCAGTGGTTCCATGTTTGGCTATTTGGTTTACTTGTCAGACCCTAGTCTAGTGCACTCAGTGTGCCAGGGCGTGGAATCCAAATGCTGCTGGTTGGCCTGCAGCACTGGTGTTACCACCCACAGAAGCAGCCATGTAAAGTGTGTCTAATGTCTGCCATTGCAGAGCCTGCGTACAGTCTGGTACTGTCATGCTGACAGGGAAAGTGTACCCACTTGTCAGTCCCTAAACCTTCCCTTTTCTTCATATTAGTCACCCATGTGGTAGGCCCAAGAGCAGGGTGCATTGTAAGTATAAGGTAGGACAAGCCCTGGTGTGTGTGGCATGCCCTAATAGTGAATTACAGCCATTTTCGTTGTTCTCTATTGCAAGGCTACCTGTTCTCCATAGGCCAGAATGGGCTGTTAGAATTGTTGCATTTTATAATCCTAACAGGCTCAGAGAACATGGTAGAAATTCGAGTTTAGTATGCCTGAACTCAGACCTAATAGTGAATTACAGCCATTTTCGTTGTTCACTATTGCAAGGCTACCTGTTCTCCATAGGCCAGAATGGGCTGTTAGAATTGTTGCATTTTATAATCCTAACAGGCTCAGAGAACATGGTAGAAATTCGAGTTTAGTATGCCTGAACTCAGAATAATAAAATACATATTTTAGTAAAGTTTATTTTAATATTCTGTGTTTGCAAATACCACTTTTAGAAAGTAGTTATTTGCATGTCTAACCATTCAAACCTGCCTCTGCTAGGTTGTGTATTCCTATGTCTGGTTTTTGAGAGTGACAGGGCTGGGGAATTCAGAGAGACAGGCACAGTCACCTAGTGGTGAATAGAGAGATCTGCATCTTGATGGGAGGGAGGAGTGCACCTGAACTCTGAATAGGGCTGTGCCTGCCTTCCACAATGCTGGCTCCACCCCATGGGGAGCGTCTGATGTCTCTGCCCTGCACACTGAAAGAAGAGAAGGAAGACTGTCAACAGAGTACTCCAGGACTGTACTTGCCTTCCACAATGCTGGCTCCACCTCCTGTGGGGCGTCTGATATTTCTGCCTTGCACTGTGAAAGGAGAGGAGAAGTCTAGTAAACAGAGTGCTCAGGAACTGGGCTGGACTAGGCAAAGGCCTCCTGTCTCAGAGAACAAAGGATTTGGGGTATACATATTGGGACCTTGCTCCCAACACTTTGGATCACTCTGAACAACAAGAAGAAACCTTGACTGATGAGAGGAACCTGAAGAAACTGAGGAGAGACTATTCCCAAGCTGAAGTGCTGATTGGGGGATTGGCCTGCAGTGGTTACATTACTGCCAAAGGAAGGAGAAAGGAACTTTTGAGTAACTTTGCTTTCAACTTGTGAAGGATTTCCAAGGGCTTGGAAAAGAGATTGCCTCCTGCTGAAGTCTCAGGGACAACAGACTTCACGCCCAGCACCCCAGAGTTCTTGTGGAAGTGCCTGCTGCTGTTTTGGGCCTTCTGAGGAACTGCATGTCGCAAGGAGCTAGAGGCGCGACTCAACGAGAAGAAGCTTGTCGCCGTCACTGTGCCTGCCGTCGCAACTCCAGAGAAAGGAGGGTGTCGCTGCTGGCACTGTCGCACTGCACCGCATCAGAGAGAATCATGCCACAATGAAGAGGAAGCGTGTCGCCATCGCTGCTGCCTGCCGTCGCAACTCCGAAGAAGGGGGGTGTCGCCGCTGGAGCTGTCACACTACACCGCATCAGGAGAAGAACCTCGCAACGAGGTCAGAGCGTGTCGCCGTTGATGTGCCTGCCGTCGCAACTCCGAAGAAGGAGGGTGTCGACTCTGGAACTGTCACATTGCACCACATCGACCAAAAGCATCGACCAAAAGCACCTTGCATCCCTGAGAAGCGCGCCACTGCCGGAGCTGCTGTCGTCGTATCTTGGATGTCACCGCCGTAGTTGTTGCATCATGCGGAAGTTTCACGCATCGTGGAGAAGAGCGTCGCCGCTCGAGCTGTTGCCGTCACATTGTAAGGGTGTCGCCGCTGCAGTCCACGCATCAAACCGAGAGTTTCTCGCATTTCCGAGAAGCGTGTCACATCTGGAAGATCTTCACATCTTTATTTCTTTGTATCTGAACTTTGCCGCATTTCACTTTGCTGCGACATTGCTTGTCGTGGAAGTGCAACGCAACTTAAGGTACATTGACGCAGAGTGTTGCTTCTAAGAACTTAACCAAACTAAGCTTAAATCTACCATAGTAAAGTAATCATAGTGTGTATTTTTTTCATTTATGGTCTTGTGGTAACTCTATATAAACTCTACTTATTTTTTATATAAACCTGGTGTGGTGTCCATTTGTAGTGTTGTCACTGCGTTACTGTATGTGGTCACAGATGCTTAACTTACAAAGACTCTAAAATAAGGCTTCGCTGCTCGCACCCACGCTACCTAGAGGGTGAGCAGGGGTTATTTTAGGAGGGTAATCCCCTTTTCCTGACTAGAGGAGAGGGTCCCTGCTTGTCACAAGTACCTACCTGTGCCAACCAAAGACCCCCAAATCTAACATCCCCTCATTCACATTTACCTTTGTTCTGTTTTGAACCAAGTCTGCTCCTTCATTTTCAAGTGTTATTGTTAAGCAGATAATAAACAAATCATGCTTAAGTATGAAAACTCATCTGACTTTGACTCATCAGACAATATCTCAAAGTCAAATAATGGATGATATCTAATCACACCAAAACAAACACATCCCTCATGCCCTAAATCTATCAAACATCACTCATCAACAATATGGCTTTAGCAAGTAGGCCTGCAACCAACAACTCAACTTAAGGGAGGAATCTACGGATAAACATTATTTGTCTAATACATTTAAACTGCAGTTTGGCACTTCTTTCCCTCATATTGGCTCCAAGGATGTCTCTTCTTACATTGTTCACAAATGCTTGTCCCACCCCACTAAAAGGTCCCCCCCAAAAGCCAGGTCTAGTTGTGCCACTTCCCGGAGGGAACCACCTCCACTGCCCCACTCTGACGTACAAACAGCCCACCTGAATCTTCATTCTTCTCAGGGGACAGATGGAGGTATCTCTCCTCCCCCTGGCAAGTGACCTCTTTAACTTTTACCCTGCCCAACATGTTGGAGAACTTCCACCCATCAAACCAGCTGCCCTTTAATTTCTAAAATACCCTAAACATTTTCCAACAAAATTGTTAGGACATTGTTGTTACCCGGACCCTTATTTCAAATGTTACATCCATTAGCGGGTCCGAGATGAGTTTTTAAGGGGGCCTGTACACTCAACCCAGACACAGAGACCAAGACACTTCATTAGTATGGGACACCAGCGAATAAATGAGTGCAAACCTGTAGCCCTGGCACCACTACAAATAAACAGTGCAGAGTGGGTTTCTTATCAACCTGTTTCCCAAAACTGGCTAGCCCTGACTACTGATTTCCTAAGATGACTTGAACTTTCATTACGTTTGGTGTAGCTGAGTGATGAAAGCTTTGAATCCATGCACTATGTATAGAAGAATATATTTATAAATAGATTTCCGATTTGTAAAAGAAATTGCATTCTAACACCTTGTCTTGTTGAGATTAAGTGCAAGAGGCACCTCCATTTCACTCAATCTCGCATAATAAAATGTAAAATTTTAGACAGGTCTTCCATTAATGTCCGCATGAAAGGGAAAGGAAACACTACGCAATTTGATACTGAGTACAGCACACCAACTCAACGACCCTAAACTCACATGATCATTAAATAAATACATAATCACATTGTTGACTTGTGCAAAAATACATAACGTATGTAACATGCAACATATATTTATATGTGTGTGTATATATATATTCACTGAAAAAACCATAGGTTTCACACATGTTATAGTGAGCTGGACATTTCACTCATACAAAACCTTTGAAATTTCCTCGTTATAGTTAGTTCGGCTAACTATAACTTGCGCGCCCGCAATGCACTGCTGATGACGTCACATACTACATCACTCATGACATGGTCAGTGACATCACTCATGACATCACTGATGACATTTCAAATGACATCAGCTGAACTAACTATAATGGGGGAATTTCAAAGGTTTTGTATGAGTGAAATGTCCAGCTAACTATAACATGTGTGAAACCTATGGTTTTTTCAGTGAATTTCTAAGGTTTTTTATATGCTAATTCCTAACTATAACGTGGCTGAAACCTACATTTTTTTCAGTGAATTTCAAAAGTTTTTTAAATGCTAATTCCTAACTATAACTGGTGTGAAACCTATGGTTTTTTCAGTGAATTTCAAAGGTTTTGTAAATGATACATTTTAAAGGTATTCATTATTATATTTCTGCCTTTCTATACTAATTTCCTACATTTGTATTATATTTATTTATAGTTATTTTTTTTTAAAGTTATATATTTCATAGTCTTAATGTAAAATAATAACAAAACAAAAGTCTAAAATATTTTTTTATTAATTAATATTTTTCTAATTTATGAAAATCAAATTCTATATATTTCCTTTTTCCTTTTTGTATAATTGTACTGTACGCATACGGTGATCGCACATACTTTGTACAAGTAATCATACACTGCACGTACCAATGCATACGATACGAATACATTTTGACGTTACACGTTACATCGACGCTTCCGTGTGATGTCATGTACGACTCCCCGTGTGCGTACAGCGCGAAAGTTTCTAATTGTTTAAAAACATACATTTATGTATTTAATGTACATACTAAGAAAAGACATTATCTGGGATAATCATGAAAATACTTTTTTTAACTTTTAATAATCGTATATTACTTTTGAAAGCAATTACGAAAAATGGAACTGTACGTCGCACGTATTTGCAACGTAAATGCAGAGTAAATGCACTGTAAGTGTATGCAAAGCCATGTGAGCATAAAAGGAAAGTTTTGATTCGTTCATAATACTTCATATTTAAACTGTTGAAAGACCCTTCCTATTTTGATCATTATACTTGGACTTTCTCAAGAGAAGCATATAATCTGTGGAGCTGTAGTCCTTTAGAACCAAATTATACAATGGCTGCTCTTTTTGAAACTTCATCAGAACATTCCAAGAAGTCCACATCCTATTATTGTGCGACAGTTTCCAGATCTGAAATTTCATTGGAAATAATGCAACAAATTACTTTGTTACAATCAGCAGTCTATTGATCTCATTGTGAAGACTAAAGAAGAGCACCGTTGTCCAAAACATGAATTTCTATTTTTAACTTTTTTGTTCCTGTTCCACACTTTTTTGTTTCCAGTTCAATTTTTTTGGTTTAAAAAAAAAAAAAACTTGTTGAAAAAATACAAAAAAAATAGAAAACTAAAAAGACAAATAAAACAGTTTTTATCAGAACTACCTTCACTGGTCAAAGAAAGAACTATATTTCTATATTAGCCTGTGAACGTTTGTCAAAATGAAAGTGTAGTTCATAAATGAATAAATGAATACATTAGTAGTGTATGGTGAATGTAAAACTGCCAAGTGAGAGTGAAATTGAGAGTGTCTGGTTGAATGTATAGCAGCTTCACTTTTAGAACAGTATAGACATAAGCACATACTGCTGAATGACTCACTAGAACATTGAAACAGTAGTGTGAGAGTGTTTGGTGAAAGTCTAATGATACACACTAGGGAAGAGAACCCATAAAAGACAAGTTTTCCGGTGCATTAAAAAAATACGTATGTTGTCTATAACGGTTTGAAACAGTCCATACCCTAAGGCCCACTTTGCACCATGACTACTTGGGTAGAAGCTAAATGATTTAAATTCTGGAAGCAGAGTGTCTCAAATCATTATTCTTATATAATAATACATTTATTCTTGTAACATTTCACAAGTTAATGCAGCTTCCATTATAATTTCATCAGGAATTTCATTTTCCTGGATATCATTTTCAAAAGTCATCTAATGAATCACAATCTCATCTAATGCTTCCACGAAAGCATCATCCAAGGTTTCATCAAGAAAATCACACCTGACATCTCCAACATTAATTTCTTCCACTTGAATAACATTGCTCATAAAAGCTATGTTCATCTCTTCTACGACAGTGTTAGTATTTTCAAAATCGTCTTCCATATTGTTTTCTTGATTTTCTATTGTAAATTTGTTATTCTGACCTCCTACAAAAACATAAACACTTTATTTTAGTTTTTTTCCTAATACAGAACACAAAACTAGCTTTATCAACACAATTGCCCTTTAATAAATATCATATAAATACCATTATCAACTACTTTATAACATTATATAATTAAAATTATTTATATGAACGTTCAGTTTTAAAATTTCTTAAATTACCAAACCAGTCACTCCTTAACACTATCTGAAAAAAACAGGCTGTTAATATAAAATACAGTACCGAAAAAAGTACAATATCTCTATTCACCTTACCTGGTTCGAACTAGTACATGTGTTGCAGTGAAATGCAAAGAATACAGGAACACTCAGTATATTTATATTTTAAGATTTTCTAATCTATATAAAAGCTACAAACCATCTTTGTATCATTGAGATGGATACATAACGGAAACTAACAAAGAACAATTATTTAATAACCTACCCCACTCTGTCTCTATTCCTTATCTATAATGTAGTCTATCGCTACTAATTACCTACTCCTTGGTGTTTCGAACTAACCTCTCCTATAGTGTTTATCTGCAACCTTTGTGCTTTCTCTTCAGGAATATCTCTGAAGCAATTCAAAATGGGTCTGAACTCCGGAACGTCGTGGGTGAAGTGTGCACTCGTTAGGGAGTGCGTGCCTCACCAAGGATTCCACACAGGTGTGTAATAAATGACTAGACCGCCACCACGTCTTTCCTCCACACGGCCATATTTGAATTCCTCTGTTGCACTAAAGCACTCCAAGTCTATTTTCTTGCGGATTCTTCATGTCTCCTATGCCAGCTAGGGTTTAGATAAGCCATTATTGTATCCACATTAATTAGGGGTTCTGACATGTACACTCACGATATCATTTTTTGAAATGTCTTTAAAAAATACAAACCATATTTACACACTTATGTTCTCCAATCCTTGATCTGTTACTTCAGCTCAGTTGAAGCACATTCCATCGACCATTTTTAACAGTTCTTTGTACTTACCTTAAGCATAATAAATATTAAAAAAAGGTATATATTATAAAATTACCATCTGTGGAAGACACAAAAAAATACAGTTACAATATATCTTTTACAATACAAAATAATTTGTAAAGTATTACATTTGCCTTTTTTGCTGTTCTCAGAATATATTGAATTTCACAAGAAACAGTGACTTCCACACTACTCATCACAAAACAGCGGGCAAAAAAAAGACAATCAATAGGATTATCTTATGTTTTTTTAAGAGCAATTTCTTACGTAAATATGAAACATCTCAAGCAATCATAAAATAACAAAGCATTATGATTAATTTCCATACTCTGTAAATAATGTTACTTACAAATATATGCTGACAAAATATACAACAAAAACTCTTTATTGCCCTCACACACTTTTCCGCACGGCCAAATAGTAGGCGTCACATTCTTACTTTGCTAACTGTCCAATAGTAATCCTGAGCATCTGTCTCCCAGCCTTCTGATCCAAAACCACCGACATCATTTGCTCCGTCCACCAGTCTTCATCCCTCAACCTGGCGCTATTCAACATCTACATGGCCACCCTCACACAAGTAGCCCACCATCACAATTTAACAATATCTCCTACGACATCAACACCCAGCTCTTCCTCTTCCACACCAAAAACCGACATACCAAAAAAAAAGCAACCTCCACGACACAATGAAGGACTTCACCAACTACATAAAGAGCAGCTCTCTAAACATGAACTCGAACAAAATGAAGGTACTCATCCTCAAACCCACCCCCTCAGCCTTGGACGACTCCTGCTAGCTGACTACATTGTGGACAGTACCAACACCTACCTGCTATGTCCACAACCTAGGATTCATCCTCAATTCCTCCCTCTCAATGTGTAAGCAAGTCCACACCATCTCCCCGTACTGCTATGACACACTCCCCATACTCCACAACATTTACAAGTGGATCCAACCCAAAAGAAGAAGAACAGTGACACAGGCCCTCATCAGCAGCTGACTACACTATGACAAAACACTTTACACAGCAATTCCAGCCAAACACCTGCAACAACCACAACAAATCCAAAACACCTCCACCTGAGTGATCATCAATGTCCCCTGTTGCAGACACATCACCCACCACCTAACACACCTACACTGCCTCAATATCAACAAGATGATCACCTTCAAGCTCCTTACCCTCACCTACAAAATATTCTACAACACCAGACTAATATAACTTAACAGCAGTAATCCAGAAAGGCCAAATTTTGATCTTAAAATGTTGGCTTTAAAAATATTAGGTAAGAATTTGGTCACTCTTTAGACAAACGTTGCTTAAAAACTAATTGACTATCATTACAATGTATCCAACCTTTCAGACATCTTAAATAAACAGTGTAATGTCCAGATGTTGAAGAAAGTCCATTATGAAAAATAATTGCAACAGCTACAAAAGTTCTACCTGATAAAGTTTCCAATTTTCTTCCATCACCTGTACAATGTTGCAGCATTAAAATAACATACTGTCCATATCTTTGTATAAATAATGTTGATGTCATTTCCGATTTACATTGGCTACACTCCATGTTTTGACTAGATCCTCTAATTAGATTGTTAAAAGACACTGATTCACAGTCAGGTAAAGTCAAATATATGAATCTTTCAGTGTCTATGTTAGTGCTACATGTAAACAAACAATTTTGACAGTCATGCTGCCATTTATAAGAAAGGCCAAAAAGGTTTTCCATATCTATACCTCTTCCAGTACAGCAAGCATAAACATTAAAAATTCCTGACAATCTTGCTGAATATTCGGCGTAAATTGACTAGAACCAGAACATATGTCCAAAACATTTTGAATATCAGAAACACTTTGTATTTTACTTTTATCACTACTACATTTCTCATAAACAGAATACAACAATGAACAGAATCTTTTGTCCCGATTTTCAACAATTTGCTGTTGGAAACTTTGAAGAAATAAAACAACATTAACAACTACATTAGCATAGCAGTTGACACCACAACTATTTTCAAACCGATAACCAACATTCTCTTCAACACTGTCCTTTTACTTTTTGCTTGCAGGCGCAACTTCATCTTGTTTTTTTTCTTTCTCTACATTTTCACTACAGATATTCTGAAATCTTCTTTTTCTACTTACCACATGCTTTTCAAATACTGGATATCGACCTAAATTAGGTGCATATTCTCTTCTTAACCTATTATACTCTTTCACACAATTTACATCTGCGCTAACCTTTGTCTCATCAAAATCAATCAAGTACAATCCAGATAAAGTTCCGACTCGAGACAAAGCAACATATGCCATACCCTCTTTAAACACGGTACTTCCAATATTCACTAAAGCACTATCTACACTTAAACCTTGAGATTTATGAATTGTCACATCATAATCCAAAGAAACAGTAAACTGTTTTCTGCGAACATACAAATCTTTTACAAGCAAAAACCGAGCTGAACAACGACTAAATTGCTGTACTTCTTCAATTTGATCAAATTTGATTTCCAGAAATTTAACACCATCTCCATTTATGTAATTAATGAAATCAACAACTTTACCCATTGCTCCATTTACTAAACCTTTTTCCACATTCAAATTACGTCGTAAATTTTCCCTACAGTTTACACATGCATACAAATTCTTTTCTAAACCAGCAGTTTTACGTATCGATTTCTCTAAAGAATCCAATTTCCTCTTCAACTTTTCACTCAAAATAATAGTGATTCCTTCATGTTCAATTTTATCAATATCTTCCAGTTTAAAAATGTCTTCATTTTCCAACTTCAACGTTTCTTCATTGAATTTAGAACATTCATGTAGTGTTGACATTAAGCAGATTACAGATTTATTTTCTGCAATTATCATGTATATTTTCTCTGGTACAATATTTTAATTTGGAAACAAATTGGAAAGTAATCGTCTATGTAAAGCTTGTTTGCCATGTCCAGTCATTTTTCCAATTCTTATATCTTGATGAATAGTTCCATAATCAACATCATTTGCTTGTCACATATTTGTAATAAGTTCCTTATACTCCAAATATGACCAAATGTTTACATTTCCAATACTCCCCAAAGACATTCTAGTATCTATGGCTGAGATACCCGCCACCCCCTCACAACACAATCCCCAAGAATGGGAAACCGGAAACGGTTCTGAACTTTTGGAAGACGGGAGGGAGTGACCCTCCCGGCCGTATTTATTAAAATATGAAACAAAATTAAAACATTAAAATAACAGTTTCATATTAATGTACAATTTCATTTCCACATTGCGATGTTTGGCTAACCTTAACATATTCTCTAATACAAAGGTTCTCCTAGCCGAACTAACATCCTACAAAACGTTTAACTTGAAATTGTACATCCTAACGTTTAAGGGCCAACGGCAAGGTCGTAACCGGTGTCAAGATCCCTAAACCAGACATATCCCCCTCACTTGTGAGGGGCGACCGCACAGAGGTGTACCTCAAGTGCATTTACCAATTTCCCTTGACTTAACGGGGGCCCCAATAAACTCGACGCCATTTAAAGGTCGTCCGAGGACTTGTGTGAGGTATCTAGAAGGTAGCGTAGACCCCCTCCCAAACCCCACACAACTTACCACATCTGCCGTCGCAGATGTCCCGGCCCCGGGAAATTCCCCAGGAGGGGGCTGTAGCCCCTCCTACCCAGGAAGGGGCCTTGACCGCCTTTCCTTTCCTTTCGGCGGCCCATCCTTAGAAGGGACCGCCTCCCCGTTGAGGGGCCAATGGCCACCTCCCTCGAGCGCTCCCATCCGTAATGGGTGACGCCCACCCCTAGGGATCTTCCAATTACTGCTCACCGATCATGACCTTACCGCCCGACCAAAATAAATACGACAATTCTAACTAAATTACTAAATGCTAAATTACTAAAAGACAGTAACAATTACCACTTTATTAAAGGCATGATTACTGATCAACACTAGTGCAAAATTACTTTATTTGCAAAACATAATATAATTCGACCATTCTTTTATTGCATATTCAAAGTTATCACGATAGTCATCACAACCTGCAAAAAATTAGTGTTACCACATCAAACTTTATTCAAAACCACTTGCTGTCCTCAGGGGCTGGTGGGTGGGTCAAAATTGGCTCTTCGTTCCGTCTCGAGCTCACGTGTAGCGAGGAGGTGCAGCTTCAGAGCACAGGAACAAGAGGATGCTTTCTTGGCTTGTTGCTCCTTTTATCCGTCTTCAGGGCGGGCGTAAACCCGCCCCTGCCTGCCTCAAAGGGCGTGGCCGGCCGCGTCAGTGTCTAGGCCAGCCCACTCCAGGGTGGGAAAAAGCGCGCCCCGGCTACGCCGCTTCGGGCATACCAGCCGAGACTCGCTTCCCGCCCAAGATGGCTTCCCGGGGGGATCGTGGTACTCCGCCATACGTTCGGGGGGACCGAATGGTCGCCCCTTTCCATATGGCTGAGATACCCGCCACCCCCTCACAACACAATCCCCAAGAATGGGAAACCGGAAACGGTTCTGAACTTTTGGAAGACGGGAGGGAGTGACCCTCCCGGCCGTATTTATTAAAATATGAAACAAAATTAAAACATTAAAATAACAGTTTCATATTAATGTACTATTTCATTTCCACATTGCGATGTTTGGCTAACCTTAACATATTCTCTAATACAAAGGTTCTCCTAGCCGAACTAACATCCTACAAAACGTTTAACTTGAAATCGTACATCCTAACGTTTAAGGGCCAACGGCAAGGTCGTAACCGGTGTCAAGATCCCTAAACCAGACATATCCCCCTCACTTGTGAGGGGCGACCGCACAGAGGTGTACCTCAAGTGCATTTACCAATTTCCCTTGACTTGACGGGGGCCCCAATAAACTCGACGCCATTTAAAGGTCGTCCGAGGACTCGTGTGAGGTATCTAGAAGGTAGCGTAGACCCCCTCCCAAACCCCACACAACTTACCACATCTGCCGTCGCAGATGTCCCGGCCCGGGAAATTCCCCAGGAGGGGGCTGTAGCCCCTCCTACCCAGGAAGGGGCCTTGACCGCCTTTCCTTTCCTTTCGGCGGCCCATCCTTAGAAGGGACCGCCTCCCCGTTGAGGGGCCAATGGCCACCTCCCTCGAGCGCTCCCATCCGTAATGGGTGACGCCCACCCCTAGGGATCTTCCAATTACTGCTCACCGATCATGACCTTACCGCCACAGGCCGGATAGTTGACCGGCTATCCGGACCCCCCCACAACACTCCTGCCTAAAGGTCATGTCACAAAGTCTTTAGCCAAGCTATCAGGTCTCCTATGAGTAACTCGTTCCCCATCCGGGACAAATGAACACCATCCCCCAAATACATACTATCCCCTTTAATACAACCATGCGAAATAGAATGCAGTGTACTTGAACGGAACAATCTACTCATTTTATTATTAATTTTTCTTACTGAATGATTCAGAGCAGAAACCGAAATAGCCCCCCGCCACACTTTCCGTGGAATCATATGGGACCATGCAATTGTGCACCCTGGAACTCTTCTCGCTAACCAACTTACAGTGGAAAGCATCCCCTCAAGTAGAAGTCGTCTACCAGTGGTCACCAAATCGTTGCCCCCAAGATGTACTATGACTACAGACGGCGGTGACCTCGTCCGCCCTAACAAACCCTCGAAAAATGATTGAAACTGGTCAATACAGAGCCCGCCCTTTCCGTAGAAGGACACACTGTACCCGTATTCCCCAGCCACGTGAATCATGTCACCTGCTTTGAATACGTCCGCGGCACGACTCACGTATGAGTGGCCCACGACCCACACCTCCTTTTTCACAGCCGGTGATGTCTGACCGCTGGCCCCCCGGTGTCGGGTCGACTGCACAGTCCGCCCCGCCTCGTAGGCTTGCGCAACTGAAAACCAAACAAAAACAAGAAGCGTGAGTACAACATTACAGCTTCACAACATGTGCAACCGCACATATCTCTTATAACAGTTTGAGGACCAACGCCCCACACGTTTTACTTGTTCAACATTCAGACCCCTGGCTGTAGCCTCTGTAGCAGCCTCTATCCGAAAGGAATGGGTCCCAAACTCGCCGGGGTTCAGGCCCGCGGCCGAAATTGACATCGCAAGCACCCGCTGAAACTGAAACCTCGTCAGTGGGGTGGCGTCAGCGTGTCTCAACAAGGTCCCCCCCCATGATGCCACCCTATGCGTTAAATATTCCTCCACGCACACCACAGGGCACATGGAAGACCCGGGAATTCTTTGTATGATTATGCTGTCCCCGATTGCACTTTGATCGGTCTTGGACCTGACAAACGAGACAGTCATTGTCTCCCCCCTGATCTGAACGTGCTCTCGGCACAGTCCCCCCATGGCATCCTGCTTGTTCTTTGCCACTAGTTCGCTTACCCGCATAGCCCCATGGAATGCTAGCACAAAAGCGGCTCGGAATAACACTGATTCATACTGGGATGAACACGTTGCAGGAAGTACCGATAACAACAGAGCCAACCTATCCAAACCTATCGGGCGCCTTTCATCTACTCTGCGACCCTCAAGGCGTTGCCACCCACGTAGCGCTTTTTGCACCACGAAAGACGCAGTCGGGTCTTGGATCCCATGAGCCCTTGCCATAAAGGAGATGGCGGCCCGATGCCTCTGGGCCGTAGCCACTGATTTGCCTGCTTGATGTAAGGACAGCAGAAATTTTACCACTAGCTCTTCCTGACCCCAAAGCTCTCTCCTAGCAGTCCCCAAAAAGGCCCAATAGGATCGGAACGCCCCTTCATATGCCTTCCTCGTCCTGGGTGCTAAACTCTCTCCCACGAGGTTCTGTAGTTCGGGGCACCGAGAGACCAGAGAGCTTCGGGAAAGGGTGCCGCCACCGGGTCCGCTGTGGGCAGAAAAACCCCAGAAGGCCTGCATACGAAAACGAGAAAGCGCATCAGCCGCTTGATTCTTTACCCCCGGCACATGTCTTGCCCTAAATAGCACGTTCAATTGCATACACAATAACACAATTTCTTTGAGCAATCTCAGAATCCATTTGCATCGTGCTGCCTGGCTATTGATACACTCAACCACGGTCATGTTATCAGACCAAAACACCACAGAGTGATCTCTGAATCCCTCAGGCCAAGTTTTCAGGGCCACCAGAATGGGAAAAAGTTCAAGAAAGGCAATGTTACTTGTCAGCCCACACTCATGCCACCATAACGGCCATTTTTGGGCCGACCATTGTGTGCCGAATATGGCACCAAAACCAACGCTCCCAGCCGAATCTGTCCACAGCCCCAGCTCTTCGGAGGACACCGCCGGTTTATTCCAGACAATTCGACCATTGAACTCCGCCAGAATGCCAACCAAATGTGCATGTCCTGGCGAACCTCTGCCGATAGTCTCGTGCGATGATGACCCTCCTTCAGGCCGACCATGGCCTGAGCGATCGAGCGGGAGAAGGGGCGGGCCATCGGCATTACTCTCAGGGCAAAATTCAGTTGGCCCACCAATTGTTGTAATTGATGCAGTCTGACTTTAGACTCACTAATACACTTTTCCAGGGAAGGCCTGAATCTTAACACCTTTTCTCTTGGTAATCGAAAACATCCTTCCTCTGAATCGAGCTCGATCCCCAGGAACTCGAGGCAAGTCGAGGGACCCACAGTCTTACCTGGTGCCAGTGGCACACCAAAATGCTTCATTAAGACACAAAATTCATTCAAAGCCTGTCCACATTCCGGATCCCCGGCCGCCCCCAGAAACAAAAAGTCATCGAGATAATGCATGACATGTTGAAAACCCGTCCTCTTCGTGAAGACCCATTGCAGAAAACAACTGAACTTTTCAAAATAGGCACAAGATATAGAGCATCCCATCGGCATACATCTATCCATGTAATAGTGACCCTGAAACATGAAACCAAGGAGACGCTGATCGTCTGGGTGTACCGGGAGCAACCGGAACGCTGACTCAATATCTGATTTTGCCATCAGCGCACCGGGCCCTAGGCGATTCAACATGGCGACGGCCTCATCGAAAGATGCGTACCGCACCGAACACACTTCCGGGTCTATCGCATCATTCACGGAAAGACCACGTGGGGCTGATAAATTATGTATCAGTCGGAACTCACCCGGGTCCTTCTTAGGGACCACCCCCAAAGGGGAACAAACAAAGTTAGCACATGGTGTCTCATCAAATGGACCGGCGACTCGACCTCGAGTAACCTCCTTCCCAACCTTCTCCTGTACCACAGTCGAATGTTGCAAGACCGACAGTTGGTTTTTACATTTTGCTACACCCTGAAAATCTCCCACTGGGATGCGGAAACCATATGAAAACCCGTTCCGCAACACCCCAGCGGAAACATGATCCGGGTACTCGCTGAGCCAAGGAATCATTGCCATGGTATCAATCGGAGTAGGTAAAGGCGCCCCTCGGACTATTTCAGACCTGTTTGGCGCCTCCCCTACCACCGTTATCACCCGTTTTGGCTCTGCACATGGACTCAGGATGAGATGGCTGCCCACACCCTCCACATTCATGTCTAAACTTGCATGACCCCTGGGGCCTCGTACATTTACCCCTGTTAAAGTTCCAACAAATCCCCCTTTTACCTGCGTTGCCGCTCGGCTTCGAGTGATAGTCATTACCTGTACTCGATCGAAAGGGTGTCCCAGCATATTGGCGGGAGGATTCACCCCCGCTACTCCCTACCAATGGTAACTTCAACATACCAGTACTCTCCATTTTTGACCACGAAACAGAATCGTAACAATCCCAAGTCAAGTTCTTGTCGTGTTCTTTCGCTTTTCTAAAAATATTATCGTAACAGAACCACTGATTGCCCCCATACGATACAGAATATTCCATGATCCGTGACTGATAAATAGGCAATTTGGACAGCAACTCGGGCCTACGTTCACCCATGATGGCGGTAAAAATTCCCCATGCCCTGCCCCAATTGCCAATGTTTTCGTCAACCTTAAAGGCGGCCATCTTTGCGCGCCAAACACTCGGATGCATGAGCTCCTTTTGGCTCTTCACATGCTCCATCTCATAATGATCTGTAAGCAACGAGAAAATGTTTACATACTCATCTGCCCACATCTTTTCCTTAATAGCCAGAGGTACATGCTGACCCAATTTTTCCCTGCGTGAGGGAGCAGACTCATCCCTCGCAATCGGCAATGGCCGCTTACCTGAACCGGAAGCTGCGTCTGCCGCCGGACCTGCTCCTGTCGATTTTTCACCCGCCGGAGACAGCGTGATAACTGGCGATGGTGCCTTCACCGCCTCCCTATTTTCACGCAGTTGCTTCATCAACACCCGTGCGTCGTCAGCCGTGGCGCCCTCGCCATTTTTCCCCAACCACGCTGCCAATTGTGCTGCCAACTCGGGCAGCATATCCTCCCCGGACACGGGGGTGACCACCACGGGAATCGGATTCCCCTCTGTCGGCACCGGAGTTGGCCCTTCGAGTGGGGTATCGGGAACCGGGGTGTCTCCCCCCGCTGCCCCCCGTCTGGGCCTCTTGCCCTTCCCTCCTGGAGCGGCTCCTGCCAATGGACGTTTCGGTCCCCCTTCCCCGTCTCTAGCCGCCACCTTCTTCTTTAGATCGGTTACCTCCTTCATGAGCATACGGAGCATCTGGTCGGTAGTAACTCGCTTTCCAACTTTCTTAGGCATTCTCAGACAGAGTATCTGTAAGACAAAAAGAAAGATTACCTCGTTCAAAATTGGCTCTTCGTTCCGTCTCGAGCTCACGTGTAGCGAGGAGGTGCAGCTTCAGAGCACAGGAACAAGAGGATGCTTTCTTGGCTTGTTGCTCCTTTTATCCGTCTTCAGGGCGGGCGTAAACCCACCCCTGCCTGCCTCAAAGGGCGTGGCCGGCCGCGTCAGTGTCTAGGCCAGCCCACTCCAGGGCGGGAAAAAGCGCGCCCCGGCTACGCCGCTTCGGGCATACCAGCCGAGACTCGCTTCCCACCCAAGATGGCTTCCCGGGGGGATCGTGGTACTACGCCATACGTTCGGGGGGACCGAATGGTCGCCCCTTTCCATTCATGCAGCAGTGTTTTAAACACCAGTTGTCCTTTTACAGGAGTAAGTTGTAGAAGATCTCCACAAACTATGACGTGCTTTCCTCCAAATAATATGTCATACTCTGTTTTAACAATTTGCTGCATATTCTTGGACCCTCCTGAGGCTCAGCCGGGAGTAGACACGATCGTTATTGCACCTTTTTAAATCTTGTTTAGTTTTTAATATATACACTCACCTAGCTCTCCTTGCACACGAATCACGGTCTGCAAGCACTCCTACCCAGCGGATTTCAGCGCTGAGAGGGAGGAATCGTGGTATAATTACAGCCGCCATTACCCACGCTGAGACTAGGGACACGCCCACCTTGAGGCCACGCCCCTACTACTAGCATAAATAGCGCGCTGAATCGCACCCACGCCAGATAATCTTGGACCCTCCTGAGGCTCAGCCGGGAGTAGACACGATCGTTATTGCACCTTTTAAAATCTTGTTTAGTTTTTAATATATACACTCACCTAGCTCTCCTTGCACACAAATCACGGTCTGCAAGCACTCCTACCCAGCGGATTTCAGCGCTGAGAGGGAGGAATCATGGGATAATTACAGCCGCCATTACCCACGCTGGGACTAGGGACACGCCCACCTTGAGGCCACACCCCTTTCGCCTCTTCCGGTCACATAAACATGTGCAACTACCGGAAGCGCAGCGGACGAGCGCAGCGGGCGCGACGATTGCGCGCCGAAGGCACGCTTAAGGCAAGCTCGTCTGCGCTCATCCGCGCCGAGTCCGGGCTTAGGGCCATACCCCCTCTAACACAGTCATCAGAGCCCAGGTACTACAGTGCGGAAACCCTCCATAGCCTCAGGCCCCTCGCCACCTTTTGCACCCAGCATTCCTATCGAGTTGATTGCATGCCGCAAGCCTGCCCGAAATGTTTGTCTCCCCTCAAACCTAAACCTAACGCTGAACTCACATACGATTTTCATATGTTTTTATTACACTGCCGCTCCCTGCCAAAACACAGTGCTGAAATTGCACTCTTAATCGAGGAACTTACGCCAGACATAATTTTCCTGATGGAAACTTGGCTCACCGATGAGTCCGACCCTTCTCTAGTGGACGCCCTCCCTCCAGGCTACCAAATTATCCGGCAAGACCGGCCTAAAGGGAGAGGAGGAGGCCTGGCAAATATTCATAAGGAACACTTCTATTGCTGAGTCACCTCCAAAACCATCCCCGACTGCGAGAGCCTTGCTTTTAACATCGACTTCTCTCCTAATACTTGCTTCTCAGGTACTCTTATTTACCGCCCCCCCTGGCCCGTCGAAGCAGTTCTACGAGTGCCTACCTTCGAGCGTGGCTGATCGCGTTAGTACCTCTTCCAATTTTACTTTGCTAGGTGATTTTAATCTTCATTTTGATTCCCCATCAGATCACACAGCCTCTACCCTGACAGACGATCTAGCAGCCCTGCAACTAACCCAACACGTGAGGACTTCCACACATATTAAGGGCCACTTGCTGGACCCCGTATTCAGCAATTGTGCAGACCTGGTAGCTGGCCCGCCAATTCCATTACCCTGGACAGACCACTCACTGGTTCCCATCAGCTGGACATCGTTTTAGGCCACGCCGACTGGACCCACATCTAGGTTTATGCGACCTTGGTCCCGCCTCTCAGTTGACGACTGGTCTATCAAACTTACCAGCAATCAACCCCTCGATAACGAGGACCCTGGGTTAGCCAACCAGGCGTACGTTGACTGGATTACACAAACCCTCGATGCCATACTCCCAAAAAGAAAAATCACGCTAAAGTGCCCCCACAAAACTGCTCCCTGGTATACGGAGGCTCTTAGAGATAGGAAACGCCGGTGCAGGAAATCAGAAAGACGATGGCGTTCAGACTACTAGGTAGATAATAAAACTCTTTACCGAGGATCACTCAGCGAATATAAAGCACAAGTTAAAGCTGACCAGGCCACATACTTTTCCAACAGAATTCTTCTTGCTAAGTCTAAACCAAAAGAAATTTTCCAAATCGTCAAAAAATTAACAAAACCTCCCCCCAGCCTGCAGGTCACAAAATCTGCCATTCATTGTAATAATGTCGCTGAGTTCTTCCATCAAAAAGTGAACACTATCAACTCAGCTTTTCCCCCGAGGGACATCACTTCCCTACCCCATCTCAATTAAGTCACAGCTCCTCCCCATCCCATCAGCCTCAACCCATTCTGACTCATTTCCCCCCCTAGACCTGGCAACCCTTGAATCCGTAGCGCGGAAAGTAAAATCCGGATCCCCTGATGACCCAGCCCCACCTCACATTATAATGACAGCCTCCCAGATCATTCTGCCCACTATCAGGGGTGTACTAAATGCATACATTATCTCCGGTATTGTTCCGACGGTCTGGAAGCAGGCCATGGTCAGATCACTATTGAAGAAACCCAGCTTAGATCTGACTGACCTTGGTAATTATCGACCCATCTCCCTGCTCCCATGGGTGAGCAAGATCCTAGAAAAATATATAAATCTTCAACTAGTAATCTTCCTAGAAGATCACCATTTACTAGACCCCACCCAGACGGGTTTTAGACCTAAACACGGGACCGAGACCGCCCTCCTCATGGTCACTGAGGAATCCAGAAAAATCCTGGATCAAGGAGGATCAGTGGCAGTGATCCTCCTTGACCTCAGCGCGGCATATGACACGGTCAGCCACGACACCTTGCTGTACCGTATGTCTAACGCCGGGATCAAGGGCAAAGCCTGGCTGTGGTTTAAGTCCTTTTTAGAGGACAGATCCTTTCGGGTCTTTGAAAATGAGTCCGTGTCCGCCAGTAGACCTTTAAAGTGCGGAGTCCCCCAGGGCTCCTTTCTAAGCCCCGCACTCTTCAACACGTATATGAGGCCACTGGCTGAGGTCGTCCGCCCCTTTGGGATCAAGATCATCTCTTATGCAGATGACACGCAGCTGGTGGTCTCACTGGCACAGGAGACCAACACGCCTGCGTCAGGTGGGCTTAGAGAATGCCTAGCAGAAGTGAAGAGTTGGATGTCCTCATCATCCCTTAAATTGAATGGGGACAAAACGGAGCTGATGCTCCTAGGCCCCCCGACCTTTGCCTCTCCAACTCTCTGGGGCCCCCCTGTCTAGGCCCCCCTCCAACCCCGAAAAATAACATCAAGAGCATCGGGGTTTGGCTGGACAGTTCCTTGTCATTTAATGTCTAGGCCACAAAACTCTCTGCCACCTGTTTTGGCCTCATGAGGATGCTAAAGAAAATCTTCCCTCTCCTTCCCATGGAAGCCAAACAGGTGGCTATACAGGGACTAATACAGTCACGCCTAGACTTCAACAACGTGCTCTACCTTGGTGCCCCACAGTACACCCTGCGCAGCCTCCAAACGATGCAGAACTGTGCGGCCCGCTTACTGCTCGAGCTCCCTCGCAGACAATCTGTGAGGGCTGGTCTGGTCAGCCTTCACTGGCTGCCCGTACGCCAGAGAATTCTTTTTAAAGCCATGTGTATCGCCCATCAGGCCTTCTGGGACACAGGCCCCAGTATTACTCATGGCCTAGTCACCCACTACCTTCCCAGTAGAAACCTCCGCTCCAGCCAGACCTTTCTGGCTATGGTCCCAAGGATAAAGAGGACCAGAACTGGTGGGAGGACGTTCACTTACAATGCTACCAGGACTTGGAACACTCTTCCCCTGCATCTCAGAGCGAACTCCAACCTCTCAGTGTTTCGTAAACAGTTAAAAACCTTCCTATTGAACCTGCATCACTAACCTCAGCTACCCCCCACAGTAGGTTCTCAGGTTATCTTAGCGCTTGGACGCCTCCGGTTAGCAATTCGCGCTTTATAAATTCACATCCTATTCCTATTCCTATTCTTAAATGCACAAAAGCAAACATTAAGTTTGATACCATGCTTACCTCATCAATAACAAGAAGTTTCATTTTCCTCAAAACTCTTGAAACTTCACAACAAGCTTCTCCAGATAGCTTGTGGAATTCTAATTTGTTTTCATGCTTTACTGGTAGCATTAATAAAGAATGTAAAGTAATTCCTTTAATATTGTGGGCTGCTTATCCAGTTGGAGCAGTGACAACACAAGACAAATGAGACTCAGTTGTTTTCTGTAGAAAACGTCTGATTACTTTGAATAAAAAACTTTTGCCTGTTCCAGCTTGTCCACTCACGTACATTCGGATAGGTTCAATTGATGAGCAGCAGCACTCTTTCTTCTCATGAAGTAATCCATGGTCAATCTGTTCTCTCACTTGCTCATATATTTCTTTCTGCTTAATACTTAGTTGTTCTTCCAAATTTCCTAAGTTTCTAACATCTTCTTGACCTTGATACATTGCTGTTTCCACCTCTTCCATAGCAGTTGCTGCTTCATTTTGAACAATTGGTTCTCCCAGTGGGTCTTGACTCAACAGAGCAGAAGTTTGACTCTCTTGAGAACTGTCTCTAGCAATTTCAGCTGCAATTGTAGCAACTTGCTCAATTTCGTCATTCAACATTTTCACATAATTATCAAAAACTTCACATTGTATAGTATCTTTAGTTGCATTGAAGGAATCTTCATAGCTCTCGAAATCTCCAAGTAATTCCAATTCTGAACGCCATGGCTTGAAAAGTTGCAAAAGAGCTAAATAGTAAAATTCCCTTTTGTCACGTGATTCGCAACTCACTTTATGGTGATTAATCAAATGTCCTTTTTTTTGTTTCACCAGACAACCTTCGGAACCAATCACGGCATATATACCTTTATTGATGTTTTCTGTAATATTCCGTTTAAAAATATAGTTTTGCAGCACTTCATAGAGACAAATGTTCTCAAGATGTTGATCCAACATATTTGTTTTCACAATATCTGTACTTTCTGGCTCTTTTTCAGCTAAATATTCAATTTCTCGTACAGATTTTAGAACTCGGTTACGTGTTGCATCAAGACCTAGACTTACCCAAATGATTTTTCTTGATTTGGAGTATAGACTTGCAGATGATAAGCAATCCGAGCATTCATACGCTCCAATATCTCGATGAGATAACATCTTCAAACTGTGAGTATTTCTTACTTAGACTCTTCTCGTGAGAAATATCTTCCCACATTTCTTTCAATTCTGTCTTTTCTGATTTTGTTATGTAGGATGTTACATATTGAGCAACAGCAATGGAATTGTCTGCAACATATTGAATATCCATGTTAGCATTCTACATGGACAAAATGACTGGGTTATAGTCATTTATGTATTTTGACTCTCCGTTTCTTCTTAAGTTGTAGGTATTTTTTTGAGACATTCTTGTGATAGTATGTCGCAAAGATGACATTAAACTGTTCACTCTTCCTTTCGATATTACTGGACGTGGAAATGCAAAACGACATTTGGTGTAGAATTTGTCCTTAGATTTGTACTTTCGACGACAGTATTCCCCACAACGATGGCTTTGGAAACGTAAGACTTGTTGTCTTAAGTCCGTATCTTGTGTCCTTTTGGGTATATCACATGTAGCATATTCTCCAATAAAAGATAACACAGTATCATCTGAGTCTGCACCAAATTTGGGAGCATCTTTGATCCATATTAGCATGTGTATGTGAGAAGCACCCCTTGCTTGATCCTCCTTTCTCCAAAAGAAGTCCAGAACCTCTCCAAGAGGAGGATTTTTTTTATTGGTGATAAAAGACATCATTGGTTCAAATCTATGATTGAAATACCTGCATATATGAACTGGATCCAAAGACCACAATTCTCCAGGTGTCTTGTATTCAATATTTAGTATATTTCGATTTGCCTCTCGAAGAAATTGAAGTAAAAAATCCCAAGCATATTCAGCACAGCTTAGAGTTAGGAACCATGTAGGAGTTCCTAAGTTCCTTTGCATACATTAGAGTTCTCCATGATGACGGTATCAATACTCATTAGTACCACACTGACACGCCATGTGATTAATTAGCTGAGATTCCAAAACATTATCTTTCTGCAGTACTTTACCCATAAATTCCTTTGCCGAAACATTTTGCAGACATACGCCTGTTTTCAATATATGGTTTACTGCATAAGAAAGTCCAGACAAATCACTCTCAAACAAAAGATTAATCAAATACAGAATACATTGTCGAAATCTTGGATCTTCTGCATATAATCTTGATGTCTGGTATTCAGATCCAGGAATCAGCACAGGTCGGTCATCATATGGTCCTCCTTTTCCTGTGGGAAACAATTGCCGTAAACAACGAGCTTCCAAGCTTTTTTCTCATACACTAATGGGACTTCCTTTTGCTTCTTTCATTTGGAATAACTCTATAGTATTCCCCATCACTTCTTTAGAATGCAGTGGATGAACACTATAATGTTCGTAGATTTCTTCAGCTCTGGACACATCCACTTTTTCAATTTGTCCAGATGGCAAGTCACTATCTTCTTCTACAGTTATTTCTTCTTCTCTCACATACACATTTCTGTAATATTCATTATTTTTTCCAGATACAATGTTGCCTTTTTCATTTTCTTAACATCCACTAATTCTTGACAGATTTTCTTACTCTTAGTAGGAACGCCATTAACAAGAATAACTAAAGGCTCATCCTCTACATTTTCTCCACCAATTTTTTTCTTTAAATGTAGAGGCAAATATACAACTCTTCCCTTTAATCATCTCTGTAAATCAGAAGGAGGCAATTTTCCTGTCTTAGGCTCCATAAGAACAATAGCCTGAAATGGATGCACACATTGAATAAGAATAGACTCGTAGGTATTTAAATCCATCAGTTCAGAAGGAATATTTACCAACTCAATGTTATTATGCACAGTTCAAGCAGGCATTTTGTTCTTGTCTAATTTGTTAGAACAATATTTACAAATACGCTGATCAGAACCCAAATTAAAACAATTCTCCACCAACAAATAAGTTGCAAAATCCTTCCACTCATTAATATTTTCCTTTTCACTCTTTAAATACAAATCAACACTCCTTGTCTGATATTTATAATGAGTTTGCCGACAACAGACACAACAATAATTTGGCCTTTCACCTGATATCACCTTAAACTTTGTAATTTCTTGCTCAAATTTATCTGTACTACAATATTGTACATTCTCATCTGCATTTCCTTCTATTAATATCTCAATTTCTGCACTGTCTTCCTCAGGACCAAAATAACTATCCTCAATTTCATCACAAATGTTCTTTATTTTTGATACAGATCAATGCAAAAGAGCACTGTTCAACTTTTTTAACAGTAGAGCTGGACTTTTTACATAATACAATCTTCTGACTAATTTCCTCATTTTAGAATGATGTACTGCTAACATCCTGCAATGGTGAAAAACACTTTGACATACTTTTTTAGCAACACAAGCCAGAGAATGACCTTGCAAACCAGTATTTTCTCTTACTTTGCAAGGGTCTAGTCCTTGCAAAATCTTAATCTTTTGTTTCAGACTTTTCTTTGGTTAGTTACGTAGGAAATTGCGTAAAAATCAATAGATTCTTGCCGTACACTACAAATACTACTACAATTCCAAGTGTACACTGGAGCTTTAGGACGTCTCCCTAAAACTTCATCAGCTAACACCTATTCTGCATTTCTAGGAACAATTTTCTCTTTCGCAATAGGACAACCATTTCTAACCTCATAAGCACGACCACTAGTGTCAACTTCATGCAACAAATCATTACTCTGAAGATAACTTTCTTCATTAAAAAAAGGCTCAGAACTTGAACTATGTTTCCATTCACCCAAAAAATCTCACAAAAATTACTTCTGTTAATTACTCTTCTCCACTTACTTTTGGCCTTCATTAAATGGATTGCTTTATCTAGTAATTGAATTCTATTGATTACTAGAATAAACAATTTCGTTTTCAATTCTAAAGCTTTCCCAACTACATTTTCTATACCTTTCTTCTTCTTATAAAATGCTCGTTCTTTTTTACATCCCTTAATTTCTTTAATTAAATTTAACACAACTCTATTAAAAAAATGTTTTTTTCTAATTTCCATAAATAGGTTTTTCCTCCATTTACTATACACTATTTTTTCTGCAGTTGACTTTATTCTTCTTTTTCTTTTTTGTTGCAGAGACACTAATACCATTTTTTCCTTTGGGCACACTACTCTTAGGGGCATATTATCAAGCCTGTGCGCTAAAATTATCGCCGCTTTATCGGCCGAAAACGGCCGATAAAGCGGCGATAATGGGCTTGATAATATGCTCTATCGAATTCCAATCGAAGCACATGTTAGATGTGAAGACATCTAACATGGGCTTCGATTGGAATTCCACAGAGCATATTATCAAGCCCATTATCGCCGCTTTATCGGCCGTTTTCGGCCGATAAAGCGGCGATAATTTTAGCGCACAGGCTTGATAATATGCCCCCTAGTCTTTAATATTTTCCTCAGAAAAGTGTTCCTTCTCTTACCAGGACTTTTTTTCTTTTTCTTAACACATGGTTCTTCATGTAAATCTTGTGGATGACTTCTTTTCAAATAAACACCTTTCTTTTGTTGTTTCTTCTTTTCACATTTGGTAGGCATGATACAGTTTTTTCAGTATTGATAAACAGAATCTAATAAAATATATATATATATAACATTAAAAAATTAATATATGAAATATTCTATAATATTACTTATTAGAACAGAGGGAGGATTATGACGAGAAACGTGAGACTATGAAACTAAAAGTACTTACAACAAGAGAGGAAGAAGTATGAAACAAGGGAAAATATGACGAAAAAGGGGCGTATCAACAGACACTGCAATATAATGGGATAAAGGAAGTATGAATAAACTGGAAAGTATCAATAGGTAAGGGAGACTATGAAGAGAAAGATGGAAATATGAGGAGAGAAGAAAGAGCATAAGAAGAAAAAAAGAAACTAAGAAGACAGAGGGGGCACTATAAGAAGACAGAGAAAGACTCTTAAGAAAAAAGAAGGAATATGTGAAAAGACGTGCAACTATAAGAACAAAAAACAAATACTAGCAAAGGACAGTGTGTATAAGGACAGACAGAACAGTACCAGAAAAGAGCACAAAGAATGTGGGAAAAGTGGAGCATAAGGAAAAAAGGGATTTAGAAGAACAGAGGATACAGTCTGAGGAGAAAAGAAGGAGTATAAACAGATGAAATATTATGAAGAGTGAAGAGTGTATGATGAAAGAGGCAGAAGTATGACAAGGGAAACAAATATAAAGAGAGAGATCAGTATGAAAACAAGGAGAATATGAGGAAAGTGCTGCATAGTGTATGCAGGGAGTCAAGGAGGAGTAAGAGAATGGAGCAAACAATATCAACAGATTTAAGAAATATAAACAGAGAGGACAGAAAATGAAAAGAGAAAAGAAATATGAAGAAAAAGAGCAAAATATAAACACAGAGAAAAGGAGTATAGGACAAAAGGAAATATAAGAAGAACTCAGTACTATAAGGAGACATGCACAAGTAAGAGAAAAGAGAGGAGTATATGAAAACAGGGGTGAGTATAAGAACAGGGGAGAAAATGAGGAGACGAATATGACAATAAGAAAAGACGGCAATATTAGTAGAGAGTGCAAAGTATAGGAAAAGAGAGGAGAAATGTGAGCACAGAGAGAAGAGTATTAGAAGAAAAAGAAAAGTGTGAAAAAACAATAGGCAGTACCTACAAAGAACAGCGAGAATGACAAGAAACAGAGAATATAAGAACAGAAGAGTATATATGAAGAAAGAGGAAAGACTGTAAAAAGACACAGAGACAAAAATGTGGACAAAAGACAATTATAAAGGAAGACTGACTGTATAAGGAGAGAGGGAGTACTATGAGAAGACAGTAAGAACTATGACAACAGTGGTGAATTTAAAGACAAGAGAGAATATAAAGAGGACAAATATTCAAAAAGAGGAGCAAGTATGAAAAAAAGTATAAAAAGAGAGCAGAGTATAAGAAAAAGAAGATAGTATAATGATAGAGGAAGGAGTCAGATGAGACAGGACCGAGTATAACAAGATAGTGTGGAAAATATGCAAAAATGTTCGAATATAGGGCCATATTATCAAGCCTGGGCGATAAAATTATTCCCCATTTATCGGCAGGAAACTGCAGCTAAAGTGGCGATAATGGGCTTGATAATAGGCTCTATGGAATTCCAATTGAAGCTCATGTTAGATGTCCCTCACATCTAACATGGGCTTTGATTGGAATTCCATAGAGCCTGTAATCAAGCCCATTATCGCCACTTTATTGGCAGTTTCCTGCCTATAAAGCGGCGATAATTTTATCGCCCAGGCTTGATAATAAGGCCCATAATTCCTAAATATACACAAATGCACTGTGTAATATTACCCCCAAAATTATAAGACCATACATTTTACCAAAACACATTCACTACTGTAAAGCATTTAAAAAGGTGTGAATATAACTACTTAATGTACACACATGCACAGTGTGATATTAGACACAAAAAATGAGATCATGCAGTTTACCATTTACTACTGAAAAACGTTTAAATGACTATACATATTCCATCTGTATACTTACAACATTTCAGTGAACAACACTGACTCATTTTCCAAACACATATGCAATTTAACACATGTTTTCGGCCACTATTACATCCAAAAAACAAAGGGGCATATTATCAAGGACCGGTGTTAAAATTATCGCTGTTTTATTGGCAGGAAACTGCAGATAAAACGGCGATAATGCGCTTGATAATGCTCCCTTGTTAATTCCCATAGAAGCCCTTGTTAACATCAGAACATGAGCTTCATTCGAAATTAACAAGAGCGTATTATCACGCCCATTACCGCCGTTTTATCAGCAGTTTCCTGCTGATAAAACAATGATAATTTTAACACTGGTCCTTGATAATATGCCCCTAACGCAATAAAACAACAAAGACGCACAAGAGGCTTGTAAATTGACCCGGACTATATACAGAGGGAGAGAAACTAGAAAGAGGACAGAACCGGGAGTATCAAGAAAAAAATTAAACATGAAGAGAAAGGGAAGAAAATGAGGAGACAGAGGGAATAAGAGAAGACACAGGAAAATATATAGACAAACAAGGGCAATATGAACACAGACAACAATATAAGAAAAAGACAGTAGTACCGAGAGAGAGAAAGGAGTAAGAGAAGAGAGAGGGAAGTATAAAAAGAAAGGCTAGAAATTATGGAAAAAGGGTCAAATATAGGGCCATATTATGAAGAAAGGGCGACACATTATCTTATCTTATCTTATGCTGTTTTTATAAAGCGCGCTGACACCGGAGGTTTCCTGGCGCTGTCGTTAAGATTGATAATGAAAGCCATAGCTTAAATGAGGTTCGAGAAGAGCCAGGTTTTTAGGCTCTTTCGGAAGCTTAACAGGGTGTCAGCAGTTTTGATCAGAAGGGGGAGGGAGTTCCAGAATTTGGGTGCTAGGTAACTGAATCTGCAGCCGGCCAGTTTTTTTAGTTTGACCACTGGAGTAGTGAGAAGGTGGAGGTGGTCAGAACGGAGGTTACGGGCCTGACAGTGGGAGTTAACTAAAGATTTCAAAAAAGCCGGGCCCTTGGTCTGCCGGGCCTTATATACCAGGCAGCCTATTTTGAAAGCAGCTCTTTGTTCAATGGGCAGCCAGTGCAGCTTGGCCAAGAGGGGTCTAGCAGATTGCCATTTGGGGGCTTTGTAGATGAGCCTAGCTGCCTGGTTTTGCACCAATTGGAGACGATGAAGGAGGGACTTGGATAGTCCCCAGTAGAGCGAATTTGAGAAGTCCAGGCGGGAAAGGACTAGAGAGATAACAATTTGTACCAAAGATTTGTAGGAGAGTAGATGGGAGATTTTACGAATTTTTTGTAACTGGAACATGCTGGCCGAGATGATGGTGCCAACATGGGTTTTAAGGGAGAGGTCGAAGTCAATAGTGACGCCCAGGCTTTTTACCGAATTCGAGGGGGTGGGGGGAGTGCCAAGCTCGTTTGGCCAGAAATGGGGGCCCCAATATGAAGGGCTGGTACCGGGCAGGATGAGTTCCGTCTTCTCTGGATTTAATTTAAGCTGGCTGGAAATCATCCATTGTTGGATGTGAAGCATCACTGCCCGAAGGTCGGATGCAGCGTCAGGGGTGTCTAAAGGGAAAATGATCTGCATGTCGTCAGCATAATTGAGGACAGTGCGGTTCCAGTTGTGCAATGAGTGGATCAGTGGACGAAGATATAAGTTAAACAATAAGGGAGAAAGGGAGGATCCCTGAGGGACTCCGCAGGTAGTGGGGACCTGGGTTCCAGAAAAGGGACCAAGGTGGACTGTTTGTACTCTGCCCGAGAGGAAGGACTTAATCCATTCCCATGCCGGTCCCTGGATACCCGCCTGTCCGAAACGGTGGAGAAGGATGTCATGGTCCACCGTGTTGAACGCAGCCGATAGATCCAGGAGGACCAGTGCCTATGGGGACCCTCTGTCGGCATTCTCCCGAAGGGTGTCGAGGACTTTTAAGATGACTGCTTCAGTAGAATGCACCGGTCTGAAGCCAGCTTGATTCGGTTCTAAGAACCCGGAGCTCTCGATAAATGCCGACAGGCAGGTGGTCACGTAGGCCTCCAGGAGTTTAGATGTGTAGGGTAAGAGAGAAATGGGCCTGTAGTTAGCAGGATTGGCGGGGTCAGCTCCTGCTTTCTTCAGAAGTGGAACCAGAATGGCTTCCTTAAACGCGCTGGGGACCTTGCCAGAACTGAGGGAAGTGTTCAGAAGGGGGAGAATGCTGTCCGGCAGAGCAGAAAAGATCGCCCTGAGAATTGGAGGGGGACAGGAGTCCCTAGGAGATCCGGATTTGACACAGGTGATGAGTTCGGAGAGAGTACTAATGGTGATAGGTGGGAACTGAGTGAAAGAACAGGGGTTGAGCAGGGGGGAGTCAGAGGGGCTAATAGGGGTGGAAGGGGGAATAGCATTTTTAATATTTACAATTTTTTGAATAAAGTAGGAGTTGAGCGCATTACAGATTTCTTGAGTGGGGGCCTGAGTTGGGAGTACTCTCTGATCGGAAGAAAAGTCGTTTAGAATTTTGAAGATTTCTTTGGATTTTTTGTTGGCGGTGTCGATTCTTTCCGTAATATGTGAGGCCTTTGCTTTAGTGATAGCGTTTTTATATTCATTACGGGCCCTCAAAAATTCAGCACGGTCCTCCTTGGAGTAGCCCCATCTCCATTTGCGTTCTAAGTGACGTAGTTTAGATTTTTGTGCTTTGAGTTCCTTAGAAAACCAGCGATGGGAATTGCCATGTCTGGTATGAGCGAATTTAGTGAGAGGGGCGAATCGATCGCTGGCAGATAGCAGCCAGGTGGTTATCTCGTCCTGCAGCAAGTCAATGCCTGATTCTGGGTGGTTGGTGGGGCGGGTGTTGGCCAAGAAGTCGAGGAACCCCTGGGAGTCATAGGAATTCCATTTACGACACAATCCACCAGGAAGGGTGGGGGCTTTAAGTTTCCCTTTAATTGAGATGGTGACCTCGATCAAGTGGTGGTCTGACCAGAGGCAGGGGGAGATGATTGGACAATACAGGACAAGATTGTGAGTCCAGATATGGTCCAGGATATGACACTTTTATCGACAGGAAACTGCCGCTAAAGCAGCAATAATGGGCTTGATAATAAGGCCTTGTGAATTCCCATTGAATCCCAGGTTAACACCATAACCTGGGCTTCTATGGGAATTCACCAGGGCATATTATCAAACCCATTATCGCCGCTTTATCAGCAGTTTCCTGCCGATAAAGCGGCAACAATTTTATCACCTGTCTTGATAATATGCCCCATAATTCCTTAATGTACAAAGATGCACCATATACATTCCCATACAATTTATCAACTCACCTTTCAAATTGATTTCTAGATTAAGAAGTATACCACTCACACAGTAGATATTCTTATACAGAATCTCTCTAGCTCAGTGTTTGCAGCAAAACAATGAAATGGGACATTTTCCCTCTCATTTTGCACATACATACATATAAACAACCAATTAAAATCCTTCACACATTAATTCCAAACGAAACACACATTTCTATTGCTTTAACATTTCAAACCTTTCATACTGACATAACTTTCCACCCTACCCCCAACAGATCATGCAAAAGTCAACTGTCAACAGAGGTGAAAAATTCAGCACTGTATAAAACACTGCTCCTCAACAATTTTAGACTATGCATAAGCACTTACTTATAAGTACCAATAAAGAGAAAAGGTCTCATTACAAGCAACCAACATATAAACACATAAAATTGACAGATATCTGTAAAATATAATTTTTTTTTGATTTTTTCTTGCTTACGTACGCTTATGTGAAACAACTTTCAGAATTCGCACAGTACACGTACACTAAATATACCATAAAAAAAGTAGCATTGATCACAAATTTTTTTCAATCCCTGGGGACCCCATCCCCTGGTGCTCAAATATACCGTTCAGCACCGTGGGTAGAGCCCGAAACCCCCACGGTCCCAGCTGTCTCCCTGCGTCCTTCAGGAGCCAGCATTGCTTTTTGTCAGAGAGTCCAGCTTACATGCTGCGCTCTCAGACAAAAAGCAATATGCTTTCCTACTTGAAACAGAACTCTCGCCCTACCATAGCAAACAGCAGTGTCCCAGGGATAGGCACCCCCTAACACTACAGGAGCCGGCCCTGTTAGGTGGTGGTCCCCACGTCCGTCAAAGGCTCAACAAAGCCCATCCAAGACTTGCGAATCATTGTAAACCCCGCTAAGCAGTCCTAGGGGGACAGGAGGTCCTATTGCAAATATCAAACTTTTCCTGTCAATCTACACACTCAATCTACACACATATACAAATAAATAAAAAATCACATTTATTCCCACATTAAATCAAAACGAAACACACTTTTATATTGCTTGAACTTTTGCACCCTTTCCAACTGACAAAACTTTCAACCCTTCCCCCATTCCACAATCTGCCAGTTACCATAGAAACACTTCAGAAAACATCTAACTCAGCACACAGGTGAAAAGTTCATCATACATTGTTGCACATTAAAACAGCAAGTGTGCTTGACTTGAGAATATACCAGCTTATCTTATGTAACATTCTTTTCTATCAGTTTTTCATAACCAACAATAAAAATCAGGCTTTTAAAAAACAGAAACATGCATCCTAGCTTAGTGTAGAATCATTTTTTTTCTTTTTTCAAAACTGCATGTTGTCCACCATTTTAGAAAAATCTTACTTTTCAAACTGCCATTTCATTTACAGAGACCTTCAGAGTGCATCCAGATCTCTCTTCAAGATGATTACTGTGTGGATTGTGGAACACAGCTACATTTTTCTGGAGCCGAAGGTATGCACAACAGAAAAGAATTCACAAAGACCTACGTTTACCAAATGTAGACATTAAATGGATTGGACAGAGAGGATTAAATTGGTGAAATCCTTTTTACATCTCCAACACCCTGACCTCATAATTTTGCACTGTGGTGGCAATGACCTAGGCACTTTGACAGGGGTAGGTCTGGAAATGCTTATGAAGGACACCCTTCAACAATTGATGACACTGTTCCCCAATACTGCCTTTGTCTATTCTAATATATGCCAAAGGCAGAAATGGAAGTGGTCCAACCACTATTGTCCATATATGAAAAAGCTAGGAAACATGTGAATAAATCTGTTTCTGCCTTGCTCGGGACTATAGAATGGGGTCCATCTACCACAACAATCCTCGACACCACTCCTGACGTCGCCTTCCTCACGGAAACCTGGATGAACGACTCCTCAGCACCCGACATCACCATCGCCATCCCAGAGGGCTACAAGATCACCCGAAGAGACCGCGACAAGCATACTGGAGGAGGCATCGCCATCATCTACAGGGACACCATCCGCATCACGACCAACACCGACGACACCCTGACAACCGCCGAACACCTGCACTTCCAGATCCACATGGACCCCAAAACCACCCTCAGAGGCACCCTCATCTACCGACCCCCGGGACCACGCACACAATTCAGCGAAGACATCGCCGACTTCATCAGCCTGCACGCCCTCCCCTCCGCTGACTACATCCTCCTGGGGGACATAAACTTCCACCTGGAGAACAACAACGACCGCAACACCACCACCCTGCTTGACAACCTCGCCAACCTCGGACTCAAGCAGCTGGTGACCACCCCCACCCACCTCGCCGGACACACACTCGATGCTGTCTTCTCATCCAGCAAGGACATCGTCTTCAGCCACGCCACCGGACTCCACTGGACGGACCACAGCTGCGTCCACTTCACCTTCAGAAGATCCACGATCCACCACCTCCAGCAACAGGTTGCTCGAAGAAACTGGAACAAGATCACAGCAGACAAGCTCGCCGCTTCCCTGAGCCAGCACCCTCCCGCCAGCTCAGCGAACCCCAGCCAGGCCGACGACAACCTCACATAGTGGATCAGCAACTGCGCAGACAACCTCGCCCCACTGAGGACCCCGCCTAGCAGACCCGGCAGCAAGAAGGCCCCATGGTTAACCGACAAACTCAAGAGCTCCAAGAAGAACTGCAGAGCCCTCGAGAAAGCCTGGAGAAGGGAGCCAACACCGGACAACATGACCACCCTCAAGCTCGCCACCCGGAAACACCATCAACTGATCCACGCCACCAAGAAAACAGCATTCAAGGACCGGCTGGACAACAATGCACACAACTGCAAGGAACTCTTCAACATCGTGAAAGAGCTCTCCAACCCCAACGCCGGGAACAACGAAATCACCCCGTCGCAAGACCTCTGCAACTCCCTCGCCACAACAAGATCGCTGACATACACAACAGCTTCAGCCCACAAACAACGCTCCCCACGACCGCACCAACGCCCCCCACCACCACCCTCAGCGCCTGGACCCATATCAACACAGAAGACACCATCCGCACGATGAACTCTATCCACTCCGGATCTCCGACCGAACCCTGCCCCCAACCACGTCTTCAACAAGGCCAACGCTGTCATCGCACCCCACCTGTGGGACATCATCAACACCTCCTTCGACACCGCCACCTTCCCTGAGAGCTGGAAGCACACCGAACTCAGCGCTCTACTAAAAAAGCCAACAGCGGACCCCACCGAACTCAAGAATTACCGCCCCATCTCGCTCCTCCCGTTTCCAGCCAAAGTCATCGAGAAGACCGTCAAAGAGCAGCTGGCTGCCTTCCTCGAGATGAATGGATCCCTCGACCCCTCACAGTCTGGCTTCCGAGTCAACCACAGCACTGAGACCGCCATCATCGCTGCCACCGATGACATCCGAGCCCTGCTGGACAACGGAGAAACAGCGGCCCTCATCCTCCTAGACCTCTCCGCGGCGTTCAACAATGTTTGCCACCGCACCCTAGGACAGCGCCTCAGCAACATCGGAATCCAGGAGAAGGCACTGGAGTGGATCATCTCCTTCCTTGCTGGAAGGACACAGAGAGTCCGCCTACCACCGTTCAGATCTGCAGCCACGGAAGTCATCTGCGGTGTTCCCCAGGGCTCCTCGCTCAGCCCCACCCTCTTCAACGTCTACATGAGCCCCCTTGCGGCCATCGCACGCCAACACAACCTCAACATCATCTCCTACACCGACAACACCCAGCTGATCCTCTCCCTGACCAACGACCCCGCCGCCGCCAGAACTAACCTCCACGAAGGGATGAAAGACTTAGCCGAGTGGATGTTGATCAGCCGCCTGAAACTGAACTCAGACAATACGGAAGTCCTCATCCTGGGCTCCTCGCCCTCCACCTGGGACAACTCCTGGTGGCCCCCCGCCCTGGGCACCGCACCCAAACCGACAGACCACGCACGCAACCTGGGTTTCATCCTGGACTCCTCCCTCTCCATGACCAGACAAGTCAACGCCGTCTCCTCGTCCTGTTTCAACATCCTGCGCATGCTACGGAAGATCTTCCGGTGGAGACCAGGAAGACGGTCACCCAGGCCCTCGTCACCAGCCGACTGGACTACGGCAACGCCCTCTACGCCGGAACCACCGCCAAGCTCCAGAAGAGGCTCCAGCGAATCCAGAACGCCTCAGCCAGACTCATCCTCGACGTCCCCAGACGCAGCCACATCTCCGGACATCTGAGAGACCTGCACTGGCTCCCCGTCAACAAGAGAATCACCTTCCGTCTCCTCACCCACGCACACAAAGCCCTACCCGACCAAGGCCCGAGCTACCTCAACAACCGCCTCAACTTCTACGCTCCCAAATGCCACCTCTGATCGACCAATCACGCCCTCGCGGCCGTCCCCCGCATCCGAAGAGCGACAACAGAAGGAAGGTCCTTCTCCTACCTGGCCGCCAAGACCTGGAACACCCTCCCGACCGACTTTCGCCTGACCCAAGACCACCTCTCCTTCAGGAAGAAGCTAAAGACCTGGCTGTTCGAGCAGTAGCGGCACCCCCCCCCCCCAAGCGCCTTGAGACCCACCGGGTGAGTAGTGCGCTTTATAAATGCCTTGATTGATTGATTGATTGATTGATTGAACAATCTACGTTTCAATATGAATGACATCTATAGGAGAGACGGTGTACATTTTACGAATGAGGGAAACATAGTATTCCTCTTGAACTTTAGACTCTACATTGGTACTTACTTTTAGGTACTAAAATCTCCCAATAAACACAAGGGCTCTTTTTAGAGCCACCCAACATCTAAACACATACACTTCATAAATATCTTAAAAATATTCTTCTTTTTCTTCCTTCAGTACGCTTATGGGACGACCTCCAATCTTCGCACCGTACGTCGTCCATACGTGCTTGGTACGCATACGATGAATCAACCATAAAAAAAATAGCCTTTATCACAAATTTTTTATAATCCCCGAGGACCCCATCCCCCGGGGCTCAAATGTAACGTTGCGGACCGTGGGAAGAGCCCTAAGGCCTCCACGGTTCCAGCCGGCTCCCCACTTCCTGTGGGAACCGGCATTGCACGCTAAAGGAGAAAAGTCAGCACAATTATAATAGACTAGAAAATAGAAAAAAAAAACTTCCACACTCAACAAACTCATACATGGTGACTGTATTGTAACGCCACATAAAAAAAAGAAAGCCACTCTACCGCTACCAGGAAAACACAACAACACTATAAAGCCCACATTTCCATTGTAGTGATTTCTTAGTTGCAAGTCTAGTTGTAGGATCGACACACACACTCCCTCATGACTGGTATATACCCACACCACACCCGTTCAGCGTATCCGTTACTACACACGTGACCCTATGTATAAAAAAGACGGAGTGCACATGTTGTACGCCATTTTAGAGTTGTTCCCAAAGCACCGAACAAGGGGCCCACTACCACATGCGTGGCCTCTTCGGTCACTGAGTTAGTGGTCCCGAAGCACTGAGCGGGTGAAGAACCTTTGATGATGATGATGGGAGCACGAATATGTTGTAAGCCATAGAGATATCAAGACTCGGTACCATATATGAGACTTCTTTTTTGGAGATCGGAACTACCTTATGAAGATGGTGTCTTTTCCACGAAAAGGTGAGCAGTGAGGCTTGAGTATGCATCGAAAGGAGTCAAAAGGTTGTAGCTGACTACATACAAAAATGCTACTTAGTAATTTAGACGAACGCACTCCTACATAATGTATTAATGTACATGTTTATTTTTTTTTCCCAATAGCAGTAAAGTTTTCATAATCGCTGAAATGTCCAGGAACATATTCACAATACAAACAGTTCGTAGAAATCTGACAATCAACGTCTATAAAAGCGTGATATTATCTAACTCCAAATTAATATATTAAGAATTACCAATCGTAACATCTTTCTTTTGATATCTTTTAGATGCACAGTTTCATGATGCATTATGTAACACGGACAACGGCAATAGCACAAGGTGAGCAAACAAGCTTGTTTCTGAAACAACGACAAGTTATCTGTCAAAGGAGAGAACATGTAATATGCAGCAGGCGCAAAAAAAACATTGGGCTAATGGAGCTTCAGCTAGGATGATATAGCTTCCTGGGCCCACACACAGTCGCACCCGAGTACGTCACAGGTATTTAAAAAATATTTTGCTTGTTAATGAGGCTTTGATAATCCCCCCGCACCCAGGCCCTGCAGCTCCACTCTTCTTTTTGCTTGAATTAAAGCCCCCACCCCAAATTTTTTAGCCTCCCCCGATATTTTTGACTGTGGTTGCACCTCTGGCTTCACGTACCTCTACCCTGTCGTGTGTGTCTCTCCCACATTTTAATGTCCGTTTTTCCCTTTCTCTTTCTAACTCTCTCACATCGTTTCTCTTTCTTTTTTAAAGATTTGGACGCTGCTATCTCCACTCTGCTGTATACAGCCATATCTGAATTGAAATGATTAACTCTCTTGATTACAGAGAAGGCTTCTTCCACACAAAGAGCACCATCTTTCAATAACGCCAATGGCACTCGGTGACAAAGAATTTAAGAAAATGTATAATTACCTCCAAGCAGTGACAACAGATAGGTTACAACAGTCTGACAAACAGATCTACAAGCTTATTACGCCACTTTTGTGTTACTTTCAACATGGGAAAAGTGACTCAAGGAGCTTGTAAATCTACGTCTGACTTTTCAAGAAAAAATCTCAACTCCAGACTCTGCGAGACAGTTTTAATGTTGTTTTCTCTCTCTTTCTCTCTCTCACTCTCTGTAACATCATTTCTCTTTCTCTTTTAAACTTATAGAAAATGCTGTCTGCTTTGACGTGTAGAAGCCAAGGTGTCTTCAATTTGTGAATTCCACTGGCCACAGTGTTTGGCCGCAGTGATTATACAAAGGTAAGCACAGAGGTCTAGATATACAATGCCTTCATTATAATGCATTAGAAATAAGTCGGCATATTTACAATCCCGTTCTGCCACTTTTGTGTCAGTAACGCAGTAGGCACTTCCATATAGACACCACTTGAACGAGGCACTATAACAGAACTGAAATGTACTAGGCACACTGCACACGTAAAACTGTGGTGTTACATTCATTTGTGAAAAGAGACAGTGGGTAGTGTGCAGCAGCTTCACTGTGTAAAATGTAGATTACCTCCGAGCACTGACAACAGATAGGTTACAACAGTCTAACAAACATATCTACAAGCTTATTACACCACCTTTCTGTCACTTTTAACATGTGAAAAGTGAAGAAAGGAGCTTGTAAATCTACGCCTGACTTTTCAAGAAAAAATCTCAACTCCAGACTCTGCGAGACAGTTTTAATGTTGTTTTCTCTCTCTTTCTCTCTCTCACTCTCTGTGACATCATTTCTCTTTCTCTTTAAATCTTATAGAAAATGCTGTCTGCTTTCACATGTAAAAGCAAAGGAGTCTTTAAGTTTTGAATTCCACTGGCCGCAGTGTTTGGCCGCAGTGTTTATACAACGGTAAGCACAGAGGCCTAAATATACAATGCCTTCATTATTATGCATTAGAAATAAGTCGGCGTATTTACAATCCTGTTGTGCCACTTTTGTGTCAGTAACGCAGTAGACACTTCCATATAGACACCACTTGAACACAGCACTGTAACAGAAGTAAAATGTACCTTTTTTAAAGATATTTTTCTAGTTGTTTATAATATAGTTATCATTAAGTTTCGTTTACAGTTATTCTTTTAATAAAAGTTAAATAAAAAAACTACATACTTCTTTTTTTGTGGGGGAGTTGATGGTCTACAATAAAAATAATATTTATAATGTTGAAGTACTATAGTAAGATGTTCAAGAGTAAGATTGAAAAGTACTGACTTATATTTTCTCTGAGTACACTACAACATGGTAAAGAAATCAAACTAATACGAAACAATGAGTACCACATTTACAAACCTCTTGCGAAATTTTCCCATGCAAACCAACCACCCTACAAATTTAAGTGTGGACCTCAATGACGCCTCTCAAACCACAGAAACAATCACCCCACAAAGATTTCTGTACTGTATGAGAGGGGGCTGCGTGCCCGCCTCCTGGTGCCCTGGAGTCCACCACGCCCAGACCTGATTCCTGCAGTGTCCTGGGGGGAAACAGCCATTACAATGCGGTCATAACCATGTGTGATCGTCACCACAAAGCCATTAGCACGCATATGGCTTTACCACACATGCTTTTACAATTAGTATGCATTTACCACGCATGATAAACACATAAACGCATAATCTAAAAGATGTCTTTGTGTTGACGAACACGCATTGTAATGGCTCTGGCTTACGTCATTCAAATCAGTTTTTAGGTATACGTGTGACAAAGATCGGAGGCCAAGGACAAACCCCGTGGTGTCTGTGCCAGGAAATCTCATGGATCTTAGAGAAGATAAGCGGAGAGTAAAATGAAAGTAACAGGTATAATAAAAATAACGGAGAAAAACTACTAAAATGGAGGTGGACGGAGTTTGTAATCAACGTTTGGCGCCTCAACACTACATTTCAAAAAAATATAGATATGTTTATTAATATATTACAAAAGTATAGCAGCGGATGACACACACAGCCCAGGAAAAGAAAGCAGCAAATTTAATACCTGAAATTAGGAGAGGTTTGCTTGGCGGACTTGAAGAAAAAGAAAAAAACGTGGGCTTGGAAACGAGGCTGCGCTTGCGTAGAGAGTACAACTGGTGCACAAAAAAAAGGAAAGTTTTACATACTATCAAAAAAATATAGCTCTTTTTTTGACCAGAGCCCCACAATCACAGATGGCTCCCCGCATCCTTCGAGAGCCTGCATTGCTTTATCAGAGACAGCAGCTTACATGCTGCTCTCTCTTTCGAAAAACAATCTGATTTCTTGAAAGAGAGAACAGATTAACTTGCTCTCTTTTTCAAATAGGAAAGCGGTTGCTGTGGTAAAGTGGGAGCGCCGACGATACCGTCCTACCATACCAAACAGCAATGTCCTGGAAGTACGCATCCCGAGACACTGCAAGAACCGACCCTGGGAGATGGTAGACCCCAGGGCCACCAAGGGTTCGAGGAGGGGGACAGCACGACCCCCTCCCAACATTAAAAAACCCGGGGGAGTGCAGGTACCCGGGGCTGGAAGGTCATTTTACATTTTACTGCCCCAAAAAGGTGGGGGTCCCCGCATCGTGTATGGGGAGAGAGAGAGGGAGAGCTGAAAACACACACTAAAAAATAGATATTAAAAAAAAAAGTCTGGTCGGGGTGTCGGTCCCCGAGACTGATGGGAAGAGGATGGTAACTCCTGCATACTTCAAAATAAAAACCACAGAGGGGTGGGGTTCCCCGGTGTTTGGGAGACTAAGGGGAAGAGGACAGTAACCCCCTGCATACTTCAAAATAAAAACAAAGAGGGGTGGCGTTCCCCTGTGCTCGGGCACCTTACAAGCCCCCCACTATGAAAAAAATGTCCCCCAGAATTTGCTGCCCTGGGACCTAATGAATGAAACAGACTGGGAAACTGAATGGGACAAGCCTGAAACTGCGCCGTGAGGGGAACGGCTGCAGTAGAGCAGCACACTTACCTGCCACCGACGCCGCCGTGAGGGAAACGGCAAAGGTCACTACAGCAACCCTTGCAGCGCCGTGAGGGCAACGGCCATTGCACACCAACAACTACAGCACCCAGGTGTCCCGGGGCTCACCGGTGACGACAGAGCCAGCGCCCGGGGGCGCCATTAAACACAGGAGCGCCGAGCGCTCAGAGGGGGACAAGCCTGAAACTGCGCCGTGAGGGGAACGGCTGCAGTAGAGCAGCACACTTACCTGCCACCGACGCCGCCGTGAGGGAAACGGCAAAGGTCACTACAGCAACCCTTGCAGCGCCGTGAGGGCAAAGGCCATTGCACACCAAAAACTACAGCACCCAGGTGTCCCGGGGCTCACCGGTGACGACAGAGCCAGCGCCCGGGGGCGCTATTAAACACAGGAGCGCCGAGCGCTCAGAGGGGGACAAGCCTGAAACTGCTCCGTGAGGGGAACGGCTGCAGTAGAGCAGCACACTTACCTGCCACCGACGCCGCCGTGAGGGAAACGGCAAAGGTCACTACAGCAACCCTTGCAGCGCCGTGAGGGCAACGGCCATTGCACACCAAAAACTACAGCACCCAGGTGTCCCGGGGCTCACCGGTGACGACAGAGCCAGCGCCCGGGGGCGCTATTAAACACAGGAGCGCCGAGCGCTCAGAGGGGGACAAGCCTGAAACTGCACTGTGAGGGGAACGGCTGCAGTAGAGCAGCACACTTACCTGCCACCGACGCCGCCGTGAGGGAAACGGCAAAGGTCACTACAGCAACCCTTGCAGCGCCGTGAGGGCAACGGCCATTGCACACCAAAAACTACAGCACCCAGGTGTCCCGGGGCTCACCGGTGACGACAGAGCCAGCGCCCGGGGGCGCTATTAAACACAGGAGCGCCGAGCGCTCAGAGGGGGACAAGCCTGAAACTGCGCCGTGAGGGGAACGGCTGCAGTAGAGCAGCACACTTACCTGCCACCGACGCCGCCGTGAGGGAAACGGCAAAGGTCACTACAGCAACCCTTGCAGCGCCGTGAGGGCAACGGCCATTGCACACCAAAAACTACAGCACCCAGGTGTCCCGGGGCTCACCGGTGACGACAGAGCCAGCGCCCGGGGGCGCTATTAAACACTGGAGCGCCGAGCGCTCAGAGGGGGACAAGCCTGAAACTGCGCCGTGAGGGGAACGGCTGCAGTAGAGCAGCACACTTACCTGCCACCGACGCCGCCGTGAGGGAAACGGCAAAGGTCACTACAGCAACCCTTGCAGCGCCGTGAGGGCAACGGCCATTGCACACCAAAAACTACAGCACCCAGGTGTCCCGGGGCTCACCGGTGACGACAGAGCCAGCGCCCGGGGGCGCTATTAAACACAGGAACACCTCCCGTCCCGCGAGGACGCGCGCGGGACGCGCCGGGCGGAGCCCGGGCAGAGGGCGGGCCGTCTGTGGCCGTCAGGGGCCAGAGGAGGCCGGGCGGGCCACCCCCCTAACGACCAGGAGGAAGATGGGCAAAAGGAAAAAGGTAGGCTCTAAAGACGATGCAGGGTCAAAAGCTAAACACCCCAGACACTCCGAAACAATAATCTCTTATCTAACATCAGCAGTGGGGGCCTTGACTAAAGAAATTGCACATGCTGAGAAAGAACTGGGTCTGAACACTGACGAGCTAGACCCAGCCCTGAGTTCCGACAATAACAGGGAGATACCCTTGGTTCCAAATGTCATTATCTCCAACCGGGCAATGACCCCACCACCCATTGCACAACCAGCTCCTTTAGATGCCTCGACTACCCATTTACCTATATCCCCCACTCCCACTGTGACCTCACAAAGAGCACACAAGAGTAAAAAAAGCCTAAGGTCGCTGGGAAGGCCTAATAGAGACATGGAAAATACCTATAGACTGGATGCTCGCACGAAGGGCCAAATTGGGAAACTTATTGAGGACCTTTTTATTGAGCGCTTGGAACCTGCATTGGTATCTGTAGCGAAGGATATTGTGGACACACTCAACACGTGCGTAGCAGGGCTTCTCTCCAAATGTGAGAAAATCGATCAGCTATTGCGACAACATAGTGGGGATAAGAGAGGCTTGCCTAAATCGGGTGTTACATCTACTAATCCATCTATAGCTGACAATCCTAACCCAACTCCCAGTCAGGTCACCAGTGAGGGGGGGGGGGGCACAAGCGTACTGGGGCAGCCAAGCGCAAGGGACAAGCCTCTGAACCCCAGGATGGAGAAAAATGCATGCGACAGCCGGGTTATGTTTAATAGCAGACACCCTCATCACCCTGGTTACAGCCTGGAGTTGCCTCCTGATGCTGCTCCTTTGGTGGCCATCTTCACTGGAGTTCCCCCAGTTAAAGAGGGGGACAGGGAGTCCACTGCTGACTTGTTGCACTTAGCTAGTCAGTGGTGCAATGAGCTTAGTTCAGGCAATGCTAATATAGCCAGTGCAATTACCATGGCAAGGAGGGTACGATGGGTGGGGCGCCGCACAAAGAACATTCCCGGGGACTGTGTGGTTGTGAATTTTAAGAATAAGAATTGTGCAGAAAGATTATTCTGGGATGGTTCAGAGCTAACCAACAAAGGCATCAGACCCCTTCCCCTCGGGTTTTTTTATCCCCCACCGGGTGTTCTGAGACAAGCACCCCGACATCCTCTACATCACACAATACCGAGCAATACAAGTAATCTAACATACCAGGCTAGAATGACTGCTCAGCGGGCTTTAGCACAGAGCCCAACTAGGATGGGGGACATTGAATCTATGGACCTACTCCCAGCCTCCCCGATAAATGTGCAACCCAGGGGCGAGATACAACTTAGTAACAGGTTTTCACCTCTATCACAGATGGAATCCAACGACTGACTGGGCCAGACAGTTATAAGTGTGGGGAGGAAAAGTGGATGCCTTATAACCCCAACAGACCCATTCAAGTTTTTAAGTTGGAATGTGGCGGGCATTAGATCTAAAAGTGATGACCCCATCTGGCTCCAATTTATAAAAAGTTTTGACATCCTGGCTTTTCAGGAAACTTGGGATGTAGACCCTAGCTTCATCTTGGATGGCTTCCAAAGCTTCTCTACCCCTGCGATTAGAGGGACAATGGGAAGACCCAAGGGTGGCTTACTTTTTCTTGTATCCCTAGACATTGTTGGGTCATTTAGAAAATGTCATATTGAGTCAAATAATTTCCTCATCCTGGAATGGTCCTGGTCTAATAAGAAATACATGTTGATAAACCTGTATAATGCTATGGATGGTCTTGAACATTTTAACATTCTAGAACAATTTTTGTCAGTTTATAAAGTCAATCACTCTCATTCGTTAGAAATTTTTCTCATGGGGGATTTTAACATACACCCTTGTAAATGGGACTGTTATGGGGATGACCTAGATGGGCAACTATACAGCAAGGTACCTCATTTTGAACACGGTAAGAGGGGAGAGGATCTGGAAGCTCTGCTCTCCAGTATGAATCTATTAGAACCTGGTAGGGAGACTGGCAATGAGAATGCTCCTACCTTCACAGGTAGGGGGGTCAACTCTGTTATTGACTTCATTTTTGTGTCACCCCCTTTGCTGGCCATAATATTAGCCTACAGAGTAGTTATATCACCATTTAGTGATCACAACCCCCTTGTCCTAGAATTGGACATAAGCGCAAAGATTACCACCAGGGCACTGGGAAGGGAAGGACTACGAGCCATCTCATCAAAGGATCAAGGCAGACGGTTAAAATGGGACAAAATCATACCCGAGGCCTTCTTTGCAGAATTGACGGCCACAACTGAATCCCATATGGGCATCTGCCTAGATGATAATGTTGTGGGAGTGGGAACGATAACCTCCTTCTCAGCCATTTGTAAACAAATTGCAGCTAATCTAAACAAGGGGAGGGGGTCACATTTGAAGAAAGCCCATAGATGGTTCGATAGCGCCTGCTCTAAAGCTCATGAGGCCCTCCTTGAGGCGCTTAAAACATCCCCGAGAGATAGAATTTTGGTTTCCACTCTCCGTAAGGAATACAAACGGGCAATTTTGCAGCGGAAACTGAAAATCAAAGAGGATGCTTGGGATAGCCTACAGGAGGTTGATGTGTTAAGGGATAGCAGGAAGTTCTGGGCCATAATCAATCAGCCATTCTTTGCGGATAGTGACAGCCCAGACACAGACTGTGTAATTTCGGACGATGTTTGGCTTGGGCATTTTAAGAACATTTATGGTGACTTGGACATGCCTGATCTAACATGCGTACCCCCAACCAACAGCTGGCCCAGTTCTCCCATCAAATTTGAACTAGAAGAAGTAGAAAGGGCAATCCGTGCTACCTCCAAAAATAAGGCACCAGGCCCGGATGGGGTGCCTGCAGATCTTTTTATTATGTATCCTCATTTTTGGGCTAAAATCCTAACTAATGTATTTAATGCTGCAGCACTGGTGGGTTTCCCCCCATCCTGGGGCTCCTCAATTATCGTGCCCATTTTCAAAAAAGGGAGCCGTGGGGACCCCGCCTGCTATAGGCCAATCTCCCTGTTGGATTCTTCCGTCAAAATCATGGGAAGAGTCATTCTACAGAAACTGGGAGATTGGCTGGACGGTGGGGGGTTCCTCTCAAATCTCCAGTACGGTTTTAGGGAGCACAGGGGTACCATGGACCAGTGTCTTAATCTTTATCTCCTGATCAACAAGTACACAGTGGCAAAGAAAGGCTTCCTCTATCTGGGGTTCATGGACTTATCATCAGCCTTCGATATGGTGAACCGTTCTAAATTGTGATGTATCTTGCTAGAGATGGGTCTTGACGCTCCCCTTGTCTATTTTTTAGCCTCTCTCCATCAGGACCTAGCAGCGGCAGTCAGGGTCACACAGGACGGCTGGTGCACGGATCAATTTAGATCGAGACGGGGAGTCAGACAAGGCTGCATTCTGGCTCCCCTCCTTTTCACGATCTATATAAATGGCCTGGAAAAATCTTTAGCTAAGGCTGGTGCGGACATCCCTAGTGCAGGTGGAACGGGTATCCCGGTCCTCCTGTACGCTGATGATGCCGTTCTCATTGCTCGTACAGGTCTGGGTCTACAAAGGCTGTTGGACAGCTTTGGAAAATTTATGGAAGCCCTTGACCTCAAAATCAATAGTAAAAAATCCCATGTCATGATTGCAGGGGCCGGCAGGAAGCCCAGGAATGTTAATATCTTTAGATGCCTGGGGGCGGAAGTCGCAAGGGTCCCAGTCTTTACCTATCTGGGGGTATTATTCGATGAGAAAGGTAATTGGGGTCCCCAGATGAAGCACAAAAGCAACATAGTGGCTAGATCCACCATAGGGCTTCTCAATTTTGCTAAAAGACTGGGAGCGAAACCCATGGAACCCATGCTCAAAATCTATAAGGCTAAGTGTCGGGCCATTGCGTCTTATGGGGCACCGATTTGGGGATATGCCAATGTGGATAAAATTCAATTGGTAGAAAATACGTTTTTTAGATCACTGCTGGCAGTACCACATTCATCGTCAACCATGGCAGTACACTGTGAACTAGGAATGGGATATATCACAGATCATCTTAAGGCAGCACCTTTGATTTGTTGGGCTAAGACATGGCTAAATGAGGACATTACCCTTAATCATCTCATCCTTAAAGACTGTTTGGCTCTGGACAAGGCACTTAGCATCCCATGGCTGGCATACGTTAGAGCGGCGTGTGTCAGGCTGGGACGTCTGGACGTGTTTTCCACCCCAGAGGGTATCAAGAAAGAGGACTTGGGATGGATCAAGCAGAACTTTCGAATCATGGCTGAGGCAGACAGGGAGGATATAGAACTCAAAAAATCAGGAGTAAGAAGCATTTATGCTCTGCAGTCCTCGCCCCACACAGAACCCTACCTCAGGATTGTAACAAAGCCATACCATCGCTTCTTGCTTACAAGGTTTAGATTTAACCTTATTCATCTTGTGTTGGGAGATCAACAACATTGGGGTAACCCAGCTGATTCTCCACCATGTTCCTGCGACAACTTCTCGACACAAGACACCCTTCACCTTATTATGTTTTGTGACAAATTTGCGGTGGCACGAAATAAATTCTTGTTGCCCATATTACGAGAAGCGGGTTTCCTGCAGGTGAGGCCTGCACTACTGTATTTGCAATTACTGAACAATGTGCGAGTTATCTTCAGCGTAGCTAGTTTTCTGGTGGCTGCAGCCAGAGTTAAAAACAAAAGAACCCTACAGATAAATTGATCTAAACCACTTCCCCATAATCGTGGAACAGAATTTTTAAATATTTGTATTGTTTTAATAGTGGTTTTTAATTACAATAGGAGATATTTTGTATTAATTAACACCCCATGAACGTTGCAATATATAATCTGCATTGAATGTATGTACATAGATGTCTGTTTTTAAATGTATATATATTTTTACTTTGTATGTATGTAATGTTGCTTCTTTTATGATTTTAATTAATCGAATAAAGAGTTTTTGACTGACTGACTGACTGACTGACTTCTATTTTTTATTTCCCTTTTCTACCACGTACGTACACCATACCCCTGATTTTTTATTTAAAAAAAAATAATTGAGCCTAAAGATCCATGTACGACTTCCTGAGCAAGCCTAGAGGGTCAGGATGTTTCAACCCTGCCCCCTTTCCTTATTTCGCAACTTTGTTTTACTGTTTTCTTGTGAGTCGCTTCTAGTGATGAACAAGCTGGCTGGCAACACTTCCTGGTTTGGAGTGTTGACGCACAGTTGACAGCCAATCAGCATGCAGCTCGTGCTCGTAATTGTATGGATTTCCGTGTGCGTGCTGTACTTCATCTCTAGATATCGATATGATTTTACTTTTAATTTTCTCAGGAACTACTGAACGGATTTACAGCATTTAAGAAAAAGCACAATCTGCGAACCAGACTCTACCTCTCTGCCAAATTTGGTGTAATTCCATTCAGCTGTTCGGGCTGTAGCCCTGGCTAAATGTCCCTATGGAAAATTGCATGGGGAAAACATTTTTTGGGACCCCCCTTTTTTCTCGGCCTGATATACGGATAGATTTAGCCTGATTACTGTGTTAAGTTAGCATGAGCTTTTTAGGAGTTTAAACCCCATTTTACCTTTCTGCTGCTTTTTGCACACAACACATATCTGCTGCTTTAGCTTTGAGCCTAGTAAAATGTTTTCGGATCATACGAGAATAATATGTTGTTACCCTGATATCAGCCTTGCTTGGCGAGCTGTGTCTGTACAGTGAGTGCTGAAACCTTCAAGGATATCTCAACACAGTAGTTGTTATGAGCACTGATCTTCACACGTTCCTAGACATAACATACATGCAGCTGCAGCCAAGTTCTTGCTTTAGGCACGTTTTATATTGCTTAGCACAAGAGCATACAAACACACTTGATAGGTGCTTCGCATGCAGAGAGCTGGTTGCTGAGGATGTGATCCCTTACCACTAGGATCTTAAGGTATGGGGCTGCTCTGCTAAAACCCAAAAGAGACCTTCTTAGATATAATGTAATAAACTAGCTAGGGAGGGTGAGAATTAGGTTTTGGTAAACCCTATTCATTTTATCATAATACTATGCTTGCACCGTTTGTGTTCTATGGACTAGTGACTATGCTGATTACTTTGTTTCTTATAATATGTTTGCTTGTATTAGCTAAGATACTGCGCTTGAGAGCACTGCATTAGTGAATAAACATTTCAAATATGCACGTGTCCTCTTTTACTCCTAGTTCTGGATTGAAATGATTGTATAACGAAAGAGTGTTCCTGTGTTCCACGTTACCTGAGGTGTACTAAGTTCATGTTCTGCTTTGTCTAAGCATTGGGAGTTTATGATGACCAATGAGACACTGATTGCTAGTCTGGTAGGGGATTTTTGGGTACTAAGGTGAGTTTTGGGACATCCTAATTCACTGAGGTTCCAAACCGCTATGCACAGTTCTGTCTGAGCACGGAATCACTGCGACAGGCCCCCACTTGACGAATCATCCCCAAACTTTCAGGGAAGGAGCAGAGGCGAGCAGGCCATTTTCTTGGAGACATTCACGTAGATTCATTCCCCGGCGCCAAAGTTATTCCAAATAGCATGTTGTGGATTTCCTATGGAAAGTAGGTCCTAACTATATTATATATTCACTGAAAAAAACATAGTTTTCACACATAGTTAGGAATTAGCATTTAAAAAACTTTAGAAATTCACTGAACAAAACATAGGTTTCTCCCATGTTATAGTTAGCTGGACATTTCTCTCATACAAAACCATTGAAATTCCCTTGTTATAGTTAGTTCAGCTAACTATAACTCGTGCGCCCGCAATGCACTGCTGATGACGAGATTGCGAGATTATTGCGAGATTTTAGTACCTACAAGTACGTACCGATGCAGAGTCTTAAGTTTATGAGGAACACTCTGTTCCCCTCATCTGTAAAATGTACACCATCTCTCCTATAGATGCCATGCATATTGAAATGCAAATTATTGTTGTAAACGGACCCCATTCGGTAGTCTCGCAGAAAGGCAGAAACACATTTATTCACATGTTTCCTAGCTTTTTCAAACTCTGGACAATAGTGGTTGGACCACTTCCATCTCTGCCTTTGGCATATATTAGAATACACAAAGACAGTTTTCATGAACAGTGTCATCAATTGGGCAAAGGTGTCCTTCATGAGCATTTCCAGACCTACCCCAGTCAAAGTTCCTAGGTCATTGCCACCACAGTGCACAATTATGAGGTCAGGGTGTTGGAGATGCATAAAGGATTTCACCAATGGCATCAATTGGTGCAACTTTAATCCTCTCTGTCCAATCCATTTAATGTCTACCTTTGACTCCAGAAAATATAGCTGTGTCCCACAATCCACACTGTAAGCATTTTGAAGAGAGGTCTGGATGCACTCTGATGGCGTCTGTAAATGAAATGCTAGTTTCTTTTTTTTTCAAATTTGTATTATTGCAGGAAAAACATCTTAATCAAATTTACATACAAAAAGAAAAAAGTAATACAATTTCTCCTTTAACAGCTAAAGCAGAGAGTAGACATGTATAGTTTCAAAAGTACTTTTTAGCAAAGCATAGTTGCAACAAAAGATTTAACACTGGTCTCTAAATATATTTATAGTTCAAAAAAAGTTCTCCAAATTATTTCTCTCTTTTTCAAGGCATTGGGTCCTCTAAGTCTTGCTAAAGAGAGTTCCATAGCATTAATTTCATTTACCAAGCTCTACCATTCCATTACGCTAGGAGGATCTTTTAAAATCCAAGATCTAGCTATGACTAGTCTAGCACATACATATACTATTGTTAATTGATCCCTATGCTGACTAAGGTTGTCTTGAAAGTCGAGTAGGATCAGCTGTGGCGATATTGGTGGAGTATTAATTTGTTTCCTCGACAGAACATCAGTTATCTCATTCCAAAATAAAGATAACTTCAGGCATAAAACCAACATATGCTTGATACCTGCTGCTTCCATATCTCATTTTGGACACTTGGTCCCATCATTAGTCTGGTTGCCACGTGTCCAGCTAGATATTCTTTGTGGAGTATAGTATAGCTGAGTAACTGTTCGATATAGCTGGAGCCTCAAATGTGAGTATTGAACTACCCGGTTTATTTGGCATAATGAGGTTGAAATCTGTTTAGGGTTAATGTTAACGTCTAGTCTAGATGACCATTTAGCCCCTAAATTCCCACTATCGTCCCTTTTACTTGCAATCAAATGACCATAGCTTAGGCTTATAAGTGATTTAACTTTGTCTGAATAGAGACATGTTAAAGAGTCTGAATGTGATACTTCTACAATCCTCATCTTACGAAGTAAAAAATGCCTGATTTGGATATATTTAAAATACATATCCTCATGTAATTCAAATGTAAGTCTAAGTGTGCCAAAATCTAGAAAACCATTTGGGCCATAAAGGTCTCCCAGAATGGTAATTCCATGCCTAGCCCATATCTTCCCTAAACTGTCTGAAAAAATACCAGGTAGCCCAGGATTACCCCACAGTCTAAGCTCAGCATTGTAGTAAGACATTTTTCCTAAAATCATAATTTGGTCCCAGATTTTCTTAATATGTCTAGCAGTCTTGAATTTAACTCTTTTGAAGTACTTAGGATCGTGTACACAAGATAAAAATTGGTTGCAGTCAGGTCCCAGCATGTAATGGTGGTAAAATAAAGAACTATCATTTATCAGCAAGCTTCGTATACGTAGAAAAAAAGTAGCAAAATAATGTAGTCTAAAATCTGGAAACATCAAGCCTCCCTTTTCAATAAGTAGCTTCAATAATTTGATAGATCTACGCGCTTTTTTATATCCCCACACAAAATTACTACAGATGCCTTCTAGTTTCTTAAAAAAAAGTTTGTAAATTTGCAAGGGGATTGATCTAAATAAATACAATAGTTTGGCAGAATCTTCATTTTAATTAAATTAATTCGCCCCCCGAGGCTGAGCGGAATTGTGTGCCATTTTTTTAGAAGTAACATAATTTCCTTTAACATGGAGTCATAGTTCATAGTTATCACCTTGTCTATATTAGCTGCCAACTTGATTCCAAGATTAGTCGCGCTTTGGCATAAACCCAAAATTGGTTCAAATGGTTTATAGTTAGCAATAACTTGTGTCTTATTTACATTAAGTTCATAGCCGGACACATCTCCAAAATTTCCAGCCTCCTGTATTATTGCCGGAATCGCTGTAACCAAGTCAGTAGTGTATATCGCTATATCGTCTGCAAAAGTAGTTATCTTCAGACTTCTACCACCGTGTTGTTCAGGTATAATACTATCCTGATCTGTCAATGCATTTAAAAAAGGTTCCAAAGATAACGCAAAAAGTAGTGGGGACAGGGGGCAGCCTTGCCTTGTTCCCCTCTCTATCAAAAATGTAGATGACTTCGTTCCCCATAGCTGATCTTCGCCCGTGGTGAATCATAAAGCGAGCATACCCAATCAAGATAGGGGCCCTCAATACCAATTTTCTTCAGAACCTCCCACAAATACTCCCTCCCCACTCGGTCAAATGCCTTTTCCGCATCTAGCATTACCATCCCGAGTGGGGTGAGAGTAGTTGAGGCGACATCAAAAGCTGTAATTGCCATATTTACATGGGCTGTGGTATCTCTCCCAGTCACAAAACCATGTTGCCGGGAGTTAACTAAAGCTGGCATTATAGGGGCTAAGCGTTTGGCCAAAATTTTCACATCTGAGTTGATCAAAGAAATCGGCCGATAAGAGCCGCATTCTTCCGGGGGCTTGTTTTTCTTTTAAAAAAAAAAAGCTATTTTGGCAATTTTCCAAGACATGGTAGCCATTCTAGACTCCGTTATAGAGTCCATCACTGTTTCCAGAAGAGGGAGTAATTCTTGTGCGCATACTTTATATAGCTCTATAGGTAAGCTATCCTCTCCTGCCGCTCTACCAGAGGGTAGGGCAAGGGTTGCCTCATTTATTTCAAACATTGTTATTTTAGAGTTGAGCTGTTGCACAGCTTGTGTATCTATAGGTGTAGGCATATACTCATCAAGATACTGAAGTATTTTAAATGTAGTGGGGACATTATCGGGTGTATATAATTTGCGGTAGTATTTAGTAAATTGGTCAAGAATTTGATCTGTTTGTTCATAATTGCATAGATCAGAACCTTCAATTTGTTTAATCCTAGTTCTGGCTTTCTTATCAGCAACTTTGTATGCGAGTACTTTGCCAATTCTGTCCCCTCCCTCATACTGAGCCAATTTATATTTATGGATTTTAGTACTGTACCCTTCTCTTAATGACTTTTTGATAGAAGATTGTAGTTTTAACAGCTCCATTGTTAGTGGTTCAATAATTGGTGTTTTTTGAATGGTAGCTTCTATTAATTGTTGCTCTACCCGCAAAATATTAGAAATGGTTAACTTAGTTTCTCTACGACTTTCAGCGTTTTTCCTATAATATACTGTTGGGCAAAGCCCCTAATTCTGCACTTACAAGCATCCCAAACTGTATTTATCAGAGCAGTATTGCAGTTTAAGTCTATATATTCTTTAATATGTTCCTTTAAAAGTAAAACAAATTGTGAGTCGCTAAACAAATACCTTGGAAATGTAAAAAGTCGTGAAGCTGGACTTTGCTCAGTAATTTTAAGTTCCATTAATATTGGGTTATGGTCCGAGGTCACCCTCGGACATAGTTCTATAGTACAATTTTCTATTATATGATCAGAAGCCCACGCCATATCAATCCTAGAACAAGATCGATGGGGCGCAGAATAATAAGTGAAACCAGCTAGTTTTGGGTGTTTTGAGCGCCATATATCTTTTAAATTATGAATTCTACCCAGCTCCGTAATAGCAGCCCTAACCTTATGCATCCTCTTAGCACTGCCTAAACCAGTAGTGTCAATTTTATTATCCATAGCGCAGTTGAAATCTCCCATTACCAAAACTTCCCCCTCCCACTCCAGTAGCTGGATGTTTAGCTGCTCATACTATTTCAGATCATCAATATTAGGCCCATAAACCAAACACAAAACAAATTTCTTAGTTTCCAATTGAATTTGCACAATCACCCATCTACCCCGTACATCAGAAGCGGTTTTAATAATTTCCATCGTTAATCTTTTTTGTTTAAGTATAGCAACCCCACGGATCGAAGCTCCTAAAGACCAGCAAACATCCAAATCATAACCCATTTGAGACAGTAGTTTTCTGTCTTGGTAACTAATGTGTGTTTCAGACATAAGTGCTAAATGAGGCTTATACATATCCATTTCCTCTTGTACTAATTTTCTTTTCTGTTTGTTGTTGAGATCAGCAACATTCCAAAACTAAAAATCTAATTTTGGACATTTCCTATAGTCATACAGTTGTCTATCCTCTGCACACAAGATTGTATTAATACAAACAAATATAATTTGAAAACACCTAAGCAATCATGCCTTCCTGCAATAAAAACATGTTCCCCCTTTTTTACCCCAGCCCAAGCCTGAGCTCCACCCACCCCTCCTCCATTCCCCTTCCCTCCCTTCCACTTTCCCACCCGACCTACCCCAGGCCCCAATGAGTCCCTCCCCCCTGTACCTACCCGGAAGCCTCCCTCTATCATCTGCTGCTGCTTGAGGGGCAGCCAGCCAGAGAGGATTCCCCAGGAACCCAAGCCCTCTGTATTGTTCTCATACAGAAAGACCCATGGCCCAAAAATAAAGAACGAAAATAGGAAATGAAGGAAATTGTCCTAGTCAGTTATAAACAATCGTAGCAACCATAGCGAATTAATCTAATGTATCATGTTTGTTTCCATGTCCTTCTATCCCATTATTTTCTTAGTTAAGTTTTTAGTTCCATTTTGAAAGAAAATGCTCCTCCTCTTTAATATCATGAAAGAAGTAACTGTGTCCGGACTTAATAACTTTGAGGCAAGCAGGTTCCTGTAGATAGGCCGTTGCTCCATGAGACTTAAAAGCGTCAATCAATTTACGTAGCCCCCATTTTTTAGCCATTGTAACCTCGCTAAGATCGGATTTTACAAAGAAGGTTAGATTATCAATTGTCACTGGAGTGCTTGGTCTGGCTTTCATTGAAACTGCTTGTCGCAGCAAGTAGTTGCCAAAGTAAATTAGGAAGGGCGTGGATATTTACTCTCCTGTGTTCTGGGAATGATGGGAAGTCTGTGTACCCGCTGGAGCTGAGAATCCCAGTCCCAGTCAGACAAATCCGGGAATGCCCTCTATAGAGTTTTTACCATATAGGCCCTTGTATCTGCTCCCCCAGATCCTTCAGGTATCCCAAAGAGTCTCAGGTTCTGCCGCCTCTGCCGGTTTTCCAAATCCTCAACTTTGATCTGCAGAGCCCCTATTTCTTCATTATGTCGATCTGATGAAGCAGTAGTAGTAACGAGGGTTTCCTCCACTTCGACAACTCTTTGCTCTAGTTCCTCGATTTCTTTTGTTATGCCATTCAATTTATTAGTAACTTCCTGGAACGAGCTGTGAATCTTAATATTATCCTCCCGTAGTTGTCGAAAATGTTCTTGTACCTCTTGGCGATGATCCATTAATGTTTTTAGGATTAAATCCAAAGATGAAGCATTAGCATTAGCATTAGTAGAAGCCGGTGGAGGGGAGATGGAGGTAATAGGTGATACCATTGGCCCGCTGTGGGGGGCAGTAAATGCTAGTTTCAAAAAAGTAAGATTTTTTAAATATGGTGGACAACATGCAGTTTTGAAAAAAGAAGACATGATTGGTTGTTTGACAACATTTTACAGAAAACTAGGTTCCATGTTCCTCTTTTTTAAAAGCCTTATTTTTATTGGTTAAGAAAAAGTGATAGAAAAGAACGTTACATAAGATAAGCTGGTATATTCTCCAGTCAAGCACACTTGCTTTTTTAATTCGCAACAATGTATGATGAACTTTTCACCTGTGTGCGGTGTTAGCTGTTCCCTGAAGTGTTTCTATGGTAACTGGCAGATTGTAGAATGGGGGAAGGGTTGAAAGTTCTATTAGTTCGAAAGCTTTGGAATGTTAAACCAATCGAAATGTGTGTTTTCTTTGGAATTAATGTGAACATGATTTTAATTGGTTATTTATATGTATGTATACGTAAAATGAGAGGAAAAATGTTCCATTTGATGGTTGTGCTGCTAACACTGAACTGATTTTGTAGAAGAATATCCACTGTGTGAATGGTATTCCTGTTAATCTAGAATTCAATTTGAAAGGTGAGTTGAAAGGTTGTATGGCAGCGCGTCTGTGCGGTGTATCTTGGTACATTACCGAATTATAAGGTATATTATCAAGACTCGGCGATACATTTATCGCCACTTTATCGGCAGGAAACTGCCGATAAAGTGTTCATAATGTTATCGCCTGCATTGATAATATGCTCCTATATTCGTCCATTGTTAATCATTTTATAGTAGTAAACGTGTTATAATGCATGCTGTTATATTTTTTTCTTTAATATCATTTTGTGCCTCAGTACATTAAGTGATTATGGGCCATATTATCAATAGAGGACGATACATTATCGCCGCTTTTATCGACAGGAAACTGCTGGTAAAGTAGTGATAATGCTCTCGATAATATATCCTTGTGAATTCCCATAGAAACCCAGGGTATGGTGTTAACTTGGGCTTCTATGGAAATTCACAAGGATATACTATCAAGACCATTATCGCCGCTTTAGTGCCAGTTTCCTACCGGTAAAGGCTGCGATAATGTATCGCCCTTTACTGAAAATATGGCACTGACGAAAATATTATTAAGAACCAGTGTTAAAAAAATTGACGTTTTATGGACAGTAAACTGCTGATAAAATGGTGAAAATGGGCTTGATAATAGCTTCTTGTAAATTGCTATAGAAGCCCAAGTTCTAGTGTTAACCTGGGCTGGTATGGGAATTCTCAAGGGCATATTATCAAGCTCATTATCGTTGCTTTATCTGCATTTTCCTGCCGATAAAAACAACAATAATCTATTGCCTTTTGTTGATAATATGTCCCGAAATTCATGCTATTAATTTTAATGTTCACTTACCTGCAATGATCGAGGTGGCATATTAGCAAGGGGGGCGATAGGCAATTATCATCGATTTACCGTCCATTTTCGGTCGCTAAGCGGCGACAAGTCTATTGTCCTAGTAGCAACCTTTCGCTAACTGATCTTAGCGACAGCTTTTAAACGATAGCGAGAAGTTAGGGGCCAGCTTTGCATGTCAGCGATGTTTATCGCTAATGATGTGCAAAGAGGGAATACCCAACCAGTTAGCGACTGAAAGCAGTCGCTAACGTTGCTATTGCCTATTAGCAAGGCAGGCGTACCGTTGGAAATATTCACGCTAACCGCGATTATCTCCAAATACTAACACCTGCCCAGACCAGTTCTTAGCCATGTTATCCAATGCCAAGTGGATAACATGGCTAAGACCATTTCGTCTCTAATGCGCGAATATCGCTGTATTCTCAACGATATTCACGCATTTCGCCACTATCGCTGAATATTTTACCACAATGGAGAAAAACGTTGCTAATAGCATGTTTTCTCCGCTAACATATCGAGCGATAGGCAGTGATAAAAAAAATCGTTGCTAACCCTACTTAGCGATACATATCGCTACTTGTTGGTAATATGCCCCCAGATTCCGTTGTTTATCACTCCTCAACCTGCCCTTCCTCCGCCCCACCTGCCTGCCCCATCGCAACTCCCTCCACAGCCGCAGCTGTTTATATATTCCGTTATATTGTACTGTCTATTTATACTCTCATTTTTTTATTAAATTTTCCTTGCATCATACTCCTTGTTCTTTTGTTGTAAGTCCTCTTATTTTTATACTCCAAGGTTTGTCATCATACACCTCCCTCTCTTCTTGTACTTAATATAATAGAATATTTGATATATTTTTTTTTGTAATGTTACATATATTTTTTTATTATAGTTTGTGTTTATCGATTCTAAAAGTACTGCATCATGCCAACGAAGTACCAACAGACGAAGAAACGAAAGAAAAGTGTGTATTTGAAGAGAACTCACCAAGAAGATTTACATGAAGAGAGATATCTTAACAAACACAAAGAAACTCCTGGTAAGAGCAAGAGCACTTTTTTAAGGAAAATACTAAAGACTAGGAGTAGTGTTCAGAAATTAAAAATCCTTAGTGTATCAGCAATGAAAAAAAACTACTAATCAAGAAAAGAATAATGGAAAATCAAGTGCAGACAAAACTGTGCATAGTACAAGGAGAAAAAAGAAATTCATAGAAATTAGGAAAAAAAGTTTTATAATAGATTGGTATCAAATTTAATGAAAGAAATTAAGGTATATAAGAAAAAAACAGTATTTTATAAGAAGAAGAAAGCTATAGAAAATGTAGTTGAGAAAGCTTAGGAATTGAAAAGAAAACTGTTTATTTTAGTAATCAATAGAATTAGATCACTAGATAAACCAATCCATTTAATGAAAAGCAAAAGTAGGTAGAGAAGACTAATTAACAGAAGTAATTGTTGTGAGGTTGTTTGGGGTGAATGGAAACCTACTTCAACCTCTGAGCCTTTTTTAATGAAGGGAGTTATCTTCAGAGTAATGATTTGTTGCATGCAGTTGACACTACTGGTTGTGCTTATGAGGTTAGAAATGGTTGTCCTATTGAGAAAGAGAAAATTGTTCCTGGAAATACAGAAGAGGTGTTAGCTGGTGAAGTTTTAGGGAGACGTTCTAAAGCTCCAGTCTACACTTGGAATTGTAGTAGTATTTGCAGTGTGCGTCAATAATCTATTGATTTTGTACGCAATTTCTTACATAATTACTCAAAGAAAAGTGTTAATCAAAAGATTAAGATGTTACAAGGACTAGACTCTTGCAGAGTGGGAGAAAATACTGGTTTACAAGGTCATTCTCTACCTTGTGTTTCTAAAAAAAGTATGTCGAAGTGTTTTCCACCATTTTAGGATGTTAGCAGTTCATCATACTCAGATGAGGAAATTAGTCAGAACATTGTATTACGCGAAAAGTCCAGCACTAATGTTAAAAAAGTTGAACAGTGCTCTTTTGCGTGAATCTGCATCAGACATAACAAATGTTTGTGATGAAATTGAGATTAGTTACTTTGGTCCTCAGGAAGGCAGTGCAGAAAGTGAGAGAATAATAGAAGAAAATAGGGAAGACAATGTAGGACAGTGCAATGTAGAAAATTTGGAACAAGACATTATACAGTTTAAGGTGATTTCAGGTGAAAGGACAAATTATTCTTGTATCTGTTGTTGACAAATTCATTATAAAAATCAGACCAGGACTGTTGATCTTTATTTAAAAAGTAAAAAGGAAAATAATAATAAGTGGAAGGATTTTACAACTTATTTGTTGGTAGAGAATTGTTTTGATTTGGGTTCTGATCAGTGTATTTGTAAATATTGTTATAACAAATTAGAAGAGAACAAAATGCCTGCTAGAGCTGTGCATAATATTCTTGAGTTGGTAAATATTCCATATGAACTGATGGATTTAAATACCTATGAATCTATTCTTATTCAATGTGTGCATCCATTTCAGGCTATTGTTCGTATGGAGCCTAAGATAGGAAAATTGCCTCCTTCTGATTTACACAGAGGATTAAAGGGAAGAGTTGTATTTTTGCCTCTAGATTTAAAGAAAAATATTTAAACTATTGGTGTAGAAAATGTAGAGGATGAACCTTTAGTTATTCTTGTTAATGGCGTTCCTACTAAGAGTAAGAACATCTTGGAAGAATTAGTGGATGTTAGGAAAGTGAAAAAGGCAACGTTGTATCTGGTAAAAAATAATCAATATTGAAGTAATTAGATGGAGATGTTCTGAATGAAAAATAAATTTATTGCAGGAAACAGCTTATAAATCCACAGATCACAGAAGCAACCCTCTCTCTGTCCAACTCTCACATATAGAATGTAGGCAGACAGAGGAAACATAACAAGACTAGAAAACATACTAAATGAGAGTACTACACAACTCTCCCCTTGAAACAAAAAAAATAAAAATAAAAATAAGTGAAATCCATTAACAAAATCCCGTAATTTAACAGGAAAATGTCTGATGCGAGAACTTTTCCTTAAATTAACAACATTGCCAGAATCAAAACAAACATCATCCAAACCCCTGACATTGTCACAAGAATCAACATTTATGGAACCAGAATCCGAATTAGCAAAAGGTGAACCACCAGAACCAATGGAAACAGAAGTAGAAGCATCACAACCAAATGTGTCCAGCAAAGCCGCACAGTTATCCTGATCGTCATAAGGCTTAGGGGAAACAGAGTGTGGAAACAACTTAGGATATCCAGTTTTACATAAAGAAATACGTCTAAAATTCCAAATCTTACCACCTTCAACCCGTACAGCCTTACTAAAAACTTCCACCACTTTGCATGGATCAGACCATTTAGCCCACTTATCACCATAAACACCACCAAATTTAACTCGAACCAAATCACCCACCTTAATTTTGGAACAACTGGCAGAAGACCCACGGTAAATTTCTCTTATTTTACTCTGATACTCCACCACTTTATTTCTGACTTTTGAAGAGTCAAGCAAAGAATCATATGGGATTTTACTTTTAATCCACTAGGGTAACAATTTCGAACCTGGCTTCCTACCACGCAACATCTCAAATGGAGATAAGCCAGTATCAGAATTGGGAGAAGTGCGATACGACAACAAAGTTGCACATAGGGACTTTTTTTCAATCTAAACCACTTCTAATAGCAAGTTGAATAGACTCTTTAATGACTCTGTTGAAGCGTTCTTTTTGACCATTGGCCTGAGGGTTATAATTAGATACCCTCTTATGTACTACTCCACACCTCTCGAGAAAAGCAACAAACTCTTTACTGATAAACTGAGGACCATTATCAGAAACAATTTCTGCAGGAATACCCTCCCTACAAAAAACCTCATCCAAAAATTCAATAACTTGCGCTCACCCAATTTTATCCACAAGCTTCAACTCAGGCCACTTAGAGAAATAATCAATCAACACTAAAGTAAAAATATCCCTGTTGGGAGATAAATTGAGTGGACCAACAAAATCAACACCAAGTTTTTTCCATGGAGTAGAAACAAATTCAACAGGAGAAATACCCACAACTAAAGGCTTTGCCGACTTGTCACTATGGAAACAAGGAGGATATTACCTGACCCATTTGTCAACCATGCAATCAACTCCAGGCCACCAATAGAATTCCCTAATGCGCCTTTTGGTGCTAGACATACCCAAATGTACCTCATGAGCCATAGAGACAATTTTCTCTCTCAGTTTAAATGGAGGAACTATTTTGTCACCACGATTTAAAAACCCTTTATCAAACATCAATTCATCTCTTACTTTCCAAAAAGTAGACAAATCGCCAGATAACTTACGTTCTTCAGGCCAACCCAATTGCATAAACTTCACAATATCAGACAAGATACTGTCATCACACATGGCTGTTTTCCATTCAGTTTCAGAAATAACCACAGAAGAAGATTTGGAAGCTTCACTATTAACATCTTCAATAGAAAAGACTACATCCATGTCGGAACCAACAAAAGAAACATCAAAGGAATCCGACAAGGGCAAACGAGACATGCAATCAGCATGCACATTAAGAGGTCCGGGAACATATTCAACTTTGCACTGAAACTCTTGCAATTTTGCAGCCAAACAAGCCAAACGAGCAGTCAAAGTTCTCCCCCCACCAGCAGCCAACATATTGATTAAAGGTTTATGATCCGTTCTCAAGCGAAATTTGGTACCCCACAAAAATTGCCGAAAGTGTTGAACGGCCCAAGTACACGCCAGCAATTCCTTTTCGATGGTGGAATAATTCTATTCAGCACCCTGTAGGGTTCTTGATGCATAGGAAACAACATATTCATCTCCTGAATTCCTCTGCATCAACACAGACCCTAAACCAACATTTCTGGCGTCCACTGACACAATACAATCTTTGCCGACCTCAAAGGGTCTCAAAAACGGGGCATTGACAATCTCCTTCTTAAGCAAATCAAAAGCAAGTTGTTGCTCAATGTTCCACACAAACTTTACATTTTTCTTCAATAAAGATCTTAAAGGATGAACCTTGGTGGAGTAATCTTGCACAAATTTGCTATAAAATTCTGTGAGGCCTAAAAATGACACAAGTTGCTCCTTAGTAAGTGGAGCAGGAGCATTAGAAATACTTCTAATGTGGTTGAATTTAGGCTTAATACCTTGTGACGAAATTTTATTTCCCAAATATTCCACCTTATCACGTCTGAATTTACATTTCGAAAATTTCCAGAGATAACCCTTTTTCTTGTACGCGTTGAAGAACCTTCTCTAAATTCTTATCATGAAGCTCAAAGTCTTCCCCAAAGATCGGGATATCATCTTGAAAAGCAATGGCACCATTACAACCCTCTAGAACTTCCTTCATAAGTCTCCGAAAAACAGATACTGCACTAGCTAAACCGAATGGCATGCGGCGATACTGAAACATGCCCTCAGGTGTAATAAAGGTTGTAAGAAATTTGGAATCATCATGTAAAAGGACTTGGTGATAGGCACTGGCTAGATCTATTGTGGAGAACACACGAGCCCCAGAAAGTGTGGAAATCAGTTTGTGAATGTGAGGCAAGGGGTGCCTATCAATCCAAATTTCCTTATTTAAACTGCGAAGGTCAACACATACACGAAGTTCGCCATTGCCTTTAAGCGACAACACTACTGGCGAAACCCAAGGGGAAGACTCTACAGGTTCAATCATTTTCTTAGATACTAAATCAGATACAATTGATTTCAGTTTTCTACGATACGCTAAGGGTACATTCCTAACTCTGTGTCGTACAGGAACAGCACCCTCCTTAAGGACAATCTTGTGCTAAAAATTAACAAACTCACGCAACTTATCAGTGAAAATTAAAGGGAATTTAGTTATTATTTTACAAACAAACTCATCATTTTCATGAGAAACAATGTAGACAGGAGGGGACGCATTGGAGTCAAGTTTGATGCCCATTTCTTGCTGGTGAGGCCAACGCAGAATTGATGCTCCTTACCCCTAGTTGTTCTGTCTTTAAATTTAAGGTCAGCCCACATGAATCCATCAAGATTGATTTTGTAACCTGAGTAACCACCAGGTTGTATATCAGGAGGAAAACGTTTTGTGCTATTCCAAAACTTATAAAAAATGTTTCTGCCAATAATGCTATACCAAGCACAAGAGTCAATCAACATAGAAATTTCCTTCCCATTAACCAGAATGTTATCGCTGGGAAAAACCTTGCCCTTGGTGTCGCCAACACACAACAAACTATTTATTTCTGAAACTTGTTCCTGATCTGCTTCGCTATCCTCAAACGACACCAAATTTACCTTTTGGAAGGATCTGCACATTTTGTTAAAATGACCAGATTTTTTACATTTGATACAAATTTTATTCCAAGCAGGACATCCCTTGTAACTTCTAAGTGGTCATTGCCACCACACCTATAACATACAATTTGGGTTTTCTTAACAAATGGCTTATTTTCTTTAGCAAGACCCCCCTTTTTAGAAAAAACAAAAGGAGGCTTTTTAGGATTAGAATAATCCTTAACAATGGCTACTTCAGGAATAATATCTTTGTTTTTAACAACCTGTCCCCTGATCTCACTAACGAAAATTTCAGATTGTTCAATTCCCTTAGCGATATTAAGTACCGCACTAAGAGAAGATTCTGTCCCCATCCACAAACGTTCCTGAATTTTTTTACTCTTGGTTCTCATCATAATTTGGTCTCTCAAAACCTGTTCGAAGTTAATTGTTTCAAACGGACAAGAGCTAGCTAAAGTGCGTAAAGCGGCCACATGATTCTCAATGGACTTATCCTCCTTCTGAGCTCTCGAATAAAACTTAAACCTTTCCATGACAGTGTTAATTTTTCTGCCGAACCTAATGCTCATTTGTTTAACAGTGACCTCAAAAACATTAATGTCGCCAGAACCATCTATAGGAGGAAGATTTGCTAACTCCTTTAAACCTGCCCCCCCCAGACAATTTTTAAGCAGTGCCAACTTTCTTTTAGGGGAACAGCCATCCTCTTCTAAAACATCGACATACACCAAAAACATTGGGTACCACAAATCCCACTCCATTTTTGGCTCACCAGCGACAGGTAGAAAGTGTGGGGGAGCAGTAATATTCGACATATTAAACTTTAAAACAAAATTGACATTAAGGAATTGGAATAATAAACATTGGTTATACACATTGAATGAGATGGAACAAAATAACAAGCTAAAATAAAAGATGTAGTCACCGATGTCACAATAGTAATGCTGGAAATTCACACTAGTTAAAAATAATAATCTAAAGAAAAAAAACGTAGTCACCAAAGTCAAAATGGTTCCAAAAGATGTTTGAAAGTCATAAAGTGGGCTGGAAACAGAACGATAGTCAGAGAATCTGGCAAACGTCTTGCAGATTGACTTGCAGAAGAGAAGAAGTGGTTGCCGTAGAGACAAACTCAACAAAATGGTTGCAAGAAGATTATGTCCTGCGTCCTACGTTGCACTGCGTCTTAACGCGATGTAATCATCAAAGCAGCATGAGACTTCACTCTGTCAGAACGAGTCAGAATAGACACAGCACGATGACACACAGAATCTCTTTGACGCCGCGTTGCCAGGAGTCTTCACGCTCGAGGTAAGACTGTTATTCTTTAATAAGTTAACAGTTTAGTAGCAGCGCTCGAGCACACAGTTTAATTTAGATGAAGCTGGAAAAAAAATGAAGAAAGAATTCCGAGGCTTCACTTCTCAGAGAATTAAACTGTCAAATCAAAACGATTAATCATTTTGTTCCCTTCACACTTAGAGGCTCGAAATTGCACAGCTTAGCTTTCTGCTATTTTCAGTGCAGAGCCATGAAAATGATAACAGGATACTTCTGTTCTCAGATATGAAATTACACAAATCACCGCTTTAGAGATAACGCAGTCACACAGAAATGTACTCACGTAGGAAAATCCAAGGGCTCCAGGTCATTCCAAGGGCACCAGATCAAACATCCAAAAACATAAAAAATAAATGGTCACAGAGAAATGCAATTGTGACATGGATTTAACAGCAAGTCCTTTGCAAGAGTCATTAATACACAAAATCTTGAAATGGTTCAGAGAGAAGTGAACGCTGTTCCATAATAAAATTCTCCTTTGTAAATCCTTTTTGAAACTCCAAATTGTAGGTCCTTTATGAAACTCCCAAACGTCGCCAAAATTGTGAAGTAATTAGATAGAGATGTTCTGAATGAAAAATAAATTTCTTTCAGGAAACAGCTTATACATCCACAGAGCACAGAAGCAACTCTCTCTCTGTCCAACTCCCACATATAGAATGTAGGCAGACAGAGGAAATATAACAAGACTAGAAAACATTCTAAATGAGATTACTACAAATATTACAAAAATGTGTATGTGGGAGAAGAAGAAATATCTGTACAAGAAGATTGAAAAAGTGGATGTGTCCAGAACTGAAGAAATCTACGAACATTAGGTGTTCATCCATTGCATTCCAAAGAAATGGTGGGGAATGCTATAGAGTTATTTCAAATGAAAGAAGCAAAAGGAAGTCCCATTAGCGTATGGGAAAAAAGCTTGGAAGCTCGTTGTTTCCCTCAGTTGTTTCCTACAGGAAAAGGAGGACGATATGGCGAACGACCTGTGCAGATTCCTGAATCTGAATACCGGACATCAAGATTATATGCAGACGATGCAAGATTTCGACAATGTCTTCCATATTTGGTTCATCTTTTGTTTCAGAGTGATTTGTCAGGACTTTCCTATGCAGTAAACCACATATTGAAAACAGGTGTACATCTGAAAAATGTTTCGGCAAAGGAATTTATGGATAAAGTACAGCAGAAAGATAATGTGTTGGAAAATCAGCTGATTAATCTGATGGCATGTCAGCGTGGTACTAATGAGTACTGGTACCGTCGTCATGGAGAACTCAAATGTATGCTAAGGAACTTAGGAACTCCTACTTGATTCCTTACTCTAAGCTGTGCTGAATATGCTTGGGATGATTTACTTCAATTTCTTCGATAGGCAAATCCAAAAATTCCAAATATCGAATACAAGACACCTGAAGAATTGTGCTCTTTGAATCCTGTTAATGTATGCAGGTATTTCAATCATAGATTCGAAGCTATGATGTCTTTTATCAAAAATAAAAAAAATCCTCCTCTTGGAGAGGTTCTGGATTTCTTTTGGAGAAAGGAGTATCAAGCGAGAGGTGCTCCTCACATACATATGCTATTTTGGATCAAAGATGCTCCCAAATTTGGAACAGACTCAGATGATACTGTGTTGTCTTTTATTGAAGAATATGCTACATGTGAAGTACCCAAAGGTACACAAGATAAGGACTTAAGACAACAAGTCTTACGATTCCAAAGCCATCGTTGTAGCAAATACTGTCGTCGAAAGTACAAAGCTAGGGACAAATTCTACACCAAATGCCGTTTTGCATTTCCTCGACCTGTGAAATCAAAAGGAAGAGTGAACAGTTTTATGTAATCTTTGCAACATAATATCACAAGAAAGTCTTTAAAAAACACCTACAACTTAAGAAGAAATTAAGAGTCAAAATACATAAATGACTATAACTCAGTCATTTTGTCTATGTGGAATGCTAATATGGATATTCACTATGTTGCAGACACTTCCATTGCTGTTGCTCGATATGTGACATCGTACATAACAAAGTCAGAAAAGACGGAATTGAAGGAAATATGGGAAGAGATTTTCCATGACAAGAGTCTAAGTAAGAAATTATACAGTTACAGTTTGAAGATGTTATCTCATCGAGAACTTGGAGAGTATGAATGCTCGGAACGCTTATCATCTGCAAGTCTGTACTCTAAATCCAGAAAAATCATTTGGGTGAGTCTAGGTCTTGCTGCAACACGAAACCGAGTTCTTAAATCTGTACAAGAAATTGAATATTTAGCTGAAAAAGAGCCAGAAAGTGCTGATATTCTGAAAACAAATATGTTGGATACATATTATCCAAATAAAAGTCATCATCTTGAGAACATTTGTTTCTTTGAAGTGCTGTAAAACTATATTTTTAAAGGTAATATTACCAAAAACATTAATATTGGTATATATGACGTTATTGGTTCTGAAGGATGTCTGGTGAAACAAAGAAAAGGACATTTGATTAATCACCGTAAACTGAGTTGCGAAACACCTGACAAAAGGGAATTTTAATAATTAGCTCTTTTGCAACTTTTCAAGCCATGGCGTTCAGAATTGGATGGAATTACTTGGAGATTTTGAGAGCTATAAAGATTCCTTCAATGCAACTAAAGATACTATAGAATGTCCTGTTTTTGCTAATTATGTCAAAATGTTGAATGACGAAATTGAGCAAGAAGCTACACTTGCAGCTGAGATTGCTAGAGGTAGTTCTCAAGACAGTCAAACTTCTGCTCCGTTGAGTCAGGACCCACTAGGAGAACCAATTGTTCTAAATGAAGCAGCAACTGCTATGGAAGAGGTGGAAACAGTAATGTATCAAGGTCAAGAACATCTAACAAACTTAGGAAACTTGGAAGAACAACTAAATCTTGTGCAGAAATAAATAAATGAGCAAGTGAGAGAACAGATAGACCATTTATTTCTTCATGAGAAGAAAGAGTGCTCTTGCTCATCATTTGAACCTATCTGAATGTACGTGAGTGGACAAGCTGGAACAGGAAAAAGTTTTTTAATTAAAGTAATCACATGTTTTCTACAGAAAAGAACTGAGTCGCATTTGTCTTGTGTTGTCACTGCTCCAACTGGGTTAGCGGCACACAATATTAAAGGAATTACTTCACATCATTTATTAATGCTACCAGTAGAGCATGACAACAAATGACAATACCACAAGCTATCTGGAGAAGCTTCTTATGAAGTTTCAAGAGTGTTGAAGAAAATGAAGCTTCTCATTATTGATGAGGTAAGCATGGTCTCAAACTTAATGCTTACCTTTGTGCATTTAAGAATGCAGCAAATTCTTAAAACAGAGTTTGACGTATTATTTGGAGGAAAACACGTCATAGTTTTTGGAGATCTTCTACAACTTACTCCTGTAAAAGGACAGCCAGTGTTTAAAACACTCGTGCATGAAGATACTAGAAAGTCTTTGGGGAGTATTGGCAATGTAAACATTTGGGGCCAGATGCATCAAGCATCCATTTTGCGATTCCTTATTAGCGAAAATTAAGGAATCACTAATAAGGAATAGCAAAATGGAATGCATCAACCAATCACAAAAAAAATAGCAATTCCTTAATTGCGACTCGCAAATTGCGAGTCGCAATTAATGAATACCTCCCCATTCATTCCTATGGGCCTAGAGGCCCATAGGAATGAATGGGAAGACAATCTCAATTTGCGAATCGCAATTAGCGATTCGCAAATTGAGATTGCGAGTTTAAGGGTGCAGCGGTGTCCAAAGGACACCCTGTTACACCCCTGAATGTGATCTGTGCACATATGTTGCGCACACACATGCCCTTAGGGCATGTGGGTGCGCAACATGAAACTTTGAAAAAAGCACAAAAGTGCATTTTTCAGAGTTTTTGCAAATTACCATGAAGTTGTACTTCATGGTAATTTGCGTGCCCTATTAGTGAATTCGCTATTTTTGATACTTTCATGCATTGCATTTAAGGAATCTCAATTAGAGATTCCTTAAATACAAACAATCGCATTTTAGCGAATTCTCAATTTGCGATTTTTGCATTTGGGATGATGCATCCCAAATGCAAAAATTGCACTCGCAAAGGGCCAGATTCTGAGAATCTGGCCCTTTTGCGAGCACATTTCGCTTGATGCATCTGGCCCTAGGTCATATTTTCAGTATAAGGAACTTACTACAAATATGCGACAAGCAAAGGATGTTGATTATGGAACTATTCTTCAAGATATAAGAGTTGGAAAATTGACAGAACATGGAAAACAAGCTTTACAGACACGATTACTTTCCAATTTGTTTCCAAATGCAAATATTGTTCCAGAGAAAATATACATAAGAATTGCAGAAAACAAATCTGTAATCTGCTTAATGCCAACATTGCGTTTTATTCTTTATTATGCTTAAGGTAAGTACAAGTAACTGACTCAGCCGCGGCCTGTGGATGGAGTTGTGGTGAGGTAGGCAAGTGGGGCGGGGGAGGGGCAGGGTGGGGGGTTATAAACAGCGGAATCTGGATGATTGCAGGTAAGTAAACAATTAAATTAATAAAATAAATGTTGTATCCTGCGCCCTGCATCGCAAAATGCGATGCAGAGCATGAAACAAAGTTGCATATGATTAAAAATAAAGGCGATACATTATCTCCGCTTTTATGGGCAGCAAAAATTCCGATGAAACGGCAATAATGAGCTTGATAATAGGGCCTTGGAAATTACCATAGCAGCCCAGGTTCTGGTGTTAACTTGGGCTGTTATGGGAATTCACAAGGGCCTATTATCAAGCCCTTTATCACCGCTTTATCGGCAGTTTTCCTGCCGATAAAAGCGGCGATAATCTTAATAATGTCTTTCTGTTGACGAACACGCGTTGCAATGACAGTGATTTACGTCCTTCAAATTAGTTTTTAGGTAAACGTGTGACCAAGTCTGATAACATCAGAGTTTAAGGACAAACACCGTGGTGTCTGTGCCTCGAAATCTCATCGATCACAAAGAAAAAAGGAGGACGATAAAATTAAAGTAACATATGTAATAAAAACAACGGTGAAAAACTACTAAAATGGCAGTGGATGGAGTACGTGATCAACGTTTGGCGCCTCGGCACTACGTTCCAAATAAATGTAGATAAAATATGATTATTAATATTTTACAAAAGTACAGCAGTGGATGAGACACACGACCCGGGAAAACAAAGTGCCAAATGTAATACCTGGAATAAAGAAAGCTTAGTTTGTTGAACTTGAAGAAAAAGAAAAAAACTTGGGCTTCAAAACGAGCCTGCGCATGCGTAGAAAGTACAACTGCTACACAAAAAAAGGAAAGTTTTACATACTATCATAGAAATGAAGGGGCATATTATCAACAAAAGGCGATCATTACCACCGCTTTTATCGCCAGTAACTGCCGATAAACCGGCGATAATGGGCTTCATAATAGGCCCTTGTTAATTCCCATAGAAGCCCAAGAACATGGGCTTCTATGGGAATTAACAAAGGCGTATTATCAAGACCATTTCGCTGTTTCATCACCATTTTCATGCCCATAAAACAACGATAATTTTAACACCGATCCTTGATAATACCCCCATCAGTGTCAAGTCAAAGGTCAAAGGTATGTTTATTATGACCTTAGTCATTTAAACAGGTGCAAGAGAGTATCAAAAAGTTAAAACATTCACATCAAAACATTTAAAACATTATGCCAATAAAATCCGTCAAATATAAGTTAAAACTCTTACACACGCTTCTTCCTTTGTCGACAACCCATCAGTGCCATATCATCACTAAAGGGCGTTACATTATCGCAGCTTTTATCGGCAGAAAACTGACGCTAAAGCGTCGATAATGTGGTTCATAAGGCAATTCACAAGGATATATTATCAAGCCCATTATCTCCACAGTTTCCTGACGATAAAAACAGCGATAATGTATCGCCTTTTCTTGATAATATGGCCCATTCCTCTTTTTTTGACCAGTAAACTTAGCTGCATATCATCAACCACCGGTGTTAAAATTATCGCCATTTTATTGACAAGAAACTGCTGATAAAACGGCAATAATGAGCTTGATAATACGCCCATGTTATTTCCCATAGAAGCCCATGTTAACACCAGAATATAGGCTTCTATGGGAATTAACAAGGTCATATTATCAAGCCCACCATCCCAACATTTATGCAGGTACCCGGAGCTGGAAGGTCATTTTACATATCACTGCCCTAGAAAGGTGGCGTTCCCCGTGACCTGTACGGATGAGAGAGGGAGGGAGAGCTCAAAACATATTTTTTTTAAAGAAAGACCCAAGAGGTGCCGCTCCCCAAAATGTGGGGAGTAGGACCGTAACCCCCCCACATTATTTAAAATAAAACCAGAGGAGTGCCGTTCCCCAGTGCTCGGAGTACCTTACAAGCCCCCATTATGCAGAAAAATTGCCCCCGTAATTTGCCCCCCCGGGACCAAATGAATAAACAGACTTCTACTTTTTTTTCACATTTTCCACCGTATACAAGTACTGCACGAGAACACTGCCATTTTTCATTTAAAAAAAAATTGAGCCTAAAGATCCATGTACCACCCCTGACCAAGACTATAGGCTCAGAATGTTTCTACCCAGCCCCCTTTCCTTATTCCTCATTTTTGTTTTACTGTTTTCTTGTGACTCTGCTCTCCCGACAAACAACATGGCTGCCAACACTTACTGGTTTGGAGTATTGACAGCCAATCAGCATGCAGCTCCTGCTCATAATTGTAGGTATTTACATGCGCGTACGCCGCAATTTTCTTTAAATAAAATAAAATGAAAAATAGAGCCTTAACATCCATGCACAATCCCCTGAGCAAGCCTAGAGGGTCAGAATGTCTCTACCCTACCCCCTTCCCTTATTTCTCAACTTTATTTTACTGTTTTCTTGTGACTCGGTTCTAGCGAGGCACAAGATGGCCACCAACACTTCCTGGTTTCGAGTGTTGAAAGACAGTTCACAGCCAATCAGCATGCAGCTCGCGCTCGTAATTGAACAGATTTCAGTACGCGTACTGAACTCCGGTTCTAGATAATGCTGTGATTTTACTTGCAATTTTCTCAGAAACTGCTAAACGGATTTACACCATTTAACAAAAAGCGCAATCTGCGAACCAAACTCTACCTCTCTGCCAAATTTGGTGTAATTCCGTTCTGCCATTCAGGATGTAGCCCTGGCTAAAGGTCCCTATGGAAAATTGCATGGGGAAAACAAGTTTTGGGACCCCCCTTTTTTCTCGACCCCCACTTAACGACTCACCCTCAATCTTTCAGGGAAGGAGTGGAACCAAGCAGGCCATTTTCTTGGAAAATTCACGAAGATTCGTCCACCAGCGCCAAACTATAACTACCTACTGGCGACCACCAGTAGGTAATATATATATAAATATATATTACCTACTGGCGGTTGCCAGAAGTTATATATAGTTAGGACCTAGTTACCATAGAAAATTCCGAACATTCTATTGGGAATAACTTTGGTGCCGATTGAGGGATCTGCCTGTAGTTTTCCTTAAATTTGCCTTACTGCGCTCCGCTCCTTCCCTGAAAGTTTTGGGGGGATTCGTCAAGCGGGGGCGGAGAAAAAATGGGGGTCCCAAAACGTGTTTTCCCCATGTTAATTTCCATAGCGACATTCTGACAAGGCTACAGCTCGAACGGCTGAACGGAATTACACCAGATTTGGCAAAATGGTAGGGACTGGTATGCAGCAGTGCCTTTTGTATGTTTGGTGTAAATCCCTCCAGTAGTTCTTGAGAAAATTGAATTTGAAATTTCTCAAATTGCATTTTCTATGGGACCTTTAGACACAGCTACAGCCCGAACGGCTGAACGGAATTACACCAAACTTGGCAAAATGGTAGGGACAGGTATGCAGTAGTGCCTTTTCTATATTTGGTGAAAACCCCTCTAGTAGTTGTTGAGAAATGGAATTTGAGCAAATTATATGTCTATATGCGCTCAACATTCTATTGAGAATAACTTTGGCGCTGATTGAAGAATCTGTGTGTAATTTACCAGACTTTTGGCCAGCTCCGCTCCACCCCTTCCCTGAAAGTTTTGGGGGGAATCGTCAAGCAGAGGTCAAAAGGGTGGTCCCAAAACGTGTTTTCCCCATGTTAATTTCCATAGGGAACTTTAGACACGGCTACAGCCCGAACGGCTGAATGGAATTACACCAAACTTGGCAAAATGGTGGGGCCTGGTATGCAGATGTGCCTTTGCTATGTTTGGTGAAAATCCCTCCAGTAGTTCTCGAGAAAATTGAATTTGAAATTTTTCAAATGGCATTTTCTATGGGACCTTTAGACACGGCTACAGCCCGAACGGCTGAACCGAATTACACCAAACTTGTCAAAATGGTAGGGACAGGTATGCAGTAGTCCCTTTTCTATATTTGGTGAAAATCCCTACTGTAGTTGTTGAGAAAATTGAATTTGAGCAAATTATATATCCATATGCTCTCACCGTACGCGCACCGTACGCGTACGGTACGCGTATGTGCGAGTACCCTTACGTGTGCGAGCAAGTTTATGATTGGCTGGCAGTCGACTGTCAACATTCCAAACTGTCCAATCCAGGAAGTGTTGGCCACCATCTTGTTTTTCAGGAGAACTGAGGCACAAGAGAGCCCAAAACAAGAGTGGAAAACACGAAAAGGGGGCAGGGTAGAGAGTAGACCCCCCAACCCTCTAGCCCTTCTCAGGGGGTCCCAAAAGGACCCCCAAGGGCAAAAAAAATAAACACGGGGTACGCACACCGTATGCGTATGGTACGCGTACCGTGCACGTACCTCGCGATTTTAAAAATAAAGAATTTTTTTGCACTTGGTGGTCCTTCTGGGACCCCCTGAGAAGGGCTAGGGGGTCAGGGGGTCTCAACCCTGCTCCTTTTCGCGATTTCCAACCTTGTTTTGTGCTCTCTTGTGCCTCACTTCTCCTGAGAAACAAGATGGCTGCTCAGGTGGTCCCAGAAGGATAGTAATAAATATAAACGTTATCTGCTAATAGAATTAGCATTTAAAAAACCTTTGAAATTTATTGAAAAAAAATATAGGTTTCACGGCTGATATAGTTAGGAATTAGCATTTAAAAAACCTTGCAAATTCACTGAAAAAAACATAGGTTTCAAGCCCTATATAGTTAGGAATTAGCATTTAAAAAACCTTGCAAATTCACTTAAAAAAACATAGGTTTCAGGCCTTATATAGTTAGGAATTACCATTTCAAAAACCATTGAAATTGCTCCTATATAGTTAGTTGGACTAACTATATTTCGCGCACCCGCAATCCACTGCTGATGATGTCACATATTACATCATTCATGACATGGTCAGTGACATCACTGATGACATCACTGATGACATCTCAAATGACATCACTGATGACATCACTGATGACATCTCGTTTGACATCACTGATCACATCACTGATGATATCATTCATGTAATAATACGATGCACCTCCTCACACTCTAATATAACGTTTGAAACACCCAGTGTTAAATACAGACTACCATCCTTGAAACAATTGTCACACCAATACCAGTTACTACATTCACACTTACTGATTCCTAGGTCTACACACACATTCACTCATTCACCCATAGAATCACTCATACATACAGTCACTCATCAATACAACACTATCATATGCACTCATACACCTATACAGACACTCACACACTGCCACTCATCCATGGAGTTACTCACACACCTAGTCAGTCATGTAAAGAATCAATCACACTTCAATTTCCTCAACTATACAGTTATACACACAACACCTTACTTATTCAAACATATACTAACACATACTTACTCTCTTATACAATCACTGATACAAGTACACAATGATCCATACAGCCACTCGCACATTCACTGGCTCTCATGTATAGTCATTTATATATGCCAACTCTCACATGCACTGTGTTTTACATATGTACTTAGTTGGACATGTAGCACTGAGATATCCATTCACTCACCAACACACCCATGCACACAGTCAACCGCCCATATAGCTGTTTCCACATGCACTCTTGAACTCATACACCTAGTGAATCAACTGCTCACACATCTATGCACAGAGTCACACACCTCCCAGCCACCCACACACACACTCAGTCTCCCATTCAAATACTTGGGCAACCAATCAATAACCCATATAGCCTCTCATATAGCTACTGATCAACACATGCAGCAGCTTACACAACAACAGACATACTGATGCACACATTCAGACAGTTTAGTCACTAACCCATGCATTTAGTAAGACATATTTAATCACTTACTCATACAGTCAGTCACGCACCTTGCTTGACTCCTTGGAAAGCGGTCGCTCCAGCCTTCCTCCCGACATCATAGCGATGCTGTAGTATCGTAGCGCTGCTTCTCATTGCTTTATATTTCATCTAAATTGCTTTCGCATTCGAGCTGTATCGTAGCGCTCCACATTGCCTTATATTTCATCTAAATTGCTTTAGCATTCGAGCTGTAACGTAGCGCTCCACCCTGCTTTCTTTGCATATTTCATCAACATTGTGGCTGTGTGCGTAGCGCTGCTCCTCTCCTCTGCCATAGCTTTAAGGACATAGAATTAGAACCCGATCGGTGGCGTAGTGCTCCGCATCGCTTTGTGTGTTTATTTAAAGTATTGTTATGTTATTTTTATCTTGTATTACACTGCTAGTCCGCTCTTCCCGCACTGCCCCCTGAGATCAATTGCTGCCTGATTGCGCCCATAGCGTAGTGCTGTCCTTCTTGTTGTTGTTTGTACACCATTTTGTTGTGCCTGCAGCCCGTCCCTCCCCCTACGCCCATGCCTCCCAGCTCCCCCTCCCACCCACGAGTCACTAGGAACGGCCAAGCTGGGGATTCTCTGTGACTTGCTTGACTCCTTGGAAAGCGGTCGCTCCAGCCTTCCTCCCGACATCATAGCGCTGCTGTGGTATCGTAGCGCTGCTTCTCATTGCCTTATATTTCATCTAAATTGCTTTAGCATTCGAGCTGTAACGTAGCGCTCCGCCCTCCTTTCTTTGCATATTTCATCAACATTGTGGCTGTGTGCGTAGCGCTGCTCCTCCCCTCTGCCATAGCTTTAAGGACATAGAATTAGAACCCGATCGGTGGCGTAGTGCTCCACATCGCTTTGTGTGGTGATTTAAAGTATTGTTATTTTTATCTTGTATTACACCGCTAGTCCGCTCTTCCCGCACTGCCCCCTGAGGTCATTTGCTGCCTGATTGCGCCCATAGCATAGTGCTGTCCTTCTTGTTGTTGTTTGGACACCATTTTGTTGTGCCTGCAGCCCGTCCCTCCCCCTACGCCCATGCCTCCCAGCTCCCCCTCCCACGCTCCGCCCCCTCCACTGTCCATTTATGTCTGATGGTCCCACGCGCAGCATCCACGCGCTCTGGCCGCGCCGAAGGTGCGCCAAAGGTAAGCCCGTCTATGCCCGTCCGCGCCTGGACCGCGCCCAGCGCCATACCCCCTGGCCCTCGCATTGCCCAGCCCTCCCGCATCACTTACGACGCCTCCACCCTCCTAGCCCTTAACCCCAGCCGCTCCCCCAACTGCGTCCAAGCCGCTCCTGGACTCACCCATGGACCCTTCTCTTGCAACTCCTGCAAGTTCGACGGCACCAAAACCAGCTCCTCACCCACCATCACCACTCAGAGTCCTGACACCAACCACCTAAAATGCATCCTGCTCAACACCCGCTCGGTCCACAGACACGCCATCGACCTCTGGAATCTACTTGACTCCATCTCACCGGACGTCGCCTTCCTAACAGAAACATGGATGAATGCCTCATCAGCCCCAGACATCACCATTGCCATCCCGGAAGGATACAAGTTCATCCGTAAGGACCGCTTCGAGCAAACAGGAGGAGGCATCGCGATCGTCCATAAGAACTCCATCCGCATCTCAACCAGCTCCGACGCCCACCTCGCCAACGCCGAACACCTCCACTTCCAGATCCACATCGACCCCAAAACCACACTCAGAGGCACCCTCGTCTACCGGCGTCCAGGACCCCGTGCACAATTCAGTGATGACATCACTGACTTTATCACCCCACACGCCCTCCCCTCCGAGGATTGCATTCTATTGGGAGACCTCAATTTTCACCTTGAAAAGAGCAACGACGGCAGCACCACCACCCTTCTGGACAATCTTGCCAACCTCGGACTCAAACAACTGGTCACTACCCCCACCCACATTGCTGGCCACACACTAGACCCTATCTTCACTTCCAGCAAACATGTCTCCTTCAGTCACACCACAGCTCTTCACTGGACGGACCACAGCTGCGTTCACTTCACATACAACAAGTCCACAATCCACAACCATCCTCAACCCACCATGCGAAGAAACTAAAACAAAATCACCATCGACCAGATCTCCTCATCGCTTCTTCAAAACCCCCCTGTCCACTCCTCAAACCCCGACCAAGCAGCCACTAACCTCACCCAATAAATATCCAACAGCGCCGAAATTCTAGCCCCGTTGAAAAAACGTCAAAGCAAACCAGGCAGCAAAAACGCCTCATGGTTCAACGATGATCTTAAGAAATCGAAGAAACTTTGCCGCTCCCTCGAGAAGTCCTAGAAAAAAGACCCAAACACCAGCACCAGGGACGCCTTCAAAAACGCCACCCGCATACACCACCAACTAATCCGGTCTGCCAAGAAAGCCGCATTCAAAGACCGACTAGACAACAACGCCCACAACAGCAAGGAACTATTCAACATCGTCAAAGAATTCACCAACCCATCAGCCAACTCCAACGACATCACCCCTTCCCAAGCCCTATGCGACTCCCTAGCTTCCTTCTTCCACAACAAAATCGCAGACATCCACAACAGCTTCGACAATCAACCCGGAGACCAACCCACCCAACCTTCTGCAGGACCTTCACCCCCCCTGAACACCCTCAACGACTGGAACCCAATCTCCACTGAGGACACCATCCGCCTGATGAACTCCATCCACTCAGGATCCCCAACTGACCCATGCCCTCACCACATCTTCAACAAAGCAGACTCCATCATAGCACCACACCTCCGAGATGTCATCAACTGCTCCCTCAACTTCGCCACCTTCCCGGAAAGCTGGAAACACGCAGAACTCAGCGCCCTTCCGAAAAAACCCACAGCTGACCCCTCCGAACTCAAAAACTACCGCCCCATCTTGCTTCTTCCATTCCCGGCCAAAGTCATCGAGAAAGCTGTCAACAACCAACTCGCCGCCTTCCTTGAAACCAACAAATCCCTTGACTCCTCACAGTCCGGCTTCCGAGCCAAACACAGCACTGAGACCGCACTCATCGCTGCAACTGACGACATTCGAACTCTACTGGACAACGGAGACACAGTCGCCCTCATCCTCCTCGACCTCTCCGCTGCCTTCGACACAGTCTGTCATAGCACCCTTCTACAGCGCCTCAGAAACGTCGGAATCCAAAGAAAAGCACTGAAATGGATCACTTTGTTCCTCACCGGAAGAACCCAGAGAGTCCGCCTCCCACCATTCAAGTCAGAGGCCACTGAAGTCATTTTTGGCGTGCCACAAGGATCCTCTCTCAGCCCCACCCTCTTCAATGTATACATGAGCCCTCTTGCGACCATCGCTCGCCAACACAACCTCAACATCATCTCCTACGCTGACGACACTCAACTGATCCTCTCACTCACCAAAGACCCCAACACCGCCAAAACCAACTTACACGAAGGAATGAAAGAAGTAGCCGAGTGGATGAAGCACAGCCGTCTGAAACTGAACTCCAACAAAACAGAAGTCCTCATCTTAGGCACCTCCCCCTCCGCCTGGGACGACTCTTGGTGGCCAGAGGCCCTTGGAAAGGCACCCATCCTGACAGACCACGCACGGAACCTGGGCGTCATCCTGGACTCCTCACTCTCGATGACCAGACAAGTCAACGCCGTTTCATCATCTTGTTTCAACATTCTTCGCATGCTCAAAAAAACATTTGGCTGGATCCCCACTGAAACTCGTAAAACGGTCACCCACGCACTGGTCACTAGCCGCCTGGACTACGGAAACACCCTCTACGCCGGTACCACCGCAAAACTCCAGAAAAAACTCCAACGCATCCAGAACGCTTCTGCCAGGCTCATACTAGACATCCCGCGTAAAGAACACATCTCTGGTTACCTGAAAAACCTACACTGGCTCCCCGTAAATAAGAGGATTACTTTCCGCCTCCTAACCCATGCACACATAGCACTTTACGAACTTGGACCTGAATGCCTCAACACACGACTGTCCTTCTACACCCACTCCCGTCAGCTACGATCCTCCAACCAAGCGCTTGCCACTGTACCTCGCATCAACAAAACCACCATGGGAGGCAGATTCTTCTCCTACCTGGCAGCTAAAACTTGGAACTCGCTTCCTACTCACCTCCGCCTTACTCAGAACCACCTAGCATTCAGAAAGCAACTTAAAACTTGGATATTCGACAAGTAACTCCTCACACCTCCTCAAGCGCCTTGAGACCCTATGGGTATGTAGCGCACATAAATCTTTTGACTTTGACTTTGACTTTAAATCCTTCATCCAGACACTTATACATCCACTCATTCTTCAATATGTAAAACATATTTAAACTTTACAGAAAACACAGTCACTGGATGATGTCAGCAGTGATGTCATCAGTGATGTCAAATGACATGTCATCAGTGATGTCATCAGTGATGTCATTTGAGATGTCATCAGTGATGTCACTGACCATGTCATGAATGATGTAATATGTGACATCATCAGCAGTGAATTGCGGGTGCGCGAAATATAGTTAGTACAACTATCTATATAGGAGCAATTTCAATGGTTTTTTAAATGCTAATTCCTAACTATATAAGGCCTGAAACCTATGGTGTTTTAAGTGAATATATATATATATATATATATATATATATATATATATATATATATATATATATATTACCTACTGGCTATCGCCAGTAGGTATATATAGTTAGGATTTTTTCCCTATGGGATTTCTGAAAATTCTATGTCTAATAACTTTGGCGTTTGTTGACGGAATCGGCTGAAATTTTCAGCAAAATGGCACATTTTGTTTCTGAGCAGCCCCTGAAAATTTGGTGGGGTTTCGTCAAGGGGGGGCTGAGAAAAAAGGGGGGTCCCAAAACGCGTTTTTTACATTGAGTTTTCCATAGGGCGGTTGGACTCACTTTTAGCTCGAACGGCTGAATGGATTTGCACGAAACTTGGCAAAATTGTAGGGACTGTTAGCCCGATGTGCCTTTGCTAGGTCTCAATATATGTGCTTCAGTGGATTTTGAGAAATTAACGTTTAAATCAAGATATATATCTGTAACAGCGCTCCGGGCAGCGATCCGGTCCGCTTACTTTTCGCGTTTCGGAACTTTGCGCGCAGAAAGCTGATTGGCTCTCCGGTGTCTGTCAACATTCTAAACAGTCCGGAGCGGCCGCCATCTTGTCTCTCGGTAGGATCGAGAGAGAAGAAGAGGTGAAAAACGAAAGGGGAATTTAATGAAAGGGGGCAAGGTATCCCCCTCTTGACCCCCTAGGAATGTTGTTGGGGTTATTAAAGGGTCCCGTGGGGAAAAGAAAAAAAAAATGATTTTTCACGGTAGAAGCGCTTCCCGGGCCGCGAACTGGGCCGCAAACTGGTAGCGAAACGGGAATTCGCCATTTTATGCTTCGTTAAATAAATTACTAGGTATAAGGGGGTGCGGGAGACGTATCCTAATCCCCTATGTTTCCTGAGGGTGGCTGAGGAGGCTGATATATGTTGATACATCTCTTCCAGCGGCTGTGCGTGAGCTTTTTTTTTTTTTGCTGCGTGACAGTCCGGAGCGGCCGCCATCTTGTCTCTCGGTAGGATCGAGAGAGAAGAAGAGGGGAAAAACGAAAGGGGAATTTAATGAAAGGGGGCAAGGTATCCCCCTCTTGACCCCCTAGGAATGTTGTTGGGGTTATTAAAGGGTTCCGTGGGGAAAAGAAAAAAAAAAGTTTTTTCACGTTAGAAGCGCTTCACGGGCCGCGAACTGGTAGCGAAACGGGAATTCGCCATTTTGTGCTTCGTTAATTAAATTACTAGGTATAAGGGGGTGCGGGAGACGTATCCTAATCCCCTATGTTTCCTGAGGGTGGCTGAGGAGGCTGATATATGTTGATACATCTCTTCCAGCGGCTGCGCCATCTTGCTTTTTTTCCAATGCCACAATTTTGTCGTGCACGGCAGCCATTTTAGATGCCAGGCTGGTCCCAGGCTATCACCTACCCCTGCGGATGTAGTTTATGGCCCCAGCTGTAGAGAATTCAGACATGCCAACCCTCCCGATTCAGGCGTGTGACTACTGATTTCAGTGCTAGTCTCCCGCCTCCCGATTTCTGCAAGCAAAAACCCGGGGGCATATTACGAACAACTAGCGATAATTTTTGTCTCTAACTTGTTTAGAGACAAAAATTATCGCCGCACATCGGCGATTTTTATCGCAGATAAACCTTGCTATTATCGCAGAAAAGTCAGCGATATTCATGTATTATCGAGCAAATGCTCTAGCCATGTTATCCACCTCCCATTGGATAACATGGCTAAGAACTGCTCAGGGCAGGTGTTACATTTTGGAGATATTCGCGCTTAGCGCGAATATCTCCAAAAGTTGGTAATAGAAGATAGCGATGTTAGGGACTGTTTCCAGTCGCTAACATCTTGGCACGCCACTTTGCATGTCATTAGTGATAAGTATCACTGACATGCAAAGCGGGGCCCAAGATGGTCGCTATCTCCTTTTAGCTGTCACTAACTGGTGTTAGCGACAGCTTGGTAATAGGGAGATAATTTTATCTCCGCTTTCATGGCTTTTAAAGCCAAAAAAGCGGAGATAAACCCCCTTGATAATATGCCCAACGATTTCTTGGGGGTTTCAGCTGACTGGGCTTGGTATTGTGTTACATGGTAATTTTTCCAGGAAACGTCAGAGGGTCGATGCAGGGGTTCTAGAAGAGGTGATAAACCATTTAAGCCTCATGAACAAGCGCATGGTCTTTTAAAGATTTGTGAAGTACTCGGGGCGGCGGTGTGTGTGTGCCCTCTTTCAGGAGCGGGCGGGGGGGGGCACTGCCAGCAACTTGCCAGGTCAGGTAGTGTTCAACACGTGCATCACCCTTTCTCTGCCTGCTATTGCGCTCCATGCTTCGGAAAAGTAAGAAAAAGAACGTGCATTTGAGTTTGAAATGTCCGATCCTGCAGCAGCACACTTCCAAAGCCCACACATGACAATAACCCGATTCAAGGCCCCATTCACCCGTTTTTAAAAAAATAGATAACACTCCAACAAAGTAAGATTATAAAACTTTATTAACTATTAACTTTAACGAACGGAACAAAAACTAAAAACATTTAAACATTTTTCAACACAAAAAGCAACAATGGTTAGAAGCTGTCTTTTGTGCGAATAGTCCCAAGGCAGCACAACGTGCAGAGTTCTGGACGGCACCCAGGTGATGTCGCCTGGGTGCCGCACTGGTTTAGGGATCCTACAATGCAGCACAGAAAAACAGCGTGGGGCGTCCCGGGTGGTGCGGGGGGAGGCCTCGTCAGTAGCGGTCTGTTGTGCGAATAGTCCCAAGGCAGCAGAACGCGTTGAGATGTTGATGGGACTGTGTCCAGTGTCACATGGCTGACACAACATGTACGACAGGCACCCAGGTGATGTCCAGTAAACTGCCGCACTGGTTTTGGTATCCTACAATGCTGCTCCGAAAATTGGCGTGCGGCGGCCCGGGGGTGGGGGAGGCGGCGTGAACGGGCCTCCCCAGGTGGCGGCCATCTAGGTGAGTTGCGCCCGCTCTTGCGGCTACAGCGTCTCGCTCACCATGTTGTTGAGTTGCTCCCACTCTTGCAGTGCAGCGATAGGCGGCTGCCACATGGCTGTCAAAATGGCGGACGGCTCCTCGGTTTTGGGCCTGGTCCACTGAAATGGCCCTGGGACACCTTGGAACTCGGACGCTTGCCTGCTAGGGCTTGGGCTGCATTCTCGAAAAGCGTCCCTTCAGCCGTGAAGATTCTACAAAAGTCTTGGGGGCCCCCGACTCCCGCAGGCTTCCGGTGGGGAGCGGCTGCCATGATTGCTCGCGGAATGACCACGACGGAGCCAGGAGATGGTGGTGCTCTCATGCTGACGCCAGCTTCAGTCTGAATGATCCAGAAACAAGGTGGGGCTTTCATCGTTTGGGAAAAAAAAATGTTCTAAACCAATGAAAAGTGTTAGTTTTAGGTCATATGACCAAGCCTTCCATCTTTAGGAAACCAAAAGTAAAATGAACCAATGAAAAGTTTTATAAACAAGTCACATGACCTGTTATGCGGCATAGGGCTACAAAAAGCGTAGAAAATCCGTTGGCACGTGAGGCGGCGTCAGTAGCGGACCGATGTGCGAATAGGCCGAAGGCAGCACAACGCGTCGAGATCCGGATGGCACCGAGGTGGTGTCCAGTAAATTGCCGCACTGGTGTGGCCATCCTACAATGCTGCGCCGAAAGACGGCGTGTCCAGCTGAGTTGCGGTCACTGTTGCGGTACAGTGACTCGAACGCGCCGAGATCCGGATGGCACCGAGGTGGTGTCCAGCAAATTGCCGCACTGGTGTGGCCATCCTACAATGCTGCGCCGAAAGACGGCGTGTCCAGCTGAGTTGCGGTCACTGTTGCGGTACAGTGACTCGAACGCGCCGAGATCCGGATGGCACCGAGGTGGTGTCCAGCAAATTGCCGCACTGGTGTGGCCATCCTACAATGCTGCGCCGAAAGACGGCGTGTCCAGCTGAATTGCGGTCACTGTTGCGGTACAGTGACTCGAACGCGCCGAGATCCGGATGGCACCGAGGTGGTGTCCAGCAAATTGCCGCACTGGTGTGGCCATCCTACAATGCTGCGCCGAAAGATGGCGTGTGCAGCTGAGTTGCGGTCACTCTTGCGGTACATTGAGTCGAACGCGCCGAGATCTGGATGGCCCCGATGTTGTGTCCAGCAAGTTGCCGCACTGGTGTGGCCATCCTACAATGCTGCGCCGAAAGTCGGCGTGGGGTGCCCCGTTGGCTTATGAGGTGATGTCAGTAGTGGACCGATGTGTGAATAGGTCGGAACCAGCACAAGGCGCCAAGATCCGAATGGCAAGTCCTGGATGTTGAGTGCCTCAGTTGAGAGTTCTGAGCAGTGCTTGTAAGACTGTCTGAAGCTTATTTGCACCTGCTGCAGTTTCACTATTGCCCTGGTGTGGCCAAAGGTCGCACATGACATGGGCGGCCGGCTCCCGAGGTCCGGCGGAACTTTTTTCCTTTTCCTTTCTGCTTCTTTTCCTACAATCCGTTTCATCTGTAGACACGACCAGGTCCCTAAATGTGTGCAGGGGGACGCTATTGATTGAATGAAAATGGCGGCTTGACACAAAGCTGACTCAAGCGTTACTGTTGATGCTATACAGACAAAAATTGATTTTCAGTTTGTACATTCTTCAGGTTTTTTTTTCCATCCAAGTCTGATTGAGAGTTTGTAGAAAAATGGCTTCAGATTTACCATATACTACTCTTCAACATTCTTCCTAAATGTAACAATGTGAAACTCTCTAGGAGAACGGCTGTTTCTGTTTCCTTTCAAAATGCTGCCAACAAAATTTTCTGAATGGAAGACACCATCTTGTAGCATAAAGGGCCGAAAGGGGTTCTGGTCTGGCCGATGGTTGGTGGAGACATTTTGACTATATCTTGGACCTGCCCGGCCTCGCCCAAAATGGCGCCGGTATAAATAGGACTCGTAACTCCTTGCCCGCAAATGTATATCTAGAAAATGTTATTGTAAGTGGCCCTGTCTTATTTTAATTACAAAATGTACGTCCACCGATTCCGCAACTGTTAGACACCTTTGTTGCAACCTAATGGCCCGCTCGTTACGTTCTTCTACAGTGTAAATGTCTCCTCATCATATACGATTTCAGTTTGCTCCGTGGCCGGCCCACGTGGTTATAGGCCCGTATTTGTATACTGACATTTTCACAATAAAGGTTTTTAAAACAAAACACAGTAGTAGTATTTTCATTGGTAAAGTTTTTACTTTTAGTCACTGTTTTCGAATCAGTAAAAGGCAAGTGAAATAAAGCAGTCCAATTACATGACGGATAAAAGGTATAATATGTAGGAACGCAGTAAAGATAAATGGTCAAGGGCAGTTGTGTTTTTCATGTCTGCAACATAAAGTGATCGATAAGAATCTGATAATCAGGCGTATCGGCGACTAAGACAGCAGGCCGAATCTCTTTTACTCAACGGCTCCGTCATGGAAGGAAGAAACGCCCTTTTTCTCGAAAAAGGAATATATTTTACTTGCAAGACAGTTGTAAATTTTCCGGGAAAGTACATTAGCCTGGAATATTATAACACATGTTTGAAAAAAAAATATTGTTCGAAAACAATAAAAAGCGTAATTTTTAGGTCATATGACCAAGCTTTTCATCATTAAATTAACAAAAGTAAAATGAACCAATGAAAAGTTTTATTAACAAGTCACATGACCTGTTATGCTTACGTTATGCGCTGCGCCTCGGATCACTTCCGGGTGCGCTAACGCGGCGTGTCATATAACGCATTACGCGACAACGTAGGTCAAGAATATAGTCAAAATGTCTCCACCAACCAGCGTTCAGAACACAACCCCTTTCAGCAGTCCAAAAAGTTCTGTTAAATGACAACAGAGGGGACAGGCAACAAGAACCATCAGTCAAAGAGGGGAGGGCAAGTTCTTCTCTTCCGGGTCATGTTGGGGCGCTACCGGAACTGATCGAATTGTTAGTCTACAGTGTTTCTGGATGTTTCAGACTAAAGCTGGCGTCAGCATGAGACCACTACCATCTCGTAGCTCCGCCGTGGCCATTCCACGAGCAATCATGGCAGCCGCTCCCCACCAGAAGCCTGCGGGAGTCGGAGGCCCCCAAGACTTTTGTAGAATGTTCACGGCTGAGGGGACGCTTTTCGAGAATGGGACCCAAGCCCTATCAGGGAAGCGTCCGAGTTCCAAGGTGTCCCAGGGCCATTTTAGTGGACCAGGCCCAAAACCGAAGAGCCGGCCGCCATTTTGAGAGTCCTGTGGCAGCCGCCTATCGCTGCACCGCAAGAGCGGGAGCAACTCAACTACATGATGAGCGAGACGCTGTAGTCGCAAGAGCGGGCGGTAAACAGCTGAATGGCGGAAGAGGCACAGTGTAGCAAAAGCGGGCGGAATGGCAACTAAAACGGTAAAGGGGCGCCCCACTACAGCTTGTCTTCAGGTCAAACGGATTGTGGGACAAGGTCCAGAATTGAAGAGTCATCAAAAGGCAAAAAGTTCCGCCGGACCCCGGGAGCCGGCCGCCTATGTCGGGGGCGATCTCAGGCTACACCAGTGCTATAAGACTTGGGGAGTGTGTCGGAGCCAAGCGTCTTCTCCGAGTCCATGGCCATCACATCGCCCCTCAGGGGCCTCCGTCAAGCTGTTTAGGAAGGTAACATATCACATTGTTTTCTAATGCAGTCAGGTCCACAAACGACACTCACTTACTTTGAGAATAGTGAAGCTGCAGTAGGTGGAAATAAGCTTCAGACAGTGTTACAAGCGCTGCTCAGAAGTCTTAACTATGGCACCCAACATCCAGAACTTATGCCATTTGAGAATGGCAGTGACATCGAAGCAACTCAGGGACCAAAACCATTAACGTACTTTCACGTATGAAAATCTTACTTGGGGAGGGGGCAGGAGCGAAGCGCCTCCTCCCAGTCAGCGCCACCACACCGTATGTTGAAAATTTGAAGCCATCGTTCTACAAAGTCAACCAAACTTGGATTGAAAAATCTAGAAAAATGTACAAACTGAAAATCAGTTTTGGTCTGCATAGCATCAGTAGCAACGCTTGAGTCAGCTTTGTGTCAAGCCGTCATTTTGATTAAACAAAGCACAGGCATTGAAAAAGGCTCAAATTCAGAACTCTAAACTATGGCACCCAACATCCAGGAGCTTGCCATCCGTATCTTGGAGCCTTGTGCTGCTTTCGATCTATTCACACATCGGTCCACTACTGACATCATGTTATAAACCAACGTTATGTAAATAGTTTTTTAATAAAATGTTTTACCCTGTTTCTTTGCTGGTGTGTTGTCTATATTTTTAATATTTGCATAAGGGTTTGTCGTTATTTTGGGCGGGATGGGTGATGGATCCGAGCTGTCTTGCAGCCCTCATGGTGTGGAGCTCAGTTCATCTCACTATTTTCGTATTTCTCATGAAGGGTTGTTCCTAATATTTCTATTTTAGCGAGGTCAAAAAGAGATCCAATTAGTGGCCTACTGATTTTGCTCGATTACTTTTATTTTTTTACACGATTTTTCACTATCTGCAAAGACTAAACAGAGTATTGCGACTTTGTGCTTGTTTGTAAATAGAGAATGATCCAAAGAGAACCAATTCTAAAACAGTAAATGCTTGGACAACAATCAATCAAATGGAGAGACAAGCAGGCACGACGGATTACAACGGGGGCAAAGGCTTGCGTTAACTACCGTTCACTATCTGCAAAGAGAGAGTACTACTTAGACAAAAGAGGGGAGGGGGGGGGTGCAGCGTTCAAAGCACATCAGCGTGCATAAATACGAAAATGTTTTTATCTATCACGTACTTGACATTTTAAAGCTTTTCATATTTGCTATTAAAAAACCAATGAAATTCACAGAAAAAACCATAGGTTATAGTGGATATATAGTTAGGAATTTGCATTTACAAAACCTTGAAAATTCAATGAAAAAACCATTGGTTTTAGGCCATATATAGTTAGGGATTTGCATTTTCAAAACCTTATTTTACTCGCATAAAACCATTGAAATTCCATATATAGTTATAAGCGCTAACTATATATCGCGCACCCGCAATCCACTGCTGATGATGTCACATATTACATCATTCATGACATGGTTAGTGACATCACTGATGACATCACTGATGACATCTCAAATGACATCACTGATGACATCACTGATGACATCATCCAGTGACTGTATGTTTCTGTAAAGTTAAAATATCTCTTACATATTGAAGAATGAGTGGATATATAAGTGTCTGGATGAAGGATTTAGTAGGTGCATGACTGACTGTATGAGTGAGTGATTAAATGTGTCTCACTGAGTGCATGGGTTAGTGACTAAACTGTCTTAATTTGTGCATCATTATGTCTCCCCCTTCTCTTTTCTGCTCTGTTTCCTCACTCTCCCTCACTCTTATTCCCTTACTGCCATTCCCTTACTGTTTCACTCCCCTTACCTCACTCCCCTACCCTGAGTCCCCTTGTTTCAGTCACTCTTTGACTCCCCTTTACTCACTCATCATACTCCCCTTTCCTCACTCATTCTCTCAGTCCCTTCCTCCTCTTCACTCAGTCATTTCAGTCATTCATTTATGCACTACACATTCATTCAAAAAAAGAATGACACAGTATATAAGAAATACAGCTCTTCTTGGAGAAGTGAAGTTAGTTCTGAAAAGAACTGTTTTTTGTCTTTTTTATTTTATATATATATTTTTTCTTTTTTGAACAGTTTTATATATTTTTGTGTTTTTTGTATGAAAAAAATAAACAGGAAATGAAAAACTGTTCAACAGGAAAAAACTAAATAAAATAAAATAAAAAATATTTTCGTGAGCATTGGTGCTGCCTAATCTTATTTTCTGTTAGGTTGACACTCTGCTCTCTGTAGCATTGTATTTCTCTGCAAAAGTTACATGTAATATGTACAGTGCTCAAAAGTGGGTGGAGATCTAAAGCTGATGTCGATGGAGATGCAGATGGTGGTCCTGATGAGGTGCTGGGGACAGCAGGTGGAAGTTTTGTCGCAAGGGCTCTTGTGGAAGCCTGAGCATATTGGTGAGGGTGCACATTTTTCACATGTCGCAACATGGTGTGAATGCTGAAGGAGTATTTCTTCTGCGGGTTTCCCCTCAACAGGAAACTCCCCTAAATAGTACATGTTACCTTTGGAGCATTCACTTTTTTCTGCCCCTAAGGATACGAGAAGAACTTCCATATGAAGGATGTCTTCGTCTTCTTGGCACATGGGGCATCATCTGATACAGAAGAGGAGGAATCCTGTGGCTGCTGTCGCTCTGCCATATTTCCACTCCAAATCCTGGAAGAAAACTCCAAAGCTGGAACAAAACAGCAAAGGTCCTTTTCTCAAGAAAGTCAAAGAGATAGTGAGGGAAGTGGGTGGGGTTTTTGAAGATTCTGGAAAAGAAACTACTATAAACCAATCAAAAGTGTTGTTTTCAAGTCACATGACTTTACGTGCGCGCACCCATGCGTGCACGTTGCGTGACCGTCGCATATGAATGGCGTTTTACCCGATTTTTGTAAATACTTTTAAAAACGTGAAAAGGAGGCAGGGAAGAGACTCCCTGACCCCCTAGGCCTTCTCATGGGGTCCCTGAAGGACCCCAAAGGGCAAAAAATCTATATTATTTTAAAAGAAAAACCGCGAGGTGCGCGCACGGTGCACGCACCCTCGAGGCAGAAGTGACTCAAAAACAAAAGTAGAGAACATGAAAAGGGGGCAGGTTAGAGACTCCTTGACCCCCTAGGGCTTCTCAGGGGTTCTCTAAAGGACCCCCAAAAATCTCGAGGTGCGCGCATGTTGGAAAGAAAATTGACAAATTGACAAATTTGACTGTTTATATTTTGATTGAACATGTAGACTATACTATTCAACTTTATACAAATAAAAAAAATAGCTGTGCTGTTGGATATTATAGGATACAGTCAATGTATTACAATATATAAAGGCAGTTTGTTGAAAAATAAATATATAAAAAATATAAAAATTGATACAGAAATTCGCATTTTAAAAACCTTTGAAATTCACTTAAAAAACCATAGTTTTCACACACGTTATAGTTAGGAACTAGCACTGAAAAAACCTTTACAAATTCACTGAAAAAACCATAGGTTTCAGGCCTGATATAGTTAGGAATTTGCACTTAAAAACCTTTGAAATTCACTGAAAAAACCATAGGTTTCAGGCCTGATATAGTTAGGAAATAGCATTTAAAAAACCTTAGAAATTCACTGAAAAAACTGTAGATTTTAGGGGTGTTATAGTTAGCTGGACATTTCACTCATACAAAACCATTGAAATTCCTCCGATATAGGGGTCGAATAGGATGGCGGACGGAAGGACGACCGCCGGCCTGGAGTAGGTGGAAAATGCTGTTTTACTGTCCACCAGCCGCGGCCAGTCCGTCTGCCATATTAGGATGGAAAGCACTGTCAAATTTCCGTACGCCGCGGGAGAACAAGCACCGCCCCGTAAATACACCTGACCCCGCGGCGGAAGTAACCAATCCAGAGACACCGCCGTACGGAATGACGTCTCCTACCGTCCACGTAATCATGATGGCGTAAGAGACACAGCAAATCGCAGCGGAAAAAACCCCAGCCTGAACACGGCGGAATTACCACAGCAGAGAGGCAAAACATTACAGAGAGATTCCCACCACAGCAGATCACCGTCATGGACCCAGCTCTGCACGCATTTCCGATATTGTTCGTGCTCCACCACCAGCAAGTCATGGACCGTCGGCGACGACGACGCAGGTACGCAAACACACCAATCGATGTCAGAAGGGGAGTACCTTCCTGGGCTGTGACATGGGGAGGGGGAGGTGCATGTTGGGGAAACAGCATTAAAATAGCACCAATATATAAACAATGCAAGGAGAAAACCAGGAATTACACTGAGAAACCACTACACACGAATAACTTGCTTTATTGCACATATTAGTTAATGACTCCTAGAGTAGGCAGGAGCATGGGCACTAGATAGAACAGAAAAGGTAAATCTGAGTTAGCACATGTGAGGGCACAATGCAGTATCATACCAGCAACAGGGCAGTGTTCATAACAGAGCAGGTACATCTGAGGCCGCACATGAGAGGGGTTAAGTGCATCAACAGTCCATGGCACAGAGCAGGTACATCAGAGGCAGCACATGAGAGGGGCACGGAGCATCAACAGTTCATGGCAAGGCACAGAGCAGGTACATCAGAGGCAGCACATGATAGGGGCACGGAGCATCAACAGTCCATGACAAGGCACAGAGCAGGTACATCAGAGGCAGCACATGAGAGGGGCACAGAGCATCAACAGTCCATGGCAAGGCACAGAGCATGTACACCAGAGGCAGCACATGAGAGGGGCTAAGTGCATCAACAGTCCATGGCACAGAGCAGGTACATCAGAGGCAGCACATGAGAGGGGCACAGAGCATCAACAGTCCATGACAAGGCACAGAGCAGGTACACCAGAGGCAGCACCTGAGAGGGCACAATGCAGCATCCTAACAGCAACAGGGCAGTGTTCATAACAGAACCGGTACATTAGAGGCAGCACATGAGAGGGGTTAAGTGCATCTACAGTCCATGGCAAGGCACAGAGCAGGTACATCAGAGGCAGCACATGAGAGGGGCACAGAGCATCAACAGTCCATGGCAAGGCACAGAGCAGGTACATCAGAGGCAGCACATTAGAGGGGCTAAGTGCATCAACAGTCCATGGCACAGAGCATGTACATCTGGGGCGGCACATGAGAGGGGCACAGAACATCAACAGTCCATGGCAAGGCACAGAGCAGGTACATCAGAGGCAGCACATGAGAGGGCACAATGCAGCATCCTAACAGCAACAGGGCAGTGTTCATAACAGAACCGGTACATTAGAGGCAGCACATGAGAGGGGTTAAGTGCATCTACAGTCCATGGCACAGAGCAGGTACATCAGAGACAGCTCATGAGAGGGGCACAGAGAATCAACAGCCCATGACAAGGGTCAGAGCAGGTACATCAGAGGCAGCACATGAGAGGGGCTAAGTGCATCAACAGTCCATGGCACAGAGCAGGTACATCTCAGGCAGCACATGAGAGGGGCACAGAGCATCAACAGTGCATGGCAAGGCACAGAGAAGGTACATAAAAGGCAGCAATTGAGAGGGCACAATGCAGCATCCTAACAGCAACAGGGCAGTGTTCATAACAGAACAGGTACATCTGAGGCAGCACATGAGAGGGGCTAAATGCATCAACAGTCCATGGCACAGAGCAAGTACATCAGAGGCAGCACATGAGAGGGGCACAGATCATCAACAGTCCATGGCAAGGCACAGAGCAGGTACATCAGAGGCAGCACCTGAGAGGGCACAATGCAGCATCCTAACAGCAACAGGGCAGTGTTCATAACAGAACCAGTACATTTGAGGCAGCACATGAGAGGGGTTAAGTGCATCAACAGTCCATGGCACAGAGCAGGTACATCAGAGGCAGCACATGAGAGGGGCACAGAGCATCAAGTCAATGGCAAGGCACAGAGCAGGTACATCAGAGGCAGCACATGAGAGGGGCTAAGTGCATCAACACTCCATGGCACAGAGCAGGTACATCTGAGGCAGCACATGAGAGGGGCACAGAGCATCAACAGTCCATGGCAAAGCACAGAGCAGGTACATCACAGGCAGCACATGAGAGGGCACAATGCAGCATCCTAACACCAACAGGGCAGTGTTCATAATTGTCTTAACCCCTTCGATACTCATGACGAGCTCAGCTCGTCATGAGGCACGGTTGTAAAGACATGTGCGATGCCACTGGTATCAGACATGTTTAAGATTTGACTTAACATTTCTATGAAATGCACGGGGCATTTTGTCGATAATAGGGTATGTATCTCTGCCGCAGTCGTTGCAACTTGCAGATCATACGTCTCTTTGGACGAGGTTAAAGGCACAGTTGTCTGTAAAAGAATAGACTTCATTCTGCTTAAAGTATCAATTTCTATAGAAGAGATATTCAAAGGAGGCCATATTGCCGCCTCCATGTCTGGATTGCTGTTTGGATACAATACTTGCATACAGCAAGTGACCATGGAAGTAACGCTCATGAGATAGGTTTTTCCTGGCACCATGCCACAATAGCTGTGGTCACTTATTAGAACGTAGCTGCCGTTGGAAAGCTGTCTGAAAAAAGGCTCTATCTGTGTAGCAGGGGTGCCGTGCAGGTGACATGAAAGGTTGTTGAACCTTCGCAGTCTCCATGCAAGTTAATACCTTGACACAGAAGTGTACCGCTTGGTGAATTTTTACAGTTGTTACCACTAAGAAATACCTCTTTCTTGCCCCCACTCCAACATCTATGTGTATAAGGCAAATTCCAGGTTGACTTGATGTATCCTTTACCCAACCTTTCATACAGGCCTGCTGGTATATACTTTTGGCAGTATTGAAACTGAAAAGTTGTTATCGGGATTGTAATGGTGCCATGTATTATCCATTCAATGACCGGTCGTTCTAACATTGTCAATGGCAATTTTTCTAATTTTTCAATGCTCAGCACCGTATAGTAAGTCAGTAAGGTTAAAGATAGAAAATAATGGCGTTGTGTTGAATAGACGCCATGGCACGTTGCCTGAACGCAGGTTTTGTAATGTCCAGCCTAGCTGTACAATAGAACGTAATTGGGACTGGCCATGTTGTAACACTAGCATATCCTGTTCTATTATATCAATAGCAGATGATACAATGCTGTCCAGTGAATACATTCTGGAGGACAGGGTCGTTAACCCATTGTCCATTACAGAAAGTGATTTTTTCAAATTAATACAATCAATTTCTCGTATTTTTTCTGCAGTTTCAATTTGCGTTATTTTCCAAGCTTCATTGTAATCTGCGTATATACTGGTGTATATGAAACGTGTTTGACGCTGTTTGCGAGGTCCCAGTAAGAAATCTCACAAGTCAGCACCTTCTATAAGTAAAGTTAAGTGTTGCTTAATTTCGGGTAGTGTGGATTTCTGTAGCCATTCTAGGCAAAGTTTTCCTACACTGTATGTTGTTATAATCCCTGGATGTTGTCTTTGGAAATATCTTGGGTCTGGCCTATTCTGTTTGAACCCCTGTATTTTGTTCAGGAATCTATCTTGACAGTTATTAGTGTCTGTGGGCCAGATCAACCATTTGTTCCAATCAGGAATAGTTCTGTTTTGTTGTAAAATATAGGACACATCTAATCCCTCATCTGTAGTGGTGTTTCTATCAGGCATAGGCTTTGGTATAGACGGGTTGTTTGAATCTTTTATCTTAGCTAGGCCAAGACATGTTGTTTGCTGAATGGTACAAAAAAACATCAAGAGGGAGGTAGAGTATAGAGGTAGGATTCTTACTCCACGGGCACTGTTACATAAACAAAAGGAATCCTCCTCACAGTGGAAAAGGAAAGTGTCTACCACAGGCGTGAGGACACTCAGTGTTTTGTAAAATACCCCTCACACACCAACAGGCCCCTTGGTGTCATGCTTCATCATAGGGGTCTTCGCACCCCTCTAACTTGATGTGGCGTGCTGCGACCTACGACTACGTGGGAGCACTGATAGTTGGACTATGTGTGGCGCGAGGGTGGAAGTGGTAGGGGTGTTTTAATGTGAGTGGTGGGATATAGTGAAGTTTTAAAAAGTACCTGGCTCGTGGGTGTATAGGAAAAAACTTTATTCACAACCCCGGGCTGGTACTGGTAAAAGAAGTGCAGTGTGAGGTAATTATCTGTCGTGACTATGGACAGTACCTCTGGTGTGCGTCGACATGTTTCGGAGCATATGCTCCTTCTTCAGGACGGGGGCACAACTTCCCCACCTTACTCACGTATCTCAATAGTTAGTGTAAATAACCAAAAGTGCAAGACCATTTGCAGTGTCTTAATACTAAATAAAGGCTATAATGTCCCTACAGCGGTTTTTGACCATGCATTTGCATGACCTAAAAAGAGCAAAAAAGAAAATGATTATGGTTACCCTAATTAGGGTGGTTCAAACAGGTGCAGTCACCTGGAACACCAAGTGGCACATTGGCCCTGTAAAGGAAAATGACAGACAGGACACACAACATAGATAATACACATAAAGTTATTTGAAACATTTTGGTCATAATCATTGTAAAAAGTTGTCTTGCTTCATGAGCATTCAAGAACGTCTGGGGTTGATTGCTAATTTTGCAATCTAGAAGGATAAAGGATCGTTTTCAGTATTTTGTACTCACTTTTTGGATAGGAAATGGTGTTTTTGTTTACCCAATACTCACAGACTCGGGACGAGTTTGCCTCCGTGCTACCCCATACGCTGCTCAGCTGGTAGTGGCTGTGGATGCATGCCGTGTGGTTTTTATGCTAAGGTTCCCTAATTGGTTAGGCTGTCATAGGCTAATTGTCGGATGCGCCCGATGCCCATACATGGGTAATCCGTCTACTTAATGGTTAGTAGACACACCTTATATGGTATGTCTGGTGAAGCAAACTAGGGTGACGCTTAGCTTGGGTGCGGCGGAGGTGGCTAGAGGCGCGCATGTGCGAAAATTCCTTGACGTGCGCATGCGGGTGGCGAGTGGCCTCGCTAGCGTGGTGATCTCTTTAAGACTTATTGGTTCACACCAGACCCAAACCAAATACCACAGCGACGCAGACCACAATTGGGATACAGGGACATTTTCCCTGTGGAAATTGCAGTAGTTGTCATCTCACGCAGAAAAGCAACACCTTGACATTCAGAAATGGAACACTTCCACCACACGCACCACACATAGTCCAACTATCAGTGGTCCCACGTAGTCGTAGGTCGCTGCACGCCGCATCCGGTTAGAGGGGTGCAAAGACCCCTATGATGAAGCATGACACCAAGGGGCCTGTTGGTGTGTGAGGGGTATTTTACAAAACACTGAGTGTCCCCACGCCTGTGGTAGACACTTTCCCTTTCCACTGTGAGGAGCATTCCTTTTGTTTGCTGAATGGTGTCATTCAGGAACATCATTTGTTCTGGGATCATGCAGCCTCTAAATTATGATTCTAAATCTTGTACCTGCCACTCATGTTGTTTTTCCAAAATTCAAAACCAAATGTAGAAATTTTTTCATAAACCTTTTCAGAATAAATCAATTTAGTATTTGTCAACATGTTTTTCACTTCTGTCTTATTCACAATTTTAAAATAAAACGTTTCTGGATCAGTGATATTAAACCCTGAGAAGTATGGGAATTTCTCATAAAATGTTTTTGAACTGCCTTTTGGCGGAGTTGGACAATGTTCCCACTGATTATATCTGAAAACATTTCTTGAATTAGCAGTTTTATGCAAATAATGATGCCCAAAGTGATCGAAACAATACATTTCTTCATAATTCGATGAACCCTGTAAATAATCATGTTCTGTAAATTTTGCTGACATTTCTAAATCTGACATCAAATTATTAATATTTTCAAAGTCCCAATCATCAGAGAAAGTACTAGGTGATACAAAGTCACTTAAAGAAATCTTGAATTGATGTGGATATTTCAGGTGCTCCCCCGGGCCATAGATTTCATAGTCAGTATTGTCCCATGCTACACCACCAGGTATAGGAATAGCTGTGATGTTCACTGATGATAGTTCTCTTTTTTCGATGTGAGAAGATCTGTGTGGTTTTAGGACCAAGTTGATGTTCTGACTTACTGTGTCCATTGTACTATATTTTCCATCAATAAATCTACCCAAACTTAAAACTAAGATGAACCAGAGCAGGAGGAAAAGTACACCTAACACAATCCATAGTTCAATCCAAGGTGAAATCAGATATGTTTCTCCAAGTTGATGAAAGAGTTCTGTAATTTTTTCTTTGAAAATTTTTGTTGCTGGCTTGTCTACATGTTCGCTTGGATCATCGGAAAAGTCATCGAAATTCATGAAGTAGCCAGATGCAGTTCTGTCAATTGTTTGGATGGCATCAGGATTGTTATTGATCTTTGGATTTGCTTCTTCCTTTGTCTTATTAGAATAGTTAGAGGCTACATCGCTGTAGACAGGTGTTTCTTGACAAATTGTTGCAATTTGGGTTTCAAGAGGGCCAAGTTCCATGGCTTTGTTACATATTCCTTTTTTATTCACTGCAGGTTTATCAAAAGTGATTAGTCTCTCAGTTTGAACCTCTTAGATTGTAGCAAGGTTTGGTCTTCTGCTACTTCTTGGGAGTCCACTGGGCCTACTACTTATTATTGGCCACATGGGTGTGGTTTTACCAGGTCGATTGATACAACTCGGTTCTCCTTTTAACCAACAAGGGGCAGTAGTACTACTGATCTTGTTCCGCTGACAGGTAAGACAGGTACTGCTTTTCTGTAAGAAGGCCCAAATTCCTTCTTCACCGCAATCTTTTCTCTGACCAGATCTCCAATCTTTGGAATCCAGACAGGTCTTGCTGGGACAGGTGGTTTTTCTTCAGTGGTCGTTGGCTTTAGTTTTTCGTTACTTAGACTTTTTCTTGTTTCATTTAAGTCCTGTAAAACAGCCAAACGATCTTTGATATCAAAGGTTTTTTGTTTCACCACTGAAGTCTGACAATCCAGGTCCTGGATGATCATTCTAGTACCAAGCAAAAGTTCGTACAGACTGATACCTCCTAGAGAATTTCTTGGCAGGTTATTAAGACTACGTTGGACACTTATTTGACCCACCCGTCACCGGAACCTAATACCCTCGCTGTTATAAATTGCCTTATGTCACGTTTTTTTCACTCCACTACCGCATTTCCCTCGGGATGGAATGGACTAGAGTACCGCAATGCAATGCCCATGCTGGCCATGGCCTCCTTGTAAGCCCAAGAGCTAAACGCAAGACCCTGGTCAGAATGTATCATGCCAATTGCGTATGTGCCGATAAAGACTCGCAAATCTTTTATAACAGTTCTGGCATTAGCCGAGCGCTGGGGGCCTCATCTAAATGAATCTCGTCTTAATAATTATGGGATCGCATTCTTCTGTCTGGATGTCTGCGTATAGATAACCTGATGCTGTCTAATAGATGTGTCTGGGCAGGTGTATGGTCCGGTTCACAACTGCGATCTCTGTTGCAGTTCTGACAGTTCATTGCAAAGTTATAAATTTGCACGCTCATCCCCGGCCACCAGTATTGTGATTGCAATTCTATTAGAGATTTCAAGATCTCTTGGTGCCTCAGACCCATTCCCATGTGTGCTTCTTGAATCAAGTAAACCCTCCGATTCGTGTTTGGAATTACTCTATCCCGCACTCCAGGGATTTGAGCAAAAGGAATGGAGTTTGCAGCAATTATGTATGTATTTCCAAATGGATAATTTAGAGGTAACGCCGCATAGTTGCCTTTCAATGAGGCTTTTACTGCTAGCAGCGTTTCACCGTCTATTTGTTTTTTCGTACGCTTTTTTGTAGCTACGGAAGCCGATTGAACAGCTGCCGCTGTAGCTCTTTTAGCCAATGAATTCCCTGCAACGTGAACACCATCACATTGAAGACTCTGCGTATGTGTCACGTGAGTCTTTTGTAGTTCTTTCTACAAAAGAACTACTACTTGTTCCCATAGTTTTTTATACCTGTCTCATCTTTGTAACCGTTTTTAATCCAGGTCTGCATGGAATTATTGTAAGATTCAACGCAGTAATGCGAATCGCACACTATTAGTGTGGGGAATTCGCGATCAGCATTTTTAAGCGCCATCTTTAAAGTTAGTAGTTCAGCTTGCTGAGCTGCACATTTTCTGATTGATTCAGTTTTAGTGACCATCGGTCTGAATTTACCTAAGCGCCAGTGACCTTTAACAATCGCGAACGCTGCATTGTAAATTTGTTTTTCCACAACGTAGTGTTGTGCAAATCAGTCCATGTAGATTACACAGGTGTACTGTTCGAGAGGCAGAATTTCGATTGACAGAGGACATTCATGTTCGTATTCCAGAGCAGCTGTCTACTTGCAGAGAGCCCAGCAGATGCGAGAAGCCCACGGACGGTGCCCCTCCTCTTTGACACGCTGAGAAAGACGCTGTCTTTTCTCCTGCCGAGAAAATCCAGCCTCCGGCGTTTCCAGCCTACCCTTGCGGGTGACTGGGATATCGAGTCCTGAGAGAGAGATACCAGACCTCCTACATTCTAATCCCAAGGTACAGTGCTGACTAAACCCTTAGAGAGAATTCTTGGATCAGTTTCTTGGCAAAACCAACTTAACTTAAACTGCTACTTACTCACTCCCTCCCACGTATTAGGCTTAGGTCAGGTACACCGGGGTAGGCGTAGTTAGAAGCACGTACGTATCTTACTTTATATTAAGTATTGCAATTCTGGCAATCCATTTCTCTTGCATGAGAAGGAAGACGTTCAATAAATAATACCTTTTATTGAAAACGCCCGTCTCACTCTTCTCTGCACTCTGGTGAAATTAAGAACGCACATCTGACTGAGTGAAATAATTGTCTATTGTTTTCACACGACTCTAGAGATTGACTCTTATTCTGAAGAAGCAAAGTTGTCATGTTTATGCGGTTGTCGGAGCTGAATCCCTTCTTGTCCGAGCCAGGGAAGCTGATCCCTTCCTATTCAGTCAAGAAAGTTTCTGGTGACCTCTGAGCTAGCTGGCGCAAACCTAAATTAAGTCTAACATAGTCAATAGAGACCTAGAAGTCTTCAGTCCTACGTCTACACTGCTGTTTATGTTATTCCAATGTGCAGGGCCTATAGGGAAAATAGGAACTACACTACAAAGTTGTCTGCTAGGCTTTTGCCTTCACTTGATAACTCATAACCTAAAACAGGACTGTTAGGTGGGCAATTCGTGACTTTTTAAAGTTGAATTAGTACCCTTCAGATGCGAACCCAAGTATGATGGTGTTCACTCTTTTCAAGTGTGTCTCCAGGTTGTCGTCTGTAAGATAGATATCATCGACATAAGATAATGCCTCATCATCATACATTTGTAGTAACTCTTTTAACCCTGGCTGAAAATAATCCTGGGCTGTTCTTGAATCCCTGTGGGAGACGACAAAATTGCTTTGGGGTCCCCATACTGGAGAAAGCGGTCAAATACCTACTTTCTGGTGCTATGTTTTGACAGAAAAACATTTGAAATATCTAATGTGGTTTTATATTTTTTGCGCACGATATTATTCATTAGTGCTGCACTGTTTGAGTTTTGTACTGCAAAGGTTTTACAGCAGGAGTTTAGGTGTCTGTATTCCAAAACTAGATGATATGAATCACCTGGCTTGGAGACACGAAACAAAGGATTGTTCATTTGTGAGGTGCATGTTTCAATCATGCCCTGATATTCAAGTTGATCTAAGATCTCTCTGACTTGTTTTTTAGCTTCTTGCTTAACAGGATACTGCCTCTGAGCAGTAGGTTGATTTTTTAATTGGATTTTATGGTGAGGAGAATCCTCATCCCATCCTACATGATTTTTATATAAAGCAGGGGCTTGGGCCACTGACCATTTTCTAGCATATGTGCATTTTTTTATGAATTGGAATGTGATTTGAGAAGGCAGGCATAATCATTTCTTCACCATGTGGGCACTCCCTGACAAACTCTGGTGGCCAGTCTTTCTCAGCTAACAGGATATCATAGCCTCTAGATAAGTTATCCCAAAAGAGACCTCTTATTTTCCTAGTTTTGTACCCCTCTATACGTAATGTTATTTCATATAATTTATGGGGTATGATATCTCTGGTGTCTGCAGTTTCCACTTGAATGTATCCATTCATGTCCACTGTCTCCAGAAGATTCATCAGGATCTTGCGAGCTATGGTCACTTCTGCCGCGCTGTCTAGCATTGTCTGGGCCCACTCTCCGTTTTTCAGTTGTGTCCTCAGAATCCTCAGCATGTTTTATTTTAATGCTGACTACCTTCATTTTGGGAAATTGTATTTTTTTACTTTGATGAGCAGGTTCCTTGTCTTTGGACTTGACGTGCTCTTCTTTGTGTTTTGACCGTCCTCTTCTTTCCGACTTCTGTGAGGAAGTCTGAAAAGATCGAGAGGGACGTGTATCAATATCTTGATATCTGTTAGGTTTTCTAAAATTGTCCTTTTTTCTAAGGTTGTATCTTTTTTCGGAAGGCTCCCTTTGGGGAGACTTGCCTCCTCGTTCTGGAGAAGAGACCTTCCTCTGGACTGAAACTGTTTTTCTCTGGGAGTGGTTTGTTTACTACCCTCCTACCTCTTTTTTGGAGTATTGAGATTATTTTTGATAAAGGTTTTTTCAGGATTTTCAGTTAGTTGGGGTTTTACTGGTTTACCACCCAAACTATCTCTACCTAATTCTTCATAGGATTTTTCAATTATTCTGGCGAGTTCAAAAGGTTGGCGGATTGCTGTACCGTCAATTGTCAATTGAACTAATTTTCTATATGTATTCGTTAATTCTATTTGAACTAAAAGTTCTTCGCTAGACATTTTTTCAATGTCAGGATGTGGTGTATAGCTGGCTAGAACCGGCCATGTGGCTCCTGGTCTACCTAGTGGACCGAGCCTGGTAATGTGATTTTAATGTTTTAGGGCGCCATTAAACCAGAGCTGGTGCTCTTGGTATGTTAGTGAAATTTCAACGTCCTCGAATGGGGTGTATTCCTCTGGAGATTCCTCTATTTTGTAGTAGTGGAATTTGCGTGTCACAGCATGTGCTGCTGGGAAATGTATCCTGGAATAGAATACCTCTGTCTGACGATATTCATGGGCCTCTACCACAAATATGACTGTGCCACCTCTTGGTGATATTTCATTTTTTATAAGTTTCATAGTTATTGTTTTTCTTATATTGAGCGGGATGTTGATAGCATTCGAGTCATCTTGCCGAAGACTTGTGTCTTCCGCTAAAAGTTGAATTGCTAACGCTTCTCTTTCTCTTTCCTCTTCACTTTCCGTCATTTTATTGACTAAAACGTTTTTGTTGCAGAGCAAGTTTTAAGGAAACAAAGATTAGGTGCACAATATTTTGGAACACTGTATCCTTCAACGTTGACTAAACCAAAAACTAATACATAGGAATCTGTTCCTACTAAGTTTTGGCGGATATTAACCTTTTACCCACTCCAGACGTCTATTGAAGTTTTTATGGGAAAAGTGGTCTGTGTGAAAAGCACGACTGAGTTACTCTAGTATCTTGCGTTAGATTATTACCTTACCAAATGTTGGGCACCATTTATTGTAGTTCCTATATTCCCAATAGGCTCTGCGCATTGGAATAACATAAACAGTAGTTTAGACGTAGGACTGAGGTCGACTAGGTCTCTACTGAATATGTTAGACTTAATTAGGTATGCCAGCTAGCTCAGAGGTCACTAGAAACATTTTTGAGTGAACAGGAAGGGGTTAACTTTCCTGAATATACAAGGAGGGATTCATTTATGACAACCGCATAAACATGACAACTTTGCTCCCCCAGAATAAGGAGTATATCTCCAGAGTCGTGTGAAAACAATAGATAGCTATTTCACTCAGTCAATCGTGCATGCTTAGTTTCACCAGAATGCAGAGGAATAGAGAGACGGGCGTTTTCAATAAAAGTGGTTATTTATTGAGCAGTCTTCTTTTTCATGCAAGAGAAATGAATTTCCACAATTGCAATACTTATCATGAAGTAAAGTGCGTACAGTAAAAGGAGTATTATGAAATATGGTCACTTAGCCATAAGATACTAAAAAACGGATAAAATATATCCATACTTAAAATCATTGACTAAACATGCTCAACTGGTCCTTCTAAGATACGCCTACCCGGGTGTACCTAACCTAAGCCTATTATGTGGGAAGGAGTAAGTGAGCTGCAGTTTAAGTTAAGTTAGTTTTTGCCAAGAATCGGAATCAAGAATTCTCTGAGGATCTAATCAGCTCCGTACCTTGGTTATAGAATGAAGGAGGTCTTGTATCTCTTTCTCAGGACTCGATCTCCCAGCAACCCGCAAGGGTGACTGGAAACACTGGAGCTGGATTTTCTTGGCAGGAGAAAAGAAAGCGTCTCTCTCAGTGCGTCAATGGGAGGGTAGGCTTCCTTCGGCTCTTGCATCAGCTGGGCTTCGGATAAGTAGATAGCCGATCTGCTCCAAACCACTGTGTGTTTGCTTAAGGCAGATGCTGGTATATTTATACCTGGAAGGTGCCAAGTTTGATGTAAGGTTGGACATAAGACGTCACTAAGAACTGGCAGTTCTTTCAGGAGTTCTAGGACAAATCAAAACAAAAGCAGGGGGAATTCCTGGGCTGCTGGAGGCTTGGTTTGTTAAAGAACGCGTTGTGCTTTCTAGGAGTCTAGGGGAGTAGCCTTGCCATATTTGGACTGCATTGGCTATGACTAAATATGGATATGATTCTTATGCCTTTATAAGGATATGATTTGTTATTACCACATAAGGGCATGAATCGGGAATATTTAATTAGGGTCCTAGATCCGATTACAACACTGCATCATGTGTAATGGGGGAGGCAACAACAGTGTACTCCTTCCTCTGCTTCAGCGGGGTGTGGATGGCAGTAGAGGTATGGGGGACTCCACCGCTGACACATGTGTTTTACGTTCCTTCACCAACATCAGCCTCAGGGCACGCAGGGGTGAGGTATGCCTGTCCTTGGTGGAGCTTGTGTCCATGGAAGAACCCTTGGCCCTGGGAGGTGCCTTGGCCGTAGGTGTCCTGTCTCTGGAATGTACCTGATCCATGGGCGGTGCCCTGTCCCTGGGAGCTGGCTTGTCCTTTGTAGTGTCCCTGTCCATTGTAGTGTCCCTTTCCTTTGTAGTGTCCTTGTCCTTGGGAGTGTCCCTGGCCTTGGGAGGTGCCCTTTCCTTTGCAGTGTCCTTGTCCTTGGGAGTGTCCCTGGCCTTGGGAGGTGCCCTTTCCTTTGCAGTGTCCTTGTCCTTGGGAGTGTCCCTGGCCTTGGGAGGTTTCCTTTCCTTTGCAGTGTCCTTGTCCTTGGGAGTGTCCCTGCCCTTGGGAGGTGACCTTTACTTTGCAGTGTCCTTGTCCTAGGAAGTGTCCCTGTTCTTGGGAGGTGCCCTTTCCTTTGCAGTGTCCTTGTCCTTGGGAGTGTCTCTGCCCTTGGGAGGTGCCTTTCCTTTGCAGTGTCCTTGTCCTTGGGATTGTCCCTGTCCTTGGGAGGTGCCCTTTCCTTTGCAGTGTCCTTGTCCTTGGGAGTGTCCCTGCCCTTGGGAGGTGCTCTTTCCTTTGCAGTGTCCTTGTCCTTGCGAGTGTCCCTGGCCCTGGGAAGTGCCCTTTCCTTTGCAGTGTCCTTGTCCTTGGGAGTGTCCCTGCCCTGGGGAGGTGCCCTTTCCTTTGCAGTGTCCTTGTCCTTGGGATGTCCCTGGCCTTGGGAGGTGCCCTTTCCTTTGCAGTGTCCTTGTCCCAGGGAGTGTCCCTGCCCTTGGGAGGTGCCCTTGCCTTGGGAGTACCTTTTGAGCGGATGCCTGTGTTACATGTGAATCCCTATCCCCCAACACCCCTTAAGGATCCTGTGTGTCAACTCCAGGGTAGCTGATGTCGTGTTCTGTGAAAGATTTCCCTGCCCTAGGGGATGGTGTCTGTGGGCTCCGTGCCCTGCCTTGCTGCCTGTGGCTGCTTCTAGTGCAATACTCCGAAAATGAGACCTGCTCAGAAATGTCGCCGCTGGTCTGCAGTGGGTGCTGCAATGTGGCTGAAAGGGGAGGTACCAACTGCCATTCCCACTTGCACAATTAAATGTATGTGTTAGCCTGCCCCACTCACGCGGAATGCGTGCTCCGCCATTGTGATGCCAGTGAGTGATGATTTTCAAAAGATGCACCATTGTGTTAGTGCGCACATGCGGTTTGCGGGGCGTGACCATGATGGTCCTTGACCATGCAGCAAATGTTATGCACTATTGTAGTATCAAGGATCATCTTATGTGTTGGGGGAAGGTGTACCCGGATGGCGTGTGTACACACACTACATGTCTCCGCACACATGTAATGTTCATAGTTGTACACGTGTGTCAGGACATGTCCGGAATGCGTCAAGAATCATTATGTCTTGTCAATGGCCCATTTACAAGTGTTTCAGTTATGTCCATTACTTACATGTGTGGTCCTACTATTGACCTTGCCTGTGGTTAACAAAGGCCAGTGATGTGAGCCCAAGGTGCGTCAGATGTGCATGGCTATGTGTTGACGTCTTGGTTTTGAGGTCACATGTTTCAATTGGTACACATCTACACAGTACATCAAGGCTGTGTACCCACATTCTGTAGCTGTCGTGAGTGTGTGGTTTGTGTGTGCAAGTAGCATTGACGGGGTTATACATGCATACTGTGTATGCATATGTGTGTCGCCTGTTGTATGCCCATGCCTGTCATGTGAGGATGCAGAGCATTGTAGGTGGGGTCATGGGTGCATGATGACAAGGAGGGTGTGGTCCATGTTCGTGTTGTGTGTGCACGTCCATGTGTGTCTGTGGGGACGCTTGTCCACACTTGGGCACTCAGTCATGTGATGTTGGCTTTTCTTTCAACATGTGTGCACGTAACATTGGACATGTTTGCACACAGGAGGTTGTATGTGGGTGAACATTGTGTGTGTAGTCAGCTGTAGTGCCTTATATGTCGGTCACACATACAATCAGTGTCTGCGACATGTATTATTTGTATTGGGTTGGTCAAGATGTGATAGCGTGGCACAGCTGTGCGTTGTTGGTCAATTGACATCTGCTCCCATCCACTTCCACACAGGAGGGCTCCAAATGTGCATCGACGCTACACTGTGCTGGAGGACATGGTTGAAGAGGAGGTAATCCGCAAATTCCGGCTGGACATGCAGAGATTGCAGGACCTTTTAGGCCAATTGTCACCTCATCTGAAGCCACACAGGCCATATCCAGGAGCTATTACACCCAGAGCAAAGGTGATGGCGACACTTCACTTCTTTGCAGCAGGCACTTTCCAGTACACAGTTGGTCATGCCGGGGGGATGTCCCAATCCATGTTCAGCATGGTACTGCGGGATGTGCTGGATGCCATGATGCGTTACAAGGATGATTACATCCATTTTCCAGGTCCGGCAGAGCTGGCTGCAGTGAAAGGTGACTTCTATGCCCTGGGCCAGATCCCACACGCAGTGGGTTCCATTGATGGGACACATATTGGTCTGATTCCACCCCAGGCATGTGAAGCCGTCTATCGCAATCGGAAGCACTACCATTCTATCAATGTTCAAGTGGTGTGCCTGGCTGACAACATCATCTCCCATGTGTGTGCAAGATTTCCTGGGTCCGCACATGACTCCCACATCCTGCGGAGCAGCATTGTCCCCCAACTGATGGCTAATCTGTATCAAGAACGTGCGTGGCTTGTAGGTGAGTGTGATGTGATGACTACTGTGTTGTATGTGTGCCATGCTGTTCCCACCAATCCTGGTAATGATATATGTGTCTGTCATCCCTCCACCTAGGCGACTCTGCGTACCCAAAATGACCATGGCTGCTGAGCCCCCTACGGAATCCTACTACCCCAGGTGAAATGCGCTATAATGAGGCCCATGGGAGGACACGTCGGGTGGTGGAGCGTACATTTGAACTGCTGAAGTCTAGGTTTCGCTGCCTGGATAGAACAGGAGAGGCCCTACAATACTCACCCGGAAAAGTATGCAAAACCGTGATTGCCTGCTGCATGCTCCACAACCTGGCCTTACGCAATAATATAGCACTGATCATGGACCCTGCAGACCAACAGGTTGCTCCGCCTCCCATACCACCCATGTCCAGTGATGAGGAGAGTGGGGAGGATGAAGGTGTGAATCAGAGGCGTCAGCTCATTGCTCGCTACTTTCCTTGAATGTGAGTAACTACCTCTTGTGCTGGTGTTCAAAGCGTGATGTATGTTTGCTGGTGATGTGTGGATGTGGTGTGTGAATGCTGCCTGTTCTGGTATGCTCTGTTCACAAATGGGTGTGAGAGATGGTGTACATGCAATGCTCCCTGGTGTGTGTCCTGTGATCCGCTAAATTAGTGATGAGTGTGGTTTGTGGGATGTTGCAGTTCGGTGTGGTGTGATGGGTGTGATTCAGTTTCCTGACCTGTGCTTGTTGTTCTCTCATTATCCCTAGGTCACTCCCACAGAGGCATGATTCTCAAGAACATTGATCCCTGCACCTGGTAATGACAACTACTAAGACAAACCTGTGTTTGAAACATGGAGGTCAGACAGCATTGAGTGTTTACCTGGTGTTTATTTCACAGGGTGTGGATTACAGTTTGTGCATATTTACAAATAGGTGTTGGGGGGAAGGGAGAGTTGAAGGTCATGTCAGATGAAAACACAGTGGTGACACCACATTGTGTGATGTACACCTAGTCCAACAGACGTGTGCCAATGCTTGACATTGTGGGGCAAGATAGTTCGCAGAGTGAATGCCAGGCTCAAGGAAGGGTGAAGTCAGTGGCGGCCCCTCTTCGAGCGGGTGGATGGTGCATTGCTACTGCTCTCAGCTGGATCCAGCCTCGGACGGCCCCTCCGTCTTGGAGCCGGAGTGGGACCAGCTGTGGGGGCAGGTTGTTCAGTGACAACATCCCTTTCAGTGGCCTCAGGTGATGGTGGCGGTGGTGTTGGTGCCCTGTCCCGCTGGCCACTTGGGGGAGGGGGAGGTGGTGTTGGTGCCCTGTCCCGCTGGCCACTTGGTGGAGGGGGAGGTGGTGTGGCACGGGATAACCACTCCCTCCAAAGAGCTGTTTGCTGACCCATGAGGTCAACAATTTGTCCTATTCGGGTGTCCACGGACCGCAACAGCTGACAGATCTGTAGCGAGTCTGGTGTGCCCCATCCGCCTGTGCCTACGACCGCTAGTAGGAGGCTTCCACTCTGGCAATGCCATCCAGGGTCTCGGTCCCAGGATGGGCTGGGTGTTGTTCCTGACCTCGCCTTGCACCTGCACTCCTGTTTGTGACCTGTGGCCTCACCTGTGTCCTTCCCCGTCCACTCTCCCTGCTAGCGTGAGATATCGATGGCCCATCATCGGACGATGGGTCAGGCAGGGTGGCACAGGCAGGAGTGTTGGTGGTGGTGGTGGTGGTAGCTGCACAGCTCACAGTGGCAGGTGTTGGTGTTGTGACACTGGCCAAGGTGGTGGAGGCAGGGATGTCCTGGGAGTCTGATGGCCCTGGTAGTGTGCTTGGGCCGGCATCATCCTCTGCACCCGAGGTGTCCATGGAATCTTCACCGGAGAGTCCTGGCTGTGAAGGGGGCGACTGGTGCTGGCAATCACTGGTTTTGCCTGTCAAGTTGGAATCAGGACATGGTTGTTGGTGTCATCATGTTGGTGTGGTAAACAGTACTGGGCATTATGGTGGTTGTGGAGGTGGGGAGACAATACTTGGATGTGTGTGGTCCGGTCCTGCTATTGGATGTTGCCCCTGTGACTATGTCTACCTACCTGTAGGTTTGAAGGAGGAGATGCACTGGTCAGCAAATGGTGGGTGGACTCCATCTTGCTCTGGGATGGGACATGGGGTCTGTTGGGAGTTGTAGTGCTGGACCCTACCCCCCACCCATCCCAACCCTCCCTGTAGACATGGGGGCCTGTTGGCAGTTGTAGTGCTGGTCTCTCACCCCCCACCCCCACCCTTCCTGTAGACATGGGGGCATGTTGGGAGTTGTAGTGCTTCGATCCAACCCCCAACCCACCCCCACCTTCCCTGTAGACCTGGGGGCCTGTTGGGAGTTGTAGTGCTGGCCTCTCACCTCCCAACCCCCACCCTCCCTGTAGACATGGGGGCCTGTTGAGAGTTGTAGTGCTGGACACCCCCCCCCCTCACCCACCCCCACCCTCCCTGTAGACATGGGGGCCTGTTGGGAGTTTTAGTGCTGGACCCACCCTCCCTGTAGACATGGGGGCCTGTTGGCAGTTGTAGTGCTGGACCCACCCCCCCACCCCCACCATCCCTGTAGACATGGGGGCATGTTTGGAGTTGTAGAGCTGGACCCAATCCCCCACCCTCCCTGTAGACATGGGGGCCTGTTGGGAGTTGTAGTGCTGGTCTCTCACCCCCCACCCCCACACTCCCTGTAGACATGGGGGCCTGTTGGGAGTTGTAGTGCTGGTCTCTCACCCCCTCACCCCCACCCTCCCTGTCGACATGGGGGCCTGTTGGGAGTTGTAGTGCTGGTCTCTCACCCCCACCACCCCCACCCTCCCTGTAGACATGGGGGCCTGTTGGGAGTTGTAGTGTTGAACCCACCCCCCCAACCACCTCCAACCTCCCTGTAGACATGGGGGCCTGTTGGGAGTTGAAGTGCTGGACAGTGTGGTGTGCCCGCTGGTGGTTCTTGGCCCTGATGCCTTTCACCCTTGCCTTGAGGTCGTGCCACCGCCTCTGGATCTCGCGTTTGGTGCGTGGCACGGTCCCTGAAGCATTCACTCTGGTCACTATCCTGTCCTGGACTAGGTTACCGAACAGATGTGGTTCGACACGGATGATTTCATCCACCATGACCTTCAACTCACTCTCTGTGAACTGGGAGTTTTTCTTGGGTGCCATGGTGTGTGATGTGCAAGGTGTTGGTGGGCTGGGGTGGGGTGTGCAGGTGTGTGGTATGTAGGGATGGTGTTGTGGGGTTTGTGTGGTGGGTGTGTTGGTGTGCAGGTTGTATGTGTGTTTGTGTGTGTCTGCTGTTTGTGCTATTCTGCCTCTTTCTTCCAGCTGTGCTGTGATGCAAAGGATTGTGGTAATGGGAGATATTCATTTTATACTCTGTGTGGTTGTTGTGTCCCAATGGTTGTTGCCAGTCAGGTGTTCTGTGGGTGTGGTGACTTGGGTGCTCTTGTTTGTAATCACTATTACAAGTATGCAGTTATCTATACAGTTACGCATACAATCACTGAGTCTTACGTATACTTATTTATAAACAACAACTGACACATACATTGCCTTTTATTTTTCTACTTTGTTGGACATGTACCATTAAGCGAGATATTTGCGCATCACCACACCCATTCAATCGGCCAAACAACTGTTATAACATGTAGTCTTAACGTAATATACCTACTAAATCAACTATTCACACATCTTTGGGCAGTCACACACCTCCCACCGAACCATACACACATTCACTCTCCCATACAAATACTCAGTTAACTAATCAATAACTAATATAAACTTTCAAATAGCTAGTAACCAACTGGAGAAGTAGTTTTTACAACAACTGACAAAGTGATACAGATGTTTACACAGTTTAGTCACTATCCAATATATTTAGAGAGACACTTTAAGTTAGTCAAGTAAACAGTCAATCACACTGCTACTAAATCCTCCATCCAGATATTTATATTTATATATCCACTCATTCTTCAATGCAAATTGCTATATATATAATACATATTTAAATAACGAAGCAAACCACATTCACTGGATGATGTCATCAGTGATGTCACTGACCATGAAATGAATGATGTAATATGTGACATCATCAGCAGTGGATTGCGGGCGCGCGAGATATAGTTAGTACAACTAACTATATCGGAGGAATTTCAATGGTTTGTATGAGTGAAATGTCCAGATAACTATAACACCCCTAAAATCTACAGTTTTTTCAGTGAATTTCTAAGTTTTTTTAAATGCTATGTCCTAACTATATCAGGCCTGAAACCTATGGTTGTTCAGCGAATATAGATATGTATATATATATTCACTGAAAAAAACATAGGTTTCACCCATGTTATAGTTAGCTGGACATCTCTCTCATACGAAACCATTGAAATTCCCTTGTTATAGTTAGTTCAGCTAACTATAACTCGCGCACCTGCAATGCACTGCTGATGACGTCACATATTACATCACTCATGACATGGTCAGTGATATCACTCATGACATCACCAATGACATCTCAAATGACATCACAGATGACATCATCCTTGTGAAAGAGTGGCAGACCTCCTCTCAGTGTAATATAACCCTTGATACGCACATTCAAAATAGAAACTAAACATTTCAAAACAATGGAGATACCAATACCAGTGAGAACAACCTATTCAGTAATTCCAAAATCTACATACACATCCACTCATTCACCAACAGTTCTACATTGTCACTCATATATGTACTACACTCATACATGGAGTTACTCACACACATACTCACACATGCAAATAAACTATCAAACATCTATTTACTTGCATATACAGCTATACACTTACTTCTACAGAAACGTACACATACTTACTCTCGTAAACAATCACTTATAGAAACACATACTTATTTATACAGGAACTCTTCCAATCGTTCACTCTCATATATACTCACTTATATACATACATTTTCAGATATACTAGTTAAAACATATGTAGTTACTCATAAAAACACTATTGAGACAGTCATTCACTCACTAACACACACATACACCCATTCATCCATCCATACAGTCCTGCATACATGCTGTGTTCAAAACACATACAAACAGTGAGTCACTCATTCATGAATCTATGCGCTTAGTAATATCCCCCACCGAACCATACAGACACGCAGACACTTATACTGATACTCAAAAAAACAACTAATTATCCATATACACACTCATGTAGCTACTTACCAACCCATGCAGCCACTTATAGACAAAGCGAGACACTGATATAGATATTTACATATTTAAACATTACTCGCGAATACATGTATTCACTAAGATACACTTAATAAGTCAGTTATGCAATAATTCTTTTTAAAACATCCATTCAGACACTTATTTACCCATTTACTCTTCCATCGAACGTTAGATATACATATATGAAAAATATTTATTTTCAGAAAAGACACACATTCACTGGATGATGTCATCAGTGATGTCATTAGTGATGTCATTTGAGATGTCATGAGTGATGTCATGAGTGATTTCACTGACCATGTCATGAGTGATGTAATATGTGATGTCAACAGCAGTGCATTGCGGGTGCGCAAGTTATAGTTACCTGAACTAACTATAACGAGGGAATTTCAATGGTTTTGTATGAGACAAATGTCCAGCTAACTTTCACATGGGTGAAACCTAAGTTTTTTCAGTGAATTTCTAACGTTTTTTAAATGCTAATTCCTAACTATACCGTGTGAGAAACCTATGTTTTTTTCAGTGAATTTCTAACGTTTTTTAAATGCTAATTCCTAACTATAACGTGTGTAAAACCTATGGTTTTTTCAGTGAATTTCAAAGGTTTTGTAAATGATAATTTTGAAATGTAATAATTATTATATTTCTTTCTTTTTATAGTAATTTCCTAAATTTGTATTAGAAATACTTATATTTATTTTATTTTTAAAGTTACATTTCATATTTTTAATGTAAAACAATAACAAAAGTAAATTCAAAAAGAATGCACTGCTAGTGAAACTGCCTCAGTGAATTTGTAAGTGTTTGTTAGAGGCAGATTTACAACACCCTTGTGCCTCTTTCACACCACCGTTGCATCACTTTTCTGATGAAGCAGTGGTGCAAAAGATGCACCACAATATGTGGTATTTACAATGTGACGTATCTGGGAAGTATGTCACATTGTAAATCCCTGTACCAGAAGGACACATTCCTACATGGGGAGGCGTTCCTGCGCAGGAACACCTCCTAAAAGTGGCTGACTACAATCTACAAGATTTCACTTTGTCTTTTCAGCGCTCATGCTGTTTCAAAACCCTGCACTACCTTGAAGCAGGTGTAAGGATTGACACAGCAGTCTGAGCATAGGGCCCCCAGACCATTGCTGGAGATACGTTGCACTTCCAACATAACTCAAACAATGCACCACCTTTACAGCAAGGATACATCACATATATGTGCCATTTTTGTCTCATGGTACACCGCATTGTAAATACAACACATCCATGGTGGTGGTGTCATGGAGCACAATAACTGACATATTCCTGGGGATATGCCATTTATTGTATATGTGCCCATTAGTGTTTTAATGTAGTGATAGGATTACTACATACCGATGAATGAGTCACTACAAAACTAAAACAACTGTGACAGAGTGTTTGCTGGAAGTGTAATGATTCAAACTAGTAAATTGTGCGTATAAAACAAAAATGTGCAAGTACATAGAAGACTGCATTCATCATCTATAAGGGTTTTGAAGCAGTCTGTGCCCTAAAGCCTATTTTAAAGCATGAGTGCTTAGATAGTGAGTGGATGATTACAAGACTGCAAGGAAAGAACCTGATTGAGCCTCAGTTCCACCACAGTACACAGATAAACACATACTGCTGAATGGCTCACTACAATATTGAAACAGTAGTGTAAGAATGTTTGTTCTAAGTATTAGGATACACATTGTGGAATTCAACGTATAAAACATAAGTTTGCTGGTACATAGAACAGTGCATCCACAGTCCATAGAGGTTTGAAACAACCTATGCACTAATGCCTCTTTTAATCCATGAGTATCTAGATGCTGACTGGATCATTACACTTCTGCAAAGAAAGTCCCTCACTAAATTTATTACAGCTTCAGTTTTACCCCCGTACAATGAAAAAAAACATACTGCTGAGTGGCTCACTACAATACTAAAACAGCAGTGTCAGGGTGTTTGGTGGAAGTCTAAGGATACAGACAGGGGAATTGAAGGCATAAAACACAAGTTTGCACCTGCATACAAGACTACATCTATACTGTACGGATTTTAAGCAATCAATACCCTCAAACCCACTTTGCATATTTTAAATCAATACAAACATTTAAAGAATATATAACTGAATCTATAAAAGCTTTATTTTTACTACAATAAATACATTAGTAGATAGTGCTCAAACCTTTATTATTTTTCAACAATTAATTTATTCTTGTAACATCTCATAATTTAACAGACATTCCAATACAACTTCATCAGATATTTAATTCAGATCAATTTCCTCTTCAGCAGGTTATGATTTAATGTGTTCTAAAATTTCAACATAATTTAAAACATCAACGAAATCTGCATCACAGCTTTCATCTTCAAAATCACAATTGATGTCTGCAGCACTAATTTCCCCTTCTTCACTCTCATTGCCTGTGACAGATACGATTAGTTCTTCAATTATACTCAAAATAATATCCAAAATCTCCTGAGTATGAGGCTGTTCTCTTTCTATAATTTTTCCTTTATGTTCTTGCTCCTTGTATACAAATATAAACAGTTAATTGTATCACTTTTCATAATATATAATACAAAACTAAAGTTTTTACCTATTTTGGCCTACAAAAAATACTATATAAATGCAATTATCTAATAACATTCCATTAGTACAGTTGTGCTCATTGCAAAATTATACATCTATAATTACTTATAAGGATATCCGGTTCTTATCTTTTCTTAAATTTTGAAAGCAATCACTCCTTATGACTATAGGAAAAGACTCAGGCTGTTATTGTAAAATACACTACTAAAAAATGTAGAATATGTCTATTCACGTTACCCTTTCCAAAATAGTTAATGTGTTTTACTATAATGGAAAAGATAGTATTCATTGTCGTGAACAACACTGTGTATCTGTGTATATTTAGACATCATTATCACATTACTTTTGAATACTTCACGGGTCTACTCTATCTCTATTCCTCATCTATAACTTAGTCTAACCCTATTAATTACCTACCCCTTCCAATTTCGAACTAGCCTCTCCTCTAGTATTTATCTGCAACTTGTAGCTTACGGTTCTTTATTTTTCTCGCTGCTTTTAACCTATAATTACGTAACATTCATTAACCTAGGCCTCTCATTTTATTGTCTAATTTTTATATTATTAATTTCCTTATGTTCTTCTACTAACTTTTCTTTATGAGTGTAGTAGTGTGGCTCACTGGTTAGAGGCGGCAGACCCGAGAGCAGAGGACGGCCCGGGACCAGGGTTCGATTGCCGGTGCGGCAGGTTTCTGGACCAGGGTCAGCGGACTCGATAATTCTCTCGCCTCGGTGTCCACTCTGATCAGCGATCACACTCGGCAACTCTGGGCATTAGCTTGCTTCATCTTCACTAACGGCCCCACCAGACCGCCAGGGATGCCTGGTCTCATCCTGGAGATACCCATTAAGGGACCATCTCTCAGGGAAGCCAGGAAGGGTTTCGCAGCGGTCGAAGCGCCTTGGGACCCTCCGGGTAAGTAGTGCGCTATATAAATGCCTATACATTACATCACATTACATGCAGTTGCTTGTTATCTATTCTGTCAATCCTTCAAAATCTTGTGTTTTTAATTAATGTTCCTTCTTAATTCAAAAGTCTTTCTAGTATTCCTAACTCAATGTGTTCTTTTCCCTTAAGACCCTTCTTATCACAAATTTTATCGTTTCTTCTTTTAAGTTAGAGAAAATACATCGACTGACTACATTCAATATAGTCTATAATGTCAGGTAAGTTTACTTACTCACTACCTTGTCAAACAACGTTCTTTAACTCTCACAGAAATATTTCCACTTTTTCTTCAGGAATGTCTAAGGAGCAATTGAAAACAGGTCTGAACTCCGGAACGTCCTCGGTGAAGTGCGCACTCGTTAGTGAGCGCGCGCCTCACGAAGGATTCCCCACAACTCTGTGGTAAATGACTAGATCGCTGCCCGTGGAGGGAGTTACGGTTGGACATGCAGGGCGGGCGGGGGAGGGGCACGGTGGGGGGTGATCAACAACGGAATTTGCCTGATTGCAGGTAAATAAACAATTGCATTAATAAAACTAATTTCGGTCCATATTATCAACAAAACGCGACATCAACAAAAGACAACAAATTATCCCCGCTTTTATCAGCAGGATAGTGCAGATAAAGCAACCATAATCCTTCTCGTTTTGGTGATAATATGACCCGAAATGCATGCTAATGGGTTGGTGGTGACGATCACGCGTGGTTAGGGGGTCGTACATACATGTTTAGGCTCTATTTTTTTTTTTTAGAAAAATCGCAACGTACGCGTACAGAAATATGTACAATTACGAGCAGGAGCTGCATGCTGATTGGCTGTCAATACTCCAAACCAGGAAGTGTTGCAAGTCATCTTATTTATCATGGCAGCCAAGTCACAAGGAAACAGTAAAACTAAGTTGACAAATAAGGAAAGGGGGCACAATAGAAACATTCTCAACCTATAGTGTTGCTCAGGGGGTGGTACATTTATTGTACGCGTACCAACCACGTATGGGCGCCATACAGCTGTAATGTTGAAAGTCGTCACGTAAGCGTACGTAACCAAGAAAACAAAAAATAATTTTAGATATTCATGAAGTGTATTTGTTTCTGTGTTGTATGGCTCTAAAGAACTGTTGTGTTTATTGTGAGATGTTAGTACCTACAAGTAAGTACCGATGCAGGGTCTTAAGTTTATGAGGAACACTCTGTTCCCCTCATCTGTAAAATGTACACCACCTCTCCTATAGATTCCATGCATATTAAAACGCAGATTATTGTTGTAAACGGACCCCATTCGGTAGTCTCGCAGAAAGGCAGAAACAGATTTATTCACATGTTTCCTAGCTTTTTCTAACTATGGACAATAGTGGTTGGACCACTTCCATCTCTGCCTTTGGCATATATTAGAATATACAAAGACAGTTTTCGGGAACAGTGTCATCAATTGGGCAAAGGTGTCCTTCATGAGCATTTCCAGAGCTACCCCAGTCAAAGTGCCTAGGTCATTGCCACCACAGTGCACAATTATGAGGTCATGGTGTTGGAGATGCATAAAGGATTTCATCAATGGCATCAATTGGTGCAAGTTTAATCCTCTCTGTCCAATCCATTTAATGTCTACATTTGGTAAACCTAGGTCCTTGTGAATTAATTTCTGTTTGCTTACCTTTGACTCCAGAAAATATAGCTGTGTCCCACAATCCACACTGTAAGCATTTTGAAGAGAGGTCTGGATGCACTCTGACGGCGTCTGTAAATGATATGCTAGTTTCAAAAGTAAGATTTTTCTAAAATGGTGGACAACATGCAGTTTTGAAAAAAGAAAAGAAATGATTGGTTGTTTGACAACATTTTACAGAAAACTAGGTTCCATGTTCCTCTTTTTTAAAAGCCTTATTTTTATTGGTTAAGTAAAAGTGATAGAAAAGAACGTTACATAAGATAAGCTGGTATATTCTCCAGTCAAGCACACATGCTGTTTTAATTTGCAACAATGTATGATGATCTTTTCACCTGTGTGCTGAGTTAGGTGTTCCCTGAAGTGTTTCTATGGTAACTGGCAGATTGTGGAACGGGAGAAGGGTTGAAAGTTCTATTAGTACGAAAGCTTTGGAATGTTAAACCAATCAAAATGTGTGTTTTCTTTTTAATTAATGTGAACACGATTTTAATTGGTTATTTATATGTAAGTATACGTAAAATGAGAGGGAAAATTTTCAATTTGACGGTTGTGCAGCAAACACTGAACTGCAGAGATTTTGTAGAAGAATATCCACTGTGTGAGTGGTATTCCTATTAATCTAGAATTCAATTTGAAAGGTGAGTTGAAAAGTTGAAGGGGAGTGCATCTGTGCGGTGTATCTTTATACATTAACGAATTGTAGGGTGTATTATCAAGACTCGGCGATACAATTATCGCCACTTTATCGGCAGGAAACTGCAGATAAAGTGTCCATAATGTTATTGCCTGCATTGATAATATGCTCCTATATTCGTCCGTTGTTAAATGTTTTATAGTAGTAAACGTATTTTGCTATAATGCATGCTGTTATGCTTTTTCTTTAATATCATCTTGTGCCTCTACATTAAAGGATTATGTACCATATTATCAATAAAGGAAGATACATTATCGCCGCTTTTATCGACAGGAAACTGCCGGTAAAGCAGTGATAATGCTCTCGATAATATATCCTTGTGAATTCCCATAGAAACCCAGGTTATGGTGTTAACCTGGGCTTCTATGAAAATTCACAAGGATATACCATCGAGACCATTATCGCCGCTTTAGTGCCAGTTTCCTGCCGGTAAAATCGGCGATCATGTATCGCCCTTTACTGATAATATGGCACTGACGGGCATATTATTAAGAAACAGTGTTAAAATTTTTGACGTATTATGGACAGTAAACTGCTGATAAAACTGCGAAACTGGGCTTAATATTAGCTTCTTATAAATTGCTATAGAAGCCCAAATTCAAGTGCTAACCTGGGCTGGTATGGGAATTCTCAAGAGCCTAATATCAAGCTCATTATCGTCGCTTTATCAGCATTTTCCTGGCGATAAAAACGACAATAATCTATCGCCTTTTGTTGATAATATATCCCGAAATTCATTTTATTAATTTAATTGTTTACTTACCTGCAATGATTGAGGGGGCATATTGCCAAGGGGGTCGATAGGAAATTATCATCGATTTACTGTCCGTTTTCAGCCGCTAAGCGGCTATAATTCTATCGTCCTATTAGCAACCTGTTGCTAACTGATCTTAGCAACAGCTTTTACACGATAGCGAGAAGTTTGGGGCCCGCTTTGCATGTCAGCGATGTTTATCGCTAATGACGTGCAAACAGGGCGTACCCAACCAGTTAGCGACTGAAAGCAGTCACTAACGTCGCTATCGACTATTAGCAAGGCAGGCATACCGTTGGAAATATTCACGCTGACCGTGATTATCTCCAAATACTAACACCTGCCCAGACCAGTTCTTAGCCATGTTATCCAATGCCAAGTGGATAACATGGCTAAGACGATTTCATCTCTAATGCGTGAATATCGCTGTATTCTCAATGATATTCACGTATTTCGCCCCTTTAGCTGGATTTTTTTTGCCTTAATGGAGAAAAACGTTGCTAATAGCATGTTTTCCCTGCTAACATATCCAGCGATAGGCAGCGATGAAAAAAAATCATCGCTAACCATATTTAGCGATAAATATCACTACTTGTTGGTAATATACCCCCAGATTCCGTTGATTATCACTCCTCAGCCTGCCCCTCCTCTGCCCCACCTGCCTGCCCCATCGCAACTCCCTCCACGGGCCGCAGCTGTTTCTATATTCCGTTATATTGTACTGTTTATTTACACTCTCATTTTATATTAAATTTTCCTTGCTTCATACTCCTTGTTATTTTGTTGTAAGTCCTCTTATTTTTATACTCTGAGGTTTGTCCTCATACTCCTCCCTCCCTTCTTGTAAGTAATATAATAGAATATTTGCTATATTTTTTTTGTAATGTTATATATATTTTTTTATTATAGGTTGTGCTCATGGATACTAAAAGTACTGCATCATGCCAACGAAGTACCAACAGACGAAGCAACGAAAGAAAAGTGTGTATTTGAAGAGAACTCACCAAGAAGATTTACATGAAGAGAGATATCTTAACAAACACAAAGAAACTCCTGGTAAGAGCAAGAGCACTTTTTTGAGGAAAATACTAAAGACTAAGGGGCATATTATCAAGCCCCAGCGATAATTATCGCCGGGTAGCGTGGATTTTTATCACTGAGATAGCGTGCTATTAGCAACGCTTATCTCAGAAGTGATAAAAATCCTCGTGCTAACTGCCAAATGAGGGATTATCACTGGAAAACCAACAATAATCTCTCGAAGTTTGGCGTTATCTTGATGATAGGGGCTCACAAACTTAGCCATGATATCCACCTTCCATAGGATATCATGGCTAAGTCAGGAAAATACCAGGTGTAAAAAACACAGCGCTAACCACGGTTAGTTCTGCTTTTTTTATCACTAACAGGGTTAGCGATATCCTTGATAATAGGAGAATGTTGCTTAACAACATTTCTCCTATTATTTTTCTCTGGAACGCCCTCTTTGCTTCTCATTAGAGATGCAAGGGGAAGCGTAGAGAAAAAGGGTGCGAACATGCACATTTGCGTGTTAGCACCCTGTTGCTGATAGGGAGATCATTTCATCTCCGCTTTCTTGGCTTTTAAAGCCAAAAAAGCAGAGATGAATCCCTTGATAATATGCCCCTAAGAGTAGTGTTCAAAAAAAAAGAAAAGAATAATGGAAAATCAAGTGCAGACAAAACTGTGTATAGTACATGGAGAAAAAATCAATTCATAGAAATTAGGAAAAAATGTTTTATAATAGATTGGTATCTAATTTAATGAAATAAATTAAGATATATAAGAGAAAAACAGTATTTTATAAGAAGAAGAAAGTGATAGAAAATGTAGTTGAGAAAGCTTTGGAATTGAAAAGAAAACTGTATATTTTAGTAATTAATAGAATTAGATCACTAGATAAACCAATCTATTTAATGAAGAGCAAAAGTAGGTGGAGAAGACTAATTAACAGAAGTAATTTTTGTGAGTTTTTTTGGGTGAATGGAAACATACTTCAACTTCTGAGCCTTTTTTTAATAAAGAAAGTTATCTTCAGAGTAATAATTTGTTGCATGCAGTTGACACTTTCTGGTTGTGTTTATGAGGTTAGAAATGGTTGTCCTATTGAGAAAGAGAAAATTGTTCCTAGAAATGCAGAAGAGGTGTTAGCTGGTGAAGTTTTAGGGAGACGTCCTAAAGCTCCAGTCTACACTTGGAATTGGAGTAGTATTTGCAGTGTGCGGCAAGAATCTATAGATTTCTTAAGCAATTTCCTATGTAATTACACCAAGAAAAGTGTTTAACAAAAGATTAAGATGTTACAAGGACTAGGCCCTTGTAGAGTGAGAGAAAATACTGGTTTGCAAGGTCATTCTCTATCTTGTGTTAATAAAAAAGTATGTTGAAGTGTTTTCCACCATTTAGGATGTTAGCAGTTCATCATACTCAGATGAGGAAATTAGTCAGAACATTGTATTACACGAAAAGCCCTGCACTAATATTAAAAAAGTTGAACAGTGCTCTTTTGCGTGGATCTCTATCAGACGTAACAAATGTTTTGTGAAGAAATTGAGATTAGTTACTTTGGTCCTCAGGAAGACAGTGCAGAAAGTGAGAGAATAATAGAAGAAAATGTGGAAGAGAATGTAGGATAGTGCAGTGTAGAAAATTTTGAACAAGAAATTATACAGTTTAAGGTGATTTCAGGTGAAAGGCCAAATTATTCTTGTATCTGTTGTCAACGAATTCATTTTAAAAATCAGACCAGGACTGTTGAACTGTATTTAAAAAGTGAAAAGGAAAATAATAATGAGTGGATGTATTTTACAACTTGATTGTTGATAGAGAATTGTTTTGATTTGGGTTCTGATCAGCGTATTTGTAAACATTGTTATATCAAATTAGAAGAGAACAAAATGCCTGCTAGAGCTGTGCATAATAATCTTGAGTTGGAAAAAATTCCTTCTGAACTGATGGATTTAATTAACTATGAGTCTATTCTTATTCAATGTGTGCATCGATTTCAGGCTATTGTTCGTATGGAGCCTAAGACAGGAACATTGCCTCCTTCTGATTTACAGAGAGGATTAAAGGGAAGAGTTGTATATTTGCCTCTAGATTTAAAGAAAAATATTGAAACTATTGGTGTTGAAAATGTAGAGGATGAACCTTTAGTTATTCTTGTTAATGGCGTTCCTACTAAGAGTGAGAAAATCTGGCAAAAATTAGTGGATGTTGGGAAAGTGAAAAAGGCAACGTTGTATCTGGTAAAAAATAATCAATGTTACAAAAATGTGTATGTGGGAGAAGAAGAAATCTCTGTACAAGAAGATACTGACTTGCCATCTGGACAAATTGAAAAAGTGGATGTGTCCAGAACTGAAGAAATCTACGAACATTACAGTGTTCATCCATTGCATTCCAAAGAAATGATGGGGAATGCTATAGAGTTATTTCAAATTAAAAAAGCAAAAGGAAGTCCCATTAGTGTATGGGAAAAAAGCTTTGAAGCTCGTTGTTTCCCTCAGTTTTTTCCTAAAAGGAGGACGATATGATGAACGACCTGTGCATATTCCTGCATCTGAATACCGGACATCAAGATTATATGCAGAAGATGCAAGATTTCGACAATGTATTCCATATTTTTTTCATCTTTTGTTTGAGAGTGATTTATTTGGACTTTCTTATGCAGTAAACCACATATTGAAAACAGGTGTACATCTGCAAAAAGTTTTGTCAAAGGAATTTATGGATAAAGTAAAGCAGAAAGATAATGTGTTGGAAACTTAGCTTATTAATCGGATGGCATGTCAGAATGGTACTAATGAGTACTGGTACCGTCGTCACGGAGAACTCAAATGTATGCTAAGGAACTTAGGAATTCCTACATGGTTCCTTACTCTAAGCTGTGCTGAATATTCAGGGATGATTTACTTCAATTTCTTCGAGAGGCAAATCCAAATATACCAAATATCGAATACAAGACACCTGGAGAATTGTGCTCTTTGGATCCTGTTAATGTATGCAGTTATTTCAATCATAGATTCGAAGCTATGATGTCTTTTATCACCAATAAAAAAATCCTCCTCTTGGAGAGGTTCTGGATTTCTTTTGGAAAAAGGAGTATCAAGCAAGAGGTGCTCCTCACGTACATATGCTATTATGGATCAAAGATGTTCCCAAATTTGAAACAGACTCAGATGATACTGTGTTGTCTTTTATTGAAGAATATGCTACATGTGAAGTACCCAAAAGTACACAAGATAAGGACTTAAGACAACAAGTCTTGCAATTCCAAAGCCATCGTTGTAGCAAATACTGTCGTCGAAAGTACAAATCTAAGGACAAATTCTACAGCAAATGCCGTTTTGCATTTCCTCGACCTCTAATATCGAAAGGAAGAGTGAACAGTTTTGTGTCATCTTTGCGACATAATATCACAAGAAAGTCTATTTAAAATACCTACAACTTAAGAAGAAATTAAGAGTCAAAATACATAAATGACTATAACTCAGTCATTTTGTCTATGTGGAATGTTAATATGGATATTCAATATGTTGTAGACAATTCCATTGCTGTTGCTCGATATGTGACATCGTACATAACAAAGTCAGAAAAGACAGAATTGAAGGAAATGTGGAAAGAGATTTCCCATGCAAAGAGTCTAAGTAAGAAATTATACAGTTACAGTTTGAAGATGTTATCTCATCAGGAAATTGGAGCGCATGAATGCTCGGATCGCTTATCATCTGCAAGTCTGTACTCTAAATGCAGAAGAATCATTTGGGTGAGTCTAGGTCTTGCTGCAACACGAAACCGAGTTCTTAAATCTGTATAAGAAATTGAATATTTAGCTGAAAAAGAGCCGGAAAGTACTGATATTCTGAAAACAAATATGTTGGATACACATTATCCAAATAGAAGTCATCATCTTGAGAACATTTGTCTCTATAAAGTGCTGCAAAACAATATTTTTAAATGGAATAGTACAGAAAACATTAATAATGGTATATATGCCATTATTGGTTCTGAAGGATGTCTGGTGAAACAAATAAAAGGACATTTGATTAATCACTGTAAACTGAGTTGCGAAACACCTGACAAAAAGGAATTTTACTATTTAGCTCTTTTGCAACTTTTCAAGCCAAGGCGTTCAGAATTGGAATTACTTGGAGATTTTGAGAGCTATGAAGATTCCTTCAATGCAACTAAAGATACTATAGAATGTCAATTTTTTGCTAATTATGTCAAAATGTTGAATGACGAAATTGAGCAAGAAGCTACAATTGCAGCTGAGATTGCTAGAGATAGTTCTCAAGACAGTCAAACTTATGCTCCGTTGAGTCAGGACCCACTAGGAGAACCAATTGTTCTAAATGAAGCAGCAACTGCTATGGAAGAGGTGGAAACAGTAATGTATCATTGTCAAGAACATCTAACAAACTTAGGAAACTTGGAAGAACAACTAAATCTTGAGCAGAAAGAAATATATGAGCAAGTGAGAGAATAGATTGACCATGGATTTCTTCATGAGAACAAAGAGTGCTCTTGCTCATCATTTGAACCTATCCGTATGTATGTGAGTGGACAAGCTGGACTAGGAAAAAGTTTTTTTATTAAAGTAATCACAAGTTTTCTACAGAAAAGAACTGAGTCGCATTTGTCTTGTGTTGTCACTGCTCCAACTGGGTTGGCGGCACACAATATTAAAGGAATTACTTTACATCATGTATTAATGCTACCAGTAGAGCATGACAACAAATTACAATACCACAAGCTATCTGGAGAAGCTTTTTATGAAGTTTCAAGAGTGTTGAAGAAAATGAAGCTTCTGATGATGCACCTAAGACACAGGGCTGGCGGCTGTTATTACTCACACAGCTCTGATGGTGCACCTCAGGCACAGCGCTCACAGCAGTTATTATTCACACAGCTCTGATGACGCACCTCAGCATAGGTCTGACAGCTGTTATTATTCACACAGCTCTGATGATGCAACTCAGGCACGGGGCGGATGCAGGTATTATTCTCACAGCTCTGTTGATGCAGCTCAGGTACGGGGCTGACGCAGTTATTATTCACACAGCTTTAATAATGCATCTCAGGCACGGGGCATTTAGGCTTTAGGATATGTACTGCTAGAGAATTTTAGTCAGCAAGTGTGTTAGGTCTCTTAATTTCCAAATAGGCTCCATGCTGTACAATTAAGGTTCAGGGTGTACTGTTGAAATGAAAAATGAATCTTATGTCTTGCTTATATATATATGGTCTCCTTTTTGACAGTAAAACATACTTTCAACTTGTTCCATCTCCTTTTCTGTGTGCAGTATGGCTCTCTCTGTGAATGCACTTTTTTTGTATCTTCAGAGGCCTTTTTATGATATGGGTGATTCTCTCCTTTGCTTTCTTAATAATACTCTTTGCTTTATGCAGCTCAGTGTCTGTCTGTATTATCTCCTGAAAATGTTTTTGGGAAATGAGTCAGTTTTCTGCATTGTAATGTTGTGGTGATATACATTGGGTATATTCTGTGTCTTAAATTAATTCAAAATCAAGCTTGACTCACAGTGTGATCTTAGACACATGACCAGGATGTTACATATAATCTACAATGTCTGTGTCTGCTTGCACTATCTGTGTCTGTGCTAATACCATCTCACTGTCTCTACTGGCAAAAAACAGACCATATATATATATATATATATATATATATATATATATATATATATATATATATATATATATATATATATATATATAAAAGACATAACATTCCTATTTTCATTTCAACAGCACACCCTGGATCTGTATAATTTGTAAATGATGTATTTTTTAACTGAATAAGCTTTTAGAACATGTAGTATTAGTTATTACTATGTAGCATGTAACATGGTAATGAAATTAGTGCTGTTTTTGTTTTTTTTAGTGTTTGGTGCTGAAATCAAAGATTCTGGAGTGTGATTGAGAGTGTTTTGAATCTTCAAAACCATTTATAACGGTGAGTTGCTAATTTGTAAAGGGGATCTATGTTTGTGCAGTTTAAGTTAATAAGAAAAATTTCTCTCACTAATTCCAGCATTTCTTCTGTGTTGTACCACTTTATCTTCTGTGTGTACCATGTCTGTGTCTGCTTGCACTATTTATGTATGTGCTCATACCTTTTCACCATCTCTCAGCACCATTTTATGTGACTGCTCCATGTGTTCCTCTGCTTGCAGCCCTGCATCATCTATCCTCTGCCTTTAACAGTTTAGTCTCTGCCTGTGTTATTTCATTTTTTATCTGCATCATCTCTCTACCTCTGCCTTTACCATCTGTCTGTACCCTTTCATGTGCATTTGCAGAGGCCTATTATGATATGGCTGCTGGTGTGTGTTACACAGTGCTACCATGTTAAATCTTTTCCCTGTCTGTCTGTAGTTTCGCACCCTCTGCTTGTATTATTTCCTCTCTGTCTTCTCTTTCTCCGCCTCTGTGTGCTCAATTTAGCCTTTGCATGTAACATTTCAGTGTCTGTTTCCAGCATTTCTTCTCTGTTGTACCATTTTATCCTCTGTGTGTACCATGTCTGTGTCTGCTTGCACTATCTGTGTCTGTGCTCATACCATCTCACCGTCTCTCTGCACCATCTTTTTTGTGATTGCTCCATCTGTTCCTCTACTTGCAGCCCTGTACCATTTATCCTCTGTCTGTAACAGTTTAGTCTCTGCCTGTGTTATTTCATTTTTTATCTGCATCATCTCTCTATCTGTGCCTATACCATCTGTCTGCACCCTTTCATATGCATTTGCCCAGGTCTAATATGATATGGTTGCTGGTGTGTATTAGACAGTGCTACCATGTTAAAACTTTTCCCTCTCTGTCTGTAGTCTCACATCCACTGCTTGTACCATTTTTTCTCTGTTTCTACTGTCTGTCCCTCTGTGGGCTAAATCACGTAAACCATGGTGTGTTTCATGATTTAGGAGAGAAAGTTGTAGAAAGTTCAATGCAGTATGCATCTCAGGATTCTTAATTTTCAAATTGTATTCATGCTGTGCAATTTAGATGCCGGGTGTGCTGTTGAAATGCAAAAGCAACTATCTCTGTAGCAAGTAGTAATCATTTCAGTGAATTTTTATTTGTACATTCTGAGTCCCACCTTCACTCTCTACACAACTTGAACACCAGTTCATTGTGCTAAACCCAGAAGTTCCATCCCTAGAAACAAATTATAAACTCTTTCAACAGTTCTACAGTCCTGAAAACCTTGAAACAACACTCACAGTAAGACCCCCTTTGACTGTAGTAATTATTTTACTAAATTGCAAGGGATAGTGTTATGTGTCTAAGATCACAGTGTGAGTCTGTTTTCATTTAAGAGGAAGGTGGCAGATTAATTTGCGTAGTTAGTGTGTTTAAAAGTATGGGAATATATGTACTTATAATATTGATAAAGGTAGTTTTTTATTATCTATTAGTGAAAACGATATAATTAAGTGTTTATATTTTTTGCAAGGACCATCAACATTATCATTTTGTTGCAATGGAAGAGCATCAAGAGAAGGTTGCTTTGAATTTTGATATCTCATGCGAATTAATAGAGGATGTCAAAGATGGACCTTTTCCAGAGGAAATTGTCCTGAAAATGAAGATTTCTTTGATGAGAGTTTGGACAGTGTTTTTGTGGAAGCGGTAGAAGATTTTGAATTTGAAGATGTAAATTTTGTATTTGATGAAAATGAAATACCTGACGAAGTCATGTTGAAAGTTTTATTGCAATACGAAATGTCTGATGAATAAATTTATAATTTATAATTAAAAATTATTCGAGTGAGTCTTTTTGTAGTATTGTAAGAATTTGGATAGTTGATGTGTTTAATAAAAATTAGAATAGATGTTCTGATGAAGTGTGTTAGGGTTTAGGGTCAGAAATATTAATCCCACTATGACCCCCTATACTGCCTGAAAACCACTGCTCTGTTTTTAACCCTGAAATATTATTCTCAGCAAATAATTGTATAACGTTGAAATAGCAATGTACTGCCATAAAGTCAGAAACAGCATTCACTACATGATTTCCTATTCTGTTCAGAGACTGTTGCTATGCCTTAATTTTACTTATAATGTGAACCAGTGTTTACATTATTTATGTTATGTTATGTTATGTTAACCCTTTGTTAAAGCGCAAAACAGCTGCCCCAGCAACGGGGCATCCCGGCGCTGACCTAAACAGTACCTGAGAGGAAAAGGAGAGCCACAGAGGAATTAGATGACGGAGAAAAGGTGGGTTTTAAGTTCCTTTCGAAAGGTATTCAGATTGGTCAAGGAGCGAATATGCAGAGGCAGGGAGTTCCAAAGTTTTGCCCCTAAGACTTTGAAAGAACGGCCGCCCATTCTGCAAAGCTTGGTTCGAGGGACCGTCACCAGGTGCTGACCCAGCGAGCGCAGGGTGCGCTGGGGAGTGTAGGGTACTAAAAGCGGACGTAGGAGTTCAGGGCTGTCTGAATTGAGAATTTTGAATGCAGTGGTGAGAGTTTTGAATTGAATTTGGGATTCAATTGGCAACCAGTGCAATTTCCGGATGGTGGCTCTGGCAGAGCACCTACGTGGAAGGCCAACCACAGCCCTGGCGGCCGAGTTCTGAACTCGTTGCAACCGAGCCAGTTCTGCTTTATTTGCCCCTAAGAATAGAACATTGGCATAGTCCAGCCGAGCAAGGATAATGGATTGGATGATAAGTTGGCGGGTTCTGGAGTCGAAGAAACCGAGTATCGGACTGAGACTCCTCAATAGACCCACACACGTAGCTGCCACTTTCTTTGTGTGGGACTGGAAGTTGAGTGAGGAGTCCAGCCAGACACCTAGGTTCTTCACAACCTTTTTTGGCACGGGAGTGGGGCCAAGCAGAGAGGGCCACCAATGATCGCTCCAGTGGCCGGGGTTTTTACCAAGGAGAAGTACCTCCGTTTTCCCAGCGTTCAGCTGAAGGCAGTTGCGCGTCATCCACTGCGCAACTGCCGCTAAGCCATCCCTGTATTTAGCAGCCGAAGTAGATGGACCTTCAGAAAGAGTGATGACCAGCTGTGTGTCGTCGGCGTACGACACCAGCGTAAGGTCCCACTCTTTTGCCACTACTGCAAGAGGCTGGACATACAGGTTAAAAAGGGATGGACTTAGTGCCGAGCCCTGCCGGACTCCCTGTTCTATGGAATGGGATTGGGAGATGTATGGTGGGGCCGATACTCGAAAGGACCTGTCCTTTAAGAAGGACCGGAACCACTCGAGGGCGAGTTCATCGATCCCTATGGCCTCAAGTCGTTTCAGCAGGATATTGTGTGAGACCGTGTCAAAGGCCTTGCTGAGATCCAGCAGGATCAGCACGGCACTTTGACCGGCGTCCAGAACGCTTGAGATTGAATTTTTGAAAATCAAATTCGATAAAATTGAAGAAGTACAACAATTGAGTTGTTGTTCAGCTTGATTTTTGCTTGTAAAAGATGTATATGTCCGACGAAAACAGTTTCCTATTTGTTTGGCATATGTGGTGACTATTCATAAATCTCAAGGTTTAAGTGTAGATTGTGCTTTGGTGAATATTGGAAGTACTGTGTTCAAAGAGGGTAGGGCCTATGTTGCTTTATCTCGAATTAGAACTTTATCTGGATTGTATCTGATTGATTTTGATGAGACAAAGATTAGTGCAGATCTAAATTGTGTGAAGGAGTATAACAGGTTAAGAAGAGAATATGCTCCAAGTTTACCTCAATATCCTTTAATTGAAAAGCATGTGGTAGGTTGAAAAAGAAGATATGAGAAAAAATGTAGTGAAGTGGTTGAGAAAAGAAAAAAAGTAGATGAACCTGTGATTGGAAGCAAAAAGAAAAAGGATACTCCTGAAGAGGTTGTTGAATTTCAGTTTGAAAACAGTTCTGATGTCAACTGCTATGCAAATTTAGTGGTTAATGTTGTTTTTTTCTTGAAACTTTACAGCAGCAGATTTTTGAAAATCAGGACCAAACATTTTGCTGTTTATTGAATTCTGTGTTTGAGAAATATAGCAGTGATAACACTAAAATAGAAAATGTTTCTGATATTTGAAATGTTTTAGACATATGTGCTGGACTAAATCAATTTTCTCAGAAAATTCAGCAAGATTGTCAGGAATGTATTATGTATATGCTTGCTGTTTTACAAGATGAAGGTGTAGATATTGATAGTATTTTTGGTCTTTCTTATAAATGGCAACATGACTACGACAATTGTTAATTTTCAAGTAGTACTGACATACACACTGAAAGATTTATATATTTAACATTACCAGACTGTAAAGCAGTGTCTTTCAATAATCTAGTTAGAGAAGCAAATCAAAACAATGTCTGTCCTCAATGTAATGTTATCAACATTATTTATCCGAAGATATGGACAGTATATAATTTTAATGCTCCAACGATGCAGACCTGATGGAACAACATTGACAACTTCAATAAAAAATGTTGTGGCTTCTCAACTATCAATTTCTGGAAGAACTTTTGTAACTGTAGCAATTATCTTCCATGATGGTCCTTCTACAACATCAGGACATTACACAGCTTATTTAAAATCTCCAAAAGGCTGGACACACTGTAATGATACTCAATTGACTTTTAAAAAATGTTTGCCTTTTGACTTACCAAATTCTTACCTAGTGTTTTTTCAACCCAAATTTTAGGAAAATTAATTGGCCTAGGAAGATTACTGCTATTAAGAAAGGATACTCTGTTTTTCAGAATTAGTTTGTGAGTGAGGGTGAGCAAATTATAAAAAAAAAACTTGTATTTGATATAATGATAGCATCAGGTAGAGGTTTTACTAATCTTAGATGGTAGAGAACACGTTGGAACTTTTGATTCTAAAGGTCGGGAAAAGAAAGGTTAAGAGTACAATTAAGTAATTTGCAAACTAAAGACTTTACACATACTATTTGGCTGTGAGGAGAAGTATCTCAAAACAAAATGACTACTTCGAGAAAATGTTGTTAGAACATGCTTGTATGGAAGTTTATTTAGAGGGTATAAAAAATAAGTGATATTGTTTTATTACTTTGTGATTATTGGAGATGTAGCATACTTAAACAAGAAATTGCTAATTAGAGAAAAACATTCAAGATATGTTTTTTTCGAATATTCACATTATGTATTCAAATGTTGTATGTTTTTTTTTAAACACAATCTTTTTGATTGTGTTTTTTTTACCTGCTGTCATTTGATGAGTAGTATTGCACTCACTGTTTAAGTGAAATTCAATATATTCTGAGAACAGCAAAATAAAATAATTAAAATGTTGTACAAATTATTTTGTATTGCGAAATATACATTATAACTGAATTGTTTCTTCTCTTCCACAGATATTATATTTATAAGGTAAGTACGACAAACAAAAAAATCCTCTTTAAGAATCTCTTACTTATCTTTCTCTCTTTCCTCACCCTTCTATCACTTCTGTCACTGTCACTGCCTTTCACTCAATCTAAGTCATATTCTCCCACTGATATTTTCTTCTCTGTTCATCATTGTCATTCTCTTTCTCCTGCTCCTATTTCCTAAGTTTCACTTATTTTCTTTCACTCTCTCCATCTGTCAATCCCTTTCCCGTATTCCCCTTTCTTCAATGTCTTTTGCTAATTTTCATACTTTGAGTCTCTCACTTTTTTCACTCCATTTCTCTCTTCCTCTCTTTCTTTTTATCACTCAGTCTAACCACTTCATTTCCTTCAAGTTACACACTCTACCTCTCTTTGTCTTTCACTTACTCTCTTTCTATCTCTCTCTGTCATCCTCCTCTCTTTTCATTTCTATTTTTGTTCACTCATACTTTCTTTTGTATTATGAAATATATATTATAACTAAATTTTTTCTTTTCTTCCATAGATAGTATATTTTTTTAAAGAAAATATATTATAAAGTTGCCATTATTTATAAGGTAAATTTCACAAACAAAAAATATTTTTTCATCAGTCTCTTACTTTTCTTTCTGTCTTTCACATTCTTTAATATCACTTTTTCTAACCTTCTTTTACTGATCTTACTCACCTTTTCTTGTTTACATTACTGCCCTTCATTCACCTCTACTCTCCAAAAGTACTCTTCCTTCACCATTGTCTGTGTCTTACTTATGTTTCCTTTTTCCTTAATCACTTCCTTGTGTTGCTGTATCGCTCAAACTCTTCTCACTCCCCCCTAACTTTCTTTCTATTACATCTTCCCTCAGTGACCTTCAGTCACTCCACTTTTTTCATTCCTTCACTCCATTGTGTTCACTACCCTTCCCTAATACCCTTTCTCACTATCTTTTGCTTCATCCATCTCTAAATCTCTTTCACAATTTTAGTCACTATAACTCAATTTTTCTTTCACTCACTCCCCACTTCTCATTTTCACTTACCTCCCTTTTATCATCCTCATACCCCTTCCCTCACCATCACTCCACTTCTCTTAACATTCACTCCCCTTACCCTACTCTATTTCCCTCTCTCCGTGCCTTACACTCCTTCCCTGTCTCTGCCCCGCTCCCCTTCTCTCACTCACCCTCCCTCACTCTCTTTCCTGTAGTGCCCTTCCCTTACTTTTTTACTCCTCTTAACTCACTCCCCTTCCCTTAGTCCCTTTCTTTTAGTCACTGTTTGTCTCACCTTTCCTCACTCATCATACGCTCCTTTCCTCACTCACCATACTCTCCTTTCCACACTCATTCCCTCAGTCCCTTCCTCTCCTTCACTCAGTCATTCATTTATACACTACACATTCGCTCCCTCTCTCTCTCTCCCTCACCCTTCCACAGATACTATATAATTTGTCATTATTTATAAGGTAAGTATGACAAAAAAATATATCTTTTCATCACTCTATTATTACTTTTTCTCTTAGTTCCTTTCTTCACTCTCTCTCCTACTCATCTTCCATTTGTTTATGTTTGTCCTCTTCCATCATTCTCTTTACTCCTCTATATTCACCTTTACATTCCTTCTCTCACCATCAATATTCTTCCTTCACCCTGAAGTACCTTATCCAACTCCCTCTTTCCCCTCTCTGTCCCTCACTTCTCTTTCCTATCTTCCTCAATCACTACCCTTGTCTTACTGTATTGATCAGTATCTTCTCACTGTCCCATTACTCATCACCCCTCACTCTCTTTCAGTCTCTGCACTTCTTTCACTCTCTTTTCCACACTTCATCCGTCAGTCCCTTTCCCTTACTCTTCTTTCCTCATTTACTTTTGCTAACTCCCTTTCCTTTAGTCTCTCACTTCTTTCACTTCATTTCTCTCTCTCTCCCTTTGTCTCACTCAGTCTAATCACTTCATTTCCTGTAAGTCACTTGCTCTCCCTCTCTTTCTCTGTCACTTTCTCTCTCTCTTTCTCTCTCCCTCACCCTTCCTTACTTTCCGTTTCTGTTTCCTTGACTTCTACTTTTTTTTCTATTACGAAATATATATTATAACTACATTTTTTCTTTTCTTCCACAGATAGTTTTTTTTTTAAATACACTATAAAGTTGTCATTATTTTCAAAGTAAGTTTGACAAACAAAAAATACTTTTTCATCACTCACTTACTTTTCTTTGTGTCTTTCCCATTCTTTAATCTCTCTTACTAACCTTCCTTTACTCATGTTACTCACATTTTCTCATTGTGATTACTCTCCTTCATTCACTTCTACACTCCTTTTCTCACCAAAAGTACTCTTCGGTCACCATAACTGACCTTGTGTAACTCTCTCTTTCCACTGCTTGTCTCTCACTTCTCTTTCCTATCTTCCTCAATCACTACCTTGTGTTGCTGTATTACTCAATCTGTTCTCACTCCCCCTTACTCTCTTTCTATTACATCATCCCTCACTGACCTTCAATCACTCCACTTCTCTCACTCTTTCTTTTCCTTTTCCACACTCCCCTTCCTTTATTGTCTCCCTAATTCTCCTTTCCTTCATCCGTCTCTAAGTCTCTTCCTCTGTCTCAGTCAGTATAACTGATTTACTCCTTCACACTTCTTCACTCTCTCTTTGTTTGTCTCTCTTACTGTCTTCCTCTTTGTCCACAAGTCTTCCTTTTCTTTTCTCTCTCATTCCATAAATCCTTCTCTCTTACTCACTACTGTTTCCTGTCTCTTAATATGCTTCTTTTTCTCACCCTGATTCAGAAAAGGGGGTGGTGATGAACAGAGTGTCTGAATTAAGCAGACCACTCTTACCCAGTCCAAAGATCAGGGCTTGATCCATCACCATTTTTTAGCTCACTGCCCCATCCCAGCTCAGAACCTGGCTACATGCAAATTAGTCTGTTCCTGTCCCAGTGCATGATGGGAACAGGGCAAACCAAACTACCAAGCCAATTCTTATACTGGGAAGGAAACAAGCTTCCGGGGACCGGTTTCTGGCATTTCAGCCGTCGTCGGCCCGGCTTGCTTGAATCCTGATGGTGCAATGAGCAAGGGACTCACATCTGAGTATACCCTTCCACGCTTATGGTGGACAAAATGATTCAGAAAAGGGGGTGGTGATGAACAGAGTGTCTGAATTAAGCAGACCACTCTTACCCAGTCCAAAGATCAGGGCTTGATCCATCACCGTTTTTTAGCTCACTGCACCATCCCAGCTCAGAACCTGGCTACATGCAAATTAGTCTGTTCCTGTCCCAGTGCATGATGGGAACAGGGCAAACCAAACTACCAAGCCAATTCTCATACTGGGAAGGAAACAAGCTTCCTGGGACCGGTTTCTGGCATTTCAGCTGTCGTCAGCCTGGCTTGCTTGAATCCTGATGGTGCAATGAGCAAGGGACTCACATCTGAGTATACCCTTCCACGCTTATGGTGGACAAAATGATTCAGAAAAGGGGGTGGTGATGAACAGAGTGTCTGAATTAAGCAGACCACTCTTACCCAGTCCAAAGATCAGGGCTTGATCCATCACCGTTTTTTAGCTCACTGCACCATCCCAGCCCAGAACCTGCATACATGCAAATTAGTCTGTTCCTGTCCCAGTGCATGATGAGAACAGGGCAAACCAAACTACCAAGCCAATTCTTATACTGGGAAGGAAACAAGCTTCCGGGGACCGGTTTCTGGCATTTCAGCCATCGTCGGCCCAGCGTGCTTGAATCCTGATGGTGCAATGAGCAAGGGACTCACATCTGAGTATACCCTTCCACGCTTATAGTGGACAAAATGATTCAGAAAAGGGGGTGGTGATGAACATAGTGTCTGAATTAAGCAGACCACTCTTACCCAGTCCAAAGATCAGGGCTTGATCCATCACCGTTTTTTAGCTCACTGCACCATCCCAGCTCAGAACCTGGCTACATGCAATTAGTCTGTTCCTGTCCCAGTGCATGATGGGAACAGGGCAAACAAAACTACCAAGTCAATTCTTATACTGGGAAGGAAACAAGCTTCTGGGGACCGGTTTCTGGCATTTCAGCCGTCGTCGGCCCGGCTTGCTTGAATCCTGATGGTGCAATGAGCAAGGGACTCACACTCACATCTGAGTATACCCTTCCACGCTTATGGTGGACAAAATGATTCAGAAAAGGGGGTGGTGATGAACAGAGTGTCTGAATTAAGCAGACCACTCTTACCCAGTCCAAAGATCAGGGCTTGATCCATCACCGTTTTTTAGCTCACTGCACCATCCCAGCTCAGAACGTGGCTACATGCAAATTAGTCTGTTCCTGTCCCAGTGCATGATGGGAACAGGGCAAACCAAACTACCAAGCCATTTCTTTTACTGGGAAGGAAACAAGCTTCCGGGGACCGGTTTTTGGCATTTCAGCCATCGTCGGCCTGGCTTGCTTGAATCCTGATGGTGCAATGAGCAAGGGACTCTCATCTGAGTATACCCTTTCACGCTTATGGTGGACAACATGATTCAGAAAAGGGGGTGGTGATGAACAGAGTGTCTGAATTAAGCAGACCACTCTTACCCAGTCCAAAGATCAGGGCTTGATCCATCACCATTTTTTAGCTCACTGCACCATCCCAGCTCAGAACCTGGCTACATGCAAATTAGTCTGTTCCTGTCCCAGTGCATGATGGGAACAGGGCAAACCAAACTACCAAGCCAATTCTTATACTGGGAAGGAAACAAGCTTCCGGCGACCGGCTTCTGGCATTTCAGCCATCGTCGGCCCGGCTTGTTTGAATCCTGATGGTGCAATGAGCCAGGGACTCACATCTGAGTATACCCTTCCACGCTTATGGTGGACACAATGATTCAGAAAAGGGGGTGGTGATGAACAGAGTGTCTGAATTAGGCAGACCACTCTTACCCAGTCCAAAGATCAGGGCTTGATCCATCACCGTTTTTTAGCTCACTGCACCATCCCAGCTCAGAACCTGGCTACATGCATATTAGTCGGTTCCTGTCCCAGTGCATGATGGGCACAGGGCAAACCAAACTACCAAGCCAATTCTTATACTGGGAAGGAAACAAGCTTCCGGGGACCGGTTTCTGGCATTTCAGCCGTCGTCGTCCCGGCTTGCTTGAATCCTGATGGTGCAATGAGCAAGGGACTCACATCTGAGTATACCCTTCCACGCTTATGGTGGACAAAATGATTCAGAAAAGGGGGTGGTGATCAACAGAGTGTCTGAATTAAGCAGACCACTCTTACCCAGTGCAAAGATCAGGGCTTGATCCATCACCGTTTTTTAGCTCACTGCACCATCCCAGCTCAGAACCTTGCTATATGCAAATTAGTCTGTTCCTGTCCCAGTGCATGATGGGAACAGGGCAAACCAAACTACCAAGCCAATTCTTATACTGGGAAGGAAACAAGCTTCCGGGGACCGGTTTCTGGCATCTCAGCCATCGTCGGCCCGGCTTGCTTGAATCCTGATGGTGCACTGAGCAAGGGACTCACATCTGAGTATACCCTTCCACGCTTATGGTGGACAAAATGATTCAGAAAAGGGGGTGGTGATGAACAGAGTGTCTGAATTAAGCAGACCACTCTTACCCAGTCCAAAGATCAGGGCTTGATCCATCACCGTTTTTTAGCTCACTGCACCATCCCAGCTCAGAACGTGGCTACATGCAAATTAGTCTGTTCCTGTCCCAGTGCATGATGGGAACAGGGCAAACCAAACTACCAAGCCATTTCTTTTACTGGGAAGGAAACAAGCTTCCGGGGACCGGTTTTTGGCATTTCAGCCATCGTCGGCCTGGCTTGCTTGAATCCTGATGGTGCAATGAGCAAGGGACTCTCATCTGAGTATACCCTTTCACGCTTATGGTGGACAACATGATTCAGAAAAGGGGGTGGTGATGAACAGAGTGTCTGAATTAAGCAGACCACTCTTACCCAGTCCAAAGATCAGGGCTTGATCCATCACCATTTTTTAGCTCACTGCACCATCCCAGCTCAGAACCTGGCTACATGCAAATTAGTCTGTTCCTGTCCCAGTGCATGATGGGAACAGGGCAAACCAAACTACCAAGCCAATTCTTATACTGGGAAGGAAACAAGCTTCCGGCGACCGGCTTCTGGCATTTCAGCCATCGTCGGCCCGGCTTGTTTGAATCCTGATGGTGCAATGAGCCAGGGACTCACATCTGAGTATACCCTTCCACGCTTATGGTGGACACAATGATTCAGAAAAGGGGGTGGTGATGAACAGAGTGTCTGAATTAGGCAGACCACTCTTACCCAGTCCAAAGATCAGGGCTTGATCCATCACCGTTTTTTAGCTCACTGCACCATCCCAGCTCAGAACCTGGCTACATGCATATTAGTCGGTTCCTGTCCCAGTGCATGATGGGCACAGGGCAAACCAAACTACCAAGCCAATTCTTATACTGGGAAGGAAACAAGCTTCCGGGGACCGGTTTCTGGCATTTCAGCCGTCGTCGTCCCGGCTTGCTTGAATCCTGATGGTGCAATGAGCAAGGGACTCACATCTGAGTATACCCTTCCACGCTTATGGTGGACAAAATGATTCAGAAAAGGGGGTGGTGATCAACAGAGTGTCTGAATTAAGCAGACCACTCTTACCCAGTGCAAAGATCAGGGCTTGATCCATCACCGTTTTTTAGCTCACTGCACCATCCCAGCTCAGAACCTTGCTATATGCAAATTAGTCTGTTCCTGTCCCAGTGCATGATGGGAACAGGGCAAACCAAACTACCAAGCCAATTCTTATACTGGGAAGGAAACAAGCTTCCGGGGACCGGTTTCTGGCATCTCAGCCATCGTCGGCCCGGCTTGCTTGAATCCTGATGGTGCACTGAGCAAGGGACTCACATCTGAGTATACCCTTCCACGCTTATGGTGGACAAAATGATTCAGAAAAGGAGGTGGTGATGAACAGAGTGTCTGAATTAAGCAGACCACTCTTACCCAGTCCAAAGATCAGGGCTTGATCCATCACCGTTTTTAGCTCACTGCACCATCCCAGCTCAGAACCTGGCTACATGCAATTAGTCTGTTCCTGTCCCAGTGCATGATGGGAACAGGGCAAACCAAACTACCAAGCCAATTCTTATACTTGGAAGGAAACAAGCTTCCGGGGACCGGTTTCTGGCATTTCAGCCGTCGTCGGCCCGGCTTGCTTGAATCCTGATGGTGCAATGAGCAAGGGACTCACATCTGAGTATACCCTTCCACGCTTATGGTGGACAAAATGATTCAGAAAAGGGGGTGGTGATGAACAGAGTGTCTGAATTAAGCAGACCACTCTTACCCAGTCCAAAGATCAGGGCTTGATCCATCACCGTTTTTTAGCTCACTGCACCATCCCAGCCCAGAACCTGCATACATGCAAATTAGTCTGTTCCTGTCCCAGTGCATGATGAGAACAGGGCAAACCAAACTACCAAGCCAATTCTTATACTGGGAAGGAAACAAGCTTCCGGGGACCGGTTTCTGGCATTTCAGCCATCGTCGGCCCAGCGTGCTTGAATCCTGATGGTGCAATGAGCAAGGGACTCACATCTGAGTATACCCTTCCACGCTTATGGTGGACAAAATGATTCAGAAAAGGGGGTGGTGATGAACAGAGTGTCTGAATTAAGCAGACCACTCTTACCCAGTCCAAAGATCAGGGCTTGATCCATCACCGTTTTTTAGCTCACTGCACCATCCCAGCTCAGAACCTGGCTACATGCAAATTAGTCTGTTGCTGTCCCAGTGCATGATGGGAACAGGGCAAACCAAACTACCAAGCCAATTCTTATACTGGGAAGGAAACAAGCTTCTGGGGACCGGTTTCTGGCATTTCAGCCGTCGTCGGCCCGGCTTGCTTGAATCCTGATGGTGCAATGAGCAAGGGACTCACATCTGAGTATACCCTTCCACGCTTCCACCCTGTCACTGCCCTTCACTAACTCTCACTCATTTTCTCCTACTTCATATTCTTATCTCTGTGCATCACTCCTATTCTCTTTCACCTGCTTCAATTCTCTCACTCCCCCTTACTCTCTTTCCCTCACTCCATCTGTCATTCCTCTCCCCTTACTTCATTTTCCTCATTCATATTTGTAACTCCCATTTGTTTAGTCCCCCACTCCCCTTCACTCCATTTAACTCTCCCTCTCTTCGTCTGTGTCACTCAGTCTAACTGCCTCACTCCCTCTCACTCACTTGCTCTCCTTCTCCTCCTCCCTTATTCTCCTTCCCTCGCCCTCATACCCTTTCTTTAACTGTCACTGTCCTTTATTCACCGCCACTCCCGTTCCCCTACTACCTTGCTTCCTGTCTCTATGTCACCCCTGTTGTCTTTTCTGCTCTCTTTTCCTCACTCTCCCTCACTCTCCTTCACTCATTTAAATTCTCAGTCATATTCCCTCACTACGCTTTCCAAAGTCCCCCCATTCTCTCACTCATTTTCTGTCTCCCTCACTCTCCACTTCTCACTTTCACTTATCTCCCTTTTATCATCTTCATACCCTTTCCCTCACCATCACTCCACTTTTCATACCTTCACTCCCCTTACCCTACTCTATTTCCCTCTCTCCGTCCCTTACACTCCTTCCCTGTCTCAGCCCCGCTCTCCTTCTTTCACTCCTCCTCCCTTACTCTCTTTTTCTCAGTGCCCTTCCCTTACTTTTTTAACTCCCCTTAACTGACTCCCCTACCCTTAGTCCCTTTCTTTTAGTCACTCTTTGACTCACCTTTCCTTACTCACCATACTCTCCATTCTTCACTGATTCCCTCAGTCTCTTCCTCCCTTACACTCAGTCATTTCAGTCATTCATTTATTCACTATACATTCATTCAAACAAATAATGACACATTGTGTTAGAAATACAGCTCTTTTTGGAGAAGTTAGTTAGCTCTGAAAATAACTTTTTTTTTGTTTTGTTGTTTTATATATTTTTTTCTTTTTTGAAAGTTTTATATTTTTTTGTTTTTTTCCAAACGGGAACAGGAATCTTCAACTGCAAAACTGTTCAACAGGAACAAAATAAATCTAAACTTTAAAAAAAAATCATCTTCTCGGGGAGCATTGGTGGTCATTAATTCTCCGCTCGATCAGAGTGAGGCTCTGCTCCCCAAACACAATAATGTAAAAGCACTTGTTGCATCTCATGTGCACTTTTGTTAAGAATGGTCTTAAGTCCATTTTTGCTGTGGATGGGGATGCAGGTGGTTGTGCTGATGATGTGCTGGCCACAGCTGGTGGCATTTGTTTGGCCAGGGCTCTTGTTGATGCCTGTGCAAATTGCACAGGGTGCACTTGTCTAACATGCCTTATCATCGTGTGTATTAAGAAAGAGTATTTTTTTAAGGGTTTCCCCTTGAGAGAACATTGCCACATATAGTACATGTGGCTTTCGGTGCATTCACTTTTTTGAGCCCTTCTGGAATAGTAAAAAATTTCCAAATGAATGATTCCTTCCCTTTTCTCGGAGGTAGGCGATATTCTTCCTCAGAATCAGAAGATGAACGCTGTCTTTCCGCCATTTCTGAAAATTCTCAGGAAATCTGGAAAAGCTCCTTCTCCCACTAGAGAGAAACAGATAGTATGGGAAGTGGGTGGGGTTTTTGAAGATTCTAGGACAGAAAGTACTATGAACCAATGAAAAGTGTTGTTTTCGAGTCACATGACTTGACGTGCACGCTCAGGTGCGCGCACGCGGTGCGCGCACCCGGCGCGCACGTCGTTTCAAAATGGCGTTTTGCCCAATTTTCATAAAAGTTACAAAACGTGAAAAGGAGGCAAGCTAGAGACCCCCTGACCTCCTAGACCTTCTCAGGAGGTCCCAAAAGAACCCCGATGTGCAAAAAAAACCCTTTTTTTGGGGACGGGGAAATCGCGAGGTTCGCGCACCCGGGCGTGCACGCCGCTTCAAAATGGCGTTTAGCCCGATTTTCATAAAAGTTACAAAACGTGAAAAGGAGGCAAGCTAGAGACCCCCTGACCCCCTAGACCTTCTTAGGGGGTCTCAGAAGAACCCCGACAGGCAAAAAAAACCTTTATTAAAAATAAAAAAAATCCCAAGATGCGCGCACCCGGGCGCGCACGCCTAAAAAACTATTTTTATTATTATTATTATTATTATTTCATTATTATCTACGAAAACACCTGAATATATTTAATTTTTTATAATCATATTTTATATAAATAATCTGCACCATACTTTCGTAAAAGGATTGTTGGACATCAAAGTGCCAACGACCATTGTAAATCAAGAGAGATGAAACCATGCACTTTTTATACATTATATGTCATTTTCACACACATAATAGTTAGGAATTAAAATTTAAAAATATAGTAAATTTACAGAAAAAAACCTTAGGTATCGCGCACGTCATAGTTAGAAATTAGAATTAATAAACCTTGCAAATTCACTGAATAAAAAATAGGTTTAAAACACGTTATAGTTAGAAATTAGCATTAAAAAAACCTTTGAAATTCACTGTAAATTAGCATTTACAAAACCTTTGAAATTCACTGAAAAAACCATAGGTTTGACACACATTATAGTTAGAAATTAGCATTCAAAAAACCTTTGAAATTCACTGAAAAAACATAGGTTTGACATATGTTATAGTTAGGAATTTGCATTTAAAAAACCAGCAAAACTGCAAAACTGTTCAACAGGAACAAAATAAATCCAAACTTTTAAAAAAATCATCTTCTCTGGGAGCATTGGTGTTCATTAATTCTCTGCTCGATCAGAGTGAGGCTCTGCTCCCCATACACAATACTTTCAAAGCACTTGTTGCATCTCATGTGCACTTTTGTTAAGAATGGTCTTAAGTCCATTTCTGCTGTGGATGGAGATGCAGGTGGTTGTGCTGATGATGTGCTGGCCACTGCTGGTGGCATTTGTCTGGCCAGGGCTCTTGTTGATGCCGGTGCAAATTGCACAGGGTGCACTTGTCTAACATGCCTTATCATCGTGTGTTTTGAGAAGGAGTATTTTTTTGAAGGGTTTCCCCTTGAGAGAACATTACCACACATAGTACATGTGACTTTCGGTGCATTCACTTTTTTGAGCCCTTCTGGTATAGTAAAAAATTTCCAAATGAATGATTCCTTCCCTTTTCTCGGAGGTAGGCGATATTCTTCCTCAGAATCAGAAGATGAACGCTGTCTTTCTGCCATTTCTGAAAATTCTCAGGAAAGCTGGAAAAGCTCCTTCTCCCACTAGAGTGAAACAGATAGTAAGGGAAGTGGGTGGGGTTTTTGAAGTTTCTAGGACAGAAACTACTATGAACCAATGAAATGTGTTGTTTTTGATTCACATGACTTGACGTGCGCGCTCAGGTGTGCGCATGTGGTGCGCGCACCCGGGCGCGCACGTTGCTTCAAAATGGCGTTTTGCCTGATTTTCATAAAAGTTACAAAACGTGAAAAGGAGGCAAGCTAGAGACACCCTGACCCCCTAGACCTTCTCAGGGGGTCCAGAAGAACCCCGATGGGCAAAAAAAAAACTTTTTTGGGTGGGGGAAAAATCCCGAGGTGAGTGCACCTGGGCGCGCACGCCTAAACATTTTTTTTTATTATTATTATTATTATTAGTTCATTATTATCTACGAAAACACCAGAATATATTTAATTGTTTATAATCCAATTTTATATAATGTGCACCATACTTTTGTAAAAGGATTGTTGAACATCAAAGTGCCAACGACCATCGTATATCTAGAGAGATGAAACCATGCACTTTCTATATATTATATATCATTTTCACACACATAATAGTTAGGAATTAGCATTTAAAAAATTTGCAAATTTACAGAAAAAAACCTTAGGTATCGCACACGTCATAATTAGAAATTAAAATTAAAAAACCTTGCAAATTCACTGAATAAAAAATAGATTTAAAACAAGTTATAGTTAGAAATTAGCATTTACAAAACCTTTGAAATTCACTGAAAAAACCATAGGTTTGACACACGTTATAGTTAGAAATTAGCATTCAAAAAACCTTTGAAATTCACTGAAAAAAACATAGTTTTGACATATGTTATAGTTAGGAATTTGCATTTAAAAAACCTTAGAAATTCACTGAAAAAACCATAGGTTTTAGACCAGTTATAGTTAGCTGTACATTTTAGTCATACAAAACCATTGAAATTCCCCCGTTATAGTTAGTTGTACTCACTATAACTCGCACGCCCGCAATCCACTGCTGATGATGTCACATATTACACCATTCATGACATGGTCAGTGACATCACTGATGACATCTCAAATTACATCACTGATGACATCATCCATGTGACAATCAAATAAACCTCATCATACACTAGTATAATCTTTCATCACTCAATGTAAAATAGTAAGTGCCATATTTGAAACCATTGACACAGCAATAGAAATTTCAAAACACCCACTCAGTTATTCATAGAGCTATACACACATCTAATCACTTACCTATAGATTCAGTGTTATATGCAGTGAATAATCAACAGAACACTATCAAATATACTTATACGTCTATTTCAACATTACACACCAACACACATTGTATTCACTTATAAAGACATCCTTCTGACTTATGCAAACAATTGATTATATTTACATTTAGTCATCTACACACTTATTCAAACACCACTTTATCTATTTATATAGATAGTAACTCACACTTAGTGTGTTATAACATCACTATTACAAGTATACAGTTATCCATATGCTGACTCATACAATCACTAAGTCTTATGCACACCTAATTAGATATAACTGTCACATACACTGCCTTTTGTTTTTAAGTTTACTGAAAATGTACCATTGAGAGAAATATTTCATCACCACCACACCCATAAACATATACACTCACAGAAAAAACTGTTATAACATTTAGTCTTAACCTCATATACCTACTGAATGAAATATTCACACATTTTTGGGCAATCACAAACCCCCACCAGACCACATAGACATTCATTTACCCATACAAATACTCAGTTAATAAACCAATAACAAATATAATCTTTAACAAACTAATTAAGACAAAGCAATTCAAACTTTCACACAGTTTAGTAACTACGCATTATATATAGTGAGACTCTACAAATTAGTCAAGGAAACAATCAATGACACTGTTACTAAATCCACCATCCACACATTTATATTTATATACCCACTCATTCTTCAATGCAAAGTAGTGTATGTATTATACATATTTAAATATCAAAGCAAACCACATTTACTGGATGATGTCATCAGTGATGTCATCAGTGATGTCACTGACCATGTCATGAATGATGTAATATGTGACATCATCAGCAGTGGATTGCGGGCGCATGAGTTATAGTGAGTACAACTAACTATAACGGAGGAATTTCAATGATTTTGTATGACTAAAATGTACAGCTAACTATAACTGGTGTAAAACCTATGTTTTATTTAGTGAATATATATATACATATATATATATATATTTAGATTGTGATGTATCCTAAATTCCAGTCAATCGACTAATATTATTCACTATACTAAGATGTATTTATTTCACTTTCTAGTGCTGAAAAAGACTATGGATAACAATATGCAATCAGGTCAAGAGGCAAGATCATTAACCATAACGTAGAGGGTGGCAGGATGCACTGTAGCATCTAATCTTTCACTATCCATTGGTAGGGGTATTTGTGATACAACATATATATAAATATTGGAATTGGAACTGTGACTGTTAAAGGATCAAAACAATACAAAATATTGCACAACATGCGGTTTTTGCACATTTGATTGCGTAATTTGCACAATAGATAAGCGTATTTGCACAATTTTGGTATAATACCAAAAAACAGCACTTGCACTTTATTATTGACAGTATCCAATTTGATTTACGATATGTGTTACCCAACAGTGGGGAAAAAAATGTAAAAATTAAATTATGTATTTAACAAGTATTTTTTATGATGAAATGATATGATGTCTTTGCTTAGATAAGGTATTTAACCAGTATCTTTAAACTGTTACCCTCTACCAAAATAGCGGAGCAAAATGTGTTTATTTAAAACATTACCTTGAGTATGTTTTTCATGTCTATACTTCAGAGCTTCACAGGTGTAACCAATCACCCATCACTGGCACTTTAAAAGGTGAACACCGACAAACAAACATTGTCATGTGAACAAGGCTCGTGGGAGCCGAAACGTCATAGACTGTTTTTTTGCACTAAATAAATAAGAAGAAACCTTACTGGTCCGTGTCCGAGTGGTGCTTTGCCTGACGGATTGTTATCTCCAAGACAGGCGGGACGGTGGAATGCATGATATATATATATATATATTACCTACTGGCGGTCGCCAGTAGGTATATATAGTTAGGATTTTTTCCCTATGGGATTTCTGAAAATTCTATGCCTAATAACTTTGGCGTTTGTGGACGGAATTGGCTGAAATTTTCAGGAAAATGGCACATTTTGTTTCTGAGCAGCCCTTGAAAATTTGGGGGGGTTTTGTGGAGGGGGGGCCGAGAAAAAAGGGGGGTCCCAAAACGCGTTTTTTCCATGTTAATTTCCATAGGGCGGTTGGACTCACTTTTAGCCCGAACGGCTGAATGGATTTGCACGAAACTTGGCAAAATTGTAGGGACTGTTAGCCCGATGTGCCTTTGCTAGGTCTCAATATATGTGCTTCAGTGGATTTTGAGAAATTAACGTTTAAATCAAGATATATATCTGTAACAGCGCTCCGGGCAGCGATCCGGTTAGCGAACCTTTCGCGTATCGGAACTTTGCGATGCGAAGCTGATTGGCCCTCCGGTGTCTGTCAACATTCTAAACAGTCCGGAGCGGCCGCCATCTTGTCTCTCGGTAGGATCGAGAGACAAGAGGAGGCCAAAACAAAGGGGGAAATTACCATAAGGGGGCATAGTAGATCCTCGTTGACCCCCTAGGTTTTATGTGGAGGTTTTAAAAGGGCCTAGGAGGGTCCAAAAAAAAAAATTTTTTTTTGCGTGGTAAGCGCCAAGTTCGCGAACCGGATAGCTTTCTGGGCAGCGAACTTTATGGATAAAAGAATGAAAGACTTTTCTAATACTGTATGTTAATTGTTTGTTGTTTTTCTTGTTTTTTTTTGTTTTCTTTTTTTTTAAAGTGTTTTTTTTATTTTGATTCTTTTTCATAATTTATTAAACTTTCTAACATTTCAGTGTCTGAAATGTCATTATTTTCTTGAAATATTGTTTGCAATCTGTGAGGTTGCAAAATGTCCTCATTTGCAAGGAGGAGATCTACTGCTTGGACACATTGCAGCAGTTCATTATCCAAGCTTTCATCCATAAATTCCATGTCAATTGGTTCTATTAATTCCTGGCTGCTCTCTTCCAGGTCCATCTCAAATGAAACTTGCTGCTCGCCTTCCATTTTGCCTGAAATTTGGATTAAAAAAATATATATTAGTAGAGATAGGGCACTGTTGGGATTAATTTTAGATAGGCAGTTTTTATCAGTGAATTTATCTTTTGGCAGTGTATAGTATGAGAGTGGAAATAGGACTATAAAAAAGTGTATGTGATTTAACCAAGACAAGCCTTACTCCATTGATAACTATAACAGAGAAGTCTATCTAAATACATTACTACTACAGAGGGATAGTGTATATCTAGCAGAAAAAGTCTACTATATTAAGTCATAGTGCACAATATATTAAATTATAACTTACCTTCACAAAGAAGTTGAAGTTTTTTGAAGCTATTGAAATTGGAGGTACAACAAGAAGTAGTAGTCAAAATGGCTGTGTTTCCTTCTCTCCCTTTATATATATACAGGTATATAACCAATTAAATGTCAGGTAATAAAAGTAGAAAATGAAAGTAACATTTTCATTGGTTGTCAATTCCAACAATTCAGATGTGTTTTGTGAAGTAATTTACCTCACGGTACTTGGAGAGGTCTACAGGCTAAATGGCTAAATGGAATTTCAATGAAATTTGTGAGAATGGAAGGGAATGTTATGTAGTATGAGCTAATCTATATTTGGTGAGAGTGTCTCTAGTCGTTTTTCTGTAAATTACTTTCCCGCCTTTTTTTAGGACCGCTTTCCGGGAAGCTGCCCGGTTAGCGAACCTTAAGCGTCACGGGAGTCCACCATTTTGTGTTTCGTTCGCATTAAGATACAAGATGGAGGGCAAATAATGTTTAGAATGGGTAGAAGGGGTCATGGTAGACTTATCTTGACCCCCTAGGTTTTCTAAGCGTGGCTGAGGAGGCTTATATGTGCGGAAAAAAAAACTTTTTTAAAAAAAATTCCGCGAGGTTAGCTTTCGGTTAGCGAACCGGGTAGCGCTCCGGGGAGCGAATTTTGTGGAAAATTAGTGAAAAAAGTTAGAGAAAAATAATAATTGTGAGTGATCAGATGTAGGGTAGCTCTGAGAAGAGCTTTTGGGTTTATGGTACATTTAGGTACTTATAAGTAGGTACCAATGCACAGTCTTAAATTCAGAATGAAAATTCTGTTGCCCTCATCTGAGAAGTGAACTCCATCTCCTCTGTAGATATCTTGCATGTAGTAACGCAAGTTATTGTTGTAAAGAGAGCCCATTCCATGGTCTCTCATGTAAGCTGAAACAGATTTGTTTACATGCTTCCTCGCTTTCTCAATTTGTGGACAAAATTGGTTGGACCACCTCCATTTCTGTCTTTGGCATATATTGGAATATACCAAGGCAGTTTGAGGAAAAAGTGCCATTAATTGCTCCAAGGTGTCCTTTAAAAGCATTTCCAGACCTACCCCTGTCAAAGTGCCCAAATCATTACCTCCACAGTGCACTATTAACAGGTCAGGTTTTGGCAAATGCATAAAGGTTTTCACCAATGGTATCAATTGGTGACATTTTAATCCTCTTTGGCCCAACCAGTTAATTTCCACATCTTGTAAATTGAGGTTGTGTAAATTTCTGCTCTCAGCATACCTTTGAGCCCAGTGGATGTAACTATGTCCAACAATCCAGACGTTAAACATGGTGGAAGAAGGTTGTTCTGCAGTCAGATGAAGTGTGGTAATGAAAGGGTAGTTGAAACAGTAGGAGTTTCTAAAGAAAAAAAACTGTGGATTTACAATGCTAATGATTCATTAGCAGTGATTGGTGCATTTCCATTTCTGAAAACAGAAAGTTAGGGTGCATGGATGTGTTCTTTGAAAGATGTAATTTGAATGGTCAAGGAAGAAACAATTAATGAAAGATTGCACTGGATACGCAGGTGCACTGAGAGTTCAGAGTTCAATTGAAACATTGTTGTGTGAATTTGCAAACATCAGAGGTCTTCCAGGAGGTGGTTGCTATGGAAACAAGGCAGACAGGGCAGAGGGGGGAAGGGTTTTGATTTGAAAAAAGTGAGGGAAGAGGTATGATTGGCTAATATGAGAGATATGTGAAAAGAATATCTGTATTTCTGTGCTTTCAATAGCTGCAGCCTTTGGAGTGCATCCTTTTTCTTCTGCTGAAGACAATTTGGTGTATTTCTGAGACTGTTTTCAAAACTCAAAAAATATTTGCTAAGGTGAGAAAAGATTTATTTAATTTAGATAGAGAATAGTATGATTTAAGGAGAAAATGATGAAGAAAGCTGTGTTTTTAAAATGTGGTTTTGTCTCTAGTTATATACTAATAGAATTAGTTTCATAGAGAAATTATAATTGCATATTTGGTGTAACATTCTGGCATGCTGTAACACAAGATATTGTAATACATGGAGGCCATTTCATGGTCTGTTATGTAAGCTGAAACAGATATGTTGCTTTTAAAAACGATTTCAGAAATCAATTACATTTCTGGATATTTACTGCTAGAGCTTCATAGGTTGTTTTGGGCCATATTTATAAGGTATTTGAGTGTCTAAGATGTTATGTTCGCCTTTTAAAATGTAAAGTGTTCCTCATGGGGCAAGTGTCTTGTAAATACGCTCCCACTTGTGCTTGGCAAATTTAGATTTTGATTATGGGAGTTACCTAGCCATGTTAATAGTGTCCCAAAAATGGTGCTAGGGCATTCCAGAAAACACTTTCATGTGTCTCAAGGACATTTTTAGTTATTTCTTCATGAATGCAGATATACAATTGATTTATATGCTGTGTTTAAAAACGAATTTTGAAATGAATTAAATTTCAGGATATGTACTGTTAGAGCTTCATAGGTTGTTTGGGGTCCTATTTAGAAGGCATTTTAGTGTCTTTGATGTTATTTTTCCCTTTTTAAATGGAAAGCGTTCCTCATGGGGCCCTGAGCAGTTCTTAGCCATGTTATTTCATAGGAAGTGGATAACATGGCTAAGAGCATTTGCTGGAAAATGCATGAATATCGCTGATTTTTCTGCTATATTCATGGATTGTGGCCGTTTTTTTTCACATTGCTTCATAGGTTGTTTGGGTTCATATTTAGAAGGCATTTTAGTGTCTTTGATGTTATTTTTCCCTTTTTAAATGGAAAGCGTTCCTCATGGGGCCCTGAGCAGTTCTTAGCCATGTTATTTAATAGGAAGTGGATAACATGGCTAAGAGCATTTGCTGGAAAATGCATGAATATCGCTGACTTTTCTGCGATGTTATTTTTCCCTTTTTAAATGGAAAGTGTTCCTCATGGGGCAAGTGTCTTGTAAATACGCTCCCACTTGTGCTTGGCAAATTTAGATTTTGATTATGGGAGTTACCTAGCCATGTTAATAGTGTCCCAAAAATGGTGCTAGGGCATTCCAGAAAACACTTTCATGTGTCTCAAGGACATTTTTAGTTATTTCTTCATGAATGCAGATATACAATTGATTTATATGCTGTGTTTAAAAAAGAATTTTGAAATGAATTAAATTTCAGGATATGTACTGTTAGAGCTTCATAGGTTGTTTGGGGTCATATTTAGAAGGCATTTTAGTGTCTTTGATGTTATTTTTCCCTTTTTAAATGGAAAGCGTTCCTCATGGGGCCCTGAGCAGTTCTTAGCCATGTTATTTCATAGGAAGTGGATAACATGGCTAAGAGCATTTGCTGGAAAATGCATGAATATCGCTGATTTTTCTGCTATATTCATGGATTGTGGCCGTTTTTTTTCACATTGCTTCATAGGTTGTTTGGGTTCATATTTAGAAGGCATTTTAGTGTCTTTGATGTTATTTTTCCCTTTTTAAATGGAAAGCGTTCCTCATGGGGCCCTGAGCAGTTCTTAGCCATGTTATTTAATAGGAAGTGGATAACATGGCTAAGAGCATTTGCTGGAAAATGCATGAATATCGCTGACTTTTCTGCGATGTTATTTTTCCCTTTTTAAATGGAAAGTGTTCCTCATGGGGCAAGTGTCTTGTAAATACGCTCCCACTTGTGCTTGGCAAATTTAGATTTTGATTATGGGAGTTACGTAGCCATGTTAATAGTGTCCCAAAAATGGTGCTAGGGCATTCCAGAAAACACAATCATGTGTCTCAAGGACATTTTTAGTCATTTCTTCATGAATGCAGGTATACAATTGATTTATATGCTGTGTTTAAAAACGAATTTTGAAATCAATTAAATTTCAGGATATGTACTGTTAGAGCTTCATAGGTTGTTTGGGGTCATATTTAGAAGGCATTTTAGTGTCTTTGATGTTATTTTTCCCTTTTTAAATGGAAAGCGTTCCTCATGGTGCCCTGAGCAGTTCTTAGCCATGTTATTTAATAGGAAGTGGATAACATGGCTAAGAGCATTTGCTGGAAAATGCATGAATATCGCTGATTTTTCTGCGATATTCATGCATTGCAGGCCTTTTTTTATCACATTTGCAAGCACTTCTTAGCCATGTCATCCAATGGGAGGTGGATAACATGGCTAAGAGCATTTGCTACAAAGGTTGTTTGGGGTTATATACCATTTTTGGGAAATTATTAACATGCCTATCTAACTCCCATAATCAAAATCTAAATTTGCCAACCGCAGGTGGGAGCGTATTTACAATAAATTTGCACCATGAAGAATGTAAAATAGCATACTAGATACTCAAATAACTTATAAATATGACCCAAAACATCTTATGAAGCACTAGTAGTGCATATTTCCAGAAATGTATTGGTTTTCATTTAATGATTTACTTCATTGGTAGGCCTTCACATGTTTTTTTACCTTGGTTTTTTTTCAGTGAAAATCTTATCTGCAACCATGTGTTGGCCTCACCTCAAATAAACAAAACAGGTGATGGACTGAATGTGGATCAATGACACACATTCACCCCAGTCAAAAGATCTGGGCCTAAACAAACCTTTAGATAGGCTACATCTTATCGTCATCCTGAATTAATGATTTAAAATATTAGGGAGTGATTTATGAGTGTTGTATGCCTGTTTTGTACCATTGAGTGTCATTTTTGTGATGCAGTGCTGGTGGAAAATATTTGCTATGTTAAATAATTAGTACGGCATTAAGTTTTAGATGACTGTTATTTATTTACTGTTTGGTAATAGTGGTTAATAACATTTTATATTATATTTTTTCACAGATTCAACTGCAGATTCTTTCATAGTTTGGAAAATGCCTTCCAGAAGTCGAATACGAAAGGCTAGAAAACGTCAAAGACAGCAGGATGATGTTTTATTGCAGCAGTCCTCTTCCCCAAATACTTATCAAAACACCAAGAAAGGTCCGGGTAAGAGCACGAAATCATTCTTAAGAAATATATGTAGTAAAAAAAATTTTGCTCAAAAAAATGTGTCTGTTTACAAAAAGAAAAGTAATTTAAATGGAAAGGAGAGACCCATCACAAATGTTACTGGTAGAGGAAGAGATAACTCTGTGCATGATAGTAGAAGGAAACAACAGTTTAGGGACATTCGACAACGAATGTTCCGTAATAGGATATTAGTTAATTTATTGAAAAATATTAAAAAGAAAGGCCAACAGAAAGCGGCATTTTATAGGAAGAAGAAAAATGTAGAGAAAATTATTGATCATGCTTTTGAAATCAAGCGAAAGTTGTTTATTTTGGTAATCAATAGAATTAGGAAACTAAGCAAGGTAATTTCTGATTTCAAAACAAAAAGTAGATGGAAGAGAGTAGTAAATCGTACTAACTTTTGTGAAGTTTTTTCTGGAGAATGGATGCATAGTTCAAGTTCTGAGGCATTTTTTAATGAGGAGACTTATTTTCAGGATAATGATTTGGTGCATGCAGTTGACATCAGTGGTCGAGCTTATGAAGTGAAGGATGGTTGTCCAGTTGAAAAAGAACAACTTGTGACAACAGAGACAGAAGAGGCGCTAAGTGATGAGGTTTTAGGAAGACGTCCTAAGGGTCCTGTGTACATTTGGAAGTGTAGTTCTATTTGCAGTGTGCGACAGGTTTCCATCAATTTGCTTTGTGATTTTATACGGACATTTAATAAGAAAAGTTTGAAGCAGAAAATGAAGTTGTTGCAAGATTTAGATCCTTGCAGAGTGAGACAAATGACAGGTTTGCGTGGTCATTCACTGGCTTGTCTTTCCAGGAGAGTATGCCAGAGTGTTTTTCATCATTTCAGGATGCTAGCAGTGCATCATAATAAAGTGAGAAAATTAGTGAGAATGTTGTATTATGCTAAGAGTCCAGCAATTATGCTTAAACAGTTATGTGCTGCTCTTTTGCATGGTTCTGAAATAGATGTGAAGAATATTTGTGAAGAAATTGAGTTTTGTTACTTTGGTAGTAAAGATGAGAATGTTCAAATTGACCCTGAAGTAGAGGGTAATGTGGAAGATAATGTACAGGTTTCCAGTACAGATAATTTTCAGAAGGAAATTGCCACGTTTCAGATGAAATCAAGTGAGAGGCCTAATTTCACTTGTGTATGTTGTCGACGCACTTATTATAAGAATCAGACTAAGGTAGTGGATTTATATGCAAAAAGTGAAAGGGAAAATAATAGTGAATGGAAGGATTTAGCCACATACTTGATGGTAGAAAATTATTTTGATTTGGGATCGGATCAACGTGTGTGTACTTATTGTTGTAATAAATTAAACCAAAACCAGATGCCTGCTAGGGCAGTTCATAATAATCTGGAATTGGTTGAGATTCCTTCTGAATTGAAGGATTTAAATACTTATGAATCTATTTTGATTCAAAGTATCCATCCCTTTCAGGCTATTGTAAGAATGGAGCCAAAGACAGGGAAGTTGCCTCCAGCAGATTTACAGAGAGGATTAAAGGGAAGAGTTGTTTATTTGCCTCTAGATTTGAACAAAAACATTAACACAATTGGAATAGAAAAAGTGGAAGAGGAACCTCTGGTTATCTTGGTTAATGGGGTTCCGACAAAGAATAAGAAAATATGGCAAGATTTAGTGGATGTTAGGAAAGTCAAAAAGGCAACAGTGTATTTGAAGAAAAATAATAAGTACTATAAGAATGTATATGTTGCAGAAGAGGAAGTAAGTGATGAAGAGGATAGCGATTTGTGTGCTGGCCAAATTGAGAAAGTAGAGGCCTCTAAAAGTGAAGAAATATATGAACATTATAGTGTTCATCCTTTGCATTCCAAGGAAGTCATGGGGAATGCTATTGAGTTGTTTCAAATGAAACAAGCCAAAGGGAGTCCCATTAGTGTTTGGGAGGAAAGTTTGGAAGCTCGGTGTTTCCCACAGCTATTTCCCACAGGTCAAGGAGGAAGATATGATGAGCGACCTCGTGAAATTCCTGCGTCTGAATACCGGACTTTACGATTGTATGCAGAAGATCCTAGGTTTCGGCAATGTATTCCCTATTTGTTTCATCTCCTGTTTGAAAGCGATCTGTCTGGACTTTCATATGCAGTGAACCACATCTTAAAAAGTGGTATACAGATGCGAAACATCTCGGCAAGTGACTTTATGCATAAAGTCAATGTCCAAGACAGTATTTTGGATTCTCACTTAATTAATCTCATGGCGTGTCAGCGTGGTACTAATGAGTACTGGTACCGTCGTCATGGTGATTTAAAATGTATGCTGAGGAACTTAGGAACTCCGACATGGTTCCTCACTCTGAGCTGTGCTGAGTATGGCTGGGATGACTTACTTGAATTTCTACGAGAGGCAAATGGAAATATTGAAAACATTGAATTCAAGACACCTGGAGAACTGTGTTCTTTGGATCCTGTGAATGTATGCAGGTACTTCAATCATAGATTTGAAGCTATGATGTCTTTCATCACAAATAAAAAGAATCCACCTCTTGGAGAGGTGTTGGATTTCTTCTGGAGAAAGGAGTATCAAGCAAGAGGTGCCCCTCATATACATATGTTGCTGTGGATCAAGGATGCACCTAAATTTGGAACAGATCCGGATGACTTAGTGATGAATTTCATCGAACAGTATTCTACGTGTGCTGTTCCAAATGCAACGGAGAAGAAAAGTCTAAGAGAACAAGTTCTACGTTTCCAAAGCCATCGTTGTGGAAAGTACTGTCGTCGTAAATTCAGAAACAAGGACAAGTTCTACACCAAATGTCGTTTCAACTTTCCACGACCGGTGATTTCTAAAGGAAGAGTGAACAGTTTGATGTCTTCGCTGCGACATAATGTGACGAGGAAATCACCCAAGAATACATACAATTTGAAAAGGAATGAAGAGTCCAAGTACATCAATGACTACAACCCAGTGATTTTGTCCATGTGGAATGCCAACATGGATATACAGTTTGTGGCTGACAACTGTATGGCTGTGGCTCGGTATGTGACATCTTACATCACCAAAAAAGAAAAGACCGAACTGAAGGATATGTGGGAGGACATTTCCCATGAAAAGAGCCTCAGCAAGAAGTTGTACAGTTTCAGTCTAAAGATGTTGTCGCATCGAGAAATCGGAGCTTACGAATGTTCTGATCGATTGTCTTCAGCAAGTCTCTATGCCAAATCCAGGAGTCTCGTTTGGGCGAGTCTTGGTCTTGCTGCAACGCGAAATCGAGTTCTAAAACCTGTTCGGGAAATTGAGTATTTGGCAGAAAAGGAACCAAACAGTACCGACATTTTGAAGACCAACATGTTGGATACATATTATCCAAATCGAAGCAGTCACCTTGAGAATGTTTGTCTATATGAGGTTCTCCAAAATTATATATTCAAGAGGAACATCAAAGAAGATATTGAGAAAGGAGTGTATGCTGTAATTGGAAGTGAGGGATGCCTGGTCAAGCAAAGAAAATGCCAATTAGTAAACCATCGAAAATTAAGTGGCGAATCTCCAGAAAAAAAGGAGTTTTTCTATTTAGCACTTTTACAACTTTTCAAGCCTTGGCGTGCAGAAGAGGAACTGCTTGGAGATTTCCTCTGTTACGAAGACTCTTTCAATGCAGCCAAGGAGTCCATAGAATGTCCTGCTTTTTCTAAATATCAAGAAATGCTAACTTTGGAAATTGAGCAGGAAGCAACGATTGCAGCCGAGATTGCCAGAGACAGTTCTCAGGACAGTCAGAGTTCTGTTTCATTGAGTCAAGATCCACTTGGAGGACCTATTATCGAAAATGAAGCTGCCACTGCTATGAATGAAGTAGAAAGAGCCATGGCACATGCTCAGGAGGATTCAGTTAACTTACAAGACTTGGAAAAACAACTCAACGTTGAGCAGAGGAAAATATATGATGAAGTTACCAAGGAAATTGAGCACGGATTAAGTCATGAGAAGAAAGAGTGCTCGTGTACGTCGTTGAAGCCTGTCCGACTGTACGTGAGTGGAGAAGCGGGAACTGGAAAAAGTTTCCTCATTAAAGCAATCTCTTGTTATTTGCAGGAAAGGACTGAGTCATCGCTGTCTTGTGTTGTGACCGCTCCTACTGGACTGGCAGCACATAATATTAAAGGTATTACTTTGCATCGTCTATTGATGCTGCCGGTGGAGCATGACAACAAATTACAATACAACAAGTTATCTGGAGATGCTTGCTGTGAAGTTTCAAGAGTCTTGAGGAAAATGAAACTACTTATCATTGACGAAGTAAGCATGGTTTCCAATGTCATGCTTGCCTTTGTGCATTTGAGAATGCAAGAAGTACTTAAAACTGAATATGATGTCTTATTTGGTGGGAAACACATTATTGTTTTCGGAGATCTTCTACAGCTGACACCAGTAAAAGGTCAACCTGTGTTCAAAATACTCACGCATGAAGATACCAGGAAGTGCCTAGGGAGCATTGGCAACGTCAATATATGGTTAAACTTCAATTATGCAGAACTGCATCAAAATATGCGTCAGGCAAAGGATGAAGATTACAAGAATATTCTACAAGATATTAGAATTGGAAAAGTGACCGAGCATGGGAAAGAAGCTTTAAATGCACGGTTACTGTCAAATTTGTATCCCAAACAAGAGATTGTGCCTGAGAATATTTTTCAGAAAATTACTGAGAAGAAATCCGGGATATGTCTCATGCCAACTCTTGCAGAATGTGCCATCTTCAACAACAAAATGTTGAATTTAGAAAAGCAAGACATTGTGAAACTGGAAGCTATCGACAAATTAGAGCATATGGGATCAACAATTATTTTGTCAGATAATTTGAAATCAAAATTGGATTCATTAGAGAAGACTATATCTAAGACAGCGGGTTTTGAAAAGACTCTGAATGTGTGTTTAAATTGCCGAATCATTTTGAGACGGAATTTACATGTAGAAAGAGGTCTGGTAAATGGATCAATGGGTAATGTTGTTGATTTTGAGAAATACAGAAATAGAGATGGAATAGAATTTTTAAGAATTAAATTTGATGGCATTGAGGAAGTACAGCAAATTGGTCGTTGTTCTGCTAGGTTTTTGCTTGTTAAAGACTTATATGTTCGCCGTAAACAGTTTCCTGTTTGCTTAGCATATGCGGTGACAATCCATAAATCGCAAGGTTTAAGTGTAGACTGTGCATTGGTGAATATTGGCAGTTCAGTGTTCAAGGAGGGTATGGCATATGTGGCATTGTCACGAGTTAGAACTTTATCGGGATTGTACTTGATTGACTGTGATGTCACAAACATTTGTGCGGATCTAGATTGTGTTAAGGAATACAATAGGTTAAGAAGAGAGTATGCGCCACATTTGCCTCAATATCCTTTGTTTGAGAAACGTGTGGTAGGCCGGAAACGTAGAAATAGCAGTAATAGTAGGGAGGTTGTTGCAAAAAGACTAAAAGTGAATGAACCGAAAGTTGTTAGCAGAAAGAAAGTGGATACTGTTGAAGAGATTGTTGGTTTTCAATTTGAAAACAGTTCTGGTGTCAACTGCTATGCAAATGTCGTTGTTAATGTTCTCTTTTCACTAGAGAGTTTAAAAGAACAGATTGTGTTCAATTCAGAACAAAGTTTATGCTGCTTGTTGAATTCTGTGTTAGAGAAATGTAGCACTGATCGTACAAAAGTAGAAAGTGTGTCTGAAGTTCGTTATCTGTTAGATGAATGTTCAGGTCAAACAGACTTCTCTGAAAATAATCAGCAAGATTGTCAGGAGTTTTTAATGTATATGCTTGATATATTGCAAGATGAGGGTGTAGATGTAGATCACCTGTTTGGGCTTTCTTATCAATGGCAGCATGACTGCGAGAACTGTATGGTATCAAGTACTACTAGTGTAGACTCAGAAAGATTTATATATTTAACTTTGCCAGACAGTAAATCAGTGTCCTTTAATAAGCTAGTAAATGCAGCGGATCACAACATGGAGTGTAGCCAATGTAAATGTGATATGATGTCAACATTATTTATACGTAGATATGGCCAGTATGTCATTTTAATGATGCAACGATGTAGGCCTGATGGATCAAAATTGTCAACTTTAATAAAACATTTTGTGGCTTCTCAGCTGTCAATATCAGGGAGGACTTTTGTTACTGTAGCAATTATCTATCACGATGGTCCATCAACAACATCAGGACATTATACAGCTTACTTAAAGTCTGGAAACGGCTGGTCATTCTGTAATGATTCTGTTGTAACTTTCAAAAAAAAATTGCCGTTTGACCTTAAAAATTCTTACCTGGTGTTTTTAAAACCAAAATTTTAAGTAGAGGGAATGTAAGTCTGCAATGCTGTCTCGATTAAAAATCCAACTATATAAACCTGATGGAAGTAAGTCTGCTTCATAGTAAGCAGTATCAGTGTCATAGGAAAAGGAGAACATGAGTGACAAAGAAGAGTAAGATATTAGTAGTCCAGGATTGTGAAAATAATCTCAAATATTTTATTTTTGAAAGTTGCGAAAATAGAAAATGTCGGGATTTGATTGGAAGAATTACAAGACTTGCGAATCGCGGCAACATGATTTGGCCTAGTGGAAACATGTGATATAATGAGAGAAGTTTTTTTTCTATGTAACATATTTCACGTATCGATGGAGGTTTTCTTTCAGAAAGTGGCGGGCTGAAAATATTTAAAGCACAACAGAGTGGATGCTGTTTATAGGAGATCGTTTGACGTCATTGAAAGTAAGTTAATTTTAAGAAGTTTTGAAAACAGATTTCTTAGGTTGTATGGGTTTTTTAAACACAGTCATTTTGATTGTGTTTTTTTTTCCCTGCTGTTACATGATGAATACCTTCAAGTCACTGATTTAAGTGAAATTTGATACATTCTGAGAACAGCAAAAATAAACCATTTAACATGTATAATTAATGTTATGCTTTTTGTCCTTATGATGTACATTTAGAAATGTGTGGTACATATGGGTAAGCTGAGTTCTGTAAATATCAATTTTAATGCTTAGAGTGCTGTACTTCTGGGTAGTGTTTTTTTTTTTATAAAAAAAAGAGGCCTCACCTCAAAGAAAGCTCTTGAAAGCACACATCTTATTTGCATCCTAAAACAATCATTTACAATGTTAGACACAATTTTATTATGGCTTTACATCTTTTTTGCGCTGCTATTGCATCACTATTGTGAGACATTAGCAGTGCAAGAAAAACATCATGTTCCAAAATAGGCCTCAGTTCAGCAACATCAAGATACAGTTTCTTTTGAATATATATGTTTAGGATTGTGTAGGTGATGTAGAGAAGCAGAGACTTCTGTAAATGTCAAAGTTGTTGAAAAACTGTTTGTTTTTGAACCTTTTCCCTTGTCTTTTCTAATTTTTAAATACATGTTTTAATATTTTTTGAAATGTTTGTTCTTTGTTTTACAGATTGAAAGTATGAAAAAATATTTAAAAAAGGTAACAAGAATTATAAGGTAAATGTTTTCCACTCTTTTTACCCGCAATGCACTGCTGATGATGTCATTGACACTATCTCTCATTTACTCTCTCTAGCTGTCTTTCTTTTTACATTATTCTCTGATTACTTCCCTTATACTAACTCTTCTTTTTTTAAAAAAAATATTTTTTTAGTTCGCTTAAAGTTCGCGAACCGGTCAGCGAACTTGAAGCGAACCAAAAGAAATAGAGCTTGCCAGAGTGATAAACATTCTAGCAATTTTGTTTGAAAGGGGAGGTAGTTCTGAAAAGAACTGTTTTTTTTTGTTTTTGTTGTTTTATATTTTTTTTTTATTTTTTGAACATTTTTTGATTTTTTTGTATTTTTAGAACTGTTTTATGTTTTTTTTGTTTTTTTATGGAGGGGAGACAACAAAAAACAGGCTTTCAAAACGGCTCAACTGGAGCAAAAAAAAGAAAATTACTTTTTGGGTGCATTAGGGCATTTATGATTTTCATATGCAATGTTCATGAGGTTGACACTCATGTTGCCATATGATAGCATTTCACCACAGTAAACACAAGATAACTTTATGTGCTGGAAGTTAGGTTGGATGTTGGGCACAGTCTCTTGTGCCTCTCTTCCCGTCAAAGACAATGTGGATGTAGATCTTGCCACAGGAGTTGCCGTCGGATTGTCTACAAGATCCCTTAATTCAGCCCGGCTGTAGTTATTGGGATGCCACCTGCTCATGTGACGATGCATTGTATAGTTCCCCATACTGTACTTCTTTTCTGTGCCTCTCGACAATCTGTAGTCACAGATGAGGCAGGTGGCATATTTTGCATTCACTTTCTTTGTTCCAGGAGGGATGGTGAAAAACTGCCAGATAAAACTGGATTTTCGTTTAGAAACCCGGGGCAACTCATCAAGAAATTGTTGTTCCTCTCTCTCCTCTTCTTCTTCTTCCTCATCTTCCTCCTCTCTGTTAGTCAGAATTTGACTAGGTGGTCCTGTCTTCTTATGAGGAGGTGGAGGTGGTGGTGGGGGTGCACCAGCTGCAGCAAGAATGGAAGCCATTGTGGATCTTCAGATAAATGGTCTTTCTCTCACCAAGATGAAAGTCAGAGTGAGGAAATAAGGAGGGGTTTACATGATTTGGGGAAAACAAAAGTTCTGAGCCAATGAAAAGTGTTATTTTTAGGTCACATGACCTAGTCATACATCATTTGGAAACCAAAAGTGAAATGAACCAATGAGAAGTTTGATAAAAAAGTCACATGACCTGTTCCGCTTACGTTACGCGGCGCGCGCCGCGTCCCAGATCGCTTCCGGTTCGCGGTCCGGAGCACTTCCGGGAGCGCTAACGCGACGCGTCATTAGACGCATTACGCGATAACGTGATATGTCGCGCTTCCGCGACGCGTCACTGTTCCGCTAACGTAACGTTGACCGGTTCGCGGACTAGATCGCGGCATCAAGATGAGCTAACGGAAAGCTTCCCGGTTCGCGAACTAGAAGCGAAGAAAAAAATATTTAAAAAAAATTATCAATAAATATCTATATATATTTTGGGATTTAAAGAATAATACATTTTACAGCTACAGATGTTAGCTTTTAAAAAACCAATGAAATTCACTGAAAAAACCATAGGTTATAGACCATATATAGTTAGAAATTTGCATTTAAAAAACCATTGAAATTCAATGAAAAAACCATAGGTTATAGACCATATATAGTTAGGAATTCGCATTTACAAAACCTTATTTTACTCGCACAAAACCATTGAAATTCCATATATAGTTAGTTGCACTAACTATATATCGCGCACCCGCAATCCACTGCTGATGATGTCACATATTACATCATTCATGACATGGTCAGTGACATCACTGATGACATCACTGATGACATCTCAAATGACATCACTGATGACATCACTGATGACATCTCAAATGACATCACTGATGACATCTCAAATGACATCACTGATGACATCACTGATGACATCTCATTTGACATTACTGATCACATCACTGATGATATCATTCATGTGATAATACGATGAACCTCTTCAGACTCTAATATAACCTTAGATACAATCAGTGTACACAGACACTCACAGACTGTCACTCATCCATGGAGTTACTCACACACCTAGTCAGTCATGCAAAGAATCAATCACACCTCCATTTCCTCAACTATACAGTTATACAAACTTTACTTATTCAAACATATACTAACACATATTTACTCTCTTATACAATCCCTGATACAAGTTCACAATGATCCATACAGCCACTCACACATTCACTGGCTCTTATGCACAGTTATTTATATATGTCAACTCTCCCATGTACTGTGTTTTACATATGTACTTACTTTGACATGTAGCACTGAGATATCCATTCACTCACCAATACACTCATGCACACAGTCAACCTCCCATACAGCTGTTTCCACATGCACTTTTGAAACCATACATCTAGTGAATCAACTGCTCACACATCTATGCACAGAGTCATACACCTCCCAGCCACCCACACACACACTCAGTCTCCCATACAAATACTTGGGCAATCAATCAATAACCCATATAGTTACTCATATAGCTATTTATCAACACATGCAACAGTTTACAGAACAACAGACATAATGATGCACAAATTAAGACAGTTTAGTCACTAACCCATGCACTCAGTGAGACACATTTAATCACTCACTCATACAGTCAGTCATGCACCTACTAAATCCTTCATCCAGACACTTATACATCCACTCATTCTTCAATATGTAAGACATATTTTAACTTTACAGAAACATACAGTCACTGGATGTTGTCATCAGTGATGTCATCAGTGATGTCATTTGAGATGTCATCAGTGATGTCATCAGTGATGTCACTGACCATGTCATGAATGATGTAATATGTGACATCATCAGCAGTGGATTGCGGGTGCGCGATATATAGTTAGTGCAACTAACTATATATGGAATTTCAATGGTTTTGTGCGAGTAAAATAAGGTTTTGTAAATGCGAATTCCTAACTATATATGGTCTATAACCTATGGTTTTTTCATTGAATATATATATATCTATATATATATATATGGCACAACGCTGAAACCCCCAAACCGGGTTTACAAATGAGAGCACTCCAAGCCAATACGGCGTAGGTTCGCCAAGTCTTTTATTTAACAGAACCTTCTCAGCAAATCAGTCTACAAACGCGTTTCGGCGTTGCCGCCTTCGTCAGTGTAAACTGACCCTGTTTTCGAAATGCATTTAAAACAAAAACCGTGATTGACATAGGTCACGTGTTCTCAACAAAAATAAACATCAACATAGAAGACGGTACTTAAGGTAATTCATTCATTACTTTCACGGCGGCCATCTTTTAACGGCTAATCGGCTCATTCTAATATATACATTCAAAGGTGCAATAGGAGAACTAGTATATATCCTCTCAACATAATCATACCTGAAATTACATTTTTGTAAGTTTCTAGTGTCCTATGCTTGTTATACATGTGCAGATGACATCTATGCCGCAAGTACCTGGGTGTGTGATTTTCACAATCAACTCTCGGTGAACATCACTTAGGGTTCACAGAATTGTAGGTCACCAAAGATCAAAACACAGTTAATAAAGTATTTACAATCTAGCCCTGAATGGGCATAAGAATGTGCTTACGAACATTTAAGAAATCATTATTTCAAATTGTCACTGTGATTCATCAATAAAAAAACATAATAATAGGTAATAGGAATTGCATTTAAGGTGACGGGTCACACTACTCTGTATACATGAAAGGGGCTATGTACATATCTATTTTTCCCGGTTTTTAAGAGAGAAGATTGGGAAACACGAAGGGATTATTTAGATGTGAGTCCACATCTCTTCTTCATTATTCATCCCTCCCGGGGTCTTGGTCTGTAACTGAATAATAAATCTTGATTCTAATGTTCTTAGTTTCTTTATCCAGTTGCCCCCTCTTTCTGTTCTGACTAGTTGGTCCAAAATGAAATAAGTCAGTAAATTGCTATTGCTGTCATGTACCTGCTCGAAATGATGGGCTACTGGGTAATTTGGATCCTTTGAGGAGATAGCCCTCATATGTTCTAGGACCCTGAGTTCGGTAGGTTTCACTGTACTCCCTATGTATCTCTTCCCACAGGGACATGTCAGACAATAGACCGTATAGTCAGAGTTGCAATTCACCAGTTTGGTTATTTTGCCTTTCTTCTTCCTTCCTAGAATATAGTATTCCTTGACCTTTTGGGAGTTTTTACCGGCCTTGCACTTCATACAAGGGAAGAAGCCTGAAACAGTTACTTTTCTCTTTCTTTTCTTTTCATAGTGGCTATTCACAAGATGATCTTTAAAAGAGTTCCCCTTTCTATAAGTGATTAGAGGATAATCAGATATTGACTTTCCGATTACGGAATCTGATTTCAGAATCTTCCAGTTCTTACGCATTATATTGAAGACTTCTGGAGATTTTTCTGAAAAACCAGTAATTAGTCTGATCTTAGTATCTGAGGGCCTGAGTTTGTCAATTAGCAGGTCTTTCCTTTCTACTAGATCACTTCTCACTTCTGCTTGCTTCAAAATTCCTCTTCCATAGCCTCTCTGAGAGAATCTTTTTTTGGACTGTTCCTTGGCTCTCTCAAACTCCTGTGAGGTTGAGCTGTTGCGTTTTATTCGCAAAAACTCTCCCAAGGGGATGTTATTGATGACACTGCGGGGATGGTAGCTGCGTGAGTGCAATATAGTATTGCCCGCCGTGGGTTTTCTATAGACAGCGGTTTGTATTCTGTCATTTTCCACATAGACCCGAAGGTCCAAGTAGAATACCTCACTTTTGCTTACATTGCTCGTGAAGCTGAGATTCAAATTATTTTTGTTCAATTCAGAGATGTATTTCTCAGCCTTATTCTGTGGTCCCCGCTACACCAAAAACAAATCATCGATGTAGCGGGTCCACAGAACAATGTTGTCCATCCACCGGTCATTTTCCCCCGCCCAGGCCACGTGCTTCTCCCACCAGCCCACGAAAAGGTTTGCGTAGCTGGGGGCGAAGCACGTGCCCATCGCGGTCCCCTGCAGTTGTAAATACAGTTTACCTGCAAACAAAAAAATGTTATTTCTTAGACAGAAGTCTGTGAGTTCCAATAACATTGCATTGTGGCTTCGGTATTTGATAGGTCTAAGTTCTAGGAAGCTTTTCATTGCCATGAGACCGTCTTCGTTTTTAATAGACGTGTATAAGCTGGCAATGTCTAATGTTATTAAGATCATATCCTCTTCCCATTTCACATCCTGTATAATTCTCAAAAAGTCCTTCATATCCCTAAGATACGAACTGAGGTCCTTCACGAATGGGGCAATGAAGCTATCGATATAGCTCGAAGTTTTCTCCAATAAACTGTCTTTAGCAGACACGATTGGTCTACCAGGAGGCCAAATTTTGCTCTTGTGCACCTTTGGTAGGTGATAGAATGTTGCAATTTGAGGGAAATCGCACTTCAGGTTTTTCCAATCTCTAAAGTCAAGTATCCCTTTATCTTTCCATTTCTCAATCAGATCATTGAAGGCTTTAATACTTTCCGTATATTTGGTCCTCTTTATCTCCACATAGTGTTCTTTGTTGTTTAGTTGGGACAGGGCCTCATCCTCATATTGACTGCGTTTTAGGATGACAATATTCCCCCCTTTGTCACTGGGTTTTATGATGATATTTTCATCTTCTTTTAGATTTTGAATCACAGCCCATTCCTCCTTGCTCAAATTTTTCCTGTTGTGGTTGAAGCTTTCCATTTGGAGATATTTCAATTCTTCAATGACTATTTCCTGGAAAGTGTCTATTCCATCATGCGGTGTCCTTGGATTGGTTTTGGATTTAATGGTCATTCCACTTTTACAACCCTGTTGCACAATTCCACAGTCCTCCAAAGTCTGTGTGGGTTGAATATCCCAATCTTGCGAGTGGCTTGTTCCAATCATCGTTTGTGCCACCGCAATGGCCTGTAAATCTTTGCTTGTTATTATTGCTAAGGGATCAGTCCCTTCAATGCTGGTTCGATCATCTGCTTTGGGGTTAAGAGTGTGTAACTTCTGCAATTTTAATTTTCTAATAAATCTAAAAAGATCTATCCGTGTCTGCGTGTAATCGAATGCCGGAGTCGGACAAAAGGTTAGTCCAAGTTTTAACAATTCTTCTTCCTTTGAGGTTAGTTCTCTATCCGACAGATTTATTATTGTATTTTCTTTCAGATCCATCACGATCATTTCCAGGTCTTCCCTCGAGTGCTCCTTGTGACTACTGGGGTAGATCTTCCTTGGGCGCCCCCGCCTCCCCCTCCTCGTTTAACTTTTGGTGTTTTTGGTGGGTGTGTAGTTGCTGCGGGTCGCTGTCTGAGTCCTCTGATTACTTCGTACTCCTCGAAAAAAGGATCGTCCTCTGTGGTGTCTGCTCTTCCTGCTAGGTGGTTGTCACCACCTTCTGCGCCTCTAGATTCCCCCGTGTTCTTCGCCCTGACTGACTCGTCCTCAGAAATTTCAGACTCCTCAGTGCTGGCAGGGGTTCTATTTTTAAGTCTCTCTTGTTGTAATGTTTTTCTTGGGGCGTCGTACTTTCGTGCAAATGTCAATATTCTCCCATTTGCATAATCCTTTTCATCGCGGATGAACTTAGATTGTTTCCTCAATTTGATTGTATTTTCATAATAAATCAACCTTTTTTTCATCTGATCTCGTAACTCCTCGCACTTTTTTGTATCTTTATCGTCGCCAATCTTAACTTCAATTGCCTTAATTTCTTCTTGTAACTTGATCCTGTCATTCCATGCGTGCTTTACCAGCAGTTTGAGCATCCCTTGCATAACATCATTCATAAATTCTGACCACTCTCTTAAAAGTTCATTGTTGGGTTTTTCATAAGAAGGGACTAATAAGATTCTTATTCCCCTTGGGACTCGCCCAACTTCCAAATATTTTTGTAGGCTAGTGGCCTCCCACCACTTGCGAATCTCTCGCTCGTATGTTTTTTCAAGAGTGGCAAATAGCTTTGTAAGCGTGTCGGGTGCAGCCGCTGTCTGCAATGGAGTGACTTTTTTTTGTGCCCCAGTTTGGGGAATGAACGGAGAGTCTGCCGTTTGCTCCCTTTCACTATCTGTGAACATTTCCTGAGCTGAGAGGTTGGATTATTCTGTGCGTGGCTCTGCCTGTCGCTCAGGCTGTGCGTGGTCTGCCGGAATATTTTAAAGGTCATATCAGCGCCGTTCACTCACCCGTTCCAGATTTTCCCAACCGCCGAGTTTCCTCACGATCGGTCGTCCTTCTCCGGGTTTTGTCACGGAATACTGCTCGCTTTTTAAAGTTGTGCTCCTCGCACACTTCTCCGGCGGGGCCAGACGGTAATCCAATTTTATGGCACACAGGTTCCACCAACCGCCGCTCCACTCGCCCACGGGTGCCTCTCTCGCACGGTGGAATGCGTTACGTATGGCACAACGCTGAAACCCCCAGATCGCGGGTTTACAAATGAGAGCACTCCAAGCCAATACGGCGTAGGTTCGCCAAGTCTTTTATTTAACAGAACCTTCTCAGCAAATCAGTCTACAAACGCGTTTCGGCGTTGCCGCCTTCGTCAGTGTAAACTGACCCTGTTTTCGAAATGCATTTAAAACAAAAACCGTGATTGACATAGGTCACGTGTTCTCAACAAAAATAAACATCAACATAGAAGACGGTACTTAAGGTAATTCATTCATTACTTTCACGGCGGCCATCTTTTAATGGCTAATCGGCTCATTCTAATATATACATTCAAATGTGCAATAGGAGAACTAGTATATATCCTCTCAACATAATCATACCTGAAATTACATTTTTGTAAGTTTCTAGTGTCCTATGCTTGTTATACATGTGCAGATGACATCTATGCCGCAAGTACCTGGGTACACAGAATTGTAGGTCACCAAAGATCAAAACACACATGAATGATGTAATATGTGACATCATCAGCAGTGGATTGCGGTTGCGCGATATATAGTTAGTGCAACTAACTATATATGCGAATTTCAATGGGTTTGTGGGAGTAAAATAAGGTTTTGTAAATGCTAATCCCTAAGTATATATGGTCTATAACCTATGGTTTTTTCAGTGAATTTTCAAGGTTTTGTAAATGCTAATTCCTAACTATATATATGGTTTATAACCTATGGTTTTTTCAGTGAATTTCAATGGTTTTTTAATAGAAAATATCAAAAGCTGTAAAATGTATTCTTCTTTTAAAGGACAAATATATTTTATATGTTTTTAATATATTTTTTGTATGTATATATATATATATATTTTTTTTTTTTTCGCAGCCGGTCCGTGCACTTTGTAGCTTCCCGTTAGCTCATTTTGGTGCTGCGACCCGGTCCGCGAACCGGTAAACGTCCCGTTAGCGCAACTGCCGCGCTAGAAATCAACATTGTGACGTGTCGCGTAAGCGCGACGTATCGCGTTGCCTCGTGATGCGTCTTATGTCTCAATTCTACCGAAACACAAAATGGCAGACTCCCGTAAAGCTGCCGGTGCGCGTACCGGGGCGCGCACCAGTTAGCGCTCCCAAAAAAAAGGTGGGAAAGTAATTTACAGAAAAAACACTGGAGACACTTTCTTCAAATATAGAATAGGTCCTTCTACATAGACGTCCCTACCATTTACCCAAATTTGATGGAATTCCATTGAGAAAATGATGCTGTAGGCCTGACTAAATATCCTGAGGTAAATTACATGACAGAAACACATATGAAGTGTTAGAATTGACAACCAATTAAAATGTTACTTTCATTTTCTACTATTATTTCTTGACATTTGATTGGTTATGTATCTGAATATATATAAAGAAAGAGAGAGAAACACAGCCATTTTGACTACTACTTCCTGAAGTACATTTCAAGAGCATTTTCACTGTCAACTTTAACTTCTTTTTCAAAGGTAAGATATAATTTAACAAATTTGAAAGGAGAACTATGGTATGTACTTTAAATTAAATAAGGAAAACGTTTTCAGATAGTTACATAGTGTCCCTCTAGAAGAGTTAGTCATTGAGAAAGACTTAATTATTTAAATTATTGATTGAGTTAGGCTTCTGTGGTATAATTATGAATTTACTTAGGCTTCATCACAGGCACTTTTTAATAGTAATACTTCCTGCCTGAAACCATGCACTGCCCAAATATTACTTCACTGTTAAAAACTCACTAGCACCTGTCTGAACTTAAACCCAACAGTGCCCTATCTCCACTTATATATTTTTTTAATGCAATTAACAGCAAGAAAATGGAAGCACAGCAAAAAGAAAATACAATTTCATTTTAAATTAAGATTGAAAGCAATCCAAACCAAGAAAAAGAAGAACTAGACTTTATGGATGAATCTTTAGACCAACAATTATTAAAATGTGCTGAAGAATGTGAATGTGATTCTTGGAATGAAAAGGAGGACATTCCTGATGATTTAATGTTACAAATTCTCTTAGATTTTGAAAAATCTGAACAATAAATTTAAATTTTAAAAGTTAAACTTGTTTGAGACATTATTCTTTTTTATATGAAAATTATGAAATAGTACACAAAAAGATAAAATATAAACTGAGACTTAAAATATACTGTGCAACTTTTTTGTGTTACATAGTAAGTTTGCTCATAGTTACTTCCTTTCTCTCACTATATTATCTCCAATGTGTATTTTACATCTCTTTATCATCTCCTGCCTCCATGTTCTTTCTGCTTTCCTCACAGACTATGCTATGAATTCCATATACCACAATAACTTCTGAAACAACATGCAAGATAACTACAAAGGAAACGGTGTATATTTATTTTTAGACTCTGCATTGGTACCAACATGTTGGTACTTAAATAAAAAAAAATTAAAAAAATACAACAAAAAGAACAATCAATAAACATACAATATTTGAACATTCTTTCATTCTTTTTTCCCTATATTACGCTCCCCGGACCGCTTTCCGGTGCGCGTACCGGGCGCTCCCCCCGCAAAAAAAACTATAAGAATTTTGGGGGTTTTTTGCCCTGCGGGGCCCTTTTAAAGCCCCCTCATCAAACCTAGGGGGTCAGGGAGGATGTACTCTGCCCCCTTATGCTCATTTCCCCCTTTGATTTTGCCACCTCTTGTGTCTCGATCCTACCGAGACACAAGATGGCGGCCGCTCCGGACTGTTTAGAATGTTGACAGTCACCGGGGAGCCAATCAGCTTCGCTTCGCGAAGTTCCATTACGCGTCAGGTACGCGAACCGGGGCGCTAACCGGGACGCTGTCACAGATATATCTGTTTTTTAAAACATTAATTTCTCAAAATCCACTGGAGCACGTATATTGAGACATAGCAAAGGCACGTCGGGCAAACCATATCTACAATTTTGACAAGTTTCGTTTAAATCCATTCAGCCGTTCGAGCTAAAAGTGTTTCCAACCGCCCTAATAAAAAATGAATGGGAAAAACGCGTTTTGGGACCCCCCTTTTTTCTCAGCCCCTCCTTGACGAAACCCCCCCAGATTTTTAGGGGCTGCACAGAAACAAAATGTGCAATTTTCCTGAAAATTGCAGCCAATTCCGTCCACAAAAGCCAAAGTTATTTGACATAGAATTTTCAGAGATCCCATAGGAAAAAAATTCTAACTATATATACGTATTGGCGACCGCCAGTAGGTTATATATATATATATATATATATATATTCACTGAAAAAACCATAGGTTATAGACCATATATAGTTAGGGATTAGCATTTAAAAAACCTTATTTTATTTGCACAAAACCATTGAAATTCCATATATAGTTAGTTGCACTAACTATATATCGCGGACCCGCAATCCACTGCTAATGATGTCACATATTACATCATTCATGACATGGTCAGTGACATCACTGATGACATCACTGATGACATCTCAAATGACATCACTGATGACATCACTGATGACAACACCCAGTGACTGTATGTTTCTGTAAAGTTAAAATATGTCTTACATATTGAAGAATGAGTGGATGTATAAGTGTCTGGATGAAGGATTTAGTAGGTGCATGACTGACTGTATGAGAGAATGATTAAATGTGTCTCACTGAGTGCATGGGTTAGTGATTAAAGTGTCTTAATTTGGCAATCATTATTTATGTTCTTCTGTAAACTGCTGCATGTTTAAATCAGTAGCTATATCAGTAACTATATGGGTTATTGAATGGTTGCCCAAGTATTTGTATGGGAGACTGAGTATGTGTGTGGGTGGCTGGGAGGTGTATAACTCTGTGCATAGATGTGTGAGCAGTTGATTCCCTAGGTGTATGGCATCAAAAGTGCATGTAGAAACAGCTGTATGGACAGTTGACTGTGTGCATGAGTATATTGGTGAGTGAATGGATATCTCAGTTCTACATGTCAAAGTAAGTACATATGTAAAACACACTCCATGTGAGAGTTGACATATATAAATAACTGAACATAAGAGCCAGTGAATGTGAGAGTGGCTGTATGAATCATTGTGAACTTGTATCAAGGATTGTATAAGAGAGTAAATATGTGTTAGTATATGTTTGAATAAGTAAGGTGTGTATGGAAAGGGGCGACCGAATCGGTCCCCCCGAACTTATGGTCGAGTGCCTCGATCCCCCCGGGAAGCCATTTTGGGCGGGAGGCGCGTCTCAGCTGGTATGCCCGAAGCGGCGTAGCTGGGGCGCGCTCGTTCCCGCCCTAGAGTGGGCTGGCCTAGACACCGACGCAGCCAGCCACGCCCTCAGGGGCAGGCAGGGGCGGGTATACGCCCGCCCTGAAGACGGATAAAAAGGGACGCAAGACCAGAAGACATCCTCTTGTTCTTGTGCTCTGAAGCTGCACCTCCTCGCTGCACGTGAGCTCGGGACAGAACGAAGAGCCAATTTTGAGCGTTTTAATCTCTCTCTTTGTCTTTTAGATACTTCGTCGGAAGGATGCCCAAGAAAGGAGCAAAGAGAATGTCGACTGACCAGTTGGTTCGGGCACTCATGAAGGACATGTCCGAAATTAAGAAGCGGTTGGCGGAGCGAGACGGCGAGGAGGGATCGGGGCGTCCACCGGCCGGAGGAAGGCCAAAGAAGCCGAGAAGGGGGCCGGTCGGGGGAGACGTCCCGGTTCCCTGTTCTCCGCTCGAGGCGCCAGCCCCGGTACCGGCCCCGGTACCGGATGAGGGGATTCCGATTCCCGTGATAGTCACCCCGACGCCTGCCGGAGATATGCCTCCCGAGTTGGCGGCACAATTGGCAGCATGGTTGGGGGACAGTAAGGGGGGCGCCATGGCTACCGAAGCGCAAGCTCTCATGAAGCAGTTGCGCGAGAAACATGATACAGCCAAGGTGCCCGCGCCGGATGCGGCGACAGACAAGCCCCAAGGGACGGCAGCAGCGTCCGGTGCAGGTAAGCGGCCATTGCTGATTGCAAGGGATGAGTCAACACCCTCTCGTAGGGAAAGATTGGGGCAACATGTTCCTTTGCCAATAAAGGAAAAGATTTGGGCGGGGGAATACGTTAACATTTTCTCCCTGCTCGTTGATCACTATGAGGTGGAAACTGTTAAGGGTCAAAAGGATCTGATGCATCCGAGTGTTTGGCGCGCAAAAATGGCCGCCTTTAAAGTGAATGAAAATATTGGTAACTGGGGTAATGCTTGGGGAATTTTCACGGCAATTTTGGGGGAACGTAGGCCTGATTTGCTCCCGGAATTTCCAGTATATCAGTCACGAATTATGGGGTACTCGACATCACACCAAGGAAACCAATGGTTTTGTTATGACAATCTTTTCAGGAAAGCGATGGAGCATAACAAAAGTTTAACATGGGACTGTTACGATTCTTTAACATGGAATAAGATGAAAGAGTCGGGAATGTTGAAAGTGCCATTGGTGGGGAGTGTTGTTAGTGAGTCCTCCCGCCAAAACGGGGGGACGCCCTTTCGGTCGGGTACGGGTACGGACGATTACCCGAGACCCGCCGGCAATACAGGAAAGAGGGGGTTCTGTTTCAATTTCAACAGAAGCAAATGTACTAGGCCCCCGGGATCTTGTAAGTTCAAACACGAATGTAGTGGTTGTGGGGCACCCCATCCTGAGTCCTCGTGCAGAGCCAAATCGGGTGAAAATGGGGGGAGAGGAGGCGCTAAACAGGTCTAATATAGTCCGAGGGGCGCCTCTACCAACCCCGATTGATACCCTGGCGATGACTCCCTGGCTCAGCGAATACCCTGATCGTACTTCTGCTGGGGTGCTACGAAACGGTTTTTTATATGGTTTCCGCATCCCGGTGGGTAACTTTCAGGGTGTCGGGACGTGCAAAAATCAACTTTCCGTCTTGCAGCATACCACTGTAGTACAGGATAAGATCCGGAAAGAGGTTAGCCGAGGTCGGGTAGCCGGCCCGTTTCCTGCCCCCCCGGTACCGAACTTTGTTTGTTCTCCTTTAGGGGTGGTCCCCAAGAAGGACCCGGGTGAGTTTCGATTGATTCACAATTTATCGGCCCCTCATGGCCTTTCTGTAAACGATGCAATTAATCCAGAGATATGTTCGGTGCGGTACGCATCATTCGATGAGGCCGTAGCCATTTTGAATCGCCTGGGGCCCGGGACGCTGATGGCGAAATCAGATATCGAGTCAGCGTTCCGTTTGCTCCCGGTATACCCGGATGACCAACGTTTATTGGGATTCATGTTTCAAGGTTTGTATTACATGGACAGGTGTATGCCAATGGGGTGCTCGATATCTTGTGCTTATTTCGAGAAATTCAGTAGTTTTCTGCAATGGGTTTACACGAAGAAAACAGGTTCTCGGAATGTGATGCATTACCTCGATGACTTTCTGTTCCTTGGGGCCGCTGGGGATGATGAATGTGCCCGGGCCTTGACTGAATTTTGTGTTTTAATGAATCAATTTGGCGTGCCGTTGGCACCAGGTAAAACAGTGGGTCCCACGACTTGCCTCGAGTTCCTCGGGATCGAGTTGGACTCTAGTGAGGGTTGTTTTCGTTTACCAGCTTCCAAAGTATCGAAATTCAAGACAGCCTTGCAAATGTGTAGCACTGCATCTAAAGTTACGCTGCATCAATTACAGCAATTGGTGGGGAAGTTGAATTTTGCCTTAAGGGTGATCCCGATGGCCCGCCCCTTCTCCCGGTCGATTGCACAGGCGATGGTCGGCCTAAAGGAGGGTCACCATCGCACAAGGTTATCGGCCGAGGTCCGCCAAGACATGCGTATTTGGTTGGCATTTTTGGCGGATTTCAATGGTCGAGTCGTCTGGAACAAACCGGCCTTGACCTCGGAAGAGCTTGGTCTATGGACCGATTCGGCGGGAAGCATGGGTTTCGGCGCCATCTTCGGCACGAAATGGTCAGCACAAAAGTGGCCAACATGGTGGCACGATGGGGGGCTGACGAGTAATATTGCTTTCCTTGAGCTGTTTCCTATTTTGGTGGCCCTCAGATCCTGGCCCGATGGATTTAAGAATCATTCTGTCATATTCTGGTCTGACAATATGACCGTTGTAGAATGCATTAATAGTCAGGCAGCACGCTGTAAAATGATTTTGAGGCTGCTTAAAGAAATTGTCTTATTGTGTATGCAACTGAACGTGGTATTCAGAGCAAAACATGTCCCGGGGGTGTTGAATCAGGCTGCTGATGCACTGTCTCGTTTTCAAATGCAGGCTTTCTCGGGTTTCCTTCCCTCAGCGGATCCCGAGCCAGCACCCTTTCCCGAAGCTCTCTGGTCTCTCGGTGCCCCGAACTTCGTTACCTCGTGGGAGAGAGTCTAGCACCAAGGACGAGAAGGGCATACGAAGGGGCGTTTCGGGCTTATTTGGCCTTTTTGGGGACGGAGAGAGGGGGACTTTGGGGCCACGAGGATTGGGTGGTACATTTTCTGATGTCCTTGCGTAAGGCTGGGAAGTCGGTGGCTACAGCCCAGAGGCATCGTGCTGCCATCTCCTTTGTTGCCAGGGCTCATAATATCCAGGACCCGACAGCGTCTTTTGCTGTACAGAAAGCGCTGCGTGGGTGGCAACGCCTTGAGGGTCGCAGAGTAGATGAGAGGCGCCCGATAGGTCTGGATAGGTTGTCCCAGTTGCTGGCCACACTCCCCGACATATGCTCGTCTCAGTTCGAGGCCTGTTTGTTCCGAGCCGCTTTTACGCTTGCATTTCACGGGGCTATGAGGTTAAGTGAGCTGGTGGCAAGGAACAAGCGGGACGTGGCGGGGGGTTTGTGCCGGGAACACGTTCAGATTAGGGGTGAGACTATGACGGTATCCTTTGTCAAGTCGAAAACCGATCAGAGTGGGGTGGGAGACTGCATAGTCATTCGCAGGATTCCAGGGTCCTCCATGTGTCCGGTGAGGTGTTTAGAGGATTACCTAGCACGAAGGGTGGCAGCATGGGGGGGGACAATGTTGAGACACGCGGACGCCACCCCACTGACAAAGTTTCAGTTTCAGCGGGTGCTCGCGATGTCAATTTCCGCAGCAGGCTTGGACCCGTGTGAGTTTGGGACCCACTCCTTTCGGATAGGGGCTGCCACTGAAGCTGCAGCCAGGGGTCTGAATGTGGAACAAGTAAAACGAGTGGGGCGTTGGTCCTCCAATTGTTATAAGAGGTATGTGCGGTTGCACATGTTGTGAAGCTGTAACAATGTACTCACGCTTCTTGTCTTTTGTTTGGTTTTCAGTTACGCAAGCCTTCGAGGCGGGGCGGACTATGCAGTCGACCCAACACCGGGCCAGCGGTCAGACATCACCGGCTGTGAGAAAGGAGGTGTGGGTCGTGGGCCACTCATACGTGAGGCGTGCCGCAGACGTATTCAAAGCAGGTGACATGATTCACGTAGCTGGGGAATACGGGTACAGGATGTCCTTCTACGGAAGGGGCGGTCTCTGTATTGACCAGTTTCAAGCTTATTTTGAGGGTTTGTTAGGGCGGATGAGGTCACCGCCGTCTATAGTCATAGTACATTTAGGGGGCAATGATTTGGTCACCACCGGTAGACGACTTCTCCTGGAGGCAATGCTTTCCACCGTAAGTTGGTTGGCGAGGAAAGTTCCGGGGTGCATAATTGCGTGGTCTCATATGATCCCACGAAAAGTGTGGCGGGGGGCTAGTTCGATCCCTGCTTTGAACCGTTCTGTTAGGAAATTTAACAATAAAATGAGTAGGTTGTTCCGTTCCAGGACATTGCATTCTATCCCGCACGGTTGTATTAATGATGACAGTATGTATATGGGGGATGGTGTGCATTTGTCTCGGGTGGGAAATGAGTTACTCATAGGAGACTTCTTAGCATGGTTGAAAACGTTGGAACATGACCTTTAGCTAGGAGTTTTTGGTGGGGGGCCCGGATAGCCGGTCAACTATCCGGGCCTGTGGCGGTAAGGTCATGATCGGTGAGCACTAATTAGTAGATCCCTATGAGTGGGCGTCACCCAACACGGATGGGAGCGCTCGGGAGAGGTGGCCATTGGCCCCTCAATGGGGAGGCGGTCCCTTCTAAGGATGGGTCGCCGGAAGTAAAGGAAAGGCGGTCAAGGCCCCTTCCTTTGTAGGAGGGGTTACAGCCCCCTCCTGGGGAATTTCCCGGGGCCAGTGACATCTGCGACGGCAGATGCGGTAAGTTGTGTGGGGTTGGGATAAGGGACACGATACCTTCGAGATACCTCACACGAGTATTCGAACGACCTTTAACTGGCGTCGAATTTTAGGTGCCCCCGTCAAGTCAAGGGAAATTGGTAGTAGTTGCACTTGAGGTACGCCTCCGTGCTGTCGCCCATCCCAAGTGGGAGGGGTAAGTCCGGTTAGGGATCTTGACACCGGTTATGACCTGGCCGTTGGCCCTTAAACGTTAGGTTGTACAATTTCAATATGTCAAGAAATGTTTTGTAGGTTGCTAGTTCGGCTAGGAGAACCTCTGTATTAGAGAATCTGTTAAGGTTAGCCAAACATCGCAATATGGTAATGAAATTGTACATAACATGAAACGTTTAATGTTTTAATTTTGTTTTTAATAAATACGGCCGGGATGGTCACTCCATCCCACTTCCAAAAAAAAACTTCAAGAACTGTTTCCGGTTTCACTCCTTTTGGGGATTGTGTTGAGAGGGGGTGGCGGGTATCTCGGCTATATGGAAAGGGGCGACCGAATCGGTCCCCCCGAACTTATGGTCGAGTGCCTCGATCCCCCCGGGAAGCCATTTTGGGCGGGAGGCGCGTCTCAGCTGGTATGCCCGAAGCGGCGTAGCTGGGGCGCGCTCGTTCCCGCCCTAGAGTGGGCTGGCCTAGACACCGACGCAGCCAGCCACGCCCTCAGGGGCAGGCAGGGGCGGGTATACGCCCGCCCTGAAGACGGATAAAAAGGGACGCAAGACCAGAAGACATCCTCTTGTTCTTGTGCTCTGAAGCTGCACCTCCTCGCTGCACGTGAGCTCGGGACAGAACGAAGAGCCAATTTTGACCCACCCACCAGCCCCTGAAGACAGCCAGTTGTGTATAATAAAGTTGATTATTCTTGTTTTGTTTTCGTTTCCAGGTTGTAGTGCCATGATGATTTTGAGTTAATAAAGAATGTTCGTTTTTGAGCATGTTTACCATTAAAGATATTCAGTTAGTGTCGAATTTTGATGTATGCTCTTTCGGTCATAGTGACCAATGTATTCTTAGGTTGATTAGCACTGTCGTATTTATTTTGGTAGGCGGTAAGGTCATGATCGGTGAGCACTAATTAGTAGATCCCTATGAGTGGGCGTCACCCAACACGGATGGGAGCGCTCGGGAGAGGTGGCCATTGGCCCCTCAATGGGGAGGCGGTCCCTTCTAAGGATGGGTCGCCGGAAGTAAAGGAAAGGCGGTCAAGGCCCCTTCCTTTGTAGGAGGGGTTACAGCCCCCTCCTGGGGAATTTCCCGGGGCCAGTGACATCTGCGACGGCAGATGCGGTAAGTTGTGTGGGGTTGGGATAAGGGACACGATACCTTCGAGATACATCACACGAGTATTCGAACGACCTTTAACTGGCGTCGAATTTTAGGTGCCCCCGTCAAGTCAAGGGAAATTGGTAGTAGTTGCACTTGAGGTACGCCTCCGTGCTGTCGCCCATCCCAAGTGGGAGGGGTAAGTCCGGTTAGGGATCTTGACACCGGTTATGACCTGGCCGTTGGCCCTTAAACGTTAGGTTGTACAATTTCAATATGTCAAGAAATGTTTTGTAGGTTGCTAGTTCGGCTAGGAGAACCTCTGTATTAGAGAATCTGTTAAGGTTAGCCAAACATCGCAATATGGTAATGAAATTGTACATAACATGAAACGTTTAATGTTTTAATTTTGTTTTTAATAAATACGGCCGGGATGGTCACTCCATCCCACTTCCAAAAAAAAACTTCAAGAACTGTTTCCGGTTTCACTCCTTTTGGGGATTGTGTTGAGAGGGGGTGGCGGGTATCTCGGCTATATAACTGTATAGTTGAGGAAATGGAGGTGTGATTGATTCTTTGCATGACTGACTAGGTGTGTGAGTAACTCCATGGATGTGTGACAGTCTGTGAGTGCCTGTTTACACTGAGTGTATCTAAGGTTATATTAGAGTCTGAAGATGTATTATCACATAAATGATATCATCAGTGATGTAATCAGTAATGTCAAATGAGATGTCAGTGATGTCATCAGTGATGTCATTTGAGATGTCATCAGTGATGTCATCAGTGATGTCATTTGAGATGTCATCAGTGATGCCATCAGTGATGTCACTGACCATGTCATGAATGATGTAATATGTGACATCATTAGCAGTGGATTGCGGGTCCGCGATATATAGTTAGTGCAACTAACTATATATGGAATTTCAATGGTTTTGTGCAAATAAAATAAGGTTTTTTAAATGCTAATCCCTAACTATATATGGTCTATAACCTATGGTTTTTTCAGTGAATTTTCAAGGTTTTGTAAATGCAAATTCCTAACTATATATGGTCTATAACCTATGGTTTTTTCTGTGAATTTCATTGGTTTTTTAAAAGCTAATATCTATAGCTGTAAAATATATTCTTTATTAAGTGACGTATCACGTAGCCCGTGAGACGCCTCATGATGCATCGCATAACCGTGACGTATCGTCTCTGCAGCGCAAACCAAACCCAAAACGTAAGCGCGCCAAAACACGCTTAAAGATATATATATATTTTTTTAACCTTAATTAGACAAAATCCACACGTGCACATGTCACAAACGTTCAAAAAACACAATATGTCGGACTCCCATTACGCTGCCGGTTAGCTGCCCGGTTAACGTACCAGGAAGCACCTTTACCGCGAAAAATTGCATTTTTTTTTTCACCCCCCAGGGAACTTTAATAGCCCCCTCATCAATCCTAGGGGTTCAGGAGGGGTCTGCCTTACCCCTTTCATTCATTTACACCTTTTTTTTTCCACCTCTTGTCTCTCGATCCCACAGAGAGACAAGATGGCGGCCGCTCCAGACTGTTTACAATGATAACAGCCAATCAGCTTCTCCTCAGACTCCCGTTACACTGCCGGTTAGCTGCCCGGTACCAAGACGGGTCTCTACGGCGAAAAAATCGGAATTTTTTTTTTTGGGCCCAGCGTGGCTCTATAATATCCCCTCATCAATCCTAGGGGGTCAGAAGGGGTCTACCTTGCCCCTTTCCTTCATTTCCCCCTTTGTTTTGGCCTCCTCTTGTCTCTCGATCCTACCGAGAGACAAGATGGCGGCCGCTCCAAACTGTTTACAATGTTGACAGCCAATCAGCTACTCGTCAGACTCCCGTTACACTGCCGGTTAGCTTCCCGGTTAGCTGCCCGGTTCGCGTACCAAGACGCGTCTCTACGGCGAAAAAAACTGATTTTTTTTTTTGGGCCCAGCGTGGCTCTATAATATCCCCTCATCAATCCTAGGGGGTCAGAAGGGGTCTACCTTGCCCCCTTTCCTTCATTTCCTCCTTTGTTTTGGCCTCCTCTTGTCTCTCGATCCTACCGAGAGACAAGATGGCGGCCGCACCGGACAATTTTGCCAAGTTTCGTGCAAATCCATTCAGCCGTTCGAGCTAAAAGTGAGTCCAACCGCCCTATGGAAAACTCAATGTTAAAAACGCGTTTTGGGACCCCCCTTTTTTCTCAGCCCCCCCTTGACGAAACCCCCCCAAATTTCCAGGAGCTGCTCAGAAACAAAATGTGCCATTTTCCTGAAAATTTCAGCCGATTCCGTCCACAAACGCCAAAGTTATTAGACATAGAATTTTCAGAAATCCCATAGGGAAAAAATCCTAACTATATATACCTACTGGCGACCGCCAGTAGGTAATATATATATATATATATATATATATATATATATATATATATATATTTATATTTATATATATATATATATATATATATATAATATTGAAAAAACCATAGGTTTCACACACGTTATAGTTAGGAATTAGCATTTAAAAAACCATGCAAATTCATTGAAAAAACCATAGGTAAAACATTTTGCTAAACTACTATAAAGTTTCAATTACCATTTTTGTTGCAGAATCATTTAGTAACGTGTTGATCCATACTACTATTTCTCAAAATTCGTCATTATGGAAAGTCTCTGTAACTAGTTTCAAAAAGATTATGTAAAACAAAATTAAACAAACATTGGCAAAGGCAGTAAGTCTAAAATTGATGGTCAGCTTTTTAGTTTTGTCATTGCGTGACTTCTTTTGCCATCGTGTTTGTAAAACGCTATAGCAGTGTAAGCTGCTGAACCCTCACCATTATACCAAACATTTTGCAAAACCAAAAAATATTTTGGGTTTTAAAAAGCACAAACTTCCACAGTAGTTACTGGCACTGAACAAAACTGCTCTGTGTGCCGATATCCTGATTATGCAACCGCATATTCTGACCCTGGAACTATTTTTACCATGTAAATACATATAAAGTTTTTTTTTCAACAAGCTATTCACCTTTAAACCATGCAATATTAATTACAACTTACTTTTCACTTTCTTTTCAACTGGCCCAATGTTTCGAATGCAGCAGATGACCTCCTTCAATTCATAAAAGCAAATCTAAATCATACTTACCTGTTACTGCCTATACATGTAAATAAAATCATTTTGTTGAGTCTAAACACACCTTTTGCATTAGGACTGTGAAATAGTGGTGTAAAAATATCATTCATTCTATTGTCAGATATCTACCTTGGTGACAGTGGAATTACCACTACTTTTTAGACTACCATTGAACAATATTGTGTAGAGGAGCGGTGTTGCTTCTTGACCTTCAAAGAGGAAGATTTAAATGTATATTTCAACAGGTAAACAAAATAATTGCTCAATTTCAAAAAGAAAATTAAGTACGAATGTTGGAGGAACTCTGGTCCAACTGTAAAAGGATTGTGCAAATCGTAACAGGTGAAAAAAAGTGTCTCAATATTAGTTTTTAAGATAATTTGGACACAAGACTAGACTGCAGGAGTGTGCAAATATCTAATTAGATATCTTGCATGTGATCATATGTTACTTAAAAACATACTTACGCACTTTTTATGCTGGACAGTATTGCTTCTAAACACCCTTTCACTGCTTCCCTCCATACCTTCAAAAACGATTTCATGGATTCACATGCATAGTCTTTCAGGTCTGTATATCTGTAATGTAAAACAATCGTACTTGTTTTTCTTTTGTCACTGACATATATAAACTCATCAGTCACTCCTATGTCAAGCTTTTACAATCTTGAATGCTACGTTTTCTGTGAAAGGATGCCCATACATAACAATGCTAAGTTTTCTTTAGCTGCATGCACACATGTAGTGTAACCTATCAAACACTTTAAAATGCTACCCTCTCACTAGTTCTAAAGGCGGATGTAGAATTCAACCGTTCTTCACAAAATAGAATTGGACGTCACTAAGTACAAAGTGTTTCTGTATTATGAAAGCTCTAATGTGTCCCTTAAAGATTCCAGAAAAGTCCAGACACATACTACCAGAAACACACCAACCATTAGTAACCTGTTAAATTTACCAAACAACTCTTTCAAGGTGTGATCAATCCAAAAATCCTCCTTTGGCACAGCAAATATAGTGCAACACTTAAACAACTTGCACCCCAACAACTTTGCTTCACTACACCACAGAGATTGCAGAACAACCCACTTCCTGCTGCATCAAGCACATCAACTACTGCAACAGCATCTTCTGCAAACAGTCCATACTCTCATATTGATCTTCAATTTGGTAAACTTAAGTTTCTATGCATTTATTGCGAATAACTTTTGTGTTACGCTAAACAGTCTATCAACCTCATAACAAACAACAAACAGAAGCGTCACTGTCCTTAACATTAGTTATTAGACATTTATCAAACTTTTTTGTTGTAAAACTACCCCATCCAAAAGGCAGTGGAAAATTTGCACACTTCCTGCCTTTCTTGGCTGGAGTTATGAATTATTCTAAAATTAATTCAAGTTCTAAATGCAGACCCTTTATTTAGCCTTCATGGTAACTACTAACTGTGAATGGCAGTGAGTAATTTGCGCACTTGTGTCCTTTCTCCCGTCCTTTATACCGCACAGTGAGTGTACTTTCTGTACTTGCACTGTTTGCTTAGATGTGATACCCATTTCTCAGGCTCCCACTACAGAATCTGGCGCACAGTCTGTGTAATGGACTAGAAAACCAAACACCCACTTCCTTTACAAAGCCGTCTGTAGTTTCCACGTCTGCTGTCTTACTTAATTTTCACCTTATTCTGCATCCAGTAGAACAAACACACCTACCTGCTGCCTTTCTTGACTGTCTTTGCCAACTATTATTCTAATTCAAAGTAGAGATCGTTAAACACTACAGCCCACAGTGGGAACTTAGTACACTTGCTTTGCTTCCTTAAATGTGGTAGTCATTTCTCAGCCTGCCACTGCGGAATCTGACACCCTCTCTGTATAATAAAAATGATATCCAAAGATCCGCTTCCCTGACAAGGCAGAGCATAGTTTGCATATCTGATACACTTTATCATACACTAGTGTAACCTTTCATTACTCACTGTAAAATACAGAGTACCATATTTGAAACCATTGACACACCAATACCAGTCACTACATACCCACACACTGATTCCTAAGTGTACACACACAACTACACATTCAACAACAGAATCACTTATACATGCGGTCACTAATTAATAGAACATTATCAAATGCACTTATACACGTATATATATAGACATTGACACATCAGCGGTCATCTTAGTTGGTTATGCAGTGAAAAAAATTAATCACACTTACATTACTCACTTTCACAATTATACACACAACACCTCATTTAGTCAAACACATCCTAATTCATAGTTAATATGGTAAATAATCACCAATACAATTATATTCATTCATATAGTTACTCTCACAATCACTGACTCTTACATATACTTATTTATATACACCAACTCTCACATACAATGCCTTTTATTTTTGTCCTATGTTGAAGAACTACAACTAAAACATATACTGCCCAACTACTCACAAATAAATACACTCAGCCACATGCACTCTTAAACCTATACACCTGGTCAATCAACCATTCACACATCTATACACAGAGTTACACACACCCCATCCAACCACACACAAACTCAGTGTCCCATACAAATACTCATCCAACTAATCAATACCAAATATACCCACTCATGTAGTTAGTGACCAACTGATGCCGCATGTTATACAGCAACAGAGATAGTGCTGCACACATTCACATAGTTTAGTTACTAATCCATGTGCTAAGTGACACTTGTAGTTACTCAATTAAGCAGACAGCCAGACAGCTAATAAATCCTCCAGCCAGACAGTTATATATCCACTCAATCTTCAATACAGATTGGTTTAATACATATTTAAATTTCAAACTAAACCACATTCACTGGATGATGTAATCAGTGATGTCATCAGTTATGCCATTTGATACGTCATCAGTGATGTCACTGACCATGTCCTGAATGATGTAATATGTGACATCATCAGCAGTGCATTGCGGGCGCGTGAGTTATAGTTAGCAGACCTAACTATAACGGAGGAACTTATATGGTTTTGTACGAGTGAAATGTCCAGCTAACTATGACACCCCTGAAACCTATGTTTTTTCTGTGAATTTCTAAAGTTTTATAAATGCTAATTTCTAACAGTAAAGTCTATGAAACCTATGTTTTTTTCAGTGAAAATATATATATATATTACCTACTGGCGGTCGCCAGTAGGTATATATAGTTAGGATTTTTTCCCTATGGGATTTCTGAAAATTCTATGCCTAATAACTTTGGCGTTTGTGGACGGAATCGGTTGAAATTTTCAGGAAAATGGCACATTTTGTTTCTGAGCAGCTCCTGGAAATTTGGGGGGGGTTCGTCAAGGGGGGGCTGAGAAAAAAGGGGGGTCCCAAAACGCGTTTTTCCCATGTTAATTTCCATAGGGCGGTTGGACTCACTTTTAGCCCGAACGGCTGAATGGATTTACACGAAACTTGGCAAAATTGTAGGGACTGTTAGCCCGATGTGCCTTTGCTAGGTCTCAATATATGTGCTTCAGTGGATTTTGAGAAATTAACGTTTAAATCAAGATATATATCTGTAACAGCGCTCCGGGCAGCGATCTGGTTCGCGTACTTTTCGCGTAACGGAACTTTGCGCACGGAAAGCTGATTGGCTCTTCGGTGTCTGTCAACATTCTAAACAGTCCGGTGCAGCCGCCATCTTGTCTCTCGGTAGGATCGAGAGACAAGAGGAGGCCAAAAGAAAGGGGGAAATTTCCATAAGGGGGCATAGTAGATCCTCCCTGACCCCCTAGGTTTTATGTGGAGGTTTTAAAAGGGCCAAGCAGGGTTCAAAAAATTTTTTTTTTTTTTTTTTTCGCGATGAGCGCCTAGTACGCGAACCGGAAAGCGTTCTAGGCAGCGTACTATAAGGATAATAGAATGATATACTTTTCAAAGACTAAATGTTAAGTGTTTGTTGTTTTGTTTGTTGTTTTTGTTGTTTTTTTTGTTTTCTTTATTTTTAACTTTTTTTTTTATTTTGATTGTTTTTCATAATTTATTAAACTTTCTAACATTTCAGTGTCTGAAATGTCATTATTTTCTTGAAATATTGTTTGCAAGCTGTGAGCTTGTAAAATGTCCTCATTTGCAAGGAGGGCATCTACTGCTTGGACACATTGCAGCAGTTCATTATCCAAGCTTTGATCCATAAATTCCATGTCAATTTGTTCAATCAATTCCTATCTGCTCTCTTGCAGGTCCATTTCAAAAGAAACTTGGTTTTCGCCTTCCATTTTGCCTGAAATTTGGATTACGAAAAATATATATTAGTAGAGATAGGGCACTGTTGGGATTAATTTTAGATAGTCATTTTTTATCAGTGAATTTATCTTTTGGCAGTGTATAGTATCAGAGTGGAAATAGGACTATAAAAAAGTGTATGTGATTTAACCACGACAAGCCTAACTCCATTCATAACTATAACAGAGAAGTCTATCTAAATACATTCCTAGTACAGAGGGATAGTGTATATCTAGCAGAAAAAGTCTACTATATTAAGTTATAGTGCACAATATATTTCATTTTTAAAAATTATAACTTACCTTCACAAAGAAGTTGAAGTTTTTGGAAGCTATTGAAATGTGATGTACAACAAGAAGTAGTAGTCAAAATGGCTGTGTTTTCTTCTCTTCCTTTATATATTCAAGTATATAACCAATCAAATGTCAGGTAATAAAAGTAGAAAATGAAAGTAACATTTTCATTGGTTGTCAATTCCAACACTTCAGATGTGTTTTGTGAAGTAATTTACCTCACGGTACTTGGAGAGGTCTACAGGCTAAATGGCTAAATTAAATTTCAATCAAATTTGTGAGAATGAAAGGGATTGTTATGTAGTATGAGCTAATTTATATTTGGTGAGAGTGTCTCTAGTCGTTTTTCTGTAAATTACTTTCCCACCTTTTTTTGGACCGTTTCCCAGAAAGCGGTCCGGTCCGCGAACTAGGAGCGTAACGGGAGTCCACCATTTTGTGTTTTGGTCGAATCAAGGTATAAAATGGCGGGTAAATAATGTTCTGAATGGGTAGAAGGGGGCATGGTACAAGTATTTTGCCCCCCTACGTTTTCTGAGGGTGGCTGAGGAGGACTATATGTGCGAGGAAAAACTTTTTTTTTGAAATTTTGCGCGGTTAGCTTCCAGTTCGCGTACCGGATAGCGCTCTTTGAGCGTAGTTTGTTGAAAATTACAGAAAAAAGTTAGAAAAAAAATAATAAAAGTGTGTGATCAGATGAAGGGTAGCTCTGAGAAGAGCTTTTGGGTTTATGGTACATTTAGGTACTTATAAGTAGGTACCAATGCACAGTCTTAAATTCAGAATGAAAATTCTGTTGCCCTCATCTGAGAAGTGAACTCCATCTCCTCTGTAGATATCTTGCATGTAGTAACGCAAGTTATTGTTGTACAGAGAGCCCATTCCATGGTCTCTCATGAAAGCTGAAACAGATTTGTTTACATGCTGCCTCGCTTTCTCAATTTGTGGAGAAAATTGGTTGGACCACCTCCATTTCTGTCTTTGGCATATATTGGAATATACCAAAGCAGTTTGAGGAAAAAGTGCCATTAATTGCTCAAAGGTGTCCTTTAAAAGCATTTCCAGACCTACCCCTGTCAAAGTGCCCAAATCATTACCTCCACAGTGCACTATTAACAGGTCAGGTTTTGGCAAATGCATAAAGGTTTTCACCAATGGTATCAATTGGTGACATTTTAATCCTCTTTGGCCCAACCACTTAATTTCCACATCCTGTAAATTGAGGTTGTGTAAATTTCTGTTCTCAGCATACCTTTGAGCCCAGTGGATGTAACTATGTCCAACAATCCAGACCTTAAACATGGTGGGAGAAGGTTGTTCTGCAGTCAGATGAAGTGTGGTAATGAAAGGGCAGTTGAAACAGTAGGAGTTTGTAAAGAAAAAAAACTGTGGATTTCCAATGCTAATGAATCATTAGCAGTGATTGGTGCATTTCCATTTCTGAAAACAGAAAGTTAGGGTGCATGGATGTGTTCTTTGAAAGATGTAATTTGAATGGTCAAGGAAGAAACATTTAATGAAAGATTGCATTGGATACGCAGGTGCACTGAGAGTTCAGAGTTCAATTGAAACATTGTTGTATGAATTTGCAAACATGAGAGGTCTTCCAGGAGGTGGTTGCTATGGAAAAAAGGCAGAGAGGGCAGAGGGGGGAAGGGTTTTGATTTGAAAAAAGTGAGGGAAGAGTTATGATTGGCTAATATGAGAGATATGTGAAATGAATATCTGTATTTCTGTGCTTTCAATAGCTGCAGCCTCTGGAGTGCATCGTTTTTCTTCTGCTGAAGACAATTTGGTGTATTTCTGAGACTGTTTTCAAAACTCAAAACGTATTTGCTAAGGTGAGAAAAGATGTATTTATTTTAGATAGAGAATAGTATGAATTAAGGAGAAAATGATGAAGAAAGCTGTGTTTTTAAACTGTGGCTTTGTCTGTAGTGATATAGAAATAGATTTTGGTACTTTGAGAAATTGTAATTGCATATTCGGTGTAGCATTCTGGCATGCAGTAACACAAGTTATTGTGGTACATGGAGCCCATTCCATGGTTTGTTATGTAAGCTGAAACAGATATGTTGTTTTTAAAAACGATTTTAGAAATCAATTACATTTCTGGATATGTACTGCTAGAGCTTCATAGGTTGTTTTGGGCCATATTTATAAGGCATTTGAGTGTCTATTATGCTATTTTACGTTCTTCATGGTGCAAATTTCTTGTAAATACGCTCCCACTTGTGCTTTGCAAATTTAGATTTTGATTATGGGAGTTACATAGCCATGTTAATAATGTCCAAACAATGGTGGTAGGGCATTCAAGAAAACGCTTTCCTGTGTCTCTAGGACATTTTCAGTCCTTTCCTCTTGAAAACAGGTATACAATTGATTTATATGCTGTGTTTAAAAACGAATTTTGAAATCAATTACATTTCTGGATATGTACTGTTAGAGCTTCATAGGTTGTTTTGGGCCATATTTATAAGGCATTTGAGTGTCTTTGATGTTATGTTTTCCTTTTAAAATGGATAGTGTTCCTCATGGGGCCCTGAGCAGTTGTTAGCCATGTTATTTAATGGGAAGTGGATAACATGGCTAAGAGCATTTGCTGGAAAATGCATGAATATCGCTGACTGTTCAGCGATATTCATGCATTGCGGCCGTTTTTTTTTGCATTTGCGAGCAGTTCTTAGCCATGTTATCCAATGGAAGGTGGATAACATGGCTAAGAGCATTTGCTGGATAATGCATGAATATCGCTGACTTTTCAGCGATATTGATGCATTGCGGCCGTTTTTTATCGCATTTGCGAGCAGTTCTTAGCCATGTTATCCAATGGGAGGTGGATAACATGGCTAAGAGCATTTGCTGATATTCATGCATTGCGGCCGTTTTTTTTTTGCATTTGCGAGCAGTTCTTAGCCATGTTATCCAATGGAAGGTGGATAACATGGCTAAGAGCATTTGCTGGATAATGCATGAATATCGCTGACTTTTCAGCGATATTGATGCATTGCGGCCATTTTTTATCGCATTTGCGAGCAGTTCTTAGCCATGTTATCCAATGGGAGGTGGATAACATGGCTAAGAGCATTTGCTGATATTCATGCATTGCGGCCGTTTTTTTTTGCATTTGCGAGCAGTTCTTAGCCATGTTATCCAATGGAAGGTGGATAACATGGCTAAGAGCATTTGCTGGATAATGCATGAATATCGCTGACTTTTCAGCGATATTCATGCATTGCAGCCGTTTTTTATCGCATTTGCCATAAATCTTGCTAAGGAGAAAATGATGAAGAAAGCTGTGTTTTTAAACTGTGTCTTTGTCTGTAGTGATATAGAAATAGATTTTGTTTCTTTGAGAAATTGTAATTGCATATTCGGTGCACCATTCTGGCATGCAGTAACACAAGTTATTGTTGTATATGAAGCCCATTCCATGGTCTCTTATGTAAGCTGAAACCATTTTTTAAATCAATTTCAATAAATTTCTGAATATGTCCTGCTAGAGCTTCATAGGTTGTTTGGGGTCATACACCTTTTTTAGGGAGAGATTTATGACTGTTGTATGCCTGTTTTGTACCACTGTGTGTCATTTTTGTGATGCAGTGCTGGTGCAAAAGATTTGCTATGTTAAATAATAAGTAGGGCGTTAAGTTTTTGATGACTTTTATTCATTTACTGTTTGGTAATAGTGGTTAATAACATTTTTTATTATATTTTTCCACAGATTCAACTGCAGATTCTTTCATAGTTTGGAAAATGCCTACAAAAAATAGAATTAGAAAGGCTAGAAAACGTCAAAGACAGCAGGATGATGTTTTATTGCAGCAGTCCTCTTCCCCAAATACTTGTCAAAACACCAAGAAAGCTCCGGGTAAGAGCACGAAATCATTCTTAAGAAATATTTGTAGTAAAAAAAGTATTTCTCCCAAAAATGTTTCAGTCCACAAAAAGAAAAGCAATTTAAATGGAAAGGAGAGACCCATCAAAAATGTTACTGGTAGAGGAAGAGATAACTCTGTGCATGATAGTAGAAGGAAACAACAGTTTAGGGACATTCGACATCGAATGTTCCGTAACAGGATAATAGTTAATTTATTGAAAAATATTAAAAAAAAGGCCAACAGAAAGCGGCATTTTATAAGAAGAAGAAAAATGTAGAGAAAATTATTGATCATGCTTTTGAAATTAAGCGAAAGTTGTTTATTTTGGTAATCAATAGAATTAGGAAACTAAGCAAGGTAATTTCTGATTTCAAAACAAAAAGTAGATGGAAGAGAGTAGTAAATCGTACTAACTTTTGTGAAGTTTTTTCCGGAGAATGGATGCATAGTTCAAGTTGTGAGGCATTTTTTAATGAGGAGAGTTATTTTCAGGATAATGATTTGGTGTTTGCAGTTGACACCAGTGGTCGAGCTTATGAAGTGAAGGATGGTTGTCCAGTTGAAAAAGAACAACTTGTGACAACAGAGACAGAAGAGGCGCTAAGTGATGAGGTTTTAGGAAGACGTCCTAAGGGTCCTGTGTACATTTGGAAGTGTAGTTCTATTTGCAGTGTGCGACAGGTTTCCATCAATTTGCTTTGTGATTTTATACGGACATTTAATAAGAAAATTTTGAAGCAGAAAATGAAGTTGTTGCAAGATTTAGATCCTTGCAGAGTGAGACAAATGACAGGTTTGCGTGGTCATTCACTGGCTTGTCTTTCCAGGAGAGTATGCCAGAGTGTTTTTCATCATTTCAGGATGCTAGCAGTGCATCATAATAAAGTGAGAAAATTAGTGAGAATGTTGTATTATGCTAAGAGTCCAGCAATTATGCTTAAACAATTATGTGCTGCTCTTTTGCATGGGTCTGAAATAGATGTGAAGAAATTGAGTTTTGTTACTTTGGTAGTAGAGATGAGAATGTTCAAATTGACCCAGAAGTAGAGGGTTATGTTGAAGATAATGTACAGGTTTCCAGTACAGATAATTTTCAGAAGGAAATTGCCACTTTTCAGATGAAATCAAAGTGAGAGGCCTAATTTCACTTGTGTATGTTGTCGACGCACTTATTATAAGAATCAGACTAAGTTAGTGGATTTATATGCAAAAACTGAAAGGGAAAATAATAGTGAATGGAAGGATTTTGCCACATACTTGATGGTAGAAAATTGTTTTGATTTGGGAGTGGACCAACGTGTGTGTACTTATTGTTGTAATAAATTAAATCAAAACCAGATGCCTGCTAGGGCAGTTCATAATAATCTGGAATTGGTTGAGATTCCTTCAGAATTGAAGGATTTAAATACTTATGAATCTATTTTGATTCAAAGTATCCATCCCTTTCAGGCTATTGTAAGAATGGAGCCAAAGACAGGGAAGTTGCCTCCAGCAGATTTACAGAGAGGATTAAAGGGAAGAGTTGTTTATTTGCCTCTAGATTTGAACAAAAACATTAACACAATTGGAGTTGAGAAAGTGGAAGAGGAACCTCTGGTTATCTTGGTTAATGGGGTTCCGACAAAGAATAAGAAAATATTAGTGAATGTTAGGAAAGTGAAAAATGCAACTTTGTATTTGAAGAAAAATAATAAGTACTATAAGAATGTATATGTTGCAGAAGAGGAAGTAAGTGATGAAGAGGATAGCGTTTTGTGTGCTGGCCAAATTGAGAAAGTAGAGGTGTCTAATAGTGAAGAAATATATGAACATTATAGTGTTCATCCCTTGCATTCCAAGGAAGTCATGGGGAATGCTATTGAGTTGTTTCAAATGAAACAAGCCAAAGGGAGTCCCATTAGTGTTTGGGAGGAAAGTTTGGAAGCTCGGTGTTTCCCACAGCTATTTCCCACAGGTCAAGGAGGAAGATATGATGAGCGACCTCATCAAATTCCTGCCTCTGAATACCGGACTTTACGATTGTATGCAGAAGATCCTAGGTTTCGTCAATGCATTTCCTATTTGTTTCATCTCCTGTTTGAAAGCGATCTGTCAGGACTGTCATATGCAGTGAACCACATTTTAAAAAGTGGTATACAGATGCGAAACATCTCGGCAAGTGACTTTATGCATAAAGTCAATGTCCAAGACAGTATTTTGGATTCTCACTTAACTAATCTCATGGCGTGTCTGCGTGTCTGCGTGGTACTAATGAGTACTGGTACCGTCGTCATGGTGATTTAAAATGTATGCTGAGGAACTTAGGAACTCCAACATGGTTCCTCACTCTGAGCTGTGCCGAGTATGGCTGGGAAGATTTACTTGAATTTCTACGAGAGGCAAATGGAAATATTGAAAACATTGAATTCAAGACACCTGGAGAACTGTGTTCTTTGGATCCAGTGAATGTATGCAGGTACTTCAATCATAGATTTGAAGCTATGATGTCTTTCATCACAAATAAAAAGAATCCACCTCTTGGAGAGGTGTTGGATTTCTTCTGGAGAAAGGAGTACCAAGCAAGAGGTGCCCCTCATATACATATGTTGTTGTGGATCAAGGATGCACCTAAATTTGGAACAGATCCGGATGACTTAGTGATGAATTTCATAGAACAATATTCTACATGTGCTGTTCCAAACGCAACGGAGAAGAAAAGCCTAAGAGAACAAGTTCTACGTTTCCAAAGCCATCGTTGTGGAAAGTACTGTCGTCGTAAATTCAGAAACAAGGACAAGTTCTACACCAAATGTCGTTTCAACTTTCCACGACCGGTGATTTCTAAAGGAAGAGTGAACAGTTTGATGTCTTCGCTGCGACAGAATGTGACGAGGAAATCACCCAAGAATACATACAATTTGAAAAGGAACGAAGAGTCCAAGTACATCAATGACTACAACCCAGTGATTTTGTCAATGTGGAATGCTAACATGGATATACAGTTTGTGGCTGACAACTGTATGGCTGTGGCTCGGTATGTGACATCTTACATCACCAAAAAAGAAAAGACAGAACTGAAGGATATGTGGGAGGACATTTCCCATGAAAAGAGCCTCAGCAAGAAGTTGTACAGTTTCAGTCTGAAGATGTTGTCGCATCGAGAAATCGGAGCTTACGAATGTTCTGATCGATTGTCTTCAGCAAGTCTCTATGCCAAATCCAGGAGTCTCGTTTGGGCGAGTCTTGGTCTTGCTGCAACGCGAAATCGAGTTCTAAAACCTGTCCGGGAAATTGAGTATTTGGCAGAAAAGGAACCAAACAGTACCAACATTTTGAAGAGCAACATGTTGGATACATATTATCCAAATCGAAGCAGTCACCTTGAGAATGTTTGTCTATATGAGGTTCTCCAAAATTATATATTCAAGAGGAACATCAAAGAAGATATTGAGAAAGGAGTGTATGCTGTAATTGGAAGTGAGGGATGCCTGGTCAAGCAAAGAAAATGCCAATTAGTAAACCATCGAAAATTGAGTGGTGAATCTCCAGAAAAAAAGGAGTTTTTCTATTTAGCACTTTTGCAACTTTTCAAGCCTTGGCGTGCAGAAGAGGAACTGCTTGGAGATTTCCTCTGTTACGAAGACTCTTTCAATGCAGCCAAGGAGTCCATAGAATGTCCTGCTTTTCCTAAATATCAAGAAATGCTAACTTTGGAAATTGAGCAGGAAGCAACGATTGCAGCCGAGATTGCCAGAGACAGTTCTCAGGACAGTCAGAGTTCTATTTCATTGAGTCAAGATCCACTTGGAGGACCTATTATCGAAAATGAAGCTGCCACTGCTATGAATGAAGTAGAAAGAGCCATGGCACATGCTCAGGAGGATTCAGTTAACTTAGAAGACTTGGAAAAACAACTCAACGTTGAGCAGAGGAAAATATATGATGAAGTTACCAAGGAAATTGAGCACGGATTAAGTCATGAGAAGAACGAGTGCTCATGTACATCGTTGAAGCCTGTCCGACTGTACGTGAGTGGAGAAGCGGGAACTGGAAAAAGTTTCCTCATTAAAGCAATTTCTTGTTATTTGCAGGAAAGGACTGAGTCATCGCTGTCTTGTGTTGTCACCGCTCCTACTGGACTGGCAGCACATAACATTAAAGGTATTACTTTGCATCGTCTACTGATGCTGCCGGTGGAGCATGACAACAAATTACAATACAACAAGTTATCTGGGGATGCTTGCTGTGAAGTTTCAAGAGTCTTGAGGAAAATGAAACTACTTATCATTGACGAAGTAAGCATGGTTTCTAATGTCATGCTTGCCTTTGTGCATTTGAGAATGCAAGAAGTACTTAAAACTGAATATGATGTGTCATTTGGTGGCAAACACATCATTGTTTTCGGAGATCTTCTGCAGCTGACACTAGTAAAAGGTCAACCTGTGTTCAAAATACTCACGCATGAAGATACCAGGAAGTGCCTAGGGAGCATTGGCAACGTCAATATATGGTTAAACTTCAATTATGCTGAACTGCATGAAAATATGCGTCAGGCAAAGGATGAAGATTACAAGAATATTCTACAAGATATTAGAATTGGAAAAGTGACCGAGCATGGGAAAGAAGCTTTAAATGCACGATTACTGTCAAATTTATATCCCAAACAAGAGATTGTGCCTGAGAATATTTTTCAGAAAATTACTGAGAAGAAATCCGGGATATGTTTGATGCCAACTCTTGCAGAATGTGCCATCTTCAACAACAAAATGTTGAATTTAGAAAAGCAAGAGATTGTGAAACTTGAAGCTATCAACAAATTAGAGCATATGGGATCAACAATTATTTTGTCAGACAATTTGAAATCAAAATTGGATTCATTAGAGAAGACTATATCTAAAACAGCGGGTTTTGAAAAGACTATGAATGTGTGTTTAAATTGGCGAATCATTTTGAGAAGGAATTTACATGTAGAAAGAGGTCTGGTAAATGGATCAATGGGTAATGTTGTTGATTTTGAGAAATACAGAAATAGAGATGGAATAGAATTTTTAAGAATTAAATTTGATGGCATTGAGGAAGTACAGCAAATTGGTCGTTGTTCTGCTAGGTTTTTGCTTGTTAAAGACTTATATGTTCGCCGTAAACAGTTTCCTGTTTGCTTGGCATATGCGGTGACAATCCATAAATCGCAAGGTTTAAGTGTAGACAGTGCATTGGTGAATATTGGCAGTTCTGTGTTCAAGGAGGGTATGGCATATGTGGCATTGTCACGAGTTAGAACTTTATCGGGATTGTACTTGATTGACTGTGATGTCACAAACATTTGTGCGGATCTAGATTGTGTTAAGGAATACAATAGGTTAAGAAGAGAGTATGCGCCACATTTGCCTCAATATACTTTGTTTGAGAAACGTGTGGTAGGCCGGAAACGTAGAAATATCAGTAATAGTAGGGAGGTTGTTGCAAAAAGACTAAAAGTCAATGAACCGAAAATTGTTAGCAGAAAGAAAGTGGATTCTGTTGAAGATGTTGTCGGTTTTCAATTTGAAAACAGTTCTGGTGTCAACTGCTATGCAAATGTAGTGGTTAATGTTCTCTTTTCACTAGAGAGTTTAAGAGAACAGATTCTGTTGAATTCAGAACAAATTTTATGCTGTTTGTTGAATTCTGTTTTCGAGAAATGTAGCACTGATCGAACAAAAGTAGAAAGTGTGTCTGAAGTTTGTTATCTGTTAGATGAATGTTCAGGTCAAACAGACTTCTCTGAAAATAATCAGCAAGATTGTCAGGAGTTTTTAATGTATATGCTTGATGTATTGCAAGATGAGGGTGTAGATGTAGATCACCTGTTTGGGCTTTCTTATCAATGGCAGCATGACTGCGAGAACTGTATGGTATCAAGTACTACTAGTGTAGACTCAGAAAGATTTATATATTTAACTTTGCCAGACAGTAAATCAGTGTCCTTTAATAAGCTAGTAAATGCAGCGGATCACAACATGGAGTGTAGCCAATGTAAATGTGATATGATGTCAACATTATTTATACGTAGATATGGCCAGTATGTCATTTTAATGATCCAACGATGTAGGCCAGATGGATCAAAATTGTCAACTTTAATAAAAAAATTTGTAGCTTCTCAGCTGTCAATATCAGGGAGGACTTTTGTAACTGTAGCAATTATCTATCACGATGGTCCATCAACAACATCAGGACATTATACAGCTTACTTAAAGTCTCGAAACGGCTGGTCATTCTGCAATGATTCCGTTGTAACTTTCAAAAAAAAATTGCCGTTTGACCTTAAAAATTCTTACCTGGTGTTTTTAAAACCAAAATTTTAAGTAGAGGGAATGTAAGTCTGCAATGCTGTCTAGATTAAAAATCCAACTATATAAACCTGATGCAAGTAAGTCTGCTTCATAGTAAGCAGTATCAGTGTCATAGGAAAAGGAGAACATGAGTGACAAAGAAGAGTAAGATATTAGTAGTCCAGGATTGTGAAAATAATCTCAAATGTTTTCTTTTTGAAAGTTGCGAAAATAGAAAATGTCGGGATTTGATTGGAAGAATTACAAGACTTGCGAATCGCGGCAACATGATTTGGCCTAGTGGAAACATGTGATAGAATGAGAGAAGTCTTTTTTTCTATGTAACATATTTTTCGTATCGATTGAGGTTTTCTTTCAGAAAGTGGCGGGCTGAAAATATTTATAGCACAACAGAGTGGATGCTGTTCATAGGAGATCCTTCAACGTCATTGAAAGTAAGTTAATTTTAAGGAGTTTTGAAATCAGATTTCTTAGGTTGTATGGGTTTTTTAAACACAGTCATTTTGATTGTGTTTTTTTTTCCCCGCTGTTACATGATGAATATCTTCAAGTCACTGATTTAAGTGAAATTTGATACATTCTGAGAACAGCAAAAATAAACCATTTAACATGTATAATTAATGTTATGCTTTTTGTACTTATGATATACATTTAGAAATGTGAGGTAGATATGGAGAAGCTGAGTTTTCTGTAAGTGTCAATTTTAATGCTTACAGTGCTGTACTTCTGGGTACTGTTTTTTTTTTTTAAAAAAAGAAATAGGCCTCACCTCAAAGAAAGCTCTTGAAAGCACACATCTTATTTGCATCCTAAAACAATCATTTAAAATGTTAGACACAATTTTATGATGGTTTTACATCTCTTTTGCGCTGTTATTGCATCACTATTGTGAGACATAAGCAATGCAAAAGAAGCATCATATTTCAAAATAGGCCTCATTTCATCAGCATGAAGATACTGTTTGTTTAAAATAAATATCTTTTGGATTGTGTAGGGGACGTAGAGAAGTAGAGGTTTCTGTAAGTGTCAAAGTTGTTTAAAAACTGTTTCTTCTTGAACCTTTTCCCTTCTTTTTTCAAATTTTTAAATACATGTTTTAATATTTTTGGAAATGTTTGTTCTCTCTTTTACAGATTGAATGTATGAAAAATTTTCTTGAAAAGTTAACAAGAATTATAAGGTAAATGTTTTCTACTTTTTTAACCTGCATTGCACTGCTGATGATGTCACTGACTATGTTATGAATGATGTAATAAGTGGACATGTTTTACTGCAATGGTAGGTCTTCACATCTATTATCTCGTCTGTATTCTTCAACAAGCATAAATTTGATATGCAACCCAGAATACGGTTCACCTTAAACAAACTTTTAGAGAGGACACACCTTATCGTCACCCTCACTCAATCATTTAATCTATCACATTTAACATCTATTAGTTCTACTGCTTCATTTCTTTAATCTTTACTTTCCTGTGTTTGCTACTTCTCTCCTTCCTTTCTCTATTACTTAATTTTTCTACTCCTTCCAGTATTTTTTCTCACTCCCTCTCTTCTCATACTTCTTCATTATTATTCACTAATTCTGTCTCTATTAATGTTACTGTTTCTGAATGATCTCCAAAAATTTTTAAAACAAGAACAGTAAGTATAAGGATAGGAAAAGACATTTATGTTACAAGAAAGACAGCTATAGGAAGTAAACAAAAAAAAATGTTACTCGCAATCCACTGCTGATGATGTCACTGACCATGTCAAAAATTATGTAATATATGACATGATCAGAAGTGAATTGTGGGTAACAGTATCTTTTCTTTACTCCCTATAGCTGTCTTTTTTGTGACATAACTGTCTGTTTCCTTTCCTTATACTTACTGTTCCTTTTTAAAAAAAAAATTTTTTGGTTCGCTTAAAGTTCGCGTACCGGAGTTCGAACTGGGAGCGAACTAATAGAAATAGCGCTTGGCATAGTTCAAAGAATTCTACCAATTTTTTTTAATAATGGGGAGGTAGTTCTGAAAAGAACTTTTTTTTAGTTTTTGTTGTTTTAAATTTTTTTAATTAGTTTTCTGAACATTTTTTATATTTTTTTGTTTTTTTCTGAACATTTTGTATTTTTTTTAATTTTTTGGGGGGAGGGGGGAAACAAAAATAATTCATCGAAGACGGCTCAACAGGAGCAACAAAAAAAAGAAGAATTTATTTTTTGGGGCGTTTTGGGCACACATGATTGTTGATGGCTCTCATTATAAGGGTAATGCTACTTTCGCGGTAGCAAAGTGTCTGGTTGCACCACACACAGACTTGCTTCACTTCCCCCATGTTGATTTGGATGTTCGGGATCACCTCCCTCGCCTCCGGTCCCGATACCTCCTGAACAACAGATCTTCTTGCCATTTCTGGGGGATTTTGTTGTTGGTCGCGAAGCTGGGCATTACTGTAATTGTTAGGGTGCCACCGACTCATGTGCCTGTGCATTGTATAATTCCCATAGCTGTACTTTTTGTCAGTGCCCCTTGAAAGACGTTCGCCGCAAATACGGCAAAAGACGTATCTGGCATTGACTTTTTTTTGGTCAGCTGGAAATGTAAAAAATTGCCAGATGTAATTTTCTTTCCTGTTATATCTCCTGGGCTCTTCTGGCAAAAACTCAGGATGTTCTTCCTCTTCCTCCTCTTCTTGATTTTCCTCCTCTTCTATAATTAGTGAAGCAGGTGGTCCTTTCTTCCCATGAGGAAGTGGCGCAGGTGGTGGGGGCACACTGGCTGAAGCAACCATTGAAGCCATTGCTGAAGAATCAAAAAGGGTCTTTCTCTCACCAAGATGAAAGTCAGAGTGAGGAAAGAAGGAGGGGTTTTCATCATTTGGGAGAAGGAAAAATTCTAAACCAATGAAAAGTGTTAATTTTATATCACATGACCAAGTATTACATCATTAGGAAACCAAAAGTGAAATGAACCAATGAAAAGTGTTATTATCGAGTCACATGACCTGCTGTGTTTACGTTTCGCGCTTTGCTCCGCTTTCCGGTCCACTTCAGGGTCCGCTAACTTGGCGCGTCCAATGACGTATTACGCGGTAACGCAAAACGTCATGCGATCGTAACAGTTACGCTAAAGGAACGATTACCGGTTCGCGTACTAAGCCGCGGCTTTAAATTGAGCTAACGGGAAGCTGTCCGGTTCGCAGACTGGGAGCGAAACAAAAAAAATGTTTTAAAAATATTGTCTAAAGAACATGACAAATATATTTCAAGATTTAAAGAAGAATATATTTTACAGCTACAGATATTAGCTTTTAAAAAAACATTGAAATTCAATGAAAAAACCATAGGTTATAGTCCATATATAGTTAGGAATTTGCATTTACAAAACCTTTAAAATTCAATGAAAAAACCATTGGTTTTAGGCCATATATAGTTAGGGATTTGCATTTACAAAACCTTATTTTACTCGCATAAAACCATTGAAATTCCATATATAGTTAGATGCGCTAACTATATATCGCGCACCCGCAATCCACTGCTCATGATGTCACATATTACATCATTCATGACATGGTTAGTGACATCACTGATGACATCACTGATGACATCTCAAATGACAATGCATCAGTGATGTCATCAGTGATGTCACTGACCATGTCATGAATGATGTAATATGTGACATCATCAGCAGTGGATTGCGGGTGCGCGATATATAGTTAGTGCAACTAACTATATATGGAATTTCAATGGTTTTGTGTGAGTAAAATAAGGTTTTGTAAATGCGAATTCCTAACTATATATGGTCTATAACCTATGGTTTTTTCAGTGAATATATATATATATATATATATATATATAGTTAGGACCTAGTTTCCATAGGAAATCCACAACATTCTATTTAGAATAACTTTGGCGGTTCTACACGAATCTTTGTGAATTTCTCCAAGAAAATGGCCAGCTCGGTACCGCTCCTTCCCTGGGGGTGATTCGTCAAGTGGGGGCCAAGAAAAAAGGAGGCTCCCAAAACGTGTTTTCCCCATGCAATTTCCATAGGGACCTTTAGCCAGGGCTACAGCCCGAACGGCTGAACGGAATTACATGAAATTTGGCAGAGAGGTAGAGTTCTGTTCGGTGTAAATCAGTTCAGTGGTTTCTGAGAAAATTGCAAGTAAAATCATAGCGATATCTAGAGACGGAGTTCAGCACGCATACTGAAGTCTGTTCAATTACGAGCGGGAGCTGCATGCTGATTGGCTGTGAACTGTCTGTCAACACTCGAAACCAGGAAGTGTTGGCGGCCATCTTGTGCCTCGCTAGAACCGAATCATAGGAAAACAGTAAAACAAAGTTGAGAAATAAGGGAAAGGGGTAGGGTAGAGACATTCTGACCCTCTAGGCTTGCTCAGGGGGTCATACATGGATGATTAGGCTCTCTTTTTTGTTTTTATTTTAAAGAAAAATTGCGGCGTACGCGTATGGAAATATGTACAATTACGAGCAGGAGATGCATGCTGATTGGCAGTTAATACTCTGGGATGATTCAAAATGCGGTAGAGTCCGTGTACGATTGATGCGACAATCGACAGAAGATTAGTTTCAATCTTTGAAACAGGCTTGTATTGAGAGCCACTTCTTCCCTCTCCAGCTGGTATGAGATGACGTGGCTGGCTGAGGTTCCCAGAGTTACGATGTCCAACATTGGTGCAGTGACTGAGTGCTGAGCCCTGACGAGTCTGCCATAAGGTATAACATGTCAGCTGCAGGTATTGCTATGCGAAACTAAGCTACCAGCCTTTTTAGTTCACCAGTACACGCCAGATTTAGGAATAAAGTTGTGCCATTGGTGTGCCTGTTGATTTTAATCACTTATTGTGTCACATCAGGGAGCGATTGTTTGAGCTCCAAATTTGCACCTGTCTCACTTTTAACACGTATGGTTTGTTTTGGACACTCTATCTTTTCTTTCTTTTTCTGAAAAGGAATGACAACCGATGATGAGAAAGGCGCTATAAATCGGTAACATCTGCCAATTGCCCCGAGGGTTGTTCGCCCGGGAGGTGTCATCCTTTTTTGCCACACATTTTTTGCATTCTTTGACTTACATATCAAGTGTGGGTGGATGTACTGTTTCAGTGGAGCAGACATCAGTTTATTCATAATGGATTTGTTGAGTTGAATTCCGTCCGGAATCCCCCCTTTTACATGCAAACAATGGTTTTATTTGGACGGTATAGACATAGATATAGCATACCAGGCTACATATTGAGGGGCTGTAAAACTGGATTCAGATATTGTACTGTTCTAGGCTATAGAAGTTTTTACACTTATTAGAGGAGTGCTAGCCAACGTCCAGGGTACAAGGGTTTCTTGATATTGATAGTTAATACTCCAAACAAGGAAGTGTTGGCAGCCATGTTGTTTGTCGGGAGAGCAGAGTCACAAGAAAGCAGTAAAACAAAGTTGAGAAATAAGGAAACGGGGCAGGGTAGAAACATTCTGAGCCTATAGTCTTGGTCAGGGGGTGGTACATGGATCTTTAGGCTCAATTTTTATTTTTAAAGAAATAAAAAATGGCGGGGTACTTGTGCAGTACGCGGTGGAAAAGGTGAAAAAAAGTAGAAGTCTGTTTCATTCATTAGGTCCCGGGGGGGGGGGGCAAATTACGGGGGCAATTTTTCTAAATAATAGGGGCTTGTAAGGTGCCCCGAAGACTGGGGAATGGCACTCCTCTGGTTCTATTTTGAAGTATGCGGGGGGGGGTTACGGTCCTACTCCCCGCAGTCTCGGTGAGCGGCACCCCTTGGGTCTTTTTAAAAAATATATATGTTTTGAGCTCTCTCTCTCCCCGTAGCGGGGAACGCCACATTTCTGGGCCAGTGATATGTAAAATGACCTTCCAGCTCCGGGTACCTGCATTGTCTGGAGTTTTTTATTAATGTTGGGAGGGTGGGCTTGATAATATGTCCTTGTAAATTCCCATAGAAGCCTATGTTTTAGTGTTAACATGGGCTTCTATGGGAAATAACAAGGCCGTATTATGAACTCATTATCGCCGTTTTATCAGCAGTTTCCTGCCAATAAAACGGTGATAATTTTAACACCGGTCCTTGATAATATGTACCTAAGTTTACTGATCAAAAAAAGAGCAATGGGCCATATTATCAAAAAAAGGCGATACATTATCGTCACTTTTATTGGCAGGAAAATGCAGATAAAGCGGCGATAATGGGCTTGATAATATGCCCTTGTGAATAACCATCGCAGCCCAGGTTAACATCAAAACTTGGGCTGCTAGGGGAATTTACAAGGGCCTATGGTTTTTTATTAATGTTGGGAGGGTGGGCTTGATAATACGTCCTTGTTAATTGCCATAGAAGCCTATGTTCTGGTGTTAACATGGGCGTCTATGGGAAATAACAAGGCCGTATTATCATGGTCATTTTGCTGTTTTATCAGCAGTTTCTTGCCAATAAAATGGCTATAATTGTAACACCGGTCCTTGATAATATACATCTAAGTGTAATGGTCAAAAAAAGAGCAATGAGCCATATTATCAACAAAGTCGATACATGATTGTTGCTTTTATCAGCAGGAAACTGCTGATAAAGCGGAGATAATGGGCATTGATAATATGCCCTTGTGAATAACCAAAGCAGCCCAGGTTAACATCAGAACTTGGGCTGCTATGGGATGTTACAAGGGCCTCGTATCAAGCACATTATCGCTGCTTTATCGGCAGTTTCCTGTCGATAAAAGCGGCGATAATGTATCTCCTTTTGTTGATAATATGCTCCTTCATTTCTATGATAGTATGTAAAGTTTTCCTTTTGTTTTGGTGTAGCAGTTGTACTCTCTTCACATGCTCAGCGTCCTTTTGAAGCCCACGTTTTCTTTTTCTTCAAGTTCAACAAGCAAACCTTTCTTTATATAAGTTATTAAATCTGTCGCTTTCTTTTCTCGGTTCGTGTGTCATCCGCTGCTGTACTTTTGTACAGTATTAACAGTCATATTTTTTATATATTTATTTGAAAGGTAGTGCTGAGGTGCCAAATGTTGATTACGTACTCCGTCCACCGCCATTTTAGTAGTTTCTCACTGTTGTTTTTATTATATCTGTTAGTTAGAACTCAGTAGTCTTCAATCCTAGTCTTGAATATCTTACTATAGTATTTCAACATTATTTTTATTGTGGGCAGTCATACCCCTCCCCCACAAAATAAAAGAAGTATGTAGTTTTTTTTAATTAACTATTATTAAACAATAAATATAAACAAAACTCAATAATAACTATATTAGAACTGGAAAAATAACTTAAACAATGTTATAAACAATTTGTAAATGGATTTCAAATGGTGTCCGATTGGTAATCTGCAAAAGAAAAAAGAAAATTAGAGTTTAGAATTATGTAGATGTGAGTAGATGAGCTGAAGCATTACGAGCGTATTATCAAGAACGGCGATAAAATTATCGCCGTTTCAGTGGCAGGAAACTGAAACTAAAGCGGCGATAATTGGCTTGATAATATGCTGTTGTTAATCCCCATAGCAGTCCAGGTTCTGGTGTTAAACTCGGCTACTGTGGGAATTCACAAGAGCATATTATCAAGCCCATTATCGGCGCTTTAGCTGCAGTTCATGATACTATGCCCCTACAAGTTTTGGTAACTCTACGGTTTTACGTGTGCAGTGTGACTCGTACATTCCAGTTCATATAGTGCTGCGTTGAAGTGGTGTCTAAATGGAAGTGCCTACTGCGTTACTGACGCCCGTTATGACGACTTATTTCTAATGCATTCCTATGAAGGCTTTGTAGATCTAGGCCTCTGTGCTTACCGTTGTATAAACCTTGCGGGTAAACATTTCAGGCAGTTGGTGTCACAACTTATTCTGAACAATTCTTCTACACATTTACACGTCGAAGACAGCAGTGTCTAAGTTTAAGAGAGAAAGAGAAATTATGTCACAGAGAGTGAGAGAAAGAAAGAGAGAGAAAACAACATTAAAACTATGTCGCAGAGTCTGGAGTTGAGATTTTTTCTTCGTGTCACTTTACTCATGTTAAAAGTGAATCAAAAGTGGCGTGATAAGGTTGTGGATCTGTTTGTCAGACTGTTGTAACGTATCTGCTTACCGTTGTATAAACCTTGCGGCCAAACACTTCAGCCGGTTGGATTGACAACTTCATTTCAATTCTTCTACACGTCCAAGCAGACAGCAGTGTCTAAGTTTAAGAGAGAAAGAGAAATGATGTCACAGAGAGTGAGAGAGAAAGAAAACATTAAAACTCTGGGCCATAATATCAAGCCTGGGCGACAAAATTATTGCCACTTTATCGGCAGGAAAGTGTCGCTAAAGTGGCAATAATGGGTTTGATAATATGCTCTATGGAATTCCAATCGAAGCTCATGTTAGATGTCCTTCACATCTAACATGAGCTTCAATAAAGTGGCGATAATGTTGTCGCCAAGGCTTGATAATATGACCCTCTCTCGTTTCACAAATAATGTTAACACTACAGTTTTACCAGTGCAGTGTACCGGGTATATTTTACTTGTTATAGTGCCGCGTTTTCGTTTTAAGTTTAGCAGGATTCATGATATACGCTTGGGCGCCCTTACTCTGGAATTGAGTAACAAACTGCCGCAATTGCCAGCGGCTCTCCATTGTATATTTGCAGTAATCAGGCGTTGCAAAAAATTCAAAGCCATCCCCCCTTCTCTTCTTATTAGGCCTGGTATTCAAAAACACATCCTCCCTGGCAAGAAAACTATTAAATTAAATGAGGAAAGGCCTAGGTCTAGATTCCCTTTGCCCTGGGTGTAGGCGGATATTAAGCGGGTATCTATGCGCCCTCTCGATTTCTCTCTCCCAATCCCACTTGGTAATTTCTTGAAAGGCATTCTTAAATAAGTCTAAAATAAATGTACGAGAGTTCTGTCCCTCTTTCCCTTCCGGGATCTGCATAAGTCTCAAATTATTGCTACGTGCATGGTTTTCAAAATCCGCCATTTTCCACTGTATATCATCTTGGTTGGCGCTCAGTTGCTCTGTGGTAGCCTTCTGTTGAGCAAGTTCATCTCAATGTTTGAAATCCTCATTTCAGCTTCCGTAAATCTTTCCCTGAAATCAGATTGGGATTTTGCCAGTCGCCCTATTGAGTTTTGTAACTTCCGGCAGTAATTCTGTATTCTGTGACTCTCCTGTTCTATTTTATCCATATGGGACAAAATTGTCTGATAGATCGTAGTTAAGGTAATTTTCTCTTCCGTAAGTGCCATTGCCCCATCATAACCAGAATACAATTGGTCCGTTCCCACTGCCCATTTCTCAATCAATGATTCTCCACTTTCCCGAACAGTAGCTGGGCTGTCTTCAGTAAAATCCCCGGAATCGTCCAACTCTAGATCACTTTCATCGGCTATGCGCATTTGCTTTGAATATTGCGCTGCCGGATCTTCGCACGATGAAGCCAAGTTCTCAGAGAGGGAATAAAAATTGCCGGACTGTGACTGTGGTTGCAGTTGTATCTGTGTATGTATCTGTGTTAGCCCGTGTTTCTGTGGTCAATAGAGTATATTATCAAACCTATTATGGCCACTTTAGCGGCAGTTTGCTACAGATAAAGTGGCGATAATTTTGTTGCCAAGGTTTGATAATATGGCCCTCTCTCGTTTCACAAATAAAGTTAACCCTACAGTTTTACGAGTGCAGTGTACCTGGTACATTTTACTTGGTATAGTGCCGCGTTCAAGTGGTGTCTATATGGAAGTGCCTACTCCGTTACAAACGCCTGTTATGCCGAATTATTTCTAAAGCATTCCTATGAAGGATTTGTAGATCTAGGCCTCTGTGCTTACCGTTGTATAAACCTTGCGGCCAAACACTTCAGCCAGTTGGATTGACAACTTCATTTCAACAATTCTTTTACACGTCCAAGCAGACAGCAGTGTCTAAGTTTAAGAGAGAAAGAGAAATGATGTCACCTGAAGGACACAGAGAGTCCGCCTCCCCCCGTTCAGATCAGAAGCCACCGAAGTCATCTGCGGCGTTCCTCAAGATTCCTCGCTCAGCCCAACCCTTTTCAACGTCTACATGAGCCCCCTCGCAGCCATCGCACGCCAACACAACCTCAACATCATCTCCTACGCCGACGACACCCAGCTGATCCTCTCACTCACCAACGACCCCGCCACCGCCAGAGCCAACCTACACGAAGGGATGACAGACGTAGCCAAGTGGATGATGAACAGCCGCCTGAAACTGAACTCGGAAAAGACAGAAGTTCTCATCCTGGGATCTTCACCCTCTGCCTGGGATGACTCCTGGTGGCCTCCCGCCCTGGGCAGCGTACCCAAACCAACAGACCACGCATGCAAACTGGGCTTCATCCTGGCCTCCTCCCTCTCCATGACCAGACAAGTCAATGCCGTCACCTCGTCGTGCTTCAACATCCTGCGCATGCTACGTAAGATCTTCCGTTGGATCCCCACCAAGACCATGAAGACGGTCACCCAGGCCCTCGTCACTAGCCGTCTGGACTACGGCAACTCCCTCTATGCCGGAACCACCGCCAAACTCCTGAAGAGACTCCAGCGGATTCAGAACGCCTAAGCACAACTCATCCTGGACATCCCCCATCGCAGCCACATCTCTGGACACCTGAGAGATCTGCACTGGCTCCCGGTCAACAAGAGAATCACCTTCCGTCTCCTAACCCATGCACACAAAGCCCTACACAACCAAGGCCCAGGATACCTCAACAGCCGCCTCAACTTCTACGCTCCCACACGCCAACTTCGATCGACCGGCCACACCCTCGCCGCCGTCCCCCGCATCTGAAGAGCCACCACAGGAGGAAGGTCCTTCTCCTACCTGGCCGCCAAGACTTGGAACTTCCTCCCGACCCACCTCCGCCTGACCCAGGATCACCTTGCCTTCAGGAAGCAACTCAAGACCTGGCTGTTCGAGCAGTAGCGAACCCCCCCTCCCCTAGCGCCTTGAGACCCTCTGGGTGAGTAGTGCGCTATATAAATGCTTTGATTGATTGATTGATTGATTTCACAGAGACTGAGAGAGAGAGAAAACATTAAAACTCTAGGCCATAATATCAAGCCTGGGCAACAAAATTATCGCCACTTTCTCGGCAGGAAAGTGTAGCTAAAGTGGCGATAATAGGTTTGATAATATGCTCTATGGAATTCCAATCAAAGCTCATGTTAGATGTCCTTCACATCTAACATGAGCTTTGATTGGAATTCAATAGATCTTATTATCAAACCTATTATGGCCACTTTAGCGGCAGTTTGCTGCAAATAAAGTGGCGATAATTTTGTTGCCAAGGTTTGATAATCTCTCCTTTCATAAATAAAAGTTACTCTACAATTTTATGAGGGCAGTGTACCTGGTACATTTTACTTGTTATAGTGCCACATTCAAGTGGTGTCTATATGGAAGTGCCTACTGCGTTACTAACGCCCCTTATGCCGAAATATTTCTAATGCATTCCTATGAAAGATTTGCAGTTCTAGGGCTCTGTGCTTACCGTTGTATAAACCTTGCGGCCAAACACTTCAGCCGGTTGGATTGACAACTTCATTTCAACAATTCTTCTACACGTCCAAGCAGACAGCAGTGTCTAAGCTTAAGAGAGAAAGAGAAATGATGTCACAGAGAGTGAGAGAGAAAGAAAACATTAAAACTCTCGGCCATAATATCAAGCCTGGGCGACAAAATTATTGCCACTTTATCGGCAGGAAAGTGTCGCTAAAGTGGCAATAATGGGTTTGATAATATTCTCTAGGGAATTCCAATCAAAGCTCATGTTAGATTTCCTTCACATCTAACATGAGCTTCTATTGGAATTCCATAGAGCATATTATCAATCCTATTATGGCCACTTAAGCAGCAGTTTGCTGCCAATAAAGTGGCGATAATTTTGTCGCCCAGGCTTGATAATATGGCCCTCTCTCGTTTCACAAATAAAGCTAACACTACAGTTTTACGGATGCAGTGTACCTGGTATATTTGAGTTGTTATAGTGCCGCGTTCAATTGGTGTCTATATGGAAGTGCCTACTGCATTACTTCCTAGTCTTGAATATCTTACTATACATTTTTTAACATTATTTTTATTGTTGGCCGTCATACCCCTCCCTGCTTCACAAAATAAAAGAAGTATGTAGAGTTTTTTTAATTAACTTTTGTTAAACAATAAATATAATCGAAACTCAATTATAACTATATTAGAACTGGATAAATAACTTAAACAATGTTATAAACAATTTGTAAATGGATTTCAAATGGTATCCGATTGGTAATCTGCAAAAGAAAAAAGAAAATTAGAGTTTAGAATTATGTAGATGTGAGTAGATGAGCTGAAGCATTACGGGGCATATTATCAAGAATGGCGATAAAATTATCGCTGTTTCAGCGGCAGGAAACTGCAACTAAAGCGGCGATAATGGGCTTGATAATATGCTGTTGTTAACTCCCATAGCAGTCCAGGTTCTGGTGTTAAACTGGGCTACTATGGGAATTCACAAGAGCATATTATCAAGCCCATTATCGGCGCTTTAGCTGCAGTTCATGATACTATGCCCCTACAAGTTTTGGTAACTCTACGTTTTTACGTGTGCAGTGTGACTCGTACATTCCAGTTCTGTTATAGTGCCGCGTTCAAGTGGTGTCTATATGGAAGTGCCTACTGCGTTACTGACGCCCGTTATGGCGACTTATTTCTAATGCATTGCTATGAAGGCTTTGTCGATCTAGGCTGCAGTGCTTACCTTGTATAAAGAGTGCTGCAACCGGAGTTCACCATTCGACTTGAACTCTGATTTTATACGTCAAAGTATATTCAATAAGTTGCAGAGAATTCCAATGCTGTTGCTCGATAGGCCGTGGTTGCTTCTGAACGATGTTTGGTGAAGGAAACAAGAGGACATTTTGATTAGTCATCGTAAATTGAGTTGCGTAACTACTATCAAAAGTGAATTTTAATGTGGGTTCTTAATATTCCGTAGTTAAGACTGTTGCAGCTCCAGCAAACTAAGGAAGATCAATAAGTTAATAGAGGCCTGGGGCGGCCTTGTGACGCTGAAAAGAAAATACTATCATGGACGTCCAATTATTAATAATAGAGGCCTAAGCACGTGGCGTAGTACAGAAATACGACACAGAAATGTATGCACGCACAATTTTTAAGATTAGAGGTGTATAGGACCTCGTGACTTATAAAGAAATATTTCAATTATGTAACTACAATTTAAAACAATTGAGGGGTTTGAAAGCCATATGAAGGATAAAAAAATAGCATTATGCATATACAATTTACAGTGGAGGCTGATATTGTGACGTCTTCTCTAACCTTTGTTTCTGTCCTCTTTTGTCGTGTCTTGAAAGGCTGTGGTTTCGCTGAGTTTGGGGTGTTTTCGACAGTCTGTCTGTCACCGCAGCAGAGGCAGGCAAAAGAGAACGTGCTCATGTCAGTGCCCGCATTATAAGGGAACCATAGGGGCTGACCAAACCAGCCCAGGGCCGTCATTCATAGCATTTTCGCGGTCTGCAAGAATGATGGCCCTGGGGGAAATGCCATTGGGTAATGTATTGGTTTCCAGGCTAAATGATAGCAAGCATGCTTGGTGGTGGCATGTGGGTAGTGTGGGCGGGTGTGCACCGCGCATGTGCAAGTATGAGTGTGTGCACTAACAATTAACAACAGATAGAGATGGGGGCGGTGTTATAATGTACGCAGAATCGGATCTGCAATGAGTCAGTACTTCTAATCAATCTCCTTAGCGCGCCCTGAGCTCTGATTTATCACTGAAAGTTGATCGCACCATAGTTTGTACTACTTATCATACTCAGCGTTTACCCGCGCATACAGTACGAATATGCTCATGTCATTTGAGATGTCATTAGTGATGTCATGAGTGATGCCGCTGACCATGTCATGAGTGATGTAATATGTGACGTCATCAGCAGTGCATTGCGGGCGCGCAAGTTATCGTTAGCTGAGCTAACTATAACGGAGGAATTTCAAAGGTTTTGTATGAGAGAAATGTTCAGCTAACTATAATGTGTGAAACCTATGGTTTTTTCAATGAATGTGCATGGTTTTTTAAATGCTAATTCCTAACTATAACGTGTGAAACCAATGACCAATGTTTTTTTCAGTGAATATATATATATATATATATATATATTACCTACTGGCGACAGCCAGTAGGTATATATAGTTAGGATTTTTTTCCTATGGGATTTTTGAAAATTCTATGTCGAATAACTTTGGCTTATGAGGACAGAATTGGCTGAAATTTTCAGGAAAATGGAACATTTTGTTTCTGAGCAGCCCCTGAAAATTTGGGGGGGTTTCGTCAAGGGGGGGCCGAGAAAAAAGGGGGGTCCCAAAACGTGTTTTTCCCATGCAATTTTCCATAGGGCGGTTGGCCTCACTTTTAGCCTGAACGGCTGAATGGATTTACACCAAACTTGGCAAAATTGTAGGGACTGGTAGCCCGATGTGCCTTTGCTATGTCTCATGATATAGGCTCCAGTGGTTTTTACGAAAATTAACTTTGAAAAATATATATTGGGCTACATTGGGCTATATATATGTTGGAGCCCAAATGTAGCCCAATGTAGCCCAATGTAGCCCAAAGATGGCCACCAGAGACAAAAAAAAACAAATGTAGCCCAAATATCAGCCAGATGTAGCCCAACTATAGCCCAATGACAGATTGTCCCAGAGTGTTCTAAAGAACAACTAGAGTGCTAACAGTCCTACTTATTACAAAGGTATGGCACACCTGAAGCCATCTTGATTGGAATAAAGTGGTAACTCTTAAAACATTTAATTTAAAAAGGAACAAAATGAGGGGGTTCATTTTGCCATAGAAAGTATGATTAGCGAATATATGACGAAATCCCGCATACCATCAGTCCGCAAAAAAAATCTTGCATGTACTATTAGGCCGCAAATTAAAATAACGAAAACTTTTAGAACGAATATGCCTTTAGCATACACTAAACAACTAAACTACCCTAAACCCTAAAACACTACCCCCAGCATGACCCTACACTACACAAACAGTACAACACTACCCTAAACCCTAAAACACTACCCCCAGCATGACCCTACATTACACAAACACTACAACACTACCCTAAACCCTAAAACACTACCCCCAGCATGACCCTACACTACACAAACACTACAACACTACCCTAAACCCTAAAACACTACCCCCAGCATGACCCTACACTACACAAACACTACAACACTACCCTAAACCCTAAAACACTACCCCCAGCATGACCCTACACTACGCAAACACTACAACACTACCCAAAACCCTAAAACACTACACCCCAGCATGACCCTACACTACGCAAACACTACAACACTACCCTAAACCCTAAAACACTACCCCCAGCATGACCCTACACTACACAAACACTACAACACAACCCTAAACCCTAAAACACTACCCCCAGCATGACCCTACACTACGCAAACACTACAACACAACCCTAAACCCTAAAACACTACCCCCAGCATGACCCTACACTACGCAAACACTACAACACTAACCTAAATCCTAAAACACTACCCCCAGCATGACCCTACACTACGCAAACACTACAACACTACCCAAAACCCTAAAACACTACACCCCAGCATGACCCTACACTACGCAAACACTACAACACTACCCTAAACCCTAAAACACTACCCCCAGCATGACCCTACACTACGCAAACACTAGAACACTACCCAAAACCCTAAAACACTACACCCCAGCATGACCCTACACTACGCAAACACTACAACACTACCCTAAACCCTAAAACACTACCCCCAGCATGACCCTACACTACGCAAACACTACAACACTACCCTAAACCCTAAAACACTACCCCCAGCATGACCCTACACTACGCAAACACTACAACACTACCCTAAACCCTAAAACACTACCCTCAGCATGACCCTACACTACGCAAACACTACAACACTACCCAAAACCCTAAAACACTACCCCCAGCATGACCCTACACTACGCAAACACTACAACACTACCCAAAACCCTAAAACACTACCCCCCAGCATGACCCTACACTACGCAAACACTACAACACTACCCAAAACCCTAAAACACTACCCCCCAGCATGACCCTACACTACGCAAACACTACAACACTACCCAAAACCCTAAAACACTACCCCCAGCATGACCCTACACTACGCAAACACTACAACACTACCCTAAATCCTAAAACACTACCCCCAGCATGACCCTACACTACGCAAACACTACAACACTACCCTAAACCCTAAAACACTACCCCCAGCATGACCCTACACTACGCAAACACTACAACACTACCCTAAACCCTAAAACACTACCCCCAGCATGACCCTACACTACGCAAACACTACAACACTACCCTAAATCCTAAAACACTACCCCCAGCATGACCCTACACTACGCAAACACTACAACACTACCCAAAACCCTAAAACACTACCCCAAGCATGACCCTACACTACGCAAACACTACAACACTACCCTAAACCCTAAAATACTACACCCCAGCATGACCCTACACTACGCAAACACTACAACACTACCCAAAACCCTAAAACACTACCCCCAGCATGACCCTACACTACGCAAACACTACAACACTACCCTAAACCCTAAAACACTAGCCCCAGCATGACCCTACACTACGCAAACACTACAACACAACCCTAAACCCTAAAACACTACCCCCAGCATGACCCTACACTAAACAACCACCACAACTCTACACTACACTAACACAACACTACACTACACAACACTACACTACACTACACAATCACTAACCCACGAAAAAATTAACACAAACCCACTTACCTCTCTCGTCATCGTGGTTTTCACAACGCAAATGCATTTACCATACATGCCTTTAAAACGTAATTCTTTGTAAAGGCATGCGCGATAAATGCACATGCGTTTTGAAAAAATGCGGGATAATGGTATGCGAGCTCAATGACCTTGCGGGATAATGGTATGCGGACTGAAAGTCTGCGGGATAAAAAATGCGGGAAAATGGCTGCAAACCATGATTAGCAGCAGACTTCCCTGGTGAGCACTAGCTTTACTACAGTGATCTAATGAGCAACTAGAGTGCTAACATTCAGAATTTATGGCAAATGTGTGACACATCTGAATGCCTTCTTGATAGAACCAAAGTAAACAAGCATTGAAAATGCAATAGATCTCGCCCTCGTTTAAGTTAAAGCCATTCTGTTTGTTATGAGGTGGCTTTTTAGCTTTGCTTTTATTAGTGTTTTTAAAACTTTCATGTTAATAAATGCATATGTATGCATATATGTATATGTATGCATGCATTTATATTTATATAGATATGCAGATTACATATGTTTATATATGTATATTACCTACTGGCGATAGCCAGTGGGTATATATAGTTAGGATTTTTTCTCTATGGGATTTCTGAAAATTCTATGTCTAATAACTTTGGCGTTTGTGGACGGAATTGGCTGAAATTTTCAGGAAAATGGCACATTTTTTTTCTGAGCAGCCCCTGAAAATTTGGTGGGGTTTTGTCAAGGGGGGGCCGAGAACAAAGGGGGATCCCAAAACGCGTTTTTCCCATTCATTTTTCCATAGGGCGGTTGGACTCACTTTTAGCTCGAACGGCTGAATAGATTTACATGAAACTTGGCAAAATTGTAGATATGGTTTGCCCGACGTGCCTTTGCTATGTCTCAATATATGTGCTCCAGTGGATTTTGAGAAATTAACGTTTAAAAAAATATATATATCTGTGACAGCGCTCCGGTTAGCGCCCCGGTTCGCGTACCTGACGCGTAACGGAACTTCGCGAAGCGAATCTGATTGGCTCTCCGGTGTCTGTCAACATTCTAAACAAACCGGAGCGGCCGCCATCTTGTCTCTCGGTACGATCGAGAGACAAGATGTGGTGAAAAACGAAGGGGGAAATGAAGGAAAGGGGGCAAGGTAGACCACTCCTGAACCCCTAGGATTGATGAGGGGGATATTAAAGTGCCCCGCGGGGCAAAAAATTTTGCGATTTTACGCCGTAGAGGCGCGTCCCGGTACGCGAACCGGGCAGCTCACCGGGCAGCTAACCGGGCAGCTAACCGGCAGCGTAGCTGTCAACATTGTAAACAGTCCGGAGCGGCCGCCATCTTGTCTCTCGGTAGGTTCGAGAGACAAGATGTGGTGAAAAAAGAAGGGGGAAATGAAGGAAAGGGGCCAAGGTAAACCCCTCCTGACCCCCTAGGATTGATGAGGGGGATATTAAAGTCCCCCGCGATTTTTCGCGGTAGAGGCGCTTCCCGGTACGCGAACCGGGCAGCTAACCGGCAGCGTAACGGGAGTCCGCCATCTTGTGTTTTTGAGCGTCCGGTTCGCGTACCGGGTAGCGTCCCGGTAAGCCTAACAAGGGGAAAACCAAGAGAAACAGTAAAAAAAAAATTAAGGGAATAGATTTCCAGCAAACTTGGCAAAATTGTAGGGACTGTTTGTTTGATGTGCCTTTGCAAGGCCTCAAGATATGTGCACGTGTGGATTTTGTCTAATTAAGGTTAAAAAAAATATATATATCTGTAAGCGTGCTCCGGCACGCTTACGTTACGGGTTTTGTTTGCGCTGCAGAACCGATACGTCACGGTTATGCGACGCGTCATGAGGCGTCTCACGTGGCTACGTGATACGTCACGTAATAAAGAATATATTTTACAGCTATAGATATTAGCTTTTAAAAAACCAATGAAATTCACTGAAAAAACCATAGGTTATAGACCATATATAGTTAGGAATTTGCATTTACAAAACCTTGAACATTCACTGAAAAAACCATAGGTTAGAGACCATATATAGTTAGCTGGACATTTTATTGACATAAAACCAATGAAATTCCATATATAGTTAGTTGCACTAACTATATATCGCGCACCCGCAATCCACTGCTGATGATGTCACATATTACATCATTCATGACATGGTCAGTGACATCACTGATGACATCACTGATGACATCTCAAATGACATCACTGATGACATCACTGATGACATCTCAAATGACATCAGTGATGACATCATGACACACCAATACCAGTTACTACATACGCACTCACTGATTCCTACGTCTACACACACATTCACTCATTCACCCATACAATCACTCATACATACAGTCACTCATTATTACAACACTATCATATGCACTCATTCACCTATGCAGACACTCACACACTGCCACTCATCCATGGAGTTACTCACACACCTAGTCAGTCCTGTAAAGAATCAATCACACTTCCATTTCCTCATCTATACAGTTAAACACAGAACACCATACTTCAGTGACATCACTGATGACATCACTGATGACATCTCAAATGACATCACTGATGACATCTCAAATGACATCACTGATGACATCATGACACACCAATACCAGTTACTACATACGCACTCACTGATTCCTACGTCTACACACACATTCACTCATTCACCCATACAATCACTCATACATACAGTCACTCATTATTACAACACTATCATATGCACTCATACACCTAGTCAGTCCTGTGAAGAATCAATCACACTTCGATTTCCTCATCTATACAGTTAAACACAGAACACCATACTTTTCACATATATACTAACACATACTTACTCTCTTATACAATCACTGATACAAGTACACATTGATATGCACAGAGTCACACACCTCCCAGCCAGCCACACACACACTCAGTCTTCCATACATCCACTCATTCTTCAATATGTAAAACATATTTAAACTTTACAAAAACACACAGACACTAGATGATGTCATCAGTGATGTCATTTGAGATGTCATCAGTGATGTCATCAGTGATGTCATTTGAGATGTCATCAGTGATGTCATCAGTGATGTCACTGACCATGTCATGAATGATGTAATATGTGACATCATCAGCAGTGGATTGCGGGTGCGCGATATATAGTTAGTGCAACTAACTATATATGGAATTTCATTGGTTTTATGTCAATAAAATGTCCAGCTAACTATATATGGTCTCTAACCTATGTTTTTTTCAGTGAATGTTCAAGGTTTTGTAAATGCAAATTCCTAACTATATATGGTCTATAACCTATGGTTTTTTCAGTGAATATATATATATATATATATATATATATACACACACACACACACACACACACACTGAAAAAAAGTTAAAGTAGAGCTATAGTTAGTTAAAACGCTCTGCAACAACTCAATGTTTTACTCTGAAAAACACACTGAAATTCACCAGTTATTGTTGTCTTGAAGTAACTATAACTCATGGCCTTGTCATGAACTTCTAATTACCCCACATATTACATCGGTCATGACATGATCTTTTATATCACTCATAAAACCACTGAACCATACGAAATGCATCATTGATGAAAATAATGTGCATGGTGTGAGTTACTTTAGGGCACACATTTTTTAAGGGTGATTTGTATAGAAATAATACCTAACCTTTTCCTAACTATAGTTACGTGTTTACCTGTGCTATTTTCATTGAATTTTAAGGGTTTTTACATTTACAATCATGCAGGGGAATAGGGTAGATAGGAGTGGTGTAGTGTGGCATAAGGTGGAATGGCATAGACCGGAGTACCATAGAGTGGAGCACCATAAAGCAGAGTGGCATGGAGTGGAATAGCGAAGAGTGGCCTGGAGTAAAGTGGAGTGACATAATGTTGAGGACCATAGAATGAAGGGCGTTCAGTGGAGTGTCATAGAGTGGAGTGGCATAGAGTGCAACGGCATCAAGTGAAATATTATAGAGTCGAGTAGAGTAGAGTGACATAGAGTAGAATGGCATAGTTTGGGATATGGTACAAAGGAGTGTCATAGAATGGGGTTGTGTAAAGAAGAGCGACTTACATTAGAGTGGTATAAAATGGAGTGACGTAGAGTAGAATTAGTTAGAGAGGAGTGTCAGAGTGTTGTTTAAAGAGGTTTTGTAGAATGGAATAGCATAGTGCAGTATAGAGTGGAATGGTTTACAGTGGGTATATTAGAGTGGAGTGTTCCTGAGTGAAGTGGCATACAGTGCACTAGTGGAGAGTAGAGTAGCATAAGTGGAGTGGCAATTTGAGTGGCTTAGAATGGAGGGATATAGACTGAAATGGTGTACAGTGGAGTGGCTTAGATTGGAGTCATGTAGTGTGCAATAGTGTAGAGTGGAGTAGCATACAGTTGAGTGGCATAAACATGAGTGGCATAGAGTGGAGTTATGAAAAGTGGAGTGGAAAGACATACAGTGGAGTAGCGCAGAGTAGAATACAGTAGAGTAGATTGGCATACAGTGCCATAGATTCAAGTGGCATAAAGTGGAATACAAAAGAGTGGAGTGGTGTGCAGTGAAATAGCATAGAGCGGAGTCTCATAGAGTTAAGTGGCATACAGAATAGTGGCATGAACTAAATTGGCATACAGACGAAAAGAGTACAGTGGAGTGGCATAGATTGAGTGGATTACTGTGGAATAGCATAGAGTGGAGTGGCATACAGAGGAGCGAGATAGAATAGACTGGTTTAACATGTAGTGGCTTAGAGTGAAGTGGTGTAGAGAGGAATACTTTAGGCTGGAGTGGTTTAGAGTGAAATGGCGTAGAATGGAGTTGCATAGAGAATAATATCAAAGAGGAGCAAGATGGCGGCCGCGTAGTTGTGGCCGTTGCAGTGGAGCAGTGAGGGCAAGAAAGAGCCCAATGGAGAAGTAGCAAGCACAGCCAAGAATTTCCCCACACCACGAACAGGGAGGAATTAATATCAGGAACAGGAACGGGATGCTGACTGCACTTACCTGCCGTGGGTCTGCAAAACAATTCTTGCGGGCGTTGGTGCTTGCGGTCGCTGCCTTCTCCCTTAGCCGTAAACATCTCGGGAGCACAGGAGGGCAGAGACAGGTGCTAAGGTGGTGGAGCGGAGTGGAGCTCAGAGCGGACCGCAGAAGAGAAACAACTCTTGCGGGCGTTGGACCGCAGAAGAGAAACAACTCTTGGTGGGCGTTGGTGCTTGCGGTCGCTGCCTTCTCCCCTAGCCGTAAACATCTCGGGAGCACAGGAGGGCGGAGACAGGTGCTCAAGCGGTGGAGCGGAGCGGAGCTCAGAGCGGACCGCAGAAGAGAAAGCGGACGCCGAGGAGCTCTGAGCCTGCCCTGTCAGAGGAGCGAGGCACGGAAGGAAGCAATGGCTCCTTAAATTAATGTGGGATCGAAAGCGGCGTCCCTGAAGAAAAAAGCCGCGCATGAAGGAGCCGAGGTGGAGGGAAATGAGGACTCACGGAGAGAACAAACGCCCCCGGTGGAGCAATTAAAAAAGAGGCAACAAGTTGCTGCAAGGACCCGTCTGGGTGCAGCTTCAATCGCTGATCTGTTCTCCAAAGCTGATAAGGAGAAGGAGGCCAAGGAAGCGGGGGCAGCATTCCTGCTGAGGTGGAGGTACGAGACGAGGTGCCAATTGACGATAGCATGGTAGGGGAAGCACCCCCCAACCCGGCCCCACCCCCGGCTAAGGACACCCCACTGATGGGAGGGAAACCTCAGGGTTTAGCCGATGGGGTGATCTTAGAAAAAGCAGCCCTAAGTATGGGAAAAAAGGATGAAAATTCCTTAGCGCTTTTGGAAACGGAATTAATGGCGGGCAGTGGCCAAACGTCCTCGCAGGTTTCCATTATTGTTAATACGGTGGAGCTGTCGGAGTTGGGGGCCACGGCTAATATTGATAGCCCGTGTATAGAGACTGGTCTGGCTGCGGGTGGAGCTTGCAACGAAAAGGAGAAAGCTCCAAGTGAATCCTTCTTCTCGGTTTCAGATGGGGTCGGGTCGTCAGAGGAGGACGAGGAACGCAGTTCCTATCTGGATTCTAAGAGTGACTCCGAGCTTGATCAGCCAGCAACTGCGCTAAGGCCTCTGGCGGTAGCGAAGGGTCAGGTTCATCCCCAACACAAACTGAGTTGGGATCATTCCTCTGCCATGCCTCTGCAGGGAAGCCCTTTTGTGGAACTTACCCATATGTCGCTTTTGGAGACAATCCATCAAGAGATAATCGCGCATAGGGAGGAAACACGCCAGGACAATCGTAAATCCCAGGCTGCAATGAGAAGGATGCAGAGCATGGTTAGGAAGCTATCTAAAGAATGTACCAATACCAGGGACAGAGTCTCAAATCTGGAAGAGAGAGTGGTATCAAGGAACGACTGGACAACAACGCACACAACAGCAAGGAACTCTTCAACATCGTTAAAGAGCTCTCCAACCCCAACGCCGGAAACAACAACATCACCCCTTCACAAGACCTCTGCAACTCCCTCGCCTCCTACTTCTACAACAAGATTGCGGACATACACAACAGCTTCAACACTCAACCGACGGACGCCACGACCGAACCACCGCCCCCCACCACCACCCTCCGCGCCTGGACCCCGATCAGCACCGAAGACACCGTCCGCACGATGAACTCCATCCACTCCGGTTCTCCGACCGACCCCTGCCCTCACCACGTCTTCAATAAGGCCGACGCTGTCATTGCACCCCACCTGCGGGACATCATCAACACCTCCATCAACACCGATACCTTCCCGGAGAGCTGGAAGCACGCCAAACTCAGTGCTCTACTAAAGAAGCCATCAGCCGATCCCACCGACCTCAAGAACTACCGCCCCATCTCGCTGCTCCCGTTTCCTGCAAAAGTCATCGAGAAGACCGTCAACAAACAGCTGGCCGCCTTCCTTGAGACGAACGGATCCCTCAACCTCTCGCAGTCTGACTTCCGGGCCAACCACAGCACCGAGACCGCCCTGATTGCAGCCACCGATGACATCCGAGCCCTGCTCGACAACGGAGAAACAGCTGCCCTCATCCTCCTAGACCTCTCCGCGGCCTTCGACACTGTCTGCCACCGTACCCTAGTGCAGCGCCTCAGCAACGTCAGAATCCAGGAGAAGGCACTGGAGTGGATCATCTCCTTCCTCGCCAGAAGGACACAGAGAGTCCGCCTCCCCCGTTCTGATCAGAAGCCACCGAAGTCATCTGCGGCATTCCTCAAGGCTCCTCGCTTAGCCCAACCCTCTTCAACGTCTACATGAGCCCCCTCGCAGCCATCGCACGCCAACACAACCTCAACATCATCTCCTACGCCGACGACACCCAGCTGATCCTCTCCCTCACCAACGACCCTGCCACCGCCAGAGCCAACCTACATGAAGGGATGACAGACGTAGCCAAGTGGATGATGAACAGCCGCCTGAAACTGAACTCGGACAAGATGGAAGTCCTCATCCTGGGATCCTCACCTTCCGCCTGGGACGACTCCTGGTGGCCCCCCGCCCTGGGCAGCGCACCCAAACTGACAGACCACGCACGCAACCTGGGCTTCATCCTGGACTCCTCCCTCTCCATGACCAGACAAATCAACTCCGTCTCCTCGTCGTGCTTCAACATCCTGCGCATGTTACGAAAGATCTTCCGGTGGATCCCGACCGAGACCAGGAAGACGGTCACCCAGGCCCTCGTCACCAGCCGTCTGGACTACGGCAACTCCCTCTACGCCGGAACCACCGCCAAACTCCAGAAGAGACTCCAGCGGATCCAGAACGCCTCAGCACGACTCATCCTGGACATCCCCCGTCGCAGCCACATCTCCGGACACCTGAGAGACCTGCAGTGGCTGCCGGTCAACAAGAGAATCACCTTCCGTCTCCTCACCCACGATCACAAAGCCCTACACAACCAATGCCCAGGATACCTCAACAGCCGCCTCAACTTCTACGCTCCCACACGCCAGCTTCGATCGACCGGCCACGCCCTCGCCGCCGTCCCCCGCTTCCGAAGAGCCACCAGAGGGGGAAGGTCCTTCTCCTACCTGGCGGCCAAGACTTGGAACTCCCTCCCGACCCACCTCCGCCTGACCCAGGACCACCTCGCCTTCAGGAGGCAGCTCAAGACCTGGCTGTTTGAGCTATAGCGGACCCCCCCTCCCCTAGCGCCTTGAGACCCTCCGGGTGAGTAGTGCGCTATATAAATGCTTTGATTGATTGATTGATTGATTGATATCAACTGAGGCCGAGGTGGCCGCGGCCACTAGAAAGGTCAATGCTCATTGTTCTCAGGTGGTGGATCTACAGTGGAAGCTGGAGGAGATGGAGAACAGGCTCTGTCGGAAAAACCTGAGGGTCCTGGGAAGTCGAGGGCTCCGACATCAGGGCATATATCATCAAGCTCTTCGAGGAAGCATTTTCCGAGCTTTCCAGCTGGAATTGGTCCATCGAACTACAGCAGGTGCACCGCACCTCCTTCAAAGTACGAAGGAATACTAAGGAAGGGGACAAACCCAGGGCAGTTCTAATATTTCTTGGCAATTTTATCCTGAGGCAGTCTATCGCAGAAAAGGCTAGACTAGACGCTAGGAGAAGCATCTATGGGGTCTCATTCTTTGTTCACCCGGACTACTGCCATACGACCGTAGAGCAACATTGGCGATTGAGGAAAATGATTAAGCCTTTTCAGGATAAAAAGATTCAAGCCTTCCTGATAAATCCGGCTCAGCTAAAAATAATCAATGAAGGGAGGACATTATATTTCTCATCAGAAATCAAAGCGAACGAGTACCTGGACTCTTTAGGCAAATAGGTATTAATATTTAATTGCAGGTTGTAGGTTTCCTCCAAGAACTGAAAGGTCTGATATGTTGTATAAAAATCGGTGGGGTTACTGTTTGGTTGTGAATTTTGGTATTATGTTTATAGGTGCAAAGGGCTTTATTGGAACTTTAGATTTTGTTCCTAGTATTAGTCCTCACTGCTAACACTGTAAGACCATCACGTGCACAGACCAGGTCTGAGCGCTACACAGAGTGGGGTTTGGAGGGGTTTCAGGGGGGCGTGGGGGATGGGGCAAAACAAGAAAAGGGGAAAAGGGGAAAAAAATGTGCATTTCGGAATATTCTGGCTCTCTTTCTGGACAATTTATAGGCCCAGCGAAGGACAGGTTGTTTAAGGTTCAGGTCAATGTAGTTGGTCAACTAGACCATCAGGATAGTGAACATTAGAATATGCTTAATTAATATAGGTGGGATGAATGACTGGAAGAAACGTCAAAGATTGGCTCATTTTGTGAAATATAATAGAACTGGCGTTCTCTGTCTCCAAGAGACCCATCTACCTTGGGCTAAGAGGAATCTTTTTTTCCTTAGTGGTTTTGAGCTGGTTGCATGTTCAACGCAATCATCAACAATCAAGGGGGTCGCAATTTTAGCAAGAACATCCCTGGGAGTGGTTAAAAGGGTTAAAGCAGATAGCTATGGAAGATGGGTCTTAACTGAGCTTGAAATGGGCTATACATTGTGTGTAGTTTACGGGTCAAATAAAGATGACCCAGAGATTTATTACCTCCTAGAAGCAGAGCTAGCCAGTTGGTAAACCCCCCACAATATTCTGTGGAGATCTAAACATCTCAGCAGACTGGGATAATAAAGTTACATATGTAGGACGGAAACCGAGAGTTTTTAGGGCAGTAAAGGCTCTCATCAGATCACATGGGCTTAAGGATGTTTGGGGGGTTAACGAGCCACAAAACCCAGGCGTTACATACTTCTCAAACCCCTTCCAGAAGTACACCAAGTTAGACTATTTCTTTATCTCTTCTCCTGAAATAAATAGGGTAGGAATAACAAAACGTCCGAGAATAATTTCGGATCATAATCCGCTGGTACTAACCTACGAATTGGATAAGGTGGAAAGGAAAAGGACCAGCTGGACCTTTGAAAGGAGGCTACTGGCAGACAACAGATTTGTAGAGCACCTTACGAAATGGTCTGGTGAATTTTTTGCAGCTAATAGATACAGTACTTCACGAAATGGTGTTTGGGAGGCATTCAAAGCGGCCTTAAGGGGCAAATCTATAAGCTGCTCGGCCAGGCTGAGAAGGGAGGATAGGAGTGAGGGGGAGAGATTAATGGGGAAATTAGTTGTCGCAGAAGAACAGCACATTATGGATATTGCCCATTGGGGGGGATTGTAGCGAGAGCCAAAGGGAACTGTTGACTGTTAAAGCAGAGTTGCAGAAGGTGGTAACGCAGACTGCGATTGGCGAATATCAAACATCCAGGGCCAAGCGCTACGAAACTGGTGAACAGGCAGGTAGAGCTTTAGCATTACGACTAAGACAGGAAAAAGCTAAGAATATAATCTCCAGTATAGAAGAAAATGGTAAAGAATATACTGAGGCTAAGGAGATACTACAGGTTTTTAATAATTTCTATCAAAGCTTGTATGAAGAGGAAGATCATGATGGAGAACAGGGAGAGGAGTGCTGGGACAATGGTCCCCGACTAGATGATCTAGTGAGAGAAGAGCTGGATGGGGATATTACCGGGAGTGAGATCACAGCCGCATTACAGGAGTTAGCCTCGGGTAAGGCGGTGGGCCCAGATGGGTTTCCCCTGGAGGTATACAAATGTATTGAATCTGAGATAACCCCGCTGTTTGTGGACCTATTTAATGGTGTAATGTGCTCAGGAGTGATCCCAGATTCTTGGAGGGAAACCAATATAGTAATCTTCCACAAGAAGGGGAAACCCAGGGAGAATCCAGGGTCCTACCGCCCTATCTCGCTGATCAATGCGGATACCAAACTGTACTCTAAAATCTGGGCTAAAAGGTTGGGCAGGATCATTGGCGGTCTCTTCTCCCGTGGCAGCATGGGTTTGTCCCTGGGCATGGCACTACGGATCATACAAGATCAATAGCTCTGTTTGACGCCCAGGGTGCCCTGGGGGGGAGATGGCCTTGATCCTGCTCAATGCAGAGAAGGCCTTTGACCGGGTGGTTTGGAATTTTCTTTGGGGTATCCTGACATGGAGAGGCTTTGGGGATAAAATTATCAGAGCCCTCAAAGCTATGTATAGAGACCCTGTAGCGCGAGTTGTGGTCGTGGGTGAGAGCTCAGATAACAGGTATTAAGAGAGGTACGCGTCAAGGGGGGCTCTGAACATCAATATTTTCCACAACAGAATTCACCTCAGAATGAAAAAGGACAGACATTTGTGTCAAAAGGCAGGTCCAGTGGTATAATCCTAGGTTTGGGAGGGCCATCCCACCCCTTTCCCTAGGGTGCCCCTACTCCCCGATCCTCTTCTCAATCTACATTGACCCCCTCATTCAGAAAATATTAGGGTGTCCAAGGATTAGCCCCTTTGGATTTAATGGTCACGTAAACAACATTTTGGCATATGCTGATGACCTGGCGGTTATTACCACTGATCCCCAGCAGGCGATGCTAGTTTTGGCTCAAATGGCAAACATTTTCGGTAGTCGATAAGGGTATCTATTAAACGATTCGAAAACACAGATAATTTGTACTAAAACATTATTAAATCTGACCCTAGATTTGTGGACTCTGCAATTTATTTAAGGGTGAGAATCAATGCCTCAATTGATAAAATTGTAGACGAAAATTATCTCCCACTCATTAAATCTATAGAAGTAGATCTGAAAAGAATAGATGTGTTACACCTCTCATTGATTGGGAGGGTAAATGCATTAAAAATGACAATGTTTCCCAAGTGCTGTATTTGTTTTGGGCCATACCTTTATTTATTGAGGAGAAAATAATCAAAAGCCTGGAATCTATCTTTATAAGGTTTATCTGGCAGTATGGCAAGGTCAGGCGCTCCACTAACTTCATGTCACTTCCTAGGGAAAGGGGTGGGATGGCCCTCACAAACCTAAGATTATACCACTGGACCTGCCTTTTGACACAAATGTCTGTCCTTTTTCATTCTGAGGTGAATTCTGTTGTGTAAAATATTGATATTCAGAGCCCCCCATCTATATTTGAGCTTTTGCTGGGGAGAAAGGCAATTGGTTTATTGATGTGCGAAGTCGACTGCAGATATTGTAAGAGGGCCCGGCTTAAGATTTTGGAAGGGGCATGGAGGGTTTGGAAGTCTACCCTAAAGTGTTTTAATGTTCCGAAGGTAAGCTCATGTCTCCATGTATGCACCTCTAGCCTTTTCCCCCAATTGGGCGCAGATAGGAACCTTCAGGCTTGGAAGGGGCTTGGAATTAAGACTTTAGGGGATATTACGGAGGGAGATGGGATATTGGGGTTCGATGCCCTGCAGAGTAGGTTCGGTATTCCATCTAATCATTGTTTTTTGTATGGTCAAATTGTACGAACCCTGAAGGCACTAAGGCCTAAGCCGCAGCCTCTGGTGGTTATCCCCTTGATGGACTCTTTAGCTAAAGGGTGCAAGAAGATAAAAGTAGTTTATATTCTTCTCCTGATCGGAATCCAAGATGATATGGAGAAGACCGAATGCGCTCTGGCCACGAAATTGGGTAATCCCGATACTGATCTGGATCTCGCCCTATGATTGAATAAAAAAATATTTCGGTCTTCAAACCTGGGAGCCCAGCACTACCAAACATTGTTTAATATTTACCATACCCCTGCAAAGTTATTTCCTTTGGGGTTAGGGAGGACGATAGCTGCCCTAGATGTAATGGTAGACAAACAGATCTATTGCATATGTTTTTTCACTGTGGTCGGCTAGCTCCAATCATGGATGAGATAGAAAAATTTTGGGAGGGGCTGCTAGGTCATAAGATCGATCTATCCCCTACCCTGATGCTATTGGATATAGACGATAAGCTGACACTGGGAAAAGATGAGGAAGCTTTGGTCTTTATCTCAGTAGCGGTACTTCGGATCCTAATTTCGTTGGGGTGGAAAGATACTATCGCTCCCTCATTCCAAATGTGGCTTTCCAGACTACTGGGCATACATAATATAGAGTCCTGCCTATATGAACAGAACGGTAAAACAAGTGGAGTGGGATGAGTAGAAATGCAGAGTCTGGGGGATTGTATGAGTGCAATTGTACTGCCAAGATGATTAGACTATAGCTTGTGCAGTGCCTGAGTGAAATGAAAAGTGTGAGTGTAGTGTCTGGGTGAATGCATGAATGTAAGTGCACTGCTGGGTAATTGCATGACTGCATGGGAAAGGTGTGAGTGACTGTATGAGTACAAGTGTACTGACTGGATGATTGCATGTGTGCAGGTGCAGTGCCCGGATGATTGGATGAGTGCTAATACAGTGCCTGAATGAACGGGTGAGTGCATGTGCAGTGCCAGGGTCAATGGATGAGGGAAGATCTAGTGCCTTGGTCAATGAATGAGTATAAGTGCTGTGCATGGACCACTGGATGCGTGAAAAAACAGTGTCACAGTGAATGGGTAAGTATGAGTGTAGTGCAGGGGTGAATGAATGAATGAGTGCATGGGTAGTGCCTAGGCAAATGGGTGGGTGTGTGAGTAGAGCCTGGGTGATTGGGTGAGTGCATGGGTAGTACCTTGGTGAATGGAAGAGTGCATGCATCATGCCTGAATGAAAGGAGGAGTGCATGGGTGATTGGGGGAGTGCAGGGATAGTGTCTGGTTGATTGGGTGAGTACATGGATAGTGCCTCTGTAATTGGATGAGTACAATGGTAGTGCCTGGGTGATTGAATGACTACATGGTTAGTGTCTGGGTGATTGCATGGGTGCATGGTTAGTGCATGGGTCATTGTATTAGTGCATGAATAGCATCTGAGTGAATGGATGAGTGCATGGGTAGTGCCATCATGAATAGATGAATGGATGGGTACTACCTGAGTGATTGGATGAGTGCATGGGTAGTGCCTGGGAGAATAGATGAGTGCAAGCATAGTGCCTGGGTGTTTGCATGAGTGTATGGGTAGTGCCTGAGTGAATTGATAAGTGCATGGAGTATACCTGGGTGATTAATGAGTACATGGGTAGTGTCTGATGATTGCATGAGTGCATTTATAGTGCCTGGGTGATCAGATGAGTGCATGGGTAGTATCTGGGTGATTAATGAGTACATGGGTAGTGCTTGGGTGACTGTATGACTATATGGGTAGTGTTTACGTGGCGGTATGAGTATAGAAGTAGTGCAAGGGTGATTGCAAGTGTGCATGGATAGTGCTTTGGTGATTAGATCAGTGCATGGATAACATCTGGGTGATTGCATGAGTACATGGGTAGTGCCTGAGTGAATGGATGAGTTCAAGGTTAGTGTCTGGGTGATTGGATGTGTTATGGGCATTGCATGGTTAATTGGATGAGCACATGGGTGGCGCCTGTGTGATTGGATGAGTGCATGTGTGGTGCTTGGGTAATGTCATGAGTGCATGGGTTCTGCCTGGGTAATTGCATGAGTGCCTGGGTAGTGTCTGAGTGAATCGATTACTGCATGAGTAGTGCCCGAGTGAATGTAGTGTCTGGGTGATTCGATGAGTACACGAGTAGCACCTGGGTTAATGGATGAGTATGGGTAGTGACTGAGTGAATGTATTAGTGCATGAGTAGTGCCTGGGAGTTTGGATAAGAGCATTGGTAGTATATCAGTGAATGCATGAATGCAAGGGTACTGCCTGGGTCACTGGATAAGTGTATGGGCAGTGCCTGAGTGAATGGATTACTGCATGAGTAGTGTCTGAGTGAATGGATAACTATATAGGTAGTGGCTGTGTGACTGGATGAGTTCATGTGCTAGGATAGTGTCTAAGTGAATGGATGAGTGTCAAGTTGGTGCCTGAGTGAATGAATAAATTAGTGCATGAGTACTGCCTGGGTGATTGGATGAGTGCATGGGTAGTGCCTAGGTGATTAGATGATTGCATGGGTAATGCCTGAGTGAATGGATGAGTGCAAAGGGAGTTCCTGGGTGATTAGATGTGTATATGGGTAGTGCCTGGGCGAATGGATAAGTGCAAGTATAGTGCCTGGGTGATTGCATGATTGCATAGGTCCTGCTTGAGTGAATGCTTGTCTCTAGGATAGTGCCTGGGTGATCGGATCACTGCAAGTGTAGTGCCTGGGTTAAGGGATGATTGCAATTGGAGTGCCTGGATGAATGAACAAGTGCATGTGCAGTTCATATGTGATTTCACAAATGTATTAGTGGTGGGTAAGTGAAGTCATGACTATCTGGGTAGCACCTGGGTGATTGGATGAGTGCCTAAGTAGTGGCTGGGAGATTGGATGAATTGAAGTGCAGTACCTGAGAGATTGTTTGAGTGCGTGGATAATGGCTGGGTGAATGAATGAGTGCATGGGTAGTGCCATTGTGAATAGATTAAGTATCGGCGAATTTTGTGGATCTGCGGTCAGCGAATTTGCTGGAAATCAAAAAAAATCTGCGAACTCGCAGATTTTTTTACGATTTGCACTCTACTCAACTGGAGTACTTTCTACTGGCTAATCAGTAAGTGCTACCTCGTTGGGTAAATGTAAAGTGCGTTTCCTACACTGCAGCTGCATAAAGGGCCAGAAGATTTGTCTCCACTGACCATGTGTGCCTGTAACCTTGCCACCGCGCCAAAAGGCGCCGAGGTCCCTTGAGTGAGCTGTCCATCATAGTTGGGAAAGGGCGGGAAGATGTTACTGCTAGTGTGTGGTGCGGCGCTTCTATGTGTGTCAACATTCCTCTTGTGTATAAAGGGTCAGAGAGCAAGCAGGGCAGCAGATGAGGAGAAAGCAGCCTCCTGGTCACAGGAACTACACGGGGGTTGCGCTCAAGAAACTCATGGATGCAGAGAGTGACCCAGGGCTTCTATGCGTGTTCACATGCCTCTTGTGTATAAAGGGTCAGAGAGCGAGCAGGGCAGCAGATGAGGAGAAAGCAGCCTCCTGGTCATAGGAACTACACGGGGTTGCGCTCCAGAAACTCATGGATGCAGAGAGTGACCCGGCGCTTCTATGCGTGTTAACATGCCTCTTGTGTATAAAGGGTCAGAGAGCGAGCAGGGCAGCAGGTGAGGAGAAAGCAGCCTCCTGGTCACAGCAACTACACAGGGATTGCACTCGAGAAACTTTTAGAGGCAAAGACCTCCCTCAAGTATTACAGCTAATTTCGACAGCAGATATGGGGTTAAAACACACTCGCCCAGCCTCAACCATGCTCACTAATGTTTTGGGCTGATTACAACATTACTGAATTTGAGCTTCAACTCGGGCACCTGCTTTATTTATATCTGTAAGTGCTTCCTGTTGAGGTTTAATTTTTGGCTCACAGGAAGCACTTACAGAGTTAAGGCAGGTGCTCGAGTTGAAGAAAGCTAACTTTGTAACCATTCTAGAATGGCACCGGCAAGCTGCCAGAGTTGCTTACTTGCAAGTTGCAACTCTGGCAGCTTGCCGGCACCATTCTAAAATGGTTACAAAGTTAGATTTCTTCAACTCGAGCACCTGCCTTAACAGAAATCCACCCGCGAGCGGATTTTCGGATTTTTCAGAATTTTTGCGAGATTTGCGGATCGCGAAATTGCCGAAAATCTGCAAATTCTGCGAGCGGAACGGATTTTCCGCCCATAGTTAGAATAGATGAGTGCATTGGTACTACTTGGGTGATTGGATTAGTGCATTGGAAGTGCCTGCTTGATTTTATCAGTGCATGGGTAGCACCTAAGTGAATGTATAAGTGCATGGATTATGGCTGTGTGAATGAATGTGTGCATGGGTAGTGCCTGGGTGATTGGATGAGTGCATGGGTAGTGCCTGGGAGAATAGATGAGTGCAAGGATAGTGCCTTGGTGATTGCATGAGTGCATGGTTAGTGCCTGAGTGATGGATGAATGCATGGATAGTACATGGGTGCTTAATAAGTACATGGGTAGTGCCTGGGTGATTACATGAGTGCATTTGTAGTAAGTATGGGTGACATTTGCGAATTCACGGTCCGGGAATTCGCACAAAAGCGAATTTGCGGTCCGCATAATCCGCGAATTTGTGCAAATTTGCAGATTTTTTTTGCGTGTTCGCAGGGCTTTTTGTGTGTTTGTTTGTCTCTTCCTCTTGCAGTGCACTGACCGCGAAGTTACCTATGCGGTCGTACATGGGTGCGGCCATCTTTTCCGTTTTGCGTATTTCAGTTTCCGGGCGCAGTTGCATGCTCGAGATAATTTTAGATTTTGGTCAAAGAAATCAAATATTTAAAAAAAAACAATCATCCATGTTTGTGTTTATTTCATGATCATCAGCACCTCCCAGGAGAAAGAAGACAGCAACACCCCAGACTCCGGCGGAACAGAGTGGGCAGGAACTTTCCTCTGCAGGCTCTTCTGCTGGCTCCAGTAAGTTGTTCTGTTGTTAATATAATTATACTTCCCTAACTTTTACAGCTCCTACTCATTCCAAACTGTTTCATAATTCTATTTTTTACAAAATAGTCTTTGATCTTCTTGTAGACTGTTTTTACATTCTTATCCTGCCTCTCTACCATCACTCTCTGTGCTACTAATATTTACTATTATTATGAGTCGGTCTGTGTAGGTAGCTAAGCTTGCCCAGTCGGCAAACGGTGTTAAACAAAACTCTGATCCAGCAATAGCTCTAGAGGCACTCAGTGCAGTCCTCTGGGTTGCCCTTGCTGTCTATTCCAGTCGTCTTAATGTTAGTGCTTTGACAATTTCCAACAACAAAATGTCAATGTCCACCAAGAATAAGCTAGTAGTTGGCTTTTTGATTTGATAGTAGCACATACCATAACGCTAGTGTTTCAGGGACTATTCTGCACATACAGAAGTATGTACAAGAGAAATAGGACATTGTTGACGATAGGTGCAGTTCGACTTTCCACATACCTCAGTCAGAAGTAACTGTGCGGGACTCGGTAACCCTCACCTTGTTGGAACTTCAAGTCCTCCTGGTGGTGATGAGGAGTATTTGGCTCTGTCTGTAATTATAAAAATATTGCACGTTAAAGAGCAAGCATACATCAGTTGTGCCAAAAAGAGTTGCATGTTATGGCTAAGCATATAAGTTAACACCCTCCCCAAAATCGTGACTTCTTTTCAGTCCCAATAATAAAAAATTGTTTAACATTTTCTCTTCTATTATGAGACGAAATAGGGGGTGGTGTATGGCATCTAAAAATATGACTTGTATTTTCTAGGCGTCACAATATCGGATGCAGCACTTCCCACCACCGGTGCCGGGGCAAGCAGCACGGAGGGGTCCACTCCAGGGGCGGAGGCGCCACAAGTGCCACCAGGAGAAGCTGAGGGGGATGGCTCAGCAGTGGCGGACGGTGGTAAGTTATTATTATACTCCTTACTTATTGACATTTTAGAGTAGGCTCGCAAAGTAGTGTATGATGTACTGTACAGTAGACAGTACACTACTACAAGTACACTGTACTGTTCAGAACAGTTACTGATTTAGAACTACATTTTAGCCAATCACGGAGAAGACAGTCACCCTTGACTTAGCAATAGCATTAGTGGCGGTAGTTCTCGAGTAAGCAATGGCCCCCTCTATTTGACTTCAAATCAGCTGGAAAACTGTTATCGTGAAGCCAAGTCATATCAGATGAACTTGAGGGATATGATGAACGAAAAGGGAAAAAAGTTAGGATCAATGGAAGGACGAGCGAGTCGTAACATTTATGACTGTAAAGAATGATACGTCTTTTTGAATGCAGGCGGAGGTGGCTGACAGGAAGGTATCAGATGTATGGCTGCTTGAAGCAAGGATGGTTGGAGGAGAAAGAAAAAATGACTGCCTGTGTGGGTGAATCAGAAAATTCATGTGAGGTGTGCATTGCAATATATCATTTGGGTGAAACTCAAATGCAAGTCAAGACGGTGGTTTACCAAATAAAATGAAAAGGGTGTTATTTGGTTGTTGAGAAAAAGTAAAGTAGTTACAGTTGAGACATTAAGAAGAATGATAGATGTTTACTTTGGAAGCCTGGATGGTATCTTCTTCCTCATACATAGCAGAGGTGTATGTAGAGCAGACGCTCAGTGCATGAAGAGTGTTACTTTGTTCGAACAGCATGTCCGTGCCAGAGTAGCAAAGCATAGGAAATCCAAATACTACAAGTTGTGATTGTTCAGAAACTCTACCTTGCCTAAAGTAACTGTACAGTAGTTTACTTTGCAAGCACAGCATATATTGTGTATGTATTGTATAGTATACAATTATATCAAGTCAAAGCCCTTCCTCCGGCAATTATTGTAAGGATCCAGGAGCAGTTTCCGCAGGAGTGCCAGGAACCGAAGACAGGCCCACCCCGTTCCCCCTGCACCTGTTGTGTCTATCAAGCCCCAGAACACAACGGTGATATGGAGGGAAAGGAGGGAACAAAACAAGGGAAGGCAGGGAAAAAACAAGACTCCACGGACTGGTACCCTCAAGGTGGAAGCAGTTGCTAGAAGGAATGTGTAATGGTTAATAACCAATAATCAAAAACAAATTACAGTATATTGTATAGTCTCTGTCTCTTCACCTCAATACTTGTATGATGTTTTTATGAATCATTAACCAACTCCGATCTTAAGTGTATCTCTCCCCCCACATCGACGGGCAAAAGAAGTGCCACTTGCCTGGATAGAAGGAAATGTTGATAAATCTCTAAGTTTCACTAAGATGGGGAAAAGACTTTAGCTTCTGTTTCCTCTTGCCCTGTGGTGCAAGGTTTAAACTGAGGATGTAAACTTGTCTTATTAATGGGTCTCGGGTCTAGGATATCTGAAATACAATGTCACAAGTATAAGCAGACAGATATCAAAGTCAGATATATAATTATACAAAAGGACCGCAAAAAGCGCTTTACCCGTTCTTCTCTTCTGAAGTACTGTGACGAATGCCAGCCTTTAGAAATACCAGGGAGTCCAAAGAAAAGTAAAAATTGGGGAAACGAGGGAATCCTCCAAGCGGACCACCCCGAACACCAACCCCCAGGAACTACCCACACCTGCTCTCTCCAAGTCGGCCAACCAATGGAACGCCAGTCTGGCCGGTGGGCGGAACCGGGAAACACACGCTGAGGCTCCAAAGGGAAGGAGCGAGGAAAGCCGGCAAGGGGAAATAGGGATGCTAGGAAAGTTCGGGTCCGTCAAAACCATTAAGGACGGAGGCGAAATGGGGGTAAAATGCCTCACTCTGAGAATAGAGTGAAGAGACCCCAAAGGAGTTGCAGGGAACAGATAAGTCCATGGTATTCAGATACTGACGCGCGGGTCCGGACACCAGATAACAAAGGTGTGCAGCAAAGGACGGCTCTGCGGAAGTGACGCGACGCAACAGTAACAAAACACTAGAGCGCAAAGCACCATGCAATGGGGAAGTCAGGCTTAAGACCCTTCCTGACCTCCCTCACACATGCGCGTTCTCGGCGGCCATCATTGTTGGACAGCGTGAAAAGTCGAGCCGAGCTGGCAGGTGTGACAATTATGGTTACAACAGTCACTCCCTAATTTTCTTTCCGCTGTGTTAATCATGGGTGGACTATCGCTGTTGTTCACTCAATCTATCACAACAAAGCACCTAAAATCATCCATCATATAAGCAAAGAGATCATGTGATCGGCTGGATACATGATCAGAAATGAATAATCTTCATTTTCCTTTTGTAGTACTGAAGGCCCAGGGGGGGCAGTGCGAAACATAAATTACATTGAGCAGTAGCCCTTGATGTTACCGAGTATGGCCAGTGCCACCTCTAAACAAAAGTAAGAGCTTCCCTATCCCCACCTGCATGTACTGCTTAAAGTAATGCATGCAAGTCTGCGTCATCATGGCTTGTGTCTTTTTCTTGGGTGCAAGGTGACTGAGCTGGCATTATGCCGGCTACCACAAATTCACGTACAAGTAATTTCTTTCGCAAAACTAGAGAAAAAAAGAAGAATACTGGTGTGCTCTCTGACTATGTATTGAGTCCATAGTGCTGCCTGGTAGTAGAATTCCTGAAACTCCCACTGTTACAGGCCTACAAAAACGGTGGAAAGATACATGCCAAAAAATGTTATACTGTGCTTGAAAATTGCTAGTGTTACTGTGAGACAACTTTCTGTTGAATTATTTTGTGTTATTGTTAAAGAGTATTGGTTACATTATTTTTCTTTCTTTCTTCATATAGATGCTCCCAAAAAGCTTACCAGACAGGAGATGGCTGTCCGGGCCAGGGCACGGAAGCTGGAGGCCATTTGTGTGGAATATCGCCGGCTGTGGGCTCGGGAACAGGAGGAGAGGGCGGCAACAACCTCCTCCAGTGTCCCCGTGTCCACCAGCCAGCAGTCTTCAGCATGGCGCCGTGCTCGGACAGCCATCCGCCGCCGCTCAGCTGCAACAACACCAGCAGCTGCCCCCCCCCAGAGCCTGGATGGCACGCCTGCGCCACCCACGCCTCAGAGTGGACTACCTGGAGCGCAAGGTGGACAATCTTGAACAACAGCTCCGGGACCTCCGCAAGGAGTGGCGGGCCGCCTGTCCACACACCGCTGGAAGTGTGTGTATCCCTTGCCCCTTTTTGAAAGACTGTTGGGGGGCTGGGAATCGGGAGTTGGGGATTATTTGGGACTTTTCAGAGGACTATTTGAAATGGACAATTGTTTGGGTTAGGGAGGGGTGGGACTAGTTTATTTTTGTTAGGGTAAATATATAATTATTTATTTTACATACTTCAACATAGTTAATGCGTTGATGTTATTTTGTGGGGTGGTGGGCGGGGGTTACGGCACGTTTGGTTTCCTCAAACGTACCAGCATGAATTATCTAAAACGTTCAAAAATGTTCAAAAGTGCCACTAACAGAGTTAGTGAATTCAATTGGCCTACTAGTACTTTACTAGTACTGCTGTCAGTCTCTCCTCCGAGTCCTAGCCCATTATTCTACCGCCCCAAAATTCTTATCTTACCTGTGATTCGTGTTTGAGAATAGAGCTAGGCATAGCGCTTGCTGCATGGCAAATGGCGATTACGCCGTCTAGGACCGAAATTCCGTTGTTGTGGTGTTAGTAGGAGTGGTACCACTCTAGCAGTAGCAGCATATGAAAATCAAAGTAAAAAAAATGAGACATTGAGTGGCCTGAGAGGAGTATTAGAAGGAACAGTAGCCTAAGCAATGCTGAAGATAAGTATGGGGAAAAAAGAGTTGCATGGATGATTATGGCTTCATCAATAACAATGACACAGCAGCGTAACTAGTCTTATTGACATGTAGGAAGATGATGTTGACGATGGATCCAATCGATGGTGGGCATGAAATTCAGAATTTATTTTAAAATATTCATTGTTGTTTTTTTAACCATAATTACAATATCCTAGGATCCATCTAGCTGCCTTAAAATTGATTTAAGGAGGTTGCTTGCACCTGATCCTCCCCAGCAAGTGTGTGGAATTATTGTTGTAATTTACTCACACCTCAATGAAAACCACAAAGCCTGGGGGAAGAGGGTTAGGGTTTGAAACTTGGATGGGAAAGGGGTTTGTGGGGAAAGTTTTGTGGAGAGAGGAAAAAAAACACAGCATGGACAAACAACAAATGAAGATAAACAAATCTTTGGATACAAAGCTATCCATAAATCTTTTAAGGGACATAAAGGAAGTGCATGCACTACTGCATGCATGAAGTTGTTTGCTAAATGTATAGGTTACTGAAAAGTAAGTAGAACTTTCTACAATGTACTAACTATGAAGAAACAATGTGACAGTCCTGGGCTGCAGTAATTACACAATTTCACTTGCCTATCTGCCCTCAGAGAGAAGAGAACCACTTAGTACATTAAAGTAGTTTACAAAATACCAAAGAAAAAAGTATACAATGGCTGGAGGGATGAATTGAAGCAGAGAGCAAACAAATGCACAGTAGTCACACTCATAGAAGTTCACAGCAATAACATTACTTAAAAGATAAGTAGAAATGAAGATGGATACTGTAACTGTATGTTGTTGTAGTTGTCCTGTTGAATTTGGGAAGTTGCATGCATCCAGCCATTCCTCTTTTTCGCGGTACTCCTCCATTCCATCTGACGCTCCGTTGGTCAATGTTGGGGGACCAGAAAACACCTTGTCCACTGCCTGACTGGCGGGTGCTGAATTGCGGCTCGCTAATGGTAAGCCTGAGTTCATCCTTTTTCCCATTGCACAGGGTAAAACCGGCCTGTAATTGCTGATGGAAAAACAGGAACTGATATTAAAACACCACAGAGAAAAAATTATAAGGTACGCTGTGTAGTGCAAAAATAACACTTTCAGTTTCAGAGTCGAAAGTATTACAATACATACAAGCATCATTCTGAAAGTGCGTACTCTGAGTCTCCTTTTCAAGGATAAATAAGTGTGGGTGAATTTCGCGGTTCTTTCCCCCTCAAGCTAGGTGTAAACTGTGATTTTAGAACAAAATTAGACCTTCCCAGCAGTGCTCCCAGACCCCTCAACCCACCCCCAAAAATCTAGAACCCCCCAAGTAGCCCCCCCAAAACATGCAATACTACTACCTGGCACGAGCCCTAACTTAAAATCGTGCCCAAATGCTCTCTGCAACTAGGCCCAAACCCCCCTTTTCCACCATGTATTTTCTCCAAACCACTTGTAATCAAAATTAGACCTTCCCAGCAGTGCTCCCAGACCCTTAAACCCAGTCGCAAAACTCTAGAACACCCCCAAGTAGCCCCCCAAAAACATGCCGTACTGCGACCTAGTTTAGGCTTACTTGAAAATCGTGCTAAAACGCACTCTGAAAGTAGGCCCAAAACACTCCTTTTCCACCATGGATTTTCTTGAAACCACTTGCAATCAAAATTAGACATTCCCAGCAGTGCCCCCAGACCCCTCGACCCAACCCCAGAAATGGAGAACACCCCCAAACAGCCACCCAAAAACATGCAGGAGTGCAAAAAAACCCAGACTTTTTCACCATGGATTTTGTCCAAACCACTTGCATTCAATATTAGGCCTTCCCAGCAGTGCTCCCAGACCCCTCGACCCAGCACCAAATTGTAGAACCCCCCCAAACAGACCATCACAGAAATGCAACACTTAGAATCTCCAGAGGCCTAAGTTTAAATCGCTCCAAAACGCACTCTGCAGCTAGGCCCAAACCCCCCTTTTCCACTATGGATTTTCTTCAAACCACTTGCAATCAAAATTAGACCTTCCCAGCAGTGCCCCCAGACCCCTCGACCCACCCCCAGAAATGGAGAACACCCCCAAACAGCCCCCCCAAAACACACAGGAGTGCTATCCTCAGCGAGGCCTACCTTTAAATCGTGCCAAACGCGCTCTGCAGCTAGGCCCAAACCCCCCTTTTCCACCATGGATTTTCTTCAAACCACTTGCAATCAAAATTAGACCTTCCCAGCAGTGGCCCCAGACCCCTCAACCCACCCCAAACATCTAGAACCCCCCCAAGCATCCCCCTAAAGACATGCAATACTGCTCGGCCTCAGTTTAAATTGTGCCAAAAAGCTGTCTGCAACTAGGCCCAAACCCCCCTTTTTCACCATGGATTTTCTTCAAACCACTTGCAATCAAAGTTAGACCTCCCAGCAGTGCCCCCAGACCTCTTGACCCACCCCCAAACATCTAGAACCCACCAACCAGCCCCCCAAAATCATGCAATACTTCTAGGCCTCAGTTTAAATTGTGCCAAAACGCTGTCTGCAACTAGGACCAAACCACCCTTTTCCACCATGGATTTTCTTCAAACCACTTGCAATCGAAATTAGACCTTCCCAGAAGTGCTCCCAGACCCCTTAACCAACCCCTAAACATCTAGAACCCCCCCAAGCAGCCCCCCAAAAACATGCAATACTGCTGTCCCCAAATCATGGGAAATCGCACCTTGACATAAAAGTGCTGTTTTCAGCACTTCCACTATTTCGATCCTCTTGAAACTTACCAGGACACTTGTTCCAGTGATTCCCAAGAATCTCAGCAAGGCAGAACAAAATCTATCCACTGTAAGGTGTATGACTAGTTCACCCAAACACACCACCCGCAAAACACCAAAAAAGGCCACAATTCGGCCAATTCTGAAAAAATGCCAAACCCCCCTAAAACCTTGCCAACATCATTATGAACGAGCCTGCATCGAGCCCTGAGCCCTCGACTCTGGGAACCCTACCAAATTATTAATTAAACCCAAAAACCCTAGTACACCGCACTGAACCCTAAACCATAGATATGTTTTGTCTGTCTGTGTCAAAGAGCCTAGGTATGCTACACCAGATTGCTTCACTCAGTGGTGCCGGCCTTGACCGTCTGCATGGCCCTGCCGCAAGCATATCTAATTGTATGCAGCAAGCCACATAGCCCCAATTTTACATGAACTGCTGTACTCTGTAATCTGCCTGGCATAACAACACTACACTGCCTCGACCACTCCATACCACGACTAGACAGACATGTAGTTCTGCTGTGGTAGTTGTTATAGACTGGTTTACCTGTTTGACACTCACAAATTGGCCATAGTTCTTCCCTAAACCGACGCTGATGATCCATCCATCCCAGTGAGTGACTGTAAGAAAAAAGATATAATATTGAATCAATCATCATGGTATATTGACAAACAGTAAGTCCAAGGACATTTTGCATATTGTAAAATGCAACGTAGTGGCCCCTGCAGTTGAAGTACAATTTGAATTAAACAAGGTAAAAAAAAGCAGAGTAGACTTGAGTTACATTTAGTGTGTCAAAGATTTAATAATAACAGAAGACATATGATTCATTTCATGCACAGCAATTGCTTTCATCAGAGCCAGACAGCCATTGATGTCCACTGCATGCAATCTTCTTCTCATTATTCATTACCTGTTCCACTTTTTGTCCGCATCTTCTTCTGAAAGTGCGGGACCACAGGGAAGCCTCTCCTGTCAATTTCAGAAGTAACTGTCAGCAATCAGCGAAAATGTAGTCAGTAATTCCAGTCCCACTTGAGGGGACTCGTCTACGAGTATGAAGACAAAGTTTCTTTATTCTGCCTAATCCAGCCATCTGCCTTGAGGGAAATGGATAGGGGGAGTCTGGAGGAGGAGGATAGAGGAGCATGATTGAGTTGTGAACTTCTGAACCTCAGGAATGCAGACTGCAGCACCTTCAAATCAATAGGGAAAGAAGATGAAGACAGTGCTGCTGATGGACTTGTTGTGATTAGGTGAGATTAGAGTTTTGTTGTGGTAAAAGTTGCAAAACAAAGAAAGACACACAGGAATAAAAGTGAATAAGGACGAAAAAAAGGAAGTCATTTTCAGGCCTCGGTGTCAGGGTAGTAGAGCTCGTCCTCAAACTCTATGAATTGAGATGGGAGTAGGTTGGTGATCAGTCTCCAATGAGGCTTTTTCCGATACCAATACAGCAATGGGTTCTGATTAACAAAGACCTCTGTTGGGTCATCCAGATAGGCCTGCACCATTGACTCAAGGTTCTTCAGGGTTGCTGCACTTTGCGTACCATCTGTGGCCTTTGCTTCACTGGAACGAGCAAACCCTTGATGAGTTAGACAATCCGCTTCCGACAATATTATGGATGGGCCTGTTGCAGTTGAGGATGATGATACGGTTGCTGGTGTCGTTAACAGCTGTGAGGGAAAGTGACTCCCTTCGGCCACAGATTCAGAAGTGGAACTTGCCGCCGGATGGCCTGCTGATTCAGTTGTACTTCTGCCGGCTCCTTCAATTTTCTGCCGCTCTTTTTCGAACCGAGTGGCTGACACAGCTTGCCAATGTTTGTACTTTGAAACATCTGCTTCATCAAAAGGAATTAATGCTTCGCTGGCCACTGCCTTTTTGGACCGTGGATCCAGAATAGAGGCATAAATGTTGTTCTGTATGTATGTTTTTAAGCCTTTCATTGTCAACTAGGCGGCTTAATAACCTCTCCGTCAACTGATATGCATCTTGCTTTTCAGCATCATCTCGGAATGTTGAAGAAAGCGCCTTCAGTTGGTGCTCTAGCATGTGCAACAATGGGATAGCTTTGCCCAAAGAACAGTCCTCCCTGCTGACTTCACGCGTGAAGACCTCAAAAGGACGAAGCATGTCTGTCAGGCTTGCAACTAGCTTCCATTCCTCCAACTCTAGCCTCATGTCTTTCAAAGTAGAACCCAGTATATAGACATTCTCATTGATTACCCCCCACTGCTCAGAAAGACGCTCAAGCATGTAAAAGGTTGAGTTCCAACGTATTGCCACCTCCTGGATGAGTTCTTTGACTGGCAGTCTACGTTCATGTTGAATGCTCCTCAGCTTCTTCCGGGCCTTAAAAGAATGGCTGAAATGGTTACAGATTCTTTGGCAGGTGGTCAGTAACTTGTTGACTGTAATTTCTTTTTTCACGAAATCTTGCACAACAATGTTAATCCTGTGCGCCAAACACGGCACTCTGAAATAGTCACTTAGATGCCTGGCCATAACTATATTACTGCCATTATCCGTGGAAACATAACCAATTATGCGATTTCTTGGATGCAGCCATTCATAGACCTTCCTATCAAACTCCTCCAAAAGGTTAGGTGCAGTATGAGTTTTCTCCATGGCAAACATGGCTACTGTTGCGTGTTTCCGAGAAGCTTGAAAAACTGTGTCTGTGTCAATACCTGCTTTTAACTTGTCTTTAACCCCTTCAAAAGAGACCCATTGTGCAGTGATGCACATGTAATCAAGGGCTTGGGAACTGGTCCACATGTCTGTTGTCAGCACTCTTCTGAATAGCTGCACCAATCACCTCCAGCAAATCTTGATGTAGTGCTGGGACAGCAACTCTGGCAAAATAGGACCAGCTAGGAACCTTCCATTTAGGGCAGACAGTTGCCACAAATTCTAGAAAACCCACACCTTCCACGAAAGAAAAAGGGGGAAGGTCCAGCGCTAGCATTTTAGCCAGCTATGCGGTATACAGACATGCCGTTGGGTGGTTGCGTTCAAATGGCGCATCCGACCAAAACATGCTTATAATGGAGGTCCGGACCATATTCATACGTGATGATGATGATGATGCAGACTTCTTCAACCCAGTTAGGCTCATTGATGTACTTTTTCGCATTGGTGTCTCTCTCAGACTCTTAGTGGGCCTCATACATGTTGCAGGGGTAGAGGGTGTGGGAGCTACCACTGCAGTGCTGCTGCCAGGGGTACTGGGTGTACCAGAAAAAATGTCTGTCACTTCTTCACTTCCCCCCTGCATGATCAGCCCCTCCTCATCATCAGATGCAATATGAATGGATACATTTGGCTTTGTTGTAATTTTGGCTCCCTGGATCTTCCTTAGATGCCCCTCCCAAATGGGAGTGTGGTGTTTTTGGAGATGACCTTTCTGGTGTCCGGTACCATAGTTGGTACCAAGTTTGCCCCAACTAACTACAGTTTTACAAATCGAACAAACAACCATGTTTTCCGCCTTTTGGCTAAAACTAATGAAGTCCCAAACTGGGGACTGGAAATGTCTGCTGGTGGTGGAGGTGCTACTTTCAGTTTCAATGCCAGATGAAGTGGAGGATGGGCGTGGCTGAATTCGACTCTGTTGTGCACTTAAAGCACCACTACTTGAGGTAATGGAGGTCGAGCTTGATGCAGGTCGCTGCCCGTCCTTCTGAAGAGAAAATATGGAAGCTGTAGGTCGTGTTGGTGTAGTAGTTAAATGCGTTGGTGTTGGTACCAGTGCCACGCCGCCCACATCCCGCTCAGCAGCAATTCGGGATAGGGTAAAAATGTCTGTCTGCTGCATGCCCGCTGGGGCTGGAGTGACGTCTGTGATGACTGGGTCGTCGTCAGACTGTTCATCAGCAGCATACACCACTTCTTGCTCGTCGTCATCATCAGCCATAAGTGAAAGCCTTGCGGGAACCTTCCTTTTAGGCTTAGCTACCTTTGTCGGCTCATGGTGCGCCTCCCTCTCAGACTGCATTGCTGGGTTCCAATCAAGATCAAGGTCATCAGAAGGAAGGGGGCTTGAAGAAGAACTTGTAGTGGACCTCCTTGACCTTTTTCTTGCTGGGGATCTGGAAGACAATGTATCATCCTCAGGAGGAGTGGCTTCCTCGGATGATACCGACGCTTGAATCTCGATTTCCTTAAGTGCCCCTACTTCTGGAGGAACAAGCATTGTGGGCAGTTGTGCCTCTCCATGCGCCTCTAGTTGCGCCTCTCCTTGCTCCTCTCCTTGCGCCTCTCCTTGTGCCTCTCCTTGCGCCTCTACTTGCGCCTCTCCTTGCGCATGTACTTGCGCCTCTCCTTGCGCTTGTACTTGCGCCTCTCCTTGCGCATGTACTAGCGCCTCTCCTTGCGCATGTACTTGCGCTTGTACTAGTTGCATCTGTGGATGTCGTTGTGGCTGTGGTTGTTGAACACTCGTCAGCTGAGTTACACCCTACGTTGATTGGGTGCTACTTTCTTGCGATGAGACAATATAACTGGTCAATGGTGATTGAACAACCAGAGTGGCTGCCTCTGCAGCACTCATGGACTTGGACCTAACTTGGTGTGGTGGCACAGAGCCCAATGAAGCGGATTTGCTGCTCCCAGCTTGGTCCCCGGCGGACCCCGCTGCTGCAGGCGTTGTTTTTTTTTTCTTGAAAAAAGTGTCTGTGGGCACACCAGTCTCCGTGGTAAGTGTCACAACTTGCTTCTTCTGCTCCTTCTTACTGGCAGTGGCAACTTTCTTTGTAGAGGAGCTACGACCTGGCTTCAAAATGGCCCCTTGTCCCCCAGCCACATGGCCAGGCCCTGCCTGGACCAGGCCTCAAAATTCCCCCCACCCACATGGCCAGGCCCCAGCAACACCCCAAAAAGTCGAAAAACACACAAAAATCAACACAATCCAATGCCATCCATGCCCTCAATGATGTTTAAATTCAAGAGGCCCCACAGAAAGACTTGGTCCATGCACCACTCAATACCCCTGGGCCTATTGGCTAGTGAGGCTTTACAGGCACCCCAATTTTTTTTTAAAAATCCACATATAACAGTGAGGTAAAATTCCATGACATAAATGAGATTTAAGTTAAAAAAAACTCACAAAAACAGTTGTATCATGCACCCATGACTAACTCTGGGCCTACTGGATACTGTGGCTACCCACAATACATTTTTTTAAAAGTTGTGAAAAAGTTTTAAAATTGTAGTTTCAGCAACTGCAATGCCCCACACAAACAACACCAACTTACTTGTAAAATCTCAAATCCAAAAGTGATCCAAACTCCAAAGTTCAAAAAGTCCTCAAATACAAATATCCAGCAGCAGCCACAAAAAGTAATCCTTCCAGCTCCAGATCCAAATCAAAAGTGACCAGGACATGTACAAAGTAATGGGAGGAGCCTGCTGGACAGGAACAGGAAGTTGGAGACTCTGGGGCACTTCCTTCCTTCCACCCCCCCAAAAATGGAAAATGGACTCCTTGCACAAAAAAGTGCAGCCAAATGTCAATCTGAGGAGTTATTCTGTTCAAAATCATGATTTTCAGAAGGTTTATGCTGCCTGCGGTGGATTGCTTGTGCAGAATTGCAATTTTTGCGAATTCTGGAACGTGGGTTGTTCAAATCTCCCGCCGGAAGTCAACTGCGCGCTGCATCTACGGCGATGCGTGATCGCGGGCCCTATGACATACTCGCGTTGTCAAACTCTCGATGTGCAAGATGGCGGGCCGCGATGACGTAATAGAGGTCGAAAAACTCTTGCGCAATCATGCAGCAAGATCCAAAATGGCGCAGCACACGCAAACCGGGAGAAAAACAACTCGGCGAACACAGAATCACGGTGAGTCAACGCTGCGCGCGCGATATTGTATTTTTCAAGCGCGACCAAGCAGAAAAATTCACCGGCTTGCCGATTTTTGGGCAACTTCGCGCGATTCGCGAACCGCAAATTTGCTAAAAATCTGCAAATTCCGCGAACGTAACAGATTTTGTAGCCCACGCTTATTTTGTAGTGCCTGGGTGACTGATTCCCTGATTCCCATCAGAAGCGGCCGCTCCCTCACGCTGCTCTCAGCTCCACTCAACCCACCATCTGGTATCGTAGCGCAACACCGCTTGACTCCCTCTTGCCTGCCTGAACACTAGAAGATATCCCAGCGCTAGTCTAACTGTTTAGATTAAATATTTGCTAAAGTGCATTATACCGCTAAAATACCCGTTTGACTCATTAGTGCCAATTGTATTTCAATCGTAGAGCTAGACTGCCATAGAGTGCGATTTTAGAATATTTTACTTACATAGTCCTGTTTAGATCGTCTGTGCCTGTGCCACTTGCATTGCGCCCACTGGGTCTTTACCCCAATCCTGCTTCGGTGTTTGGCTTGCAGCCATTTTTGTTGTTGTTGTTGTGCCCCCCTGGCCGGATATCCTCCACGCATCCGCCTCCCAGCTGCTCCTCCCTTGCCCCTCCCCCTCCACTATCCGCATATGACAGATGCTTTACCGCGCAGCGTTCACGCGCAGCGGGCGCGCCCCATGCGCGCCGAAGGTGCGCCAAAGGTAAGCCCGTCTGCGCCCGTCCACGCCTGGCCCGCGCCCAGCGCCAGACGCCCTGGTCCACGCAAACCCCACTCCACCCGCATAACGTATGAAGCCGCCACCCTTCTAGCCCTTAACCCCGGACGCACACCACAATGCTACGAAGCTGCCCCAGGACGTACCCACGGTCCCTTCACCTGCCACTCCTGCAAATTTACCAGCATCAAGACCCATACCAAATCCACTAACCCCAAAAACAGCTCCGACTCCAACCACCTGAAGTGCATCCTGCTAAACACCCGCTCGGTCCACAGACACGCCTCTGAACTCTGGGATCTACTGGACACTACATCACCGGACGTCGCCTTCCTTACTGAAACATGGATGAACGCATCATTAACACCCGACATCGCCATAGCCATCCCGGACAACTATAAGATCATCCGAAAAGACCGCACCGTCCAAACAGGAGGAGGCATCGCCATCGTCCATAAGAACACCATCAAAATCACGACCAGCTCCGACGATACCCATACAACCGCCGAACACCTCCACTTCCAGATCCACACCGACCCTAGGACCACACTCAGAGGCACGCTCATCTACAGGCCTCCAGAACCCGTAAACAATTCAGCGAAGACATCACTGACTTCATCAGTCCACATGCCCTCGCCTCCGAGAACTACATTCTACTAGGAGACCTCAACTTCCACCTGGAAAAGAAAAACGACAGCAACACCACCACCCTTCTTGATAACCTGGCCAATCTCGGCCTCAAACAACTTGCTGACACCCCCGCCCATGTAGCCGGACATACGCTCGACCCAATCTTCACCTCCAGCAAACACATCTCCTTTGATCACACCACAGCTCTTCATTGGACGGACCACAGTTGTGTTCACTTCAGCTACAAAACCACCTCGACCCACAACCCCCCACAACCGATTCCCAGAAGAAAATGGAACAAAATCACCACCGACCAACTCCTCACATCGCTCAACCAAAACCCACCCGCCCTCTCTTCGGACCCAAACCAAGCGGCCATCAAATTCAAACAATGGATCACTCACAGCACTGACGAATTAGCACCCTTGAAAAACCATGACACCAAACAAGACAGCAAAAAGGCCCCCTGGTTCAATGATGACCTTAAGAAATCCAAGAAGCTATGCCGTACTCTCGAGAAAACATGGAGAAAAAACCCAACCACCGGCAAAATGACCGCCTTCAAAGCAGCCACCCGCAAACACCACCAACTGATTCGATCCACTAAGAAATCAGAATTCAAGAATCGACTCGACAACAACGCCCATAACAGCAAGGAACTATTCAACATTGTCAAAGAATTCACCAACCCCACCGCAGCCTCAAACGACATCACTCCCTCCCAAGACCTCTGCGATTCGTTATCCTCCTTCTTCTACAACAAAATTGCAGACATACATAACAGTTTCGAAAACAGCTCCAACGAACAATCCTCTCCACCCCCCTCAGAACCTAAACCGCCCTCTAACAACCTCAGCGCCTGGAACCCAATCACCACTGAAGACACCATCCGCCTAATGAACTCCATCCATTCTGGCTCGCCAACCGACCCATGCCCCCCCCACATCTTCAACAAAGCTGACTCCATCATCGCACCCCATCTCCGTGATGTCATCAACTGCTCCTTCAACTCTGCTACCTTCCCAGAAAGCTGGAAACATGCCGAAGTCAGTGCCCTCCTGAAGAAACCCACTGCAGACCCCTCCAAACTTAAAAACTACTGCCCCCTATCCCTCCTCCCATTCCCGGCCAAAGTCATTGAGAAAGCCGTCAATAGCCAACTCGCCGCCTTCCTCGAATCCAACAACTCCCTCGATCCCTCACAGTCCGGCTTTCGAGCCAAACACAGCACCGAACCGCCCTCATCGCAGCAACAGACGACATCCGAACACTACTGGACAACGGAGAAACAGTTGCCCTCATTCTACTCGACCTCTCCGCCGCCTTTGACACTGTCTGTCACAGCACCCTCATACAACGCCTCAGCAACATCGGCATAAAAGGAAAAGCCTTGGACTGGATCATCTAGTTCCTAGCTGGGAGAACTCAGAGAGTCCAACTTCCCCCGTTCAAATCAGAGGCTACCAAAGTCATCTGCGGTGTACCACAAGGATCATCACTCAGTCCCACCCTCTTCAATGTTTACATGAGCCCACTCGCTTCCATCGCGCGTCATCACAACCTTAACATCATCTCCTACGCTGAAGACACCCAGCTGATCCTTTCCCTCACCAAAGACCCCAACACCGCCAAAACCAATCTTCACGAAGGCATGAAAGAAGTAGCCGTATGGATGAAAAACAGCCGCCTAAAACTTAACTCAGACAAAACGGAAGTGCTCATCCTAGGATCATCCCCCTCTGCCTGGGACGACTCATGGTGGCCTTCGGATCTGGGCTCAGCACCCATACCCACAGACCACGCACGTAACCTTGGCTTCATCCTAGACTCCTCACTCTCGATGACCAGACAAGTCAACGCTGCCTCATCCTCCTGCTTCAACGTACTTCGTATGCTCAAATAAATCTTCCATTGGATCCCCGCCGAAACAAGAAAGACCGTCACCCACGCACTGGTTACGAGTCGACTAGACTACGGAAACACCCTCTACGCCGGAATTACAGCCAAATTACAGAAAAAACTCCAACGCATCAGCGAGACTCATTTCGGACATCCCTCGCCAAGATCACATTACCGGCCACCTGAAAGACCTCCACTGGCTTCCAGTCAACAAGAGAATAACATTCCGTCTCCTCACCCACGCACACAAGGCCCTCTACAAACTAGGACCCGAATGCCTCAACACTCGACTATCCTTCTACACACCCACCGCCAACTAAGATCCTCCAATCAAGGCCTTGCCGCAGTTCCGCGCATCCAAAGATCCACGATGGGAGGTAGATCCTTCTCCTACTCGTCGGCCAAGACCTGGAACTCACTCCCCACTCACCTCCGCCTTACACAGAACCACATCTCCTTCAGAAAAGAACTTAAAACCTGGCTATTCGATAAATAATAATCCCCCCTCCCCAAGCGCCTTGAGACCCTCTGGGAGAGTAGTGTGCTATATAAATTCTTGAACTTGAACTTGATTATTTCATGGGTAGTACCTGGGTGATTGATGAGTGCATGAGTAGTACCTCAGTGACTGTATGAGTATATGGATAGTGCCTATGTGATTATATGAGTAGTGCAAGGTTGTTTATATGTATGCATGGGTAGTGCTTGGGTGATTGGATCAGTGCATGCATAGATTCAGGGTGATTGCATAGTGCCTGGGTGAATGGATGACTGCAATGGTGGTGCCTGGCGGATAGAATGTGTGTATGGGTAGTGGCTGGTTAATTGCATGAGTACATGGGTAGTGCCGGTGTGATTGGATGAGAGCATGCGTGGTGCCTGGGTGATGTCATGAGTGCATGGGGTCTACCTGGGTGATTGCATGAGTGAATGAGTAGTGCCAGAGTGAATGCATGAATGTATGGGGAGTGTCTGGGTGATTTTATGAATATATGATTAGTATATGGGTAGTGACTGAGTGAATGTATTAGTGTATGAGTAGTGCCTGGGTGATTGGATGAGTGCATCAATAGTATATCAGTGAATGCATGCATGAGTGCAAGGGAACTACCTGAGTTATCAGATAAGTGCATGGGCAGTGCCTGAGTGAATGGATCGCTGCATGTGTAGTATCTGAGTGAATGGATGACTATATAGGTAGTGGCTGTGTGACTGGATAAATGCATGAGTAGTACCTGAGTGAATGGATGAGTGCTAGGATAGTGTCTAAGTGAATGGATGAGTGCCAAGGAGGTATCTGCAAGAATGAATGAATTAGTACATGAGTACTGCCCCTGTGATAAGTGCATGGGTAGTGCCTGGGTGATTGGACGAGTGCATGGGTAGTGCCTGAGTGAATGGATGAGTGCAAAGGGAGTGCCTGGTTGATTAGATGTGTGTATGGGTAGTGCCTAGGCAAATGGATAAGTGCAAGTGTGGTGCCTGGGTGATTGCATGATTGTATAGGTGCTGCTTGAGTGAATGCACAACTCTATGGATACTGCCTGGGTGATCTGAAGACTGGTGAATAGATGACTGCAAGTGGAGATCCTGGATGAATGAGCACATGCATATGTAGTGCCTAGGTGATTCCATAACTGCATTGGTAGTGAGTAAGGGAAGGCATGACTACATGGGTAGCACCTGGGTGATTGGATGAGGCAAGCCATCTGCGCCCGTCTACGTCTGGCCCACGCCGAGCGACAGGACCCCTGCCAGTTCACCTTCAGGTAAATCAACGGTACCAACGTATTCTAGAAACAGGCTAGTATAGCTAAATACGTTGGGCAGGAAATCAGACTGTATATGCCTTTCCTTAGATGAAAGAGCATCAAAAAATATTACTACCTGCCCTCAATGTAACATTAGTCTCCCAGTGCCATTATTCAGTAAAATTACCGGAGGGTTATCAGAATGGGCATGTGCTATGAGGGATAGTTCACAGGGAGTAAAAGGGCTTTTACTTAACGCCCGGTCACTAGTTAAGCACAGTATCGAATGTGCCACCCTGATAGAGGACCTGGGAGTGAAAGTGCCATTTATCACCGAAGCCTGGATGGATGCAGCCTCAGGACCAGACATGATAAATGCCTCGCCCCCAGGTTTTCTCTGCCATATGGTGAATAGGCAGGATAAGAAAGGAGGGGGGCTGGCAGTTATATATCACAGCTCCATTAATGCCACATTTGAAACGGTTACAAGCGCGGGTGCAAAGCTTTGGCCTTCACCCTCTCTCTTTCACAACAGGTGAATTTTAGAGGGGTCTTGGTATAAAGACCACCGGGCCCTAGGAAGCCTTTTATCGATTTGGTCAGTAATCTTATGGAGGAAGGCATAAGTGACAGATCGTTTACTATAATGATCGATTTTAATTTTCACTTGGAGGCTACTTCAGACTCTGATACCATGGAGCTGTTAGAACGTATGAATGGTGAGGGTACGTGGTTTTCAACTTCGTTTCGTATCTAGCCGCCATTTTGTGTTTAACCGCCATTTTGTGTTGCCTCACTCAGGCAGCACGGCGGACGTAGTGAACGCAATGTTTTGCCTTTCCAGCTGCTATGTGTCTTTCCCGTTAAAGAGTAACTCCTGCCCATGTTTAATGAAACCGATGTCAGGGTCTCCCTAGTCTTGTAAATCCATGTCTAGACTGATTACTCCATGTCTTACTCCACTGTTTGGGTCCCACCATTCTTCTTGACTTTATCTTGTTTAACTGGCCTTCGCTATTCTCTTCGTGTTGTCTCTTGTTACATAGACTGTCCTTTGAAGCATTCAATATGTTCTACCCCCTGCAAATTGAATTACGGGCACTAGTATTGATTAACTTGAGGGGAGGAGAGCACACAGGGTCTGAAAGAAGGGTGTGTTTTAGACATTCGATAGCTTGTTTTCAAACTATTCCTATTTGTCAGTCCTGTATGTTTTGGAAGTTGTCATTGTAAACTTGTGTACTATAATAGTCTGTGCGCCACGGAATGAAGTGGCAGTCTTCTGAGAACCTACCATTGGTGTACTTACTTGTGCTTAGCTGCAGCTAATAAATCTGCTTTTCTACGCCAAACAGAGTGTCACGTGTCTCTGTCCGTCAAGGCAGGTGAACCCGGAGATCTTAGGCGTGCCCTGCGCCGCCTGGCCCATAAGGTCAGGTTCTCCAATGGGTTGGATCTAACGCAGTTAGTTGCAGGGGCCACCCATACTGCTGGGCATCGTTGGATGGGATTTTCCCAAACTAAGAACATTTGTCGGTCTTAGAGGTGTGACCTGTAGCTTGGTCAGACCACGCAGCAATACTATTTCAGGTCGCCTACCCTGATAGTCAGATGCATGACAAGCCCCTAACAAAGCCTAGATATATGCGGACGTGGAATAGTATTGATGGTAAAGACTTGTCAGACCTCCTGGAGCCCAATTTGCCCTCTCTTGTCTGTGATGTGGAAGAGGCCACAACTAGATTTAATGCTTGGGTCATTAATGCTTGTGATAAGCTTGCTCCAAAAAAAATCCATATACCCTAGAAGGGCCCACCCCTCTGCCCCATGGTATATTCCTAAGTAAAAAGTTCAGAAAGGCATTTGTAAGCATTTCGAGCGGGATTGGAGGAAGAAGTATAAGGTGGAGGATAAAATTAAGTATAAAGAAAGCATTCAGGTTTACAAGCAACTATTGTTTACAACTAAACAAGATTTATTTGCTGACCCAATCAAACTAAATTCAGCTAAAGAATTATTTAAAATTGTTTGTAAATTGGCAAATCCACAAGTACCACAAGTGGCAGAGAACCAGGAACTATGCGTCAAGATTGCTAGTTTTTTCCTGGACAAAGTGGAGGAAATCTTTTCAACTTTTAATCGAGCCAATAGCAGCTCTCCACTAAAAGCCTGCGCTGACAATAAAAATTCTCTGATGGAATTCCCCCTATTAACCAATACTGATACTGCTAAACTCCTCCAAAAAATGAAGTCAGGATCCCCCTACGACCCTTGTCTGGTCAAAATAGCTAAACTGCCCCGGTTGACCTTTGCTGCAGCCCCTACCCCTCTTTTTAACTCAATAATTGAGGCAGGTAGGATCCCTATTAGCTGGAAAACAGCGTCTTTGATTCCTCTCTTAAAAAAACCTAACCTGGATCCTAAAGATGTCCATAATTTTAGACTGATTTCACGCCTCCCCTTTCCCGCTAAAATGCTTCAAAAATGGATTAACAGTCATTTGAGTAGGTACCGCCAAGGTGCTGAAATACTTGGCGGTACCCAATATGGCTTTCGTGAGGGCCACAGCACTGAAACGGCCCTCCTGAAGTCCACTAATGAGATCAGGAAAACTTTGGATCAGGGGGGCAGAGCGGCGATGATTATGCTGGACCTCTCCGCAGCGTTTGACACGGTCCATCATGATATTTTGATGGACCAATTGTCAGCCTGCGGAGTAGAGAAGGCACCCTGGAGGGTTTTAATATCCTTTCTCTCTGATCGTCAGCAAATTGTGGCGTTAGGTGACTTTTGTTCGCCCCCTTTCTGTCTGGCATGTGGGGTACCACAGGGGTCATCGTTAAGTCCTACCCTATTTAATGTCTACGTATCGTCATTGGCTCCATTGATTAGATCTTTTGGTTTCCATCTTACCTCCAACGAAGACGATAAGCAGATAGTGGTATCACTTCTCCCAGTTTCAGAAAGGAATATAAGCCACAGGCTACATGACTGTACGGAGGCAGTTGGTTGCTAGATGACCAGTAATTGCCTTAAATTAAATTCGGGCAAGACTGAAGTCATCCTTTTTGGGAATGATCTCAACCTGTGGACCCCTGAATGCTGGCCTGATTCTTTGGGGCCCCTCCCAGCACCTTCCAAGCAATTAAAAAACTTGAGGGTATACCTAGATGATAAACTGGACATGAAAAGGCAAGTTAACGCCATTGTATCATCTACTATGTTTACTCTCAGGATCACTAAGAAAATTCTTCATTTTTTGCAGAAGGAGAGTTGGCAGACGGTGGTTACGGCATTGATTATTTCATGTCTGGACTATTGCAACAACCTCTATTTAAGCATGCAAGAGACTTGTTGCATAGACTCCAGATGTTGCAGAGCACCGCTGCTAGGCTGTTATCTAGCATACCAAAATTTGCCCCGATTTCTAATGAAATCCGTATACTTCATTGGCTGCCAGTAAGGCAACTAATGCAATTCGAATCTCTTTGTCTAGTTTTTAAATCACTTCACAATCAAGGCCCACATGACCTGCAGGAACAATTTTAATGGTACACCCCTACTAGACTGCTGTGTTCATCGGCTCAAAAACTGGTCAAAGTTCCACTCGTAAAAAGAGCACGCTGGGGTGGGCAAAGTTTTGTGGTAGGTGCTTCAAAGGCGTGGAACCAGCTTCCTTTTTATCTGAGGAACAGCACCGATTTGCTGTTATTCCGGAAAGTGCTTAAGACCTGGCTGTTCTAGTCTCCTCCCCAGTCTTTTTCCTCATCAGGACAGCAGTTAGCGCCAGACCACCCAAGGGTAACAGTCGTGCTTAATAAAATATTTAACATAACATAACATAACATGAGTAGTGGCTGGGAGATTGGATTAATTGAAGTTGAGTACCTGAGTTATTGGATGAGGGCCTAGGTAGTGGCTTGGGCTTGAAAAAGGCAACTGTTATACCTGGGAGATGGGATGAGTATATGAGTAGTGACTCAATTACTCAATCAATAGATTAGTGATTTGACACACTTAATATATCTCAAACTCCAACCACTGTGAAAAAATATAAACAAACAAAAATGTATTAGAATTTGTTGTCCTAAGAAATGTATACTCACGACCCACTCTTAAGGACAGCGAATCCAAAACAGTGGAAGAGTTAACCACTTTTCTAGGTTCTATAGACACTAACCAGATGATTATAGTAGGAGGGGACTTCAATTGTTAGTTTGAGCCGCTAGAGGGGTACCCCTGATAGCTTATTTGATGAGGACCACTTTTAAAAATCCCTGAATCAGGATGTCCCAAAGTAAAGAAATGGTCGCAACTGGTGATCCAGATATGTTGTCTAACATTGAGACACTCCCTCCGAGCTTGCAATGGGAGATCCTCATCTGAATCATCGAATGGCTACACGTTCTACAGCAAAAACCGTGGGTTTATATTAGATTGCATCTTCATCAATTCACACTCCTGGGATAGGATGATGGACTTTAAAATAATCCCCTGCCTAGACAGCGATCACTCTGCACCAGCAGTAGAACTTAAAGCTTTGAATATGGGTAGTCTGCCTTCTACAGATAACCCTATTGATTCTAGGGTGGTGGTCTCGAACTGCGGGAGGAAAGTGAAGTGGTATAGACTTACAGCAGGCTCAATCGAACCATGTCAAATTAGGAAAAGTCACCTCTGAATTTTTTTATCCAAATAAAACCTCAAAACAGGAGAAGTTGCCCTCCCACCCCTGGTACAATACGTCTTGCCGCAAGGCTAAAAAGGCAATAGTATTATCCATCTGGACCAAAGATCGCCTCTATATAAGGTCGACAAGAGACAATTACAAAGTAGCCATACAAGAAGCCAAGCGAAGGTGGGAAGATGGAAATTGAGCCACAATGAAAATTGCACTAGGGGTCAGAGACATGTGGTCATTCTGGGGACTTGCTAACGACGGTACAAGATCTCCTCGAAGTGCGGCCAAACCAAACCTAGACAAACAGGTCTGGCAGGAGCACTTCGAAACACTTTATGCTAAGGAATCCGGAGAAGGTCCTGTTTATGGCTGTGACCCATTAGACGTCTGTCCTGTAGTTAATCGGGATTCATGCACCCTGACTGATGGAGACGTGGCCCGAGTATAAGCTTAAAAGAAATAAAGGCTGCAATAGCAAGAATAGCCCCAGGCAAAGCTCCAGGTTTCAATAAGATCCCGGAGACCTTTTTAGGTCCAAACCTGCCATCTGGTCCCCATATTTTTGGATGCTTTTTAATTCAATTATGCAAGGTATGAAGATTCCTCTAAGCTGGCTTAGTGCAGAAATAATCCCGATTTTTAAAAAGTGCTCCCCACTCCTCCCAACTAACTATAGACCAATAAGTTTAATAGACATCTCTCAGAAACTATTTGCACGGGTCCTACTCCTTAGATTGCAGTCTTGGATGGAAGAGAAGAAGATTCTGTCCCCCCTGCAGGTTGGGTTCAGGGGAAAAATTTTGACCCAGGACCAAGTAGTCAAGTCAAGTCAAGTCAAGAAATTTATATAGCGCGCTACATACCCATAGGGTCTCAAGGCGCTTGGGGAAGGGTGGGGAATTACTTGTTGAATATCCAAGTTTTAAGTTGCTTTCTGAATGCTAGGTGGTTCTGAGTAAGGCGAAGGTGAGTGGGAAGTGAGTTCCAGGTTTTAGCTGCCAGGTAGGAGAAGGATCTACCTCCCATGGTGGTTTTGTTGATGCGAGGTACAGTGGCAAGGGCTTGGTTGGAGGATCGTAGCTGACGGGAGGGGGTGTAGAAGGACAGTCGTGTGTTGAGGCATTCGGGTCCAAGTTCGTAAAGTGCTTTGTGTGCGTGGGTTAGGAGGCGGAAAGTAATCCTCTTATTTACGGGGAGCCAGTGGAGGTTTTTCAGGTGACCAGAGATGTGTTCTTTACGCGGGATGTCTAGTATGAGCCTGGCTGATGCGTTCTGGATGCGTTGGAGTTTTTTCTGGAGTTTTGCGGTGGTACCGGCGTATAGGGTGTTTCCGTAGTCCAGGCGGCTCGTGACCAGTGCGTGGGTGAACGTTTTTCTAGTTTCGGTGGGGATCCAGCGAAATGTTTTTTTGAGCATGCGAAGAATGTTGAAGCAAGATGATGAAACGGCGTTGACTTGTCTGGTCATTGAGAGTGAGCAGTCCAGGATGACGCCCAGGTTCCGTGCGTGGTCCGTCGGGATGGGTGCTTTTCCAAGGGCCTCTGGCCACCAAGAGTCATCCCAGGCGGAGGGGGAGGTGCCTAAGATGAGGACTTCTGTTTTGTCTGAGTTCAGTTTCAGACGGCTGTGCTTCATCCACACGGCTACTTCTTTCATTCCTTCGTGTAAGTTGGTTTTGGCGGTGTTAGGGTCTTTGGTGAGTGAGAGGATCAGTTGAGTGTCGTCAGCGTAGGAGATGATGTTGAGATTGTGTTGGCGAGCGATGGCCGCAAGGGGGCTCATGTATACGTTGAAGAGGGTGGGGCTGAGTGACGATCCTTGTGGCATGCCGCAGATGACTTCAGAGGCCTCTGACTTGAATGGTGGGAGGCGGACTCTCTGGGTTATTCCGGTGAGGAACGAGGTGATCCATTCCAGTGCTTTTCCTTGGATTCCAACGTTTCTGAGGCGTTGTAGAAGGGTGCTATGACAGACTGTGTCGAAGGCAGCGGAGAGGTCAAGGAGGATGAGGGCGACTGTGTCTCCATTGTCCAGTAGAGTTCGAATGTCGTCTGTTGCTGCGATAAGTGCGGTCTCGGTGCTGTGTTTGGCTCGGAAGCCGGACTGTGAGGAGTCGAGGGATTTGTTGGCTTCGAGGAAGGTGGCGAGCTGGTTGTTGACAGCTTTCTCGATGACTTTGGCCGGGAATGGAAGAAGCGAGATGGGGCGGTAGTTTTTGAGTTCCGTGGGGTCAGCTGTGGGTTTTTTCAGAAGGGCGCTGAGTTCTGCGTGTTTCCAGCTTTCGGGGAAGGTGGAGGAGTTGAGGGAGCAGTTGATGACATCTCGGAGGTGTGGTGCTATGATGGAGTCTGCTTTGTTGAAGATGTGGTGAGGGCATGGGTCAGTTGGGGATCCTGAGTGGATGGAGTTCATCAGGCGGATGGTGTCCTCAGTGGAGATTGGGTTCCAGTCGTTAAGGATGTTCAAGGGGGGTGAAGGTCCTGCAGAAGGTTGGGTGGGTTGGTCTCTGGGTCGGTTGTCGAAGCTGTTGTGGATGTCTGTGATTTTGTTGTGGAAGAAGGAAGCTAGGGAGTCGCAGAGGGCTTGGGAGGGGGTGATGTCGTTGGAGTTGGCTGATGGGTTGGTAAATTCTTTGACGATGTTGAATAATTCCTTGCTGTTGTGGGCGTTGTTATCTAGTCGGTCTTTGAGTGCGGCTTTCTTGGCAGACCGGATTAGTTGGTGGTGTATGCGGGTGGCGTTTTTGAGGGCGTCCCTGGTGCTGGTTTTTGGGTCTTTTTTCCAGGCCTTCTCGAGGGAGCGACAGAGTTTCTTCGATTTCTTAAGATCATCGTTGAACCAGGAGGCGTTTTTGCTGCCTAGTTTGATTTGACGTTTTTTCAACGGTGCTAGGATGTCGGCGCTGTTGGATATCCATTGGGTGAGGTTAAAGGCTGCTTGATCGGGGTTTGAGGAGTGGGCAGGGGGGTTTTGAAGAAGCGATGAGGAGATCTGATCGATGGTGATTTTGTTCCAGTTTCTTCGCATAGTAGGTTGAGGATGGTTGTGGGTTGTGGTCTTCTTGTAGATAAAGTGAACGCAGCAGTGGTCCGTCCAATGGAGAGCTGTGGTGTGACAGAAGGAGACATGTTTGCTGGAGGTGAAGATAGGGTCGAGTGTGTGACCTGCATTGTGGGTGGGGGTATTAACAAGTTGTTTGAGTCCGAGGTTGGCGAGATTGTCCAGAAGGGTGGTGGTGCTGCTGTCATTGCTCTTTTCCAGGTGAAAATTGAGGTCTCCCAATAGAATGTAGTCCTCGGAGGGGAGGGCGTGTGGGGTGATAAAGTCAGTGATGTCTTCACTGAATTGTGCACGGGGTCCAGGTGGCCTGTAGAGGAGGGTGCCTCTGAGTGTGGTCTTGGGGTCGGTGTGGATCTGGAAGTGAAGGTGTTCGGCGCTAGCGAGGTTGACGTCAGAGCTGGTTGAGATGCGGATGGAATTCTTGTGAACGATAGCGATGCCTCCTCCTGTTTGCTTGATGCGGTCCTTACGGATGATCTTGTATCCTTCCGGGATGGCAATGGTGATGTCTGGGGCTGAAGAGGCATTCATCCATGTTTCTGTTAGGAAGGCGACGTCTGGTGAGATGGTGTCTAGTAAGTATGGGCGGAAAATCCGTTACGCTTGCGGATTTTGCGGATTGTCTGTAAATTCGCAATCCGCAAGATATGCAAATTTCCCGCAAAATCCGCAAATTCGCACGCAGCGGATTTTTTTTCTTTGCGGTGTAAGTTCGCAATTGCGAACATGTAGGTGCGGCGGGCAGCAACAATCTCGCACTCGCGAAATTACAAAAATTGCAATTCTGCACAAGAAATCTACTAGCAAGCAGCATAGACCTTCTGAAAATGATGATTTTTATCAGAATAACTCCTCAGGTTGACATTTGCCTGCACTTTTTTAGATTTGAGGCCTTTTGATTTTCTTTGGATAACTTTTGGATTAGAAATCAACTTTCTCATATAAGCTTGGTGGGGCATTAAAGTTGCTGTAATGCTGTTCTGCAGAAAAACGAGTTTTGCAAAAGTGAAAGCAGGTTCAAAAGTTCAAACTCATCATTAGTAACCGTTCCCTGTAGTGCTTCCTGACAAGGGCCCCTCCAGAGTTCAGTTGCTAGTTGCAACAATTGTATGACCCTGGTCTGACCCTCATAGCAGGCTCATAGAATAGCTACAAGTAGGCCACAAAGGTCCTGGAAAAAAAATTGGACTGCAACAGAAAGCAAATTACAGATAAGGAAGCAGGTGCCAGACTGGAATTTTAAAACAGTGACACATTAATAAATCAACCCCAAATTAATTCATGTCAGTTGAAGCAGGCAGGTGTGCTTGCTTTTTCCCCCCATAATCTACAGTGATGATGAACCAGAGGGTGGCATAAGGCATTGATGTACCAGAGGGTGGCATGGGTGAAACAGAGGGTGGCAGGGTTGAAACAGAGGGTGCTGGGAACCTGTGATGATGAACCAGACCAAGAAACAACATAATCGTGACCGTTGCGAGCCGACATGTAAGTTCGCAATTGCGAACTGTCACAAAACCCTCGCGAACTGTCAGAAATCCTTGCGAACTGGCAGATATCCTTGCGAACACAAAAAAAAAATCTGCAAATTCGCGAGAATTCGCTGATTTTGCGGATTGCGAGTTCGCAAATCTGCAAAATTCGCGAACGCGAGATTCACAAAATTCGCCCATACTTAGTGTCTAGTAGATTCCAGAGGTCGATGGCGTGTCTGTGGACTGAGCGGGTGTTGAGCAGGATGCATTTAAGGTGGTTGGTGTCAGGTCTCTGTATGGTGTTGGTGGATGAGGAGTTGGTTTTGGTGCCGTCGAACTTGCAAGAGATGCAAGAGAAGGGTCCATGGGTGTGTCCAGGAGCGGCTTGGGCGCAGTTGGGGGAGCGGCCGGGGTTAAGGGCTAGGAGGGTGGTGGCATCGTAGGTGATGCGAGTGGGCTGGGCATTACGGCAACCAGGGGGACAGGCACTGGGCGCGGTCCAGGCGCGGACGGGCGTAGACGGGCTTACCTTTGGCGCACCTTCGGCGCGGCCGCAGCGCGTGGACGCTGCTCGTTGGGACATCTGGCATTTAATGGATAGTGGAGAGGGCGGAGCGTGGGAGGGTCAGCAGCTGGGAGGTGGTAGCGGGGAGGAGGGGCGTGCCTGGGAAGAACAACACAGAACAAAATGGAGGTCAAAGGGGAGGCGAGGCAGGGGCAGCAAATCGCCTGTGGCACCGAGAGTGCAATCGAACTACTTGCAGGCTGGTAATAATAAACACACAAAGTCGCGTACACAATGCACAGTGCACAAAGCAGGGCGGGCGGCGCTCCAATTCAATGCGCTATGATTACAGCTCAATATCAATGCGGAGCCTACGTAATGTTTATCAGCTTCTAAAATTTTAATACGCAAATATTACAAAGCGCAGGCGATACCGTAGTGTCCAGTTAGGGGTGCAATGTGGTTCACCAAGAGCAGGCAGCAGCAATGGGAGAGGAGCGAGGGGGGACGCAAGCATGCAAGGGGGTAGCCTGTTCTTAATTTTTGTAGATTTGATATCTGCATTCGATCTAGTTCCCAGGGAGAAATTATGGTTAGTTTTGGGTGAGATAGGGGTCCCCGAATATTTAATTAGACTTTTTAAACATTTACATGAATGCAACTACACGCAAATTAGGTATGGTAAGGACGGCAATCTTACATCACCTATACCCATTAACCGCGGTGTACGCCAGGGGTGCGTGCTCGTGCCAACTTTATTTAGCCTCTATATTAACGGCCTGATTGATGCCTTGCTTGCAGAAAAGACCTTGATGCCCCCAAGCTAGCCTCCCGTAGAATCTCGGCAATGATGTTTGCCGATGACACCCTACTGGTTGCCAAATCGCCTATGGGAATACAAAGGGTTTTGGACAAATTTGAGATGTTCTGTAGAGACAGAGGGCTAGAAATAAACCTACAGAAAACCAAATTTATGGCATTCAATTGCCCAAAAAGCACACGCCCTCACCCGTCCCTAAATGTCAAACCCCTTGAGAGAGTGTCATCTTTTGTGTACTTAGGCATTACAATCTCCAAGTCTATGGAATGGGGGGGCGCATATCTCAAAATCTACTCTAAAACTAGCACAATCTTCAGGTGGCATCCTGAAGGTTTTCAATAAGTCTAGCAAAAGAACCATTAGCCCAGCAATTGAAATCTATAGGGCTCAGGCGAGAGGTGGGGCTTTATACGGCGCAGAGCTATGGGGGCACCTAAATCTGAAGAAGCTAACACAGGTGGAAAACCAATATTTAAGACAGTTATTTAGACTGCCACGTAGCGCCCCGCTGGTACCGCTATGTCTTGATATGGGTATAACCCCAATAGCTGAAGTAGCGAGTCTCAAACCTATAATGTACTGGCGTCGCTTGTGGACAACCCCCGAACTTATATCTTACAGGGAGGAACTACTAGAGGTATTGAGGCTACGAGGTGCTGCAAAGATTCTGTGGTTTGTACATATTAAATCTTTACTAATCAGCATGGGTTTAGGGGATTGCTGGTCCGAACCTGGGTCAGCCTGTTTGCTAATATCTAAGGACTACACGAAGGCATGCTATAAAGAGTACAGACTGTCTCAACTTCACACCTTTTCCAGAATTGGGAAACTCTCTAGTGGGTTTCTGGAAATAAAAGATATTTCTTGCTTCGAGCCGGCAATAGATCTCATGAATCCACCAGCAGCTAGGAAGCTCTACTTGCAATATAGATATGGGGTGCTTCCACTTCGCTGTTTTACATCTAAGTGGAGAGACCAACAAATGATCCACTGCCCGGCATGTGACTACCCTGAAGAAACTGTGCTCCATGTGTTTTTTTAGCTGTCCAGGCTACCAGAAAGCAAGGAGACGTTGGTTGGTCCAGATGTGCAGGAAACTTGGCAATAGACGCTGTCTCGAAGTTTTTAGGATACTGAAAACTGATTCTAGCATCCCAATAGTATATTCTGTTGCAGGTTTCCTGTTTTCAATGTCGTGCACTAGAAGGGTTCATTTGAGATCCTGAAATGTTGTATTGATTGCCCTGTTGTGAAGTACTAGCGACAGTATAAGCAACTCTCTAATTACCTGGTATATCATGGATAGTTTTTAATCCAATAGCTTCTGCTTTTATTCATCTTTCTTTTAGCTAATTTATGTATTTATTGCACTACGCACTTTCCTAAAATAATTGTTTAAGTCTTGCCTAATCTCATATCTCAAAAAACCTATTGTATTCTAATATGAAAATATGTGTATAATTACCACTGGTTTTTATCTCTTTTTTAATCACGATTGTCAGCACAATGCAATTTTTCTTTTTATGTAAATGTTTGCCGTGTGTTGCACTTTTTAGGTCATTTTGACGGAAATAAAGTCTGTTTGAAAATTGAATTGTATTAGAATTTTATTTTGAACATCAATCAACCAAACAATATACAACAGTTTTTTAACTACAACTTTCATTCAACAAAGACATATGTTTTTACAATAAAAAAAAAAAAAAATGTATTCCTTTTTTTATACATACATCATAAATCATAAAACATATAACATATAATCATCAGCGCTTTGTCTGTGCATGGTAGCAGCCCAGCCTGGCTATGTTACTGGTAGTACAGGTTTGCAACATCTATGCTTGGCTGCCCCCCTATCCACTTTGCCATTGAGAGGGGAGGGGGTATGTGAAAGTGGGAAGAAATTGGAAATTTAGGTGGGGAGAGAAAAGGAAAAGATTGTAGCATACCCTAAGCTTGTAGGATCTCAGTGGCGTTCTGGTCTGGTGGAGGTGTGTGGCTTTGTTGCTTTTCATGGTGGTTCGTATGTGTCTAGGAGCTTGTCCAAGGATGACCACATGCCCTTGCGCCGCTGCCTCCATTGTGTGTTGCATAATGCAGTGTTGTCAGCCCCTCTGAGGGATATCACCCAGTTGAGCGAACACTTGAAGGTTGCTTTGAAAGTGTCTTTCCAGTTGGTGAGTACTATTTTGACTGCTGCTGTTAGTAGGAGGTCTAGCAGGCCCCTGTCCGTTTGCGAGTCTAGCTCAGTTGTTATAAACGCGGCGGTGAGTGTAGCAAAGCCGTCTTTTAGTGTACAACCTAGTGTTCAATTTATGAGGGTGAATATTCTGCTCCAAAATTCTTTAACTTTGAGGCAGTGGTAGATAAGGTGTGCCAGGTCCCCCTTTTCTTTATCGCAGTTCCAGCACTGGTCTTTTTCCCTCAACCCAAGGGACGTCAGGCGTGCCGGGGTCCAGTAAATTTTGTGAAGAAGCCAGAAGTTTGTCTGGTCTAACACCGGGGAGATCTTCTTTGGCGTGGGGGAGGTCCACAGGAGATGGCTTTCTTTCTCGCTGAGTGTGGAACTGAGCTGTTTTTCCCAGTATATGGTAGTTTTGTCGTTAAGCTTGGAGGAAATGGGTCTTAATAATCTGTAGAGGTGGGATACCTGGCGGCCTATTCTGTTGAGATTCCCCATGTAATGGATGATCAAGGGTTTGCGTTTTGTGAGTTTTGTTTTGGACAGGGCTGTTCTTATTTTAAGGAAGTTGTACAGTTCTATGTCTGGTAGGTTGTTCTTAGCTTTTAGCATGCTGAAGGTGCAGGGGCTTCCCTCTTCCTCCAGCTGAGCTGGGTAGGAGATCCCTAGTCTTTCCTCTGTGTCAATGGATGGAGTTTTTCCCTTGTATTTTATCTTTGTGTTTGCCCACAGTGATTCCCACTAGAGGTTTTTATGCTATGCTCCAATTTCTGGTCTATTTTGAGCAGTGCATTTCCTGTGTATTTAAAAATCGGGTTTGTGTTTCGTGTCTGCTTGCTGGCTATAAGGAGGGCTATTAGTTCAAGGTTGTTTAGTATGGCTTTCTCAACAGTAAGCCAGACCGGTGAGTAACCCTGGCTCGGCGTGACCCAGTAGGCTTCCTATTTTGCTAAAAAAGGCTGTTCGGTATGTTCTGAAATCTGCCACATTTAGCCCCCCCAGTTTCTTAACTAGTCTTATTTTTTTCAGGCTTATCCTTGACTTTTTGTCCCGTCATAGGAATTTATCATCTTGAAAATTTTCCGGTGGAACTCGTCCATGAGTATAAGTGGGAGCATACCTGACAGGTAGTTAACCAGTGGAGTGATCATCATCTTTACTGTCTCTATCCTCCCCCACTATATTATGTATTTGGGCGACCAGGTTTCCAGCAGCGTCTTTGTCTTATCTAGCCTTAATTTCTCGTTTTGTTCTAGGGTGCGTCTAAAGTCATTGCTGAATTGTAGCCCTAACTATTTAATGAATTCTGTTTGCCAGACTAAGCCTGAGTTCTCCAGTACCTGTCTTGTGGTATGGATGTTAAGTGGCTTGCATTCCGACTTATCCCTGTTTGGTTTGCAGCTGGAGTGGGTTGAGTACTTTCCTATGGTCTCCATGAGGGCCGTGATGGAGGAATGGAGACTTTCTGTGACTATGAGGATGTTGTCCACGTAGGCGGCTAGTTTGTCTGTGGTCTTGTTGATTGTGAAACCCCTCATTTCTTTATTGGCCCGATATCCCTGATCAGTGGTTTCAAGGCAGCAAAAACAGGGAGGGGGACAAGGGGCAACCCTGTCTTGTCCCTCGCTTTAGGGTGAGTGGCTCTGAGACTGCCCCATTATTACTTTTTGCGCTCTGGAGTTTTCGTGAAGTGCCATTACTTTCCGTGTATATTAATCTCCCAGGTTGTATACCCGCATGCACTGTTCTAGGAAGTACCAGGAGACTCTGTCAAACGCTTTCTCTGCGTCTAATGTGATAGTCACCACTGACTTGTCGATCTTGGTGGCCTGTTCCAGTATGTGGCACAGGATTCTGGTGTTATCATGTGACATGTGTGTATTTAGGAACCCGACCTGTGAGTTACTTATCAACTGCGGCAGTACCATGTTGAGCCTTGAGGCCAGGATTTTGGCGTAGATCTTGCAGTCTACATTGATTAGTGAGATTGGTCTGTAGTTTTGGGGCTGCTGCGTGTCCTTGCCTTCCTTCTGGATAACTATTATATTTGCCTCCACCATGGTTTGTGACACTGCTCCTGCCCCCTTGCAGTAATTGAACACTTTTTTCATAGTTGGGTGTTGCAGTGTTTGGAACGTTTTATAGAAGGTGGCTGTGTACCCGTCTATTCCGGGTACTTAATCGTCATCTCAATTTCAGCTTAGCTTATTTCCCGCCCTAGCGTCTGGGCTTGTTCAGTTGATATCTTGGGGATGTTTAGTCTGTTCAGGTATTCCAAACAGCCCCCGTGGTTCAGTGATTGGTCTTTTTTATAGAGATCTTTATAGAAATCACTGGAAGTATGCAGGACAGCCTTGTGTCTTGTGTATGTGTTGTTTTGTGCGTCTGTGATTAATGAGATGGTGTGCTGTTTTTCTTTGTGTTTCAGGTAGGAGGCTAAGATCTTCCCTTCTTTTTTAGCCTCGCAAAGGTTAATTTCTTTATATTTATTGATCCATAGCCTGGCTCTTTCACTTAGGAATCTATTTTATTCGTATTGTTTCTTAGTAAGTTCTTTTAGGGTGCTGCTGTTCCTTGTATCATTGATGTGGGCTGTTTCTAGCTTTTTAATGTCCTTTTCTGGTTGGATCAGATATAGATATAGATATGGATATAGATATAGATACAGATATGGTTAGTGTAGCTATACTTTAATGGCTTCCTCTATCGTGCTTTTGTTTTCTTGATCTGCCAGGTCTTCATTGTTGAACATCCACCTGCTTGGAAGGTCCTTGTTATGGCGCCCAGACAGCCGTAAGGTGATGCATGAGTTGCCAGAGAGGGTTCTAGATGCTATTTCCGAGTGTTCTATTAAACAAATGCTTGTGTGTGCCTGATATTAGGATGTAATCTATGCTACTGTAGGAGTTATGCGGACTGGAGTAAAAGGTATAATCTCTCGTGTCAGGATGTTGCAAATACCATGGGCCTTTTATGTTGAACCTGTTGCATATATTCTTTAGAATGTTGTGTGAGCTTGGTGGGAGTGAGTAGAAGTTAGCCTGGCATATGATGTCCACTAGTTCTAGTGGGCACCTTGCACCAGTCTAATCGACCCTTATTGATGGTGGTTGTAAAGTCAACCTTATAGAAAGCTATCCTAGGGGTAGTAATGGTGGGCAGTCTTCAGGCTAAGACTTCAGAGAGTGAATTAACCACACCACACAAGGTATATATCAAATATATATGTATTTATTCTAAACACAATCCCTCTGCACTCGTTATGAGGTCAGAGGTAAAAGTACAATACAAGTTACTTAATTAGCATACGATAAGTTGCACAATATACGTTTTCCACTAGGGGCCTCACAAACCATATACTAAAATAGTGGTATAAGAACCACGTGAGAATTAGAAAGCAGGCCTGGGGTCTGTGGAATCACTGGGGCTACTGTAAACTACCAAAGGTTAGAATGTAGGAGGCCCACGGGAGACGCGTGAAGTGTCTAAACACAGTCGCGGGTTACCATTGACTTTCAATGGCAAGCGAACAAGTTACAATTTTACAATTTAAGGACACTTCCAAATGAACTACGATGGAACCCTTTTAGACTTAGACACTAGGAGGGCAAATACCCTCGAGACTACCAGAGTACTTGTGTTACCTCACCCACAGAAGCCGGGTGCATAGGTCTCTTTTGGTGTCGGGTTTCGTTGTCGATTTCAATGGAGATCTGCAAAGAAGTGCTGCAGGCGACCAGAGGAAAAGTGTCCGGGTGGATCCAAGGGTGGATTGAAGATCTGGAGAACCTGAAAGCAGAGGAGACAGAGTCTGGGCTACTTTCCAGTGACCAGGGGGGCGATAGAAAGATGCCACCAGATGTCGGCTGATTTCAGGGGAAAAGGTGAAGACTGTCTCTTCAGCCACGAGGACCAGGAGGCATTGACGACAACAAGGAGCTGGATTCGAGCTGTCCCACAAAGGATCTAGTTGACTGCAGTGCTGGTATCCAGATTGGACCCAACAAGCCTTGGAAAACGCATTCCACGTAGGATAACAAGATTAGCTTCGATGCAGACCATCAAGGTCTGTAGAACTTTTCCTTTGCAGAGAAGTTGGAGCAATTCTGGAGCAACTAGGAAAACAAATTGAAATAAAGGATTGTCTTCTTCGGGGCTCACTAGCTAATGGACTAGGAACTGCAAAAACATATTGAGTGGAAATTCACAAAGTGAGCCCATGGGCCACTCGTGGAGTGTGGAGCTCTGAGCTTTGGTGTGAAAAGTGCTTGGGTATGGGGCTTCAAGCACCCCAATGCACAACTTCTGGATACCTCGAGAAGTTGATGCAGGTAGCAAAATGCAGGAGATCCAGGAGTTCCTGTCCCACATCTCTTGTGTCTGCCACAGGTCTCAGCTTTGCTGTGAGTGAAGGTCAGGATCAGCAATGTCAGAAAGTCTATGTCCTGTGACACAGATTCTTCGGGATCTGGCAGGAGCCTTGAAAATGCAGACCAGCAAAGATGTTTTTGGTGCCTGTTTGAACAGGGTGGTCACTCCTAGACCACAAGGGAGATGTCTTCCATCTTCCAGTCAAAATGGAATGTCTAAGGTCCAGGATATATGTTTCAGAGTTTCGTCCAGGTTAATCTAAAGTCCTAGAGACTGGGGTTCTATACTTATAGTAAGTTTAGCAGTTGGACTAACCCTAAGGTCTCTCCTATGGGGGGACCTGGGGTGGGGTGGTTACACCCGTTCCCCTTTGTCCAGTTTCACACCAGAGCTGGGGCTGAGTGCCCCAGCAACTGGTTTGAACTGGGAAATGCATGGAGCACCTTGTGTGCCCCAGGCAGGGTCTGAAAAGCATTCACTTATTGCAACCCTCCCTGCCCCAATACACTAAAGCCTGTCAGGGGAAGTGCCAGCACCTCCCTGGATAGGAAACCTATTGTCCAAGCCTCCCCTGCTGGAGTTTCGTCCAGCAGCAGGATGGCCGCCATATAGGAGCTCTGCTTCAGAGCTCCCGGGTTGGGGATCACCAAATCTGTGTTTATCCCCGGATAACCCTGCTATCTACTTTGCGTTGCAGCACTCTTCGAAAACACTGCAAGCTGCGATCCCGGAGCTACAAGTCTCTCGATACTGAGCCTACCTATCTCGAAGATCTCTTGAGAGGGTTGCTGCTTTCCCCCCGTCGCCGACCATCTTTGGTTGCCGCTTGCTGAGTCACAGCGGCGCCCTACTGTAGAGCGGAAACTCGGATGTTCTGCTGGAGGGATCGTAGAATTGGACTTTGGTGGTGCCCTGTTGAGGAGTTCTGGGAGCACGCTTGCTGTGAGGTCCACTGCCAGAGTGGGTCCCAATGTGGAGCCCACCCTCCGCTCGCATCTGATGCTGAGTCTGGGGGTCATTGTTCCAGCCTTCCTTGGATGCCTGTTTGTGCCCTTCTTCCGCCTGTCTACGACACCAACTTCTGAGCACTCGGTGATGTTTTTTGTGCGATGCCGCCTGAGCCCGCCTCCCGCCTGCCTGCAGTGCTCCTATGTAGAGCCGAGCCAATGTAGAGCTTACCGCATGCACAGAATCGCGGTATGACACCGAAGTTAGACGCCGGTGTTGAGCCCACCATCCGCCCACCCCTAATGCCGTTTTCCTCATGGCGTCCCAGGAAACAGTGGGCTGGTATTCGGATTGGCCATTGGTTGCTGCGGGGGTCCCGACGAGCGAGTCCTGCGATCTATATCTCACGCGGACCGCTCTGAACCTAAATACCAAATGGAAGCGGGGAGCGCCTGGCTGGGGGAGTATCACATAAGACCCTAACTTTGGTTCCTGGCTCGCCTGCGTGAGAAAACTGCCAACAAGCTTGCATGTTCTAATAGAAGGTGAGCGCCATGCAGGCTATTGTTTGCAAAAGTGATCTATATTGCTACCATTTGAATGACGCTTGCCCTGCATTCAGCCTAGGGTTGTAACTGTCTGAGACGGCCATCTCACCTTTATGGGCGGGCTCACTCACTTAATGATGCTCACTTCACACAATTGAAGCTGTCCTCACTTGCCCTACTTTGTCCTACTCATAGGAAATGAAAGAGGACTGTGCCATACTTTCACAGCAATAGAAAGAGGACTGGGCCAGAAGCTACCTACAATAACTGAAAGAAGACCTTTACAGTGGCCATCTTAATATGGGCTTTGTAATCCGCCTTCTCAGCCTACTCTACTGAATGTGACCTGGTAAACCCCCTCACTTGCCCTAGTTTGCCCTACTCATAGTAAATGAAAGAAGACTGTCCCATACTTTCACAACAATAAAAAGAAGAATGGGCCAGAAGCTACCTACAATAGCTGAAAGAAAACCATTACTGTGGCCATCATAATATGGGCTTTGTTCTTCCGCCTTCGCACCCTACTCTACTGAATGTGACCTGGTAAATCCCCACCCATGCTTCGGTGTCTGTCTAACAGCCCTTGCACCTGTTTTCAGTTGCTCATTCAAAGTGGCCATCTTTGCTCGGCTGCACCTTCCGTAAGCTAACCGCGATAGTAGGTCAGATTTGCGGATATATTGCACAGCGCAAACCGAGCGCTGGAGCGGCAATCCCATCACTCCCCCAACATGGCAGAGCCTTGCTTGACCGCCACAGGGGATAATTACTATACCATAATCTATCCTCCTAAGCTCTCTAAATCCGCCTCCAAATCCCTTGAACACTCCATCCTGAAAAGTTATCCCGATACCCTGATCTCTGACCATCGTCTCAGTGTGAGCCAGGGTACTATCATCAACGACCTCATCTTCTATTCCAGGAAAACGTCCCTCTGGCACAGTGCCTTTTTAAGCCTCCTCAAAGTAAAGGAAACCAGGAACATCCTGCATGGTAAAAAACTCTCAATCTCTCTATCTGCAACCCTGCGTGTTGACCTTACCATCACATTACACAACAGCAGCACTATCCTAATTCAAGGCCTCCCCAAAAACCTCATCAAATTTGCAGACCTCTTCTCCCTCCTTAAAAAACGTGTTCACAACGCGTCTCAGTCTACGCTCCCGCTGCTCCACCTCATACCCAATCCTGCCAGTGACCTCGTCACGGGGCATCCCGGCTCGACACCCTGTCAACAATGCATGCCAACCAATGTGCGCCCACACCACCGAGCCTGGACCTTCAAGCGATCTCCGTCCCGTTGGATTCTGAAGGTCCCCCACGGGCCCACTTCACATGCCAACCCAGCCCCGGTATCACACATCCAGCACATACCCGCAAAAGCGTACCTAAACCCTCAACCTTCTGCACGCAGAATCTTCCTGCACTCCGGGTTATGGAAACTCCTACCAGGGCCCAACACTCTGGTATGGAAACACCGAGTACAGCCCAGAACTTTGGTCTAACCAGCCCCACCACTAGGCCACACACCCAGTCAGAGGAAATTGTTACCCCCTTTCGGCCCCTTGCCCACAAGATTTTCCCTCTCATAACGACACCAATCGACCTAGCCCCCCTCACTCCTTTTGAATAGCGCGCCTGCTGCTGCCCCTCGGCCCGCCTAAACCCACCTTCAGGCTACCAGCACACTCTATCAGGCCCACTCCCTTGCTACTGGCCCCCTGCCGGCCTGATCCTACCTCTCTTAGAGACATTGATAATCTGCACCGCAGAACCACAGAATTAACCCTAGGCATTCATAAGTCCATTCTGGACCTAAAGCACCGTCTTCACATCACCAAACTCTCCTTCTCCAATTTCTGGCTCTCGCAGAATGTGACCCACACCCTCATCACAAATCCACTCCTTCACCCCCAACCACTTTACCTTAGACACCTGCACCCCCGCAAGCAACCCTGCCACCTCTCGGAGGAGGAAATTCTTGCTCTCCTCCATACCTACAATCCCCCGCCTGGCACGCCTAATTCCTCAGAACTCTCGGAGGAAGAAGTGGCTGACCTCCTCAGTGGTTACGACTCTGCCTTGACCACTCCATGCCCCTCAGACCTGAGGGAAATACTCCCTATCATCACGGTTTCACCTAACAGATCTTCTACCCTCCGTACCAGAGGGGTGGTAAATAGCAGCCTTGCTAGAGTTCCCATCTCTGCTTCTACCCTTGACACTCACTCCGGCCCTTCCCTAGCCGGCCTCCTAATATATTGCTGATCAGCTGTAAAACATGCATCTGATGTCGCCGACCTCATCCTGAGACACAAATCGGACCTATCGATTTTGACTGAATCTTGGCTCAAGGAATCCTCATCGCCCTACCTAGACCTCCTAGTCCCACCCAACTATAACATCAAATGGATGGACAGGCACTCAAAGAAAAAAGGGGGTGACATTGCCTGCATCTACCGCTCCAAACTCCTTGTTACGGAACTGCTGTGGACCCTACAAACTACTGCGAATACCTCACATTCTCCATCTCCAACAACACCTCACAGCTGTGCAAACTGCACATCTTTTACCACCCTCCAGGCAAGAGCGACACCTTTACGTACCTCCTCATGGAAATCATCACAGCCAAGAATTCTGCAAACTCTAATGACATTTTCCTTGGCGACTTCAACTTGCATTGGAACGACCCTAAGGATCCACAGGTCATTGCCATTAGAGACTTCTTGGCTGATCAAGCCATCACCCAAACCTGCTCCCTCCCTACTCATTCGAAAGGTACCACCCTAGACTGGATCATTGCTAAAGAAGCAGCTGTCAAACTTATCTCTATTGAACTTTGTGATTGGTCTGACCACACGCCCTCACCTTCCTCCTGCCCAGCACCCACAAGATATGGACACCTCAACCCGTGATTCCCAAACGATGGGTTAGAGACACCAAGAACATTGAACACATGAAACTGGCAGTGCGTTGTGAGACCGATCTTCCCCCCTCAGTGCACTTCAGTCGACAACCTGGTGGATCATTACTCCTCAACCATATCCGCCATTCTAAACGACCTGGCACCACTAAAATTAAAAGGAACCCAGATCAAAGATTGAAATCCCTGGTTCAGCGGATCACTCAACAAGGAGACGAGATCCCTTCGACAGACTGAACGTAACTGGAAACAACACCCTTCAGTAGCACATCTAAAGCTTCACTGCCAGGCCTAGAATGCCTACAACAATAAAATTCTTAACTCAAAAAAAGAATTCTTCGTAACAGAACTGGAGAGCGCCAAAAACATACCTCGCAAGCTGTTCGACTTGGTCAAACACCAATCCAACAAACTAGCAAAAACCTTCAAAGAAATTCCGAAACCCCTATTAACAAGTGAGGAATTCTCTTCCTTCTTCTGCGATAAAATCTCTGCCCTAGGTAACACACTAAAATCCACAACTCAACACCAAATTCAAAATCTGCCTGTTACACCTCTTCTCCCAACATTGTCCTCCCAAACCTCACCCAAAAACCTAGCACACTGGTCCAATTTCAAAATCTATGACGAACACTCTTTCTCAAAAATGCTTGACTCCTTAAACCCGAACAACCACTTCAATGATCCTCTATCATCTAACTGCCTAGCTGCAGCCTCTCAAGCTATCATCCCTTCCTGGACCTCAATAATCAACGCCTCCCTCTTCCAGGGCTCAATTCCTGATTCACTTAAGGCTGTCCAAGTTGTCCCCATCTTAAAAAAAACATGCTGGACCATGCTTCTGCTGAGAACTATAGACCCATGTCTAACATACCACTCCTAGCCAAAGGTCTGGAAAAATGTGTGCAACAGCAACTGAGCCTACACATCAACAGATTTCACCTGTTTTGATGACTTCCAATCTGGGTTCAGATCGGGACACAGCAACGAAACCACCCTCCTCCACATTGTAGATGACGCTCTCCAAGCCCTCGACCAAGGTAAAACCTGTCTCCTAATCCTCCTAGACCTTTCCTCCGCCTTCGACACGGTTAAGCATCAATTTCTCCTTGAACGCCTCAATCTCAGGATGGGTTTGGAGGGCACCGTCCTTGAATGGTTTAGATCCTTCCTCCAAAACCGCTCACAGAGAGTCCTCATCAAAGGTAATCTATCCACCCCCTCTCCGGTTACGGTTGGAGTCGCCCAAGGATCAACCCTCTCCCCTACCCTCTTCAACCTTTACCTTGAACCCCTCACCGAGGTTCTACGTGCCGCCAATATCTTCTACCATATGTACGCCGACGATACACAAATCTACATAAAATTTCTTCCCCTGAGGACATTGTCTCCCTGAATGAGGCCTTGAAGCTGGCAGTCCAATGGCCCACTGCAAACCAGCTTAAACTCAACACAAATAAAACAGAATTTCTTCTGATCTCTCCACCCAAACCCATTCCAGACATCCAGGGATGAATCAAGACCATCTCAGCATTAAACTGCCCTCCTACCATTGACTCTGTGAAATTCCTTGGAATAACCCTGGATGGCAGCCTGAACATGCGTGGCCATATAAACTTGATGGCCAAAATGGCTAGATTCCACCTGAGTTACCTAAGAAACCTAAAACCCTTCCTCGATGTGTCCAACCTTAAAATGGCAGTACAGGCATTAGTGATTTCCAGATTAGAATACGGATGATCTACTCTTGCAGGGCTACCCAAGAAAGCTCTGGCCCCCTTGAAAGCCTGCCTCAACACCGCCGCCAGACTACTAACTGGCTCACAGAAATTTGAACACATCTCTCCCCACCTCAAAGCACTGAACTGGCTTCCTCTCGAGGCCAGAATCCAATTTAAACTGGCCTGCATTACTCACAAAGCTCTATATAACAACTCCCCTACATTCCTGGCACAAAAAACTCATGATATCAGGAGGTTCCAGAAACTCACGCTCTGCCAAAGACCTACTGCTGCAACCTGCACGTTTCCGAAAAAAAGAAACCTACAATCAGGCTTCACTGGAGCTGCGCCAAGGATCTGGAACTCTCTCCCACCCCCATCAGAACACTTCTGTCCTAGGCACACTTTGAGAAGGAGATGAAAGCCTTCTTAATGGGTAAATACCTCGTCTAATGAACATGTTTCATTATTATCTTTCTTTGGACGATACCGATTCCTGCACTCCTGGGCATTCCGCCAAGAGTTAAGACTATGTACCTTCTTGTACAATGTATCTACCTGTTTCAATTTCCTCCCACATGTAGCCGGGATTTTAGACTCTGTGTTTCCTTGCATTATGCATCCCCTATTTTACCCAATCCCTCCTTTCCCTTGCTTTGTACACCACCCTTAATACTGTAAAGCTCTCTGATACCCTCACAGGTCTGGTACGCTCTCTATAAAACTATAGAATAAATAAATAATAAATAAATAAGATTGTCTGTCAAGTGTGTAATCTAGAGCTATGTTAAAGTCACCTGCCAGTATCGTTAGGTCATTTTGGAGATTGATTCCAGTCTCCTTGCCACTCCCTCCCAGTATGCGGTGTCATCTGTGTTTGTTTATTAGCATGACAACCCCTCGTTTTTTCCCTGTTGCAGGAGAGCAGGCTACCTGGCCTATCCACCTTGCCTTAATTTGCACAGAGTCTTCGAGGGAGAGCTTGGTTTCATGTAGCAAAATCACGTCTCCTTTGGTCTTTGCTAGATAGTCTAGAATGTTCTTCCTCTTGACTGGGTGGTTGAGGCCTTTCACATTAAGGGAGACTATCTTCAGGTTCGCTAGTAATGAGGTCAAATTATGTTGTGTCATTGGTTAGGGGGTGTCCCCGCTGCCCTTCCTTACTCTCAGTGTAATCGCTGTGAGACCCCCTGGACCTCCCCTAGGCTTATCCCTTTTTACTCTGTCTTGTATCTCACCAGATCCTGATTCAGGGTATCTACCTGTGTGCAGGAGGGTATCTAGACGGGTGAAGGTAGGGATGAAGACAGTGGATAGTGTTGTAGTATGTAAGAGGGATAGACAAGACAGACTAAGATTACACCCCCCCTTCCTCCCCCCATTCTCCTCCCCTCTTCCCCCTACCCCAAATCCTCGTGTACTGGACGTGCGGCGGCAAGATCCCTGTTCTGCCCCCCGCACCCCCCGGGAACTTGTACGTTAGTATGCTAGCCTTGATAATATTAGTATTCCCACATTTCAGCTTTTCCGTCGTCATAGTGCGATCCTCCAGTTCCCCCCCAAGTAAGACCCCCAGAGTCTACTTCTATAGCAGCAAAAGGTTTTATAGCAATACATATATTCTAGTCTCTCATTGTCCCCCGTTGAGTGTCATTCTGTAGGTCCTTGTTTATCTTTTGTCTGTTATACACAGCCTATTGTAGTCAAAAAACTTTTGGTGTGGTTGTTGGAGGGCATCTCCCTGAGTGAGGTTCACCGAGAAAAGTAGAGAGACCACCTGGGAGACCCATTATTTCGGGCAAAGGGGGTCCGACGGAGAGATTGTCGGAATTCATAGATAGTTTTCTTAGAACTTATGTACACAATCTCCTGTCGTTTATTCAGGATACCAAACATGTGTTGAATGTTATGAGTGACTTAACCTGGGAACCAGGAATGTACTTAGTAACCTTTGATGTGGTATCCTTATATTCTAACATTCAACACCATCTGGGGATTCAAGCTATTGAGACATTTCTCAACAAAAGGCCGGCTGAGTTCTTTGACCATGCAATGATGCTTCTGAAAATGACAGACTTGGTACTTAAAAATAATGTTTTTCTGTTCAACAACAAGTGGTACAGGCAGTGCCTTGGAACAGCGATGGGTTCCAGATTCGCTCCGTATTTTGCTAACCTCTTTATGGGTTGGTTCGAGGCGGAGTGGATCTGGGGCCGTCGCGGGCATAGATGGATAGAATATATCCATTACTGGTGTCGTTTTATTGACAACTGCTTGATGATATGGACTGGTACTCTGGAGAAACTGAAAGAGTTCTTTTTATATCTTAATGATAATGATGTCAACCTATGCTTTACTATTCAATACAGTCAAGAGAGAATAGCATTTTTGGATATTTAACTGTATATCTGTGAGAATAAACTGTGTAGTAGGATGTATAGGAAGGAAACAAGTTGCAACGCATTACTACATGCACAAAGCTGTCAACCTAGGAGCCAAATTAACACGATACCTTTTGGTGAAATGGTGAGAGCTAGAAGGAATTGCTCCGAGGACATTGATTTTCAGTGGAATGTATTTGACATTTCACGTAGATTCAAGGCAAGGGGCTATGACCAGAGGGTTATAGATAAAGCAAGGAAGAGAGCATTTAGTCTCAAACAAGTGCAAACTCTTCTACCTAAGGAGACAGATACAGAAGAGAAGAAAGAGCAGAGGGTACGCCTGATTACACACTACAGTGTGGAAAGCCACAAACGTTACACTATTTTAAATAAATACTGGCATTTACTTAAAGCGGATAAGGACCTTTTGCCCTTTATTGGTGAGAGGACCAGTATTACATTCAGAAAAGGTAAAACACTAGCTAACACTGTGAGTCAAAGTTACCCCGCTAGGGGTTCGAATATTTGGCTAAGCAATAAAATGAAGGGCTTTTACAAATGTTGCTGGTGTAGTTCCTGTAGGTGGGCAAAGAGGAAAGTAACAAGCTTTAGCTACAATGGTACTGGTACATATAAAAATTATGGTTTTATTAATTGTGACACAACATATGTGGTGTATGTGATAGCCTGTTCATGTGGTAAAATCTATGTGGGCAGCACAATTAGGAGACTGCGAGACAAAATGATGGAACACTTCAGGGCATGGAAGAATGGTGATATGAGGTATCCCATTGCGCCGCATGCTGTACAGAATTATGATGAAAGGGATGAACATATTTTTTGTTTTCATGAAAGTGACCACATCAATCAGGACCGAAGGTGTGGCAATAGACAATTGGAACTTAGACGCAGGGAGGCTCTTTGGTTGATGAAACTGCGAGCTGTGGAACTCGGAATGAATATTGATAATGAATTTCAATATTTCTTGGGACAAGACTGATGTCATGATTTATTGATTGGTTCAGACTGAGGGATCATCTGTATACAAAATGTCCACACTTGTCAGTGTGGAATGTGTTTTATCGCTAATCTGTCTGTAATAATACAACCAACAGACTATGTAATATTGAATAGGGTTTCAATGACTATGAAATATGTTTTGTGATACTTTGAAGAGAAAGGCTGCAAGGAGAAATAAATCAACTTCTGACAACATCAAGATCTGGGATGTTGGATCATTGTATAGACTTTTGATTTTTGTTACTATGCCTATTTACTGTTTTCATTTTTTCAGACATTGGGCAGATATTGGAATATACATTTGAGTGCTCGGGGAGAATTGTATATTGTAACAGATTAACTTTGTGGGTCCAGATGGGTGTTGTGTGGTAACCACACCTTCCCCCCTAGTAGCACCTGAATTTAGTAACTGTTTGGATAATTCCCCTATACTTTGCAGAGCTCCCTTGTATCTGGGTTACCAAACTTTTTTCTTGCTGTACATTTCTGTTTGTGTCTGGTGCTTATACCATTTCTTGAGTAGGTTTCTGAAGTTAAGGTGGTTGTCAGTGGATATTATGTTTGGGGTTAAAGAGTTCCATAGTTTGGCTGCTTGAATAGAGAAGGATGTGCCACCCATGTTTTTTTTCATATAACTTGGGATTGTGAGGCAAGGTGCCCCTTTAGAGTGGAGGTTCCTTGGTTGAATGTGTTTGGTGATTTTATTCCTGATGAATAGCGGTCCCATTCCATGTATTGCTTTGTGGGTGATACAAAGAAACTTGAGCGTGGATCTTCTGGCAACCGGTAACCAATGCAGGGCTTTGAAGGCAGGTGAGATGTGGTCTCGCAGTTTGATATGCATGGGTAGTCTGAGGCAAGTTCTGAATCCGTTGTAGTCTTTTCATGATCATTAAAGGTGATCTGTGGTACAGGCTTTTGGCGTAACCAAGTTTGGACAGAACAAGGGAGATGGTATCTTGGACCTTGTGTGAAAATCCCAAATGAGGGAAAATTTAATTTGCAGCATTTTTATAGTAACAAAGCTTGATCATGCTAGTTTGTTCACTTGGGCATTCCTGGAAATACTGATGAAAACCAGGCCAGTCTTTCCTCCATGCCAGGGTCAGGCAGCATGGCTTCCCCTCGTTTCGTGAACCAATGGTAGCAAAAGGTAACAAAATGCAGAGATTGTGTCAAAACTAATGTGAGTAAATCCATGAATATAATGTCACTCCACTGGCGAGGAGGCTGTAACAGAACTAGTTGTGTTGCCTCCGTGCGACTGAATTTTGAAACAGGGTTAACAATGCAAATGCACCTATAGGCTGATAATGTTTGTCCTAAACTCTGGGATTGAATCAATTGAATGCGTGGTTATTTTCGGATGACTTTGCGAACGGATATACACTTGCAAGGTGAGTTTTCTAACACCTGATGGGAATGCCCAGGTACATGGAGTATACATTTTCTACCCTTGGAGAAACTGAATCTGTCCGTAAATGCTATAAGAGTTGCCTATCCTCATAGAATACGCATGTAAAGTAAATGAGACTAAATTTGTGAACGCAGTGCGATTTTTCTGAACTCTGAATTAATCTGTCTTTGTAGTCTATTTTTCTGGCCATTTTTTAAATTAAACTGTAAATATTTAAAGAGTTTTCTGACCTCAAAGAATGGGCCTGTGCATGCAGGGTGGAAAGCATGAAAAATATGTGTACATATGATGTCTAACCTACAGGACTGAATCTGTAAACTGAGGTTTTTTTCTGAACTCTTGAATTCATCTGTAAATGCAGTGTACATGACTGACCCCTACAGGGCTGAATATGTAAATACAGTAAGCAAGTTGTTACGTTCTCCGATTTGAATCTGTAAATGCTGACTGAGCTTTTGACCTCTGAAAACGGACCAGTAAATGAGGAGGAAGTTGCCTTGCCTCTGTAGGAATCAGCATCAAAATGCTGTACGCACGTTCCTACCTATAAATCTGAACCTTCAAATATAGCTTTTATTTTCGCAAAACTGAGAATAAATCTGTAAACAAAGGGTAAGTGTTATGACATATTACAATGGCCTTGCCTATGCAGAGTGGGGTGGCTGACCTCTGTGGGAACCGACATGTAAATTTGGTATATGTTTCCTAATCTAAGGGAATGATTCAGCAAACACACTGTGTGTTCTGGCCTTATGCAAATAATTTTGTAAATGCTTTCCACACTCAATATCACATAATCCATCCATGACAGCGGTTCAAGGTAACTGTTTTCTTTTTGGAAGGGGCACCCTTTACATAAAGCATGCCCTCAGTGGCTCAAACCTCTGAGACCTCAAATCTGTGCCACAAGGCTGACTCGCTGTGCTGGGGCACCCAGGCAGCCTTCGGAGCAGATACTTTAAGCAAACAGAACAATACAGTCCTTGGCAACGAAACGACTCAGAACCTTTGAAAAGGGCACTCAGTTAAAGAAGGAGCTACTTTGGCATACAAATTGTAGAATGCGCTACATACATGGTCATAAACGACCATAAATGATCTTCTTGCAAATTCCAGTACGGCTTCATTAAGAAATGCAGCACTGAAACAGCCCTGCTGCAAGTGGTTGATGACGTGCTGCCGATACTCGATTTGAGGAGGTCTTGTCTTCTGATTCTCCTAGACCTTTCTGTAGCCTTTGACACTGTCAATCACAACACTCTCCTCCACACTCTTCTGCAGAGAATGGACATGGAGGGCACTGTGCTTAAATGGTTTGCTTCCTTCCTCTCTGATAGATCCCAAATGATCAAAATAGCAAACAGTCTTTCATCTCCTTTGGCGGTAGGTCAAGGTGTTCTTCAAGGCTCTATACTTGCACCCACATTTTTCAATCTCTATTTAGAACCACTGCGAAATCTCCTAAGTAAATCCGGGGTCCACTATCATCTCTATGCAGACGACACTCAAATCTACCTAAGGTGGACTCCACTCACGATCTCTCCATCCTAAGGTCTACTCTTGACTCCATTCAAAACTGATCAACTGATTCTGAATCCCTCCAAAACTGAATTCCTCCTCCTCTCCTCCTCAATTTCTCCTCCCCCGATTCAATCATGAATGGATCAGATGAATCTACTTAACAATAAACCCATCTTTGCCGACAGCGCAAAGTTCCTTGGTGTCATACTCGTCAAAAAACTCAGTCTGCTCTCCCACATCAATTCCATTGCAAAGTCTGCTCGATACCAACTGCGTCTTCTTTGGGGGATTTGTTGCTCCTTCCCGGAGCAATCACTGGTTCTCTCCAGACTGGACTACTGCAATTCTCTTCTTACTGGCCTCCCCAAATCCCACCTCTCCACCCGTAAATCTGTTCTCCATTCAGCTGCTCGTTTCTTATATGGAGCCAAAAGAAGCGACCACATCACACCCATTTTATCCACCCTCCGTTGGCTTCCCATCGAGGCAAGATTTATCTACAAGACTGCCTGTATCACCCACAAAGCCTTGCACACATCCTGTCTTCGCTACCTGGCGAATAAACTGAAACTCTCTGGAGGCTCTAGGCCATCATGTAATGCGGAAAATGTATTGCTTGTACATCCCACTTTCAAGAAGAAAAGATTGATGGCCCAATCCTTTTCAGGCAACGCAGTGAGAATGTGGAACTCACTTCCACCTCAGGTCCGGACCACCACATTCTCTCCAGGCCTTCAAAACTGACCTCAAAGTTCTCCTCCTTCAAAGACACTTCCTAATTTAATTCACGCCCTCTCTATTATCTGAAGGAAGTCCTTCCATTATAGGAAATTCTACTCTACATAACTATAGAAGTATTTATTTATTTATTTTTGGAGTTTTATATAGCGCTTGATAAGCTCGAGGGTATTAGAGCGCTTCACAACATATACAATAATGTGCAGATAGACGGTACAGGTAGTTGGTAGAACAAGAGGATTCTAGCCAGGAAATGAACAAACACCCAAGGGAAGGGGAAAAAGGGGAGGGGGTGCAGGTCAAACCAGATGAGCATCCAAGCAAATTCATTGTTCAATCATTGTAGTGTAGTTCCTAGTTTCCCACTAGGCCCTGCGCATTGGAATAACATAAACAGTAGTATCGACGTGGAACTGCGGATATTCCAGGCCTCCACTGACTATGCTAAACTTAATTGGGTTGTGTTACCAACTAGCTCAGAGGTCACTGGAAACTTTCTTCTCTGCATAGGAAGTGATCAGCTTCCTTGGCACAGACAAGAAGGGATTCAGTTTTCCAACAACCGTGCAACATGACAACTTTGCTCCTCAGATCAAGAGTCAATCTCTAGGGTCGTGTGAAACAATAGACATGTATTTCACTCAGTCAGTCTAGTGCAGTTTACTTTCACGAGATGTAGAGAATAGAGAGACGGGCGTGTATCAATAAAGGTTAACATTTATTGAACAGTCTTTCTTCTCGTACAAGAGAAATGTATTGCCACAATTGCAACAACTGTTATTATAAAAAGTACGTACAGTAAGATAAGCATTGCGAAATAGAACTGTAAAAGCATTGATATGGTTTCTTAGCCATACAATGGTTTAAAAGTAATAAAACATATATACAGTCATATATACATTAGGCTAACATACTCAACTGGTGCTTCTAACTAAGCCTACCCCAGTGTGCCTGACCTAAGCCTAACACGTGAGAAGGGGAGTAAGTAAGTAGCTTAAGTTAAGTTGGTTTTGCCAAGGTTTGTTTCAAGAATTCTCGTCTAAGGGTTTAGTCAACACCATACCTCTGAACAGAATGATGGAGGATTGGTATCTCCTTCAGGGGTCTCTCTCGATATCCCAGTCACCCGCGAGGGTAAACCGGAAGCGCCGGGACTGGATTTCTCTGCACGAGAAAGGCAGCGGCTTCTCTCAGCGCGTCGAGGAAGGAGGCGGGGGACAGCGTCCGTGGGCAGCTGGGCTGGATGTCTTCGCAGAGGACGGCTGCTCGGCTCCTCAAGCGTACTGCACCATAGGTCGCGCTTTAGCGGCGATAATGGTAATCAGTAGCTTCACCACCACAGGATAGCAGGCTGCAGCGACAGAGTGCTAGATTTACCAACACAGGGTCACGCAGGCAGCTGGCATCAGCAACAGTAGCTCTCGCTCTCCATTGCTTAAGGCAACGTTGGTAATATTTATACCTGACAGGTGCCGGGTTTGACGCAAGTTTGCTGGACATAAGACGTCAATTAAAGATGTCACTAGGAAGTGATAGTTATCAGTTGCTCATTAGAGTTCCATTACTAATCAAAACATAGCAAGCGGGGATTTCCAGGTTTGCTAAGTTTTTATCTTGTTGAAGAACTCGGAGTGTTATCTAGGAATATCAGATAGTGACTGCTGCTCTGTCATTGCACTAATTGGTCGCAAAGGAAGTAGCAGGGAGTCATGATGGAATGTGGCTCTGTTCGTGTGAGGCCAGAGATGACTTTTCAGAAAATCGCACTTGAACGGTTATGCCAATATAGGGAATAAATGGATTTCTAGCCGAATAGGGGCATAAGGTCACAGTATCGATCAGGAACCTAGATAAGCACGCAACACCCACTCCACGGGTAATGTCCATCAAAATTACTGAAACTAAGCAATTAGATGCATGTGTAACATTGCCCACCCCAAAATACATAAATGCATTCGAAATAGGCGTACTTGTAATACATGGAATTTAGGTACTGTACGTTGTTTTAAAAGCATAGTAATCATTCAAAAAGTTATTGCATATGAAATCAATGAACGATTATGCAAAAGGAATTACACATGAAGTATCTCTGACAGAAGAAACGCGAGATAAATCATCACATAAAAATGCATTGTAATAACATGTGTGCTAGAGGCTGGTGTAATGTTGTTATGTCTCTAGATATGTTTAGAAATAGAAGTGTGAAGCTTCTGTTCTCTAAGAATAGTTTTTACGTTAAGCAAAGAATAGTTCGTGCCAAAAAGGGTCAATATTAGAAAAATTGTCCAATTCAAAGAAAATAGACTTCCAAAGCTCTTGGCAGTTTTTTGTTGATCAAAACTGAAGGCCGAATCCAGAGTTCATGGGAACGCTGTGTGTCAGAAAGCTTCTCAAAAGTTATTGTTTCTCTATGGGTGAGAACATCGTATCAGACAGGCTCTCAAAGAATTGGTCTACAAAATCAGGTGATAGTTCAACCAAATTAGATAGCGCTGTAACTTGGCAGGTGTGAGAATGATTGCTGTCATCGAAGGCAGGACCAGCAATGCTCACAGATGGCTGTACCTGGGTGATGCTGTTCTTGTCACTCGCTCCACTGATACCACCTAGTCGTAGTACAGGAGTCTCCACAAATGCCGTCATCAGGATTGGTAGCCGCTGGGGACAACACAATGCGTGAGCCGTTATTGGACTGAGCAAAGTATCGACGTCCATTGGTACTGCTGATGGAAGTGAAAGACAGATGTCCAACACGCATTCATCTCCGCAAAGCATACACCGTAGCACAGGTAAAATGCAATTTTGCCATATCGGTCTGAATGAAAGGAACCAGGTCATGTTTAGATCTCTCAGCCTTGCCAATCCGAGGACGTTAGTTATCCTGTCCCTGTAGCGCATTGCTAGGATTGTCTCTTCCATTCCCATGGGAGCTATGTCTGAGCCGAGGCTTGCCATAACGAAGCAGGAGGGTCAAAAATAGAATCCCTGCAACGAGTCCCAAAAATAGTGGAATGCCGCCAAAGATGGAGTGCACAAAATTAGGAAAGATTCCCAAAATTGCCTGGAAGGGTGTTAGCAGTCCCGTAAAGACTGTCTTAAATATGCCTGGGATGCTTGTTGCACTAGACATGTTAAGGAGTTGGCTAAACATTTCTACGAAATGCACGGGGCAATTTGTTGATAAAAGGTCATGGACCTCAGTAGCCGTCCTTGCGACTAGAAGATCATACGTCTCTTTAGATGACGTTATAGGCACTGTTGTCTGTAAAAGTACAGATTTCATTTTGCTTAATGTATCAATTCGTATAGAATAGAGATTCAGACGAGGCCAGAGGGGAGTCACTATGTCTGGAGGCCCGCTCGGAAACAATGCTTGCATACAACATTTGACCATGGACGTTACTTCTATTAGATAACTTTTTCCTGGCGTCAGGCCACAACATCTGTGATCCGCTCTAAGAATGTAACTCCCGTTCGAAAGTTGCATAAAGAAGGGCTCTATCTGAGTTGCAGGTGTGACAAGCTGGTGGCATGAAAGGTTGTTTGAATTCCCATCACATGCTCCGTGTAAATTAATACCCTGACACAAAAGTATACCGCTTAGTGAATGTTTACAGTTCTCACCACTAAGAAATACATTTTTGTCGCTGTCACTATAGCAAGAATGAGTGTATGGTAATTTCCATATAGATTTTACATATCCTTTACCCAATTGTTCATATTGGCCAGCAGGTATGTATTCAAGGCACTTTTTGAATCGGAAAGTTGTTATCGGAATTGTGATAATTCCGTGTATTATCCATTCAATGGCAGGACTCTCTGACATTGTCAATGGTAATCGCTCGAGTTTTTCGATGCTCAGGATTGTATTGTCTGCTCCTTTCTGTGCCAAACTGATCTGTTTATCAGTAAGGTTAAAACTGGAAAATAATGACGTTGTGTTGATTAAACGCCAAGGCACATAGCCTGAACGAAGATTTTGCAGCGTCCAGCCTAATTCTATAATAGAGCGTAATTGAGACTGGCCATGTTGTAACATTAGCAAATCTCTGTCTATCACATCAAAGGCAGAGGATACAATATTGTCCAACGAATATATTCTGGAAGACAGAGTCGTTAACCCATTGTCTACCACAGAAAGTGATTTCTCCAAATTAATACGATCAATTTCTCGTATTTTCTCAGCAGTTTCAATTTGCTTTACTTTCCAAGCCTCGTTGTAAGCAGCATAGATGCTGGTCGCTATGAAACGCTTTTGACGCTGTTTGCGTGGTCCAAGAATGAAATCGCGCAAATCAGCACCATCTTTTAATAAAGACAAGTGTTGCTTAATTTCAGCCAGTGTGGACGAGGTTAGCCATTCTAGGCAGAGTTTCCCTACACTGTATGTTGTAATAATCCCTGGATGTTGTCTCTGGGAATATCTTGAGTCTAATCTGGTCATTTTTAAACCCTGTGTTTTGTTCAGGAATCTATCTTGACAGCTATTTGTGTCTGTAGGCCAGATTAACCATTTTTTCCAATCAGGATGTGTTCTGTTGAAATGTAAAATTTGTGACACGTCTAACTCAATATCTGTGGTTGCATTCTCAGCTATTGGCTTTGGTATAGACGGTGTTTTAAGGTCTTTGATCTTAGCTAGGCCAAGACAAGATGTTTGGTGTACAGTGTCATTTAAAAATAACATTTGTTCTGGTATCATGCAGGTTCTAAATAGTGCTTCAATGCCTTGCACCTGCCAATCTTTTGTACCCCAAATTGTTTTCGTTTCAATATTATTTTTCCAATAATCAAAACCAAATGTCATCATTTTGTCATAAAATGCTTCTGAATATATCAATTTAGAATTTGTCAGCATTGTTTTCATTCCTGTTTTATCTAACAGTTTATAATAAAACGTTTCTGCATCACTTGTGTTAAACCCTGAGAAGTATTTGAATTTCTCAAAAAATGCTTTAGAACTGCTTTTAGGTGGTGTAGAACAATGTTCCCATTGATTATACATAAAAACATTTCTAGGCTGTGCAGATTTATGCAAGTAATGATCCCCATAGTGGGTGTAACAGAATAACTGCTCATAACTAGATGAACCTTGTAAATAATCATGATCTGTGAATCTAGCTGACATTACTAAATCAGACATCATGTCATTAATACTGTTAAAGTCCCAATCATCAGAGAATGTACTAGGTGTAACAAAGTCACTTAAGGAAACCTTTAGTTGATGAGGATACTTCAGGATTTCGACCGGACCATAGATCTCATAGTCTGTTTTCTCCCATACTACCCCACCAGGTATTGGAATTGCTGTGACATTTACTGTTGACAGTTCTCTTTTCTTCACGTGGGATGATCTGTGTGGCTTCAGGACTAGGTTGATGTTCTGACTTGCTGTGTCCATTGTAATATATTTTCCTTCAATGAATTTTCCCAAACATAGTACCATGATGAGCCAAAGCAGGAGGAAAAATACACCTAGACCGAACCAGAACTCTAGTCAAGGGGAAATAAGGTAGATTTCCTTCAGTTGATGAAAGAGTTCCGTTGCTTTTTCTTTAAAAGACTTTTTTGTTTCTGGCATAACTTCGGGGTCGTTTTCATCTTCAGAGAAGTTGTCGAAGTTGATGAAATAACCAGAGGCAGTTCTGTCAATTGATGGGATTGTTCTTTCAATCTGTCTCTCCGTAGCACTTTCTGATGCGACATTAGTGTAGACTGGTGTTTCTTGACGAACTGTTTCAATCTGTGTTTCAAGACTTTATGTTGCTTAATGATTTTCTTGTTTCATTCAGTTCCTGTAAAACAGCCAAACGGTCTTTTACATCAAACTGCGTTGTTTCTTCTTGTACCACTGACATCTGACTATCGAGGTCCTGAACTCGCATTCTAATTCCGAACAATAGTTCGTATGGGCTGAAACCTTTTAGAGAATTTCTTGGCATGTTGTTAAGACTAGTCTGGACACTTATTAAATGTTTGACCCACCCAGCGCCTGAACCTAATACCTTCGCTGTTATAGATTGCTTTATGTCACGGTTTTTTCTTTCTACCACACTATTCCCTTCGGGATGCGACGGACAAGAATACCGCAATCCAATTCCCATGCTGGCCATGGCCTCCTTATAAGCTCGAGAGCTGAAAGCAGGACCCAGGTCAGAATGGAACGTGGTAATTGCGTATGTGCCGATAAAGACTCGCAAATCTTTTATAACAGTTCTAGGCGTCAGCCGAGTGCTGGAGGCCTCATTTTTAAAGTGCTTTTCGTCTTAACTAATTAATAGGACGCAGGTTGGGGTGCAGGCAGCGTTACGCTCTTTCTGACTGGTAGCCGGTAGCAAGGTTCGCTACTGCGATCCCTATTGCAGTTGTCACAGTTGTTTGCATATATTTGGTGTTCTACACTCATTCCCGGCCACCAGAATACTGATTGCAATTCAGTCAGTGATTCCTTGATCTCTCTGTGCCTTAGACCCAAACCCATATGTGCGTCTGCTATTAAAAATATCCTCCTGTTCATGTTTGGAATTACTCTATCCCCCACTCCAGGGATTCGAGCAAAAGGAACGGAGTTTGCATCGATTATGTATGCATAATTGAGTGGATAGTTTACGGGTAGTGCTGCACAGTCGCCTTTTACGGTCGTTTTTACTGCCAGCATAGTTTCCCCGTCTATGTATTTATCTGTACGCTTTTTTGTGGCTACGGAAGCCGGTTTAGTTGCTTCCGCTTTGGCTATATTAGCCAATGAATTCCCTGCAACGTGAACGCCATCACGTTGAAGACTCTGTGCGTGAATCACGTGAGTCTTTTGTAGTTCTTTGTGTAAAAGAGCTACCTCGTTCCAGAGCTTTTTATGCTTTATTGTGGCACCTGTGTCATCTTTGTAGTCGTTTTCGATCCAACTCTGCAGTTTGTTATTGTAAGAATTGACGCAAAAATGAGAATCGCACACTATAAGTGTGGGGAATTCGCGTTCTGCATTTTCGAGCGCCATCTTTAAACATCTGATTTCAGTTCTTTGAACCGAACAGTACTTCACTGATTCAGTTTTTGTTATTTTCGGTTTGATTTTACCGCACAGCCAACGACATTTGATGATCGCACATGCTGCATCGTAGGATTTTCTCTCTACGTTAAAATGCTGTACAAAGCTATCTGTATAGATTATACAGGCGTATAGTGGAAGAGGCAGAATTTCGTTTGGCAGAGGATATTCTTCTTTATATTCTAAGTCATTCAGTTCTTCGTATTGCGGGGCGAAATAGTATTTCACATCTTCCGCTCCTAGAGAATCTATACACTGTATCCATTTCGGATCCAGTGATACTGTAGGCAGATTTACTGGGCTGAATAGCGCTTCGAAGGCGGATTCTGCTGTAAGGATATTAATCCGTTTGCCGTGTGCTAGTTCTCGTTCATTTGCTAATGCGATTTGTACTGCGTTCACAGTTCTTTCTGTGTGACTGAATGCTTTTTCTGCTTGTGTGTACAAGTGAGATTTAATTGAAATGGGTACCTTTTCTCCCTCATTAGAGGTTAGGTACGTGAATCCGCATCTTCCTGGGATGACTCGGATTACAAGATCGCGTGTGTTGTCACGTGTATCTAATTTTGTTTTTGCTAACATGTCTGTTTGCAGTGATCTCAAAATTTCTGTGTGTTTTTGAGTCCAATTGATTTGTTTGAAATCAGGTTTAATTAGTTCGTAGAGAGGTTTAACCCTCTCTGCGTAATTTAGGATATAAGTTCTTCCGAAATTCAGAAAACCTAGAATGGATTGTAGATTCTTCAGCGTTTTTGGAGCTTGGAGTACAGCGCACTTCTCTAAGAAGTTGTCCGCTAGGCTTTTCCCTTCACTTGATAATTCGTACCCTAAAAACAGTACTGTCAGATGGGCAATTCGGGACTTTTTAAAGTTGAATTTGTAACCCTCTGCTGCGAACCCAAGTATAATGGTGTTCACTCTTTTCAAGTGAGTATCCAAGTCGTCGTCTGTGAGATAAATATCATCTACGTAAGATAATGCTTCATCATCATAGATTTGTAGTAACTCTGTTACCCTAGCTGAGAATAGTCCTGGGCTGTTCTTGAACCCCTGTGGGAGTCGACAGAATTTTTTCTGCGACCCAAATGCGGAGAAAGCGGTCAAATATCTGCTTTCTGGTGCAATGTTTTGACAAAAGAAACCATTAGAAATGTCTAATGTCGTTTTGTATTTTTTCCTAACTATATTATTCATTAGGGCTGCACTATGCGAGTTTTGTACTGCAAAGGTTTTGCAACATGTATTAAGATGTCTGTAGTCCAAAACTAGACGATATGAATTGTCTGGCTTGGAGACAGGAAACAAAGGATTGTTCATTTGAGAGGTGCATGTTTCAATCACCCCCTGGTACTCAAGTTGATCTAAGATCTCCCTGACTTGTTTTTTAGCTTCTTGCTTTATGGGATACTGCCGTTGGGCAGTTGGTTCACTTTTTTGTTGGATTTTGTGAGGAGGTGAATCCTCATCCCATCCTACATGATTTTTATACAATGCAGGTGCCTGTGCTACTGCCCATTTCCTAGCATATGTATATTTTTTGTGAATCGGAATGTGATTCGAGAAGGCAGGCATAATCACTTCTTCGCCACGAGGGCACTCCCTGACAAACTCCGGGGGCCAATCTTTTTCAGCTAACAGAATATCATAGCCTTTTGAGAGCTTATCCCAAAATAGACCCTTAATTTTCCTAGTCTTATCACCCTCTATACGCAATGTTATTTCGTATATTTTATGGGGCTTGCTAAGTCTGGCGTCGGCAGTTTCAACCTGAATGTATTCATTCGTGTCCACTGTCTCCAGATGACTCATCAAGATCTTGCGCGCTATACTGATCTCTGCTGCACTGTCCAACATTGTCAATGCCCACTCCCCGTTTTTCAACTGTGTCCTCAGTATTCTCGGCATGGTTGATTACTCTAATACTGGCTACCTTCTTTTTCTGAAATTGAGATTTCTTATTTTGAGCAGATTCCTTGTCTTTGGACTTGGTGTGCTCTCCTGGGCCTGACCGTCCTCTTCTTTCCGAATTCTGTGGAAGAGATCGAGAGGGACGTGTATCAATACTTTGATATCTATCAGGTTTTTTTAGATTATCCCTATTTCTAAGGTTATATCTTTTCTCAGAGGGCTCCCGTTGGGGAGACTTGTGTTCTCGAGTCGGAGTTCTTTCTCTCCGTCGAGGAGACCTTCCTCTGGACTGGAAAACTTTTTCCTTGGGAGTGGATTGTTTATTTCCATCCCAGCTCTTTTTAGGAGTGTTTAAATTATTTTTAATAAATAATTTTTCAGGGCTTTCGAGCAGTTGGGGTTTTACTGGTTTCCCACCCAAGCTGTCTCTACCTAATTCTTCATAGCATTTTTCTATGATTTTTGCAAGCTCAACAGGATCTTTTATATCTGTTTCCCTCAACTTCTGGCGGATCGCCACAGATGCTGCTTCTCCCTTTACGTTGGCTAATAATATAGCCGTGACCTGCTTGAAGTCTTTCAGTAATTTCATACCTAGATTTAAAGCGGGCTCTGGACCGAATTCATTTTGAATCTGTTTTAGCACTTCTGGTATTACCGCCATAGACGGAACACCGTGTGTTTTTGTGTAAATGGAAGCAAAGACTGTACCCCAAGTGTCACAGTCCTCCACGTGTGGTGCGATTCCCATAGGAAGGCAGATGGTCAAGATTCTGTGTTTCTCAATAGGGGTAGTATCAGGAAATACTGCCTCTATTTGAGTGATTTTCTGGGCTAACCAGAAAGGAATTTGTTCCCGTTTTACGGGTGTTTTACCAAGACATGACTGTATGTTCTGTGGAGTAATTTTATTTGTGTTCCCCTGATGAGGGGTCAGCTGTGGTGTATTAACAGCTGGCTGGATTGTAGCAATCCGCATTACATATTGGACTAATTGCCTATGTATTTTTATTAATGTGTTTAGCTGTACTAACAGCTCATCTCTAGACATTTTTACAATGTCCGGATGTGGTGTGTAGCTGGCTAGAACCGGCCACGTTGCTCCTGGTCTACCTAGTGGACCGAGCCTGGTAATGTGATCATTGTGTTTTAGGGCGCCATTAAACCAGAGCAGGTGCTCTTGAAATTTAAGTGGAATTTCAATCTCCTCGAAAGGAGCGTACTCTTCCGGAGGTTTCTCTATTTTGTAATAGTGAAACTCTTGTGTTGCAGCGTTTGCCGCTGGAAAGTTTATCCATGAATAGAATACCTCTGTCTGCCGATACTCGTGAGCCTCTATCACGAAACCTACTGTACCACCTTGTGGTGTCAGTCCGTTATCTATAAGTTTTAACGTTATAGATCTTCTTAAGTGGACCGGGATGATAATAGCATCCGGGTCTGTGTGTTCGGGACCTTGCTGAGTCGCATCTACTGCGGCCCCAGAGGTTCCGTTTTCTACTGACATTTTAAAAAATGCAGGTTTGCAGAGTAGGTCTCCAAGGAGACAAAGATTAGGTGCCCAATATTTTGGAACACTGTATCCTTCAACGTTGAATAAACCGGAGCTTTACATAGGAATCTCTTCCTACTAAGGTCGGGCGGATTTTAACCTTTCACCCACTCCAGACGTCTATTGGAGTTTTTACGGGAGAAAGGGGTGTGAAATATGCACGACTGAGTTACTCTATAAGTCTTGCGTTAGTTTATCGGCTTACCAAAACGTTGGGCGCCATGTAGTGTAGTTCCTAGTTTCCCACTAGGCCCTGTGCATTGGAATAACATAAACAGTAGTATCGACGTGGAACTGCGGATATTCCAGGCCTCCACTGACTATGCTAAACTTAATTGGGTTGTGTTACCAACTAGCTCAGAGGTCACTGGAAACTTTCTTCTCTGCATAGGAAGTGATCAGCTTCCTTGGCACAGACAAGAAGGGATTCAGTTTTCCAACAACCGTGCAACATGACAACTTTGCTCCTCAGATCAAGAGTCAATCTCTAGGGTCGTGTGAAACAATAGACATGTATTTCACTCAGTCAGTCTAGTGCAGTTTACTTTCACGAGATGTAGAGAATAGAGAGACGGGCGTGTATCAATAAAGGTTAACATTTATTGAACAGTCTTTCTTCTCGTACAAGAGAAATGTATTGCCACAATTGCAACAACTGTTATTATAAAAAGTACGTACAGTAAGATAAGCATTGCGAAATAGAACTGTAAAAGCATTGATATGGTTTCTTAGCCATACAATGGTTTAAAAGTAATAAAACATATATACAGTCATATATACATTAGGCTAACATACTCAACTGGTGCTTCTAACTAAGCCTACCCCAGTGTGCCTGACCTAAGCCTAACACGTGAGAAGGGGAGTAAGTAAGTAGCTTAAGTTAAGTTGGTTTTGCCAAGGTTTGTTTCAAGAATTCTCGTCTAAGGGTTTAGTCAACACCATACCTCTGAATAGAATGATGGAGGATTGGTATCTCCTTCTGGGGTCTCTCTCGATATCCCAGTCACCCGCGAGGGTAAACCGGAAGCGCCGGGACTGGATTTCTCTGCACGAGAAAGGCAGCGGCTTCTCTCAGCGCGTCGAGGAAGGAGGCGGGGGACAGCGTCCGCGGGCAGCTGGGCTGGATGTCTTCACAGAGGACGGCTGCTCGGCTCCTCAAGCGTACTGCACCATAGGTCGCGCTTTAGCGGCGATAATGGTAATCAGTAGCTTCACCACCACAGGATAGCAGGCTGCAGCGACAGAGTGCTAGATTTACCAACACAGGGTCACGCAGGCAGCTGGCATCAGCAACAGTAGCTCTCGCTCTCCATTGCTTAAGGCAACGTTGGTAATATTTATACCTGACAGGTGCCGGGTTTGACGCAAGTTTGCTGGACATAAGACGTCAATTAAAGATGTCACTAGGAAGTGATAGTTATCAGTTGCTCATTAGAGTTCCATTACTAATCAAAACATAGCAAGCGGGGATTTCCAGGTTTGCTAAGTTTTTATCTTGTTGAAGAACTCGGAGTGTTATCTAGGAATATCAGATAGTGACTGCTGCTCTGTCATTGCACTAATTGGTCGCAAAGGAAGTAGCAGGGAGTCATGCTGGAATGTGGCTCTGTTCGTGTGAGGCCAGAGATGACTTTTCAGAAAATCGCACTTGAACGGTTATGCCAATATAGGGAATAAATGGATTTCTAGCCGAATAGGGGCATAAGGTCACAGTATCGATCAGGAACCTAGATAAGCACGCAACATCATGACGGGAGTAAAAAAAAAAAAAGTTAAAGATTTCTTGTTCCGAGTCAGTGTCTTCAGTCTCCCAGTTAAAGGTACGGTGGAGCACCGGCAGAGGTACTTCCTTGTCTCTTATCGATTTATTCTAGAGCGGTCGAGGAAGAGGACTTTGAGTAGGTTCTTGAATTTTGAAAACGAGGGGGTCATTCTGATTGGGGGGGGGTATGGTATTTCAGATTTTGGGGGCGTTTCCGGCAAATGATTTGGCTGCTGTTTTTTGCTTACTAGTTTTCAGCAGGATGATTAGCAGAGTTTTGAAGCTCCTGAGGTTTCTGGACTGGCCGGCCTTTCTGAGTTTGTTGGCCAAGTATTCTGGTTTGCCTGTGTGCAGGGCTTTGAGCGTGAGGCAGGCTGTTCTGAAGCTGGCTCGCAGCTCAATTGGGAGCCATTTCAATTCTCTGATAGCAGGAGAGATGTGTTCAAATTTCCTGGTACAGTGACCATCCTAGCAGCTACATTGAAGGTTGTCTTCAGGGGGGCGAGGTGTGATTTTGCTGTTCCAGTCAGCGCTGCAATCCCATAGTCAATTCTGGAGAGCACCAGTGCTTGGGTGGCTTGTTGAAGGTCTTTGGGTTGGAGGAAGGGTTTTATTTTGTAAAGTAATTTCAGGTTGAGAAAGGCACTTTTAGCGGATCTTGAAATGTGTTTTTTCATGTCCAATTTCGGGTCTAGGGTGATCCCTAGGGATTTTACAGAATCCGCCAGGATGAGGTTACAATTGAGGGTGTCAATGCCTTTGAGCCATTCTTCAATTTGGGGGTTTTCGTCTTTGTTGGAGTATTTCCGTTTTCTGTTGGTTGAGTTTCAGGAGATTACTTGAGAGCCAGTGTTGAACCTTCTTGAGCATGGCGTTAAGTCTCTGGATGTCATCAATGGAGGTGGTTTCTAGATAAATCTGCGTGTCGTCAGTATATAAGTAAAAGCTGATGTTGGATTTCCTGAGTAGAGTGGTAAGGGGTTCAATGTAGATGTTGAAAAGCTGAGGGGAGTGCACTGATCTTTGTGGAACAGCCCTGATGATGAGGTGGAGGTCGGACTCGAAGTTTTGAATTTTTATTCTTTGTGAGCGGTTGTGGAGAAAGGAGGAGAATCAGTGGAGGACCGTCTCTTGAAGACCAGCCCTTTCTTGTAGCACCTTGATGAGCACTTTGTGGTCAACTGTATCGAATGCGGCCGAGAAGTCTAGAAGGATAAGAAGGCAGCATTGATCCGAGTCAAGTGACTTGAGTAGGTCATCTATGACATTGAGGATTGCGGATTCGGTACTGCAACTTTTTCTGAAACCCAATTGATGGGGATCTAGGAAGTTGATGTTATCCAAGTGTTGGGTTCGAGGGAGTACACATCTTTCCATGATTTTGGACAAAAAAAGTAGGTTCGATAGAGGTCTGAAGTTGTTTAGATCCTCGGTGTCTAGCCCTGACTTTTTTAGCAGAGGTGTGACTTGGCCTACTTTGAGGCAGTTCTAGATCTCAGTGAGCTGTTAATATTCTTGCACCATAGCGGGCCATGACATGCTTCAGGTCTTTGGCCAGGTGTGGAGTAGCTGATCCAGGGCGTGTGATGAGGGTTAAGAATCGGAGATTAATTTGACTATCTCTACCTCCTGGATGGGAATGAAGGAGGACCAACGTTTAGGGGGATCAAGGAGGTGCTATCCTGAGTTTTGGACAGTTTGTTCTCGATAGAAGGGATGAGATTTAAGTCAAGTGAGAGATCTATATTAGCGATTTTTTCATTGAAACAGCTGGCAAAGTTGTTGCATCGTTCTTTGGATGCCTGTGTTGATGATGTCATGGGCTTGGAGGTTTGATTCCTGATGATATTTAAAAGCTCTTTGGGTCAATTTTTAACGGTGTGTAGCACAGAGCAGAATTAAGCTGTCTTTTCGTTCTTAATGTGCTTTTGTAAGACCTGCGGGCTGCTTGGAGTTGATCTCGATGGAGGGCAGATGGATTGTTCCTCCAAATCCTTTCTGCGGCTCTTAGAGGCTAGGTTTAGACCTATCACCCATAGGCATAGACAGAGGTTCGCTCCAGGTCTGATTAGCCACTTTTAAGTCTTCCAAGGGATAAGGGTAGCAAGATCAGAGGTTATCCTTTCTTAAGTCAAGCCATTCACGCTTGAAAACATTTGGGGTGCTGAGGCTTCATTGACAAAAGCCGCCTCACCATCGATGTCATGGACCTCGAGGTAAGCTGTAAGGGGCTGATTTACAAGGCCCTTGCACCACTTTTGTGTCATCTTTAACATGGGAAAGGTGACGCAAAAGAAGCAAGTGGCTTGTAAATAAGCCATAAAGTCTGGAGTATTGTTGGATCTTATCTCTGCACCAATAGCGAGGACAGCTTGGAAATTAGCAATCCAATTCCATTTTTGCACTCTCCTTGTGCTGATGATTGCCAAGAATAGAAGAGTGCTGCGAGCTGCATCCCTGCATGCCCAAGCTGCCTACAAGCAGATGAGTTCCTTTTGTACCATTTCTTTTTCAGCCTGGGGTACCCGCACCCAGGGAGGAGTCGACTCACACCAATCTCGGGGTAATACCTCTCCTGAGCAGAGAGGTATTACCCTGGTGAGTGTGCAGCCTTGATGACTGTCTGACTATAGGCGCCCTCGCCTGCCGTGCATAGCTCATGAGGCTATAGTTATTCTTGAGTAATATTAGTAGTTTGGAAACCAATACCAAATAGGTATGGTTTTGCATGCATAATTGACTAGCATGTATTAAAGCTTACATTGATAGTCACATATTATTTATTAATAATTTATGCATGAGTGGACTAGGGATCTTTCACGGTCCCGACGAGAAAGCCAAGGAGATGGCTTTCGAAACATGCTGACCTACAAGGGGATATCCCATTACAATACATCACCTTCATTCCCATTTTAGTGCTACCAGCTAGGGAACGCAATAAATATTTTTTTCTACAAGCCAGATAACCTTTATCTAGCACCACAAATCAGTTTGACCCTACCACTCTCACATCTGTATCACACATAATCTTTTCACAAAAAAGTGCTCCAGTGTCTCCGTTGGTCGCAGCATTCTCCATTCTGCAGCAGGGCAGAAAGAACCCGATGATGAAGCATGACACTGAGTGACCATTTGGTGTGTGGGGGTTATCAAAAAAACACATAAGGGCTCATTAGGATGGCGGGTGGAGGCACCACCGCAGTGCCAGCGGTGGCGAAAAATGTCACTTTCCGCATGCCAGCAGCGGTCTTCACGCCCGTCATATTATAATGGGCAAACATAGCCCAATTTCCATCTGCCGTGGTGCAACGTGAACCACCATCAAAATGTGCCCGCCACCGTGGTGGTGGGAGCCAATAGAGCCGTGCAGAATGACGTCCCGACAGCCGTACAAATCAGGATGCCCCAAACTGCCCGTCACACTGCTGCAGGGAAACCACCCAACTGGAGACAGCGGAAGAATGACAGTGGACTGCAAAACAAGACTCCGGGTCCCCTCCACCCAATCCAGACCACAATCGATCTAGCTCTACACATCTTCCCAGTGCTTTACCTGATACATTACCAGCAAGTAATGCACCATTGCAGAGAAAGCTGCAGGTACGCAATGATACAACTGCGCACACAACCATAAAACACAACTCCTGGGCTGATATATGGTTCCTGTCCACACCAGACACTCTAGTGGGGACAGGAATATATCCACAAGTGTACTCACACACATCCTACCTATCACAAAATCACCCTGCCCGCATCCAGGTCACCCGTTAACTGTGAAATCCCAGCAATCTCCCCGTCACATCACTTCCACGGTGCATACGTGGGAAAAGATGCATACAATGTAGAAGGCAGGGCCAGAGCTAGGCATGGGCAGTCGACAAAGATTCAAAGGGCCACGACTACACCCTTCACACACTAGGCCCCCCCACACCATTGGGCAAGACAAAAATGAGGCGGACAGGAGTAAGTCCTTGCCCTGTGAATGGCTCACTGTGTCATGGAGCTCACATTTAGGGGCATCATCTAACAATCTCACACTTCTCTCACAAGGTCTGTCATGTGCAATCTACAGGGCTGAGACAGCTCTTTGATGGATAGTCTAGCAATGAACCCATATGTCCCACTCTGTACATTCAGTGATGTGCAAAGGTACAACAACACAACAATCTGCTGTGGCATAGGTGAATTACCACCAAGAGTGTCACTCTCTGGCCTTTAAGAATTGCATAGTGTTGACCTATACATGGTGGCAATATTGAGTCAGACACACTTCCATCAGTACCCTCTGGATGTAAACCCTTGGTAATGTCACAGATGAGTCTGTGAAGAACTGTATGGACTCACAAATCCATTCACACTGGCAATTTCTGTCCGGGTTCCTGCTTAACAAACTGTCTGTGTCATTGTATGGCTCACAAAACAATGCATGTCCCTCCCATTCTGATTTGCAGCTAGGGCAATGTGTAAAATAGGCTAGACAACCCTTTCCCATGAAGTCAGCATGCTAGGCAGTATATGACACAACCCCACAATCTCAGGCACATATTGCAGCATATCAACTTCATGTTTACACTCCCTGCACTCTCACTCCCACTCTGAAACACCTATCATGACATCTGGAGCACCATATAGCATCCAATACTGTGTGTGCACCTCGTCCACCAGGACCTCCCGCTCCTCTGTGGTGAATGGACGGGCCCTGATGTTCTCAGTCCTCGCCATCACAAGGTCCAGGAGACAGTAGCAGCAGCAGTTGGTGATGAGGGGTGTCAGGCAGCAGTGTCTGGAGTCAGGAGCTTCAGCAGTTGGTGGTGAGGGGTGTCAGTCAGCAGTGTCTGGAGTGAGGCACTCTGTCAGACTTAAGAATACCCTTTGTTTTAAACTACACAGGAACAGAGATGCTTGATCCCAAATCCACCTAGGCAGCAACCCAGAGCTTGGAAGGACAAGACTCCTGATATGCTACCTGTGGGCGAAGGGGGAAATTGGATAAAATAACAAAAGAGAGAAGAGAAAGTTCTGGTTGGTTCCTCTAGCAGTCAGTCCCGCAGACTTCTATCAGATGACAACCTGAAAAGAAAGGCCAACGTTAAACAAAACTATAATTCTACTCTTGTCCTTAACTAATCTTTTAACAGGGAATTACTTCCCTACCATTGGCCTTCCAGAACTTGCTTCTCTTCTATTTTCTTACTAGGTGGACGAGTAACATCTGGCTCCAGCTAGCTCTCTTTATTTTTTTCTGCGAATTACAAGATAAATCTTAATTACTGTTATAACCCTTCCTACTCTTTCTACCTATAGTATTTTACTTACTTCACTAATCTCTTATTGTTAACTTCTTTAATTCCTGTACTCTCGCCGTTTTCTGTCTCTGCTTGTATATCCCTTTTTCTCCTATACACCCAAGTTACTCTTTTGGTTTGCCTCACTCTGTACACTTTCTTACTCCTTAAGCTATAATGTACTCTGATCTTACTTCACTTACTCATTAATCTGTGTGATTTTATCTTTAATCCTTTCCTATTTGGCTTCTTATTTATTTTACAGATTTGCGCTGGTTTTAAATATCATTGTGGTTCTTCAGTCAAGCGTTATGCCTTTCTAATCTTAGGTAAGTGCTCGCTTTTCTTTATTAACTAATTACAGTAACTTTTACATTAGTGTTTTCTAAATTAACATTTCATGAATCTTTTTCTTGTCACTTAGCTTTTGTCGTTCTCTGTTTCTTTCAGGTGCACCTGTGCTGATTCTTGGAATTTGTATTGATATCAGAGAGTTGTTGTCAACGCCTTTTCAGACTCGTTACTCTGCCGCTCCTCAGAATGTCATTCGGAATCTCACTGAGCCAGCATTGACATTCAATTGCTCCGACTCAGTGGAACACTCGGTAACCTTCGTCGAGTATACCTCAGAATTTTTACATATCTCGGCTGCAAGTATTAACTAAGTAATTCTCTTTACATTTACTAGAGATTTAATCTCAAACCAAGATTTTCTATAACTTCACTGGATACGCTCTTCCTTCGGTCAAGACTCTGGTGAAGTGCGCAGTTCCTCTCGCTTGCGCGCTTCACCTGGATTCTACAGTAACTTCTCGCTGATAAACTAGACCGCTAACCTCCGCTTGAAGTCGGCGGCTCTTCTATGGTGCCATTTTTTAATTAGGTCTGACCATGTGCTCCTCCGTTCTCGCCCAGCGCTGTGACTTCCTTTATTCAGTGCAATTACTCCTACTTGGAGTCTTGGGGTTCTGACACTCTCTCCCACACATATATATCCCCCTGGTGTAGTGTCAGTAGTTTTAACCTGTTGCAATTGGTGTTCTAGGTCCACTTTTTTCAAATGCATCCAATGACCGGCTCCGCAGTGGCAGAGCACTCCTACCTCAATTTTTAAAATTGTATTAGGCTACAGCGATCACGGTTCCCATTTGCTATAAGGGATTGGGCATTGGCGGAGACACACCGCAGGGGCCAGGCAGTCGCTACCTCGGTCGTTCATCTTCAATTGCATCCAATGACCGGCCCTGCTTACCTAGTAAATATTGTTCTGTTCTCTTTGCCTATAAACAATCTGTGCTCCTGGAACATTGTAATCATGGTGAGTATTGTACAGCCTTTAATAAACGTGGAGCAGACACAACAACCTAGGTGTGTAAGGAGTGTATATTTGCAATGGGTACATGTGGCAGGGGAGTGAATATTTACAATAAAGTGAATAGTGAATCAATGAGTTGGCAGCGATGGAAGATGAGACAATTGAGTAGTCACCACATTGATGTGGTGACCCAGTCCAACAGACAAATGCCATTAACATGGCAGTGTGGGGAAGGATAGTCAACAAATTCAATGCAATGGTGAAGACGTGTGCAATCATTGCTGGCTTCTTGACTGGCATTTGGCAGGTGCTTTGCCACAAGATCCGTCTTTGGATTTCTTAGGATGGCCCCTTGGTCATTTTACAGGGGATTCTGAGGAGTCCCCCCTCTCTGTGGCCGTAGAGGAGGATGTGGAACTGTCATCCTATGGGCCACTAGAGAGAGGTGGAGGTGTTGTTTGGGCCACAGGCCTGTCCCTCAGGACGGCCACTAGCTCGCCCAGAAGGTCCATGATTTTGCCCATGCGGGTGTCTATGGACCTCAGCAGCAGGCGGAGGTCATGGGAATCTTCCTGAGTCTGGCCCGTTCATAGCCCCAAGGACTCTGGTGTTGTTGTTTAGGGCTTCGGTCTCAGTGTCCAGTTGGCTATGACTCCCCCTTGCCCTCCCACCTGCCCTGCTGTCAGGGACCTGTTGTCTCACCACTGTACGCACCTGCCTACTCTCCCTGCCCTCCTCAGTTGGTGCGGTGGGGTGGTCATCCTCTGGGGCAGGGAGAGTGTTGCAGGCAGCACTGGTGGTGGTGAAGGCCGCACTGGTCGTTACAGTAGGGGTCAGCATAGATGTTTTTGTTGCTGATGTGGTTGTGGCAGAGGGGATAGTGGGGTCCTGGGACCTGTTGCACCCTGACATGCCAGAATGGCCGGCTTCATGCTCTGCATCCTCGAAATCCAGGGAGTCATCATCAGAGTGCATGTTGCGGGGGTGGAGAATGGATCTGCAGGTTGGTTTTGTCATCCTCTGCAGCCAGTTCTTGGTCACCTGTGGGACGGAGAGGAAATGGTCATTGACGTGCACACCTCAAGCTTGGTGTTTAATGTATCTTATTTGCAGGTTATGCACCACACGTTTCATAGTTCTCACATTGTATGTCATTGTCTGCACAGTGATGTGCCTCATGAGATGATGTGGAGGTACATACATTACTTGTTCATGGTGTGACATGTCATGGATACCATGCCCCACGTGCATATTTTGTGATTACCTGGACATGTTGTATTCAAACGACTAGCGGCACTACGACTTGATGTGAAGCATCTTTGCTGATTACTCTGCCTGGCAGGTGTTACAGCTACACCTGAACTAGCCATTGCTCTCTCATGCATACCTTTGTCATGTTTTGTGCTTTCCTTTATTTGTCCTATAGACCATGCTTGCTTTGTCTTCATATGGTCCTTCATGCTCTGCCCCCATGGAACTTACAGATAGCATTCAGTGGTGTGCATAATTGTGACCTTAATTTCTTCAACATCTGATTTGGTGAGTCACACTTTAGTTTCTGTGACTGTTACATACGTTTGACTGTCTTCACACTGTAATTGGATATTGGATCTGTACCAGTTTTGGTGGGAGGTGAGTTTTTTTGTGGTCATGTGGCTCCATGCTTTTTGAGGGAAATGCTGGGGTGCATGCACTGCCTACTTACCTGTCCTGTTGTCATATTGGGGTAGATATTCTGACACATCTCTCTGGGGGGGTGTTTGTGTGCTCCATCCTGTTCATGGTGTGACAAGGGGGCTTGTGGTAGTTGTGATGCTGGCTTACCACCGACACAGACACCCCTCCCTGTTAAGATAGCTACCTACCTGTAAGTTTGATGAGGGCAGTGTAATCGCTCCCACATGCTTCTGGGTGGGGGAGTGTTCCATCCTGCTCAGGGGTGAGACAAGGGAGATTGTTGGGAGTTGTGGTGCTCGCCCCCAAAAGTCCCTCCCTGGGAAGATAGCTACCTACCTGTTAGGGGAAGGTGACCAATACAATGGTGCCCCATGCTTGAGGGGGGGGGGGGGAGTTGTAGTGCTCCATCCTGCTCAGAGGTGGGACAGGGGGCCTGGTGGGAGTTGTAGTGCAGGCCTCCTACCCCCAAACACCCCTCCCTGGGAAGATGGCTACTTACATGAAGGTCAACAATGCAATGTCTGCCAGATGCTTCTGGGTGGGGTAGTGCTCCATCTTGCTGTGCTGTGGGACAAGGGAGACTGGTGGGAGTTGTAGTGCAGGCCCACCCACAGAAAACCCTCCCTGGGAAGATGACTACCTACCAGTAAGTTTGATGAGGGCAATGTACTGGCTGCCACATGCTTTTGGGTGTGGGAGAATGGTTCATCCTGCTCAGGGGTCAGTCAGGGAAGCCTGTTGGGAGTTGTGGTGCTTGGCTCCCACCACCGCACATCCTTTCCTGGCAAGATGTCTACCTACCTGTAAGTTTATTTGGTGAGAGACAATGGCTGCAACATGCTTGGGGGGAATGTTCCATCCTGCTCAGGGGTGGGACAGAGGGCCTGTTGGGAGTTGTAGTGCTGGCCGCCTGTACACTAACAACGCTGGGAATGTGGCTGGCTACCTTTGGGGTGAATCAGAAGGGGTGAATTTTACATTTGTGAGACCTGTGTCGGGTGTGGCGGCACAGTTGAATGGGATTGGGCCTAGGAGGTGTGGCTTTGTAGTTGTGCAAGACAGTACATGGCTGTGTGATGGAAGACATTTGTTTGTACTTACCAGCCTGCACTCCACCGGGTATTCCTGTGAGACTCTCTGGATGCTGTATGGCAAGATCCTTCTCCTCCTATGCTGGGAATGTTTTTGGTGGCATGGGAGGGCCACTGCCAGTCAACTAAGCCAGCTGACGGTTCTTGTTATTCTTCTCTTTCACCATCCTTTTCAGGTCATGCCACTGCTTCATGATTTCCTGCTTGGAGCCCAGGGTGGTCCCTACTGGTTGACCTTGTCAACTATCCTTTCCCACATTTGAGCTCTGGTGGATAATGGTGTCTGTTGGACCAGGGCACCAAACACTTGTGGTTCTACTCTGATTATCTAACATGACTGATAACTCCTTCTCTGTGAATTTTGGTATTTTGTTTTGTGCCATGGTGTGTAATGTGCAAATGGTTTGAGGTGCAGGTGTGAGATGGGTGGTGTTTTGCCTATCCAATGTGCTGCAGGGTTTAGTTACTTCAGGGCTGGAGTAGTGCAAAGGATTCTGGTCAGGGAAGGGGCTGGATTTATAGTCAGCTATGTGGGTGTGTTAAAATGGAGTGTTGCTGGCAAGTGTGTTGTGTGGGTTGTCATGGGATTTGTATTTTGTTGGTTGCCATGGGGTGTTAGATGTTTTTGGGGGCTGAGCTAGTTTGATGTGTTCACTTGGTGGCCTTGATGTATGCTTTTGGTGTTGACTGCTCTAGTTGTCATGGAGCGTCTGCAGCGTTGGGTTTGCAACTGCCCTTCCTCCGGCTCTCCCATTCATCACTGTTTGCGATTGCGGCAGTCTGAAACAGTGGATCGTCCTGCTGTCACCTCAATGGAATCTTAATTTTCCATGCTGTCACTCCACTGGCCTCGCGGCGGGTTTGTTGGTCTCCGCTGCGAATCCAACCGCCGCGGTTGGAGTTTCGCCAGCCCAACAAGGTGGTCTTTCGTGACCTCTTTACGGAGTGGTCGAATTTTGTGGCGGTTGATCCTAATCGGAATTTTGCCGCAGTACCAGCGGACGGTTGATTTCCGCTACCATGGCGGTCAGGGTAGTTTTTTGACCGCCTTCCTAATAGGGCCCATAGTGTTTCCCTGGTCAATTCATTGGGTTACACTCATTCCCACTATCCATCTATTTATAAGAGATTCCGATTAGGAAAGATATATTAACGTTAGTAGTAAAAGGTAGAATCTTTTTAGTTGTTTTAAATATTTTGGAGGACGATTCTACCTTTTTTTCCCTCTTCACTCCCTCTTTTGTTTTTTGGGATATTATATGTGAGCAGACACCAGGCCCTTATTATAGGGTATTACACCTTTCAGGCAAAAACTTTGTTTAGGGGCATGTAACAAAAAGCTGTTCGATAGGAGGGTTTCTCCTTCCTAAATATGGGTCCCTTTTATATTTCTGAGGCTTCTTTGACTTGTTAGTCTGTGACCACCATAACAATCTAGTAACCATCTCGTAATATTATATTGGGTAGCAGGCTATGATCATGAATGGATGGACACAATTATAATACATTTTGCTCTGCAATCTATAGAATTTTTGAGTGGCTCCTATATATGTTTTTAGAGACCAGAGTTTTAAGTGATGTATTTTGTCCTTAATCTCATATAGCTCTTGTCATGACAAGATACTGCAATGAGAAAGGAGCTTCAAATTGAGCTTGCCAATACAGCATTCAAGTACCCTAATAACTTGTTGCTAATACCACATGATGTTTCTCTAAAGTACTCAACCAACTATTTGTGCTATGCAGCAGAATAATGATAAGAATTTGTTTTGACATGTATTAATTTTTTTAATCAATTTGTAAAATATTACAATTTAAAAAAAAAATGCTTATTCTTATGTGTGTGGATGACTTTCTGGTGTATTATGAAAATAATGCACATTTGACAGAAAAAATATGTGAGTTCAGGCTACAATCTGCACAAAAACTATTATTGTATGCATATGAAAGCACTTTCAAATATTTTTGCGAATGCAGTTTGGACAAAGATTGTTACAAACAACTGAAGAGTGTACCAGCACGACCTCTGTTCCACACCACCACAAGTACTACATGCCTGCTCCTGGCTGCTAGACAGGCAGTCACTGTGCAGTACCATACATGTATGATGTTCCAGAGCTAATAGTGTCTCCCACAAAGTACAGCACATAAAGCAGACACCCTGATCTGCACAGGGTCTTCAAAGCCCTGATGACAAACAGTACAGGCTTGATTTCTCAGGTTGCCGCCTGCCTGCAGCTTCTATCGCTCCCTTTCCCACTTCATCACCGGGTAGGACCCCACCCCTTGGAACAAGTTGGGAAAGCCACTCCCTATGACAAGTTGGGAAAGGGTGGGATGACCATGTCTCCATTCCCTGATTGACGTGAAGCCCCAGTACTACAAGGCTTCAGTCAAAACACCTGTGACTGATTTTATCCTTATGTCAATCGGTGGTGGATACTGGTCCGTAAGGCTATGTGTTTGCTGAGCTGATGACCTTGGGTCTGCCTGGGATAGAAGTGTCACTCACGGTGAGAAGCATACTGGCAGTGTGCAGTGCAAAACTGGGTTCAGTCCACTTCAGAGATATGGAGCTGGTATACAACACTATTAAAATAAAGCAATGCCACTGAGAACCATATACTCACCACACTTACTAATATTCCTCATCTTTACTCTAGGTATAGGTGTCTAAGTACTTTGCTTCACTTACTCATACTATCATTCTCATGATCTATGCTTCAATTACATTGGATTGTTGATGAAAGGATAAATCAATTAACCACTTCATATAGTGACCTATTCTTCTGTTTAAGTCAGTTTTCATCACTTAGCTCAAATATCAAAGCATAAAAGGGTTCCTGTACAAAATAACTGAATTAACAACACTTACAAGACAGAAAATACAATTACTTAAATGGCGGTGTGCAGCATCCATGGCCTGTGCAAGGAAAAGCGCTGCATGGAATTTTAACGCATGTAACAACAACTTTGCTTTTTGGCAATGAAAGCAAAAGTAAAAGGGAATGAGCTCTGCTGCCCTTGATGACAAACCTCCACTGTTTAGTTGTGTTCTTTCAGGGTCCCAGCTAATGAAATCAAAAGGTCGGTTGTGTTTTAATCCAGTTTCATAAACTTTCAGGACACTCAGCTTTATATGTTTGAGTGGCAGTCTTTCATCCTTTTAAGGAAGTTGTTTTTTTAAGTATGAATCTACATATCTTCTGCATATTGATGGGAATGGAGACTCCATGAGTTGAAGAAATCCACAAGAGGTTCCAGATAGAATTTAAAATAGATGGGGGGTAGATCCTTGTGGAACCCCGAAGGGTGTTTACAGAGTCCTAATCACAAGGGGATAAAAGGGATGATGAAGAGTGAGGTTGATTGTTATATTGTTATATCTTTTACTTTATCAATCTTTATTTCGAAGTTGAACTTCATAAAAGATACATACAATACAAGTTTAAAGCCTTGGTAAAAATGGACTTAAAAGTTTAAAACGCTAGAGGTTAAAACATCGGGAACACAAGAGTTCTAAGGTCAATCATGTACAAAGGGTCTCTCACCAGTCTAGTCGGAATTAGTGGGACAGTTTCGGACACTGTCTTCTGTAGTGCCAGACGGCATTTAGATACTTAGCTACAGCGAACACAATAAATTCCGACAGGTCAACTTTGAGAATTCTCAGGGCCTCCGTGCACTTTGTAAAGCCCAAGTTCCTACAAATTGGTATAATCCACTTTTTCCGTGCCTCTCTGTATGCTGGGCAAAAGAACATCAGATGCGGCTCTGTTTCATCTGTCACCCTGCATGCGGGGCATTGAGGGGATACCACCTCGTTCCATTTAGATGTAAAAGTACAGATTGGGAGAGATCCATGCCTCCATTGGAGGTACAGCTTCCTCAGTAGCACAGGGTAGATTTTGTCAAGTGCCAATTCCAAACTGTAGTTATCCTTAATAGTTAAGAATGACTCCGTTAGTGTTCCCAAGTTAGGCCGGGCCAAAAGTGCCGCTCTTTTGTGTCCATGATACACCTTGGCAATAGTCTTGTTCGAAGTCAAAGTACAAACAGACAATGGATCCGTCCAGAGGGTGTGTAGTCCCAAGTCCTCCAAGCTTTTCCTCACAAATTTCAGCCACAGAATGTTCCCTGAATGGGGAATGCTGAGCACCTCCTGAAGCTCCTGCCTATAACTAATCAGTTCTAGCACCACCCACAGCCTACGCCAGTAAATCAGTGCCAGTTCTTCATCTAGTGGTCTAATTCCTAGATCCATTCTAAGTGGGACCAAGGGTGTACTGGGGGGTAGTCCTACTAAACACCTAATAAATCTATTCTCTTCCTTTAGTATTCCATGGGATACAGCGTGCCCCCACAATTCGCTGCCATATGTGGCAGCACCTCTTGCCTGGGCCCTATAGATGTGTAGTGGGGGGCCTACCGGTTTGAGGGATGACCTATTTTTCCCCATCAGTGTTAGTATCCCCCCCGCATGTTGTGTCAGTTTCAGTATCGCTTTCTCCTGGTGAGGGCCCCACGTCAACTTTTCATTGAGTGTTATTCCCAGGTACTCAAACGTTTGGACCCTTTCCAGTGTGCTTGTCCCTATACGAGGGCTGGAGTTGAACCTTCGAGGAGGATTGAAAGCCATAAATTTCGTTTTCTAGGTATTAATTTCAAGGCCATGTTCCTTGCAGAATACCACAAAACCATCCAGGACGCGCTGGATCCCCTTGGGCGACTTGGAGAGCAACAGGGTATCATCAGTAAACATGATTGCTGGTACCCTGTTGCCTGCCAATTTTGGTGCGTCTGAGTTCTGTACCCCTTCCAGGTGGGCAATAACCCCGTTGACAAAGAGGCAAAACAGGGTTGGTGCGAGCACACAACCCTGCCTTACACCCCTGCCAACGGGGAACCTATTGGAGAGAGCTCCATCCTTCCCACATCTCACTTGAGCAAAGGTGTGAGTGTGCAGACGGATGATCATGTGCAGGAGCTCAGTTGGAACCCCCAATCTTGACAAGACTTCCCACAGTTTCCCTCGGGGGACCAGGTCGAAGGCCGCCCTTAGATCCACGAAGACCGTGTAGAGGCTGCCACCCCCCAACTGTACGGTCTTCCAGTGGATAAGGGACAGCCAAAAGACCTGATCAACGGTAGAGACCTTTCTTCTGATCCCTGCTTGAATAGGGCTCAGAATGCTGTTCTCCTCAATCCAATCCGACAGACGGTCCAGCACAAGCCTAGCAAAAAGCTTCTTCGGGACGTCTATCAGGCTGATTGGTCTATAATTGGCCGGGAGCAGAGGCGACCCCTTTTTAAAGATGGGGACTATCTCCGCCCCCAGCCAAGTGAGGGGAACTGGCATACCGGCAAGGATGGCATTAAAGAGTACAAGAAAATATGGTGCCCATATGGTATTTTCTTGCTTTAGGAGATCCCCTGGCAATTTATCTAGTCCGGGAGCTTTCCCAGAAGCCAGGCCTCCGATCGCCCTTGTCAATTCACCCATACTAAAGTCCTCCATAGTCTGTAGGGTTCCAGTTGGAGACTGCGATAGTTCTCCAGCCTCTGTACCTAGATAGTCTAGCCCAGCTATACTATAGAGTGATGCAAAGTGTGCCTCCCATAGTTCTTTGTTATATCAAAAATGACACCTCTATAAAAGAGAACATTGTCTTCAGAAGCCACCTGAATAATAAGTAACTCAAAGTAATGTATTTTCCTTGCAGCATTACCCAACGTTACTTTCGACATTTCTTCGCCTTTTTTTATGCCATTGAGGAGATTAACAAGAACCCTGACATTTTACCCAACATCACCCTGGGCTTTGAGGCTTTTGATTCATTTCTCAGTGTGGCCCAAGTGACCCTAAGCACCATTGGGTTATTATCAAGAAGAGAAGATTCGGCCCCAGTCCCTAACTACAGATATCAGTCGAAAGGGGTCCTGGCTGCTGTCATTGGTGACATGTTATCAACCACATCTGCTGCTATGGCAACCATCACTGGGCTCTACAGGCACCTGCAGGTAAGAAGATTACTTATATGACACGCCTTTGACAGTCGTTATTTTGAAACCAATACAAAGTGCATTTATGTTTCCTTTTAGGCACATTGTATAAGGTTCAATCTCCAATCAATCAATCAGGCATTTATTAAGCATGACTACTCACCCGTAAGGGTCTCAAGGTACCTGGGGGGGCGGGAGTTAGCAGGTTCCAGTCCATCAAGGGGGGCTGTCACAGAGCCAGGTTTTGAGATTTCTTGTGAAGATGAGGAGCGATGTTGTCTGTCGGAGGTGGAGCAGAAGGGCGTTCCAGGCTCCGGCCACGAGGAAGCAGAAGGAGCGGCCTCCCGATCTGGTCTTTCTGATGCAGGGGACCACGACTTAGGAGATCTGGGATGATTATAAGTTCCTCTGGAGTTCGTGGAACTTGAGTCAACTGTTCAGGTTTGCTGGTCCGGTGTTGTGGCGGGCCTTCTGTGCGTGGGTGAGCATCTTGAAGGTGACTCTAGCTTCGATGGGGAGTGTGTGCAGAAGCTGGGAGATGTGGCAGTGTCTTGGCAGGTCAAGGACCAGTCTTGCGGCTGTGTTCTGGATGTTCTGTAGCTTGTAAGTGAAGTTTTTGTTTATTCCGGCGTAGAGTGTGTTGCCGTAGTCAAGTCTGCTGGTGAACAGGACATGATTCACTGTCTTTTTTTGTTCAAGGGGGATCCATTTGAAGGTCTTACATCGTAGGCAGAGTGTGTGGAAGCAGGAGGACGAGACAGAGTGGATCGGTGGTCCATTTTTAGCTTGGAGTCCACGATGATTCCTAGGTTGCGTGTGTGGTCCCTGGGGGTGGATGGGCTTCAGAAAGTAGGGGGGCACCAGGTGTCGTTCCAGGTGCTCACGTTTGGGCATATGATGAGTACTTCTCTTCTGTTGGTGTTTAGTTGTAGGCAGCTGTTATTCATCCATTTGGTGACTGCTTCCATGCCTTCTCAAATGTTGTGTCTGGCAGTATTGCGTTTGTTGGATAGGGAGGGGATGAGTTGAGGATTGTCTGCGTATGTCACAATGTTGAGTTCGTAGGTTCTGACGATGGGGGTGAGTGGAGCCATGTAGATGATGAAGAGTGTAGGGCTAAGGTAGGACTCCTGGGGAACCGAGAGGAAAGGGAGGAGTCTGACCCACTGCGTTCTGTCAGAGAGGAAGGAGCTGATCCAGTTGAGGGCCTTGTCTTGGATTCCTGCATCGTGGAGTCTGCGCATTAAGGTGTAGTGAGAGACTGTGTCGAACGTCGCTGAGAAGTCGAGGAGGATGAGGGCTGCTGTTTCTCCTTTGTCCAGTAGGGTGCAGATGTTGTCTGTTGCAGTGAGGAGGGCGGTTTCTGTACTGTAGTTTTTTCTTGGGCCGGTTTGGGAGAAGTTGAGGATGTTGTGCTCTTCGATGAATGTGGCGTGTTGGCTGTTGATGGCTTCCTTGATGACTTTCACTGGGAATGGGGGTGTCGCAGGGATTCTGCTCCTACACAGAACTGTGCATAGAGACTTGGAACCTCAGTGAATTAGGGTGTGCCAAAACTCACCTTAGTACCCCAAATCCCCTACCAGACTAGCAATCAGTGTCTCATTTGTACTTACAAACTCCCAATGTTTAGACAACCCAGAACATGGACTTAGAACACCTCAGGTAACATGGAACACATGAACACTCTTTCGTTATACAATCATATCAATCCAGAACAAGGAGTAAATGAAGACATGTGCACATTTGAAATGTTTATTTTCTAATGCAGTGTTCTCAAGCACAGTATCTTAGCTAATACAAGCAAACATATTATAAGACACAAAGTAATCAGCATAGTTACTAGTCCATAGAATACAAAGGGAGAAAGCATGTTCAAATGCTAGAGGGAAGAAGGCTAAATTGCACCTAAATCTTACCCTCCCTTGCTAGTTTATTATATTATATCTAAAAGGTCTCTTTGGGTTTAAGAGGAGCGGCCCCATACCTCTGATCCTAGTGATAAGGGATCACATCATCTTCCACCAGCTCTCTGCATGCGAAGCATCATCAAGTGTGTGAGTATTCTCTGTGCAGTGCAATATTAAACGCGCCTAAAGCCAGAGTTTGGCCGCAGCTGCATGTATGTTATGTCTAGAACGTGCGAAGATCAGACCTCACAACAACCACTGTGTTGAAGTATCCTTGAAGGCATCGGCACTCACTGTACAGACATAGCTTACCAAGCAAAGCTGATACCGAAGCAACAACAAATTATTCTTGTGTGAAGCAAAACATTCTACTAGGCTCAAAGCTAAAATAACAATATGTGCTGTGTGCAGAAGCAGCAGAAAGGCAAAATGACGTTTAAACTCCTAATAAGCCCATGCTAACTTAACACAGGGTGTAGGAAAAGCATATCTATATAACACCGTCCCTTGATCTGAGCACGGATAAGATAAGATAAGATTAGGGGCAAATTTTGAAATGCAGAGTTCAAGAACGATAGTCAGTTTAAATTTGTGTCAGTGAAAAAATAAAAATTTACCACCCAAAAAACTAAATCTCATAACCAAGAAAGTCTATTCGGTGTCTTGAGAAAAGTCAATAGGCCTGGAATGTAAAAGATTTTGCATATGAAAAAAAAATAACAAAAAGTGTTCAATGTCAATAAAGGTGACGATAGCCTTCATCCTAACATCGAATATGCAAAATAAGCAGCAACAGCCTCCAATAGGAAGTCACTGTCCTCATCCAAAAATAGTTCAGCCATCCAATTTATTAGCGGGAAAGAACATACATGCTCTTCAATTACCCGAGCCTTCAGTACCATCAGAGGGCAACTCGGTGGGTTCTCGATGAAGCTGTGCGCCAAGAAATCTTGCGCCTCTGCAAACACATTCCAACGACCCAGTATTCCATGCATCGCTGCAAAGGCTATAATCCCTCCGTCAGAACAAAACAATTCATTGGCAACTAAGGGGCTCATAAACTGGTTATAATCCACATCAGGAGACACTGTATTGCAGAGACACAAATCCAGGTTCCAGGTAAAATCGCAACTCAGGCAATGAAAGACAGACTGGACACATGTGAAATAGGAAAATCGAAACTATAATTCATAAACTGCACTTAAGGTGGCGAGTTTCAGCGCTCCATAGTATTCAAGCATTCTGTTGCGAAACAGTGCCAGCCATGACAGCTCGTCTTGAAACACAGGAAGTGCATCCATTTTGAACAAAATAGCAAAAGAACGCCGGCAGCCAGTGCCAGTAAAACGGGAAATCCACCAAATAGGCTGGAAAAGATCGAATGAAAGAAAGCAGGAATGACCCCAAGTATATTTTGAAATGAAGTCACAAAGCCGCTGCTAACCACTTAAAAAAAGTGTGCCAGCCCAGTTGTGGAGGATGCCTTAGAGGCGAAAGCAGGACCCTGATCCAAATGGAAGGTACCACAGGCAAAAATCCCTACAAAGACATGCAAATTTCTTATGACAGTTTGTGAGTCAGCGCTGCGGTGAGGCCACACCCACACAAAGCGTGTGCATGAATCAACTTATAGTCAAGTCAAGTCAAGTCAGAGAATTTATATAGCGCGCTACATACCCAGAGGGTCTCAAGGCGCTTGAGGAGGGGTGGGGAATTACTTGTCAAATATCCACGTTTTAAGTTGCTTTCTGAATGCTAGGTGGTTCTGGGTAAGGCGAAGGTAAGTGGGAAGTGAGTTCCAGGTTTTAGCTGCCAGGTAGGAGAAGGATCTACCTCCCATGGTGGTTTTGTTGATGCGAGGTACCGTGGCAAGGGCTTGGTTGGATGATCGTAGCTGGCGGGAGGGGGTGTAGAAGGACAGTCGTGTGTTGAGGCATTCTGGTCCGATTTCGTAGAGTGCTTTGTGTGCGTGGGTTAGGAGCCGGAAAGTGATCCTCTTATTGACCGCAGTAATCCAAATATCCTCTTATGGACCGCAGTAATCCAAATAAACACAACCAAGTGGTTTATTAGAAATGTAAAACTGTGTCTGGGGCGGATGCGCAGCAGTTGAAGGCTTAATCTGCTGGTAAATGTCACATTGAAGGACATAATCATGCGTCTGTTTTTACAGTCCCAGGCCACCAGAAACGCTGTTGTAACTGAGCCACAGTAGCTGAAACGCATGCATGCGCAGAAGCAACTCCTTCATGGGCTGCTGTGAGCAACGTATGCCTGCGATCTGCCATGGGAATCAACCTCTCCCCAATGTCAGGTATTTTCACATAAGGAACTTTATCTGGACTTAAGTAGTATGAAAATTTCGAAGGGAACCTCCTAGGATATTTACTTCCCTTTTCAGTCGCAGCAACAGCTGCCAATATATCGTCATCAATCTTACTTCTGGAACGTGTAACTGCTGCAACTAAATATGTCGATACTGCTGATTTTGCTGCCTCATCGGCACGAGAATTGCCAACAGCGTGGACTCCCAGGCGCTCATGACCAAGAGTATGAATTACAAACATGAGTGGCAACTGCTCTTTAAGCTCAGCCACTCGGACCCAGATCATTTTATGTTTTATTGTGCTACCCTTGGAATCACGTAAATCATTCTGAATCCAAAAGAACAGGTTTTCATTGTAAGACTGGGCACAGTAGTAAGAATCACTCACAATAAGAGTAGTCACACTAGGATCAGCGTACTCCAATGCAAGCATCAGAGCACGAAGCTCTGCCAATTGTGCGGTGCAGTCCCCTAAAGTCTGCGTGTGCACGACTCTGGACTTGAACTCATCGTTCACCATGGCACCTACCACAATGGCACAAACAGAAACATATGCGTGTTTAGACCCATGCGCAACCTGCGCCAAACCATTGGTGTATATGATGCAATGGAAATCCTCCAAAGGCCGCATAGCCAAAGGTGCAGGATGACCAATTTCATGTTGCAAAAACTCCTGCGACTGTAAGGAGGCATCAAAAATAAATGTGACATCCGGGGAGGTCAATGATGCTGCCCATTGTATCCACCGTGGGTGCAAAGCTTTAGAATTTGGTACACTGGCTTTCGTCACTGCCTCTAATGCAGTAAACGGTGTATCAACCAACATGCATTTTCCCTGTGACAGAGCACGGTACTTGAGAATCGCCATCTGCACCGCTGTTAAGACTTTCTCCACAGTGGAAAATCGCATTTCAGCCGAAGTGTACAAGTGTGACTTGTAAGCAATAGGTACTGTGTCTCCTTCGTTAAAAGTAAGGTATGTGAAACCCACTGCCCCAGGGATGATTCTTATCACCAGGTTGGTGTGGTTATCACGAGTCAGTAAGAATTTAGATTCAAGCAGATCAGCCTGCAAAGATTGCAGAATAGCTAAGTGTTCTGGCAGCCAGCACGATTTGGTAAAAGTTGGTTGTATCAAAGCATACAACGGCTTGATACGCTGGGCATATTCAGGAATGTATATTCTCCCAAAATTCAAATATCCCAGCAAAGACTGTAATTTCTTTAGAGTTGTCGGAGCGCTCAGTTTGGCGCATTTCTCCAAGAAGTGAGGAGCCAATCCTCGTCCTTCATTGTTGAGCTCGTAGCCCAGGAAGAACACAGGCAAAACACTGTGTACTCTGCAAAGTGAGACTTTGCAAAGTTGAATTTGTAGCAGCAGTCCGCAAAGCTACAAATTATTCGGTCAACGCGACACAGATGCTCCCAAAGTTCGTCGTCTGTGAGATAAATGTCATCAACATACGAACAGGCATCTGGGTCTACTCTCTCCAAGAGAGAGACTATGCGGGCAGCAAACACGCCCGGACTATTCTTATAGCCCATTGGTAAACGTCTGAACTGTTCTGTTCGCCGCCGCATGTGAAACTGGTCCATTGGGAACTTAGACCATCCAAATGGTGGGTATAAAAACCGCTGGATATGTCAAGAGTGTTTTTAAACCGCTTACGCACAAGACTATCCAATAAGGCAGAGCTGTGAGGATTCTGTACTGCACAGGTACGGCAATGCGAGTTTAAATGCAGGTAATCCAATACCAAACAATATGATCCGTCAGGCTTGGTCACAGTAAAAAGAGGGTTATTCATCGGTGACACACATGTTTCAATCACTCCTTGATATTCCAATTGTTCAAGGATTTCCGCAACGGAAGCCTTAGCTTCGCGTCTAATGGGATATTGAGGTTGAGGCTGTGTCATAGACCGTAAAGGTATCTTGTGCTGCGGGGAAAATTTATCCCGACCACAGTGTGTACGGTACAGAGCCGGCACAAGGGCTTTAGCCCACTCTTCTGCAAAATTCAGCGCATGCTCCTTCGTCACAGTGTGTGCGAAGCTAGGGAGGAATACCTCCTCCCCTCTCGTAGCTGCGAGCACAAAAGGTGGGGGCCAGTCATCCTCCACTAACAAAATGTCATAGGTAGTCGTAAGATTAGATTTTCCCAAAGTACCCCTTTTATGGTACGTTGTATGTCACCTTCAACTAAAAGGACTATTTCATAAAGTCTATCAGGGGGAGCTACTCTAGTGTCAGCTGTCTCCACAACAACATAACGGTCAGTCGCTGTCACCTTTAGTAGCGGACGCAGGGCCTCTCGCACTATGGTAATCTCTGCAGCGCTGTCTAGCAAGGTCAGAGCACATGTCTGATTACGAAGCTGCGTTCTCACTATCTGTGGCATATCTCGCTGTTAAAGCAGTGACTTTCTTTTTCTGAAACTGGGGTTTCTTCGGTGCAGAATCATCCTGCTTGCCTTTACCGTCTTTCTGGCGGGGCTGGTCGCGTCCTTGCTGGCCACCCGACCTCTGCCGCCACCTCCACCACGGGTTGATGAGGCCGATGATTCCTGAAAAGAGCGAGGAGAGCGTTGATCAGAAACCTGAAAACGATCAGGTGATTTTATCGTCGCGTGATCGCGCAAGTCATAAATACATTCTGTGGGCGCAGGCAATGGAGATGCTGGACGAGACTCCTGTTTCTGCTGTTGTTGTTTACCCTGTTTTTGTGTTTTTTGGCCAATTTGGTTTTTTGGTCTTGGGCTGTTCATCAGTTTCAGACTTTTGCCCTTGGGGTTGTTTTTTCTCTTTGGTAGAAAATCGCTTGAGACCCACGCTATTGCGGCCCACGGTCTTATAAGCTGCCACAATAATCCTTGGTAACTGTCGGGGTTTGTCTGCATCGGGAACCGCCTGCAAATCATTAGACACCTGACAGTTCTCCGCATCTCCCTTGACAATCGCAAGTATGAGATCGGAAACTACGTCAAAGGAGTCGCATAGGCTCATACCCAATTCAACCGCAGCCTCAGGTCCATGCTCATCCTGAACACGCTTAATGACCGTCGGAAGGACAGTCATAGACGGAGTGCCGTAGCACCTCGCACATACTGCCACAAAGGTCTTTCCCCACGACTCACAGTCACCAATTTCTGGGGTCAAGTCTTTTGGCATGCTAATTGTCAGAATCCTGTGTTTTTCACCAGGAGTCGTGTTAGGAAATACTGCTTCAAGCGGGTCAAACTTTTCGGCAAGCCAGAAAGGAAAATCATCCTTATCCTGGAGTCGCTTGCCCATTACAGCATTGACCATTACAGGACTAAGCTTCATTCTGCCCTGTCCAGCAGGAAGCGCCGCACCACCTGGGGCCCTGCCCGGGAGATTACAGGTAATGTATTACACTAACGACCTAATCACGCTAATTGCGACTACATGTAGTCATCTTAACTCAACCACGGTACACGCCCCGTGCTGAGGATGAGGTGTAAATCCAGCCAAAACAGGCCAAGTTGCACCTGGAATGGACAAGGGACCTAACCTCGGAGCTGTTAAAGAGTGGGGTAGGACGACATTAAACCAAACTCGTTGCTGCCAAGCGTCAATCTGAACTTCCTGTGCCCTACATGGAGCATATTCCGGTGGCACAGCAGTGGGAGTGTGCGTGTCGAACGCATTGGTATTTGCCTTCACAGCCGGGAAGGTCACCCACGAGTAAAAAATTTCGTACGGGTAAGCGACCTCTACACTCACAACCATGATCACAGCCATGCCATCCACGGGAACATTATAAGTCTGTAAATGATTGAGCACCGCAATGCGACTATGTTGCGGAATATCCACCGTGGCCATAGTGACATAGAAAAGAAAGAGGTACTAGGAAAACTACGTAGCACAACTGGGTAGTAATTAAAAAAAACGTTTTGAAAGAATCAAGCTTGAAAAGACCTATGTAAATATAGGTAGGTTTGTCCGACACCACCGTTAACCGGAAACAATGGTGAAGGGGTTAAGGACTGAATATTGCACTACTCAAGTGTCACGTAATAAGACCGCCAACGGTTAGGCGCCATATAGCAGGGATTCTGCTCCTACACAGAACTGTGCATAGAGACTTGGAACCTCAGTGAATTAGGGTGTGCCAAAACTCACCTTTGTACCCAAAATCCCCTACCAGACTAGGAAGCAGGGTCTCATTGGTACTTACAAACTCCCAATGTTTAGACAACCCAGAACATGGACATAGAACACCTCAGGTAACGTGGAACACATGAACACTCTTTCGTTATACAATCATATCAATCCAGAACGAGGAGTAAATGAAGACACGTGCACATTTGAAATGTTTATTTTCTAATGCAGTGTTCTCAAGCGCAGTATCTTAGCTAATACAAGCAAACATATTATAAGAAACAAAGTATTCAGCATAGTTAGTAGTCCATAGAGTACAAAGGGAGAATGCATGTTAAAATGCTAGAGGGAAGAAGGCTAAATTGCACCTAAATCTTACCCTCCCTCGCTAGTATATTATATTATATCTAAGAAGGTCTCTTTGGGTTTTAGAGGGGCGGCCCCATACGTCTGATCCTAGTGGTAAGGGATCACATAATCTTCCACCAGTTCTCTGCATGCGAAGCATCATCAAGTGTGTGAGTATTCTCTGTGCAGTGCAATATTAAACACGCCTAAAGCCAGAGTTTGGCCGCAGCTGCATGTATGTTATGTCTAGAACATGCGAAGATCAGAAATCACAACAACCACTGTGTTGAAGTATCCTTGAAGGCCTCGGCACTCACTGTAGAGACATATCTTACCAAGCAAAGCTGATACCGAAGCAACAACATAAATATTCTTGTGTGAAGCAAAACATTCTACTGGGCTCAAAGCTATAATAATAATATGTGCCGTGTGCAGAAGGAGCAGAAAGGCAAAATGACGTTTAAACTCCTAATAAGCCCATGCTAACTTAACACAGGGTGTAGGTAAAGTATATCTATATAACAGGGGCAGGGAGATGGGTCTGTAGTTTTTGAGGTCGGTGGGGTCCGCTCACGGTTTCTACAGGAGGGGTTTGACCTCAGCGTCTTTCCAGTCATCAGGGAACGAGGCGGTTGCCAAGGAGCGGTAGATGGTGTGGCAGAGCATGGGTGCAATGATGTCGGAGGCTCTGTTGAAAATGTGGAGGGGGCAGGGGTCCATGGGGTCCCGGAGTAGATTGACTTCACGATCTTCAGTGTGTCTTCGGTGTTGAGGGCTGTCTAGTTGTCGATTGCTGGCTTCAGGTTGGTAGGTGAGGGTTCAGTGTGTTGGTTGACTTCAACAAAATTGTCTAAGATGCTCTTGATATTGCGGTGGAAAAAGGTGCTGAGTTTGTTGCAGAGGTCTTGTGAGTGAGGAATGTCAGTGGGCTCGCTGGTGGGTTGGGCGAACTCCTTTTATGACGTTGAAGAGTTCTTTGCTGTTGTGTGCGTGATTGGAGATTCTGTCTTCAATCGCTTTTCTCCTCATTTTTCTGATGAGTTGGTGGTGGCTCTGAGGTTGTTGTGGGCTTCTGTTGATTTGGTGGTAAACCATTTGGGTTTCTTGGCGTGGGTGGTGTTGTTTTTTTTTAAGGGGGTCTATGCTGTTGGCGCTGCCGGAGATCCATCGGTGCAGGGTTCGGTCTGTCGCGTTAAGGTCATCTTTTTCCACGATGGTTGTGGTGGATTTGCCGAGTGGTGAGGTTAGCTGGTCATCAGTGATTCTGGTCCAGTTTCTTCATGGGAGCTTGTGATGGTGTCTATGGAAGGTGGAAGTTCTGAAGGTGAAGTGAACACATCAATGGTCAGTCCATGGACGTTTGGTGGTGTGGCTGAAGGTGATGGAGTTTCCTGTTGTGAAGAGGGGGTCAAGGGTTTGTCCTGCTGACTGCATGAGTTCGGTCATTATCTGGTGAAGTCAATGTTGTGGAGGTTGTCCAGGAGGGATGTGGTGCTGTGTCCGGGTGGTTGTCAAGGTGGATGTTGAGGTCTCCCAGTAGGGTGTAGTTGGTGGATGCGATGGCATGCAGAGAGATGATGTCCATGATGGAGTTGGTGAAAGGTATGCAGAGTCCAGGGGGTCAGTAGATGAGGGTTCCTCGGAGGGTGATGGTAGGGCTGGCCAGTATCTTGAAGTGAAGGTGTTCCATCAGGTCTGTGGCTCGTCGGGGAGTGTGCTCAGGCGGAGGGTGGATTTGTGAATGATGGTGATTCCTCCTCCTGGGCGGATGCAGTGGTCTTTCCTGGAGATCTTATATCCTTGGGGAATGGTGATGACAATATCCAGTTCCGAGCTAGTGTTGCTCCATGTTTCAGTGAAGAACGTTATGTCCAGGGCGATACGGTTCAGGAGGCCCCATACTTCGGTGGCGTGTTTGTGGAGGGGTCGGACTTTGAGGAGGATGTATTGCAGGGTCTTCAGTTTGGTTGTGGTCTTGAGGGCAGGTTGCCCTGAGTCCATGGTCTTGGCGGTGCTGCAGGTGTGTTGGGAGCGGTGACAGCAGAAGGGTCCATGGGTGTCAGCTGGTGATGTTAGCTTGCAGTTGTTGTTGCATGCTGGGTTGGGAGCGTGGAGTGCAGCTGGGTCGTAACGTTGGCATTGTGGAGGTCCAGGGTTACTGGCGCTGGTCGCGACGGGCGCAGATGGGATTGCCTTTTGTGCACCTTCAGTGTGCCAGCAGTGTGCCCGCGCAGTTGCTGCCATTAAGTAGGGGTCGTGAAGGACCGAACAACTGGGAGGCGGGAGCTGTGAGAAGGTGGCCTGATATGCAGTGCTCACTATTCTAGTGAACACTATGTATCAGTCCAGCAACCCTTATTGATGATTGGTTGTAAGTCAACCTTATTGACCAGCTATCCTAGTAGCGTGGATACGAGCAGTCTAAGGCTAAAGACTCGAGAGGGCGTGTTAAGCCAGCTGTTTACCACACATGTACCCCTTGAACACCAAGTGAAAGGACACCACACAAGTGTTATGAAAATAAACAGTTATTTATTAAGATTCACAACAGCCCTGTACTCTTTATGAGGACAGGGTACTAAGCACAAACCAAAACTCTTATGAAAATACTTAAGTTAGCACAGTATATACAAATGCGCGAGGGGCACGGAAAACCATATACTTGAAAAGTGGAATGCGAAATTACTAGCAGGTAAGTACAGTACTAATAGGCTTTGGAATCGCTAGGACTTGACTATAGAATCGTTAGATTACTTCTAGGAGACCCAGGGGACTCGGTGCAGAGTGTGCACTCTCACGCGTGATGCGGGACAAAGTCTATGGTAGCTAGAAATTGCAAAGTTAGTGTTCTCGGGCGAACCCGACCTGGTAGGAGGAAAACGAAAGTAGATTCTGACCCTTGGATAGTGAGGCTATGCTGGGGCACCGAAATGCCGAAGTTACCTAGCCCAGGGGCTGCAGCTGCATAGGACTCAAAAGACGTCGGGAATCCTCGTTGACGGACCAGGAGCCTGGAAGAAAGAAGTTGCTGGCAGGCGACCAGTGAAGAAAGTTCGGTGGATCCAAGCCTGGATCGATGGAAGATGACACCTGAAAGCAGAGGGGACCAAGTTCGAGACTACTAGCCAGTAGTCAGTGGGCACCAGGAGGGCACTGGATGGTAGCCACCTCGACTAGGTGAGTGGGTGACGCTGTGCTCGGAGATCTCACGGACCAGGAGGCGTTGTCGGCGACCAGGAAGGAGGATCGAGCTGTCCCACGAAGATAGAAGCTGTCGGCGTCGCTGGACCCAGGATTGGGCAACAAAGCCTTGGCAAATTCAAGCCCACGCGGTGGACCTAAAATGGCGTCTGGAGTGGACCAGGAGGGTCCGGGGTGCCTCTCTCGAAGAAGGAAGCAAGGGCCAGTCTGGAGCAACCAGACCAGCAGCAGTGATGTCGTCGGACGTCGCTCAGAAGGCCACAAGCCAGCCGGCTATTAGCCAAACAACGCGGTGCACAGCAAACACGCAGAAGGGCCCCACGCAGATCGTGGAGATGCAGGGAGGCTGATCTTGGGTGCTGGAGCTGCGCAGGGTTGGGGCTTCTCGGACCCCAAAGCACTCACCAGTGGAAGACTCGGTGGGCTTGTTGCAAAGAAGTCGTGCAGTCTTGGCGATCGTCGGTCCCTCGAGGTCTCGTCGCACTCACAGTTCTCAGCTTTGCTGTAGAGGTGAGTAGAGGTCAGAGGTGCCAGGGAAGCCGGGTCTCGTCGAGCTGGGTCGTCGGATTCGTGAAGAAGGACTTGCAGCAGACCGCAGTGTTCTTAGGATGGTGTCTGCGGATGCAGCGTGACTACTCCTTAGCCACAAGGGAGAATCTTGAAGAAGAAATCTTGATGCCTTTCGTAGAAAGTCGTGTCTTGATTCCAAAGATGATCTAATTTGAACAGGGGGCCCGCTCCCATCTTTATACTAAAAAAGGGGGCTGACCCGGTGACTAGGTCCTGCCTATGGGTGGGACTAGGAGGGGGGTGGTTACACCCCTCTGCCATGCCGGACTTTCCCCAAGCCAGGGGCTGGAGTGCCCCTGGAACTGGCTCTGACCGGCCTATGCGTAGTGAGCACCGGGGTGCCACTCAGCAGTCACCTTCCTGAAAAGCCCTGCCTACCCAGGATACACAAAACCATGTCTGGGACGGTGCTAGCACCGCCCCTGACAGGAAACCCTTTGTCCAGGCCTCCCTCGCTGGAAGGACTCCCAGCAGCAGGAGGTCAGACTCGTGTCTGTGGTGGCAGCATCCATTTTGTGGAGCTGAGGCTTTAGGTAACTTTAACCGGGGTTCACAGTTACATACATGTCGTGTCCCTCTAGAAGGGTGGAATGCTAACCCCGTCGCCAGAATTGGCGAGGGGTTAGTATTCCAATTCGTATGACACCTTACTCGACATGTTTTTATAAAGCAATACCAAAGTTAGCATTTAACCGCGAGGATTATAATGCACTTAAGAGTATATGGTATGCGATATCATGGAACAGCTATTAGGACTTGGTTCCGCAAGCTGCAGACGGGCTCAGCTCATGCCAGAGCACCATCTCACACGATTCCAAGCACTCTGCCTTCAGGATTGTCAAGGCCTGCCATAGGAGTGACTGATAGGAATATGTGTGTCCATTTTAGGGTTAGGTATAGGTATACTACACCTACAGCAAAGGGTGATTACACGACTTTGCCCCAGCTGTCATGCAGCCAGTTGTGTCAAATTTAGTAGGCCAGCCAGGGGTGGCATAATACATGCTGCAGCCCCTGGCAGCCCTGGGTACACCCATGCCCTGAGTTACAGGATCTGATAGGGTGGCCCAGTACCAATTGGAAATGTACCTAGGGTACATGGAATCCATTTTAAAGAGAGAGCAGTAGGCCTGGGGTCCTGATTGGCAGGGTCCCAGGTCGACTATGTCCAAAACCAGCTAAAACACAGGGCAAAAAGTTGGGGGCAACCATAGTCAGGATGTACCTTCCTACAGGAGCAATGAGCTGATTGGGCGTCTGTGTTGGTTGTACTGGGGGGAGGGGCCACAAGGGAAGCAGCGACATGGAAAAATGGGCAGAAAAAGGCAAAAAGAGAGGAAAGAGTGGGAATAAGGCAGTGAAAAGTTCAAGAAAATTGGAGGAAAGCCACAGAGGGGGAGTAAAAGTGGGAGATTGAAATCAGCAAACAATGAGTCAAAACGGAGGAAGGACACAGAAGGAGAGTTAAAAGGGGGAGATTGAAATCAATGAAAAGCGGGTGAAAACAGAGAAAAAGAGCGGAGCGAGGGGTCCAAAGGACAACTAGGGATGAGGCTCAGGTAAAACCTGAGGGTGGAGGAGGGCCTTGAACACGAACACTCAAGAGTGCAGGGGCTCGGGGGAAGGCCTCCCTTGATGGTGGAACTGTGAGGGAGGGAGAGCAATTTCACTGACAATGAAGTCTGTTTAAAGACTTTCAGTTGGTCTGGTCACAAATCAGTAAGGACAGAGGGTGTGTTCTGTTCGTCCACCCCCTCAGCTCTCAGTATATCCCATGAGTGTCCAGGAGATGGTTCTTGTAGGAACAGCATGGATTATAAGAGAGGAAATGGAAAAGATGCCTCTATAGTAGGGAGGTTTATATATTCATTATCTATTTATTTGTTTGGAGTTTTGTATAGTGCTAGCATGACCTAAGGGTATCAGAGTGCTCCCCATGAATACATGCTGGTAACAGTTTGCTTATGCAATCATTCCAGTTGAATTGAAACAAAACATATCAGATTATACTCATAATGGTGTGTGGCTGAAACTTGCAGTTTCTTGAGGAGATGGAGAGCCTGTGATCCACAGCCTCCTGTCCAGTAATATCCCACTGCCAACCTTACATTTAATTATTGTTAAGTAAACAGAGGGTGCAAGGGACATGTATGATACAGGTTCAAATGCATTTTTGCCTTCACTCCAAACCCTTACGACTAGACCTGTTTGCATCTTCCAGTTACAATCCTTCACCTGCAGCAGACACCGAGGAGGTGCCTTGAGGCAGTTGCCTCACAGCACCATATGGGTGCCCAAGCTGGATGTAAGGAGATCCCTGGATGAAGGGAGTGATCTGGCATGAGAGGTGCCCATTCTAATGTAACACTTGCCAGTCTGCCTACAAGCATTCCTAATGGTGACACTTGGGTGACTGCCCAAGAACAAGCAGTTCAGGGCCTCTGTGCAGACAGGAAGGAGCTATTCCATCGCAACCCCGGTGAAGAATGGAATAATGCATGCAGTCCTCTAACCACCTACACACTTGTCTTTCACTCCTTCAATTCCCCACTCAGAATTCATATACTTCCAGCAAACACCCTGTCACTCTGCTTGCACTCCTCTAGTGACCCATTCAGCATCATGTACTAATCCATTCACTGCGCCAAAAGCCAACCACTTATAAATTCACCCAGGCACTCTCCTTGCAGTACTCTAATCATTCAGTCAGTATCCAAGTACTCATGCACTGAGCCAGGCCTTAGCACATGGACTGCTTCAAATGCCAATCCACTATGCATGCAGTCCTCTAACCACCTACACACTTGTTTTTCACACCTTCAATTGCCCACTCACAATTCATATACTTCCATCAAACACTTTGTCACTCCCCTTGCACTCCTCTAGTGACCCATTCAGCACCATGTACTAATCCATTCACTGCGCCAAAACCCAACCACTTATAAATAAACCCAGGCACTCTCCTTGCAGTACTGTAATCATTCAGTTAGTACCCAAGTACTTATGCAGTGAGCCAGGCCTTAGCACATGGACTGCTTCAAATGCCTATCCACTATGCATGCAGTCCTCCAACCACCTACACACTTATCTTTCACACCTTTAATTCTCCAGTCAGTATCCATACACTCCAGCAAACATGCTGTCACTCCCCTTGCACTGCTCTAGTGGCCCATTCAGCACATTGGACTAATCCATTCACTGCGCCAAAACCCAAGCACTTATAAATTCACCCAGGCACTCTCCTTACAGTACGCTAATCATTCAGTCAGTACCCAAGTACTTATGCAGTGAGCCAGACCTTACCACATTGTAGGAGAGTAGGTTCTACTTCCTATGGTTACCCCCTCTATTTGCTGTGTTTCACTGGTTCTTCAACTTCAGTCTGGCTGTGGCCCTCCCAATAAGGACCACAGCCCAGCTGTCCTCTCTCTAAATTGATTGCATGTACTGTAGGTACACACCATATTGGTTAGTGAGTTACCTTGTGAGCCCCTAGTCTAGCGTTCCTTAGGTACAAAGGGCATAGGTACCCCAGTGACCTACCAGGGGCTGAAGCATGTATTATGCCACCCATGGGAAGCCTTCTAAAATGACACCACAGGTCTGCACTTGCAGCCTGGGTAAGGTAGTGTAAGCACCCATTACTGGGATATAGTATACCTATATCCACAATTTAAAACAGACACATGTTAACCTATAAGTCACTCCGATGGCAGGCCTTGACAATCCTGAAGGCAGAGTGCTTGGTTTTGTGTGAGAGGGTGCTCTAGCATGAGCTGAGCCCCTCTGCAGCTTTGGGAATCCCTTCCTTATAGCTGTTCTGTGATATGGCCATACCATTTACTCTTAAGTGCATTATTGCGGCTAATGCTAACTTTGGTTTACCTTTATCAAAACACTAGCAGCCCGTCCCGACGTTGTCCGTGTATGAAATAGAATGTGTGTAATGTGTGTATTTGGCAAGGGCAATTTATTTTAAAATCTTGTGGTATACACCATTTTTTGTTTCATTAAATAGGGACGGAGAAGGCCCAGCTGCAGCCCTGGTTGATGTTAGCAGGCGCGTGTAATTGGTGTAGTGATCCGCCGCCTGAGCCCGGCTACAGCCCTGGTTGATGTTAGCAGGCGCGTGTAATGTCGTTAAATGAGAGAGTTATCAGCCACGGATAAATCAATTTAATGAGAGAGTTGAGTGACAGCGAGTAGGAGAGGCTGCAGTAATTGTCCCCGCAGACACGCTCATTTGCGTGTTCCCCCGCTTGAGGCCCAGATGCAGGCCTGTTTGGTGTTAGCAGGCGCGTGTTCCCCCGCTTGAGGCCCAGCTGCAGCCCTGGTTGATGTTATCAGGCGCGTGTAATTAGTGTACTGATCCGCCGCCTGAGCCCGGCTAGAGCCATGGTTGATGGTAGCAGGCGCGTGTAATTCCGTTGAATGAGAGAGTTCAGTAACAGCGCGCAGGAAAGGCTGCAGTAACGTTACTTACCAGGCCTCCAGGTGAACGCGTTTGTCACGCCCCCAGCACAGGGCCACAGCAGACGATCTTTTGATTAATGTACGACCCACATGGCATGAAGGGCGGAACGTAGCACCCCCAGCGTGCCCCTTGATGTGGCGCAATTGCGTTCACATGGCATGATGGGCGTACACATGCCCCCAGCGTTTGTTATGCCCCCAGAGTTTGTCATGCCCCCAGCACACGCCCACAGCCCACGATCTGATGGCCGTACCACACGCCCCCAGCGTTAGTCACGACCCCAGCCCACGCCCACAGCACAATGCAGACACGCCCACAAGGGACTACTTTGCTGGCACGGTTCTTTTACCTTTTAAATGTATAGAGGAGTTGGACTAACGGCTAAGGCGCTTGACCTCGGACCTGGGGATCTGGGTTCGAGTCTTGGTAATGACGCCAAACATCCTGTGATTCTGGGCAAATCACTTAATCTCCCCATGCCTAACAAAAATTAATGTTTGTCCTCATGTAACGTATCTTGTGCTATGTAAAGCGCTCTGATGCCTGATTCAGTTCGGGTCAAGTTCGCGCTGTATAAAATTCTGCAAAAAAATAATAAAAATATGGGGGCCGTCTGCATAGCCTATGTCCTTCTGCTGCAACTGCCCTTTCCAACGCAGTATTGGGTGTTGTGATTGGTGCTGTGGTTACTGAGATTGCCCGCCTCAAAGGTTTGGGCTCTCTCTTTGTCACCTTCGCTGCGGCGGCTATTCCACCGCAGCGATAAGGGGGCTGAGGGGCCTCGCGGCGTGCCCATGCTGGTGACGGAACTGCTCCGTCACCAGCCTTGGTTGAGCTGTCCTCATGACGGAGCAGTTCCGTCACGGCCCCGACCGCTCAATAGAACGCGCCGCGCAGGCACAAAATCAGCGCCGCGCAGGCGCGTCGAACGGGCCATGACAGAACCGCTCCGTCATGAGCACATCTCAACCGAGGCTGGTGACGGAGCGGTTCCATCATCAGCGCGGTAGGGGTTATAATATTAGTATATGGATGTCGTGTTTGGTCTCAAACACTTTGGAATATAACCCACCGCCAGTTCTGGTGGCGGGGGTAGCATTCCACCCTGTTAGAGGGAGGAGACATGTAAACACGTACTTTCCCGCAACGAGTTTAAAAGAGCTCCAGCATCACAAAATGGATGCTGCTGCCACAGACACAAGTGTATCCTCCTGCTGCTGGACGAAAGTCCGGCAGGGGAGGCCTGGACAATATGTTTCCTGCCCAGGGAGGTGCAAGCACCTCCCCAGACAGGCTTTTGTGTATTCGGGCAGGGTGTGTTGCATTCAGTGTATGCTTTTTAGACACTGCCTGGGGCACACAAGGTGCTCCATGCATTTCCCAAATCAAACCGGTTGCTGCGGCACTCAGCCCAGCTCTGATGCAAAACTGGACATAGGGGAAGGGGTTAGAATGAAGAGGGGGACGAAATGGACTGGCAGCCGCAGTTTCGAGGCTCCTGCTGGATCCCGAATAATCTGCGACACTGGACACAGACTTTCAGTCGGACTTGAGATCCCAGCAAAGCTGAGACCCGCAGCCGAGATGAGAGAAATGGGACCGGAACTCCTCGACATCCTGCAAGTTTGCAAGTGTACCTACTTCCCAAAGTTTACTGAAGTTGTGCCTTGGGTTATTTGTTGCCCTTGCCCTGAGCACCTTTTGCTCTGAAGCTGAAAGCCCTACACTCCACGAGTGTTCCGTGGGCCTGCTTTCTTCACTGCAGCTCGAGGGTCCTTTGCGATCTCCGGTCCATTAACTAGTGGGTCCCCATGAAGGACAAGCCTTTCTTTCTTGAGCTTTCCTGGTTGCGCTACATGATCTCTGACTTCCATCCAAAGGGTGCGTCACTCAGACCTTGCTGGTCTGCACCAGAGCCAAACTTTGCATCTTGCATGGGTTGCTGTTGCCAAAGCTTGTTGGGTCCAATCTGGATTCTGACCCTGCAGCACTCGACATCCTTCATGGGACAGCTCAAATCCAACCCCTGGTTGTTGTCGACGCCTCCTGGTCCTCGTGGCTGAAGAGTCAAGTTTCACCTACTTCACTTGAAAGCACCCGACATCAGCTGGCATCTGCTTGTCACCATCCTGGTCACTGGCTAGTGACACATACTCTGTCCCCTCTGCTTTCAGGTTCTTCAGATCTCTGATCCACCCTTGGATCCACCCTGAAACTTTTCCTCTGGTCGCCTGAAGCACTTCTTTGACGCTCTCCATTGGAATAGACAACGAAACCCGACACGAAAAGGCACCTATGGGTCTTGACTCTCGAAGTGTCCTAGTCCAAGGGGGTTTCACCGTAGTCCACTCCTAAGTGTCCTTAAACTGTAAAATTGTAACTCAAACTTTCGTCATAGAAGCCTATGGCATTTGCGGCTGTGTTTAGACACTGCACGCCTCACTTATATCCCTCACATGGTTCTTGTACCACTATTTTAGTATATGGTTTGTGAGGCCCCTAGGGCAAAACGTATACTGTGCTATTTACTGTGTGCTATTTAAAGTTCTTGTATTTTACTTTTGCCTCTAGCCTCATAGAGAGACTAGAGGGGTTGTGTTTAGAATAAATACATATATATTTGATATGTACCTGGTGTGGTGCTCTTTCATTTGATCATTCAACAGATTATAGACTGGTAAAACAAGCTGCTTTACATTCCTTCAAGACTTAGCCTGAAGGCTGCTCTCCACAGCTACCACTAGGATAGCTTTCTCTAAAGGTTGTCTTAAACCTACCATCAGTAAGGGTCAATTGGACTGGTGCAAGGAGCCCACTAGAATAGTGGACATCATATGCCAGGCCAACTTCTCACATTGGTGGCAGCAGTGGCATTTGAGCTTGCACTGTTTTACCGATAATCTTGAGAATATCCTTTGAATAACCACTAAAGGTACCAATAGGTACAAATAAACCACACTTAGAATACAGTAAGTTCTACTGAACTTAGAGTTGTGAGTGGTAAGGGCCTAGCACACCCTCACTACAACTCAAGAGAGTTTATTAGGAAACCAACTATAGAAGGCAGTGCATACACCAGACTTCACTAGTTATGACTTCAGATGCAGGACCAAGATGTCAGTAATTTACAGACATAGAAGTATGACACATTCCCTTTCTCTGAGTTAAGGGCTCTGTGTACAGCTAGGCAACAGAAGGCTGGCAAAGGTGCCAACGCCCAATGCCTCAGAGAGGTACTACTGTTAGATTACCTGAAAAAGGCTTCAGAGCCTGGACGGGTAGGAAGCGGGTTGGGAGCAGCAGATGAGGAAGATCCTAGTGGTCAAATCCCAAGAGGATTCAGACTCTGATGCTTTCCCGGAAGTTGACAATGAACTAGACCTGGAGAACCCAGCTCCTACTGGAGATAAGGAATGTGAGAAGTTAGCCTGGCATATGATGTCCACTAGCTCTAATGGGCACCTTGCACCACTCTAATGGACCCTTATTGATGGTGGTTGTAAAGTCAACCTTATAGAAAGCTATCCTTGTGGTAGCATGAACCAGCAGTCATCAGGCTAAGACTTCAGTAGGCGAGTTAAGCAAGTTTTTTTACCAATTATAATCCCTTGAATACCAAATTAAAGGACACCACACAAGGTATATATCAAATATATATGTATTTTATCTAAACACAACCCCTTTGCACTCTTTATGAGGTCAGAGGTAAAAATACAATACAAGTCACTTAGTTAATATACGATAAGTTGCATAGTATAGGTTATGCCCTAGGGGCCTCACAAACCATATACTAAAATAGTGGTATAAGAACCACAAGAGAATTAGAAAGTGGGCCTGGGGCCTGTGGAATCACTGGGGCTACTCTAAACAACCAAAGGTTAGGAAGTGGGAGGCCCACGGGAGACGCGTGCAGTGTCTAAACACATCCTCGGGTTACATTTGACTTTCAATGGGAAACTTAAAAGTTACAAATATACAATTTAAGGACACTTCCAGATGGACTACAATGGAACCCTTTTAAACTAGGACACTTTGACAGTCAAGACCCACTGGAGCACTGGAGTACTCGTGTTACGCACCCAGGGAAGCCGGGTGCATAGGTGTCTTTTCGTGTCTGGTTTTTTCGTTGTTTTCAAAGGAGAGCTGCAAAGAAGTGCTGCAGGCGACCAGAGGAAAATTGTCTGGGTGGATCCAAGGGTGGAACAAAGATCTGAAGAACCTGAAAGCAGAAGGGACAGAGTCTGGGTCACTTGCCAGTGACCAGGAAGGAACCAGGCGATGTCGGGTGATTTCAGGTGAAGAAGTGAAGTTTGTCTCTTCAGCCACGAGGACCAGGAGGTGTCGACAACAACCAGGAGCTGGATGTAAGCTGTCCCAAGAAGTATCTAGTTGACGGCGGTGGCGGTATTCGTACTTGACCCAAAGAGCCTTGGCAAACGCAACCCATGCAGGATGTCGAGAATGGCTTTGGTGCAGACCAGCAAGGTCTGTGGCGCTTCTCCTTTGTAGGAAAGCTGGAGCAAGCCTGGAGCAACCAGGAAAGCAAGTTAGATGCAAAATGGAGTCTTTAGGGGGCTCACTAGCCAACAGATTAGGAACCAGGAAGACCGGCTAGCTGAAATGCGGGAGCAGGCCCCACGGGACACTTGTGGAGTGTGGAGGCCTGAGCTTCAGGGCAAATGGTGCTTGGGTCTGGTGCTTCTTTTACGCCAATGCACAACTTACTGAGGCTTCAGGAAACGAGTGCAAGTAGCAAAATGCAGGATGTCCAGGAGTTCTGGTACCACGTCTCTCATGTTCCCCACGTGTCTCAGCTTTGCTGTGGTTATGGGTGGAGTTCAGAGATCTCTGGAAGTCCATGTCCTGTGTCACAGATTCTTCGGGATCCGGCTGGAGACTCAAAAATGCAGACTGGCAAAGTTGCTGTTGGTGCCTGTTTGAACAGGGTGGTCACTCCTTGACCACAAGGGAGATATCTTCCATCTTCCAGTCAGAATGAAACGTCGAAGATCCAGGATATGTCTTTCAAAGATTTGTCCAGGGTAATCTAAAGTCCTAGGGACACAGCTCCTATACTTATAGTAAGGTTGTGAGCTGGACTACCTGGAAGGTCCCTCCTATGGGACAGGGGGTGGTTACACCCCCTTCCTGTTGTCCAGTTTTGCGCCAGAGCTGGGGCAGAGTGACCAAGCAACTGGTTTGAACCGGGCTATGCATGGAGCACCTTGTGTGCCCCAGGTAGTGTCTGGAAAGCAATGACTGAATGCAGCCCTCCCTGCCCCAATACACTAAAAGCCTGTTTGGGGAGGTGCTGGCACCTCCCTGGATGACAGGAAACCTATTGTACAGGCCTCCCCTCCAGGAGTTTCGTCCAGCAACAGGAGGTCAGACTTGTGTCTGTGGCAGCAGCATCCATTTTGTGATGCTGAGGCTCTGTTTAACTTTAACCTGGTAAACCAGTAAATACATGTTTTCTCCCTCTAGAAGGGTGGAATGCTACCCCCGCTGCCAGGACTGGTGGGGGGGGGGTAGATTTCCAAAGTGTTTGACACCATAGACAACATGTTTTGATAAAGCCAAACCAAAGTTATCATTAACCGCGAGGATCATAATGCACTTAAGAGTATATGGTTTGGCTATATCATTGAACTGCTATAAGGAGATGCTTCTGAAATCTGCAAAGGGGCTCAGCTCATGCTAGGGCACCCTCTCACATAAAACCAAGCACTCTGTCTCCAGGATTGTTATGGCCTGCCACAGGAGTGACTTATAAGTGTGTATATGTCTATATGAATTCAGCCGGACATCGCGCAAGCAAGTGAAACTAACTCGTATGGAGTTTTTGTTTGCCATGCCCCTGGTCTCTCCGTAACAGAGGGCTACTGTTTCTATGAGTATCTGTCTGGAGCTTGTTGGCGTTTGGAGTCAGAGGACCCCGGATTTCGCCATCCGCCGCCGGTAAGGAGTGACTACTGCCTGCAGTTATTAAAGGAGAATTTGTACGGGTGGGGATTGAATTAACTTCAGGACTGTTCCACAAACTCGTTTGAGAAGCTGGTTTTTACATACTCCACAAGTGTTCCCCTTTCACTATGTCAGCCTATGACGCGCTGCGTGGCCGGGAGGCTGCAGCTGACGCGCTGTTTGATCATTTGCCTACCACCAATACAGAAGTCGAGAAGCAAACAAACATCAGCAATACTAAAGACATCAGAAGTCTGATAAGAAAATTGGAAAAACTACAAACAATGAACTTAGCAAATGGTGGGAAAGCAAATCGCTTGAAAAATATCGCGATGTGTGTAGAGTGCCTCGGGGTTTATGAGTGATGATTGCACCCTCACACGAAAACTCAGACCCCGACATGTTCTCTGAATGGGCCGCTAATAATCTTCAATCGTCTATGAACATGGTTAACATCCTCATCAAATACGCAATCATTGATAGAGACAGAATCATCACAGAATAGATTAATTGAATTGCACTATCAATGCTAGTGACCAAAAGGATTTGATTGCCAAGGGGCAAGAGGATATTCTGACTAGACTAAAACAGTATGAGGAAACTATCAAGACTCGCAAAGCTTTCAAATTCACCAGAGATCATTATGATTATGCGGCAGGAAGGGTAATCACATTTTCACGCAAATATGACATTGTAAAAAGAAAAGCTTTGACCAGTCAGCTCTCACCCAAGGGCGCAACTGATGGTGCCAGTACCAGCACTGTCCAAGAGGACTCTGATGCAATCTCATTAACTAGTGGTGAATCTGATGATGGAAGGGGCTCCCCGATGAGTAACCTGAATAGGATAGCAATCAAACACACATTTGGCGAGGAGCTCAATTTTTTAACCATGGACAGGCGTGCCACTCTTCACCTCAGAAACCCTCAAAACCCAATGAGCACAGTAGCAGGCAGCGCCGGAGAGATAGGCATAGACAACGGCTCAAATCCATCAATAAGAGGAAAGGGGAGGCGAAGATGGAATCATTAGACACACAGGATAACACTATCATCAACCTTACCGATACAACATTGACTATAGCAGAGAACCAACTGTTAACTTTAGGTTTGTGTTTTTGTCCAGAGTCTATCTTTTCCTATCAACAGTCACGCATTGACATTTACAAATTTATATGAAAGCTCAAGCTAAGAAAGTTTCTCCACCTGAACAAAACCACAAAATGTCACCCACGTTGAGGAAACTCCACATGAGAATTTACAAGTTTGCGATCTTGTTGGGTTGCAAACCTTACACTCACTGGCAAAAGAGAGTCTGGACTGTGGTGTATCAGACATGATTTCAGGGGGCGCTGAAGAAATCTATATGGATATGGCGGCTTCCAATCCATTTAGTCCCCCTCTTCATTCTATCCCATGATGCCCAAAGACTCTGTGGATGTGTTCAATGATATGGTCACTGAAGACTTAAAGAAAGTCAATGTATCAGTTCGATCCCAAGGTCGCAAACAACCATACAGATTGAGAAGCTATTGGGCACTGATAAAAAAACTACGTGAGAAAAATGATATTGTTGTGTTAAGTGCTGATAAGGGGGGAACATTGTTTTGTGGCCTAAATGTGATTAACCTTTAGAGGCACAACGCCATCTTACTGACTCCAACTGCTACTGTAAGGTTTGCTGTGAATATTTAAACCAGGTTAAATCCACTGTTACGAGTCAGCTGTCTCAATGGAAAAGAAAGGGCCTTTTGTCAAAAAATTAATTTTGCTTTCTTAAAAATGATTTTCCTACGACAACTGTCATGTATTTCATTTCAAAGATCCACAAGGGCACCTCCCCAGTACCTGGGTAATATCTAGCTGATATCAGCTAGAAACAATCTTTTGGAAGCCATGTCAAAATATATTGATTACTTTCTCCAGCCCCATATGATGTCCCTGCCTTCTTTTATAAAAGATACAGGAGATTTTTTGAACAAGATTAAAACCATAGAGTGGAGAGCCAACTATCTTTGGATCACTCTTGACATAGTGTCCCTATACACTAGCATTATCCACACACAAGGCTTGGAAGCTGTCAAACGCTACCTAGATTCACGTGCAATTAACCTCCATGACCACATTGAGATGCTTCTCCAGATGATTGACCTTAGAATGCACAACAATGTATTTTTATTTGTAAAAATTCTGTACCGGCAACTAAGGGGAGTCGCGATGGGGGCGTGCTTTTCTCCTACCTATGCCTGCTTTTTGGTGGGATGGTGGGAGGAGCACGTCCTCAAAGTGGCGCACAAGACAGTTTGGGACCACAACATCAAATACTGTGGCAGGTACATAGATGATATTTTTATCATATGGGAGGGCACTGAACAAGAGGCACTGCTATTTGTAACTTCGCTTAACAACAACGCCATGAATTTGCAGTTTACTGCTACCATTAGCTCCCAGAGGGTAGAGTTTTTGGATGTGGAAGTGTTCATCTTGGGTAATAATATGGAAACAAAATTACATAGCAAGTCCACTGCTGGCAATTCTATACTGCATGACAGCAGTGCCCACCCACCCCACTTGATTCGCAGTATCCCTTATAGTGAATTCCTCCGTTTGCGGCGCATCTGCAGCCGTGAGACTGATCTTGAAAGTTGTCAGAAAGAAGCATTCCATCGCTTCTCAGCCAGAGGTTACAAAATATGTGATCTAGAGACAGCATTGAAAAAGGCTAATATTTGTTCTTGTGGATCTTGTCTTATGACCAAACCACAACGTGACACAATCAGTACTTGTGAGACCCCAACAGAAGAATTGCAACCCATTAGACTTATCACCACGTACTGTAAACAGGATAAAATTGTTTGCAAGATTATTTACAAACATTGGCCAATCATTTTAACTGAGTTAACTCTCACATTTTTGTTATCTACTGTCCCTGCTGTTACTTTCAGGAGAGCACCCCCCATGAGGGATACCCTAGTGAGATCCAGCCCAGAGCTTACCTGTAAATCTACATGGTTAACCAGAAATGGCTTCTTCAAATGCTCATCTTGTCGAGCATGTACATTTGGGAGAAATGTTTCTGAGTATTGCACAGATTTTAGTAACACTGCGGTTTCCATCAAAAGCCATTTTTCATGTCGTACAGACTTTGCAGTGTACTTGCCATCTCAAATACATTAGCAGCACTAAGCTACCAGTTTTAATTCGCATATTACAACATCTCCTTGCGATTATTAACTCAGATCCCAATTACCCAGTTGCTCGACACTTCAAAGCTGTCCATTCCAACAAAGTCTGGGATCTCAATTACTTTGTAATAGGAGCTGTCCCTCCATGCACTCGTGGGGGCAATCGGGAGAAAACGTTACACCAGCTGGAGTCTTTCTTTATTTTGTCGTTAGATACTAGAATACCTAATGGATTAAACACCAGCGAAGATCTCCATAATTTTTTGTAAATCTGTGTCTAATCCTCTTGCCAAACTGTATTATTTGTCTATTGTTTTAAAACAATAGTGGTTTATACTTGCAATCAATGTGTAGGCATTCAATGAATGAAAAAGAAAAAATTATTTTCCTAAACTTTGTTTCTGATTTGTGCTATTATTGATATGGCAAATTTGCATTTATCTCTGACTTCTTATGTGGTAGGGCATTTGCCAGCGCCAGCCTTAGCACTTTATCACAAAGTGTTTACATTATCTAGCCATCATTTGCACTAGCCCCACTGTTTGTAGGTGTTTTTTAACATATTTTACTATGGTGGTTTTACATATCTCTTTTGCACATTATTTGACTGCATGGCACTATTAGGCACTTGCCTTAATTGTACCTATAGATGTGTCCTGCAAATATTCATATGTCTTCCAACATGTCGCCACTATAAATGATATGTACCTGTTGATGCTATGTATTATATATGCATACTTTGGCTTGCCTTTAGAATATGTACAATCAATTTGCATGATTAACAAACAATTGTTTTTCAATTCAGTGCTTCCTTTTTGACTATGTATGTCTTCTATATCTATTGCACATCTCTACACACTTTTGTATCATTAGTTACCAACTGTTTTAAAATGGTGGTCCGGTCTCAGCGAGTCAGGTGATCAAGATCACGGAGGCGATCGAAACGCGTCTGAGTGGACACTTGTCTGTTCATTTTGGGTGAAGAATAAACTGTACGATGGAACCTTAAAACCAGCTCACGCACCTTTTTGAAGAATATTCTGTTGTGGTTTGTACCTGCGAGTAACCCCTCCTCGGATTTGGAGGGTCAGGACTTTTGTTTCGTGTCTATATTTATATATAGATGGTAACAAGACAAAATATCGAATTCAAAATATAGAATAACCAAAATATCGAAGTCAAAATATAGAATGGACAAAATATAGATAGGAACGGAACATAGTGGTGAAAAATATCGAATTGAAAGTAAGTAATATAATATCGATTTTTTAAAATATAGAAAGTAAAAATATCAAAGTATATAATATAGGTATTAAAATATATCTATTATTTAATGATATAGATTTTTGTAAAGTGTATTGTATGTCTATATATATGAAAATGAAAGTATGTATGTTTGTCCTTTATGCATTACTACACCATTCATCCAATCGGCATGAAACTTTGGGAAGTTGTTAGGTACACTCCTGTGAAGGTTTCTGGCAAAAAAAAAAGAAAAATATGTTAAATATCGGACCCGAGGACCCCCAGGGCTCTTATAATCTTTCGAATACTGAACGTTTACAGTTTCCGGTGCGACTCGCTTTTGCAATGACTATCAACAAAGCACAAGGACAATCGCTGCAAGTATGTGGACTAGATTTGGAGAATCCGTGCTTCTCACAGGGACAGCTGTATGTGGCCAGCCCACGCATCAGAAAACCTTCTGATTTATTTGTGTACGCACCAGACAGAAAAAAAATACCATGTATCCACAGGCACTCAAATAAATAAACAGAATTAAAACAACACTTTAAAATGTTTTCCATATTAAAATGAATAAGTTTCAATAAAAATGACACTATGTAAATTAAATGTCATCATAACAAGTTTCCTTAAATTTCCTTTCTTCTGAGATCGCAGCAACGTGCGACGGGTCAGCTAGTTAGTATATAAGTGAAAAGTGTATATTATTGTTGTAATTTATTTTAAAGAATGAATTTTATGTTATTTAATTTTTGCTTAGTTTAATTCTGTAGCGGGTTGTGGGTTTATAGGGGAATAGGGTGGGAAGTAATTTAATTATATTAAATTAAATATACATTTTTAGCATTTACTAATTATTGTTAATTTAATTTATCCTTTTAGTTCTGTAGCGGGTTGTGGGTTTATAGGGGAATAGGGTGGGAAGTAATTTAAATGTGATTAATAAAACAGTTGTATTTATTTATTTTGTATTCATTTTGAATAAATTGTTAATTAATTTTTAATAGGTAATTAATTTTAATTAATTAATTAATTGATAATGATGCTAATTTTATTAATATATTTTCTGTAGGGCGTTGTGGGTTTATAGGGGAATAGGGTGGGAAGTAATTTAATTGTAATTAAGTAAATAGTTTTTATTTATTTATTGGTATTGATGTTTTATTTATTGGTAATTAATTGTTATTATTTCGTAATTAATTTGTTTTTATGTATTAATTGATAATTACGATAATTGTATCAATTTATTTTCTGTGGCTGATTGTGCGTTTATAGGGGAATAGGGTGGGAAGTAATTAATTGTAATTAATTAGACCTTAAAATACTTTTTGTGTATTGATAATTAATTTACTGTTAATTACTTATTAATTGGTATTAATGTTTATTATTAATTTGTTTTTGTTGTTGAAAATTAATTAGTTGTTAATTAATTATGAATAGGTGAATAATTTTAATAACTAATATTTATCTGTATTTATAATTGATTGATTATTACATAATATTAAATTGGCAATTCATTTTAATTAATGTTTTATTGGTATTGATATTTAATTTATTTTTATTAATATATTAAATCATTACTTTCCCTACTGTTAAATTCACTAGAGTGGGAATAGTAATGTTTACCCCTACGCTATCCAACGCTTTCCCTAGTGTTACACTCTCTGGATTGGGAATAGTAATTTTTACCCCTACGCTATCCAACGCTTTTCCTACTGTTGCACTCTCTGGAGTCGGAATAGTAATGTTTACCCCTACGTTATCCAATGCTTTCCCTAGTGTTACACTCTCTGGAGTGGGAATAGTAATTTTTACCCCTACGCTATCCAACGCTTTTCCTACTGTTGCGCTCTCTGGAATGAGAATAGTAATTTTTACCTTCCCGCTATCGAATGCTTTCCTTACTGTTGCACTCTCTGGAGTGGGAATAGTAATTTTTATCCTCCCTCTATCCAACGCTTTCCCTACTGTTGCACTCACTGGGGTGAGAATAGTGATTTTTACCCCTACGCTATCCAATGCTCTCCCTACTGTTGCCCTCACTGGAGTGGGAATAGTAACGTTAACCCCCCCGTTATCCAATGCTTTCCCTACTGTTGCACTCTCTGGAGAGGGAATAATTATTTTTACCTCTACGCTATCCAACGCTTTCCCTACTGTTGCACTCTCTGGAGTGGGAATAGTAATTTTTACCCCTACGCTATCCAACGCTTTCCCTACTGTTGCGCTCTCTGGAATGAGAATAGTAATTTGTACCCTCCCGCTATCGAATGCTTTCCTTACTGTTGCACTCTCTGGAGTGGGAATAGTAATTTTTATCCTCCCTCTATCCAACACTTTCCCTACTGTTGCACTCACTGGGGTGGGAATAGTGATTTTTACCCCTACGCTATCCAATGCTCTCCCTACTGTTGCCCTCACTGGAGTGGGAATAGTAACGTTAACCCTCCCGTTATCCAATGCTTTCCCTACTGTTGCACTCTCTGGAGTGGGAATAATTATTTTTACCTCTACGCTATCCAACGCTTTCCCTACTGTTGCACTCTCTGGAGTGGGAATAGTAATTTTTACCCCTACGCTATCCAATGTTTTCCCTACTGTTGCACTCTCTGGAGTGGGAATAGTGATTTTTACCCTACCGCTATCCAGCGCTTTACCTACTGTTGCACTCTCTGGAGTGGGAATAGTAATTTTTACCCTCCCGCAATCTAACGCTTTCCCTACTGTTGCACTCTCCGAAGTGGGAATAGTCATTTTTACCATCCCGCTATCCAACGCTTTCCCTACTGTTGTACTCACTGGAGTGGGAATAGTAATTTTTACCCCTACATTATCCAACGCTTTCTCTACTGTTGCACTCACTGAAGTGGGAATAGTAATCTTTACCCTCCCGCTATCCAACGCTTTCCCTACTGTTGCACTCACTGGAGTGGGAATAGTAATTTGTACCCCTACGCTATCCAACGCTTTCCCTACTGTTGCACTCACTGGAGTGGGAATAGTAATTTTTACCACTACCTAATCCAACGTTTTCCCTACTGTTGCACTCACTGGAGTGGTAATAGTAAATGTTACCCTCCCGTTATCCTACGTTAACAATATTTTATATTTGTTATTAATATTGTGTTAAAATATATATATATATGTATTCAAAAATAAAATTGTATGATTTTTTATAACTTACATTAATTATTTTATAGATTTAAGGTTATTTAAGTATTTTTAAGTATGTTTTAGTTAATTATATTTATTATTTCATTAATTTTAAATTAATTTTAAGACAGAGAGGTTTCTTGCCAGTCGCTTGCCTAACTCGCCGCTACAGGAGTAGCTTGCTGCCTAAACCCGCTTCCAGCCCTGAAGGAGAGGAGGAGAGGAGGAATACCATCTGCGTGGCCGCAGAGGAGGCGCGAGGCGCGGCTCCGGGACTGCGAGGCTCAGCTATCAGCTCCATCAGCTGTTGCCTCTTCCCGTGCGAGCCGCGCCCCCTCCCAGTGCCCGCCCCCACCTAATCGCCTACAACTTCTCGTGGCTCCCGCTACGCGGGCGCCACTCGCAGAGAGGTTTCTTGCCAGTCGCTTGCCTAACTCGCCGCTACAGGAGTAGCTTGCTGCCTAAACCCGCTTCCAGCCCTGAAGGAGAGGAGGAGAGGAGGAATACCATCTGCGTGGCCGCAGAGGAGGCGCGAGGCGCGGCTCCGGGACTGCGAGGCTCAGCTATCAGCTCCATCAGCTGTTGCCTCTTCCCGTGCGAGCCGCGCCCCCTCCCAGTGCCCGCCCCCACCTAATCGCCTACAACTTCTCGTGGCTCCCGCTACGCGGGCGCCACTCGCAGAGAGGTTTCTTGCCAGTCGCTTGCCTAACTCGCCGCTACAGGAGTAGCTTGCTGCCTAAACCCGCTTCCAGCCCTGAAGGAGAGGAGGAGAGGAGGAATACCATCTGCGTGGCCGCAGAGGAGGCGCGAGGCGCGGCTCCGGGACTGCGAGGCTCAGCTATCAGCTCCATCAGCTGTTGCCTCTTCCCGTGCGAGCCGCGCCCCCTCCCAGTGCCCGCCCCCACCTAATCGCCTACAACTTCTCGTGGCTCCCGCTACGCGGGCGCCACTCGCAGAGAGGTTTCTTGCCAGTCGCTTGCCTAACTCGCCGCTACAGGAGTAGCTTGCTGCCTAAACCCGCTTCCAGCCCTGAAGGAGAGGAGGAGAGGAGGAATACCATCTGCGTGGCCGCAGAGGAGGCGCGAGGCGCGGCTCCGGGACTGCGAGGCTCAGCTATCAGCTCCATCAGCTGTTGCCTCTTCCCGTGCGAGCCGCGCCCCCTCCCAGTGCCCGCCCCCACCTAATCGCCTACAACTTCTCGTGGCTCCCGCTACGCGGGCGCCACTCGCAGAGAGGTTTCTTGCCAGTCGCTTGCCTAACTCGCCGCTACAGGAGTAGCTTGCTGCCTAAACCCGCTTCCAGCCCTGAAGGAGAGGAGGAGAGGAGGAATACCATCTGCGTGGCCGCAGAGGAGGCGCGAGGCGCGGCTCCGGGACTGCGAGGCTCAGCTATCAGCTCCATCAGCTGTTGCCTCTTCCCGTGCGAGCCGCGCCCCCTCCCAGTGCCCGCCCCCACCTAATCGCCTACAACTTCTCGTGGCTCCCGCTACGCGGGCGCCACTCGCAGAGAGGTTTCTTGCCAGTCGCTTGCCTAACTCGCCGCTACAGGAGTAGCTTGCTGCCTAAACCCGCTTCCAGCCCTGAAGGAGAGGAGGAGAGGAGGAATACCATCTGCGTGGCCGCAGAGGAGGCGCGAGGCGCGGCTCCGGGACTGCGAGGCTCAGCTATCAGCTCCATCAGCTGTTGCCTCTTCCCGTGCGAGCCGCGCCCCCTCCCAGTGCCCGCCCCCTCTCACACAAAAAACCATTTAATCGCCACACCAACGCGCATCGCGGGACGCAGCCCGGGGCGAAGCCCGGGCCAAGGGCGGGCCCGTTGTTGCCCGTTAGCGCCCGGTAGAGACCGGACCGGGCCACCCCTCTAAGAACGACAACCCAGCAACAAGCAAGCATGCCGCCGAAAACTAGAAGCGCCTCCAAACCTAAATCCAAGCACGCACAGGAAGTAGCACAAGTTACAGGTCCTATTGACCTATTCCTATCACGGGTCAACGATACAATAAATCAAAGTATAGCTATAATAGAAAAGAGAGTTTCAATGGACCTCATGGCCGCAAACGCCAAGCGCTCATCACTTGGCGCCATAGCGAGCGCGGCATCTCCAATTAACCTGACTTCCCAAAACAACTCTCTCCCGGTATCCTTATTAACGACAGAACCAAACACCGTTCCCTCAGTGGTCGACCTGTCAGTCACGAACTCTGAGTCGGACCCCTCGTTAACACCAGAAGACCTGGAAGCAACTCCCGATTTAGAGGGAAGCCTCACCAAAGATAACACCGGAATCACCGAAAATTTGCCCCAGCCTAGTGAGAGGGACGGGGCAATATCTGAGACCTGCCTAACACTAAGTGGAAAAACACACAGCTCACCCACGATTCGTTTAAACTCCTCATTCTCCAACACCACACTGTACATTCCAGACCCTATCCTTTCACATAAGGCAATTTCCAACAGTAACGCATCAGAGCAATGTAAGACCTGTAGCATCACATCACAAGTGCTCACCACAACCAAAGATTTACTTTATCAATATTTAAAGCCAATCCAGCTGAGCATCAGAAACCTTGAAGCTCAACTGACAATAATATCGGCCACGCTCCTAGACTCAAACACCAGGATAGATGTAAAGGGCCAGCGAACCATCTCACATCAACCCAAAAAAGTAAACCAAAAACCTACGCAGAAGGCAGTTAATATCCCAAACGCAATACCCATAGTACAGAAGAACACAAACCCACCGTCCACCAAATCCAAATCAACTGCAAGCACGTCCCTTCCCCAGCAAGAGAAACCAGTGCAACATAAAGCACAGCAAGCAGCTACTATAGGCAAGGTCACTGCACATACCCCACGTCCAACGCAAAATACAGATCCCAGCAGAGTCCCTCCAGAGAATCCCGATCCACAGTCCGCGAAACCACTACTTTCCCAAAAAGCATCAAAAAATCCTCCGGAAGTAACCCCGAAAAAATTTCCCACAGTCAGACGCCCAGCTCATCTGCCTCCCGAAGCCACGCCCTTCACAATAGTCTTAACAGGAGTACCTGAGCTAGTAGAGGACAACCCAGAAACTGCATGGTCACTCAAAAACAAGGCCATGCAGTGGCTCAGTATAAACAGACCCCTCGAATCTCATCTATCGGGGGGGATCACGTCAGCACGAAGGGTAGTTTGGCTAGGAAAGACAAAGAAAACAATACGCGGTGACTGCATTATTGTAACATGCAGGGACCCCGCAACGGTAGACCACATCTGCGCCTGGCCACAACTTGAGAAAAAAGGGGGAATAGATGCACGACACCTTTCTTTCTTCTACCCCCCAGCCAAACAACACCACAACTTCCCACCCTGGGAATGGCACCATCACCCCAAAGCCCAGCGTAACCAGGACCCTTGGCGTCAGATACCATGGAGCCAGAGGGATTACACATTTGAATACCTAGACAGGGGGGGACCAAGAGACAGGCACACCGATGGCCAGGTCCCATACTGGCAGGATAGACCCTACACGGCATACGATGGTTGGCAGGGTTTCCCGACCCAAAATCGATTCGAGTGCCTCGATATGGTCGATTGACCATTTATGGTCCAACCTAGTCATTTTACAGCAGCAGATGCCCTATTTCACTTTGCCTCTGACACACACCCGATAGATTCATCAAATTTGCACGACACCTCAGAGACACCAAAGATTCATTTAAACAACCCTCTGACCCGCACTCCCCCCGTTGCAATGGCCACGAGAGGAAGACCACCCAACGAACAATTGTCAGTCACAGAAATCCCCATCAACCCCAATACAGCACCCTCTGCCTCGATAGACAAAAGGGCCAGGAGTATAGGCATAGTCTTCTGGAATGTCGCAGGCCTAACCGGAAAAATTGCATGCCCTCAATGGCTGGAAGTAGTAGGCAGCCACCAAATCTTGTGCCTACAAGAGACTTGGCGTACATCCCCCCTCCATCTAGCGGGGTACAAGACATTTTTTACTAAAGCAACGCCAAGCCCAATGGGAAGACCAAAAGGCGGGCTTATGATTTACCTCTCAAATACTATAGCAGCCACCGTAAAGTTAACAAAAGAAACACCCATTTTCCAAATCATCCAAATTACTCACCAGATCACAGCAACGAGAAACATACTCTTACTCATAAACTATTACAATAACATAGGTACTCAGGACTGCTGTACCTACTTAGACGAAATGGTGACCCATATATCCACATTACAAAACACGAACTCAAACGCGACAATGAAACTTATTTGGGGAGGCGACTTCAACCATCCACTATGCCCAAGCCATAAAAGCGGAATCTGTGGCCTGCAATCGGAATCCGGAAATCCCATTCCTCACTTTGTACACTCCCAAAGCGGAAACAAGTTCAATGAAACTATATTTTCTCTGGACCTAGACTTCGTAAATGAACTAGTCGACCCGCCCCAGGAATTCCTACCCACTTTCCACGGGCGAGGCTGCACGTCTACCATCGACTTCATTTTAGCCTCTAACACCTGTAAAGGATCGCTAAACAATTACAAAGTAGGGTCCAGCCCGATCAGTGATCACTATCCTCTAAGCGTAGAGTTTATCATTGAAGAAGTAGGCCCTTACAAAACACAAACCAGCCCTCTCGACCAAGAATCTTTAGCATTAAAGAAGAAGAACGGATACGCCATCAAATGGGCGAAAATCGACCCCGAAGTCATCTCGCAAAGGATACTCGAAAAAACGTATCCCTGGCAAAGGGACTGCTTGTCCGCAGAGGCCTCCCCCGCACAAATTATTGCCTCTTTCAATAACATCCAAGGGGCAATAAGAGATGAACTATTTAGGCACACGGCAAATAAACCAAAATCCCAAACAAAGAGATGGTTCAATTCAGACTGCAGAAAGGCCCTCACATCCTTAAAAGAAGCCCTACGACAAAAACCGCGAGATGTTCAACTAATCTCGGCTCGAAGAAAAACTTATAATAATGCCAGGAAAAATCGAAGGCTCCAGATAAAGAAAGATCTATGGTCCCAATTGCATGAGAGTGCATTAAAAAAGGACAGTATCACTTTTTGGCAGGTTATCAGATCACCTTTTTTAGACAATAACACCGACATATACCACCTCGACGTAGCCATAACTGAGAACGACTGGGTCCAACATTTTACAAAAATCTTCGGCCAGACAACAGACATCTCTCAAAAAGAAGGCGAGGACGAAACAGAGAAAAGTTTTCTCCCCATCGATCTATGCTTCACGGTCAATGAGGTTAGAAAAGCGATTAAAGCGTCAAAAACTGGCAAGGCTCCCGGCCCTGACGGGGTGCCCATGGACCTGTTCTTATATAACAACGAATACTGGTCACTAATAATAACTCGGGTAATGACCGCAGTCACCAAAATCGGACTCCTTCCATCATGGTCATCATCCACCCTCGTGCCAATATTTAAGAAAGGGGACCGAAACGATCCCGCGTGCTACCGACCGATCTCCCTTCTGGACTCCACAGGTAAAATTGCAGGTCGATTACTCCTGGACCGACTACAATCTTGGGCCCAGGAAAACAACATCTTCACAGACCTGCAATATGGTTTTCAGAAGGGGCTCGGGACGGTGGAACAGGCCTTAAACCTTACCCTTCTGGCCGGAAAATACACACGCGCAAAAGAAGGAAAAATCTACCTGGTATACGTGGATCTAAGCGCGGCCTTTGATTGTGTCCAGCATGCAAAGATGTGGGACATTATGACCAATCTCGGAGTAGATCCATCCATACTGGCCTTTCTTCGGGGTCTATATACCAACGCAGAAGGCCGAGTACGCTATGGCACTGGTGGCGAACTATCACGTCCCTTCAAAATCACAAGAGGAGTAAGGCAAGGGTGCGTGCTGGCTCCCTTCCTATTTAATCTATATACTAATGGGATCGAAAAAGCCATGTTGGCAGGGAGTCAGGATCTCCCTCAGATAGCACGCCGCCCTATACCCATCCTCCTCTACGCCGACGATTCGGTCATTCTGGCCCGAACAGCCAATCAACTCCAACATCAACTGAACAAATACGTGACATTCATGGACTCCCTGGGTCTAAAAGTAAATGCAAAGAAAACTTTCACAATGATCATAGGCCCCAAACACGGAACTCTAAAACCCATATACATAAACAATACCAAGTTGGAAAAAACATCAGTGTATCCCTATCTGGGCATACTTGTAGATGACTCAATGACATGGCGCAAAGCCATCGAATCCAGAAACCTTAACTTTCGACGAGCAACATCAGCACTATGCGCCTTTTCCAGGAAACTCGGCAAACCAGCTCCCTCGGAACTGCTAACGCTGTACTATGCAAAATGCCACAGCGTGGCTAGCTACGGAGCAGGCATCTGGGGCCATGGAAGTATTAATCAACTACAGGTAACGGAGAACGCCTTCATCAAGTACGTTCTGGCTCTTCCCCAAAGCTCCCCAATTTTAGCATCACATCGGGAGCTAGGGATGGAATTTGTGACAGACACCTTACGCTGCCAGCCCCTCATCTTATGGCACCGCATATGGTGCAATCCAGAAAGCCATATAACACGTTCTCTCATTACCGATTGCCTCAGCCTTGCCCATTGGAGAAAAATACCCTGGCTTAATTACATCTATAAATTTTTCCAAGATCTCGATCGGGAGCAGTACTTCTTAGACCCACCCTCAATAGAGGATATTTCAAAGAAGCAACTCAAAGAACTATGTATGGGTCACTTGAGAGAACTTCGCAATCAGGCAGAAATTGTAAAAGCACAAAATGGGAAGATTTGCCCATTGCAATCAGCGAAACTGGCACAGCCTTATTTGACGTTTTTTCTCTCGAACTATGAAAAGTACCTATTGACAAGGCTCCGGTTCGATCTCTTCTTCCGCTTGGTTTCATTCCCGGAACAGCACAACTGGTCTCGGGACATGATTTGCTGTCCTTGTGACGGAGTCTCCAAACAATCCACGGTCCATGTCACATTGTTCTGCAAACTCTACAGAGAGGCCAGGGAAAAATGGATCCTTCCTCTCCTTCGTTCAAGCGGCCTTAGAAACACGTACCCAGCCCTCGCCTACCTTCAGTCACCGGCAAACCCATACGAAGCCAAAATGACAGTGACCTTTCTAAAAACTGTACTAAAAATCCGCAAGGGCATGATTTTATAAACTGTAACATGTGTTTTTTTGTGTAAACCCGATGTTTTTATAAAAATGTACTTTTTATGATTATGCAAATTTTTTATAATCGAATAAAAGTTTATGATACTGATAGTTAATTATATTTATTATTTCATTAATTTTAAATTAATTTTAAGACATTTTTAAAAATTCGATATTTTGACTAACTATATTTTTTTAAAACAATATTTTGTATTCAATATTTTTGTACTTACATGTTTGTAGATAGGGATTCGATAGTTTTGAATTCTATATTTTTTCTTCGATATTTTGGTAATTCTATATTTGTGTATTCAATATTATGTCAGTGATCCATATAGATATAGGTATACTATATCTTAGTAAGGGGTGATTACAGCACCTCACCCAGGTTGTGTGAACAGACCTGTGGTGTCAGTTTGGAAGGCAAACCAGGGGTGGCATAATACATGCTGCAGCCCCTGGTAGGCCTAAGGTGCCCCTATGCCCTGGGTACCTAGGGTACACTATACAGGGGCTCACAAGGGTGACCCAGTAACCAATCTGGTATGTACCTAAAGTACATGGTAACAATTTAGAGAGAGAACAGCTGGGCTGTGGATCTGATTGAAGGTACCCGAGAAGCAGTGGGCAGCAATCTTGGGGCTCTCCTTTGCAGACAAAGGTAGAGATAAGCTCCTTACTGTAAGAGAAGAGGATGCTGATGATTACAAAGTCCTGAAGAGTGCTCTAATAGATGGCTTTGGCTTAACCACTGAACAGTACACGATACAGTACAGAGACACCCAGAAGTTACAGACTCAGGACTGGGTTGACTTTGTAGATTGTGCTACTAAGGCTCTGGAGGGCTGGTTGTTGGGCAGTAAAGTGTGTGACTATACAGGATTGTATAATCTGATCAAGAGAGAACACATTCTTAATAACTGTCATATCCAGCTGTTGCATCAGCACCTGGTAGACTCTGATCTGACCTCTCCCCAAGAATTGGGAAATAATGCAGACAAATGGATCAGAACCAGGGTGAAGCAGAATGTACAGAACCAAGGTGGTGTCCAAAAGAAGCAAGACGAAAAGGGTGGGGAGAAGGGTAAAGACGAGAAGTCTTCAGAAGGTCCCCAAAAAGCTTCTAATGGGGGGGGGTCCCCAGTGTGAAAAGAAAGAAGGCCCAAAGAAACCATGGTGCATAGTTTGTAAGAATAATAACCACTGGAATAGGGATTGTACCAAAATGGAGACAGGTCCAGCCACCATTGCCCCTAAGGCAGCCTGTTCCCTCTAGGACAGCTACAGGTGGTGGTTCCCAGCAGAAGGGTGTAGTAGGGTTAACCCTGGGATCTGAGATGGACTCTGGTCTAGTCAGAGTGCCAACCTAAGCAGTTTTGGTATGTGATGGGGGCATAGTAATGACCTCCTCTGTGAGGCCCAGTAATCTGTGCAAGTACAGACAAACACCTTTAATTAATGAAAAAAAGGCTATGGCCTACAGGGACACAGGGGCACACTGGTGATACCAGACTTTGTGCACCCTGGACAAGTCATATTTGGAGAGACTTACCAAGTAATCAATGCTAGCAATGTCAAGACCACTCATAGGCTGGCAGTTGTTAAGTTTTCCTGGGAAGGGGTAACTGGCCTTAAGAATGTTGTGATAAGTGCAGACCTCGCTGTGGAATGCTTGCTTGGAAATGACCTAGAGATTTCAGCCTGGTCTGAAGTGGAGTTTAGGACCCATGCAGAAATGTTAGGAATCTCAGCACATGTCCTTGGAGTGACTAGGTCACAGGTTAGAAAGTCTAACATTGGACAGGCACTGGATTCTGGAATAAGGGACCAGTTGCCTACAAAGAAAAGGAGCAGTAGGGTTAAGGCAGTGACTCCCCCCTGACTCAGAGTGAGAATCAACCTTCTGAGGAAGCTGATTGTGAGCCTGAAGAAGGAACTGTCCCAGAAGAGCTCCAACCTGATCAGGTTGAGTTTCTGGGGACAGGGGGCACTTCCAAGGCAGATCTAAGTCAGGCGCAGTTGACCTGCCCTTCTCTTGAACCCCTCAGACAGCAAGCTGCTGCTGAGCCTGCTGGCAATGCTGGTGGCACCTATAAAATCTATTGGGACAATGTATTCCTGTATTCAGAGAGTAGAGATCCCCAGCCTGGTGCAGCCAGGAGGCTGGTCATAACTTTGGCATTCAGGGGCTTCCTATTGACACTAGCCCATGATATTCCCTTAGCAGGACACCTGGGCCAGAACAAGACTTGGGACAGAATTGTCCCTCACTTTTAGTGGCCCCACATGTCAAAAGACACAAAGGAGTTTTGTTGTTCCTGTGTAACTTGCCAAGCCAATAGCAAAGCAGGTGGCACTACAAAAGCCCCCTTATACCACTATGTGTGGTGGGGGTCCCCTTTGAACATGTAGGGATTGAAATTGTTGGACCAATGGATCCCCAAACTGCATCTGAGCACAGGTTTATCCTGGTGGTAGTGGATCATGCAACCAGGTACCCAGAAGTGGGTTTCCCTAAGGAGGTTAATTAATTCTTTATTGTTTGATTGCTTAAAATCTTACAATATCACAAATACATGTACATTTAATAATTTTAAAAGTTAATAAAACAGGATATTATAAAACACGTCACTAACTATAGCACCAATTATAATTGATTTTACAAGATTTTAAAATAGTTTAATAATATTTTCACAATGTTAATCATCCAATTTTGCTTTAACTCTCGATAAAAATTTTACAAAAGCAGAATTCATACTTATGTCATTAAAATGCAGACACCTTATCAGAGATTGCCTAGATGTACTTATTTCGCGCATATTAAAAGATGATTTGAGTATACTTTTCCTTTGACCTTGAAGTTCAGGACAAATACATAACAAACGGACAATGTTCTCCTCTCCGCTCTTACACAGTCTGCATACTATGGACTCCTCCGTTTTTATCCAAGGGGGGAGATGACTAAGTCCCGGAAGTACACCAAATCTTGCTTTAATGAACGTTTGCTTATTTTTTTCTGACCAAGGTGTTTCCAAATTCGCTTGTACCTGCTTTTCTTTTAACCCACTTATTATTGGCCATGCATGTTTCTTTTTGCCAATATATCTTTATCATGTACAGTCGACAGTTGATTTGTTGTTTGATAAATTACCTTTTTGAATGATGCCTTTTTTATTGTATTGTTCCAAATTGGCTTAACAACAAAGTCTTCTAGCGCACTATTAAGATTGTTCTAGGCTGGTGACTTTGCGTTGTTGTTTATTTCTTGCCACAATAATTGAGACAGCTGGTTATCCTGGTCATTTTTTATTCTATTCCCTGTTTTAATATATTGGCCCTTCCTTGCATAGTGCTGATTATTATGGCCAAACTCTAGTCTGATTTGTGCTGGTGAAGCATTATTGGAAGATAAAAAAGGGGTTAATACGTTTTTGAGAGTGCATTGTTTATTATTTCAGAATCTTTCCCAATTACTGCCTCACTACCGTATGTAAGTGTGGGAAGTAGTTTTGCCACTATAACCTTTAAAAGGGGACGATAAGTGAGAATTCCGAGTGATTTCTGCAGAATCCTAAATGCTGCAGTCAAGGCATTTAACTTTCTTTGAATGTCCAATTTTTGTGGGCGAGAGTTTCCCTTTTCATCGAATATGACACCCAAATACCTATATACTTCCACTTGCTCAAGTTGGGTGTTCTCCATATACCACTTATATTTATTTTTGAAACTTAAATTTTAGTTTTTGTCTCATTTATCACCATGCAATTTTCTTTTGAGTATATGGCTATTCGGTTTATTAGCCGTTGTAATCCCACTTTAGTGTGGCTTCAAAGGATGGCGTCGTCTGCATATAGCAGATCAGAAATATGTTTGGAAGCTAGTTTTGGTGGGTGTGTATTTGTTTCGTCTAAGCACACCGTTAAGTCTTCTAGAAATAAATTAAATATCAGGGAATCCAAAACACATCCCTGTTTGTGGCCTACTGTTGATGATTTCTTTGGTTAGCGTATGGCCATACCCCATTCTCACTCGGACCCATGTTTTACTGTACAGATGTTGAATCAGTTTTAGCAATTGTAGAGGTATATTGTTTTGCTGGAATTTCTTCGGTAGGAGATTTCTTTGGACGCAATCAAAAGCAGATCTAAAATCTGCAAAACATAAATACAACAGATGTTTAGCCCTAATTGCTTTATCAATTAATAATGATAGTACTAAGATGTTTGTTGTTGTTCCGAGTCCTTTAATGAAGCCAGTCTGATTCAGAGGTAATATCTTATTTTCCAATGCCCATTCTGTAAGATTGTAAAGGAGTATCCCTGCAAACAATTTTGCATCTGTATCTTGTAAGGTGATGAGCCTATTATTTTCAGGGAGTGCCCAGTTTCCATTTTTATAAATGGGTGAAATTAAGGACCTTCTCCATGATTCAGGAATTACATCTTTCCATACTATATCTTAAAGACTTTTACAAGGTATTGTGACCATAATTCCGGATTTTCTTTATAGAGGGCAAATGGAATTCCGTTTGTTCATGGAGCCCCATCTTTTTGTTTCTTAATTAATTTCATTAGTTGAGTTTTTGATATATCAATTTGACCATAGTTGTCATATTCTGGTTCATTTCTTGTAGGCTAAGTGTCCTCCTTTATATTAATTTTCGCTTTGAAGTCCAAAGTTAGATGTTTTTTGAGGAATATAACCCATTCTTGCTCTGATAATGTTGATGACACTACCAATTTGTTTGGTCACACTAAGCCGTTAATGGTTTTCCAAAATTCTCTAGCATTTGTTTGGTTGCTGGCAAAAAATAGTTTGGACCAAAAAGCTTGTTTAGCTAGATTTCTTTCATTCCATATCAATTTCCTTATGTTTTGATTTAAGTTTTTTAATTTACTTATTATTTCCTCATTATCCCAAAAATGTAAAGCTTGTCTTCTTAGTTTATTAAGTAGTCTTATCAATTTTGTTATTTTATATGGAAGATTTATGCGTGAATTTTTATCCCCTCCTTGCTTAGGTTGATTCTTCAATACCGGGAAATGGGCTTGGGGTTTAACTAACTTACGCATAACGTTTTCCCATTGATTAATCGATGATACCACACTTGTGTTGTTAAAACAGTCTTTTATAAGTTTCTGCACCTGTTTATTCATGTGATCTTTGTTGTATACAGTCCAAATTAATTTCCTATAATTAATCCTTCCTGTATGACCTTGTATTGATAGATATGTTTGGTGTTTAATACTCGTAAGGTTTGTAGTAATTATCTGTTGAGTATGGTCGCTGTCTGAAATCTTCCTTAGTTGGTATGAGGTCAATTTAGAAAAAATATTAAGTGAGGCAATCGTATAGTCTATCCTTGTCTTCGCATTGTGAGAATGGAATGTAAATGCTGGTGGGGTGTCTGACATAAATCTCCCATTTAGTATTCGAAAGCCCATCGCTTCTATGTCTTTTACAAATTTTATTCCGATTTTGTTTCGTGTGTGATTTGTCTCCTTTCCTAGTTCCTGATGAGGGATAGCCCATTGGTGATCTTGGGACTGTGTAATGTCATCTCTAGTAAATGCTACTAATAAGCTTAAATTAAAATCTCCAGTCAAAATGAAGTCTGCTAATGGGTTAATAAACATTTGCTCCAACACCAAGCTATTAAAGGTGGCACATATAAATTCTCTGCTACTTTGTGTAGGATGTATATATACATTAATCAGAATTAGGGTCTTTGCTATTTTATGGTTATTTGATTTATATTTCAGCTTGACTATTAGGATGTTAGGGCTAATTGTGTTCAATTGCTCATGCTCAACTAATAGATCAATAGAAATAAATGTTGCTAGCCCCCCACTCGGGTGGCCGTATTTATGTATTTTATTCACTGGTTCAAAGTAGCCTTTGTACCCCTGTAATATAATTGGGTTGGTTTCCCATGTTTCCTGTAATAGGATAATTTGACATGTGTCAGGGATAGAGTTTATATGTGCGTTGTTGGTCTTATTCCCTAGTCCATTTCTATTCCAAGAACACATCGTAAGTTTATCAGAATCTTTTTTATTCTTTATCGGGTTAGTAGCTGTGTTCTGTCATGAGTCCTTATTGCCATGTAATGCAAGAGTAATCCATTTTTCATTTATTCCAGTTGTTTTTCTATTTCCACCAAGGGCGTTTTTTAACCCCTTTGATGCTTGTGACGGAACCATTCCGTCATCAGTCACGATTGGGCTGTGCTGATGGCGGAATGGTTCCGTCACAAACACGCACATTTCAATGAGGGGCAGCACAGGAGGGGAATTCTATTAGCAGCGATGAGGTTAATACACTGCAACTTTGTATAATAGATTTTACCTTTTGTGCCTGACCTTCATCATTGATAAGAGGTGTTGGATATACCTTTGGTGGTAGCTTACTAATCACTATACCCCAGTTGTTAAATATTTCCCTTTCGTTTATAACTTGATCGGCTATTAATACTGAGTTTAAAGTAATCAACGTTGATGCCCGCGAGCCATCCTTATTAGTTATAAATCAAATAGAGTCGATGTCTTTACTCAACACTTTAGCTATAGATGGAATTGATCAAACAGGCGAAGAATGTTCCCTCTATTTAATATATCTAGGTTACCTCTTGAATCAAATTCAGGTTTAAAAATCAGCTGCACCATTTCATTAGCTTGGAGATCTTCATACCTATCTCTTTCCTTATTTTGTATAGGCTTAAATGTAACTTGCTTTACCCCCTCACTTTTTTCAAAGAGCAGTTGACAGTCTGCAAGTTGATTTTCCATTTCTACTTGTTCCAATATACTTCTTCTACCCACAGTAATTGGAGGTAATGTCCTTTGGTTTTCTGCTTTTTCGACAATCTGTTGAATTTCTTGATAAGTTGTTTTTATATTTGCCCTAAAAGGAATGTCATCGTCCCCTACCTGTGTTCTATATACAGTCGGGTAATTAGCAGTTTTTTCCTCCTCATTTTCCTGAATTTTATTTTTAAGTTGAAGTGGGATAGTTTTTGCTAACTCTCCAGATTGCTCACTTTCTTTGTATATTGGCATATGTTCTGCGTTCGACCCGGTTTCTGTTGAATTAATTCTGTTCTGAGTCCTCAGATTCTTCCCTTCCTCTAACACTTTAAGTATATTCCCAGCTTTGTTTTTTTGTGAGGTTGATTGTTCAGTCGTCTGTTTTTTTTCAAATATGGCATATTATTTGTTCTTACAATTCTTTCTATGGGTACGCTCTTTACTTTTGAGTCATTTTCTTCTTCCATTGGTCGTTCATTCCATAGTTTGTTTCTTTGTGTGTCCATGGATGTTGAGAATTCTTCAACTGGATGTTTTGCTACGGATTTTAGTAGTTTCACCTTTTTTCTTGCTTTACATAGTTTTTTTCTATGACGTTTTGACAATGTAAATGGGCGGTTGTCTAGATCTTTAGCTTCTTGATCTACCATTTGGTTTTCTATTGGGGCAGGCAATCTTTCTATACCTGTCCTCTCATCATCTTCCTGATCCCATATTTTCTGGTTTACCGGCGTAGTTCTTTCTTCCTCTCTTTGTTGCATTTTCTGTAATTTTTTTGGGGCTATTTGTTCCAACCCGTCCAAGTTTTCAAGGCCACTGACATATTCCTTGTCAATATTCATATTCATATGGGGCTTTTCCTTTGTCTTTTTGTTTTCTTGCTGTCTTTCTTTTCGTAGATTCTTTTTAGCATCTTCAATTATGGTATACAAAACTTCTGGTATTGTTGATAATTTATCTATGATAGGTGCACAAAAGCAATCTGTGTTTAATATAACACTATCGCTTTGAGCTCTAACTATCAATCCATTCAGCTGCACACGTTTTTGATCAATCCCCGCAACTGCGTTTGCCATAACTTTCAAAAGATCTATTTGTATATCCATCTTATTTGATTGATACGTTAGTGCTTCTAACGTCAATGATGAGGTTTGGTAGAAAATATCCCGGATCGTCCCCTTGTCTTGTTCACCTGTTTTTTGTATCTTTTGTTCGGTTATCTGGTCGTCATCACTATGTATATTTTCTTTATGTGTTATCTTTGAATATATATTATCTTTGGGCAGGTTGTTCTCATATTCTACCATCAGTGCGTTGAGTTTATCACTCTCCATAAGTTTCCGGATACCCTGCTCATCTGTTTCTGCTCTAATATCTTGTATCAGTTGTTTCCTTTGTTCTTCAATACGCAATTGAGTTGGGTATTCCTTTATTGGCTCATTGAATATTTTCGGATTAGTCCCTCCATTTAGTTCAATTAGTACATTGCTTAAAACTTAAAAGTTTTGTATATCCTGTTTTAATGTATTTTGTTTTGCGCCTTCAAGGTCCTCTTTTTCATAAGTAGTTATTCCTGAGCCACACATTTGGTAAACTAGTTGGTTAGGTATTGAGATCCCAGAATTTCTACCTTTACTTAAATAGGTAACATGGGCCTTGGAGGCAATTTTCTTTCATTTATTCTAGTCTGATATATATCATCATAACATGTACCTGATATGTCCAATTCCTTTTGCGTTTCCTTTTGAGTTAGTTCAAATTCATTGTCAACCACTTGGTCCATTTTGTTTTGTAACCGGCATTAATTCTTCTGCTGAGTAATTTGTATGCCTTGTATATCTGATCTTTCATTACTGGTGGGTTTAATTGGGGTTTGTAATTTCATTGATTCTGCTTTTATTTTCATTGTCATTATGGCGCCTGCTGGATCCTTCATAAAATAATGTATCTGGGATTTTTATTGATTTTTGAACATCCTAGCTATCGGGGATATGAGTGACTGCTTTAGGCCTATACAGTTGGCTTTTACCTTTTTTTATTGCTTTGGGTATTTGTATTTTCTTTGTATGTCTTGTAGATGGACCCATCAACCTGAGCGCATAATTCTCCCATTTTTCCGTGATTGTAGAGACTGCTGTTTGCTTATCGCTTATCCTGTTCTTGTACCAGAATCTTAATCTTTAATTCCAACGTTCTGCTGAAGCAGCAACTCTACGAACCTTTTAGCAAAGGGAAATGAAGCAATTCAATTATTAGTCCAACAGTTAAAAAAATTGTTAATACAAGTAGACCACGGAGTGGTGTCTAATACAATCAGGTCTGAGATCTCAAGCTGTGTCCCCTCTGCCTCCTCCTTGTTACTTTTTTGCTTTTATTTTTCCTTCTAAAGATTATCTATCTTATTCACCCACTGTCACCACTGTCACCCAGGCAATCACAACTCACATGTGACTTACAAGTTATAAGGAATCCTTATTCACAGTATTAGGGGCTCAGGTCAGGTTGCATCCCTCTACTTTCGCTATTTAAAGCCACCAATTGCAGCACAGGTTTGGGCTCCCACTCCAATCCAACCAACTAGGCAGCCCAGCCACACCAAGTTCCTTCACAGCAGATTTCCCCCAGAGGCACCCCAGCGACTCGGAGGGTCCACGCAACTCAACACTGCCGGCGCTTCTCTTCAGGTTCCAGGTCCCCACCTTACTCCTGTCTCTTGCCTCAATCTCGCCGAACGCGGCACCAGTGACAGCGGAAATGGCAGTGGAAGTGGCAGTATGGTTGAGTCCCAGGATATAGTAACAGAATCGGCAACTAGGACCGGGACCGGGAAAGCTCAAAACCACAATCCGCCGTAGGACTGCAGCTCTGCGCCACTCTAACGCAGCGCCAACACCCACAGCAGCAGCAACAATCTCTGGTCTAACTTCCCCCAGTACTCCCGCCGTTCGGGGTAATCGGGGTAATTGCAATCGCAGTATGCACCAACTGACCTGCAGGCCTACCAAGGCAGCAGCACTAATTCAAAAGCGGTGCGTCCTCTTCTTCACAGCTATTACAGCTCTCACTGATAGCAACTTCTCCACTGTGCCCACTGTGCTGGGCCTCCCGGCACTCCAGGCAGCCACAATGTAACACTTAGTGCCACTCGCAGTCGCGGAACTCTTGGGACTCTCTTGGGACTCTCAGCACTCTCAGCACTCTCTAGCACTGCTGTTTTTTCCGCACTCGTGGCAGTCGTGTCATCCAGGCATCCGGACACTCGCAGCACTTCCTACACCACGGCATCGCTAAGCTGCAGTTTTATCGTTAGTTTCTGCTCTGCACAGTGGATTAATTGCTTCACCGTCTCACCACGTTAAAAGCGTTAAAAGCGGGTGAACTAACCAGAGCCACCTAAGCCGCTGCTTCCTCCTCCACTCCTTCACTCCTCCTCGAACTCGCAGGCTCTGTGGGTCACGTTTGCGACTCTCTGCTGCTCTCTGCTGTCGAGATCTGACTTGTTTCTTCCCTAAGGAGGTAGTATCTGACAAAGGTGTAAACTTTATGTCTTGCTACTTGACTGCAATGTGGAAGGAGTGTCGAGTGAACTACAAGTTCACCACACCCTATCAAAATGACCTCCCTCCTCTCTTCTGACACACACTATAAACACATTGTGAGATGCCCAGAGGAAGCTCTCAAACATCGGATTTTGACATCGGTTACCTCCGCGGTGGACAGAGGTTTCATTTGTACCAAAGTAGCAGAGTACTTGACTCCCACTTACACGGGAATGCCCATTATATATGGTCTTCCGAAGGTTCACAAGGATAGTGCAAATCCTCCGATGCGACCAATTGTGTGCACTATTGGGGCAGCCACTGAGCCCCTATCCAAGTATATTGACAGGTTCTTGAAACCCTTGGTAGGAAAATTAAGATCTTTTGTTAGAGATACGGGACACTTTATCTCAAAAATTGAAAAGATGCCCTTTGATGAGAATACTGAACTGCTGGTTACGATGGACCTGGAATCTTTATATACTAACATTCCCCAAGGGGGTGCTATCCAGGTCCTGGAAGAAATCCTTACGAACCAGACTGATCTCCCTAATGCCCCTGCTATCATTGATTTTCTTAAAATTGTATTAGGGCAAAATTATTTTGAATTTAACGGTGAGTATTTTCATCAAATAAAAGGTATTAGCATGGGGGCCTCTTGTGCCCCCAGTGTGGCCTGTTTATCTATGGGCAAATTTGAGGAGACAAATATCTATAATGAGATTGCTCCTTTTTTTGTGAATGTGCGAGCCTGGTCGCGCTTTATAGACAACATTTTTTTCATTTGGAGAGGCGACCAGGCAACACTAGATGAAATTGTGCTATGGATCAATTCTGCAGATTCCAACCTTAGATTTACTGCAAATGTCAGCAATCTAAAAGTGGAATTTCTTGATGTGTGGATCGAACATGCTGATGGTGAGTTACTGGTATCCCTCTACAATAATCCCACCGCCACAAATTCTCTATTGGAATATGGGAGTTTTCATCCCCGCTGTCAAAGGGACTCCATCCCCTTCAGTCAATTCCTCCATCTTAGGAGGAATTATACTGAAATTAAGGAATTTTTGAGGAATGCTGATATCCCTAAAACTAAGTTGGCCTCACGAGGATATCCTCCTCGCCTCATTAGAGATTCCTTTAAGCAGGCCAGATATTTTAATAGAGAGAGTATGTTTCAAGAACAGAACAGGACGACTGAAGACAGATTGGTGTGTATCACGAAACACTCTACTGTTAATAACAAATTAAGACAAGTGATTAATTCTCTATGGTACCTATTGAACATAAGCGACCATGAGAATCAATTACCCAAACCCGTTTTTGCTTTTCGCAGGAACAAAAATCTCCGGAATCACCTTGTACGGGGTACGGTTTCTGCATCTGGAAAATTGAAACAGACAGGCATTCTTGGCCTACCTCCCATTGAAGGCAACCATAGATGTGGAACTCGCCACCTCCCTGAGCCAGCACCCTCCTGCCAGCTCAGCGAACCCCAGCCAGGCCGCCGACAACCTCACGAAGTGGATCAGCAACTGCGCGGACGAACTCACCCCACTGAGGACCCCGCCCAGCAGACCCGGCACCAAGAAAGCCCCATGGTTCACCGACGAACTCAAGAGCTCCAAGAAGAACTGCAGAGCCCTCGAGAAAGTCTGGAGAAGGGAACCGACACCGGACAACAGGACCTCCTTCAAACTTGCCACCCGGAAACACCACCAGCTGATCCGCGCCGCCAAGAAAACAGCATTCAAGGACCGGTTGGACAACAACGCACACAACTGCAAGGAACTCTTCAACATCGTGAAAGAGCTTTCCAACCCCAGCGCAGGAAACAACGACATCATCCCATCGCAAGACCTCTGCGACTCCCTCGCTTCATACTTCCACAACAAGATCGCGGACATACACAACAGCTTCAACAACCAACCAACGCACACCACGACCGAGCAACCACCCCCCACCACCACCCTCCATGCCTGGACCCCGATCAGCACCGAAGACACCATCCGCACGATGAACTCCATCCAGTCCGGATCACCGACCGACCCCTGCCCTCACCACGTCTTCAACAAGGCCGACGCTGTCATCGCACCCCACCTGCGAGACATCATCAACACATCCTTCGACACCACCATCTTCCCTGAGAGCTGGAAACACGCCGAACTCAGCTCTCTACTCAAAAAACCAACAGCGGACCCCACCGACCTCAAGAATTACCGCCCCATCTCGCTCCTCCCGTTTCCAGCCAAAGTCATCGAGAAGACCGTCAACAAGCAGATGGCCGCTTTCCTCGAGACGAACGGATCCCTCGACCCCTCACAGTCCGGCTTCCGAGCCAACCACAGCACCGAGACCGCCCTCATCGCCGCCACCGATGACATCCGAGCCCTGATGGACAATGGAGAAACAGCGGCCCTCATCCTCCTGGACCTCTCCGCGGCATTCGACACGGTCTGCCACCGCACCCTAGTACAGCGCCTCAGCAACGTCGGAATCCAGGACAAAGCGCTGGAATGGATCATCTCCTTCCTCGACGGAAGAACACAGAGAGTCCGCCTACCACCGTACAAGTCAGAGGCCTCCGAAGTCATCTGCGGCGTCCCCCAAGGATCATCTCTGAGCCCCACCCTCTTCAACGTCTACATGAGCCCCCTCGCGGCCATCGTACGCAAACACAACCTCAGCATAATCTCCTACGCCGACGACACCCAGCTGATCCTCTCCCTGACCAACGACCCCGCCACCGCCAGAGCCAACCTGCACGAAGGGATGAAAGAGGTAGCCGAGTGGATGACGACCAGCCGCCTGAAACTGAACTCGGACAAGACGGAGGTCCTCATCCTGGGCTCCTCTCCCTCCGCCTGGGACGACTCCTGGTGGCCTCCCGCCCTGGGCACCGCACCCAAACCGACAGACCATGCACGCAACCTGGGCTTCATCCTGGACTCCTCCCTCTCCATGACCAGGCAAGTCAACAGCGTCTCCTCGGCATGCTTCAACATCCTACGCATGCTACGGAAGATCTTCTGGTGGATCCCCACCGAGACCAGGAAGACCGTCACCCAGGCCCTCGTCACCAGCCGACTGGACTACGGCAACGCCCTCTACGCCGGTACCACCGCCAAGCTCCAGAAGAGACTCCAGCGGATCCAGAACGCCTCAGCCAGACTCATCCTCGACATCCCACGAACCAGCCACATCTCCGGACATCTGAGAGACCTTCACTGGCTCCCCGTCAACAAAAGAGTCACCTTCCGCCTCCTCACCCACGCACACAAAGCCCCACACGACCAAGGCCCGAGCTACCTCAACAGCCGAGTCAACTTCTACGCTCCCAAACGCCACCTCCGATCAGCCAACCACGCCCTCGCCGCCGTCCCCCGCATCCGAAGAGCGACTACAGGAGGAAGGTCCTTCTCCTACCTGGCCGCCAAGACCTGGAACTCCCTCCCGACCGACTTGCGCCTGACCCAAGACCACCTCTCCTTCAGGAAGAAGCTGAAGACCTGGCTGTTCGAGCAGTAGCGGCTCCCCCCCCCCCCCCCCACCAGCGCCTTGAGACCCTACGGGTATGTAGCGCGCTTTATAAGTGTCACTGATTGATTGATTGATTGATTGAACTTGCCAAGCTTGTCCACATGCTATTGTGGGCGACAAACTAAATGTGGGTAACTGTATTATTAAATTAAACGGTATGAGCAATTGTCGAACATCCAATGTTGTGTACGCCATCCTGTGTCCATGCGGCCTTCCCTATGTAGGTGAAACTGGACGTGAGTGTCACCTAAGAATTGGCTAACACAAATCTAATATTAGGAGCAGGAAAAGTGGGGCTCCACTAGTTTCGCATTGGATTACCACCAATCATGTCGAATCTGACCTCTCCTGGTCTATTTTGTAGAGAGTACGTAACATACCTGGAAAGGAAAGCAGTGTGTTGAGGAAAAAGAGGGAAGTCTTTTGGATATTTCTCCTTGATTCCGTGACCAATGGTCTCAATGAACACAGCCCCTGGGAGAATGCAATAATTTGATTCGGGCCCCGGCACTTGTTTGTCGGAAGCTACTGCATTATCTTCCCATTTCATGTGACGCCCACTCCCTAGGAATTATACCCTCCGAAAATCGAGAAATATGTGACTCTGCTCTTTGGAGAATAAAATGATATTTCCTTTTTTTATTTCCTGAATTATTTTGTGTGTTATTTATGGACCTGGATGCTGTGTAAACTGTTAAAATATGTCCTTTGCCGGCCTCCTTGGGCTCCTTTGAAGCTGCCAAGATGAGGGGTTTGAATTATCTATCTTGATCCCCTTTATTGAGCTTGCTTTGTGTAGTATTTGCTCTGTAATTATGACTTAACCAGTGCTTTGAATAAGAGATTATCTATTGATTCCCGTAGTGGTCTATATTTGAATTAGTGGGACGGCCCCGAATCAAGGTCTAGTTACTACCCGTTAGGATGGTTTTTTAGAGCCATTACCGTCCGGTCCATTTTTTCCTTTCCGCCTAACCATCCGGTCTTTGCCCGCCCTCCCGTGCTCGTGATTGGATGACCTGGGCATTTGACTATACTTAAACCCGTGTTCAGTGCAGTTCTGGTTACTCTTGATAGAGAAACTGGCCAATGGCGAGGCGCTCCGAAATGATTCCGTTTAACATGTTCTAAGGTAAGTGTTGAAGCCCGCTTTTGTATCTTGGAAATGCTCTAATGCAAATATGTCTGGTTTCGGCACTGGGTCCTGATATTAGTTGTACTACATAGTTGAGCGGACCGCTGAAAAACCGTTTATTTCCAATATCTTGGCCTCTGCTAAACATGGTCGGATGTAGGGGAAAGGAAGTTCATAAACGACATTTTTGTTCTGCTTTGTTTTTTGTCTGCCAGGAAGGGATCGCCATATTAAAAACTCTTAGAAAAGTGCCTTTAGAAGTCTGTTGAAATCTATAATCAGCTGTTGGCTATCGTTCAGGTAATTTATGCTTACTGATTTTTTGCTTTTTACCAGAAGAACCCTGACTCTTAAATAGCTTTAGGGAATGTCTATTTTGTAAGGCACACTTGCTATCTCGAGTATCTATTGTGGAAAGGTAGGGCAAAAACAACATCTTTGTTCTCTTCTTTAGTTATCAGGAAGGGACCGCCTTTATGAATATCTTCTAGAAAGGCGTCAGCAGAAGCCCGGGAAAATCTACACACAGTTGATGGCTATCGTTTAGGTAATTTGTGCCTCCGGACTTCTCGCTTTTTGGTCAGAATTAACTTGACTCGCAATTACAGCTTTATAGAACGTTTATGTTTAGAGGCTCATTTTGTTATCTCAATAATGTTATTTACTGAGAATGTGCAGTTGACGTTGTTGTGCCTCTTTAAATGCGTTAGGGAGAGTCACGTGTGTACTAAGCTGTGTTTTACTGTGATTGCCACTTTCCTTTTGTTTAGAACTTTATATTGGGACTTTTCTAAATGCCAGTCAAGTGGGGAACGCCGATCCTCATCAACGCAACTGGACCACGGATCATATTTGTCTATAACGGAGAAAGCCAGTTTATTTTCTGCCCGGTCAGTAGAGCTTAGATAGGAAGTCTGTAGCTCAATTTTTCTCTTGACTATAAGTGCACACTTTGCTCGAATATTTATGTAGAGCTTTCTCGTGTTCTTTGTCATTCAGCTTGTATATTAGGGATTTAAACGCAAGCAACGAATATATCATCCCTCTGCAAACGCCGGGTTTTAGAAATTGAATGCCTTCTTTGGAAGCCTAAGGTTCGAACAATATATGAGAGTAAAGTAAGTAAGGTATCTAATAACTCTATGTAGGCATGCTCTATTAAAAAAATAATTTAGACTCTTGAACCTAGTGAGCTCCTGGTCTTAATATTGATCTTGACCAATTAAATCTGGGATAGAAACTTGGAATGATGTTGGGTTTAGATTTTCTGGACTTTAAAATGCACTGGGTGGCCTCTTTATGGGTTACGTGTTGAATGTGAATTACACATTCTCTTGTGCATATCTCCTGGGGATTCCTGTTTTATTTTATGTGGCTACTGATTGGGATCATTAGCAAGACGTTTTTTCAGCAATTTCTTGAGCTTACTGCAGCAAATGCAAGAAAAAATGTGTTGATTTCTTTATCAAACTCGTGTGCAATCACATGTATCTCTCTTATAGTTGGTATTCATTGATGTGGTTGCAATCAAATATGCCTGTTTATTACGTACCGAATTCCGGCATATAGAGTTTTTAAATTTATTTTTTGCTTATTACAGATTGTTTGGTGGTGTGTGGTGTGTTGTGGCCCCGTCTCCACTCCCTGGCGGGTTTTCGCTCTGATGAAGGTGTTGCCATAAATCTGGCGCTTCACCGAAACACGTGTTGGCGTTGTATTTACTGTCTCGCAATTACATATGTGGGCCTCCCTTAGTGATCTTGGAAGACCCAGCGGGTCGTAAAGAGAGTGCTACATCCAAATCTATGATGAGTGGAGAAGTTGCTATGGATATATGTGTATGATTGTTGTTTAGTGTGCCTGAGTATGGTGAGTTGTATTTAAGTGCTGAATGGTTGATGGAGTGTTTGCTTGCGGGGCCAGAATTGATTTGATGTATGTATTTTCAATGTATTTTGTTTTGAAATCATATATTTATCTTGGAATGAATTATGTTTAAACATTCAGAAATCAAAAAGAAGAAAAAAAGAATAAAAACGATAACTATTTAAATAAAAATAAGTTTGGTCGATATCAATGTTGTAATTATTGTCCTTGTTGTTTGACTTTTGGCTGCAGTGAGCTAATTTTATGCTTCTTTTCAAATTATGGACTCTTTATGAGCCATCTATATATCACGAAGGGGCAGACATTTTTGTGATTTTGTTCACCACACCCTATCATCCACAGTGCAATGGCCTAGTTGAAAGGTTCAACAAGACCTTAAAGGGCATGGTTAAGGGTCTCCCAGAAAAGCTCAGGCAGAGATGGGATATCTTGCTACCTTGCCTTTTATTTGCATGCAGGGAGGTTCCTCAGAAGGGGGTTGGCTACAGCCTATTGGAACATCTGTTTGGGCACGCTGTTAGAGGACCACTTTGTCTGGTGAAGGAGGGATGTGATTTCCCTAAAAAAAAAAAAAACAGGATATTGTGGACTATGTACTTGGTCTCCACTCCAGGATGTCTTAGTACATGAAAAAGGCATTGGAAAACGTTGAGGCTAGCCAGGAATTACAGAAAGCCTGGCATGACCAAAAGGCTGCACTGACTGTTTACCAGCTAGGACTGAAAGTCTGGGTGTTGGAGCCTGTGGCCCCAGCAGCTCTCCGAGACAAGTGGAGTGGGCCCCACACTATTGTTGAACAGAAGGGAGAGGTTACCTATTTGGTAGATCTGGGAACTCTCAGGAGCCCACATAGGATGCTTCATGTCAACAGACTGAAACCATATGTTGACAGGGCAGACATGGGCTTGCTCATGGCTAATGATGAAGGACAGGAGGAAGAGAGTGACCCTCTCCCAGACCTGCTCTCTCAAAACCCTGATGATGGGTTAGTTGATGGAGGAGCCTTGGCAGGCAGCCTCACTGACCAGCAGCAAACTGATTGCAGACAAGTACTCCAACAGTTCAGACATATGTTTTCACTGACTCCGAGTCAGACTACCTAGTGCACTCATGAACAGGACAGTCTGCCTGTTAAAAATAAGATTTATAGGCAAACTGATCATGTCAGCGACTGTATAAGGACAGACGTCCAGAAAATGTTGGATCTGAGAGTGATTGAACCTTCAGATCTTCAGATAGCCCTTGGGCAAGTCCAGTAGTCCTAGTAGCCAAGCCTCACAGCCAGGGTGGTAAAAGAGAGATGAGGTTTTGTGTAGACTACATAGGTCTCAATGCAGTCACTAGGACAGATGACATCCAATTCCTGGAGCAGATGAACTCATTGATATGTTGGCATCTGCCAAATTTTTGAGCATTTTTCATCTATCAGCTGGCTACTGGCAGATCAGACAAGCTGATGATGCAAAGCCAAACACAGCATTTTCAACCCCTAGTGGGAATTATAAATGTGTGGTAATGCCCTTTGGTCTGAAAAATGCACCTGCCAAATTTCAAAGGTTGGAGAATAAAGTCTTAACAGACCTGGAAGCCTATAGTACAGCTTATCTTGATGATATTGCTGTCTTTAGCTCCACCTGGGAAGATCACCTGAACCACCTGAAAAATGTTTTGGAGGCCCTATTGAAGACAGGCCAAACTATCAAGGCTACTAAGTTCCAGATAGGGCAGAATCAGGTTGCAGAGCAAAATCCAGACCATAATGGACTGGGTTGCTCCAACCACCCAAACTCAGGTCAGAGCTTTCTTGGGCCTGACTGGGTACTATGGGAGATTTTTCAACGGATATGGTTCAATCGTGACACCCCTGAATGACATAACTTCTAAAAGAATGCCTAAGAAAGGTCAGTGGACAGTCAGCTGTCAAAAGGCATTTGATGACCTGAAGCAGGCCATGTGCACTGCACCAATTCTGCACAGTCCTAACTACTCCAAAGAATTCATTGTCCAAACAGATGCATCTGAGTTGGGGTAGGGGCTGTACTATCACAATTAAATTATGAAGGTAAGGACAAGCCAGTAGCTTTTATTATCAGAAGGCTGACCCCTAGAGAGAGACGTTAGTAATCTATTGAGAGGGAGGCCTTTGCTGTGGTTTAGGCTCTGAAGAAGCTGAGACCATACTTGTTTGACACTCACTTCACAGTTCAGACAGACCATATGCCCCTCTTATGGCTAAAACATAGACCTAGGAGTAACCATGCCAAGGGAGATGGACTCTCCAGATATTTCTACTTAGAACATGAAGACTCAACTGGTCAAGGTTAGTTTATTGCCCCTGCATTGGTGGGGCGGGGGGGGGGGTGTTGTGTAGGAGAGTAGGGTCTGCCTCCTATGGTTACCCCTACTTTTTGCTTTGTTTCACTTTTTTTACGTTAGTCTGGCTTTGGCCCTGCTAATCAGGACCACAGCCTAGCTGTTCTCTCTCTAAATTGATTGCATGTACTTTAGGTATATACCAGATGGTTACTGAATTACCTTGTGTGCCCCTAGTATATGGTACCTTCGGTACGAAGGGCATAGGTACCCCAGAGGCCTACCGGGGGCTGAAGCATGTATTATGCCACCCCTTGGAAGCCTTCTAAAATGACACCACAGGTCTTCACTTGCAGCCTGAGTAGGGTGGTGTAAGCACCCCTTACTGGGATATAGTATACCTATATTCACGGTTTAAAACAGACACATGTTAACCTATAAGTCACTCCTATGGCAAGCCTTGACAATCCTGAAGGCAGAGTGCTTGCTTTTGTGTGAGAGGCTGACCTAGCATGAGGTGAGCCCCTCTGCAGCTTTCGTAATCCCTTCCTTATAGCTTTTCTGTGATATGGCCATACCATATACTCTTAAGTGCATTATAATCCTCGCGGTTAATGCTAATTTTGGTTTGGTTTCATCAAAATATGCTGTGTTTGGTGTCCAACAATTTGGAATACTACCCCCCCGCCCCCCAGCGAGTGCTGGTGGCGGGGGTAGCATTCCACCTTTCTAGAGGGAGAGGACATGTACACACTTACTTTCCCAGTAAGAGTTTTAAATAGCCCCAGCACCACAAAATGGATGCTGATGCCACAAACACGAGTCTGACCTCCTGCTGCTGCTGGATGAAACTCCGGCAGGGGAAGCCTGTACAATAGGTTTCCGTCCCAGGGAGGTGCTAGCACCTCCCCAGACAGGCTTTAGTGTATTGGGGAACTGTGGGTTGCATTTAGTGAATGCTTTTCAGACAATGCCTGGGGCACACAAGGTGCTCCATGCATTTACCAACGCGTTGCTGGGGCACTCAGCCCCAGCTCTTGCAAGAAACTGGACAAAGGGGAAGGGGTATAACCACCCCCTCCACATGTCCTCCCATAGGTGGGACCCTAGAGTTAAGCCCCTGGTAGGCCTTGGCTACACCTATGCCCTGGGTACCTATGGTACACTGTTACAGGGGCCTATAAGGTGAACCAATTCCAATTGTGTTATGCACCTAAGGTACATGGAGTCCATTTTAAGGAGAGAGAAATCAGCCTGGGGCCCTCAATAGCAGGATCCTAGGCCAACTAAGTCAAAAACCAGCTAAACACCAGGCAAAAAGTTTGGGGGTAACCATAGTGTGGCTCACTGGTTAGAGGAGGCAGACCTGGAAGCAGAGGTCAGCCCGGGACCAGGGTTCAATTACCGGCTCGGCTGGGTCTTGAGTCCAAAATGTCTTCGGACTCGACAATTCTCACTCCAGTGCCTACTCGAACCACGGGTTCATACTCTGCGACTCTGGGCAATAGCTTGCTTAATCTCCACAACGGCCCCTCGCGGCGGGATGCCTGGCTTTCACCTTGCGGATGCCCTGCTGGGTATCTCACAGGGGAATACCAGGACGGGTTCCCTAAGCAAGCGCCGGGACGCCCCGTTGGGGCAGCTGTGCGCTATACAAGATACACTACATTTACATAGTCAGATATCCACCTTCCTACACTGGTCTGTATTTTCGAGGCTCCAGCTGGATCCCGATGAATCTGTGACACAGGACACAGACTTATAAACAATTCTGATGCCAACACAAGATCTCAGCAAAGCTGAGACCAGCAGCCAAGTTGAGGGACGTGGGACCGGAACTCTTGGATATCCTGTAAGTTTGCAAGTGCACCTACTTCCCAAAGTTTACCGAAGATGTGCATTGGGCTATTTGTTGCCCTTGCCCAGGCACCTTTTGCACTTAAGATGAAAGGCCTACACTACATGAGTGTTCCGTGGGCCTGGTTTCTTCACTGCTGCTCAAGGGTCCTTCAATATCACTAGTGCATTGACTAGTGGGTCCCCACGAAGGACAATTCTTTGTATCATGGCTTTCCTGGTTGCTCCTCATATGCGCTGACTCCACTCCATAGTGTGAGTCCCTCAGACCTTCCTGGCCTGCACCAAAGCTAATTCTTGCATCTTGCAAGGATTGCTGTTGCCAAGGCTTGTTGGGTCCAATCTGGATTCCGACGCTGCCGCACTCGAAATCTTCTGTGGGGCAGCTCAAATCCAGCTCCTGGTTGTCGTTTATGCCTCCTGGTCCTCGTGGCTGAAGAGTCAATCTTTACCTACTTCACCTGAAAGCACCCAACATCAGCTGGCATCTTCTTGTCGCCCTCCTGGTCACAGGCTAGTGACCTAGACTCTGTCCCCTCTGCTTTCAGATTCTGCAGATCTCTGATCCAGCCTTGGATCCACCTTGACACTTTTCCTCTGGTCGCCTGCAGCACTTCTTCGAGGCTCTCAATGGGAATCGACGACGAAACACGACACGAAAAGACTCCAATGCACCCGGCTTCCCTGGGTGAGGTAATGCATTTCATCCAGTGCTCCCGTGGGTCTTGACTCTCGAAGTGTCCTAGTCTAAAGGGGATACAATGTAGTCCACTGCTACGTGTCCTTAAACTATACATAGTAACTCAAACTTTCCTCATAGAAGTCTATGGTGATTCACGGCTGTGTTTAGACATTGCACGTGTCCACCGTGGGTCTCCTGCATCCCTACCTTGTGTGGTTCCTTGTTGCCCCAGTGGTTCTACAGGCCCTAGGCCTCACTTCTATCCCTTACATCGTTCTTATACCACTATTTTAGTATATGGTTTGTGAGGCCCTCAGGGCAAAACGTATACTGTGCTATTTAATGTGTGCTATTTAAAGTTCCTGTATTGTACTTTTGCCTCTAGCCTTATCAATGAGACTAGAGGGGTTGTGTTTGGAATAAATACATATATGTTTGATATGTACCTGGTGTGATGCTCTTTCATTTGATCATTAAAGAGATTATAGACTGGTAAAACAAGCTGCTTTACATTCCTTCAAGACTTAGCCTGAAGGCTGCTCTCCACGGCTACCACTAGGATAGCTTTCTCTAAAGGTTGTCTTAAACCTTCAATCAGTAAGGGTCGTTTGGAATGGTGTAAGGTGGTCACTAGAATAGTGGACATCATATGCCAGTCCAACTTCTCACACAAATGGACTGCTTCAAACCTCTATACACTATGCATGCAGTCATCTAACCACCAACAAACTTGTCTTTCACACCTTTAATTCCCTACTCAGTATCCATATATATCCAGCAAACACCCTGTCACTCCTCTTTCACTCCTCTAGTGACCCATTCAACACCATATACTAATCCATTCACTGCGTCAAAACCCAAACACTTATAAATTCATACAGGCACTCTGCTTCAGTACTCTAATTATTCAGTCAGTATCCAAGTATTCATGCAGCGAGCCAGGCCTTAGCACATGGACTGCTTTAAACCCCTATCCACTATTTATGCAGTCCTCTAACCACCTACACACTTGCCTTTCACACCTTCAATTCCCCAGTCAGTGTACACATAGTCCAGCAAACACCTTGTCACTCCTCTTGCACTACTCTACCTATTCAGCACCATGTAGTAATCCATTCACTGCTCCAAACACAAACACCTATCCATTCAACCAGGCACTCTCCTTGCAGTACTCTAATCATTCAGTCAGTTTCCAAGAAATCATGCAGCCAGCCAAGCCTTAGCACATGGACTGCTTCACACCCCCATCAACTATGCATGCAGTCCTGTAACCACCTGCACACTTGTCAGGCCTTAGCACATGTACTGCTTCAAATGCATATCCACTATGCAGTCAATCTTCTAACCACCTATACATTTGTCTTTCACACCTTCAATTTCCCGATCAGTATTCATACACTCCAGCAAACACCCTGTCACTCCCTTTGTACTCCTCCAGTGACCCATATAGCACCACGTACTAATCCATTCACTGAGCCAAAACCCAAACACTTATAAATTCACCCATGCACTCTTCTTGCAGTACTCTAATCACTCAGTCAGTATTCAAGTACTCATGCAGTGAGCCAGTCCTTAGCACAACGAATGCTTCAAACGTCTATCCACTATTCATGCAGTCCTGTAACTACCTACACACTTGACTTTCACACCTTCAATTCTTTAGTCAGAATCCATACACTTCCAGCAAACACCATGTCACTCCTCTTACACTCCTCTAGTGACCTATTCAGCATCATGTACTAACCCACTCACTGCAGCAAAACCCACATACTTATAAATTCACCCAGGTACTCTCCTTTCAGTACTCTAATCATTCAGTCAGTATCCAAGTACTCATGCACCGAGCCAGGCCTTAGCACAAGGACTGCTTTTAACCCCTATCCACTATGCATGCAGTCCTCTAACTACCTACACACTTGTCCTTCACACCTTCAATTCCCTCGTCAGTATTCATACACTTCAGCAAACACCCTGTCTCTCCCCTTGCACTCCTCTAGTGACTCATTCGGTATAAAGATAGAATATCGACGGGAAAATATCGACTAGCATTAATATCGTGGTAAGAATATCGAATGTAAAAAATATCGCCTTAGTAAATATCGTTGAAAAAAATATCGTTTTGTTAGAATGACATAAATATCGTCAAACAAAAATATCGATGAATAGAATATCGTAGACTAAAATGTCGTTGTATATAATATCGACAAAAAAATATAAGGTGTTACAAAAAAAAAAAAAATAAGTATTATGTATTTTAAAAACTTAGAAAATTCCTACTAGTAATAATAAGTTAAAAAAAATATTTTTTACAAAAGATTTGTTAAAATTCTAGTAGTGGGTTATTGGTATTATAGGGGATAAGGGTGGGTAGTAATTTAAAATGTATTTATAAAAAAATGTATAAAATATGAACAAATTAGAAATTAAATCAGAAATCGAAATTTTAAATTTAAATTTAGAAATTTTCACGAAATTTAATTTGTAATCATAATTTAAAATTTCAAATAAAAATTTTAGTAGCGGGTTATTGGTATTATAGGGGATAAGGGTGGGTAGTAATTTAAAATTTATTTATTTAAAAAATTGTAAAATAATAACAAAAAAGAAATTAAATCAGAAATTGAAATTTTAAATTTAAATTTAGAATTTTTCACGAAATTTACTTTGTAATAATAATTAAAAATCTATAATAAAAATTTTTGTAGCAAGTTTTTGGGATTATAGGGGATTAGGGTAGGTAGTAATTTAAGGATGTAGAGTAAAAAAAAAATAATAATATTGAACAATATCATGAAAATTATTTTTAACTTCGAAATGTAAAATTTAAAATGAAAAATATTTTTATTATTAATAAAAAAAAAATATATTGAAGAAGCGTTTTTTTGGTATTAGAGGGGAATAGGGTATTAAAAATAATGTAGATAGCAAAATGTATATGGTTTACTATCCTGCACATTCTCTGACTTATGTTGGATTGGAGTTAGAATAGTAATTTTTTAAGGTTAATTATCCAGCACTTTCCCTGACTTATGTTGGATTGGAGTTAGAATAGTAATTTATTATGGTTTACTATCCAGCACTTTCACTGACTTATGTTGGATTGGAGTTAGAATAGTAATTATTTAAGGTTAACTATCCAGCACTTTCCCTGACTTATGTTGGATTGGAGTTAGAATAGTAATTTATTATGGTTTACTATCCAGCACTTTCCCTGAATTATGTTGGATTGGATTTAGAATAGTAATTTATTATAGTTTACTATCCAGCACATTCCCTGAGTTAAGTTATGTTTGGAGTTAGAATAGTAATTTATTATGGTTTACTATCCAGCACTTTCCCTGACTTATGTTGGATTGGAGTTAGAATAGTAATTTATTTTGGTTTACTATCCAGCACTTTCCCTGACTTATGTTGGATTGGAGTTAGAATAGTAATTTATTATGGTTTACTATCCAGCACATTCCCTGAGTTAAGTTATGTTTGGAGTTAGAATAGTAATTTATTATGGTTTACTATCCAGCACTTTCCCTGACTTATGTTGGATTGGAGTTAGAAGAGTAATTTATTATGGTTTACTATCCAGCACATTCCCTGAGTTAAGTTATGTTTGGAGTTAGAATAGTAATTTATTATGGTTTACTATCCAGCACTTTCCCTGACTTATGTTGGATTGGAGTTAGAATAGTAATTTTTTATGGTTTACTATCCAGCACTTTCCCTGAGTTATGTTATGTTTGGAGTTAGAATAGTAATTTATTATGGTTTACTATCCAGCACTTTCCCTGAGTTAAGTTATGTTTGGAGTTAGATTAGTAATTTATTATGGTTTACTATCCAGCACTTTCCCTGACTTATGTTGCATTGGAGTTAGAATAGTAATTTATTATGGTTTACTATCCAGCACTTTCCCTGAGTTAAGTTATGTTTGGAGTTAGAATAGTAATTTATTATGGTTTACTATCCAGCACTTTCCCTGACTTATGTTGGATTGGAGTTAGAATAGTAATTTATTATGGTTTACTATCCAGCACTTTCCCTGAGTTATGTTATGTTTGGAGTTAGAATAGTAATTTATTATGGTTTACTATCCAGCACTTTCCCTGACTTATGTTGGATTGGAGTTAGAATAGTAATTTATTATGGTTTACTATCCAGCACATTCCCTGAGTTAAGTTATGTTTGGAGTTAGAATAGTAATTTATTATGGTTTACTATCCAGCACTTTCCCTGACTTATGTTGGATTGGAGTTAGAATAGTAATTTATTATGGTTTACTATCCAGCACATTCCCTGAGTTAAGTTATGTTTGGAGTTAGAATAGTAATTTATTATGGTTTACTATCCAGCACTTTCCCTGATTATGTTGGATTGGAGTTAGAATAGTAATTTATTATGGTTTACTATCCAGCACATTCCCTGAGTTAAGTTATGTTTGGAGTTAGAATAGTAATTTATTATGGTTTACTATCCAGCACTTTCCCTGACTTATGTTGGATTGGAGTTAGAATAGTAATTTATTATGGTTTACTATCCAGCACATTCCCTGAGTTAAGTTATGTTTGGAGTTAGAATAGTAATTTATTATGGTTTACTATCCAGCACTTTCCCTGACTTATGTTGGATTGGAGTTAGAATACTTAATTATTATTGTTTATTATCCAGCAGTATCTATTTACTATTTTTAATAAGAATCATATATGGTATGTAGTAATATTCATTTCATAAATATAAATTAAAATTTTTTATAACATTTTTACATACATATGACAAGTTTGTAAATTAAGAAACAATATGTTTTAAAATCTTTTTTTTATTGAGAGTTTACTTTGGTACTACAAAGATTTTCCACTTTTTTATAAAACATTTTACATAATTTTTGGTAACAAATTATATAGCAGTTTTTTACAAAAATACAGTTTCTATTATACATAAATTATTATATTAAATTTTAATAATTTTTATTAAAATTTAATATATTACATATTTATTATGTCATTGTTTTTATCAAGATATGTACATAACATACATTTACATTTTGTAACATCTGAGAAAAATATTTAACAATGAAATACATTTTTTTAAATTATAAACAATTAATACATAATTCTTTTGAACATATTAATGTATATTTTACAATATTCATATGTTTTTTAACAATAAAAAGTAATTTATTACTACATATGGAATATATTATGCTATTTAATACTATTTATTTTTGATTTAAAGGGTGTTTTGTCCTATTTTAGTTTCTATTATGCAGCCATTTTGTTTTTGGAACTTCACTTTTTACTCTATCAACATCGTTGTTTGGGTCATTTTAGAAAACGGAATCTCGCGGTTGGGAGCTGTTTCTTGTTGGTGAAGGTAAGTTTGTTTCACATTACTTCTAAAGATATTTAATTTAATTTTAGTGATAGTTGTAGTGTTTACGTGTCGATATGTGTAGTACTTTACTTATTATGTGCGAATTACGTGTTATTTAGCGTCGTTATGGAGAACGTACTTTGTGAGGTAGTTCGAACACAAGTAACGTTTACTGTTGTATTAATGGATGAATTCAGATTGTTTTTATGTTTTATATGCTATGTGTAGGCTATGCGTATTTCCTATGTTTTGAGGTTGTTTTTTATTTCGATAATTTACAGGTGTTCGTTTTGGTGAGCAGATGGACTGTGACGTTTTTTTTTTAAGCAGGTACATATTTTTTTAAATTTGCTGCTTTTTCGAGTTCTCTACTTTTTTTACTCGTGAAGATTTATCACCTTTTTAATGGTTTCAATTTCGAGAGGATTGCGACGGGAGTATTATCAAACAGTTGTATTTTTGGCATTTTGTTGGGATTTTTCGACATTGTATATGGATAGCTTTTGGTATTATTCCTGTGGAAATCATCAACATGGAACATATTCTACAGCAGCAGAACCGTAAGTAAAAGTGATATTTACTTTTGGGTTGCATTGTGGTATAGTGTACTATTTAGTTAAATGTAATGTTATTATGTCTTGTAATAATATATTATTGATAATTTTACATGACATAATGTTACTAAATTTAACTACATAGTATCTTTTATCATGCTTTGCTCACTTTTTTGGTATTTATATTTAAAGGATGGATTTAGCTATTAGGTCTAAGTATGCTAGACCTTCTATACTTGGGTACATTCTAGTTTTTTGCTGGAGATATTCGTACATGTTTAATGTTTGTTTACTTAGTTTAGGGCCAATTTTTGAAAGGGATTGTTCTATTCTGAGTTCTTGGTAGCTTTGCTCTTTTTTAATGCTTTGGATCAGTTTGTGAAGTGTTGGTTGACTTCTTCCTAAAGTGGCTTCGAAGGCATTATGCCATCCTTCAACTGCGTTATTAGTTTTAGCTTTCTGTGCTATTGTACTAGCATACACATTCCACCATGGAATTTGAAATTTAGGTGGCCTGAACGATGTAATCTTCCAACCCAGGTATCTTCAAAGTAGTCTAAGAAGGGAGTTAGTTTTTTTTCATTGGTGCGGTAGAAAGGGCTGTCAATTAATAAATTGTAGTAGTTAGCTACTTCTGTTGTTGGTACATATGCTAATGCAATCAACTTTTTTATTTGATAAGCAAAGCTACTGTTTGTAGAATATTCAATGCTTAAAGTAGATTTTTGTAAGTGCCTCCATATGCTTTGGTTGTAGTGATAATAACAACCTTGTATGGAGGTATGGGGATATATTTTAAGGATAGCTTGAATCATGGCCATTTCAAAGTCAATTATAATTCTTTGAGGATAGTAATTATCAGTTAATTCTTTGATCGTTGTTAAAAGTTCAACGTAGGTAGTATTTGTTTTGTTTGGCAGCAGAGTATAAATTAGAGGGATATTTGTATCTTGGTATTCCCCATGAATGGTGTAAAGTTGATAGAAAGGTTTGGGACAAACTTTAAAATTCCCGTCCATCATCCATGTTTCACATGATTTAAGCTTTTGCAAATTACTATTAGTAGCAAAAAGTAGAATTCGTTTGTCATGACTGTTGTTGTCATACATTAAGAATTTATCCTCATTATGTGTAATGGTATATTCTGGATATATTTTTATATCCTGAAAACTTTCTGGTGTTGGTGGAGTTGGATCAGAAGCATGTTTAGTTTTTGCAATTAATCTCTTTAAGTTGGGAATTTATTTTTTTTATTTATTTTATGTAGCTTGTAAAGCGCACAGCTACCCCCGGAGGGGTGTCCCGGCGCTGGAACCTGAGTCTCAGAGGGAAGGAGGGGAACAGACAGGGGATGTGTCATGAAGATCAGAGTCTGGAAAAGAGCCAGGTTTTGAGTCTGGCCCGGAAGACAGATTCAGAGGAACAGAATCTGAGATCAACTGGCAGGGAGTTCCAAAGTTTAGCAGCGATGACGCTGAATCCTCTGCCACCCATTCTGGAAAGTCTAAAGCGGGGAGAGATCAGGAGGCATAGGTCATTGGATCTTAAGGATCTGATGGATCGGGATATTAGAACTCGTTTTTTAAGGTAGTTAGGTCCGCGATCATTGATGGCTCGATGAGTCAGAGTGAGAATCTTAAACTGAATTCAGCTAGCCACCGGGAGCCAGTGCAGTTCCCTACGATATGCGGCAACTGACTGACGATAGGAAATGTTGCCAATCAGCCTCGCTGCCGCATTCTGGACAATCTGAAGCCGATCAGTCAGGTATTGGGGAGCTCCGGCATAGAGACTATTGAAGGTAGCTGTCCTGTTACATGTTCAGGCACTTTGCTTAAAACAGTTTTCAAAATACTAGTGCTTGTTTCTTGTGATCCTGTACTAGCATCTTTCAATGTTTCTAGTGCTTCTCTAACTTCCACTTCTGTTACATTTGGTGGGTGGTTATGCTCACGTACATTTACCACATTGTTATCAACAGTTGTTGCTCTACCATAGCATGCATTTGAGTAATATTTACTACATTTCCAATGGGTCTTATTTGCTTTCACTCTTTCTTGGGTGTAGGTGTAACCCATGTAGCTCAGCATTAGTTTCCCTTTTTGCGAAGTAATGAAAGTAGCTCCAGTTGCCATGTCTAAGGTAGATCTGTGGAAATATATATATGTATTTTTAAGAACATTGAACACGATTTATAGAGGTGTGTATAAGACTAGGCAAAAGCGTGAACATATACTTACTATGTGGCTTCACTGGTAAACCTTTTATTCTTATTTCTTTTTCTGAATTGTCTCCTTTTTAAGTTCTGTAGTAGTGTTAAAGAATAATAGAAAGACATCCTTTAGTGTAATAGGTGTTTCATTTTACTTTCTGAATTGTTATATATACAGTCACTATACTTACTTGATGTAGTAGAAGATGTTGGTAGTGTTGTTGTAGATAGGCAAATAATTTTGTAGAGTCTGTTGAAAAAATTATCATTGTGTTACTTGTAGTATTTGGATGATAGTAGTTGTTAACATATGAATTACATTGTACATTTACTTAGCAAGTTTAAATAATTTTTATCAGCTATCTAAGTAGACATGGATAAGGTAGTTTATAAATGTTTTTACATCTAAGTGTCTGGTCGTTGTTGATAAGTTCAACATGTTTAGTTTTCACTCTAAAGAACAACAGTTTTTAAATTAGGGAGTTTATCTACTTTTAGTAACTTCGAATGAAAAATGGTATTTAACTTACTTGAAGTGTAGTGTGATGTATTGTAGTTGTCGTCGTAGTTTTGTATTCTCTTCTCTCAGCAAGGTAACCGTTTTTCTCCAAGTTTGGGCCAAAAATGGTAAATTACGTTAAGTGTGTAATTGTATTTATATTAGTGAGTTAATTAATGGTAGCTTTTGATTGGTTCAAATAGTGAAAATTCAAAATCATTGGTTGAGAACGTTATTTGGCATGAGAAAACCGTTATTTTCGTAAGACTTTGTTGCATCACTATTTGTTTGTAAAAGTACATAGTAAAAAGTTTTATATGTTATATTTTGTGTTATATTTAAATAGTTTATATATCGAAAATAATGAAATGTTTTTCACATTTAGGCCATCGGAGTGTATGATAGTATCAGTAAATGTAAAAATGTTTTACCCATGTAAATATTTTATTTTACAAATAAGTAATAGGAAAACCAAAAAATAATATGTGTTAATAGTTTTGTAAATAAAATAGTAAAAAAAAGTGAGTAAATTCAAAGAATAGTGCATATCGAGTTGTTAATAAAATGACGATATTTTTTGTATTTTTCTAGAGCAGATAGGTCGTCGATGTTAGTGTAGTCGATATATATGTTTAAGGTAATGTTATTTAAAATAAAGTCGATAATGTAGTAGTCGATATTTATGTTGTCGATATTAGTGTGAACGATATTAGGGTTGTCGATAAAAAAATATCGATATTTGTGTGAATTCTAGTTTAAGTATAGGATGACGATATTTATGTAAGCGATGTTTTAGTGACGATATTTATATCAGACGATATTTATGTTAACGATATTCCATCATGGAACCGACCCATTCAGTACCATGTACTAATCAATTCACTGCGCCGAAACCCAACCACTTATGAAATCATCCAGACACTTTCTTTGCAGTACTCAAATTATTCAGTCAGTACCCAAGTACTCATGCACTTACCGGAGGTGCTTCATAGAGAATCCAACCTTCTCCGCTTTAGGAAATCCCTGAAAACTGTACTCTTCAAGGATGCGTTTACATCCCCGTAGTTAGGTCGACATTCTATACTTCATCTTGTTTCTTGTTGCTGTACTTGGTCAGAAGCGCTTTGAGACCTGTCGGTGAGTTGGCGCGATACAAAACCCAGATACAAATACAAATACAAATATACTGAGTCAGGCCTTAGCACACGGACTGCTTCAAATGCCTAATCACTATGCATGCAGTCCGCTAACCACTTACACACTTGTCTTTCACACCTTCAAATCCCTAGTCAGTTTCCATACACTCCAGCAAACATCCTGTCACTCCTCTTCCACTCCCCTAGTGACCCATTCAGCACCATGTACTAATCCATTCACTGTGCCAAAACCCAAACTCTTATAAATTCACCCAGGTACTCTCCTTGCACTCCTCCAATCATTCAGTCAGTACCCAAGTACTCATGCAGTGAGCCAGGCCTTAGCACATGGACTGCTTCAAACCCCTATCCACTATACATGAAGCCCCCTAACCACATACACACTTGTCTTTCACACCTTCAATTCCCCAGTCAAGTTAAGTCAAGTCAAGTCAAATAAATCTTTATTTAGACACGTGTCATAAAAGACGGGGCAATTTATAAAATACACATTTTAAAAGAACAGAGACACGAGATAAAACCCCAAAAGTATCTGGGACACAAAGTTCCTACCAAAAACAGATCTACTGGTTTTTCCTTTACAATAGAATAAACATTTTTTTTTTTAAAAGAGAATATACAAAACTTAAAACCTAGTCAATAATTTAGTTTAAAAAGGAAATTAGAGGTCATTAGACAGTTCGCAAGACAGTGGTGGTAATACATAAAGTTAAAAAGATTAACCTAAATTCAGTTAGAACGTAACTCTGTATGGACCACATCCAGTGCAAGAATTTAGAGACAGCGATAACAATACTTTCAGAACAGTCTGTTTTAAAAATCCTTAATGCCTCTGTCCCATTAGTAATGCCTTTCAACAAACATATAGCCACTTATGACGTGGGTGTTTGTACTCTGGACAAATGAAAAAGATATGGGCTATCCTCTAAGGCTGGGTACTACAGAATGGACATGGTAGATTATTTCCTGCAAGCCATTTAACTGTAAAGGAATTGACAGGAAGAGAGCCCACCCTGTACTGATGAAACAGTTTCCTATCTTCGGGAATTGTGATGATGTCCCAGTAGCCTTCATAAGCTGGTTCATGCTTGAGCTCTAAAAAGTCTCTTGTTAGTGATGGGCAAATGCACGTTCGAAAGTTTCGCATTGACACCATTGACCAGTAGTGCTCTTTTAGGACCTTACGTGGTTGGAAGGCGTTAGCTGCTGGATTATCCCACAATATACCCAGACATATGGCGATATAGACAGCCTTGACCTCTCTGAACCATGGGATTCTGTTAGCTGTATCAGTACTCCGGACTTCGAGGAGGGCCAGGGCATACTGGGAGAGTCCTGGTGTTACCCAGAGCCTCCTCCAATATGCCACCGGTCTATACCTCGCCACATCCTCCAGTCGTTGGCATCCCAGGTCATAATCGAGAGGCAAGAGAGGTGTAGAAAGTGGCAGGCCAACTAATCCCCTCACAAACTTGTTTTGGGAATTGGCTAGTGAAGTAATGTTGCTAAACCCACATAGTTCGGCCCCATACAAAATGGAGGCACTTATTTTGGTGTTATACATTTTAAGTGCTGGGGCAATAGGTTTTGTAGCCGAACGGCGCAATTCCTTTAATAGTGCTCCTGCTAACTGGGCATGTCTGGTGGTTAGATAATTAGTGTGGGGTTTCCATTCAAGCCTGGAACCCAATGTAATTCTAAGGTAGGTGAATTACCTAGCTTGGAATGGGTCTGTTCGAGCAGTTCACCGTTCATACTGGTGCACCCTTTCACAAACTTATGATTGTGCATGACCATAAATTTTGTCTTTGACACATTAATGGTAAGGCCATAGTCTTTGTAGAATATTTCAAAACGCCCAATGGCCTTTTGTAGCCCTTGTTGCGTCTTGGAAATTAAAAGAGTGTTGTCTGCAGACATTAACAGGGGTAGACAACATTTCATTCAACTTGGGGGTGTCCTTTGGGTAGTCCTTGAAATAGTCACTAACCCTGTTAATGTATAACAAAAACAGCGTTTGGGCCAGGACACACCCTGTCTTACCCCTCTAAGGATCAGGAACCTATCTGTTACTTGGCCTTGTTCTCCCCACCTAACCTGAGCAAAATTTTCATTGTGTAATTTAATCAATAGAGAGAGTACCTCCGGTGGCATACCTTGCTCTGGGAAGACGCTTCACATCTTAATACGCGGCACTAAGTCGAAAACCGACTTGAGATCGACAAATGCTACTAACAGAGTGCCACCTCCAAGAACAACCCACCGCCAGTAAATCATAACAAGTCTTAAAACCTGATCTATAGTGCTCATGTGTGCATGGAACCCTGACTGGAGAGGGGACAAGACATCAGCCTCATCAGTCCAGTTCAGGATCCTAGACAACACAAGCCCAGCTACCACCATCTGGACACAGTCTATCAGGCTAATCGGCCTGTAATTTGCGGGGTCGGAGTGATCCCCCTTCTTAAATATGGGGATTCTCTCGGCCCCCTTCCAGGTGTCGGGTATAGGGGAGCCTTTGGCGATGGCATTTACAAGGGACTGAATGTAAGGTGCCTACACTCCTTTCCCTTGTAAAAAGAGGTCCGCAGGTACACTGTCCAGGCCGGGTGCTCTGCCCTTTGGGACAGAATGAAGAGCATATTCAACATCCTTTATACTGAAATATAGTGGCGTGAAATCTACAGCAGAAATGGAGATGTTGAAGCTCATCCCCGTGTCCAGGGACGGGCAGGCGAACTGTTTCTTGATGTGCGAGACCCACGCATCTGGGGGGACATGATTTTGTGGGTGATCCCTGGGGCGCCCCTTCCCCCATTTCACCAGATCCCAGAATGCTACCATGTTCCTAGTTCTACTCGCATTGTATAGCTCTGACCAATATTGGTCATCCCAAGATCGCTTTGCTTCCCGTTGGATTGTCTTATATGTCCCCCTGGTGGCTCGAATTCGATCCCTGTCCTTGGATCTAATTGCCACGGCTAGTGATTTATATGCGTCCCTGCAGCTTTTACCATACCATGAATCTGCCTGTATTTTAGAACTTCGTTTAGGACCACTGACCTCCTTAATAAAAAAATCTCTTAGCCTATATTAAAAAGAGTTATATGGATAGGAACAACCTTTGACATGAAATCTTGGTCCGATATATACTCCTGAAGTGCAATTGTGGCCTTTGCCTCTAGTTCTCCCATTGTGGCTAGGTGTTCCTCTTTAGGAAGACAATCAGCCCATTTTACCCTCCTGGTGTCGTTTGAGAGGTATATATGTCAACAGTGGTGGATCTGGGATCTGCCGGCATTCTATCATGCAACTCCGCTGTTAATATGAGTGGATTATGGTCACTTTCTACCCGTTTTACAATGGCCATATCTTTAATAGATGACCAAAACTCTATGTTAAAAAGAATGTAATCCATCCGAATGCTACGGGCCCCATTATTAAATGTGGAATCGCCATCTCTGTCAGATTTAGGTCTGCCATTGGCTGCCCTTAGCCCCTGCTCTAGACATAGGGTTTTTAGCTGCAAAGCCGCTTGTGTCCATCTCTTTATGGGAGGAATGGACAGTTGCCGGATATCCCATGTATGGTCTTCCTCCATTGCTAATTCGATATCATTGTTATCCAGCGGTTCGAAGCAGCAATTGAAGTCTCCAGCTATCAACATGTTCCTTTTACCATTGTAGTAACTGAGATGGGAATCCAACAAAGAGACTGTCTCTGAGGGTTTACCCCAGGGTTTGCCCCTTGCGTATATATTAAATATATACAAATCTCTGGATTTTAGGCTTTGTATTTTAATAATTAGAATGTCGCTGCTGTTGGAAGCCAGGTGAGAAACTATATACCTGCCATCCTGTCTGACCCAAATCGTCAGGCCCCCCATGGGTCTTCTTCTCATGCTTGGCGTGGCTGGGCTATACAAGTTTATAACGTGATAGTTGTCTATAAACGTTAGCCAGTCTTGCGATGTTAATGAATTGTTTAGGACTGCAATATTCCAGGATACCATAGATTGTACTGTAGATAAATTATTAGCAGAACCATTGGTCTGAGGCAGACTACTTTGAGAAGCATTGACGTTTGTCAGCTGGCCTAAGTCTAGGGCGGCGACAACTGGACTCTGAACAAAAAGGGGGCAACTTGGTTCCGTGGTAACCATCCCATTACAGTTAACATCACTGTGACGCTCCATTGGGCCGGGTGTTATAAAGGCAGTATCTTCCTCTCTTATAGTGTCAACATCGCCCTTGCCGTGATGGGTGGCTGTTCCCAGGTTCTTACGAGCTGGAGAGTTGCGCATCCAAGGTGCTCAATGCCTCGTACCGATTGGATCCCACAGTTGCCCTTGGATTGCCACTAGGCATGTCACCCAAATGTTTATAACGGATCGGTCTTTTATGCACATCAGGGCTATAAAAGAAGCCCAGCGGGAGGATATTTATACCCTCCTGAATAGATCTAAATTGGGAACCCCGATCCAGTATATCCCTAACCAGGGCTGGTGATCTAAAGCTAAGGACGATACAGTCTCCTTCAAAGCTCTTCTTGGATTGCCCTAACCATGGGACCCTTCTAACCATCATAAATTGTTTGAAAAGATGGTTTCCAAGTCCGGTTTTCTGGTTTAGGTAATGTAATGATTTATGCTCTAGAGTAGACCAATGCTCCTCGTCATAATAAGCACATTTCAGGGCATTGGCAAGGATGATTGTGTACGGTGTGGCCTCTGGTGGGAGGTGTAAGGGGAGGAAACAACACTTACAACGCAACTTTTACAACACACTACCTTTACAACGAAACTTTTACACCGCAACATCCACTACAACGCAACCATTACAATGCATGTCACTACAACGCATACCACTACAACTCATACCTCTACAACGCAGTCATTACAACGCATACCATTACAACACATACCTACACTATACAACACTTACCCTACTGTTGCACCCCATGGAGGTAGAATAGTAATTTGTACCCCTACAATATCCAATACTTATCCTACTGTTGCACCCCCTGAAGTTAGAATAGTAATTTTAACCGCTACACTATCCAACTCTTACCCTACTGTAGCACACCCTGGAGTTAGAATAGTAATTTTTACACCTACACTATTCAATACTTACCATATATGCAATGTAATGGTATTCGTTGTAATGGTATGCGTTGTAAATGTAGTATGCGTTGTAGTGGAATGCGTTGTAAAGGTAGTTTCAAAGATTTCGTTGTAATTGCATGCGTTGTAATGGAATGCGTTATAATGATGTTGCGGTGTAAAAAATGCGTTGTAACGGAATGCGTTGTAAAAGTATGCGTTGTAACGACATACATCCGCAAGGGGGTGTATATAACAGCTCCTCCCCATCACACCTGAGTTTACCTCTAGGGCCCTGTGGTCCCGCCCTCCCCCTACATGCCTGCTGAGCATTATGAATCAGTTGGGTTGCTGGGGCTGGGGCTGGAGCTAGAACTGTGGGGCATTCCGCCTGCCTTTCGCCCTATGAGCTATTTGGAAGTAGTAATACCCTATCCTTGGTCCTAATAGTATTATTACCTCCCTGGGTGATTTCCTGACAAGCAGGTATATTTTCAAATAGGTGTTTCTGGATCAGGTTCAGTCTCTGGGAAATAGCGTCAAGTTTCACCATAACGGGAGTAATCAATGATAGCAACCTTCCTTCTAACATATCAACTATGTCCAGTGGCGATTGTAAGCAATTTGGGCCATGGGCTGCTGCGGATGCATTCATGTTATTTATTTCTTCCCCTTGCCCCTCTATAGTTCTAAGTGTCGCCACAGGGCTTCTTGGATTGGGTGCGAGATTCCTATTCTTTGGCTGTTTTGAGGTCTGGTTGCTCGTTTTGGGGGCACTACACGCCTTCCTTTTTCTGGACTGAGCTTTCCTTGTAATGCCATATGTGGGTTTAGATTGCCCGGAGAGGGTTTGTGGTGGGGAAGGGACCATGATCGGGGAGTGGGGGACAGCTATACTTTATGCTCCTGCGGTGCCCTGCTCGGATATGGATGGAGTATAATTTATTGGGCTAGAACTCGTAGCTAAAGTTAGATTAGCCTCACTTATGGGAGCAGATGTGTGCGGTGGCAATGGATGCCTTGGTTCTAAGGAGAGCCTTCATTCTGTTAGCTGTATTTCGTGCATTAGCACGCCCTCAGCCCTAATGAGGAAAGCATCCAATGTGCCGACGACCCCTGCCCCATTACCCCCTTACGATTCGTCTTACTCATGATCTTACCTAACACAGTGAGAGGGTTACCAGCCTAGTTGCCAGTAATACAAGAATTAAAATGACCGCTAGGTTGCACAATACACAATATTGGGTCCCGTGGCCTGACCCCCAAAAAGCCCCACACTCCCTCACGTTGGCAAAACGAGTCTTATTATGGTTTTAATGTCCCATTTGTCCAAGGTCACAGGTGTTCGGTTTTTCTTACTTGGGATCCCGGAACAAAGATCAAGAGATGTGGCCCGGCCCAGACTTGTCCGGGCGTGGACGGGCGCGGACGGGCCCGCCCTTGGCCTGTACATGCCCACGCGCATCCCGCGCTGCGGGAGTGCGCAGCCGCTCTTGTGGGCCTCAGTCGCCCTGATGCCGCATCACGGACTGTGCGCGCCGCTAGGCCCCCTGGAAGATGTGGTCCGGGGCTTTGCGGGCAGGCCTGCGCGTTGTCCCTTCGTGCGGCGCCCTGCTAAGATCAGGACAGAAGGTGCTGTCGGTCAAGGGTTCCCGGGCAAAATCCTGGTGAGTAGCAGAGACAGCGTCTGAGTTTGGAAGTTATCCCTTCAATTCCCCAGTCAGTAAACATACACTCCAGCAAACACCCTGTCACTCCCCTTGTACTCCTCTAATGACCCATTCAGCACCATGTACTAATCCATTCACTGCAACGAAACTCAAACACGTGTAAATTCACCCAGGTACTCTCCTTGCTGTACTCTACTCATTCAGTCCGTACCCAAGTACTCATGCAGCGAGCCAGGCCTTAGCACGTGGACTGCTTCAAACCCCTATCCACTATGCATGCAGTTCTGTAACCACCTACACACTTGTCTTTCACAACTTCAATTCCTGAGTCAGTATCCATACACTCCAGAAAACACACTGTCACACACCTGGCACTCCTCTAGTGACCGATTCAGTCCCATGTACTAATTCATTCACTGTGCCAAAACCCAACCACTTATAAATTCACCAAGGCACTCTCCTTGCAGTATTCTAATTATTCAGTCAGTACCCAAGTACTCATGCAGTGAGCCAGGCCTTAGCACATGGACTGCTTCAAACGCTTATCCACTATGCATACAGCCCTCGAACCACCTACACACTTCTCTTTCACACCTTCAATTCCCCAGTCAAGTCAAGTCAAGTCAAAATAGCTTTATTCAACAGATTTGTCATAAAAGAACAACATACAGATACACACAATTTAAGACAATAAATATTACAAATTTTAAAAACAATTTAAGAAAATATTAAACCTCATATAACTGCCAGATAAGGCTCTTATTAAAATTAATAAAATAAAATAAAAAATCAGCAATATTCCTCAGATATTTCATAACCCCAGTTCATTGTAAATAGTGGAGTGCAAAGATGACATTATAGAAATAGATCAATAAACAGCCCTAAGAAAGTGCCTTTGCCCGGACAGACTAGGCCCAACCCAAAAATATGACAACTGCAGTTGCTATTAGTGGCGATGAATCCGTTGTTAGTACTCTCAGCGCCTCTCCATGTCTACTAAAGCCAAGTAGTTTACAAATAGGTAATTACCCACATAGCACGGGGTTTCTTATACAAAGGGCAAAAGAGCAACAGATGGCTAGTTGTTTCCTGTACTTCTTGATATTTTGGACACACCTTCTCATCCACCCCTGGCCATTCGCTGGTGAATGACCTGACGGGTAGTGTACCGACCCTCAGTTGAAAATACAGCTTTCTGTCAAATGGTTTTTCAATAACATCCCAATACTGTTCTAATGCAGGCCTAATCTTGAATTCAAGGAATCGGCCAGTGAAATGCCTTGTTGAGCCATTTGTGCATACTGTAACCATGACCATGTCCCAATACATCTCCTTCAAGATCTTCTTAGAAGGAAATGATGCATTAAGGGGATCAGCCCACAGTTCACTCAAACCTAGATTTTCCAGCAACACCCTGATCTCTCTCTCAGCCAACTAATCTTGTGAAATTGATCAGCGACCATTACATCTTTGAAGCCCTTGGCGTAGTGAGCAAGCTCCGCCATACACCACAGTCTTCGCCAGTATAAAAGAGGTCAAAGTTTCGCCAGATCTGCTACTGTTTTTCTACCCAGATCCAGCAACAGTGGGTACATTGGTGTGCTTTTTGGGACACTAATGGCCTTCCGGAGAAAAACATTTTCAGCTACTGATAGGGTTGATAGATTTGCAAACCCCCAGAAATCTACTCCGTAGAGCGCTGAGCTTAGGACCTTCATACCATAGATTTCCATCAATGGGCTAATTGGTTTGGACAATGAGGATCTAAACTTAGTTGCAAGGATCCAAGCCTGCTGCTTATGCTTTAAGGTGGCAATATCGATTTGTTTTGACCACCCCATGTTTGCCTGTATTGTCACTCCTAGGTAGGTAAAAGCATCAACCTTTTCAAGGGGGACGTTATTCATATATATCTTACCCCGGAATGACCTGTGTTCATTAAAAGACATGAACTTTGTCTTTACCGTATTAAAGGTAAGGCCCTGCATAAGAAAAAAATCATCAAACCTGCTTAAGTCTTTCTGCAGGCCGCTGGGGGTCTTGGAAATGATTAAAGTATCGTCTTCAAACATGAGGATAGGTATATGTTCATTCGCCAGCATCAGGGCATCCAGGGGGACCGCGGAGAGAAAACCAGCCACCCCGTTAACGAAGAGTGAAAACAGGATTGGTGCAAGCACACAACCCTGTTGCACACCCCTGTCAACAGGAAATGACTCCGTCACCTCCCCCCGGGCCCCCCACCGCACCCGGGCATGGTTACCCTCATGTAAGCGGGCGATCAGAGATAATAGGTCAGGCGACATCCCCATATCCCTCAAGACACACCACAGCCTGTATCGAGGCACTAGATCGAAGGCTGCCTTCAGATCCACAAAGACCGCGTACAAGGCCCCTTTCCCCAGAACAACTGTCTTCCAATAGATGTTAACAAACCGGAAGACCTGGTCGATGGTACTAGTGTGTGGTCAGAAGCCCGGTTGCAGTGGATATAGGATCTTCTCATCTTCCATCCATACCTGAACTTTTTGTAGAATCAGTCGACCCATGATTTTTTGGATGGAATCTATGAGACTAATTGGTCTGTTGTTTGCTGCTATGGATTTATCCCCTTTTTTAAATACTGGGATTATCTCTGCCCCCTTCCACGAGGCCGGAATTGCGGCACCACTTGCAATTGCATTTGCTAGGTGTCTAATATACAATCGCCAGGAAGGTTTGTAACTCAAGAAAACGTCCGCAGGGACACTATCTATTCCAGGTGCTCGTCCTGGTGTTATAGAATGTATTGCCCTCTCCACTTCTGCCAGTGTAAATATCCTGCTAGAAAAATGGCAGTGGACGTAGGGTTCCATATTTGCCTCGTCCCCCAGGGATGCGTACTAGGGTTCGAAGTGTTCAACCCATGAATGATGGGTAACATTGTTTTGCGGGAGATCTGGACACCCCCCAGGTCCCACTTATACATGTCCCAAAAATATTTTAGTATTCCTGGACACACATGCCTCCTTAAGCTCCTGCCATCCTGCCTGGTCCCAGAGCGTTTTTGCTTCTTTAACTGCCTTTCTATAGGAGACACGTGCCAACCTTACTTTTACTGAGTCCCTGGTACCCAGTGCTGTCCCTAGTGACCTCCGCGCAAGGCAACATTTCTCATTAAACCACCATTCTACTTTCTTATACTTAACTCTATTAGAGTTGATGGGTTTACTGAAAAATCATTTTAGCCGGTCAAAGAGGGCAGTGTGTGTCACTGTAACATTAGACAACGAGGATTGATTGTCCTCACCCGTGTCCCACTCTTCCACTACCCTATCCACCTCCTTGTTCATGGCTAACAAAGCTTCTGGGGAATCAGAAACATTTCTCCATTTCAGGTGCTGCATGTCATTGGTTAATGCCAATTCACTAACCCCTACATCTACCCTAGGTAGTTTAGCTTCTCCGAACAGTCCGGGTACCGTAATTATTAAGGGGGTCATGTTCGTTTTCTTCACGAGTAGTAACGACCATGTCCCTTATGAACTGCCACAATGGTAGACCTACAAGGACATAATCAATGCGACTCGACCTGACCCCATTGTTAAAGGTATTGACCCCCTGCTTATCTGATGATGTTCGCCTATTTACGGCCCTCAACTGCTGATCTACACACATCCCCTTTAGTTGGACCGCCACCTCCGTCCACTTCTTAATTGGCTCGTTCTCTAGGGTAGGTATGCCCCATCTCATATCTCCATCCTCTGTGAGGGACTGATCCTCCAACCCTAGTGGTTCAAACATGGTGTTGAAGTCCCCCACTGCTATCACACCAGTACCCCTCGGCATACCGTCCAACAACGCCTCTAAGTCTGCTACAACCTCTGAACTTCTCCCACCTTTGAGGCCTCTTGCAGAAACATTAAAGATACACAAGTTAGGGCCAAGCGCTGGGGTAATTCTTATCTGTAGTATATCAATGTTGTTGGTAGGAACTTGAGATACTTTGCAGCACAATGTCTGCCGTACCCAAACCGTCAGGCCCCCCATTGCTCTGCTCTTTGCTTGCTTAGTCGAAGGAACTTGGAATGTGAGATACCTTAATAGAAACACGGGTTCTATCGCCCATGTCTTCCTTAAGAGACATATATCATGGGTTTCGATAAAATCTGACCATTCAGGAAGTACTACCTTAGAGCAGAGTCCTGCAATGTTCCAGGATAGCAGCGTCACATTGGTGGCCCTATGGATCCCATGGTCAACTGGCTCCAGATCCCTTTCCTGCCTAATGGGCTGGCCTGATCTCCAAGTCAGCTCCAAGATTGGTGGCAATCCCTTGACCTCTTTGCCGCTGGGGGTTCTTGGGCTCCTATCCACAGGGGCAGTACAAAGTGTACACCCACCTAGCGGTGTACTAATAGGGCTGGATACAGCATCCCCTAGACCACCCGATCCGTGATCAAGGTTAAGTGAGTTGACAGCATTTTCATCACATACTGGGCTTTGGTAGCTAGGGTCAGCTTTGCGTCAATCGCACTCATCTAGGTCAGATAGAACAGTGTACCTATTCGCTGTGCGAATTTCAAGCCCACACTCGGGACCTTTCACAAGCCCGCCTCTTCCTCCCTGGCCATTTCGAGAACCTTGGGAGATTACTGGGTAGAAGTAAGTTAGCGGAAGTGGCTTTATGCAAGAGTCCATACCCAGATAATCCCAACTACAAATGTGATCAACAACTCTACGGTCTCTAAAGTTTATAATAACACTATCCCCCTTTATATCTTTGTGTCTCGACCCAACCCAATCCACCCTTCTTGCAAATAAGATTTCGGCCAACATCCCGGGGGGAAGAGATCGATTAAGCCATTATATGCACTTATTTATCAGGTCTGGGTAATCCTCATGTTGACCTGGTCTTAACAATGGTACCCCCGTCAGAATGCACACATAGGGGGCAGAGGCTGGGCGGAGATCTATGCGTGTGAGACAGCCCGATAATGGATCATTGTTCACCCGTTTGTTACAGCCTGATTTAGAAAGCCCCGAGTTTATACCCCCCTTCCCAGAACCTTCACCTCCTGTAAGTTGTACACCTTTAGTTACACTAGAGCTGGACTGAGTGGCTGGATCACTAGTGGTCATGGTGGTATTATGTTTTGATGCTTTTGTCTGTGTTGGTTTAGTTAAAGGATTAGCATTTGGGATAGCCTCAGGAACTCCCACAGACTCGTGACCATTCCTTATGCTAACCACAGACCCGCCAGTGACTGTGTCCCTGGCCCCTACACCTTCAAGAATTGACAGTCTCTTTTCAATGGCGTCCAATCTACAATAAATGGGAGTACTGGACCTATAAAAAAGCTGTTCAAGTTTATTCCACATTTCCTGAGACCAATTCAGTGGAGTGTCCATCCTTTGGGGCAACACTGGATCTACCAAATCTGTTGTCGGGGACAACAACTCTGTGATGTTAGAAGTTATAGCTTTAGCCCCAGATGATTCTTCACGGGCATTCATCTTCTTTACTTTAGCTTTTCTCCCCTTCTGGGTTGAACCCCCGCGCTTCCTTTTTGTTACCAATACTGGTTCTGCTGGCTTTGAACCACGCGTTGGACGTGTTCTTGTGGTGCACTCCATGGGGTCAATCAACACGCTGCGATCTATACAACTATTTTCAACGTCCTGCAAAATCTCGAGTTGAACATAGATGACTGGGCTGCCCTTGGACCTTGTGAATTAGAGCTGAGTGAAAAATTTGGTCCACCCCTATGCCTTCGCCTAGGGGAGCATCAGAACCTGGGGTAGTAATGGGGGACACTACCCTGGCCAGCGCTCCTATAGAGGACCTTTTGTTAAGGGAAAAGTCCGTCAACAGCCTTTTCTCAGCACGGTCAATTTCATGTGCTACAATCGATGTAGCCCGTACAATAAATTGGTCCAACGTTCCCATGATAGAGCCAGTAGGGACGGTTTTCCCTCCTTTCACCCCCTTTACAGATGTGCCTACTATTGTTCTTTAGTGTGTAAAGGAGAGACCCTTAAACGACCAGTTGCATATAGTCCAATAAAAAATGGATACCTTAGACTATGTCCCCAATAACGGATAGCAACTAACCTTTCTCTGACATCAAATGGATGTGGCCCCGTCCCGTCCTCTGATCGTACTCGAATGGGTTCAAACGGGCCCGGGCTTCGCCCGGCTCGTCCCGCGGAGCGGGACTGTAGTGCAGATTAGATACACCTGGGCAGGGCGTGGTGGGAGGGGGTCTATCTCCCCCGCTGCCTTATGGGGAGGGTAGTTCTCCTTTGTGGCCCCTCTGCTGCTGCCGGTGATAGGGTTTCAGATGCAATTGTTTCCTCCGGAGTGGAAACGCGAGAGGTCACCAAAAATATCCAAATGGGGAGCGTGGTTCTCCTCCTGTTTGTGTCCCCCTCAGCTGCTACCATGCAAAGCGAATAGAAATGCGAGTGTTTTCCCATTTCCACACTCACCGCTTAAACTGGGTTCGCTGCCCGGGTCTGCCTGGGCTTGACTAGGATGACGAGTTTGCAGCAGTGTTCCCCCAGCTGTGCTTTTGGATGTTTTTCCTGCGTTTCTCGCGGGACTGATGCTGCTTGCGCTACTCAGCCCAGTTTTTGCAATCTTCCTCGGAATTTGCAGTTAGTGGTGGTTGGCAGGCCGGCGATCTGCGGACTCCAAGCGCTCCGTTCGTCGCTTCACGACTCACAGCCTCACCGTTGCGTGCATGCCGCGCCCCCCGATCGCCAGCAAAACCAGGACTGGATAAATCATTGACCACTGGTGCGGCAGCTGCAAACGACGATGGAGGAGCTCCTGCTGCTGTGGGCGTCTCACACAGCTCCCGCTGCCTCTGGTGAAATTCTGGTGAGACTGGCAGGACTCACAGTGGGAGTCATATTCCCGCGCGGATGCTCGTGGGTGCACTTAAGGGTGTTTCACACGGCACCTGCCACTGCTTTTGTGGATGCTTAGGAGGCACTGGGGGGGGCACTGGGGGAGTCTCTCGCCACTCGCAAACACTTAGTGAGCTCAGCCCCTGCAGCACCCAGTTTCAAAAATGCTTGCTTTGCTGGCCCTTTGATGCAGATTTTCAGTCCCCTACAGTGCGGTTGCAGGGGGGAAACAAGCAGGGGGGTCTTACTAGCCCGATACTAAGCATGGCCGAAATTTTCAAATGCGCGTCCTGCGAATTTGCGGATTTCCCTGCGAAATTGCAAAAAAAATCCATGAATTCGCGAATTTTCCTGCGAAATCGCGGATATTTTTGCGATTTGCCCTGGAGTACTTTCTACTGGCTAATCCAGTAAGTGCTCCCTCATTGTGTAAATGTATAGTGCTTTTACTACACTGCAGCTGCGTAAAGGTCCAGAAGATGTGTCTCCAGTGACCATGTGTGCCTGTAACACAGGCTCAGGCACACATGGTCACTGGAGACACATCGTCTGGCCATTTACGCAGCTACAGTGTAGTAAAAGCACTATGGGGCAGATTTACACGCCGCTTGCGCCTCTTTTGCTCCGCAGTTGCGTCACTTTTGTGACGCAGCAACAGCACAAAAGATGCGCCATGGTGCTGGGTATTAACAACGTGACGCATCTGAGAGATGCGTCACGTTGTAAAGCCCTGCACCATCAGGAGGTGTTCCGGCGCTGGGGAGGGCGTTCCTGCACAGGAACGCCTCCTAAAAGTGGCTGAGTGAAATCTACAAGATTTCACTCAGTCACTTTTAGGCCAATGCTGCGTCAAAACCCTGCGCCTGCTTGAATCAGGCACAAGACTTGACGCAGCATTGGGGAGATAGGGCCCCCAGAGCATTGCTGATGATGCGTCGCAATGCGCTGCTTTTACAGCACAGATGCGTGACGCATCTGTGCCGTTTTTGCCACATGGTGCGGCGCATTCTAAATGCGGCGCACCATGACTGGCGGAGCTGTGGCGCACAATAACCGGCGAATCCCTTGGGATGCGCCAGTTATTGTAAATCTGCCCCTATACATTTAGCCACCGAGGGAGCTCTTACTGATTAGACAGTAGAAAGTACTCCAGCTGAGTAGAGGTATTGTACAAAAAGGTGGCATCTTCGTGGACAAACACGCAGGGCGGGATTCATTCTGCCCCCTGTTAGACTTGTTTTTTGTGCCCTTCTGCCCTCTGTTAGACTCGTTTTTCCCTTGTTTTTCTGCCCTTCTGCCCCCTGTTAGACTTGTTTTTTGTGCCTTCTGCCCTCTGTTAGACTCATTTTTCCCTTGTTTTTCTGCCCTTCTGCCCTTTGTTAGACTGCTTTTTGTGCCTTTCTGCCCTCTGCATCACCACATCATCACTCAGCGCTACCCCAGCATCACTCAGCACCACCACATTATCACTCAGCACCACCACATTATCACTCAGCACCACCACAGCATCACTCAGCACCATCACAGCACCACTCAGTTCCATCACAGCACCACTCAGCGCCACCACAGCATCACTCAGCGCCATCACAGCATCACTCAGCGCCACCACATTATCAATCAGCACCACCACAGCACCACTCAGCACCACAACAGCATCACTCAGCACCACCACAGCATCACTCAGCACCACCAGATTATCACTCAGCACCACCACAGCACCACTCAGCACCACCACAGCATCACTCAGCACCACCAGATTATCACTCAGCACCACAACAGCATCACTCAGCACCACCACAGCATCACTCAGCACCACCAGATTATCACTCAGCACCACCACAGCACCAATCAGCACCACCAGTGCAATACTCAGCGCCACTACAGCATCACTCAGCACCACCACAGCATCACTCAGCACCACCAGATTATCACTCAGCACCACCACAGCACCACTCAGCACCACCACAGCATCACTCAGCATCACCACAGCATCACTCAGCAGCACCACAGCACCACTCAGCACCACCCCAGCATCACTCAGCACCATCCCAGTATCACTCAGCAGCACCACAGCAACACTCAGCATCACCACTGCACCACTAAGCACCACCACAGCGCCACTCAGCGCAACCCCTGCATAAACCTGCGCAACCATTCAACAACAACTGGTTCAAATATGTTCTCTTAATGTTTCAAGCTTTATTACAAATGTCACAAAAAGATGTTAATATTTCACTTCTGTTCTTGGATTTTCGTCACAATAAAATACACTGAACATAATCTTCACAAAAGTTATTTACAAAAGTTTAAGCTATTGCCATTATAAATTAAAATCACTTTTATTTAAGTATTAATTATTTAAAAAAATTAAAAGCCATTGTAATTTGTAATATCAATACATCTAAGTCACGTAAATACAAAACATGTTGCATTACAAATGCTATAGGTGTCACATTTGTGAAGGTCATAACTATTGGCATTGTAAATGAACCAACACATAAATAAAAAAAAATTGTCATTTACAAGACCAATAGCTCAAACTTTCCTAATGCGAGAACTATTGCATTGCAAATACTTGTTTTTATATCTGTCAGTGCTTTCTGTTGAGGTTTAATTTTCGTTACAGGCGCCTCATTGCCTACTTGTAACTATTCTCTGAACCTGCTTCAAGGGTCAGAGCAGGGTCAGAGAATAGTTGCAAGTAGGCAACGAGGTGCCAGGAAGCACTTACAGGCTTACAGCAGCTGGTGCACAAGTTGAAGTTAATTTCTTTGTAACCCTTTTGTAAAAGGTTACAAAAAATTAGCTTCAACTTTTGCACCTGCTGTTGTAAGCCTGTAAGTGCTTGGCTGAAAATCCGTCCCAGCTGATTCGCGGATTTTACTGCGATTTCGCGAGATTCGTGGATCACGAAATCGCGGAAAATCCACAAATTCCGTGAGCGGAACAAATGTTCAGCCCATGCTTACCCGATACACACAGCTTTATCACCCACGGTGCGCCGCACAGCACACAGTGGTAAACAACGGGGGAGCCGCACCACGCCAATCCGCAGCCTCCAGCACCAGCGGTCCGCGGTCTTGAGCAAATAGCTAACAGCTATTGTATATATCCCCAGTCAGTATTCATACACTCCAGCAAACACCCTGTCACTCTGTTGAAATTAATCAGGAAGAATTTGTAGAAAATGAGTAGGTTTAATGTCCAGCACAGCATCAGCAAGTACACAGATCAAAATCCAAGGTACAACTGACTCATTACACTTAAACCTTCTAGAATACAGGTGAGGTTGGAATCATAACATAACATGCAGGGAAGACATCAGAAGAACAGGGTGATGTCATACAAGCATAAATAAATAATTAATAAAAAGAGGAAAGACAGGATGTAACACACTCCCCTTGCACTCCTCCGTTGAACCATTCAGCACCATGTACTAATTCATTCACTGCGCCAAAACCGAAACAATTATGAATTCACCCATGAACTCTCCTTGCAGAACTCTAATCCTTCAGTCAGTAAACAAGTACTCATGCAGTGAGCCAGGCCTTAACACATGTACTGCTACAAACGCCTATCCACTATGTATACAGTCCTCTACCCACCTTCACATTTGTCTTTCACACCATCAATTCCCCAGTCAGTATCCATACACTTCCAGCAAACACCCTGTCACTCCCCTTGTACTCCTCCAGTGACCAATTCAGCACCATGTACTAATCCATTCACTGTGCCAACCCCCAAACACTTATAAATTCACCCAGGCACTCTCCTTGCAGTTCTCTAATCATTCATTCAGTATCCAAGTACACTTCCAGCTAGCCAGGCCTTAGCACATGGAGTGCTTCAAATTCCTATCCACTATGCATGCAGTCCCCTAACCACATCCACACTTGTCTTTCACACCTTCAATTCCCCAGTCAGTATTTATACACTTCCAGCAAACTCCCTGCCACTCCCCTTGCACTCCTCCAGTGACTCCATTCAGCGCCATGTACTAATCCATTCACTGCACTAAAACCCAAACACTTATAAATTCACCCAGGCACTCTCCTTGCACTCCTCCAATCATTCAGTCAGTACCCAAGTACTCATGCACTGACGGCCTTAGCACATGGACTGCTTCTAACCCCTGTCCACTACGCATGCAGTCCCCTAACCACATCCACACTTGTCTTTCACACCTTCAATTCCCCAGTCAGTATCCATACACTTCCAGTAAACACCCTGTCACTCCCCTTGTACTCCTCCAGTGACCAATTCAGCACCATGTACTAATCCATTCACTGTGCCAAACCCCAAACACTTATAAATTCACCCAGGCACTCTCCTTGCAGTTCTCTAATCATTCATTCAGTATCCAAGCACTCATCCAGCTAGCCAGGCCTTAGCACATGGAGTGCTTCAAATGCCTATCCACTATGCATGCAGTCCTCTAACCACATCCACACTTGTCTTTCACACTTTCAATGTATTAGGACTCTCTTGGGTCGTATATGCTGCTGCGCATATAGTGCTCTCCTGCATATGTCGTCGCACTGCAGATGCCAGTCTTGTTGCGACTGTTGTAATTACAAGTCTTGTTGTGCCTCGTACTGGTCCTTCCCCCAAATCTCTGCTTCACTTACAAAATGGTGCACTGAGCGGGTATCCCGCTGGTCTCTCTGGCGGGCTGCAGTTTTGCCTCACAAAATAGCGGCCTCCCTGTCAGTCTTTGCTTCCTGTGGCTCGTGGGGTCGGGTCAATTGCACATCCTTCCGCAACCTGAGGCAGCCTGTTTAAGGAATTTGCACACTTGTGTCCTCCTTGGTAGTGCTAGCGGCCCCACAGCAGCAGACTCGGGTCCCGTCCGCCACCCGACTGTCTAATGACGACCGCTGGGCAAGCCAGAACGCGACCCACTCCAGACACAGGCAAATGCGGTTTTGCACGCTGGATGCCTTACGAGCACAACATCAACAGCAATGGGCTGCGCTGCCTCCGCTGAAACCGTCTTGACCGGCCTTGAGGCTAGCGACCTGGCACAAAAGATCTCACCGACTTCTCTTGTCCCTCCGCGTTCCTAACTGCGGATGTGTGGCAACTCAAGGTCCCGGCTGCAGCACAAGGCCAGGCCCAGCGCCGGCTCCGAGGGCAGTCCAGCAGTTTGCTTGGTCTCCACGGGGAATCTCATCTCCGGATTGCCTCTGGTGTATCCAGAATCAGTCCCTGCACATTTTGCCTTGTGTTATTCCCGGTATGAGGTATGTTGTGCGGATTTTAAATGGATATTTTAAGCACAGCCGGCGGAGCCGCGATAGTGTGTGGCCATCTCGCTGCACAGTGAAGCCATGCCCCAACTGCATATGTTTTAAATGGGTATATGTGAGTATTGGTGTATATTTGTGAGTATATGTGAGAGTGAGAGATTGGAAGATTTCCTGTACAAATAAGTAGGTGTTTCTATGAGTGATTGCTTAAGAGAGTAAGCATGTGTATGTTTCTGTAGAAGTAAGTGTGGTAGTGTGTGTATAACTGTATATGCGAGTAAATGGATGTTTGATACTTTGTTTGCATGTGTGACTATGTGTGTGAGTAACTCAATGGATGAGTGGCGGTGTGTAACAGTGTGTACAGGTATATGAGTACATATAATGAGTCAGTACATGTCCTAGTGACTGTATAGGGACTGTTGGTGAATGAGTGGATGTGTTTGTAGATCTTGGAATTACTGAATAGGTGTGTTGTAACTGGTATTGGGATGTCCATTGGTTGAAAATGTTAGTTTGTATTTTTGAGTGTGTGTATCAAAAGTTATATTAGGGTGAGAAGAGGTCTGCCACTCTATCCCAAGGATGATGTCTTTAGTGATGTCCTCAATGATGTCATTTGAGATGTCATCAGTGATGTCATGATTGATGTCACTGACCATGTCATGAGTGAGGTAATATGTGACATCATCATCAGTGCATTGCGGGCGCGTGAGTTATAATTAGCTGAAATAAATATAACTTGGAAATTTCTATGGTTTTGTACGAGTGAAATGTCCAACTAACTATAACGCCCCTGAAACCTATGTTAGTGGATATATATATATATATATATATATATTCACTGAAAAAAACATAGGTTAGAGACCATATATAGTTAGCTGGACATTTTATTGATATAAAACCAATAAAATTCCATATATAGTTAGTTGCACTAACTATATATTTCGCGCATCCGCAATCCAATGCTGATGATGTCACATATTACATCATTCATTCAAGGTTTTGTAAATGCAAATTCCTAACTATATATGGTCTATAACCTATGGTTTTTTCAGTGAATTTCATTGGTTTTTTAAAAGCTAATATCTATAGCTGTAAAATATATTCTTTATTACGTGATGTATCACGTAGACACGTGAGACGCCTCATGACGCGTCGCATAACCTTGACGTATCGGCTCTGCAGCGCAAACAAAACCCGTAACGTAAGCGCGCCGGAGCACGCTTACAGAAAATTATTTTTTTTTAACCTTAATTAGACAGAATCAACACGTGCACATATCTTGAGGCCTTGCAAATGCACATCAAACAAACAGTCCCTACAATTTTACAAAGTTTGGTGGAAATCTATTCCCTTAAATTTTTTTTTACTGTTTCTCTTGGTTTTCCCTTTGTTACGCTTACCGGGACGCTACCCGGTACATGAACCGGACGCTCTAAAAACACAAGATGGCGGACTCCTGTTACGCTGACGGTTAGCTGCCCGGTTTGCGTACCGGGACGCGACTCTACCGCGAAAAATCGCAAAATTATTTTTTTTGTTTGCCCCGCAGGGCACTTTAATAGCCCCCTCATCAATCCTAGGGGGTCAGGAGGGGTCTACCTTATCCCCTTTCCTTCATTTCCCCCTTTTTTTTCCACCTCTTGTCTCTCGATCCTACCGAGACACAAGATGGCGGCCGCTCCGGACTGTTTACAATGTTGACAGCCAATCAGCTTCTCCTCAGACTCCCGTTGCGCTGCCGGTTAGCTTCCCGGTTAGCTTTGCGGTTAGCTGCCTGGTTTGCGTACCGGGACGCACCTCTACCGCGAAAAATCGCAAATTTATTATGTTTTTTTTGCCCCGCCGAGCACTTTAATATCCCCCTCATCAATCCAAGGGGGTCAGGAGGGGTCTACCTTGCCCCCTTTCCTTCTTTTCCCCCTTCGTTTTTCACCATATCTTGTCTCTCGATCCTACCGAGAGACAAGATGGCGGCCGCTCCGGACTGTTTAGAATGTTGACAGACACCGGAGAGCCAATCAGCTTCGCTTCGCGAAGTTCCGTGACGCGTCCGGTACGCGAACCGGGGCGCTAACCGGAGCGATGTCACAGATATATCTGTTTTTTAAAACGTTAATTTCTCAAAATCCACTGGAGCACATATATTGAGACATAGCAAAGGCACGTCGGGCAAACCATATCTACAATTTTGCCAAGTTTCGTGTAAATCCATTCAGCCGTTCGAGCTAAAAGTGATTCCAACCGCCCTATGGAAAAATGAATGGGGAAAACGCGTTTTGGGACCCCCCTTTTTTCTCAGCCCCCCCTTGACGAAACCCCCCCACATTTTCAGAGGCTGCTCAGAAACAAAATTTGCCATTTTCCGGAAACTTTCAGCCAATCCCGTCCACAAACGCTAAAGTTATTCGACATAGAATTTTCAGAAATCCCATAGGAATAAAATCCTAACTATATATACCTACTGGCGACCGCCAGTAGGTAATATATATATATATATATATATATATATATATATATATATTACCTACTGGCGGTCGCCAGTAGGTATATATAGTTAGGATTTTTTCCCTATGGGATTTCTGAAAATTCTATGCCTAATAACTTTGGCGTTTGTGGACGGAATCGGTTGAAATTTTCAGGAAAATGGCACATTTTGTTTCTGAGCAGCTCCTAGAAATTTGGGGGGGGTTCGTCAAGGAGGGGCTGAGAAAAAAGGGGGATCCCAAAACGCGTTTTTCCCATGTTAATTTCCATAGGGCGGTTGGACTCACTTTTAGCCCGAACGGCTGAATGGATTTACACGAAACTTGGCAAAATTGTAGGGACTGTTAGCCCGATGTGCCTTTGCTAGGTCTCAATATATGTGCTTCAGTGGATTTTGAGAAATTAACGTTTAAATCAAGATATATATCTGTAACAGCGCTCCGGGCAGCGATCTGGTTCGCGTACTTTTCGCGTAACGGAACTTTGCGCACGGAAAGCTGATTGGCTCTTCGGTGTCTGTCAACATTCTAAACAGTCCGGTGCAGCCGCCATCTTGTCTCTCAGTAGGATCGAGAGACAAGAGGAGGCCAAAAGAAAGGGGGAAATTTCCATAAGGGGGCATAGTAGATCCTCCCTGACCCCCTAGGTTTTATGTGGAGGTTTTAAAAGGGCCCAGCAGGGTTCAAAAAAATGTTTTCTTTTTTTTTTTTCGCGATGAGCGCCTAGTACGCGAACCGGAAAGCGTTCTAGGCAGCGTACTATAAGGATAATAGAATGATATACTTTTCAAAGACTAAATGTTAATTGTTTGTTGTTTTGCTTGTTGTTTTTGTTGTTTTTTTTTGTTTTCTTTATTTTTAACTTTTTTTTTTTATTTTGATTGTTTTTCATAATTTATTAAACTTTCTAACATTTCAGTGTCTGAAATGTCATTATTTTCTTGAAATATTGTTTGCAATCTGTGAGGTTGTAAAATGTCCTCATTTGCAAGGAGGGCATCTACTGCTTGGACACATTGCAGCAGTTCATTATCCAAGCTTTGATCCATAAATTCCATGTCAATTTGTTCAATCAATTCCTGGCTGCTCTCTTGCAGGTCCATTTCAAAAGAAACTTGCTGCTCGCCTTCCATTTTGCATGAAATTTGGATTAAAAAAATATATATTAGTAGAGATAGGGCACTGTTGGGATTAATTTTAGATAGTCATTTTTTATCAGTGAATTTATCTTTTGGCAGTGTATAGTATCAGAGTGGAAATAGGACTATAAAAAAGTGTATGTGATTTAACCACGACAAGCCTAACTCCATTCATAACTATAACAGAGAAGTCTATCTAAATACATTCCTAGTACAGAGGGATAGTGTATATCTAGCAGAAAAAGTCTACTATATTAAGTTATAGTGCACAATATATTTCATTTTTAAAAATTATACCTTACCTTCACAAAGAAGTTGAAGTTTTTGGAAGCTATTGAAATGTGATGTACAACAAGAAGTAGTAGTCAAAATGGCTGTGTTTTCTTCTCTTCCTTTATATATTCAAGTATATAACCAATCAAATGTCAGGTAATAAAAGTAGAAAATGAAAGTAACATTTTCATTGGTTGTCAATTCCAACACTTCAGATGTGTTTTGTGAAGTAATTTACCTCACGGTACTTGGAGAGGTCTACAGGCTAAATGGCTAAATTAAATTTCAATCAAATTTGTGAGAATGAAAGGGATTGTTATGTAGTATGAGCTAATTTATATTTGGTGAGAGTGTCTCTAGTCGTTTTTCTGTAAATTACTTTCCCACCTTTTTTTGGACCGTTTCCCGGAAAGCGGTCCTGTCCGCGAACTAGGAGCGTAACGGGAGTCCACCATTTTGTGTTTCGGTCGAATCAAGGTATAAAATGGCGGGTAAATAATGTTCTGAATGGGTAGAAGGGGGCATGGTACAAGTATTTTGCCCCCCTACGTTTTCTGAGGGTGGCTGAGGAGGACTATATGTGCGAGGAAAAACTTTTTTTTTGAAATTTTGCGCGGTTAGCTTCCAGTTCGCGTACCGGATAGCGCTCTTTGAGCGTAGTTTGTTGAAAATTACAGAAAAAAGTTAGAAAAAAATAATAAAAGTGTGTGATCAGATGAAGGGTAGCTCTGAGAAGAGCTTTTGGGTTTATGGTACATTTAGGTACTTATAAGTAGGTACCAATGCACAGTCTTAAATTCAGAATGAAAATTCTGTTGCCCTCATCTGAGAAGTGAACTCCATCTCCTCTGTAGATATCTTGCATGTAGTAACGCAAGTTATTGTTGTACAGAGAGCCCATTCCATGGTCTCTCATGAAAGCTGAAACAGATTTGTTTACATGCTTCCTCGCTTTCTCAATTTGTGGAGAAAATTGGTTGGACCACCTCCATTTCTGTCTTTGGCATATATTGGAATATACCAAAGCAGTTTGAGGAAAAAGTGCCATTAATTGCTCAAAGGTGTCCTTTAAAAGCATTTCCAGACCTACCCCTGTCAAAGTGCCCAAATCATTACCTCCACAGTGCACTATTAACAGGTCAGGTTTTGGCAAATGCATAAAGGTTTTCACCAATGGTATCAATTGGTGACATTTTAATCCTCTTTGGCCCAACCACTTAATTTCCACATCCTGTAAATTGAGGTTGTGTAAATTTCTGTTCTCAGCATACCTTTGAGCCCAGTGGATGTAACTATGTCCAACAATCCAGACCTTAAACATGGTGGGAGAAGGTTGTTCTGCAGTCAGATGAAGTGTGGTAATGAAAGGGCAGTTGAAACAGTAGGAGTTTGTAAAGAAAAAAAACTGTTGATTTCCAATGCTAATGAATCATTAGCAGTGATTGGTGCATTTCCATTTCTGAAAACAGAAAGTTAGGGTGCATGGGTGTGTTCTTTGAAAGATGTAATTTGAATGGTCAAGGAAGAAACATTTAATGAAAGATTGCACTGGATACGCAGGTGCACTGAGAGTTCAGAGTTCAATTGAAACATTGTTGTGTGAATTTGCAAACATGAGAGGTCTTCCAGGAGGTGGTTGCTATGGAAAAAAGGCAGAGAGGGCAGAGGGGGGAAGGGTTTTGATTTGAAAAAAGTGAGGGAAGAGTTATGATTGGCTAATATGAGAGATATGTGAAATGAATATCTGTATTTCTGTGCTTTCAATAGCTGCAGCCTTTGGAGTGCATCCTTTTTCTTCTGCTGAAGACAATTTGGTGTATTTCTGAGACTGTTTTCAAAACTCAAAAAATATTTGCTAAGGTGAGAAAAGATTTATTTAATTTAGATAGAGAATAGTATGATTTAAGGAGAAAATGATGAAGAAAGCTGTGTTTTTAAAATGTGGCTTTGTCTCTAGTGATATAGAAATAGATTTTGTTACTTTGAGAAATTGTAATTGCATATTCGGTGTAGCATTCTGGCATGCAGTAACACAAGTTATTGTGGTACATGGAGCCCATTCCATGGTTTGTTATGTAAGCTGAAACAGATATGTTGTTTTTAAAAACGATTTTAGAAATCAATTACATTTCTGGATATGTACTGCTAGAGCTTCATAGGTTGTTTTGGGCCATATTTATAAGGCATTTGAGTGTCTATTATGCTATTTTACGTTCTTCATGGTGCAAATTTCTTGTAAATACGCTCCCACTTGTGCTTTGCAAATTTAGATTTTGATTATGGGAGTTACATAGCCATGTTAATAATGTCCAAACAATGGTGGTAGGGCATTCAAGAAAACGCTTTCATGTGTCTCAAGGACATTTTCAGTCCTTTCCTCTTGAAAACAGGTATACAATTGATTTATATGCTGTGTTTAAAAACGAATTTTGAAATCAATTACATTTCTGGATATGTACTGTTAGAGCTTCATAGGTTGTTTTGGGCCATATTTATAAGGCATTTGAGTGTATTTGATGTTATGTTTTCCTTTTAAAATGGATAGTGTTCCTCATGGGGCCCTGAGCAGTTCTTAGCCATGTTATTTAATGGGAAGTGGATAACATGGCTAGGAGCATTTGCTGGAAAATGCATGAATATCGCTGACTGTTCAGCGATATTCATGCATTGCGGCCGTTTTTTTTTGCATTTGCGAGCAGTTCTTAGCCATGTTATCCAATGGAAGGTGGATAACATGGCTAAGAGCATTTGCTGGATAATGCATGAATATCGCTGACTTTTCAGCGATATTGATGCATTGCGGCCGTTTTTTATCGCATTTGCGAGCAGTTCTTAGCCATGTTATCCAATGGGAGGTGGATAACATGACTAAGAGCATTTGCTGATATTCATGCATTGCGGCCGTTTTTTTTTGCATTTGCGAGCAGTTCTTAGCCATGTTATCCAATGGAAGGTGGATAACATGGCTAAGAGCATTTGCTGGATAATGCATGAATATCGCTGACTTTTCAGCAATATTCATGCATTGCAGCCGTTTTTTATCGCATTTGCCATAAATCTTGCTAAGGAGAAAATGATGAAGAAAGCTGTGTTTTTAAACTGTGGCTTTGTCTGTAGTGATATAGAAATAGATTTTGTTTCTTTGAGAAATTGTAATTGCATATTCGGTGCACCATTCTGGTATGCAGTAACACAAGTTATTGTTGTATATGAAGCCCATTCCATGGTCTCTTATGTAAGCTGAAACCATTTTTGAAATCAATTTCAATAAATTTCTGAATATGTCCTGCTAGAGCTTCATAGGTTGTTTGGGGTCATACACCTTTTTTAGGGAGAGATTTATGACTGTTGTATGCCTGTTTTGTACCACTGTGTGTCATTTTTGTGATGCAGTGCTGGTGCAAAAGATTTGCTATGTTAAATAATAAGTAGGGCATTAAGTTTTTGATGACTGTTATTCACTTACTGTTTGGTAATAGTGGTTAATAACATTTTTTATTATATTTTTCCACAGATTCAACTGCAGATTCTTTCATAGTTTGGAAAATGCCTACAAAAAATAGAATTAGAAAGGCTAGAAAACGTCAAAGACAGCAGGATGATGTTTTATTGCAGCAGTCCTCTTCCCCAAATACTTGTCAAAACACCAAGAAAGCTCCGGGTAAGAGCACAAAATCATTCTTAAGAAATATTTGTAGTAAAAAAAGTATTTCTCCAAAAAATGTTTCAGTCCACAAAAAGAAAAGCAATTTAAATGGAAAGGAGAGACCCATCAAAAATGTTACTGGTAGAGGAAGAGATAACTCTGTGCATGATAGTAGAAGGAAACAACAGTTTAGGGACATTCGACATCGAATGTTCCGTAACAGGATAATAGTTAATTTATTGAAAAATATTTAAAAAAAAGGCCAACAGAAAGCGGCATTTTATAAGAAGAAGAAAAATGTAGAGAAAATTATTGATCATGCTTTTGAAATTAAGCGAAAGTTGTTTATTTTGGTAATCAATAGAATTAGGAAACTAAGCAAGGTAATTTCTGATTTCAAAACAAAAAGTAGATGGAAGAGAGTAGTAAATCGTACTAACTTTTGTGAAGTTTTTTCCGGAGAATGGATGCATAGTTCAAGTTGTGAGGCATTTTTTAATGAGGAGAGTTATTTTCAGGATAATGATTTGGTGTTTGCAGTTGACACCAGTGGTCGAGCTTATGAAGTGAAGGATGGTTGTCCAGTTGAAAAAGAACAACTTGTGACAACAGAGACAGAAGAGGCGCTAAGTGATGAGGTTTTAGGAAGACGTCCTAAGGGTCCTGTGTACATTTGGAAGTGTAGTTCTATTTGCAGTGTGCGACAGGTTTCCATCAATTTGCTTTGTGATTTTATACGGACATTTAATAAGAAAAGTTTGAAGCAGAAAATGAAGTTGTTGCAAGATTTAGATCCTTGCAGAGTGAGACAAATGACAGGTTTGCCTGGTCATTCACTGGCTTGTCTTTCCAGGAGAGTATGCCAGAGTGTTTTTCATCATTTCAGGATGCTAGCAGTGCATCATAATAAAGTGAGAAAATTAGTGAGAATGTTGTATTATGCTAAGAGTCCAGCAATTATGCTTAAACAATTATGTGCTGCTCTTTTGCATGGGTCTGAAATAGATGTGAAGAATATTTGTGAAGAAATTGAGTTTTGTTACTTTGGTAGTAGAGATGAGAATGTTCAAATTGACCCAGAAGTAGAGGGTTATGTTGAAGATAATGTACAGGTTTCCAGTACAGATAATTTTCAGAAGGAAATTGCCACTTTTCAGATGAAATCAAGTGAGAGGCCTAATTTCACTTGTGTATGTTGTCGACGCACTTATTATAAGAATCAGACTAAGTTAGTGGATTTATATGCAAAAACTGAAAGGGAAAATAATAGTGAATGGAAGGATTTTGCCACATACTTGATGGTAGAAAATTGTTTTGATTTGGGAGTGGACCAACGTGTGTGTACTTATTGTTGTAATAAATTAAATCAAAACCAGATGCCTGCTAGGGCAGTTCATAATAATCTGGAATTGGTTGAGATTCCTTCAGAATTTAAGGATTTAAATACTCATGAATCTAGTTTGATTCAAAGTATCCATCCCTTTCAGGCTATTGTAAGAATGGAGCCAAAGACAGGGAAGTTGCCTCCAGCAGATTTACAGAGAGGATTAAAGGGAAGAGTTGTTTATTTGCCTCTAGATTTGAACAAAAACATTAACACAATTGGAGTTGAGAAAGTGGAAGAGGAACCTCTGGTTATCTTGGTTAATGGGGTTCCGACAAAGAATAAGAAAATATGGCAAGATTTAGTGGATGTTAGGAAAGTGAAAAATGCAACTTTGTATTTGAAGAAAAATAATAAGTACTATAAGAATGTATATGTTGCAGAAGAGGAAGTAAGTGATGAAGAGGATAGCGTTTTGTGTGGTGGCCAAATTGAGAAAGTAGAGGTGTCTAATAGTGAAGAAATATATGAACATTATAGTGTTCATCCTTTGCATTCCAAGGAAGTCATGGGGAATGCTATTGAGTTGTTTCAAATGAAACAAGCCAAAGGGAGTCCCATTAGTGTTTGGGAGGAAAGTTTGGAAGCTCGGTGTTTCCCACAGCTATTTCCCACAGGTCAAGGAGGAAGATATGATGAGCGACCTCATCAAATTCCTGCGTCTGAATACCGGACTTTACGATTGTATGCAGAAGATCCTAGGTTTCGTCAATGCATTCCCTATTTGTTTCATCTCCTGTTTGAAAGCGATCTGTCAGGACTGTCATATGCAGTGAACCACATTTTAAAAAGTGGTATACAGATGCGAAACATCTCGGCAAGTGACTTTATGCATAAAGTCAATGTCCAAGACAGTATTTTGGATTCTCACTTAATTAATCTCATGGCGTGTCAGCGTGGTACTAATGAGTACTGGTACCGTCGTCATGGTGATTTAAAATGTATGCTGAGGAACTTAGGAACTCCAACATGGTTCCTCACTCTGAGCTGTGCCGAGTATGGCTGGGAAGACTTACTTGAATTTCTACGAGAGGCAAATGGAAATATTGAAAACATTGAATTCAAGACACCTGGAGAACTGTGTTCTTTGGATCCAGTGAATGTATGCAGGTACTTCAATCATAGATTTGAAGCTATGATGTCTTTCATCACAAATAAAAAGAATCCACCTCTTGGAGAGGCGTTGGATTTCTTCTGGAGAAAGGAGTACCAAGCAAGAGGTGCCCCTCATATACATATGTTGTTGTGGATCAAGGATGCACCTAAATTTGGAACAGATCCGGATGACTTAGTGATGAATTTCATAGAACAGTATTCTACGTGTGCTGTTCCAAACGCAACGGAGAAGAAAAGCCTAAGAGAACAAGTTCTACGTTTCCAAAGCCATCGTTGTGGAAAGTACTGTCATCGTAAATTCAGAAACAAGGACAAGTTCTACACCAAATGTCGTTTCAACTTTCCACGACCGGTGATTTCTAAAGGAAGAGTGAACAGTTTGATGTCTTCGCTGCGACATAATGTGACGAGGAAATCACCCAAGAATACATACAATTTGAAAAGGAACGAAGAGTCCAAGTACATCAATGACTACAACCCAGTGATTTTGTCAATGTGGAATGCTAACATGGATATACAGTTTGTGGCTGACAACTGTATGGCTGTGGCTCGGTATGTGACATCTTACATCACCAAAAAAGAAAAGACAGAACTGAAGGATATGTGGGAGGACATTTCCCATGAAAAGAGCCTCAGCAAGAAGTTGTACAGTTTCAGTCTGAAGATGTTGTCGCATCGAGAAATCGGAGCTTACGAATGTTCTGATCGATTGTCTTCAGCAAGTCTCTATGCCAAATCCAGGAGTCTCGTTTGGGCGAGTCTTGGTCTTGCTGCAACGCGAAATCGAGTTCTAAAACCTGTCCGGGAAATTGAGTATTTGGCAGAAAAGGAACCAAACAGTACCGACATTTTGAAGAGCAACATGTTGGATACATATTATCCAAATCGAAGCAGTCACCTTGAGAATGTTTGTCTATATGAGGTTCTCCAAAATTAAATATTCAAGAGGAACATCAAAGAAGATATTGAGAAAGGAGTGTATGCTGTAATTGGAAGTGAGGGATGCCTGGTCAAGCAAAGAAAATGCCAATTAGTAAACCATCGAAAATTGAGTGGTGAATCTCCAGAAAAAAAGGAGTTTTTCTATTTAGCACTTTTGCAACTTTTCAAGCCTTGGCGTGCAGAAGAGGAACTGCTTGGAGATTTCCTCTGTTACGAAGACTCTTTCAATGCAGCCAAGGAGTCCATAGAATGTCCTGCTTTTCCTAAATATCAAGAAATGCTAACTTTGGAAATTGAGCAGGAAGCAACGATTGCAGCCGAGATTGCCAGAGACAGTTCTCAGGACAGTCAGAGTTCTGTTTCATTGAGTCAAGATCCACTTGGAGGACCTATTATCGAAAATGAAGCTGCCACTGCTATGAATGAAGTAGAAAGAGCCATGGCACATGCTCAGGAGGATTCAGTTAACTTAGAAGACTTGGAAAAACAACTCAACGTTGAGCAGAGGAAAATATATGATGAAGTTACCAAGGAAATTGAGCACGGATTAAGTCATGAGAAGAACGAGTGCTCATGTACATCGTTGAAGCCTGTCCGACTGTACGTGAGTGGAGAAGCGGGAACTGGAAAAAGTTTCCTCATTAAAGCAATTTCTTGTTATTTGCAGGAAAGGACTGAGTCATCGCTGTCTTGTGTTGTCACCGCTCCTACTGGACTGGCAGCACATAACATTAAAGGTATTACTTTGCATCGTCTACTGATGCTGCCGGTGGAGCATGACAACAAATTACAATACAACAAGTTATCTGGGGATGCTTGCTGTGAAGTTTCAAGAGTCTTGAGGAAAATGAAACTACTTATCATTGACGAAGTAAGCATGGTTTCTAATGTCATGCTTGCCTTTGTGCATTTGAGAATGCAAGAAGTACTTAAAATTGAATATGATGTGTTATTTGGTGGCAAACACATCATTGTTTTCGGAGATCTTCTGCAGCTGACACCAGTAAAAGGTCAACCTGTGTTCAAAATACTCACGCATGAAGATACCAGGAAGTGCCTAGGGAGCATTGGCAACGTCAATATATGGTTAAACTTCAATTATGCTGAACTGCATGAAAATATGCGTCAGGCAAAGGATGAAGATTACAAGAATATTCTACAAGATATTAGAATTGGAAAAGTGACCGAGCATGGGAAAGAAGCTTTAAATGCACGATTACTGTCAAATTTATATCCCAAACAAGAGATTGTGCCTGAGAATATTTTTCAGAAAATTACTGAGAAGAAATCCGGGATATGTTTGATGCCAACTCTTGCAGAATGTGCCATCTTCAACAACAAAATGTTGAATTTAGAAAAGCAAGAGATTGTGAAACTTGAAGCTATCGACAAATTAGAGCATATGGGATCAACAATTATTTTGTCAGACAATTTGAAATCAAAATTAAATTCATTAGAAAAGACTATATCTAAAACAGCGGGTTTTGAAAAGACTTTGAATGTGTGTTTAAATTGCCGAATCATTTTGAGAAGGAATTTACATGTAGAAAGAGGTCTGGTAAATGGATCAATGGGTAATGTTGTTGATTTTGAGAAATACAGAAATAGAGATGGAATAGAATTTTTAAGAATTAAATTTGATGGCATTGAGGAAGTACAGCAAATTGGTCGTTGTTCTGCTAGGTTTTTGCTTGTTAAAGACTTATATGTTCGCCGTAAACAGTTTCCTGTTTGCTTGGCATATGCGGTGACAATCCATAAATCGCAAGGTTTAAGTGTAGACAGTGCATTGGTGAATATTGGCAGTTCTGTGTTCAAGGAGGGTATGGCATATGTGGCATTGTCACGAGTTAGAACTTTATCGGGATTGTACTTGATTGACTGTGATGTCACAAACATTTGTGCGGATCTAGATTGTGTTAAGGAATACAATAGGTTAAGAAGAGAGTATGCGCCACATTTGCCTCAATATACTTTGTTTGAGAAACGTGTGGTAGGCCGGAAACGTAGAAATATCAGTAATAGTAGGGAGGTTGTTGCAAAAAGACTAAAAGTCAATGAACCGAAAATTGTTAGCAGAAAGAAAGTGGATTCTGTTGAAGATGTTGTCGCTTTTCAATTTGAAAACAGTTCTGGTGTCAACTGCTATGCAAATGTAGTGGTTAATGTTCTCTTTTCACTAGAGAGTTTAAGAGAACAGATTCTGTTGAATTCAGAACAAATTTTATGCTGTTTGTTGAATTCTGTTTTCGAGAAATGTAGCACTGATCGAACAAAAGTAGAAAGTGTGTCTGAAGTTCGTTATCTGTTAGATGAATGTTCAGGTCAAACAGACTTCTCTGAAAATAATCAGCAAGATTGTCAGGAGTTTTTAATGTATATGCTTGATGTATTGCAAGATGAGGGTGTAGATGTAGATCACCTGTTTGGGCTTTCTTATCAATGGCAGCATGACTGCGAGAACTGTATGGTATCAAGTACTACTAGTGTAGACTCAGAAAGATTTATATATTTAACTTTGCCAGACAGTAAATCAGTGTCCTTTAATAAGCTAGTAAATGCAGCGGATCACAACATGGAGTGTAGCCAATGTAAATGTGATATGATGTCAACATTATTTATACGTAGATATGGCCAGTATGTCATTTTAATGATCCAACGATGTAGGCCTGATGGATCAAAATTGTCAACTTTAATAAAAAAATTTGTAGCTTCTCAGCTGTCAATATCAGGGAGGACTTTTGTAACTGTAGCAATTATCTATCACGATGGTCCATCAACAACATCAGGACATTATACAGCTTACTTAAAGTCTCGAAACGGCTGGTCATTCTGCAATGATTCCGTTGTAACTTTCAAAAAAAAATTGCCGTTTGACCTTAAAAATTCTTACCTGGTGTTTTTAAAACCAAAATTTTAAGTAGAGGGAATGTAAGTCTGCAATGCTGTCTAGAATAAAAATCCAACTATATAAACCTGAAGCAAGTAAGTCTGCTTCATAGTAAGCAGTATCAGTGTCATAGGAAAAGGAGAACATGAGTGACAAAGAAAAGTAAGATATTAGTAGTCCAGGATTGTGAAAATAATCTCAAATGTTTTCTTTTTGAAAGTTGCGAAAATAGAAAATGTCGGGATTTGATTGGAAGAATTACAAGACTTGCGAATCGCGGCAACATGATTTGGCCTAGTGGAAACATGTGATAGAATGAGAGAAGTCTTTTTTTCTATGTAACATATTTTTCGTATCGATGGAGGTTTTCTTTCAGAAAGTGGCGGGCTGAAAATATTTATAGCACAACAGAGTGGATGCTGTTCATAGGAGATCCTTCGACGTCATTGAAAGTAAGTTAATTTTAAGGAGTTTTGAAATCAGATTTCTTAGGTTGTATGGGTTTTTTAAACACAGTCATTTTGATTGTGTTTTTTTTTCCCCGCTGTTACATGATGAATATCTTCAAGTCACTGATTTAAGTGAAATTTGATACATTCTGAGAACAGCAAAAATAAACCATTTAACATGTATAATTAATGTTATGCTTTTTGTACTTATGATATACATTTAGAAATGTGAGGTAGATATGGAGAAGCTGAGTTTTCTGTAAGTGTCAATTTTAATGCTTACAGTGCTGTACTTCTGGGTACTGTTTTTTTTTAAAAAAAAAGAAATAGGCCTCACCTCAAAGAAAGCTCTTGAAAGCACACATCTTATTTGCATCCTAAAACAATCATTTAAAATGTTAGACACAATTTTATGATGGTTTTACATCTCTTTCGCGCTGTTATTGCATCACTATTGTGAGACATAAGCAATGCAAAAGAAGCATCATATTTCAAAATAGGCCTCATTTCATCAGCATGAAGATACTGTTTGTTTAAAATAAATATCTTTAGGATTGTGTAGGGGTCGTAGAGAAGTAGAGGTTTCTGTAAGTGTCAAAGTTGTTTAAAAACTGTTTCTTCTTGAACCTTTTCCCTTCTTTTTTCTAATTTTTAAATACATGTTTTAATATTTTTGGAAATGTTTGTTCTCTCTTTTACAGATTGAATGTATGAAAAATTTTCTTGAAAAGTTAACAAGAATTATAAGGTAAATGTTTTCTACTTTTTTAACCTGCATTGCACTGCTGATGATGTCACTGACTATGTTATGAATGATGTGATAAGTGGGCATGTTTTACTGCAATGGTAGGTCTTCACATCTATTATCTCGTCTGTATTCTTCAACAAGCATAAATTGGATATGCAACCCAGAGTACGGTTCACCTTAAACAAACTTTTAGAGAGGACACACCTTATCGTCACCCTCACTCAATCATTTAATCTATCACATTTAACATCTATTAGTTCTACTGCTTCATTTCTTTAATCTTTACTTTCCTGTGTTTGCTACTTCTCTCCTTCCTTTCTCTATTACTTAATTTTTCTACTCCTTCCAGTATTTTTCTCACTCCCTCTCTTCTCATACTTCTTCATTATTATTCACTAATTCTGTCTCTATTAATGTTACTGTTTCTGAATGATCTCCCAAAATTTTTAAAACAAGAACAGTAAGTATAAGGATAGGAAAAGACATTTATGTTACAAGAAAGACAGCTATAGGAAGTAAACAAAAAAAAATGTTACTCGCAATCCACTGCTGATGATGTCACTGACCATGTCAAAAATTATGTAATATATGACATGATCAGAAGTGAATTGTGGGTAACAGTATCTTTTCTTTACTCCCTATAGCTGTCTTTTTTGTGACATAACTGTCTGTTTCCTTTCCTTATACTTACTGTTCCTTTTTTTAAAAAAAAATGTTTTGGTTCGCTTAAAGTTCGCGTACCGGAGTTCGAACTGGGAGCGAACTAATAGAAATAGAGCTTGGCAGAGTTCAAAGAATTCTACCAATTTTTTTTAATAATGGGGAGGTAGTTCTGAAAAGAACTTTTTTTTTGTTTTTGTTGTTTTAAATTTTTTTAATTAGTTTTCTGAACATTTTTTATATTTTTTTGTTTTTTTCTGAACATTTTGTATTTTTTTAAATTTTTTGGGGGGAGGGGGGAAACAAAAATGATTCATCGAAGACAGCTCAACAGGAGCAACAAAAAAAAGAAGAATTTATTTTTTGGGGCGTTTTGGGCACACATGATTGTTGATGGCTCTCATTATAAGGATAATGCTACTTTCGCGGTAGCAAAGTGTCTGGTTGCACCACACACAGACTTGCTTCACTTCCCCAATGTTGATTTGGATGTTCTGGATCACCTCCCTCGCCTCCGGTCCCGATACCTCCTGAACAACAGATCGTCTTGCCATTTCTGGGGGATTTTGTTGTTGGTCGCGAAGCTGGGCATTACTGTAATTGTTAGGGTGCCACCGACTCATGTGCCTGTGCATTGTGTAATTCCCATAGCTGTACTTTTTGTCAGTGCCCCTTGAAAGACGTTTGCCGCAAATACGGCAAAAGACGTATCTGGCATTGACTTTTTTTTGGTCAGCTGGAAATTTAAAAAATTGCCAGATGTAATTTTCTTTCCTGTTATATCTCCTGGGCTCTTCTGGCAAAAACTCAGGATGTTCTTCCTCTTCCTCCTCTTCTTGATTTTCCTCCTCTTCTATAATTAGTGAAGCAGGTGGTCCTTTCTTCCCATGAGGAGGTGGAGGAGGTGGTGGGGGCACACTGGCTGAAGCAACCATTGAAGCCATTGCTGAAGAATCAAAAAGGGTCTTTCTCTCACCAAGATGAAAGTCAGAGTGAGGAAAGAAGGAGGGGTTTTCATCATTTGGGAGAAGGAAAAATTCTAAACCAATGAAAAGTGTTAATTTTATATCACATGACCAAGTATTACATCATTAGGAAACCAAAAGTGAAATGAACCAATGAAAAGTGTTATTATCGAGTCACATGACCTGCTGTGTTTACGTTTCGCGCTTTGCTCCGTTTTCCGGTCCACTTCCGGGTCCGCTAACTTGGCGCGTCCAATGACGTATTACGCGATAACGCAAAACGTCATGCGATCATAACAGTTACGCTAAAGGAACGATTACCGGTTCGCGTACTAAGCCGCGGCTTTAAATTGAGCTAACGGGAAGCTGACCGGTTCGCAGACTGGGAGCGAAACAAAAAAAATGTTTTAAAAATATTGTCTAAAGAACATGACAAATATATTTCAAGATTTAAAGAAGAATATATTTTACAGCTACAGATATTAGCTTTTAAAAAACCATTGAAATTCAATGAAAAAACCATAGGTTATAGTCCATATATAGTTAGGAATTTGCATTTACAAAACCTTTAAAATTCAATGAAAAAACCATTGGTTTTAGGCCATATATAGTTAGGGATTTGCATTTACAAAACCTTATTTTACTCGCATAAAACCATTGAAATTCCATATATAGTTAGATGCGCTAACTATATATCGCGCACCCGCAATCCACTGCTGATGATGTCACATATTACATCATTCATGACATGGTTAGTGACATCACTGATGACATCACTGATGACATCTCAAATGACATCACTGATGACATCACTGATGACAACATCCAGTGACTGTATGTTTCTGTAAAGTTAAAATATGTCTTACATATTGAGGAATGAGTGGATGTATAAGTGTCTGGATGAAGGATTTAGTAGGTGCATGACTGACTGTATGAGTGAGTGATTAAATGTGTCTCACTGAGTGCATGGGTTAGTGACTAAACTGTCTTAATTTGTGCCTCAGTATGTCTGTTGTTGTGTAAGCTGCTGCATGTGTTGATCAGTAGCTATAAGAGTGGCTATATGGGTTATTGATTGGTTGCCCAAGTATTTGAATGGGAGGCTGAGTGTGTGTGTGGGTGGCTGGGAGGTGTGTGACTCTGTGCATAGATGTGTAAGCAGTTGATTCACTAGGTGTATGAGTTCAAGAGTGCATGTGGAAACAGCTATATGGGCGGTTGACTGTGCATGGGTGTGTTGGTGAGTGAATGGATATCTCAGTGCTACATGTGCAAGTAAGTACGTATGTAAAACACAATACATGTGAGAGTTGACATATATAAATAACTGTGGATAAGAGCCAGTGAATGTGTGAGTGGCTGTATGAATCACTGTGAGCTTGTATCAGGGATTGTATAAGAGAGTAAATATGTGTTACTATATGTTTGAATAAGTAAAGTGTGTATAACTATATAGTTGAGGAAATGGAGTTGTGATTGATTCTTTGCATGACTGACTAGGTGTGTGAGTAACTCCATGGATGTGTGACAGTCTGTGAGTGCCTGTTTACACTGAGTGTATCTAAGGTTATATTAGAGTCTGAAGATGTATTATCACATAAATGATATCATCAGTGGTGTAATCAGTAATGTCAAATGAGATGTCAGTGATGTCATCAGTGATGTCATTTGAGATGTCATCAGTGATGTCATCAGTGATGTCATCAGTGATGTCATTTGAGATGTCATCAGTGATGTCATCAGTGATGTCACTAACCATGTCATGAATGATGTAATATGTGACATCATCAGCAGTGGATTGCGGGTGCGCGATATATAGTTAGCGCATCTAACTATATATGGAATTTCAATGGTTTTATGCGAGTAAAATAAGGTTTTGTAAATGCAAATCCCTAACTATATATGGCCTAAAACCAATGGTTTTTTCATTGAATTTTAAAGGTTTTGTAAATGCAAATTCCTAACTATATATGGACTATAACCTATGGTTTTTTCATTGAATATATATATATATATATATATATATTCATTGAAAAAACCATAGGTTTCACACATGTTATAGTTAGCTGAACATTTCTCTCATTCAAAGCCTTTGTAATTCCCCCGTTATAGTTAGTTCAGCTAATTATAACTCGCGCGCCCGCAATGCACTGCTGATGACGTCTGTCACATATTACATGACTCATGACATGGTCAGTGACATCACTCATGACATCACTGATGACATCTCAAATGACATCACTGATGACATCACTGATGACATCATCCAGTGAATGTGTATCTTTCTGAAAAATAAGTATGTTTTATATATGTATATCTAAAGGTCGATGGAAGAATAAATGTGTAAACAAGTGTCTAAATGGATGTTTTTAAAAAAAAAATGATTTTACAACTGACTTATTAATTGTATCTTAGCGAGTAATGTTCAAATATGTAAATATCTGTATCAGTGTCCCACTTTGTATATAAGTGGCTGCATGGGTTGGTGACTAGCTACATGAGTGTTGATATGGGTTATTAGTTCGTTTTTAGAGTATCAGTTTGAGTGTCTGTATGGTTTGGTTGGAGGGTATTACTTACCGCATAGATGTATGAATGGGTGACTCACTGTTTGTATGTGTTTTGAAGACAGCATGTGTGCAGGACTGTATAGGTGGATGAGTGTGTGTATGGGTGTGTTAGTGAGTGAATCACCGTCCCAATAGTATCTTTATGAGTAACTACATATGTTTTAAACTAGTATATGTGAATATTGATGTATATAGGTGAGTATATGTGAGAACGAGAGATTGTAAGAGTTCCTGTATAAATAAGTATGTGTTTCTATAAGTGATTGTTTAAGAGAGTAAGTATGTGTACGATTCTGTAGAAGAAAGTGTAGTGGTGGGTGTATAGCTGTATATGCAAGTAAATGGATGTTTGATAGTTTATTTGTATGTGTGAGTATGTGTGTGATTAACTCTATGGATGAGTATCTGTGTGTAACAGGATGTATAGGTGTATGAGTACATATGATGATTGAGTATATGTATGAGTGACTCTATAGAACTGTTAGTGAATGACTGGATGTGTATGTAGATTTTGGAATTACTGAATAGGTTGTTCTAACTGGTATTGGTATCTCCATTTTTTTGAAATTTTTATTTTCTATTTTTGAATGTGTGTATCAAGGGTTATATTACGCTGAGAGGAGGTCTGTCACTCTTTCACAAGGATGATGATCAGTGATGTCTTTTGAGATGTCATCTGTGATGTCATGAGCGATGTCACTGACCATATCATGAGTGATGTAATATGTGACGTCATCAGCACTGCATTGCGGGCGCGCAAGTTTTAGTTAGCTGAACTAACTATAAAGGGGGAATTTCAAAGGTTTTTTATGAGAGAAATGTTCAGCTAACTATAACATTTGTGAAACCTATGGTTTTTTCAATGAATTTGAAAGGTTTTTTAAATGCTAATTCCCAACTATTACATGTGTGAAACCTATGGTTTTTTTCATTGAATTTCAAAGGGTTTGTAAATGATAATTTATAAATCTATTAATTATTATGTCTTTCTTTTTATACTAATTTCTTTTTAATATAAATATTTATATATTTTTTTTAGATTATATTTCATATTCTTATTATAAAATAATAACAAAACTAAATTGCAAAATATTTTTGGGATTAATTATTGCTTGACTTCGGTTGCAAGTATAACACAACTCCAGCAATGCTCTTGTGGCCCTATGCTCACAATGCTTTATCAATCCTTACAAAAGTGACTGAATGAAATGTTATACATTTCACTCAGTCACTTTTAGTAGGCGTTGCTGCACCCCCTCCTGCACAGGAAAGCCTCCTTCTGGCGCAGGGCTTTACAATGTAATACTTCCTCCAGATGCGTCACATTCTTAATAGCACACATCATGGCATATCCTTTGCCCCAACGCTGTGTCGCAATAGTGACGCAACGGCTGTGTAAAAGAGGCACAAGGGGATTGTAAATACGCCCCTAACACATACAAATTCACCAAGGCAGTTTCACCAGCAACGCAAATTGAAGCATAGACTTGTAACATATTTATGTACATATGTTACATTCAAGTGATTCGGACATACTACAGTATACTATAGGTAAACACCTCATAGATTTATGCTGTAGCACTACCTTATAGTTCTGCACTTTCACATTCTCCATACACTAGTAATATATTCCGTCATTCATTTATGAACTACACATTCATTCTGACAAACTTTTACACACTAACATAGAAATATAGTTCTTTCTTTGACCAGTGAAGGTAGTTCTAAAAGGAACTTTTTTTTCTGTTTTTAGTTTTCAATTTTTTTTGTGTTCGTCAACAAGTTTTCTTTTAAACCAAAAAAATGGAACTGGAACCCAAAAAGTATCCAACAGGAACAAAAGAATGAAAAAAATAAATCTAATTTTGAGGACAGAGATGCTCCTGCATCCTGCGTTTTATCAGATCAATAGACTGTTCCCTATAACACAAAAGTTTATCGCAATGAATGCATACAATTTTAACGTCAGCAAAATCAGGATCAATTTGTGGATGTGGACTGCTTGCTGAAAATTCTGCTGCAGTAGTTGATGTGCTTGGTGCCGAAGCAGGTGGGTTCTCCTGTAACCTCGGTGTTGCAGCTCAAGCAAAGTTATTGGGTTGCAAGTTCTTCACGTGTCGCACCATATTTACTGTGCCAAAGGAGTGTTTTTTAGATGGATCACCCCTTGAAAGAGTTGTTTGGCAAATTTTACAGCTTACTTTTGAAGCATTAACCTTTTTTTGCCCTTCTGGAAAAGTAAAAAAGTTCCAAATTAGACCTTATTTCCACTTCTTAGGAGGTTCTTCAGGAATGAAACCTCCCTCTGAAGAACTGCTGGAAGATGAGTCCATTGCTCTTATGATGATCTTCCTTCTGTTTGAGAAAATTCTCAGAAGAAATGCTTCTTCTTAGAAAGTCAAAGTCGAATGATTATAATGGGACGGAACTTTCAACAGTTGCAATAGGAAAAGTTATGCACTAATCAAATCTCTCCTTTTAAAGTCACATGGCTTTGCGTACGCTTATGATGCGCTTACGCAGCTCTTTCGATACCAGTACGCATGATGTTCTACCGCGATTTGTGTAATTGTTTTTAAAAGTAATATATGATTCTTAAAACTATACAAAAAAATATTCATAGTTATCCCAAATAATATCTTCCCTTAGTATGTACATTAAATACATAAATATATGTTTTAACCATGTAGAAACATTGGCGCCTTTCGCGTACAGAACGCCGTACATGATGTCACACGGAAGCTTTCATTGCGATGCGTAAGGTCAAACCATATTCGTACTGTATGCGCGGGTACACGCTGAGTATGATGAGCAGTACAAAGTATATTGCGATCACTCTTTCAGTGACAAATCAGAGCTCAGGGAATGCTAAGAAGAATGATTAGAAGTGTTCACTCATTGGAGATTCGATTCTGGGCCTGCCTCTGCGCACATAACAACGCCCCCATCTCTCTCTGTTGGTAATTGTTGGTGCAAACACTCACATTTGCACATGCGCAGTGCGCGCCCGCCCACACTTCCCACATGCCAGCACCTAGCATGCTTGCTATCAGTAAGCCTGGAAACCAATACATGTCCCCCAAGGCCATCATTCTTATAGACCACGAAAACGCTACCAATGATGGCCCTGGGCTTGGTTTGCTCAGCCCACGTGGTTCCCATATAATCCCGGCACTGACGTGAGCACACTCTCTTTTGCCTGCCTGTGCTGCGGTGACAGACAGAGTTTTGTCATCGATTTTACTACAAACTCATTGCTCGAGCAGAGGAGGACTCCTAACACTTGACGTGGTGTCACTACTGCTGCCGCCCAACCACAATACCATAGGCATGGAGGAGGCGGCGCCCGCACCCAAAACACCCCAGACCCGGAGAAACCGCAGCCTTTAAGACACAACAAAAGACGACAGAAGCAAAGGTAAGAAAAGTCGTCACAGCATCAGCCTCCGCTGTAAATTGTATATGCATGATGCTATTTTTTTTCACCATCATATGGCTCTCCTATCCCTCAATGGTTTTAAATTGTATGCACATAGTATAAAAGTTTCTTTCTGCATCACGAAATCCTATACGCCTCTAATTTGATAAATTATTCTTGCATAAATGTCTGTGTTGTATTTCTGTACTAAGACATGTGCTTAGGCCTCTAACGTTACTAATTGTGCGTCCATGATGGACGCACAATTAATAGCTGCAAAATCAGCCCTGTAACAAAATCTGCCAAAACCAGCCCCAGGAAAGAGCTTGGTTGCAATCTCAACCCCCCCACCACCATTCTATTGCCACATGTCTACCTTGGTGATATTGGAATTACCACTACTTTTAGGCAACCATTCAACAATAATGTGTAGAGGAGCGGTTTTGTTTCTTCACCTTCAAAGAGGAACATTTAAATTTATATTTCAACAGGTAAACAAAATAATTACTCAATTTCAAAAAGAAAATTAAGTAGGAATGTTAGACGAAGTCTGCTCCAACTCTAAAAGGATTGTGCAAATCGTAACAGGTGAAAAAAGTGTGTCTCAACATTACTTTTTAAGATAATTTGGACACAAGAGTAGACTGCAGGAGTGTCCAAATATCTAAATAGATATCTTGCATGTGATCATATGTTACTTAAAAACATACTTATGCACTTTTTATGCTGGACAGTATTGCTTCTAAACACCCTTTCACTGCTTTCTTCCATACCTTCAAAAAAGATTTCATGGATTTACATGCATAATCTTTCAGGTCTGTATATCTCTAATGTAAAACAGTCGTACTTGTTTTGTCTTTTGTCACTGCCATATGTAAACTCATCAGTCACTCCTATTGTAAGCCTTTAAACTCCTGAGTGCTGAGTTTTGTGTGAGAGGATGCCCATACATAACCAAGCTAACTTTTCTTAAACTACATAGAAACATGTAGTGTAACCCGTCAAACACTTTGAAATATTACCCTCCCACTAGTCCTAGTGGTGGATGTAGAATTCAACCGTTCTTCATAAAATAGAATTGGATGTCACTAAGTACAAAGTATTTCTGTATTATGGAAGCCCTAATGCGTCCCTTAAATATTCAAGCGAAGTCCAAACACATACTAACTGAAACACACCAACCATTAGTAACCATTAGTAACCTGTCAAATTTGCCAAACAACTCTTTCCAGGTGTGATCAATCCAAAAAATACTCCTTTGGCACATCAACTATAGTACAAAACACATAAACCACTTGCACCCCAACAAGTCTGCTTGAGCTGCAACCCAGAGATTCCAGGACAACCGCTTGCTGCTGCACCAAGCACATCAACAGCTGCAACACCATCTTTAGCAAACAGTCCATACTTGCATATTGATCTTGAGTTTCGTAAACTTAAATTTCTATGCATTTATTGCGATGAACTTTTGTGTTATGTAAACAATCAATCAATCAATCAAAGAATTTATATAGCGCACTACTCACCCAGAGGGTCTCAAGGCGCTGGGGGAGGGGGGGTCTGCTACTGCTCGAACAGCCAGGTCTTGAGTTGCTTCCTGAAGGCGAGGTGGTCCTGGGTCAGGCGGAGGTGGGTCGGGAGGGAGTTCCATGTCTTGGCAGCGAGGTAGGAGAAGGACCGCCCCCCTGTGGTGGCTCTTCGGATGTGGGGGACGGCGGCGAGGGCGTGGCCGGTCGATCGAAGCTGGCGTTTGGGAGCGTAGAAATTGAGGCGGCTTTTGAGGTATCCTGGGCCTTAGTTGTGTAGGGCTTTGTGTGCGTGGGTGAGGAGTCGGAAGGTGATTCTCTTGTTGACCGGGAGCCAGTGCAGGTCTCTCAGGTGTCCGGAGATGTGGCTGCGACGGGGGATGTCCAGGATGAGTCGTGCTGAGGCGTTCTGGATCCGCTGGAGTCTCTTCTGGAGTTTGGCGGTGGTTCCGGCGTAGAGGGAGTTGCCGTAGTCCAGACTGCTGGTGACGAGGGCCTGGGTGACAGTCTTCCTGGTCTCGGTGGGGATCCACCGGAAGATCTTACGTAGCATGAGCAGGATGTTGAAGCACAACGAGGAGACGGCGTTGACTTGTCTGGTCATGGAGAGGGAGGAGTCCAGGATGAAGCCCAGGTTGCGTGCGTGGTCTGTTGGTTTGGGTGCGCTGCCTAGGGCGGAGGGCCACCAGGAGTCGTCCCAGGCGGAGGGTGAGGATCCCAGGATGAGGACTTCCGTCTTGTCCGAGTTCAGTTTCAGGCAGCTGTTCTTCATCCATTCGGATACCTCTTTCCTCCCTTCGTGAAGGTTGGCTCTGGCGGTGGCGGGGTCGTTGGTGAGGGAGAGAATCAGCTGGGTGTCGTCGGCGTAGGAGATGATGTTGAGGTTGTGCTGGCGTGCGATGTCTGCGAGGGGGTTCATGTAGACGTTGAAGAGGGTTGGACTGAGCGAGGAGCCTTGAGGAACGCCGCAGATGACTTTGATGGCTTCAGATCTGAACAGGGGGAGGCGGACTCTCTGTGTCCTTCCGGCGAGGAAGGAGATGATCCACTCCAGTGCCTTCTCCTGGATTCCGACGTTGCTGAGTCGCTGCACTAGTGTACAGTGGCAGACAGTGTCGAAGGCCGCGGAGAGGTCTAGGAGGATGAGGGCTGATGTTTCTCCGTTGTCAGGCAGTGCTCGGATGTCATCGGTGGCTGCGATCAGGGCGGTCTCGGTGCTGTGGTTGGCCCGGAAGCCAGACTGCGAGAGGTCGAGGGATCCGTTCGTCTCGAGGAAGGCGGCCAGCTGCTTGTTGACGGTCTTCTCAATGACTTTAGCAGGAAACGGGAGCAGCGAGATGGGGCGGTAGTTCTTGAGGTCGGTAGGGTCGGCTGATGGCTTCTTTAGTAGAGCGCTGAGTTCGGCGTGCTTCCAGCTCTCCGGGAAGGTAGGGGTGTCGAAGGAGGTATTGATGATGTGCCGCAGGTGGGTTGCGATGACAGTGTCGGCCTTGTTGAAGACGTGGTGTGGGCAGGGGTCGGTAGGAGATCCGGAGTGGATGGAGTTCATCGTGCGGACGGTGTCTTCGGTGCTGATTGGGGTCCAGGCGCTAAGGGTGGTGGTGGGGGGCGGTGGTTCAGTCGTGGCGTGCATTGGTTGACTGCTGAAGATGTTGTGTATGTCCGCGATCTTGTTGTGGAAGTAGGAGGTGAGGGAGTTGCAGAGGTCTTGCGAAGGGGTGATGTCGTTGTTTTCGGCGTTGGGGTTGGAGAGCTCTTTAACGATGTTGAAGAGTTCCTTGCTGTTGTGTGCGTTGTTGTCCAGTCGTTCCTTGAATGCGGTTTTCTTAGTGGTGTGGATGAGTTGGTGGTGTTTTCGGGTGGCGAGCTTGAGGGCAGTCATGTTGTCCGGTGTTGGGTCTCTGCGCCATGTTCTCTCGAGGTCTCGGCAGTTCTTCTTGGAGCTCTTGAGTTCGTCTGTGAACCATGGGGCATTCTTGCTACCGGGTCTGCTAGGCGGGGTCTTCAGAGGGGCGAGGTCGTCTGCGCAGTTGCTGATCCACTTCACGAGGCTGGTGGCCGCCTGGCTTGGGTTTGTTGGGCTGGTGGGAGGGTTCATGCTCAGGGAGGTCGCGAGCTGGTCGGCTGTGATCTTGTTCCAGCTTCTGCATGCAACCTGTTGCTGGTGGTGGTGGTGGATCGTGGTCCTTCTGAAGCTGAAGTGGACGCAGCTGTGGTCTGTCCAGTGGAGTCCGGTGGCGTGGCTGAAGGCGATGTCCTTGCTGGATGAGAAGACGGGGTCGAGTGTGTGTCCGGCGTAGTGGGTGGGGGTGATGACCAGCTGCTTGAGTCCCAGGTTAGCGAGGTTGTCCAGCAGGGTGGTGGTGTTGCGGTCGTTGTTGTTCTCCAGGTGGAAGTTGAGGTCCCCGAGGAGGATGTAGTCAGCGGAGAGGAGGGCGTGCGGGCTGATGAAGTCGGCGATGTCTTCGCTGAATTGTGTGCGTGGTCCCGGGGGTCTGTAGATGAGGGTGCCTCTGAGGGTGGTCTTGGGGTTGATGTGGACCTGGAAGTGCAGGTGCTCGGTGGGTGCGAGGGTGTCGTCAGTGTTGGTCGTGATGCGGATGGTGTTCCTGTGGATGATGGCGATGCCTCCTCCGGTCTGGTTGATGCGGTCCCTTCGGATGATCTTGTAGCCGTCTGGGATGGCGATGGCGATGTCGGGCGCTGAAGAGGCGTTCATCCAGGTTTCCGTGAGGAAGGCGACGTCTGGTGAGGTTGTGTCGAGCAGGTTCCAGAGCTCGATGGCGTGTCTGTGGACAGAGCAGGTGTTGAGCAGGATGCATTTCAGGTGGCTGCTGCTGTTGCTCATCTTGGTCTTGGTTGGTGCAGGAATAGTGCTGGTCCGGATGCAGGTGAACTTGCAGGCGTTGCAGCAGAAGGGTCCGTGGGTGCGTCTCGGGGTGGCTCGGTAGCATCCTGGGATTCGGCCGGTGTTGAGTGCGTTGAGGGTGGCAGCATCGTACATCCGGCGGGTGGGCTGGGGTCTGCGGGGGCCAGGGGTCCTGGTGCTGAGCGCGGTCCAGGTGCGGACGGGCACAGATGGGCTTACCTTTGGCGCACCTTCGGCGCTCAATCGGTGCTCCCGCTGCACGCGTCCGCAGCGCGGTCGCTCTGGGGGCGTCATAAGAAGGGGGATGAGAGGGCCGGTCAGCTGGGCGGCGGGAGCGGCTTGGCCAATGGGCCGGTGGTGGGCGGGGCCTGTGGCGAGCTGCAGCGGGAAACTGGCGAGCGGGCAGCTCAGCAGAGGCTGGGCAGCTCGGGGGGCAGGGGGGTGTCTGTGGCGAAAAAAGGTGGCAAGGCTGGCAGGCAGGAGCAGGAGGCGGCAGGAGGAGCAAGGGGGTGACCAGGCCTGGTGAGAGGCGCAGTGGTCACTCAAACAGTATATCAACCTCATCAGAAACAAGAAACAGGAGCATCGCTGTCCTCAACATTAGACATTTATCAAGCTTTTTTGTTGTAAAAACTACCCCGTCTGAAGGCGGTTGAAAATGTGCACACTTGCTGACTTTGTTGGCTGGGGTTATCAATTATTCTTGAGGGTGCAGTGTGTGAGGGTGCAGTGTGTGTGAGGGTGCAGTGTGTGTGTGGGTGCAGTTTGTGTGCGGGTACAGTGTGTGTGCAGGTGCAGTGTGTGTGTGGGTGCAGTGCATTTGCAGGTGCAGTGTGCGTGAGGGTGAAGTGTGTGTGAGGGTGCAATGTGTGTGAGGGTGCAGTGTGTGAGAGGGTGCAGTGTGTGAGGGTGTAGTGTGTGAGGGTGCATCATGTGTGAGGGTGCAGAGTGTGTGAGGGTGCAGAGTGTGCATGAGTGCAGTGTGTGAGGGTGCGGTGTGTGAGGGTGCGGTGTGTGAGGGTGCGGTGTGTGAGGGTGTGAGGTGTGAGGGTGTGAGGATGCGGGGTGTGAGGGTGTGGCATGTGAGGGTGCAGTGTTTGAGGGTGCAGTGTGTGAGGGTGCAGTGTGTGAGGGTGCAGTGTGTGAGGGTGCAGTGTGTGAGGGTGCAATGTGTGTGAGGGTGCAGTGTGTGTGAGGGTGCAGTGTGTGTGAGGGTGCAGTGTGTGAGGGTGCAATGTGTGTGAGGGTGCAGTGTGTGTGAGGGTGCAGTGTGTGTGAGGTTGCAGAGTGTGTGCGGGTGCAGTGTGTGAGGGTGCGATGTGTGAGTGTGTGAGGGTGCGATGTGTGAGGGTGCAGGGTGTGAGGGTGCAGGGTGCGGGGTGTGAGGGTGCAGTGTGTGAGGGTGCAGTGAGGGTGTAGTGTGTTGGAGGGTGCAGAGTATGTGAGGGTGCAGTGTGTGAGGGTGCAGTGTGTGAGGCTGCAGTGTGTGTGAGGGTGCAGTGTGTGTGAGGGTGCAGTGTGTGTGTTGGTGCAGTGTCTGAGTGTGCAGAGTGTGTGTATGGGTGCGGTGTGTGTGGGTGCGGTGTGTGTGTGGGTGCGGTGTGTGAGGGGGCAATGTGTGTGAGGGGGCAATGTATGTGAGGGTCCAGTGTGTGTGAGGGTGCATTGTGAGTGAGGGTGTGGTGTGTGGGGGTGCGGTGTGTGAGGGTGCAGTGCGTGAGGGTGCAGTGTGTGAGGGCGCGGTGTGTGAGGTTGCGGTGTGTGAGGGTGCAGTATGTGTGAGAGTGCAGTGTGTGTGAGGGTGTGGTGTGTGTGAGGGTGCAGTGTGTGTGAGGGTGCAGTGTCTTTTAGGGTGCAGTGTGGCTACAGACATGATCTATCAGTCATAAACAGGACCAGACAGCTGTGTTCAGATCTTAAAGGGAGCAAACTTTCCAATGAATGAAGAAAATAACAGATAAGCTGTGTGTGAGGGTGCAGTGTGTGTAAGGGTGTAGCGTGTTTGAGGGTGCAGAGGGTGTGTGTGTGGGTGCGGTGTGTGTGGGTGCATTGTGTGTGTGGGTGCGGTGTGTGTGCAGTGTGTGTGTGTGTTTGGATGTGTGTGGGTGCGGTGTGTGAGGGTGCAGTGTGTGCAGTGTGTGAGGGTTCATCGTGTTTGAGGGTGCGGTGTGTGAGGGTGCGGTATGTGAGGGTGTGGTATGTGAGGGTGCGGTGTGTCAAGGTGCAGTGTGTTTGTGAGGGTGCAGTGTGTGTGTGAGGGTGCAGAGTGTGTGAGGGTGTGGTGTGTGTGAGAGTACAGTGTGTGTGAGGGTGCAATGTGTGATGGTGCAGTGTGTGTGAGGGTGCAGTGTGTGTGAGGGTGCAGTGTGCATGAGGTTGCGGTGTGTGAGGGTGCGGTGTGTGAGGGTGCAGTGTGTGTGAGGGTGCAGTGTGGCTACAGACATGATCTATCGGCCATAAACAGGACCAGGCAGCTGTGTTCAGATCTTAAAGGGAGCACATTTTCCAATGAATGAAGAATATAACATGTAAGCTGTGTGTGAGGGTGCAAAGTGTGTGAGGGTGCAGAGTGTGTGTGTGTGGGTGCGGTGTGTGTGTGGGTGCAGTGTGTGTGTGTGTGGGTGTGTGTGGGTGCGGTGTGTGTGTTGGCGTGGGTGGGTGCGGTGTGTGAGGGTGCAGTGTGTGCAGCGTGTGAGGGTTCAGTGTGTGAGGGTGCAGTGTGTGAGGGTGCGGTGTGTGAGGATGTGGTGTGTGAGGGTGCGGTGTGTGTGCGAGGGTGCAGTGTGTGTGTGTGAGGGTGTGTTGTGTGTTTGAGGGTGCAGTGTGTGTGTGAGGGTGCAGTGTGTGTGAGGGTGCAGTGTGTGTGAGGGTGCGGTGTGTGAGGGTGGACAGCATCAGGGGAGGTTCTCATCCCCTATGTCTCAGACGTGAACAACCACCTGGATAATTCAAGCAATTTCTGGTGCAACCTGGGGTGGCACAAGTACATTCATTCCCAAATGGCAGAGTGGGTTCAATGAAGGTCCTTAATATCAAGGCACTATCGATCCCTAATGCGGTTATCGTGGACAATACACTCTTGTCTTTAGGATGTCCCCATTATGAAAGTAATATTCAGGACAATATTCCCCCAGAACTGGGCTGACTGAAATGATTCTCAAACATATAAGGATGCCTGACCGGCTGAAGCCCCGTTTAGTGGTTTCCCTACATTTTGACTAAAAGTGTGACTTGTCACAGCAAGTAGGAAAATTGACTGGAAACCTATTATGAACTTGTTCTGCCTGCACCTGGCCGCTTAAATGGTAGCTTCCTCAGACTATCACATTCACAGATCAAGTGATAAACATACGAATGCGATTGCGCGTGAATGGGGGTTGAATTGTGCACTCTAAATGGGAGCGAACGTGTGAAGGGATGATTTGAACACTGGGTTGTAAAATAACAAATTAAATACACGTGCAACCAAGTGTACACATAGACAGATGCGCGTGTGCGGGCGCGGAAACAGACACGAGAACAACAGAGGATGCAGAATCATAGTTTGCGGCAGGAGTGGACAACGGACTAAAAGAATAAAAAAAAAACAAGCAGACTGAACTCCTTTCGCCTGCATAGGGCATCATATTCAACAAAGGCCAAGGACTTTAAGGCCTTGCACACTGTATGCTGAGGCTAGTAACGGATTGTGCACAGAGCAAGGGTGGCCTCATCTTTCCAGCAGAGAGGCCACACACTGAATGGACATGACTCCATCCTTGCAGCTAAAGAGACCAAGGGCTGAATGTACACTGGATTCCATGCCGTGTAAGTAATCCCTTCAGAGAATTATACGCAGCCTGCCCCTCGCTAGTGTTAAATAAAATGTAATCTTATTATTTTTAATTAGAATATTCGCCCATGAAATTGGTGCCTGCCTCGCGGGCGGGCTCAGGCGCAGTCCCGGCCCCTGTTTGTGCTCGGAGCTCCAATGGGCCTCTCTCTGCACGGGATCAGGTGTGACTGCAGCTAATAAGCTTTGGTCGCATCGACCTCGGTCCATCCCCCCCGGCAGCCCATCTGTGAACTGCATATGAGGACGGCGCGTGGACACGGGCATCACTGGCTAATGGAGGCAGAATTCCCCAGGAGTTGGCAGAGGCTGCGTTCATTTCAGTAGCAGATTGGGAGCACCGTTTCCTTCCATCAGAGTCAGACTATCAGCCCACCAATGTAACATGCTCTTTTCATATAGTGCTTAATGCAATTGCTGTCTCACTTTGTAGCACTGTGCATGTTTCATTGACTTGTATCTACAGCCTCACACAACTATGCAATCTTTAGACACGAGCAGTGCTTAATTTGTAAAATATGAAGTTCAGGTGCTCAAATGATAGTCAGAGGCCACACCTACTTCCCCCGGCTCCACCCACTTCCTTCTCTGGCTCCACCCGCTTACTCTATTGGTTCCACCCACATCCTAAACCAAGACAGGGGTTGGGGGGCTCAACTAGGCTTCACACGGTTTGTTATAGCAGGGTGACTCATGGAAGGGGCTCTCATCCCCTGAGCATCGGAATGCTAACCCATGGCTGTGATGCCCAGGGTAAGGGGGTCATGTGCCTCACAGCGCAAAACCATCACTGAGAGGAGCAGGCAGGAAATCCCTCTCCCCTGAGCCTTGCAGCACACAACCATTCGAGACCTCTTGATTATACTGTAGTTTATACTTATATGTGTATATACTTTGTGGGCTCTGGAGATCAGCCCTAGGACTTGTCTGCTACCACTTAGGCACTTTTTTTCCCAAAGCGGGGAACGAAGGAGGAGATGAAAGGAGTGAGTCTTACATGAGAGGAGGGAGAGACACAGAAGGGGAGCAGATGAGAGGAGTTGAGGATGGAAAATAGAAAAAAGAATTGGAGGAGAGACTTGAAAAGAAGCCAGCGATGTATAGAATATTTGAGCAAAAAAAATGCACTTTTTATTTGAGCATCTCTGGAACTTGTCATCACACGAACTTCACAAAAACAGTAGGCCTTACCTGGATACATTTGTGTGGACAAGCTCACACCTCAAGCACACCCTGACACACTATTGTCTCGTTGTCAAGGTGACTAGCATTATAACGCTTGTTGGATTATGTACACATTCAGAGTCAATATCCAACTTTTTTTAAATTCACAAGTAGTTTAAAGGAAACTCTTGTAAAGACAGTCGCAGATAGTCGGGAGTTCTCTCTTGTATCAGTGTTTACACAGGTGTAGTGGTGCATGTGGTGTACATCGGTGCATGGGTAAATCAGTGTTTACACAGGTGTAGCGTGTTTTTCTTTTCATGAAGGAAGCCCTTTTTGTTCTCTTCCCACTCTTACCTACACAGAAGTAAATATTTGACATGACCCTAGGCTGGAATTCACAATTGTTTGTAGATGAACTGTAGGAAATGGGACCCCCGGCCGGCCAGGGCTTGCGCCACAGCCAGTCAGAGACCGCCACTCCTATGTAAAGTCGACCCCTGCTCGCCCTCTAGGTAACGCGGCGCGGGCAGTCAGGCCTATCTCGGAGGACATGTGTGAAGCATTTGCGCACGCACCCACCAACAGCAACATCCCAGGCCTCCCACAAAAGGAACTCCACACAAAGTATATATGAAAATAGTCTTTGTATTAGGAAGGACACACAGGAACATACACTTTACAATGTGCTCAAGGCACAGCAGGGGTTACCAGGGGAAAGGTACAGAGCAGGGCCAAGGGGCCACTGCCAGGAAGGTGCACATAATGGTATTGGCATTTTAGAACATATAACAACTGGGAGCTTCCTCGGACTAGGACTAGAACACATAATCACCAGGAGCTTAGCATTAGAACACGTCAGGCCCCGGGGTCTCATAGGACTAGCAATAGAACTCACTCTAACCAGCATAGACATACATGAGGCAAGGTACACCACACAACAGAGGCCCCCATCAGCAGGGCAACACATAAGAATTCTCAGTATCACTTTGATGTTAGTCAGTAGCACCCCATAGGCCAGATGGCTTTCCTGGGGCAAGGGCGCCTTAGAGTCTCGATGTCCAGAGTGGGCTGCCAGGGGCCCGGGGCAAACCTAAACGTGGCAGCGGCCCACGAAGTAATGGGCCGCTGAGGGGCTTGGACGTAGCCTTGCAGGCTCGGGGGACAGGAACACGTGGTGGAGCCTCTCGGGGCTCAGGCAGGGTCAGGGACACGTGGTGGAGCCTCTCGGGGCTCAGGATAGGCAGGGGAGTCCCTCTCGGGGGACTCGATCTTCCAGGGGCCCCATGGGCCAGGACGGAGCCTCTCGGGGCTAGGGAAACATGAGGGGGACTGGGAGCCTCGTAGGCTCGGTGGAGCAAAACTCCAAAAGGGTGGAGCCTCCACGGGCTCAGGGAGAATTGGTGTGGGCAGGCGGGCCCCCCTCGGGGGACCCGGCATCACTGGGGGCCCCAGGGGCCGTGACGGAGCCTCGCGGGGCTCAGGGACAAGGTTGCGGGCAGGTGGGATCCCCCTCGGGGGACCCGGTATCACTGGGGGCCCCAGGGCCTCTAGGCACAAGTGTGCTCGCGCTGGAGGGGAGGGGCGAGCACCGACAATGTGCTCCGACGCCCCGCCTCCCCTCCTGCAGCACTCACCGGTCGGTGGCAGACGCGCTGGTCTCTCCTCGCTCTCCAGGGCTCCCTTTTGCTCCTGGGGGGCCCGGGGGGGAAGTGGCACTTCTCTGGGTGGACGCAGGGGCGTGGAGTTGGCTCCCGCTGCCCCCTGCATTGCTCGTCTCTCGGTGTCTGCACGGCCGTTCCCCGGGGCCGCCAGCCAATCAGAGCGCGGCCCGGGGAAACGTCATCGGGCCAGTCGCCAATCAGAGCGCGGCCCGGGGGCGGGCTTCACGCGGGGTCCCGGGCTGCGGCGGTGAACACAGGGGAAATTTACGAGGGCCTGGCTCCCTTGATAAGGCAGCCAGGAAGGAAATAAAGCGAGGTAGGCACTCGCTGGGGGCTCGGGCCCCCTCCCACGACAGGCAGATGCCGGGTGGGCACCGGCTGGAGGAAAAGAACGCTCCCAGCGCTGGGGGGCAGAACGGCAGCGCCTCGAGGCGCTAGGACAGCCGGATGGCACTAGAAGCCGGGAGGAAGCGCCCCCAGGCGCTAAGACAACAGGAAAGCGCTCCCAAGCGCTAGAAGCGGGAATGAGCGCCCCAAGGCGCTAGGATAGCAGGAAAGCGCTCTCAAGCGCTAGGGCCATAGAAAGCAGGGTCCATAGGAAGTCCAGGAGTTCAGGGGGAGCACATCAGCTCTTAGAAGGGAAAAAGGGACATCAGCAGTTCAGGAGCAGGGCAGGGCCCACGGAGGCCAGCCAACCCTCAGCCCACGCAGCAGCACGACCCAGGTAGGGACCCAAGCAGGAAGAAGAAGAGAGAGAGAAGAGGGCCCACCCTCCTTTTATACAGGAGCTTCCTTTGTCTCCAAAAGGGGCAGGCAGGGAGAGAACCAGCCAGAACTGGTTATAAAGATTTTCAGGTTACTGGCCAGGCCAGGGACACTGGACGCACCCCAGGGGGGTGGAGCCAGCCTGGTGGGGGAAGGCCCGGCCGGCTTCTGCCAATCAGGCGCCAGCACACCTACTGCACACACACACTAAGGTCTAGAAGTGGCACTTCCCTTCTAGTCACACACATGCCGCATATATCATCTTGTAGCATTCAACCTCATGAGCGCATACATACCAAACACGACCCGGCACGCCCCACGCATCAGGAACTACCAGAGCCACATACATTCCCCATGCATTCCTACGGGAGGCAGGTCTCTCTCACCACACACACACTCAGAAGGGGAATCACCATCCCCTGGACACATATAATAAGCACAAAACTTCAGGGGTGGACCTGCCAGATGGGCCAAGTCCAACACATGCCCCTCCCAGCCCAAACGCAGGGCAGACCAATCACTACCGTGATGGACTTCCCTGCTGCAGGGCGATAGAACGTGGACGCGGCCCGCACCGCCGGACCGATAGACATACACAGACCGAAAATAATAAAAGTTAAAACAACAAAAAAAAAAAAAAAAAATGAAGACATAGGCCCAACCAGGCTACCCACCTGGTACTCCTTAGTTGTCCATGACTGGGACCAGGCCCTAAGCCATCCAGATACCCCTGGTCCCTGCTAATCCGAAGTGGGGGGTGGTAACCCCTGGCCCACAATAGCCATTCTCCACTGCCTTTCTCAGTGTAGCCACGACTACCACTGTTCCTTCCACCTAGGGTCCGCACCCTCAGGTTCGCCAGAGGTCACGGGCAAGAATGCCCCACCCTACCTCTACTTCTGAGGTTCCGCCTTCTCCCAGGAGAAACACCCTCAGAACACACTTTCCTACCAGTCTTGGAACTTCCTCCCTCCACTGGTCTTCCACCTGGGAACTAAGCGTTTAGCTCTCCCCTAAAGCAAGCCGCGGCCGAGCCAGCAGGTCTTCCTTGACCGGGATACCACTTAACATAAATTCAGCCAGGGCGACACCTGACGCCTAAAACACAACAAGATGAGCCGCGGCAGCGCCAGCAGGTCTCAGTGTTCAGCTCTCCCCAAGGCAAGCCGCGGCAGCGCCAGCAGGTCTTCCTTGTCCGGGATACAACTCAACATAAATTCAGCCAGGGCGACACCTGACGCCTAAAACACAAGATGAGCCGCGGCAGCGCCAGCAGGTCTCAGTGTTCAGCTCTCCACAAGGCAAGCCGCGGCAGCGCCAGCAGGTCTTCCTTGTCCGGGATACAACTCAACATAAATTCAGCCAGGGCGACACCTGACGCCTAAAACACATTCAGCGGGGTAAGGAAGACATGAGGCGTCAAACACATTTAGCGGGGAAAAGGGGACACATGATGTATCCAACACATTCAGCGGGGCAAGGAAGGACACTATTATCGTTGATTCAGCAAGCTCCCCATCCCAGAGAACTTACACTCCTTTACTCAGCACACCTCAACATTCATCCACACCCCGTCCCCTAGACTGGTAAGACAGTTTTCCACCGCCCCTGATTCCTCAACCTGACCCTTGTGGCACAGGTACCATTACTCTAGGGAAGGGACAAGGACCACACACTTGAACACAATTACGCAACTACTACTGGATCCCACCCTTCTGGTGAACTCAGAAAACCATATTGCACTAGGGAGATTATTTACCCTCCCAAGCTAGGGACACCTAACTCACAGTGTATACGCACACATTTTTCCACAGAACGGACATTTAAGTAACCTTAAAAAACTTTCCACAGAACGGGTATTTCTATTAATCACTAAACATTTCCACAGAACAGACATTTTTAGCAACCTGACCTGACCCATGTGGCGCAGGTATCATTACTCCAGGGAAGGGACAGGGACCATACACATTGAACACAATTACACTGCCACCACTGGATCCCACCCTTCTGGTGAATCCAGAAAACACATTGCACTAGGGAGTTGATCTACCCTCCCGAGCTAGGACCACCTAACTCATAGCGTACCAGAATACATTTTTCACAGAACGGACATTTAAGTAACCTCTTAAAAACAATAATCTCCTTTATTTGCGACCATTTACCATGCAGAGTTTTGTAGGGAGGCCAGTTATCGTTGTGATACTGCGCAAACACAAGTCCGGATCCCACCGCTAGCCACCAGTGTAGGAAATGGGACCCCCGGCCGGCCAGGGCTTGCGCCACAGCCAGTCAGAGACCGCCACTCCTATATAAAGTCGACCCCTGCTCGCCCTCTAGGTAACGCGGCGCGGGCAGTCAGGCCTATCTCGGAGGACATGTTTGAAGCATTTGCGCACGCACCCACCAACGGCAACATCCCAGGCCTCCCACAAAAGGAACTCCACACAAAGTATATATGAAAATAGTCTTTGTATTAGGAAGGACACACAGGAACAAACACTTTACAATGTGCTCAAGGCACAGCAGGGGTTACCAGGGGAAAGGTACAGAGCAGGGCCAAGGGGCCACTGCCAGGAAGGTGCAAATGATGGTATTGGTATTTTAGAACATATAACAACTGGGAGCTTCCTCGGACTAGGACTAGAACACATAATCACCAGGAGCTTAGCATTAGAACACGTCACGCCCGGGGTCTCATAGGACTAGCAATAGAACTCACTCTAACCAGCATAGACATACATGAGGCAAGGTACACAACACAACAGAGGCCCCCATCAGCAGGGCAACGCATAAGAATTCTCAGTATCACTTTGATGTTAGTCAGTAGCACCCCATAGGCCAGATGGCCTTCCTGGGGCAAGGGCGCCTTAGAGTCTCGATGTCCAGAGTGGGCTGCCAGGGGCCCGGGGCAAACCTAAACGTGGCAGCGGCCCACGAAGTGCTGGGCCGCTGAGGGGCTTGGACGTAGCCTTGCAGGCTAAGGGGGACAGGGACACGTGGTGGAGCCTCTCGGGGCTCAGGCAGGGTCAGGGACACGTGGTGGAGCATCTCGGGGCTCAGGATAGGCAGGGGAGTCCCTCTCGGGGGACTCGATCTTCCGGGGGCCCCATGGGCCAGGACGGAGCCTCTCGGGGCTAGGGAAACATGAGGGGAACTGGGAGCCTCGCAGGCTCGGTAGAGCAAAAGTCCAAAAGGGTTGAGCCTCCACGGGCTCAGGGAGAATTGGTGTGGGCAGGCGGGGCCCCCCTCGGGGGACCCGGCATCACTGGGGGCCCTAGGGGCCGTGACGGAGCCTCGCGGGGCTCAGGGACAAGGTTGCAGGCAGGTGGGATCCCCCTCGGGGGACCCGGTATCACTGGGGGCCCCAGGGCCTCTAGGTACGAGTGTGCTCGCGCTGGAGGGGAGGGGCGAGCACCGACAATGTGCTCCGATGCCCCGCCTCCCCTCCTGCAGCACTCACCGGTCGGTGGCAGACGCGCCAGTCTCTCCTCGCTCTCCGGGGCTCCCTCTTGCTCCTGGGGTCCCCGGGGGGGGGGAAGCAGCACTTCTCTGGGTGGACGCAGGGGCGCGGAGTTGGCTCCCACTGCCCCCTGCATTGCTCGTCTCTCGGTGTCTGCACGGCCGTTCCCCGGGGCCGCCATCCAATCAGAGCGCGGCCCGGGGAAACGTCATCGGGCCAGCCGCCAATCAGAGCGCAGCTTCACGCGGGGTCCCGGGCTGCGGCGGTGAACACAGGGGAAATTGACGAGGGAACGGCTCCCTCGATAAGGCGATAAGGCAGCCAGGAAGGAAATAAAGCGAGGTAGGCACTCGCTGGGGGCTCGGGCCCCCTCCCACGACAGGCAGATGCCGGGTGGGCACCGGCTGGAGGAATAGAGCGCTCCCAGCACTGGGGGAAAGAACGGCAGCGCCTCGAGGCGCTAGGACAGCCAGATGGCACTAGAAGCCGGGAGGAAGCGCCCCCAGGCGCTAAGACAACAGGAAAGCGCTCCCAAGTGCTAGAAGTGGGAATGAGCGCCCCAAGGCGCTAGGATAGCAGGAAAGCGCTCTCAAGCGCTAGGGCCATAGAAAGCAGGGTCCATAGGAAGTCCAGGAGTTCAGGGGGAGCACATCAGCTCTTAGAAGGGAAAAAGGGACATCAGCAGTTCAGGAGCAGGGCAGGGCCCAGGGTGGCCAGCCAACCCTGAGCCCACGCAGCAGCACGACCCAGGTAGGGACCCACGCAGGAAGAAGAAGAGAGAGAGAAGAGGGCCCACCCTCCTTTTATACAGGAGCTTCCTTTGTCTCCAAAAGGGGCAGGCAGGGAGAGAACCAGCCAGAACTGGTTATAAGGAATTTCAGGTTACTGGCCAGGCCAGGGACACTGGACGCACCCCAGGGGGGTGGAGCCAGCCTGGTGGGGGAAGGCCCGGCCGGCTTCAGCCAATCAGGCGCCAGCACACCTACTGCACACACACACCAAGGTTTAGAAGTGGCACTTCCCTTCTAGTCACACACATGCCGCATACATCATCTTGTAGCATTCAACCTCACGAGCGCACACATACCAAACACGACCCGGCACGCCCCACGCATCAGGAACTACCAGAGCCACATACATTCCCCATGCATTCCTATGGGAGGCAGGTCTCTCTCACCACACACACACTCAGAAGGGGAATCACCATCCCCCGGACATATATAATAAGCACAAAACTTCAGGGGTGGACCTGCCAGACGGGCCAAGTCCAACATGAACACACACAAGTAACCAGCAACTTATGGGCATTTGCCTTCTTTCAAGGCATCACATCACCTACTCCTTTCCACTGTGTGTAAATATTCACACACGTCAAATGACACTTCAAATGACAGCATGCTCTCATAAGTGTACTAGTGAGTAAATCTATTTGTCTGTGTAAAGTCACATCTTTTAAATAACAAAATACTTTTTATACTTGTACGAAGAGCAGCTGTGCATCTAAATTCAATTTAAGTGCTTTCACATGGTACCAGGAAGAGCCCTAATGTACATATTCCCAAACTAATTACAATATAGTAATGTACTTTTACAAATATGTGTTGTGCAATTCAAAAGAAATCTGACGGAAAATAAGGCAGGGAGCACAGTTTGGAAGCGTCCTGACCTGTACCCTCTGGAAGTGTCCCTGCAAAGGGGGCTCACTGAATCTAAAGAAACATCCATAACAATTAATGTTGATTTGACTCATACTTTTCAAATAAACGTACTATTATACATGAACGCAGATGTTAAATTTTGTTTGCACCAGACTCGTTTTTTTTTATTGGAAGATACAGTTCATTTTACGAGTGTCTCCTCAGGCCTCTGTCCTACGGCCAGGCCAGGGTCTGTTCACACAGCAGCAACAGGGGGCGGAGAGGGGGAATGGTCACAAAAAGGCGTGCTGCTTAAATAACTAGAACTGAGCACTTGTCTTTGCGCAATAATCTAATGTTTTCATAGGAGTGCAGTCCTGCGGGAAAACAGCTTGTTATTGTGCTGAAAACTGTCAGGAATCATAAGTGGGTGCACATTTAACACTAAATAGGAATCGAAATATTCTAGTTGAAACTTAATGTTTTCACCGAATACAAAATAAATAATACTGAAAACTAAAAAGATGTGCATTAAACCTAATGTAGACAGATACTGACAGCATTGATTAAAAATAGGAAAGTCCCATTAAACCGAGCGCAAATGCCCTTCTCAGTTATATAGCGCTCTGAATCCCCTTTAGGCGCTGATATGAATATAATACATCACTGCGGAGTCTGCCGTCAGCCACAGATCTAACGAACAGCCCGGAGAGCACAATCTATAGACGTGCTACTGTAGTGATGACTTTGTCAGAGACTGCAGCTCTTGAGGACATCTTACTGTCTTGCTCCTCATGCTATTGAATGTAGGGAGCAGTTAACATAGACAGTAGCGATCTACGGGCTGGGGAGGGTTAGGAGATATTCAGAACATAATGTGCGTGCAGACATAGAGGCATGTTGGCTCAAGGCAGGCCTTGAACTCTGAGTCACCACTCCTGGTTTACTTCACACTCACAGTTTACTGTTTACTTCATGCGAGTTAATGGCCTGCCCTGAGCAAATTTTGCCTCCGGCTCGGGCACAGGGCATCTGACTGTGTGCAAGTAAGTACAATGCCACTGCGCGGCCCCGGCTACAAGAAGGCTCCAAGAAAGGCAGGGGACGGTGCAGGGCCTTTAACTTAACCCCGGAGGCCCGAACTTCAATGATATTCGTTCCGAGCCGGAGCTAATCTACCGCTGGTGACCATCACGCAGTGTCAGGCTAGCCACCACTCTCAAGAAAAAAAAAAGCAACCATGGTAATGGCTGCTGTTACAGTACTTACGGTTGGTGGTGGTGGTAGGCAGCCGGGGGCAGCCCTAGTACTGCCTGCCTTTATTCTATAGGCCGGGTGGCCTATGCCTGCTGCTGCCTGCACTCAAAGTCGTCTGCCTGAACCACTGATAACGCGAGGTGCGTGCGGGTGGGCTGGGCGTGGCATTTTGGAAAAAAACTCTACGCACACGCTGCCTGCCGCAGATCCCTACCCCCGCAGAAGTAAATCCAGCCCCCTGTCCAATCAATGTCTCGGGCTCCCACCACCAGCAGCAATACTGAACTAAGGGCCGCCTAAAGCCAATTCGAATCGAAATGCGCATCGTCATGACTGAAATGAATCATGTGATGTGGACTGATATATTGGGATAAAATGAGTTGGACTCGGACGGTCTGGATCAGAAACAGACAGTAATGATCATATGTGATGCGCACGCCGAGTCAGGGAGGTATTTACTTTCATATACAGCCTAGCCTATGCCACATTCACCTTTGCCACTGACATAATTGACTTGCAGCGTTGCAGACACATGGTGTTATTGTAGACCCGGCCCTGATAAACAAGTGCCGGTGCTAAGCACCGGCACAAATTAAGCACTGGACACAAGAATGATTTTAAATGCTTTTTAGCATGCACGATTTCTTTACAAATAAAACTAAATGTATCGCCATTGAAAGAGCGACTAGCTTCTGCCTGAGATTCTAACCTGTGTGACCAGAACACTACACAGGCCTGGGCAGATGTTCAGTCTACTGAGCTGCAGCCTCCAACTGCGATCTAATTTCTGAAGCTCCCATTGGTGGACTTTCCTCGCTCGCCCCCACCCAACAGGCTCATCTGTTGCGTGTAATCTCAGGCGGGCATGCGCAGAGAGGCCTGGCTGTCACGGACACTGCACATGAAGCCGCGGAGCAACAGAATACAAGTATTTTCTAATGGTAGGGAAGGGGGGCGGCGGTGTGTGTGTGTGTGTGCGTGCGTGGGGGAGGGGCGGTGGCGGTGTGTGTGTGTGCACGCGCGCGTGTGTGTATGAGTCTGTGTGTGTATGCGCGTGCCTTTGGCCGGCCTCAGTAACGCTGTGTGTGGTGTGTGCGCGTGCGAAGCACGTCCACAGAACACAATCTGCGCGTGCCCCGGCCTGTCTCCCTTGAGAGGCATCTCAACCACAATAGGTCTCGAGAGCGAGACCTAAAAAGAGCCAGTATAGTCTATGATTATCAAATCTTCTGTTTGTTATTGTAATTCAAAGTACAGGCTCTTTATTGAGCCTTCTTGATAACTACTACCCGTGAATGGCACAGGATAAATTGCACACTTTCTTAGTTTTTTACATTTTACATTATTCATCTAGTACTCAATCAACACATCATCTACACATACACACACCTACTTACTGCCTTTCTTGGCTATGCTTATCAACTATTCTTCTATTTCATATCTGTATTCAAAGTGCAGGCCCTGTATCAAGCCTTTTTGTTGAAGCTACTAACCTCTCCAAAGGCAGTGGAAAATGTACACACTTGTTGACTTTCTTCGCACGGATTATCAGCTGTTGTTCAATTTCATATTTTGATACAAAGTCAAGGCTCTTTATCAAGCCTTTTTCATGTACATACTATCCCGGTAGAAGTTAGTGGGAAATTTGCACACTTGTTGCCTTTCTTTGCAGGAGTTACCAACTATTGTTCAATTTCATATTCCTATTCAAAGTGCAGGCACTTTATGAAACCTTGTTGTTGTATGAACTACACCCAAAGAAGGTAGTGGGAAATTTGTGCATTTACAGCCTTTCTTCGCAGAGGTGCAACCCCTTTATCGAGCATTTTTGTTGTAGCTACTACCCCAGCCGAAGGCAATAGGAAATTTGCACACTTGCTACCTTTCTTGGCTGGGGTTATCAATTATTGTTAAATTTGATACTCTGATTCATACTCATGACAATTTATCGAGCCTTTTTGTTGTACCTACTACCCCAGCCAAAGGTTAATACTGCAAATGTAATCTTTAAAATTTGCCAAACAACTCTTTTAAAGGGTGATCCATCCAAAAATACTTCTTTAGCACACCAAATATAATGCGACACGTGAATAACTTGCACGTTAACAACTTTGCTTGAGCTGCAACACAAAACATTGAAGGGCAACTCACTTCCTGCTACACCAAGCACATCAACTGCTGCAACAGCATCTTCAGCAAGCAGTCCATACTCACATATAAATCTTGATTTTGTTCAACCTATATTTATATGCATTTATTGCGATAGACTGTTTTACATAAGAGAAAAGTTCATCAACCTCATCAAAAACAAACAGGAGCATTGTTGTCCACAACATTACTCATTAGACATTAATCAAGCTTTTTTGTTGTAAGAACTACCCCGTCCAAAGGCAGTAGCAAATTTGCACACTTGCTGCCTTTCTTGCCTGGAGTAGCCAATTATTGTTCATTTTGATATTCTGATTCAAAGTCAAGGCCCTTTATCAAGCCTTTTTCATGTAGATACTACCCCGGCAGAAGGCAATGGGAAATTTGCACACTAGCTGCCTTTTTTGGCTGCGGTTATCAATTAAGCTTGAATTTCATATTCTAATTCTAACTCGTGGCCCTTTATTGAGCCTTTCTGTTATAGCTACTACCCCGGCCAAAGGCAGTGGTAAATTTGAACACTTACTACCTTTCTTGGCTAGGGTTATCAATTATTATTCAATTTCATATTCTGATTCAAAGTCAAGACCCTTTATCGAGCCTTTTTGTTGTAGCTACTACCCCGGCCGAAGACCATGGGAAATGTGCACACTTGCTGCCTTTCTTGGCAGGGGTTATCAATTATTCATGAATTTTATATTCTGATACAAATTCCTGGCCCTTTATTGAGCCTATTTGTTGCACCTACGACCCCGGCCGAAGGTAGTAGGACATTTTCACACTTGCTGCTTTTCTTGGCTGGGGTTATCAATTATTCTTCAAGTAATTCAAACTTCAGACCCTTTCTTGAACCTTCTTGGTAACTAATACCCATGAATGGCAGTGGGTAATTTGCACACTTGCGTCCTTTCCACCACACAGTGTGTGTACTTTGTGCACTTGCTTAACTCCTTAGATGAGATACCCGTTTCTCAGGCTCCCACTGCGGAATCCGACTCACAGTCTGTAATGGACTGGAAAACCAAACACCCATTTCCTTTACAAGGCAGTGGGTTTTTTCCGCATCTGCTACCTTTCTTCCTTTTCACCTTATTCTGCATCCACTACCTGAAACACACCTACCTCCTAATTTTCCTGCATCATTTGCCAAGAATTATTCTAATTCAAAGTAGAATCCCTGAAATGGGCCCAGTGTTGTAATTTTTCAGCCCTACCGCCCACAATGGTAACTTAAGGCACTTACATTGCTTCCTTCGATGTCTTAGCCATTTCTTATGCTCCTACTGCAAAATTTGATGCCCTATCCTGTAGTGTAGTTCCTATTTTCCCAATAGGCCCTGCGCATTGGAATACCATAAACAGTAGTATCGACGTAGGAGTGCGGATCTTCCAGGCCTCTACTGACTATGCTAAACTTAATTGGGTTTGTTACCAACTAGCTCAGAGGTCACTGGAAACTTTCTTGACTGAATAGGAAGTGATCAGCTTCCTTGGTACAGACAAGAAGGGATTCAGTTTTCCAACAACCGTGCAACATGACAACTTTTCTCCTCAGATAAGAGTCAATCTCTAGAGTCGTGTGAAACAACAGACAGTTATTTTACTCAGTCAGTTGTTGTGCAGATTACTTTCACAATATGTAGAGAATAGAGAGACGGGCGTTTTCAATAAAAGGTATTATTTATTGAACAGTCTTTCTTCTCATACAAGAGAAATGGATTGCCACAATTGCAATACTAGTTATTAGATAAAGTGCGTACAGTGAAAAGAGTATTGCAAAATAATACTGTAAAAGCATTTATATGGTTTCTTAGCCATACAATGGTTAAAATGAATAAAACATATATACAGTCATATATACATTAGGCTAAAATACTCAACTTGTGCTTCTAACTACGCCTACCCCAGTGTGCCTGACCTAAGCCTAACATGTGGAAGGGAGTAAGTAAGTAGTTTAAGTTAAATTGGTTTTGCCAAGGTTTACTTCAAGAATTCTCTCTAAGGGTCAACACCATACCTCTAGAATAGAATGTTGGAGGGCTTGTATCTCCTTCAGGACTCGATATCCCAGTCACTCGCAAGAGTAGGCTGGAAACGCCAGAGCTGGATTTTCTCGGCAGAAGAAAAGACAGCGTCTTTCTCAATGCATCGAGGAGGAGGAGGAGGGGCAGCGTCCGTGGGCTGGTTGCATCTGCTGGGGACGGCTGTTCAGCTCCTGTTTTCACCACACCATCGTTCGCAGCGATAGCATCAACAGCGATAACGGCAGCTAGCAGCTAGCGATGGTGTCATCAGCAATGTCTGTGAGGCAGCAGTGTTTGCTTAAGGCAACGTTGGTAGTATTTATACCTGAAAGGTGCCTTGTTTGACATAAGTTTTTGGACATAAGATGTCAATAAAGATGTCACTAGGAAGTGATTGTCTCTTAGTGCTCATTAGAGTTCTATTACTCCAAATTCGATAGTGCTGATACTTGGCAGGTGTGAGAATGATTGCTGTCATCAAAGTCTGGATCAGCAATGCTCACAGATGGTCGTACCTGGGTTATGTTGCTTTTGTCACTCGCTCCACTGTTACCACCTAGTCGTAGTACAGGAGTCTCAACGAATCCCGTCATCAGGATTGGTAGCTGCTGGGGACAACACAATGCGTGAGCGGTTACAGGACTGAGCAAAGTATCGATACCCATGGGTACTGCTGATGGAAGTGCAAGACAGATGTCCAACACGCATTCATCTCCACATAGCATACATCGTAGTACAGGTAAGATGCAGGTCTGCCATATAGGTCTGAATGAAAGAAACCAGGTCATGTTCAGATCTCTCAGCCTGGCCAATCCAAGGACTCTAGTTATTCTGTCCTGGTAGCGAATTGCTAGGATTGTTTCTTCCATTCCTGCCGGAGTCATGTCTGAGCTTTGGGTTGTTATATCGAAGCAGGAGGGTCAAAAATAAAATTCCCGCTACAAGTCCCAAAATGAGGGGGATACCGCCAAAGACTGAATGGACAAAATTTGGAATTAAGCCCAAGACTGCTTTGAAGGGTGTTAGCAGTCCCGTGAAAACGGTCTTAAATATGCCTGGGATACCTACGGCATCTGACATGTTTAGAATTTCTTTAAGCATTTCTGTGAAATGCACGGGGCAATTTGTTGATAAAAGGTGATGTATCTCTGAAGCTGTCCTTGCAACTTGGAGATCATACGTCTCTTTTGATGACGTGATGGGCACTGATGTCTGCAAAAGCACAGACTTCATTCTGCTTAAAGTATCAATTCGTATAGAAGAGAAATTCAAACAAGGCCAAATGGGAGTATCTATGTCTCCAGGGCCGCTCGGAAACAATGCTTGCATACAGCATTTGACCATGGAAGTTACGCTTACGAGATAGGGTTTCCCTGGCAAAAGGCCACAACAGCTGTGATCCGTTATTAGAATGTAACTCCCATTTGCGAGTTGTCTAAAGAAGGGCTCTATCTGCGTGGCAGGTGTGACATGTTGGTGGCATGAAAGGTTGTTTGTATTCCCTTCACAGGCTCCATGTAAATTAATACCCTGGCACAAAAGTATACCGTTAAGTGAATGTTTACAATTTTCACCACTAAGAAATACATTGTTGTTGCTGTCACTATAGCATGTGTGTGTGTATGGTAATTTCCATGACGACTTAATGTAACCTTTACCCAATCGTTCATACTGGCCAGTAGGCATGTATTCAAGGCAATTTTTAAATTGGAAAGTTGTTATCGGAATTGTGATAATCCTGTGTATTATCCATTCAATGACAGGACTTTCTGACATTGTCAATGGTAATCTCTCAAGTTTTTTGATGCTCAGGATTGTATAGTCTGCTCCTTTCTGTGCCAAGCTGATTTGTTTATCAGTAAGGTTAAAAATGGAAAACAATGACGTTGTGTTGATTAAACGCCAAGGCACATAGCCTGAATGAAGATTTTGCAGCGTCCAGCCTGACTGTACAATAGAACGTAATTGTGACTGGCCATTGTCCAGCGAATATATTCTGGAGGACAGAGTCATTAACCCATTGTCCACTACAGAAAGTGATTTTTCCAAATTAATACGATCAATTTCTCGTATTTTTTCTGCAGTTTTTATTTGCATAATTTTCCATGCCTCGTTGTATGCAGCATATATACTGCTTGCTATGAAACGCTTTTGACGCTGTTTGCGTGGTCCCAGAATGAAATCACGCAAATCAGCACCTTCTTTAAGTAAAGATAAGTGTTGCTTAATTTCAGACAGTGTGGATGATCCTAGCCATTCGAGGCAGAGTTTCCCTACACTGTATGTTGTTACTATCCCTGGATGTTGCCTCTGGGAATATCTAGGGTCTTGTCTGGTCATTGTTAACCCCTGTGTTTTGTTCAGGAATCTATCTTGACAGTTGTTTGTGTCAGCTGGCCAGATTAACCACTTTTTGCAATCAGGATGTGTTCTGTTTAAATGTAAAATTTTAGATACGTCTAACTCAATATCTGTAGTTGCATTATCAGGTATTGGCTTTGGAATAGACAGTTTGTTAAGTTATTTGATCTTAGCTAGGCCAAGACAGAATGTTTGGTGAATTGTGTCATTTAAAAACATCATTTGTTCTCAGATCATGCAGGCTCTGAATAATGCTTCCATGCCTTGTACCTGCCACTCTTTTGTACCCCAGATGGTTTTTGTTTCAATGTTATTTTTCCAAAAATCAAAAAAAAAATGTCATAATTTTTTCATAAAATGCTTCTGAATATATCAATTTAGTATTTGTCAGCATATTTTTCAACCCTGTTTTATCTAACAGTTTATAAAAAAACGTTTCTGCATCACTGGTGTTAAACCCTGAGAAGTACTTGAATTTCTCATAGAATGTTTTAGAACTACTTTTTGGTGGAGTAGCACAATGTTCCCATTGGTTATACTTTAAAACATTTCTAGGTTTTGCAGATTTATGCAAGTAGTGATCACCATAGTGTGTGTAGCAGAACATCTGTTCATAACTAGACGAACCTTGTAAATAATCATGATCTGTGAATCTAGCTGACATTACTAAATCTGGTGTGGAGTGCAAAAAAACGATGGATTTGGGCCCAGATCTTTTGACTGGGATGAATGTGTGACATTGATCCACATTCGGTCCTTCACTTGTTTTGTTTGCAATACCGCCATAAGTGCGCTGGGGATGCTCAGACGTGGGTCCCAGGCACTCCACACCACTGGAGTCAAGCTAGCCGGGCTGATGAGAGGTGTTACCTCGAAACCGGTCCGGTCCTCGGATGCTTGATTCCGTTCTGGGAAGGACATGGCTTTTGTAGTTTGGACTGGACTGTTCCCATGGGGCACAGGGACAGAGCTGATTTGGATATTGCCATTGTCTAACCCAGGGTGGTGTGGAGTGCAAAAAACGATGGATTTGGGCCCAGATCTTTTGACTGGGATGAATGTGTGACATTGATCCACATTCGGTCCTTCACTTGTTTTGTTTGCAATACCGCCATAAGTGCGCTGGGGATGCTCAGACGTGGGTCCCAGGCACTCCACACCACTGGAGTCAAGCTAGCCGGGCTGATGAGAGGTGTTACCTCGAAACCGGTCCGGTCCTCGGATGCTTGATTCCGTTCTGGGAAGGACATGGCTTTTGTAGTTCGGACTGGACTGTTCCCATGGGGCACAGGGACAGAGCTGATTTGCATATTGCCATTGTCTAACCCAGGGTGGTGTGGAGTGCAAAAAAACGATGGATTTGGGCCCAGATCTTTTGACTGGGATGAATGTGTGACATTGATCCACATTCGGTACTTCACTTGTTTTGTTTGCAATACCGCCATAAGTGTGCTGGGGATGCTCAGACGTGGGTCCCAGGCACTCCACACCACTGGAGTCAAGCTAGCCGGGCTGATGAGAGGTGTTACCTCGAAACCGGTCCGGTCCTCGGATGCTTGATTCCGTTCTGGGAAGGACATGGCTTTTGTAGTTCGGACTGGACTGTTCCCATGGGGCACAGGGACAGAGCTGATTTGCATATTGCCATTGTCTAACCCAGGGTGGTGTGGAGTGCAAAAAAACGATGGATTTGGGCCCAGATCTTTTGACTGGGATGAATGTGTGACATTGATCCACATTCGGTCCTTCACTTGTTTTGTTTGCAATACCGCCATAAGTGCGCTGGGGATGCTCAGACGTGGGTCCCAGGCACTCCACACCACTGGAGTCAAGCTAGCCGGGCTGATGAGAGGTGTTACCTCGAAACCGGTCCGGTCCTCGGATGCTTGATTCCGTTCTGGGAAGGACATGGCTTTTGTAGTTTGGACTGGACTGTTCCCATGGGGCACAGGGACAGAGCTGATTTGGATATTGCCATTGTCTAACCCAGGGTGGTGTGGAGTGCAAAAAACGATGGATTTGGGCCCAGATCTTTTGACTGGGATGAATGTGTGACATTGATCCACATTCGGTCCTTCACTTGTTTTGTTTGCAATACCGCCATAAGTGCGCTGGGGATGCTCAGACGTGGGTCCCAGGCACTCCACACCACTGGAGTCAAGCTAGCCGGGCTGATGAGAGGTGTTACCTCGAAACCGGTCCGGTCCTCAGATGCTTGATTCCGTTCTGGGAAGGACATGGCTTTTGTAGTTCGGACTGGACTGTTCCCATGGGGCACAGGGACAGAGCTGATTTGCATATTGCCATTGTCTAACCCAGGGTGGTGTGGAGTGCAAAAAAACGATGGATTTGGGCCCAGATCTTTTGACTGGGATGAATGTGTGACATTGATCCACATTCGGTACTTCACTTGTTTTGTTTGCAATACCGCCATAAGTGTGCTGGGGATGCTCAGACGTGGGTCCCAGGCACTCCACACCACTGGAGTCAAGCTAGCCGGGCTGATGAGAGGTGTTACCTCGAAACCGGTCCGGTCCTCGGATGCTTGATTCCGTTCTGGGAAGGACATGGCTTTTGTAGTTCGGACTGGACTGTTCCCATGGGGCACAGGGACAGAGCTGATTTGCATATTGCCATTGTCTAACCCAGGGTGGTGTGGAGTGCAAAAAAACGATGGATTTGGGCCCAGATCTTTTGACTGGGATGAATGTGTGACATTGATCCACATTCGGTCCTTCACTTGTTTTGTTTGCAATACCGCCATAAGTGCGCTGGGGATGCTCAGACGTGGGTCCCAGGCACTCCACACCACTGGAGTCAAGCTAGCCGGGCTGATGAGAGGTGTTACCTCAAAACCGGTCCGGTCCTCGGATGCTTGATTCCGTTCTGGGAAGGACATGGCTTTTGTAGTTCGGACTGGACTGTTCCCATGGGGCACAGGGACAGAGCTGATTTGCATATTGCCATTGTCTAACCCAGGGTGGTGTGGAGTGCAAAAAAACGATGGATTTGGGCCCAGATCTTTTGACTGGGATGAATGTGTGACATTGATCCACATTCGGTCCTTCACTTGTTTTGTTTGCAATACCGCCATAAGTGCGCTGTGGATGCTCAGACGTGGGTCCCAGGCACTCCACACCACCGGAGTCAAGCTAGCCGGGCTGATGAGAGGTGTTACCTCGAAACCGGTCCGGTCCTCGGATGCTTGATTCCGTTCTGGGAAGGACATGGCTTTTGTAGTTCGGACGGGACTGTTCCCATGGGGCACAGGGACAGAGCTGATTTGCATATTGCCATTGTCTAACCCAGGGTGGTGTGGAGTGCAAAAAAACGATGGATTTGGGCCCAGATCTTTTGACTGGGATGAATGTGTGACATTGATCCACATTCGGTCCTTCACTTGTTTTGTTTGCAATACCGCCATAAGTGCGCTGGGGATGCTCAGACGTGGGTCCCAGGCACTCCACACCACTGGAGTCAAGCTAGCCGGGCTGATGAGAGGTGTTACCTCGAAACCGGTCCGGTCCTCGGATGCTTGATTCCGTTCTGGGAAGGACATGGCTTTTGTAGTTCGGACTGGACTGTTCCCATGGGGCACAGGGACAGAGCTGATTTGCATATTGCCATTGTCTAACCCAGGGTGGTGTGGAGTGCAAAAAAACGATGGATTTGGGCCCAGATCTTTTGACTGGGATGAATGTGTGACATTGATCCACATTCGGTCCTTCACTTGTTTTGTTTGCAATACCGCCATAAGTGCGCTGGGGATGCTCAGACGTGGGTCCCAGGCACTCCACACCACTGGAGTCAAGCTAGCCGGGCTGATGAGAGGTGTTACCTTGAAACCGGTCCGGTCCTCGGATGCTTGATTCTGTTCTGGGAAGGACATGGCTTTTGTAGTTTGGACTGGACTGTTCCCACGGGGCACAGGGACAGAGCTGATTTGCATATTGCCATTGTCTAACCCAGGGTGGTGTGGAGTGCAAAAAAACGATGGATTTGGGCCCAGATCTTTTGACTGGGATGAATGTGTGACATTGATCCACATTCGGTCCTTCACTTGTTTTGTTTGAATTACTAAATCAGACATCATATTATTAATACTTTCAAAGTCCCAATCATCAGAGAATGTACTAGGTTTTACAAAGTCACTTAAGAAAACCTTGAATTGATGAGGATACTTCAGGATCTCGACCGGACCATATATTTCATAGTCAGTTTTGTCCCATACTACCCCGCCGGGTATTGGAATGACTGTGACATTTACTGTTGACAGTTCTCTTTTCTTCACGTGGGATGATTTGTGTGGTTTCAGGACTAAGTTGATGGTCAGACTTGCTGTGTCCATTGAGCAGTATTTTCCCTCAATGAATTTTCCCAAACAAAGTACCATGATGAGCCAAAGCAGGAGGAAAAATATACCTAAACCAAACCAGAACTCTAACCAAGGGGAAACAAAATAGATTTCCTTCAGTTGATGAAAGAGTTCTGTTGCTTTTTCTTTTAAAGTATTTGTTTCTGGCGTTACTTCAGGGTCGCTTTGATCTTCAGAGAAGTTGTCGAAATTGATGAAATAGCCAGAGGCAGTTCTGTCAATTGTTGGAATAATTTTCTCCATTGGTCTTTCGGTAGCACATTCTGATGCCACATTATTGTAGACTGGTGTTTCTTGACGAACTGTTTCAATCTGTGTTTCAAGGGGCACGAGTTCCATGGCATTATTGCATAGTCCCTCTCTGTGCACTGCAGGCTTATCGAATGTGATTAGTCTTTCAGTTTGAACCTCTTGAATTGTTGCAAATTTGGGTATTCTGTTGTTTCTTGGAAGTCCACTGGGCCTACTGTTGATTATAGATCACATTCTTGTGGTTTTATCAGGTCGATTGATACAACTCTGTTCTCCTTTTTACCAGCAAGGGGCGGTAGTACAACTGATCTTGTTCCGTTGATTGCTAAGACAGGTACTGCTTTTCTGTAAGAAGGCCCAAATTCCTTCTTCACCGCTATTTTTTCTCTGACTAGATCCCCAATCTTTGGAATCCAGACAGGCCTTGCTGGGGCTGTTGCTGGTGGTGCCTCATCAGTGGTAGCTGGCTGTTGTTTTAACTTTATGTTGCTTAAGGATTTTCTTGTTTCATTCAAGTCCTGTAAAACAGCCAAACGATCTTTGATGTCAAAGTCTGTTTTCTTATCTTCTACCATTGATACTTGACTATCTAAGTCCTGAACTCGCATTCTAGTTCCGAACAATAGTTCGTATGGGCTGAAACCTTTTAGAGAATTTCTTGGCAAGTTGTTAAGACTTAACTGGACACTTATTAAATGTTTGACCCACCCAGCACCCGAACCTAATACCTTCGCTGTTATAGATTGCTTTATGTCCCGGTTTTTTCTTTCTACCACACTATTCCCTTCTTGGTGTGACGGACAAGAATACCGCAATCCAACGCCCATGCTGGCCATGTCCTCCTTATAAGCTCGAGAGCTGAAAGCAGGACCCTGGTCAGAATGGAACGAGGCAATTGCGTATGTGCCGATAAAGACTCGCAAATCTTTTATAACCGTTCTGGCGTCAGCCGAGCGCTGGGGCCACAATTTTTTAAGTGGAATTTAGTCTTAAATGATTAATAGGACGCTGGATGGCTAGTAGACAGCATTACCCTGTCTACAAATGGTAACTGGGCAACAGGCCGGACTGGTTCATTACTGCGATCCCTGTCACAGTCGGGACAGTTCTTTACATATATTTGATGTTCTACGCTCATCCCCGGCCACCAGTATACTGATTGTAATTCAGTCAGAGATTCCTTCATCTGAATGTGCCTTGCGCCTTCACCCATGTGTGCGTCTGCTATTAATAACTTTCTCCGGTTCGTGTTTGGAATTACCCTATCCCCCACTCCAGGGATCAGAGTAAAAGGAACGGAGTTTGCATCAATTATGTACGCATAATTGAGTGGATAGTTCACGGGTAGTGCTGCACAGTTGCCTATTACGGACGTTTTTACTGCCAGCATGGTTTCCCCGTCAATGTATTTTACTGAATGCTTTTTTGTGGCTACGGAAGCCGGTTTAGTTGCTTCCGCTGTGGCTGTAATAGCCAATGAATTCCCTGCAACGTGAACGCCATCACGTTGATGACTCAGAGTGTGTATCACGTGAGTCTTTTGTAGTTCTTTCTGTAAAAGAGCTACCTGTTTCCAAAGCATTTTATGCTTGATTGTGGCACCTGTGTCATCTTTGTAATTGTTTTCAATCCAGCTCTGTAACTTATTATTGTAAGAGTTGACGCAAAAATGAGAATCGCACACGATTAGTGTCGGGAATTCACGTTCTGCATTTTCAAGCGCCATCTTTAAGGATCTGATTTCAGTTCTCTGAACCGAACAGTTTCTTAATGATTCAGTTTTTGTTATTTTCTGTCTGAATTTACTGCACAGCCAACGACCTTTAACAATCGCGCAGGCTGCATCGTAGGATTTGCTCTCTACATTGAAATGATGTACAAATCTATCTGTATAGATTATACAGGTGTACTGTGGGAGAGGCAGAATTCGGTTGGCAGAGGATATTCTTCTTCATATGTTAAATCATTCAGTTTTTTGAATTGCGGAGCAAAATAGTATTTCACATCTTCCGCTCCAAGAGAATCTATACACTGTATCCATTTCGGATCCAGTGACACTGTAGGCAGGTTTACTGGGCTGAATAGCGCCTCGAAGGCGGATTCCGCTGTGAGGATATTAATCCTTTTGTCATGTGCTAGTTCTCGTTCATTAGCTTTTGCAGTCTGTACTGCTTTCACAATATTTTCTGTGAGACTGAATGTTTTTTCTGCTTGTGTGTACAAGTGTGATTTGTATGAAATTGGTACCTTTTCTCCCTCATTAGAGGTCAGGTACGTGAATCCGCATCTTCCTGGGATGACTCGGATTACAAGATTGCGTGTGTTATCACGTGTATCTAATTTTGTTTTTGCTAACATGTCTGTTTGCAGTGATCTCAAAATTTCTGTGTGTTTTTGAGTCCAGTTGATTGGTTTAAAATCAGGTTTAATTAATTTGTAGAGAGGTTTAACACTCTCTGTGTAATTTAGAATGTAAGTTCTTCCGAAATTCAGGAAGCCTAGAATCGATTGTAAGTTCTTCAGCGTTTTCGGTGCTTGGAGTACAGCGCACTTCTCTAAGAATTTTTCCGCTAGGCTTTTGCCTTCACTTGATAATTCGTATCCTAAAAATAATACTGTCAGATGGGCAATTCGAGACTTTTTAAAGTTGAATTTGTAACCCTCTACAGCGAACCCAAGTATTATGGTGTTCACTCTTTTCAAGTGAGTATCCAAGTCGTCGTCTGTGAGATAGATGTCATCGACATAAGATAATGCCTCATCATCATATATTTATAATAACTCTGTTACTCTGGCTGAGAATAGTCCTGGGCTGTTCTTGAATCCCTGTGGGAGCCTACAGAAATTTTTCTGTGACCCCATTACTGAGAAAGCGGTCAAGTATCTGCTTTCTGGTGCAATGTTTTGACAAAAGAAACCATTAGATATGTCTAATGTCGTTTTATATTTTTTTCCTAACTATATTATTCATTAGGGCTGCACTATGCGAATTTTGTACTGCAAATGTTTTGCAACATGAGTTAAGGTGTCTGTAGTCCAAAACTAGACGATATGAATTGTCTGGTTTGGAGACAGGAAACAAAGGATTGTTCATTTGAGAGGTGCATGTTTCAATCACCCCCTGATATTCAAGTTGATCTAAAATCTCCCTGACTTGTTTTTTAGCTTCTTGCTTAATGGGATACTGCCTTTGTGCAGTAGGTTGACATTTTAACTGGATTTTGTGAGGAGGAGAGTACTCATCCCATCCTACATGATTTTTATATAATGCTGGTGCCTGGGCTACAGCCCATTTCTTGCATAAGTATATTTTTTGTGAATCGGAATGTGATTCGAGAAGGCAGGCATAATCATTTCTTCGCCACAAGGGCACTCCCTGACAAACTCTGGGGGCCTATCTTTTTCAGCTAACAGGATGTCATAGCCTTTTGAGAGGTTATCCCAAAATAGACCCCTTATTTCCCTAGTCTTATCACCCTCTAAACGCAATGTTATTTCGTATATCTTATGAGGTTTGCTAACTCTGGTATCGGCAGTTTCCACCTGAATGTATTCATTCGTGTCCACTGTCTCCAGATGACTCATCAGGATCTTGCGAGCTATACTGATTTCTGCTGCACTGTCTAACATTGTCTGAGCCCACTCCCCGTTTTTCAACTGTGTCCTCAGTATTCTCGGCATGTTCGATTACTCTAATACTGGCTACCTTCTTTTTTGGAAATTGTAATTTTTTACTTTGAGCAGGTTCCTTGTCTTTGGACTTGGTGTGCTCTCCTGGGTCTGACCGTCCTCTTCTTTCCGATTTCTGCGAAAAAGATCGAGAGGGACGGGTATCAATACTTTGATATCTATCAGGCTTCTTCAAGTTATCCCTATTTCTAAGGTTATATCTTTTCTCAGAGGGCTCCCTTTGGGGAGACTGGTGTTCTCGAGTCGAAGTTCTTTCCCTCCGTCGAGGAGACCTTCCTCTGGACTGGAAAACTTTTTCCTTGGGAGTGGATTGTTTATTTCCATCCCAGCTCTTTTTAGGAGTGTTTAAATTATTTTTAATAAATAATTTTTCAGGATTTTCGAGCAGTTGGGGTTTTACTGGTTTCCCACCCAAGCTGTCTCTACCTAATTCTTCATAGCATTTCTCCATGATTCTGGCAAGCTCAATTGGTTGATCTGTTATATCTGTTTCCTTCAACTTCTGGCGGATCGTTTTATCCTCCATTGTCAATTGAACTAACTCTCTATATGCCTTTGTTAATTCTCTTATTTTAACTAAGAGTTCTTCACTTGACATTTTATCAATGTCTGGATGTGGTGTGTAGCTGGCTAGAACCGGCCACGTTGCTCCTGGTCTACCTAGTGGACCGAGCCTGGTAATATGATCAGTGTGTTTTAGGGCGCATTTAAACCAGAGCAAATGCTCTTGGTATTTTAATGGGATTTCAATCTCCTCGAAAGGAGCGTATTCATCCGGTGGAACTCCTACTACGTAGTAGTGGAACTCGTGTGTTGCAGCATTTGCCGCTGGAAATTTTATCCATGAATAGAATACCTCTGTCTGCCGATATTCATGTACCTCTATCACGAAGACGACTGTGCCACCTTGTGTGGTCAGTCCATTTTCTATAAGTTATACGTTATAGTTTTTCTTATGTTGACCGGGATGATTATCGCACCCGGGATGATTATCGCATCAGTAGTCCCTGTATCATCGGGATTCTGCTGAGTCGCATTTACTGCGGCATAAGTTCCGTTGTTTTCTCCTGGCATTGTATAAATGCAGGTTTTGCAGAGCAGGTCTCCAAGGAGACAAAGATTAGGTGCACAATATTTTGGAACACTGTATCCTTCAACGTTGAATAAACCAGAGCTTTACATAGGAATCTCTTCCTACTAAGGTCGGGCGGATTTTAACCTTTCACCCACTCCAGACGTCTATTGGAGTATTTATGGGAGAAAGGGGTCTGTGTGAAAAATGCACGACTGAGTTACTCTAACGTCTTGCGTTAGTTTATCGCCTTACCAAATGTTGGGCGCCATGTAGTGTAGTTCCTATTTATAGGCCCTGCGCATTGGAATAACATAAACAGTAGTATCGACGTAGGAGTGCGGATCTTCCAGGCCTCTACTGACTATGCTAAACTTAATTGGGTTTGTTACCAACTAGCTCAGAGGTCACTGGAAACTTTCTTGACTAAATAGGAAGTGATCAGCATCCTTGGTACAGACAAGAAGGGATTCAGTTTTCCAACAACCGTGCAACATGACAACTTTGCTCCTCAGATAAGAGTCAATCTCTAGAGTTGTGTGAAACAATAGACAGTTATTTTACTCAGTCAGCTGTTGTGCAGATTACTTTCACAATATGTAGAGAATAGAGAGAAGGGCGTTTTCATTAAAAAGGTATTATTTATTGAACAGTCTTTCTTCTCATACAAGAGAAATGGATTGCCACAATTGCAATACTAGTTATTAGATAAAGTGCGTACAGTGAAAAGAGTATTGCGAAATAATACTGTAAAAGCATTGATATCATTTCTTAGCCATACAATGGTTAAAATGAATAAAACATATATACAGTCATATATACATTAGGCTAAAATACTCAACTGGTGCTTCTAACTACGCCTACCCCAGTGTGCCTGACCTAAGCCTAACACGTGGAAGGGAATAAGTAAGTAGTTTAAGTTAAGTTGGTTTTGCCAAGGTTTGCTTCAAGAATTCTCTCTAAGGGTTTAGTCAACACCATACCTCTAGAATAGAATGTTGGAGGGCTTGTATCTCCTTCAGGACTCGATATCCCAGTCACTCGCAAGAGTAGGCTGGAAACGCTGGAGCTGGATTTTCTCGGCAGGAGAAAAGACAGCGTCTTTCTCAGCGCGTCGAGGAGGGGCAGCATCCGTGGGCTGGTTGCATCTGCTGGGGACGGCTGTTCAGCTCCTGTTTTCACCACACCATCGTTCGCTCGTTCACAGCGATAGCATCAGCAGCGATAACGGCAGCTAGCAGCTAGCAATGGTATCATCAGCAATGTCTGTGAGGCAGCAGCGTTTGCTTAAGGCAACGTTGGTAGTATTTATACCTGAAAGGTGCCTTGTTTGACGTAAGTTTTTGGACATAAGACGTCAATAAAGATGTCACTAGGAAGTGATCGTCTCTTAGTGCTCATTAGAGTTCTATTACTAATCAAAACATAGCAAGCGGGGATTTCCCAGGTTGCTGAGTTTTTATCTTGTTGAAGAACTCGGAGTGTTAATCTAGGAATCTTAGATAGTGGCTTCTGCTGTGTCATTCACTAATGAGCTCCAGAGGAAGCTGCATAGGAATGTGGCTCTAAACTTGTGAGGTCTGAGACGAGATTCTGAGATTTCACACTTGAACGTTTATGCCATTATAGGGGAATAAATGGATTATAGCCGTATAGGGGCATAAGGTCATAGGGTTGATCAGGGTCCTAGATTAGAACGCGACAATCCGTATAATGAGTTGGAAATCCAAAGATCCACTTCCCTGACAACGCAGTGGATAGTTTGTGCATCTGCAGCCTTTTTAATTTTTCACCTTTTTTATCTTCTAATCAAACAACGCATCATCTACACCTAACACACACCAACTTGCTACCTTTTTTTGGCTCCAGTTATCAATTATTTTTCAATTTCATATTCTGATTGAAACTCTTGGCCCTTTATTGAGCCTTTTTGTTGTAGCTACTACCCCAGTCGAAGGCTGTGGCAAATGTGGACACTTACTGCCTTTCTAGACTGGGATTATCAATTATTGTTCAATTCCATATTCTGATTCAAAGTCAAGGCCCTTTATCAAGCCTTTTTCATATAGATACTGCACTGGCAGAAGGCAGTGGGAAATTTGTACACGTGCTACCTTTCTTGGCTGGGGTTATCAATTGTTCATGAATTTCATATTCTGATACAAACTGGTGGTCCTTTATTGAGGCTTATTGTTTTACCTACGACTCCGGCCGAAGGCAGTGAAAATTTGCACACTAAATGCCTTTCTTGGCTAGGGGTTATCAATTATTGTTCAATTTCGTTTTCTGATTCAAAGTCAAGGACCTTTATCGAACCTTTTTATTGTAGCTAATACCCCGGCCGAACAAAGTAGAATATTTTCACACTTGCTTCTTTTCTTCACTGGGATTGTCAATTATTTTAAAAGTACCTACAAGCTTAGCAACAATATTTTCTTTTGGAACCAATTTTCAAACTAATCGTCTCTGTAAAACTTCTTTGACATGTTCAGTCATTTCTCCAATTCTTATTTCTTGTAGAATAGTTCCATATTCAGCATCATTTCCTCATTGCATATTTGTAATAACTTCCTTATTTTAAAAATAGAACCAAATGTTAACATTACAAATGCTACATTACATCATTTACTTATACTACCTATGGAACATAACAACAAATTACAATACCACAAGATATCTGGAGAAGCTTGTTGTGAAGACTTTTGAAGAAAATGAAACTTCTACTTCTCATTATTGATGACATAAGCATGGTATCAAACTTATTGCTTGCCTTTGTGCATTTAAGAAAGCTGCAAACTCTTAAAACAGAGTACAACATATTAGTCTCAATATAGGCACAGACAATTGTACTATGTCCTCAGATTCTGTTAACTGTACAAAATAACATTCATCAATGTTTGTGTCGAGTAGCACCTTCAATATACATTGCAGACATCAGGGTTCACAACTTCAATTCAGCTTTCCTTCTACATTAATGAAGAATTGAATCCAGCCTTGCTTTACTTAAGGCAGAGACAATTTTACTCTGTCATCACATTCTGTTAACTGTGCAAAATAGCATTCATCAATAGTTGTGTCAATTAGTACCTTTGATCTACACTGTGGACAGCTGAGTTCACAATTTCGAATTCAACTTTCCTTCTACATTAAGGACAGCATTGTATTCAGCCTTGCTTTCTTTAAGGCAGAGACAATTGTACTGTATCATCACATTCTGTTAACTGTGACAAAATAGCATTCATAAATCTTTCTGTGAACAACTACCTCAAATCTACACTGTGGACAGCTGGGTTCACAACTTGCATTGACCGATCTTTCTGTCAAAAACTACCTTCAATCTACACTACAGACAGCTGGGTTCAAAACTTCAATTCAGCTTTCCTTCGACATTGAGGACAGCTTTGTATTCTTCCTTGCTTTCTTAAGGCAGAGGCAATTATACTATGTCCACAGATTCTGTATCTGTGACTAAATAGCATTCATTGATCTTTGTGTCAACAACTGCCTTCAATCTACACTGTGGACAGCCGGGTTCACAACTTGAATTTAGCCTTCCTTCAACATTAATTACAGCAGTGCATTTAGCCTTGCGAGTAAGTGAGTAATAATACTTTATTTGATTTGTGAAAATCATAAAAGGGTGGATCTTACCACCATGAGATAGACATTAACATCTTTGGATCAGCGTAAACACAACATAAAATCACGTAGAAAAATAATACAATAAAATAACATAAAACTTAGTAAATTGCGCAAATATGTAATCACTGTATAAAATTAAAAGACACGAGTGTAGCTGGGCAAGGGGATGACTATCTCGTTAAAAGCTTCTAGATAACAAATGGGTGTTCTGAGAAGGGGTACCAAATACTTGGGGGGGTTAAGAATAACTTGATGGAAATAACACATTATTGACTCAGAATGAAGTTCTTATGCTGGAAAAATAGAAATAAAATAAAAGGTTTCAGGTACCAGCCGTGGGGAGACCTATTGGCCCAGGTTGTCTTTAATTGTTTCCTTGTTTTCCAGCTCTTGGGCAGCGTGAGCCAAGATTTTTATAGTTTTGCAGGAAAGCTGTATCTAAGACCCGCTTAGGCATTTTATTACAGCCGCCCTGCAAGTTCTCACTTGCGCTTCTCTTAGAAGTGGTAACAAGAGCGTCTTCCTTAAATTTTGGAGTGCCAGGCATATACATAATAAGTGCAATAATGACTCTACACCCTTGCCGCAGAGGCGACAGTCTGAGGTTAACCAGGTCTGTAGCCATTTGGGGGTAAGGTCTAAACTCGAGAACCAACCCAGCCTCTGAAGGCTTAGTTTCCTCTTGTAGTAATCCCTAAAACAATCTTGCAAGTATGGCTGATGTTTCAAATGGTTATATGCTGGCAACACAATCCAGGCGTGGCTTTTGCCAGCCACTGCGCCTTTGTCCATTAGCAGCAATGCTTGCTTGATGGCTCTGTTAGTAACCTGTTTAAAAGCATTGTAAGACAAGGGTGAGAGCCAGGCTTCATCCAGCTTTACCGACTGAAGCTCTTGCCTAAAGGACTTATATGTTGAGTTAGAGAACCCTGCCTGTTTTTCGACTTCTAGCCAACAGAGGTGGGCAAGTGAGTTGTCTTTCGGCGTCCCTCATGCGCCAGTAGTATTTGGCCAGGGCTCCTTGTCTTGCCGGGGTCTGATTTGTTAGTCCATATTCCAGACGTATTTGGGCTTGTGAAATGTGTTGGGGGATCGTAAAAAGGTTTTTAAACAGTTTGGATTGGGCAAGATTTAACTTTGTAGAGTCCCTAGTTGCCATCATTTCCGAGCCATATGTAAGTGATGGCAAGAATTTAGCAGCTACGATCTTTAACATATGGCCCGTTGAACTTCCACTTAAATCTTTTTGCATGGTTCTAAAAGAAAATTGAAGTTGTTTAGCTTTTGATTTCCCCTGTTCTAATTGGTGTTTGTACTTTAGTTGATGATCAAGTAGGATGCCCAAGTATTTGTATTTATCAACCTGAGTTAATATAGAAGAATTTATCCTCCAGACGAATTTAGGTTGTTTCTTTTGGGAACTGGAGAAGCATAGGATGTTGTTTTTTGAGATTAATTGTTAGTTGTGCTTTGGAGATGTATGACGCAAGTTTGGTGATCAGTCGTTGTAGGCCAAGCGGAGTTTGTGAGAGGAGCACGATGTCATCTGCATATTGTAGACTCACTATAGGTGTTTGTCCCAATTTTGGTGGATCTCCCTGAATTGTGCGTAAGTCACTTTCTAGGTCTGCGGTGTAGATGTTGAAAAGGCTAGGGACCAACACGCAACCTTGCTTTAGTCTGTTAAATGTTTGAAATTTCTTTGTTCTGGGACACCCCCGCGCCGCACGGCCACCAGCTGCTGCGTGTGCCTTCCCGCCCTGTGCCTCGCCTGCCCCGTCTCTGCCGCGAGACCACGCCCCCTGCCACCGAGCGGCGTGGTCTGCACTCGATTCCAGCCCTGTGTCCCTGTACTCGTTTTTGCCTTGTTTTTGGTCCGTTTAAATTGTAATTGCATTGCTGTTTGTTGTTCAAATTGTTTATTCTCTCCTCCTTTGTTTTCTCCCCGCTTCCCGCCACCACCGCTAACCCCGCCCCTTTTCTTTCTGTACCCTCTCCGCTCCCGCCTCCCAGCTGCTTCGCCCACCCGCGCACTTCGCCATATATGGCGACCGTGCGAACGTGCAGCGGTCACGCGCAGCGGGCGCGCCGATTGTGCGCCGAAGGCGCGCCAAAGGTAAGCCCGTCTACGCCCGTCCGTGCCTGGACCGCGCCCAGTGCCAGGACCCCTGGCCCCCGCCGAAGCAAGACGACCAGCCGGACCTACGACGCCGCAACACTCATCGCACTCAACACCGGCCGAACCCCAGGATGCTACCGAGCCACCCCACGACGCTTCCACGGACCCTTCAGCTGCCACACCTGCAAGTTCACCTGCATCCGGACCTGCCCGGCACAAGCACCCGCCAAGCCGAAAACCAGCAGCAACCAACTCAAGTGCATCCTGCTCAACACCCGCTCCGTCCACAGACACGCCATCGAACTCTGGAACCTCCTCGACACCACAGCTCCTGACGATGCCTTCCTCACGGAGACCTGGATGAACGCCACCTCAGCGCCCGACATCGCCATCGCCATCCCAGAGGGCTACAAGATCACCCGGAGGGACCGCAACGCCAACCAGGTGGGAGGAGGCATCGCCATCATCCACAAGAGCACCATCCGTATCACGACCAGCACCGACAACACCCCACCCTCCGCCGAACACCTGCATTTCCAGATCCACACCGACCCGAAGACCACCCTCAGAGGCACCTTGATCTACCAACCTCCAGGACCACGCACTCAATTCAGCGAGGACATCGCCGACTTCGTCAGCCCGCATGCCCTCCCCTCCGCTGACTACATCCTCCTGGGGGACTTCAACTTCCACCTGGAGAACAACAATGACTGCAACACCAGCACCCTGCTCGACAACCTCGCCAACCTTGGACTCAAGCAACTGGTGAGCACCCCCACCCACCTCGCCGGACACACACTCGACGCCATCTTCTCATCCAGCAAAGACATCGCTTTCAGCCACGCCACAGAACTCCACTGGACGGACCACAGATGCGTCCACTTCACCTTCAGAAGAACGACGATCCACCACCACCAGCAACAGGTTGCTCGAAGAAGCTGGAACAAGATCACAGCCGACCAGCTCACCGCTTCCCTGAGCCAGCACCCTCCGGCCAGCTCAGCGAACCCCAGCCAGGCCGCCGACAACCTCACGAAGTGGATCAGCAACTGCGCGGACAAACTCGCCCCTCTGAGGACCCCGCCCAGCAGACCCGGCAGTAAGAAAGCCCCATGGTTCACCGACGAACTCAAGAGCTCCAAGAAGAACTGCCGAGCCCTCGAGAATGTCTGGAGAAAGGAACCCACACTGGACAACAGGACCACCCTCAAGCTCGCCACCTGGAAACACCACCAACTGATCCGCACCGCCAAGAAAACGGCTTTCAAGAACCGACTGGACAACAACGCACACAACTGCAAGGAACTCTTCAACATCGTGAAAGAGCTCTCCAACCCCAACGCCGGAAACAACGACATCACACCATCGCAAGACCTCTGCAACTCCCTCGCCTCCTACTTCCACAACAAGATCGCGGACATACACAACAGCTTCAGCACCCATCCGACCCATGCCACGACCACAGCAACGCCGCCCACCACCACCCTCCGAGCCTGGACCCCGATCAGCACCAAAGACACCGTCCGCATGATGAACTCCGTCCACTCCGGATCTCCGACCGACCCCTGCCCTCACCACGTCTTCAACAAAGCCGACGCTGTCATCGCACCCCACCTGCGGGACATTATCAACACCTCATTCGACACCGCCACCTTCCCCGAGAGATGGAAGCACGCCGAACTCAGCGCTCTACTCAAGAAACCTACGGCAGACCCCACCGAACTCAAGAATTACCGCCCCATCTCACTACTCCCGTTTCCAGCCAAAGTCATTGAGAAGACCGTCAACAAACAGCTGGCCGCCTTCCTCGAGACAAATGGATCCCTCGACCCCTCACAGTCCGGCTTCCGTGCCAACCACAGCACCGAGACCGCCCTCATCGCCGCCACCGACGACATCCGGGCCCTGATGGACAACGGAGAAACAGCGGCCCTCATCTTCCTAGACCTCTCCGCGGCTTTCGACACGGTCTGCCACCGCACCCTAGTGCAGCGCCTCAGCAACGTCGGAATCCAGGAGAAGGCACTGGAATGGATCGTCTCCTTCCTCGATGGAAGAACACAGAGAGTCCGCCTACCACCGTACAAGTCAGAGGCCACCGAAGTCATCTGCGGCGTCCCTCAAGGATCCTCGCTGAGCCCTACCCTCTTCAACGTCTACATGAGCCCCCTCGCGGCCATCGCACGCCAACACAACCTCAACATAATCTCCTATGCCGACAACACCCAGCTGATCCTCTCCCTGACCAACGACCCCGCCGCCGCCAGAGCCAACCTGCACGAAGGGATGAAAGAGGTAGCCGAGTGGATGACGACGAGCCGCCTGAAACTGAACTCAGACAAGACGGAGGTCCTCATCCTGGGCTCCTCGCCCTCCGCCTGGGACGACTCCTGGTGGCCCCCCGCCCTGGTCACCGCACCCAAACCGACGAACCACGCACGCAACATGTGCTTCATCCTGGACTCCTCCCTCTCCATGACCAGGCAAGTCAACGCCGTCTCCTCGTCGTGCTTCAACATCCTGCGCATGCTTCGGAAGATCTTCTGGTGGCTCCCCACGGAGACCAGGAAGACCGTCACCCAGGCCCTCGTCACCAGCCGACTGGACTACGGCAACGCACTCTACGCCGGAACCACCGCCAAGCTCCAGAAGAGACTCCAGCGGATCCAGAACGCCTCAGCCAGACTCATCCTCGACATCCCACGGAACAGCCACATCTCCGGACACCTGAGAGACCTGCACTGGCTCCCCGTCAACAAAAGAATCACCTTCCGGCTCCTCACCCACGCACACAAAGCCCTACAAGACCAAGGCCCGAGCTACCTCAACAACCGAATCAACTTCTACGCTCCCAAACGCCACCTCCGATCTGCCAGCCACGCCCTCGCCGCCGTTCCACGCATCCGTAGAGCCACAACAGGAGGAAGGTCCTTCTCCTACCGGGCCGCCAAGACCTGGAACTCCCTCCCGGCCGACCTGCGCCTGACCCAAGACCACCTCTCCTTCAGGAAGAAGCTCAAGACCTGGCTGTTCGAGCAGTAACGGCACCCCCTCCCCCTAAGCGCCTTGAGACCCTACGGGTAGGTAGTGCGCTCTATAAATGTCATTGATTGATTGATTGATTGTCTCCTTTTTTTATTTGGACCCAGGTGTGCGAGTATAGTTCTATAATTGCTCCCAATAACATTGACGGCGCACCCCAGGCTTTCATTTTGGCCCAGAGTTTAGATCTGGGCACTTCATTGAAGGCCGCTTTTAGGTCTAAAAAGCAAGTATATAGTGTGGTGGAATTATCGATTGCCTTTTTAGCAAGGAGGGTTAGCGCTGATAAGTTTGTTAGGGTGCCTATTCCGGCCCTGAAGCCTGTTTGTGTCAATGGGATTAACCCTTTGCTGCTGACCCAAGACTCCAGTTCTACCAATAGGTTTGATGCGTAGATCTTGGCCTCCACATCTATTAAGGCTATTAGCCTATAATTGTTGGGATCTGAGCGGGACCCTGATTTGTATATTGGATGTAGAATGCTGCCCCTCCAGGAGTCATGAATGTTCTCGGTCCTTAAACTGTGGCAGAACAAGGGGGATCATTGACTGGCCCAAAACATTGGGTCTTGCCTAAATAGGGCGTTGGGAAGGCCATTTGGTCCAGGGGCTCCGTCTGCTCTCAAGTATTTTATAGTGCTTGAAACCTGCGTTGGAGCTCTGATGGCTGTGGCTTGCAGGTATCTTTGGGATGAGGAGACTTTGCTTCTGCCGTAGATCTCCGGCTTGGTGTTAAAGTGGGCTCTGATGGGGTTGCGAATGTGTTATCTGTGGATGAATCATACGTAAAATTGTAAAGTAGATCGATGTGAGTGCCCCAAAGCTGATCGGTCATCTCCGAATTGAACTGTCGGTGATTGCCGTTTAGCATAAAGTTTATTTTTGCCCAGAAGTCTTTGGAATTTCATAGTTTGCTAACATGGAGTATAGTGCACTCTAGTTTTTCCTTATGCTTTTGCTTGGCCATTTTGGTCTCACGTTTTAGCTCTTTTTTTAAGGAATCAATTTTTTTCAGGGTTTGTTGTGATAGTTGTGGGTCCTTTTTGCGTTGAGCCCTGAGATATGAGTTAAGTTGTTTTTTTAATAGACGCAATTTTGGAGTGTACCATTTCCCTCCTTCGTTTCTTATTGTTTTTTGTCCTCTGTGATTAATTTGGTATTTTTTATTTAGGTTCACTACAAAGGACTCCCATGTCTTTACTATGTCTTTTGGTAAGGCTGGTGGTGAGAGCAGTGAGTGGCATGTCTCCAATAAGCTGGAAATGTTGTCTTCTTTCCAATTTAATTTTTGCAGGTTAAAAAGTTGAGTATTCAATGTTAAAGGCCGAGCTTGCTCAGACTTATTTAGTAGAATTGATAGTGTAAAAGTCTGAGGGTAATGGTTACTTTCTCCCCGTTCCAGAATATGGAAGTCTTTAAAATAAGGGAATAGATCAGGGTCAGCCAAGGTAGAGTCTATTGTTGACCCTGAGTTCCTAGTGACCCTCGTTAGGGTGGCTGGTCTGTTGAAGTGACCCCTTCCGTTTAGTGTGTACAAGTGGAGGGCTTCCAGTTCTGCAGCACATTTCCTCCCCATTGCGCTTTGTCTACTTCGATTGCCCTGTCGTGGATCTATGTGGGTTGGGAGGTACCCTCCTGGCCTTGAATTAAATTCATGTTGAAATCTCCTGTTATTAGCATGTTATCGCTTGGGTAGGTGGATTTCAATGAGTTGATTGCAGTAATTAGTTGTTTTATCCTTCTCCCTTTATGTTTTCCATAGGGGTGCATGTATAAATTTACAATCAAAAGACCAATGTTAGACGAAATTTCAATTTTGATGCATTGCATCCATGTGGAGTCTAACTCGATGCAGCTGACTGGCCAGAGGAGATAGGTGGATAGGAAGATTGAGAGGCCTCCCTTTGCCCTGCCAGGACGTGCCTCCTTGTATGCTGGTGTGAAGAGTTCTTTATATCCCACAAGAGGCGAGTTTTTTGTCTGCCATGTTTCCTGAAACAACAGTATTTTGTATTGAGTGATGAACTCTATAAAGTCATCTTCCTCCAGCTTTGTGTTTAGTCCGTTGACATTCTACGAACAGATCTTACAGCCCTGCTCATTTCCTACTGTTGTTAATCTTCCATTGATTCATTCTGCTTTCCTTTTGGTTGGTACCAGGGGAGCATGTTGGTACCTCTCAGATGTGGCTGCCTCCTGGTGGGCGAATGTGATTGTGATTTGCCTGAATGGATGATTTTCTTCTTTGATGTTACTTCTTTGATCTGGAAGTGAGAATAACAAGGACCCCCTGGGTAGTAAAGATCTGTAGACTCCTAGGGCAGGGTAGCAACAGGTGGGAGAAAAAATCCTAGGACATCTAGGTGTATGAGTGAACAATTGGGTCAGACCAGTTATCAAGAAGGAACAATTGAAAAAGGTTGTCAAAATTATATAAAAAGTATATTTTTATTCAATATGTTTAAAAGTCATATCAGAAATGACCAAAGGGCCAAACAACATGATGAGTATTAAAATTTTCCTGTCAAAATTATATACAATTACAATAAAAAAATTAACATAAAACTCATACTCCACAAAGTAAAAGAAAATACTGACAAAAACATAGGGATAATCACAAAAATAATGAAACAAGCATTAAAACTCGACGCGCGTTTCGGCAGTGGACCGCCTTCTTCAGGAGACACAGTTTAATACCTGAAATATAGTTACAAAACAATATATATGTTATCTAAACGTTCATAAATTCGTATCAACATATTAACCAAAATATAACAGAATGACAAAAACCTTTTGTTTGTTATTACTAACATATTCAAGACATTATTCCTTACTTAATGACTGACCACGACTATTAATTTGTACACTCAAAGCCATTGATGAGCGAAATCACGTCTGACAATTGTGCAGTAACTGACTTAGAGAAAGAACATTGTGAATGGGTCATAGAGGGCAACCCCCTACATTAATGAGACACACAATCAGGCTTCTATATTTAAGCTGAAGTTGAATCACTTGAAGCCTAGTATTAGTTCTGCTGTTTCGTTTGCAGTTGCGTTTGCTTCTTGTGTCTTCGGAGTTTTACTTTCTTTGATTTCTTCAATTTCTTCGGTTACTGGTCCTGCAGAGAGGAAGCTGTAGTTCCCGTCTGTTTTGTGTAGTTTCGGTGTCAGTTGACCACTCATTAAACTAGGGAAATGCACCAAAGACGGTGGACTCGGCTTTTGAGTGCGATTTTGGTTATGCAATGAGCCTTCCTCTGTTTTAGGGATCGTTTTCTGGAGTGACCATGGGCTTTGCTCCAAGAAGACCGAGTCATTGTTTGCGTGTGGAGCCTGATGGACTAGAGCACAGACCGTTGAAGGGTGAAATACTTGTTGTGCCTTCGGAGTTGTTTGCTCCAAGGGTCGGTCCGAGCCTTTGACTTGTTGTGGGCTGATCGAATCGTTTGACCCAGGAGGACCCGATCCCCCGCCCCCAGGGTTCCTTCTTGTGTTAATTTTAGGGGCATTGTGGGGCTCACTTTGACACCTTGATTTGAGTCATGACGATGTTAGTTTGATGCCCTTGTTCATGGGCTCCGTGGGGGCGTTATGTTGATAGCTGTTAGAGTTGGGACTAACATTGTGTTGTGGGAGTTCCGCTCCACTCCCAGTGGAGAGTCTTTGGCAAACTTTAAGAAAGTCAGTAATTAATGCACGTTTGCTTGCTTTGGGATGCGGGGCTTGAGCGTTAGGGGCAGGGGAGGACATTGCCTCGTTATCAGATTGCCCTTGTTGTTTCCTCCGGGTCTGCAATCTGTGCTGCCCCTGTGGGGCCCCCTTGCAGCAGCGGCTGAGCTCTGCGATCCATGTTTTGTCATATCATGAGAGGGATCTGAAAGCTCTGTTGAACTGATGTGTGGCTCTTTCAAAATTGATTTTTTGGGGCTCTTACCCCTGCCTGCAGGTGGTCCTTCTTCTGCCTCTTTGGTCATGCTCAGGGGATCCCCTTTACCCTTTTTTGTCTTCCCCTGTGGTTTTTCTGGTGGTTTATCTTCGCCTCGTGGCTTTCCTGATCTCATGGTTGAAATCCTTAGGATTGGCCCTTATCGGGCGGTATTGGGAAGTATCTTGGGCAGAAGCTTTTCGGCGGTGGAACGGTACTGGCCTTCTTTTAGTGTGATTTGGAGTATTTTTAAGTAGGTTGTTTAACCAATTGAAGCTTAAGGCTTGCGATGGGGTTGGCAAGCTGTTGGCAGGCTGTGGTTTGTGGGACGCCTGCTGACCGTGGATGGACTGACTGCGGTAGAGGTAGTTTGTTGGCCGCAGCGCTGGGCCACTGTTCAGGACGGTGATGGAAAAGGCAGCGGCGGCACTAGTAATCAGCTTTTGGGTGAGTTAGAAGAGATTTTTATCCAACTTGAGGAGAGCAGCAAGCGGAGCTCTCAGGGGGACCGCAGGCTGGGAGACCTAGTCAAGGAGCTCCCTCGGTCTACACCCTGGGCTCTTACTTCGCAGCCGCCTCTAACGGCGGCTGCGCTCGCGTCCCTTCCTCCTTTCCTTCACCTCACCACCGCCTCTTGCCTCTTGCCTCTTACCTCACAACCAGGTGCGGAAGCCCCAGTATTAAAATGCCGGAACCCCGGACCGCTTCTTCCCTTAATGGTTGCCGAATCTCGAAGTCGCGGGGGAGACACAGGGGAAACACAGGAAAACACGGGGGACGCCCAGGATGCCGCGAATGCCGGTGGTCCGCTGGCTTCTCTCCTGCTGCTGCGGCCGCGGCTGCGGCTTCTCTCCTGCTCCTGCGGCTGCCGCGACTCCTCCTCTGACACGTGACTGGAAACCTAGCACCTCAATGGATCCGTCTGGGATTGTTGTGTTCCTGTCTGAAAGTAGTTGGACGAATGCATTAAGCCTTGCTTTCCTTAAGGCACACACAATTATACTGTATCCTGAGATTCTATTATCTGTGACTAAATGGCATTCATCGACCTTTGTGTCAACAACTGCCTTCAATCTACATTGCGGACAGAAGGGTTCACAACTTCAACTCAGCTATAGAACTAAAATGATCTTCAATATCTGTCCTTACAACAACCTTCAATATATTCTGCGGTCAGTAAAAATTAAAACTTCATAGCAAGAGCTCCACTACTACAGAAAACATTGAATTCAGCCTTGCTTTATTTAAGGAAGAGAATAATGGATTGTATGTCTTCCGATTTTCTAAAAGAATGTCACAAATAGTATTCATCTATAACTGCTCACTAGAGCTTTCAATCTACACTACAGACAGCTCAGTTTACAACTTCAATTCAGCTTTCCTTCTACATTAAGGACACCATTGTAATGAGCTTTACTTTCCTTAAGACTGACACAATTATACTGCGTCCTCAGATACTGTTAACTTTCACAAAATAGCATTCATCAACCTTTGTGTCAACAACTGCCCTCACTCTACATTGCAGACAGCTCACTTCACAACTTCAAATCAGCTTTCCTTCTATATTAAGAACAGCATTATATTCAGCCTTGCTTTCCTTAATGCAGAGACAATTATACTGTGTCCTCAGACTCTGTTAATTAAGATAAAATAGCATTCATCGATCTTTGTGTCAAAAACTGTCTTCACTCTACACTGGGGACAGCTGTATTCACAACTTCAATTCAGCTTTCCTTCTACATTAAGGACAGCATTGAAATCCGCCTTGCTTTCCTTAAGGCAGAGACAATTATACTGTGTCCTCCGATTCTCTTAACTGTGACACAATAGCATTCATCGATCTTTGTGTCAACAACTGCCTTCAATCTACACTGCGGAGAGCTGGGTTCACAACTTGCATTGACCGATCTTTCTGTCAACAACTACCTTCAATGTACACTGCGGACAGCTGGGTTCAAATCTTCAATTCAGCTTTCCTTCTACATTAAGGACAGCATTACATTCAACATTGTTTTCCTTAACTTAGCTACAATTCTACTCTGTCCTAAGATTCTGATAACTGTACAAAATACCATTAATCAATGTTTCTATCTGTTAGTACCTTCAATCTACATTACAGACACCAGGGTTCAGAACTTCAATTCAGTTTTCTATGTAAATTTATCTTCACTATGTGGGCTGGGAAGTGCCTTCAATCAATTCTGTGCTCAGTAGAGTTCACAACTAGATACCAAGAGCACCAGCACTACAAAAAACATTCAATACAATCTTGATTTACTTAAAACACAGACAATTGCACAATATCCTCACATTTTCTTAAACTTTGAACACTAGGAAATTCAGCCTCATTTATTTATTGCAGACAAAATTCTACTATATGTGTTTCACATTTTGTTTAAATAAGTCACAAAAACCATTTGCCTATGTCTTTTAACAACTACCTTCAACCTACACTGCACTGGGAACTTACAAGCTCACCGCCAAAGATACTACTTACTCAGTGCACCATAAATAATCACAAAAAAGAGTGAACACTTTTATGTCACAGTGAGACATACTGTCCCTTTTAAATGGAATTGATGCAGAATTCAATCAACAAAAGACATTACTTCAATTACAGTACCTCCCCCCCGACCACACATCATCACAGAATACGTTCAAGCTCAGCGCCTAAGATATTACTAACTCAGTGCACCACAAATCATCACCATGTGACCGCACGGAATGAGATGAGTTATTTAGAAAAAAATACATCATACTTTTTGAAGATATACTTCAACTTACTTCTGTGAATGGACAACCAATATGTATTAGAAAACTTGATTTTAAACATTTTGCTACCAATGCGTCCTGCTTGGACCACACTTCATCGCACACTCCACAGAACTTTGTTGCTTTAGATGCACACTTACTGCCATTCTTGACTGCGGTTATCAATTATTCTTCTTGTAATACAAATTCAAAGTTCAGGCCCTTTATTGAGCCTTCTTGATAAATACTTCCTGTGAATAGCAGTGGGTAATTTCCACACTTGCATCCTTTCTTCCAACGCACAGTTTGTGTAATGTGCTGGGAATCCAATGATCTACTTCCCTGATAAGACAAGGTTACTTTGCACGTCTGCACCCTTTCTTACTTTTTACCTTATTCATCTTCCATTCAATAAACACATCATCCACACATACACACACTCACTTGTTGACTTTCTTGGCTGAAGTTATCAATTACTCTTCAATTTCAGATTCTGATTCAAAGTCAAGACCCTTTAACAAGCTTTTTTCATGTACATACCACCCCGGCAGAAGACAGTTGAAACTTTTACACTTGCTGCCTTTCTTCGCAGGGGTTATCAATTGTTCTTTAATTTCATATTCTGATTCAAAGTCAAGTCCCTTTACCATTAAAGGGGCTTATAATTATTAAAGGGGCTTATAAAGCGCCTGGTGACGCCTCCCGGCGTGTCCCCGCGCTGTGTGGAGAGAGAGTCATGGCCAGAGAACAGAGAGACTGTACATTATAAAGTAAATAAATGAGTTTTCAGCCGCTTCCTGAAGGAAGCCTCATTTTGTTCTAATCTGATGGCTGCAGGGAGGGCATTCCATTTCCTAGCCGCAAGGGTGCGGAAGGACTTTCCACCCATCCTGGCTTTTTTTATGCGTGAGGTTTTAAGCAGCCCCATTCCCATTGAGCGTAGGGTCCTGTTCGGCTCATATGGTATGGCTAAGTCAGACAAATAAGACGGGGCTTTTAGATGGATGATCCTGTAACACCATAGGAGGGCTTTAAATAGTATCCTATGTCGGATGGGTAGCCAATGAAGGGAGGCAAGGGAAGGTTTAGACGGAGCCCTGCGAGGAAGTCTCAGCACAAGGCGAGCCGCTGAGTTTTGCAGGACTTGCAGCTTTCTAATGTTTTTATCCGATGTTCCCAGCAGAAGTACATTGCCGTAGTCTATACGGGAAGTGATAAGTGCCTGAGTCATTGTGCGTCTGGAATTCAGGGGAAGCAGATCTAGGGTGCGGTTAAGAGTTTTCATAACTCCAAAACATTTGCCCACCGTTTTTTTGATATGGCTGTCATATGATAGCTTGTTGTCTATCCAGACACCCAAGTTTTTAGCTTCTTGACTAGGAATAGGTACAGGTCCCAAACTAGTGGGCCACCAATCTTTTGTCCACAGAGAGTTTCCTCCACCTATTACCAGTACCTCCGTTTTAGTGCCATTTAATTTGAGGCAATTTTCATTCATCCAGACGGCCAGTTTACTCATACAAGATTTGAAGTTTTCAGCCTCTGCGGATGGGGATTGTGAGAGGGAAATCAGTAGTTGGGTATCGTCGGCGTAAGAGACCAGCTCTACGCCGAACGATAGTACCACCTCTGCCAGCGGAGCCATGTACAGGTTGAACAGGGTGGGACTCAGGGCAGAGCCCTGAGGAACCCCCTGTGCAAGTGTCATGTTATCTGAGAGGAAAGTGCCTCTTTGGACCTGAAAGCTTCTGTTGGTAAGAAAAGCTTTCAACCAACCCAAAGCCTCTTTGATGACACCTGCTCGGTTTAGACACTGTAGCAAGATGTGATGAGCTACAGTGTCAAACGCGGCACTGAGGTCTAGCATAATGAGGGCCATAGTTTTGCCATCATCGGCTCCTTCCCTCATAGTTTCGGTGGCTCTCAGGAGAGCTGTTTCAGTAGAGAATCTGGGTCTGAAACCGGATTGAGATGTATGAAAGGCATTATGGGCTTCCAGATGTGCCATAAGTTGGACATTGGCAATTTTCTCTGCCAGCTTAGCCAAGTAAGGTAGCAGGGAGATGGGACGTAGATTCTCTAACAGATCCTGACTAACATTGGGTTTTTTTTTGATGGGGAGGACTATGGCTTTCTTCCAAGCTGCGGGTAGGCAGGCAGTGGAGAAGGAAAGTTGCAGGATGTGCCTAAAATGGGGCTCCAGAACTGACAGACTAGCTGCTAAGATTTTAGGAGGGGCTGGGTCACTAGGAGAGCCGGATTTAATGCTTTTGCAAGTAGATATTAGAATGTCAGCAGAGGGAACAGAGAAGGCGTCTAAGCAATATTGAGTGCTAGTACGATCTTTATATTCTACAAAGTCAGAGCCAGACATTTTACTACCAGAAAAGCTCGCATATATCTTCTCGATTTTACCAGAGAAGTAATTTGCGATTTTGTTGCAGGTTTCCACAGAATCAGTGTGGGAGACAGGGCTGGAGTCAATTATTGATATTTCCTTAAATATCTGGAAGAGCTCCTTAGAGGAGTTCTCGGCTTCCTGAATCCGGTCGTTATAGTGAGAGGCTTTAGCCGCTCGTATCAATTTATTATATTCTTTTTGTGTGGCTTTATAATGGATTTTTTTATCAGGACAAAAGTTTAGGCGCCATTCCCTTTCAAGCTTTTTGCAAGCAGTTTTGGCTTTTTGTAGCTCCTGACTAAACCAAGGGGCCGATTTAGTTTTCCTCGTGGCACTAGTCATGACGCGTTTGGGGGCAGTGCTGTCAAGGGCCTTAGTGATGCAGGTTTGAAGGTGATTATATGCTGTGTCACAATCCCGACCTTTAGGCGGTCCAGCCTCTTGAAGGATTTTACTAAAGGAATCAATAGAAAATTGTTTCCATTTCCTGCAAGTGTATTGTTGTACACTTTGTTTGTGACGTTCATTGCCGTCCATTTGGAGTCTTATCGGGATTACAAAATGGTCAGACCAAGGTATTGGCTGGTGAGGAAGGACTTGTACTCCCTTCCAGTTCCCAAAAACAGGATCTAATAGATGTCCTTGTTGGTGTGAGGGTTCGGAGTTTTTTAACTCTAATTGTATGGAGAGTAGCTCCACTATAATATCAGCTGCCTCCTTGTCTGTGGAATCCTCAAAATGGACATTGAGGTCGCCTAGTACCAGTAGGCGATTTCTCCTGAGAGCGAGATGAGTTAGGGACTCCATGAGAGTGGGAATAAAGTCGTAAATCCTGCCAGGGGGGCGATACATAAGGATACCCGAGAGAGAATGATTAGGCCCTGTAGTAATTGTGAAGGATCCAGCTTCACAGTGGTCAACAGATATGGTAGTTAGGGTGCATTCAAAAGGTGTTTTTGTAGCGACAGCGATTCCGCCTCCTCTACCATTCTGTCTATCCAGTCGTGATAGGGAGTACCCAGGTGGTAGGGCCTGAATAATATCTGGGTCTGAATGACTGTCCAACCAGGTTTCTGTGAGAAACAAGATATCAATATTGTCATCCTCAAGTAGATGAAATATCTCTACACAATGTTTTCGCATGGATCTACAATTCAGTAATGCTGCTCTTACTACGTTTAAGGTTTTGCCAGATGTCATGCTAGTAAGGGGCGTAAACATACATAATTTACATTTCTTCAGTGATAGAGCGCTCATGGCATGGTTGCAACACAAGGGAGTGTGGTGCTGTAAGTCTAACAGTTCCTGTCTGCCATACCTTATAGTGTCAGGTGTAAGAGAGCCAAGGGTTTGTGCCCCATGCCCCGTCCTGTCGCGGACGGGCGCAGACGGGCAGGACTTAGGCTCGACTTCGGCTCGCTTCCGGCGCGCCCGCTGCACGCGTCCGCTGCGCGGACGCTGACCTAAGCACATTTATAGAGGGGGGAAGGGGTCGCCAGAGCGCTGCGCTGTGAGCCCTGAACCCGGAAGTGCTGGGCTCCTCCTCACCCTCCGCTCAAACGCCCAGGATTGGACGCGGCGGACCAGGGCGGGAGTGGGCGGACTATGTAGATTCCCTAAGCTCTGACTCAGCCTGGAGAATTACGAGGGGAGCAGGTATAGTGCAATGCAGTTTTGACATTCAAATTCAAGTTTTTAAAAACAGTATCAACATACACAGTAAAAAGTTTTAAAGGAAACTTCAATCGCAACCATTAAAAGTAGCGCGCTAAACGAGCAGCGCTGTCCGTGCAGCTGATCACACCCAGAGCGCTAAGTGGATTGAGCCTGCCTCTACCACCGGCAAGACTCTACTCCACAGCGCGAGTGCGTTTTACCTGGACTTTAAGTAGTAGCCACTCACAGTGTCGCCAGAGCGCTGCGCTGTGAGCCCTGAACCCGGAAGTGCTGGGCTCCTCCTCACCCTCCGCTCAAACGCCCAGGATTGGACGTGGCGGACCAGGGCGGGAGTGGGCGGACTATGTAGATTCCCTAAGCTCTGACTCAGCCTGGAGAATTACGAGGGGAGCAGGTATAGTGCAATGCAGTTTTGACATTCAAATTCAAGTTTTTAAAAACAGTATCAACATACACAGTAAAAAGTTTTAAAGGAAACTTCAATCGCAACCATTAAAAGTAGCGCGCTAAACGAGCAGCGCTGTCCGTGCAGCTGATCACACCCAGAGCGCTAAGTGGATTGAGCCTGCCTCTACCAAGCCTTTTTGTGGCACCTACTACCTTGCCTAAAGGCAGTAGGTAATTTCCACACTTGCAGACTTTCTTATTTTTTACACTATTCATCTTCCAACCAATCAACGCATCATCTAAACATACACACACCTACTTGCTGCCTTTCTTGGCTGTGGTTATTAACTATTGTTCTATATTATATTCGTATTCAAAGTGCAAGCCCTTTGTCGAGCCTTTTTGTTGTAACAACTACCCCGGCCAACAGCACTGAGAAATTTACCGACTTGTTGCCTTTCTTAGCTGGGGTTATCAATTCTTCTTTAATTTCATATTCTGATTCAAAGTCAAGGCCCTTTATTGAGCCTTTTTGTTGTAGCTACACCCCCGGCTGAAAGCAGTACAAAATTTGCACAATAGCTGCCTTTCTTGGCTGTGGTTATCAATTCTTCTTTAATACAAATTCAAAGTGCAGACCCTTTATTGAGCGTTCTTGATAACTACTACCGATGAAGGACAGTGCATCATTTGCACACTTACGTCCTTTATTGCGACCCTTCTACCGCACAGTGTATATAATTTAAACAGTTGCTGCCCTCCTTAGATGTACTGACAGTTTCTCAGGGTCCCACTACAGAATCTGATTCACAGTCTATAATGGCCTGAAAAACAAAACACCCACTTCTTTTACAAAACAGTGCATAGTTTCAACGTCTGCTGCCTTTCTTGATTTTCACCTTTTTCATCTTTCACTCAATCAACACATCATCCACAAATATACACACCTACTTGCTGCCTTTTTTGACTGGAGTTATTAATTATTCCTGAATTTCATATTTTGATTCAAAGTCAATGCCCTTTATTGAGCCTTTTTATTATAGCTACTACCTCAGCCAAACACAACACAACTGTGATAGTTTCTCAAATAAAAACACTATCCACTTTATAATGTTCTCTGATTTTTATACTGAAATTAGGAAGAAGACTTTAATTCCGCTTTTGAGGGGCAAGGGCTTTCTTCAGGTTAGACCAGCACCAATGTACCTTCAATTGTTAGACAATACCTGTAACATTTTTAACATTGCTCGTTTTCTTATTGCTGCTGTTCGCCTTAGGAACGAAAGATTCCCACTGATGATTGAACTGCATATTCCTCCTAAATTTTTAAATACCATAAATTTCTTTTAATTTATATATCTTTCTAGTTTTAGATCATGTATTTATATCTGTGTACTAATGATCTACAGTTTTATATCGCCTATATGTATTGAATTGTCTCGTGTTTTGTATTTGTACTATAATGATTTTTATAAATCAAATAAAGTGGTTTAAAGACTGAAAAATATAACCTATAATAACTGAATAAAGCTTCTAAAATAATTTCATGAAGTATTTCATGTTTCTCATTATCAATTTCAAAACTCATGTCATCATACTCGATGTCATCTAATGCTTCCACAAAATCAGCATCTAAAGTTTAGTCTAGGAAATCACAGCTGATATCTGCAGCATTTATATCTTCCTCTTCATTCTCCCTACTAATAAAAATTATATTTAGCTCTTCTATGACACTGTTACTAATTTCGAAACAGCCTTCCAAATTGTTTTATTGATTTTCCATACTGAATTTCTTATGTTGTAGGTCCTTGTACAAAAACATAAAACCTTGATTATATCTTCACTGTAATATGAGCATATGTGGTGATTCATATGAAATATCTTAAAAATATATCTTACAATTAAAGCAACAACATTTTCTTCATGAGTGTATATTATTTTCAAAATATTCTAAAATTAAATACAATAAATACAGTGTGACTCTGCGTTGTGTCAAGTGCTTTATTTATTTATTTATACTACCTACTGTTTTGCAAACTTAAAACAATAACGACAGCACTGCCTTACTTTGACTCACCCCATTACCTCCTATATTTAGAACACTGGATGAAGCACTGAATAAATAAAGTTAGATACAAAAGAACATACACAAAAAAAGCCTGCATAAAAGATACACAAAGGAAAGCAACACAAATAGGTCACCGAATCTTGAACACAAACTAGTAAGTCACCAAAAGAACAAAAAGGCTAAGAACACTGCAACGGACGCTACACCGTGGAACTCATTGTGAAGAAAGGAAGAAACATACTGTAAATAAAGCGGAATTCAAATAAAGAAAAAGAAAAAAAGATACATGGATGACAAAGTCACTGGGGTAATAGTTTTCTCAGAGAGAGCAGTTTACATGCTGCTCTCGCTAACGAAAAGCCATCTGCATTCCTACTTGAAAGAGACAGCAGAATAACTTGCTTTTTCAAATAATAAACCAGTTTTCTGTGCTAAAGTGGGAGCCGTGGCGCTCCTGCCCTACCATAGCAAACAGCAGTGTCCCGGGGATAAGCACCCCAACACACTGCAAGAGCCGACCCTGAGAAATGATGGTCCCCAGGGCCATCAAGGGTTCCAGTAAGAAGGCCGCGCTACCCCCTCCCAACATTAAAAAGTCCTGAGAAGTGGAAGTCCCCGGAGCTGGGAAATCCGTGCCATCACGGATCCCCCCTATTTGAAATATTACTGCCCCAGGAAGGTGGCGGTCCCCAAAAAATGTAGGAGAGCATTGAACCCCCCGCACACTTCAAAATAAACGATTGCTGCCAACACTTCCTGGTTTGGAGTGCTGACAGACAGTTGACAACCAATCAGCATGCAGCTCGTGCTCGCAATTGTACAGATTTCCATGCGCGTACGCCACGATTTTTCTTTAAAAAAAAAAAATATATATATATATATATATTACCTCCTGGCTATCGCCAGTAGGTATATATAGTTAGTATTTTTTCTCTATGGGACTTTTGAAAATTCTATGTCTAATAACTTTGGCGTTTGTGGACGGAATCGGCTGAAATATTCAGGAAAATGGCACATTATGTTTCTGAGCAGCCCCTGAAAATTTGGGGGGGTTTCGTTAAGGGGGGGCCGAGAAAAAATGGGGTCCCAAAACGCGTTTTTACCATGTTAATTTCTATAGGGCGTTTGGCCTCACTTTTAGCTCGAACGGCTGAATGGATTTGCACGAAACTTGGCAAAATTGTAGGGACTGTTAGCCCAATGTACCGTTGCTGGGTCTCAATATATATGCTCCAGTGGATTTTGAGAAATTAACGTTTTAGAAAATGTATATATCTGTGACAGCGTCCCAGATAGCGCTCCAGATCACGTACTTTTCGCGTCACGGAGCTTTGCGAAGCGATGCTGATTGGCTCTCCGGTGTCTGTCAACATTCTAAACAGTCCGGTGCGGCCGCCATCTTGTCTCTCGGTAGGATCGAGAGACAAGAAGAGGTGAACAACGAAGGGGGAATTTAATGAAAGGGGGCAAGGTAGACCCCTCTTGACCCCCTAGGAATGATGTTGGGGTTATTAAAGGGTCCCGTGGGGAAAATAAAAAAATTTTGATTTTTCACGGTAGAAGCGCTTCCCGTATCGCGAACCGGGCCGCAAACTGGTAGCGAAACGGGAATTCGCCATTTTGTGTTTCGATTTAATTAAATTACAGGGTATAAGGGGGTACGGGAGACGTATCCTGATCCCTTATGTTTTTTGAGGGTGGCTGAGGAAGCTCATATATGTTGATACATGTCTTCCAGCGGTTGTGCGCGAGCGTTTTATTTTTTTTGCTGCGTGACGTCTGTTAACGTTCGATTTGATGGAAATCAGGAAGTGTTCACCGCCATTTTGTCACTGCGATTAAATATTTTGTTAAAAATAATTGTTATAAATTAATCCTTATTGATAAACATTGTCTGCGCCATCTTGCCTTTTTTCCAATGCCACAATTTTGTCGTGCACGGCAGCCATTTTAGATGCCTTGACCAGACCCACTCTCTGCACGCAGTCGATTCTCAGCACGGCTCCCCACCCTCGCAAGCATCTCCCCCACGCACTGGTCACCCCCGCTCTCTCTCTCATGCATGGGCCATAAACCTCCCCCCATCTGCGCTGCTCTTCCCTGAGAATCACACCCGGTGCCTGCCCGACACCTTCCTTTCACCCTATTCACTACCGCACCCTCTGACACTCCTCTTCCTCTGTGTCCGATTGTCCAGGCCGGTCCCAGGCTATCACCTAGCCCTGCGGATGTAGTTTATGGCCCCAGCTGTAGAGAATCCAGACATGCCAACCCTCCCGATTCAGGCGTGAGACTACCGATTTCAGTGCTAGTCTCCCGCCTCCCGATTCCTGCAAGCAAAAACCTGATTACTCGGGGGTTTCAGCTGACAGGGCTTTGTATTGTGTAACGTGCTAATTCTTCCAGGAAACGTCAGAGGGCCGATGCAGGGGCTCTAGAAGGGGTGATAAACCATTTAAGCCTCATTAACAAGCGCATGGTCTTTTAAAGATCTGTGAAGTACTCGGGGCGGCGGTGTGTGTGCCCTGTTTCAGGAGCGGGCGGGGGGCGGGGCACTGCCAGCAACTTGCCAGGCCAGGCAGTGTTCAACACTTGCATCACCCTTTCTCTGCCTGCTATTGCGCTCCATGCTTTGGAAAGGTAAGAAAAAGAACGTGCATTTGAGTTTGAAATGTCCGATCCTGCAGCAGCACACTTCCAAATCCCACACATGACAATAACCCGATTCAAGGCCCCATTCTCCGGATTTTTTTAAAAAAAATCTCCCACTTTGCTCTTCTGAAATGTTGGCATGTATGAGAATCACCCCTCTTCAAAGGAGTTACAGTAGATGAAGGCCCCCACCCCATGAGATCCGTCACACCATACGGGTTCCTACTATCTGATAACCATCCTGTATTGTGCTTGGGGAGGAGATTCTCACTGTGAGGGTGTGTGGGACCGAGCCTGAAGCGGAAGATTCCAGGGATGCCTCTTTGTACATCAAAGTTTTTACAATTATGTGTCACATTAATAATATATAGCACTTCAACAAAGTAGTAGGATTATAAAACTTTAATAACTTATAAATATATACAACGCAACAAAAACAGTAAACACATTTAAACATTTTTTTGTAAAAAGAAGCAACAATGGTCAGTAGCTGTGTTTTGTGCGAATAGTCCCAAGGCAGCACAACGAGCTGAGTTCTGGACGGCACCCAGGTGATGTCACCTGGGTGCCGCACTGGTTTTTGGTATCCTACAATGCAGCTCCGAAAAATGGCGTGGGGCGTCCCTGGGGAGGCCTTGTCAGTAGCGGTCTGTTGTGCGAATAGTTCCAAGGCAGCAGAACGCGCTTAGATGTGGATGGCACCCAGGTGATGTCCAGTAAACTGCCGCACTGGTTTTGGTATTCTATAATGCTGCTCTGAAAAACGGCGTGGGGTGCCCTGGGGGAATTGGGGGGGAGGCGGCGTGAACGGGCCTCCCCAGGTGGCGGCTCGTGTGCTGTAGTGGGGCGCCCCTTTACCGTTTCAGTTGCCATTCCGCCCGCTTTTGGTACACTGTGCCAAAATCCGCCATTCAGCTGAGTTGCGCCTACTCTTGCGGTTCAGCGATAGGCGGCTGCCACAGGACTCTCAAAATGGCGGCAGGCTCTTTCCTTTTTGGGCCTGGTCCACTAAAATGGCCCTGGGACACCTTGGAACTCGGACACTTGTCTGCTAGGTCTTGGACCCCATTCTCGAAAGCGTCCCCTCAGCCGTGAAGATTCTACAAAAGTCTTGAGGGCCCTCGACTCCTGCAGGCTTCCGGTGGGGAGCGGCTGCCATGATTGCTCGCGGAATGACCACGACGGAGCCACGAGATGGTGGTGCTTTCATGCCGACGCCAGCTTCAGTCTGAAACATCCAGAAACAAGGTGGGGCTTTCATCGTTTTGGAAAAAAAAATGTTCTAAATCAATAAAAAGTGTTATTTTTAGGTCATACGACCAAGCCTTCCATCATTAGGAAACCAAAAGTAAAATGAACCAATGAAAAGTTTTATAAACAAGTCACATGACCTGTTATGCGGCATAGGGCTATAAAAAGCGTAGAAAATCCGCTGGCACGTGAGGCGGCGTCAGTAGCGAACCGATGTGCGAATAGGCCGAAGGCAGCACAACGCGCCGAGATCCTGATGGCACCGAGGTGGTGTCCAGCAAGTTGCTGCACTGGTATGGCTATCCTACAATGCTGCGTCGAAAGTCGGCGTGGGGCGCCCCGTTGGCCTGTGAGGTCGCGTCAGTCAGTGGGGGCTGTTTGAGGATCTGACTGCATTGGAAAGCAATGTGATGCTGTGCGTCGCCCCCAAGATGGAGGCTCCTCGGCTGCAGTGGGGCGCCCCTTGGTGTTTCACTCGCTATCCAGTTGAGTTGCGTTCGCACTTGTGGCTACAGTAGGCCGAAGGCAGCACAACACGCCTAGATCTGGATGGCACCGAGGTGGTGTTTAGCATGTTGCCGCACTGGTGTGGCCATCCTACAATGCTGCGCCGAAAGTCGGCGTGGTGTGCCCCGTTGGTCTGTGAGGTGGTGTCAGTAGCGGACCGATGTGTGAATAGGCCGGAACCAGCACAAGGCGCCAAGATCCGGATTGCACCGAGGTGGTGTCATAGTTGAGAGTTCTGAGCAGTGCTTGTAACACTGTCTGAAGCTTATTTGCACCTGCTGCAGCTTCACTATCGCCCTGGTGTGGGCAAAGATCGCCCATGACATAGGCGGCCGGCTCCCGGGGTCTGGCGGAACTTTTTTCCTTTTCCTTTCTGTATCTTGTCCCACAATCCGTTTGACCTGAAGACACGACCAGGTCCCTGAATGTGTGCAGGGGGACATTATTGATTGAATCAAAATGGCGGCTTCACACAAAGCTGAGTCAAGCGTTGCTGTTGATGCTATACAGACAAAAATTGGTTTTCAGTTTGTACATTCTTCAGGATTTTTTTTTCCATCCAAGGCTGGTTGAGAGTTTGTAGAACAATGGCTTCAGATTTTCAACATACTACTCTTCAACATTCTTCCTAAATGTAACAATGTGAGACTCACTAGGAGAACGGCTGTTTATCTTTCCTTTCAAAATGCTGCCAACAATATTTTCTGAATGGAAGACACCATCTTGTAGCATAAAGGGCCGAAAGGGGTTCTGGTCTGGCCGATGGTTGGTGGAGACATTTTGACTATATCCTGGACCTGCCCGGCCTCGCCCAAAATGGCGCCGGTATAAATGGGACTCGTAACTCCTTGTTGTGTACTGGTTGAACAACCTTGATATCACGAGATATGAATGCAGTTTTGATGCACATGGCGGGCGGGGACGAGAATTGATTGAATATTTCGACATCCCTATTGATATTAAGTTCTGATGTGTTATTGATTACTGTACTATTGAAAGTTCGAATTAACGTCACCCATGGTACTTGCCCGCAAATGTATATCTAGATAATTTTATTGAAAGTGTCCCTGTCGTATTTTAATTACAAAATGTACGTCCACCGATTCTGCAACTGTTAGACACCTTAGTTCTTGCAACCTAATGGCCCGCTCGTTACGTTCCTCTACAATGTAAATGTCTCCTCATCATATACGATTTCAGTTTGCTCCGTGGCCGGCCCACGTGGTTATAGGCCCGTATTTGTATACTGACATTTTCACAATAAAGGTTTTTAAAACAAAACATGGTAGTAGTATTTACATTGGTAAAGTTTTTAATTTTAATCACTGTTTTCGAATCAGTAAAAGGCAAGTGAAATAAAGCAGTCCAATTACATGACAGATAAAAGGTATAATGCGCAGGAACGCAGTAAAGATAAATGGTCAAGGGCAGTTGTGTTTTCCACTCCTGCAACATAAAGTGATCGATAAGAATCTGATAATCAGGTGTATCGGCGACTAAGACAGCAGGCCGAGCCTCTTTTACTCAACGGCTCCGTCATGGGACGAACAAACGCCCTTTTTCTCGAAAAAGGAATATATTTTACTTGCAGGACAGTTGTAAATTTTCCGGGAAAGTACATTAGCCTGGAACATTATAACATATATGTTTAAGAAAAAATAATGTTCGAAACCAATAAAAAGCGTAATTTTTAGCTCATATGACCAAGCCTTTCATCATTAAAATAACAAAAGTAAAATGAACCAATGAAAAGTTTTATTAACAAGTCACATGACCTGTTATGCTTACGTTACGCGCTGCGCGCCGCGCCCCGCGCCCCGGATCGCTTTCGGGAAGCTGCGCTTCGCGCACCAGAGCACTTCCGGGTGCGCTAACGCGGCGTGTCATATAACGCATTACGCGACAACGTAGGTCCAGAATGTAGTCAAAATGTCTCCACCAACCAGCGTTCGGAACACAGCCACTTTCAGCAGTCTAAAAAGTTCTGTTAAATGACAACAGAAGGGACAGGCAACAAGAACCATCAGTCAAAGAGGGGAGGGCAAGTTCTTCTCTACCGGGTCATGTTGGGGCGCTACCGGAACTGATCGAATTGGTAGTCTACAGTGTTTCTGGATGTTTCAGACTGAAGCTGGCATCAACATGAGATCACCACCATCTCGTAGCTCAGTCGTGGCCATTCCACGAGCAATCATGGCAGCCGCTCCCCACCAGAAGCCTGCGGGAGTCGGGGGCCCCCAAGACTTTTGTAGAATCTTCAAGGCTGAGGGGACACTTTCGAGAATGGGAACCAAGCCCTATCAGGCAAGCGTCCGAGTTCCAAGGTGTCCCAGGGCCATTTTAGTGGACCACGCCCAAATCTGAAGAGCCGGCCGCCATTTTGAGAGTCCTGTGGCAGCCGCCTATCGTTGCATCGCATGAGCGGGAGCAACTCAACTACATGGTGAGCGAGACACTGTAGTCGCAAGAGCGGGCGGTAAACAGCTGAATGGCGGAAGAGGCACAGTGTAGCAAAAGCGGGCGGAATGGCAACTGAAACGGTAAAGGGGCGCCCCACTACAGCGTGTCTTCAGGTCAAACGGATTGTGGGACAAGGTCCAGAATGGAAGAGTCATCAAAAGGCAAAAAGTTCCACCGGACCCCGGGAGCCGGCCGCCTATGTCGGGGCGATCTCAGGCCACACCAGGGCAACACGACTTGGGGAGGGGGCAGGAGCTAAGTGCAATCTCACTGCCCCTCGGGGGCCTCCGTCAAGCGGTTCAGGGAGGCACCGCATCACATTGTTTAACAATGCAGTCAGGTCCACAAACGGCCCTCACTTACTTTGAGAATAGTGAAGCTGCAGTAGGTGCAAATAAGCTTCAGACAGTGTTACAAGCGCTGCTCAGAACTCTGAACTATGGCACCCAACATCCAGGACTTATGCCATTTGAGCATGGCAGTGACATCGAAGCAACTCAGGGACCAAAACCATGAACGTACAGTCACGTATGAAAATCTTACTTGGGGAGGGGGCAGGAGCCCAGCGCCCCCTCTCAGTCCACGCCACCACACCGTATGTTGAAAATCTGAAGCCATCGTTCTACAAACTGTCAACCAGCCTTGGATGGAAAAATGTAGAAGAATGTACAAACTGAAAACCAGTTTTGGTCTGCATAGCATCAGCAGCAACGCTTGCTATCAGAGTGCATGAGTTTCATGCTCGATCGATTGAGCTAGCCGGATCGAGCAACAAAAAGAATAAAATAGTTATGTAAATAGTTATTTAATAAAATGTTTTACCCTGTTACTTTGCTGGTGTGTTGTATATATTTATAATATTTGCATAGGGTTTGTCGTTATTTTGGGTGGGGTGGGGTGGGCAGCAGAATCGAGCTGTCTTGCAGCCATCATGGTGTGGAGCTAAGTTCATCTTACTAGTTTCGTATTTCTCATGAGGGGTTGTTCTTAATGTTTCTATTTTAGCGAGGTCAAAAACAGATCCCATTTGTGGCCTACTGATTTTGCTCGATTCCTTTTGTTTTTTTAAACTATTTTTCACTATCTGCAAAGACTAAACAGAGAATTGCGACTCTGTGCTTGTTTGTAAATACAGAATGAACCAAAGAGAACCAATTCTAAAACAGTAAATGCTTGGATAGCAATCAATCAAATAGAGAGAGAAGCAGGTACGACGGATTACAACAGGGGCAAAGGCCTGCGTTAACTACCCTTCACTATCTGCAAAGAGAGAGTACTGCTAAGAGAAAAGAGGGGGGTGGCAGCGTTCAAAGCACATCAGCGTGCATAAACACGAAAATGTTTTTATCTATCATGTACTTGACATTTGACAGCATTTGATATTTGGTATTAAAAAACCATTGAAATTCACAGAAAAAAACATAGGTTTTAGACCATATATAGTTAGGGATTTGCATTTACAAACCCTTATTTTACTCGCATAAAGCCATTGAAATTCGCATATATAGTTAGATGCGCTAACTATATATCGCGCACCCGCAATCCACTGCTGATGATGTCACATATTACATCATTCATGACATGGTCAGTGATATCACTGATGACAACTCAAATGACATCACTGATGACAACTCAAATGACATCACTGACAACATCACTGATGACATCAATCATGTGATAATACGATCAACCTCTTCAGACTCTAATATAACCTTAGATACACTCAGAGTAAACAGACACTCACAGACTGTCACTCATCCATGAAGTTACTCACACACCTAGTCAGTCATGCACTGAATCAATCACACCTCCATATCCTCAACTATACAGTTATACACACCTTACTTATTCAAACATATACTAACACATATTTACTCTTTTATACAATCCCTGATACAAGTTCACAATGATCCATACAGCCACTCACACATTCACTGGCTCTTATGCACAGTAATTTATATATGTGAACTTTCACATGCACTGTGTTTTACATATGTACTTACTTTGACATGTAGCACTGAGATATCCATTCACTCACCAATACACTCGTACACAGTCAACCACCCATACAGCTGTTTCCACATGCAGTTTTGAACCCATAGATCTAGTGAATAAACTGTTCACACATGTATGCACAGAGTCACACACCTCCCAGCCACCCCCACACACACACTCACTCTCCCATACAAATACTTGGGCAACCAATCAATAACCCATACAGTTACTCATATAGCTACTGATCAACACATGCAGCAGTTCATAGAACAACAGATATAATGATGCACAAATTAAGATAGTTTAGTCACTAACCCATGCACTCAGTGAGACACATTTAATCACTCTCTCATACAGTCAGTCATGCACCTACTAAATCCTTCATCCAGACACTTATACATCCACTCATTCTTCAATATGTAAGACATATTTTAACTTTACAGAAACAGACAGCCACTGGATGATGTCATCAGTGATGTCATCAGTGATGTCATCAGTGATGTCACTGACCATGTCATGAATGATATAATATGTGACATCCTCAGCAGTGGATTGCGGGTGCGCGATATATAGTTAGCGCATCTAACTATATATGCGAATTTCAATGGTTTTATGCGAGTAAAATAAGGTTTTGTAAATGCAAATCCCTAACTATATATGGCCTAAAACCTATGGTTTTTTCTGTGAATATATATATATATATATATAGCCTAAACATCCATGTACGGCCCCCTGAGCAAGCCTATAGGGTCAGAATGTTTCTACCATGCCCCCTTTCCTTATTTCTCAACTTTGTTTTACTGTTTTCTTGTGACTCGGTTCTAGCGACGAACAAGATGGCTGCCAACACTTCCTGGTTTGGAGTGCTGACAGACAGTTGACAGCCAATCAGCATGTAGCTCGTGCTCGTGATTGTACTGATTTCCGTATGCGTACGCCGCGATTTAAAAAAAAATATATGTATATATATATATATTACCTACTGGCGGTCGCCAGTAGGTAGTTATAGTTAGGACCTAGCTACCATAGGAAATCCGCAACATTCTATTGGGAATAACTCTGGTGCCGGTTGAGGAATTTGAGTGTCATTTTCCAAAATTTTGGCCAGCTCTGCTCCGCTCCTTCTCTGAAAGTTTCGGGGGATTCGTGAAGTGGGGGCTGAGAAAAAAGGGGGGTCCCAAAACGTGTTTTCCCCATGTTAATTTCCATACGGTCTGACAAGTGTACAGCCCGAACTGCTGAATGGAATTACGCCAAACTTGGCACAATTGTAGGAACTGGTTCGCAGATGTGCCTTTACTATATTTGGTGAAAATTGCTTCAGTGTTTTTTTGAAAATTAACTTCAAAAACACATATATATCTATAGGCGCGATCCGAGTGCTCACCGGTACGCGTACCTGGGAGCAGTTATAGTTAGGACCTAGCTACCATTGGAAATCCGCAACATTCTATTGGGAATAACTATGGCTTCATTTGAGGAATTTGTGTGTAATTTTCCAAAATTTTGGCCAGCTCCGCTCCGCTCCTTCCCTTAAAGTTTGGGGGGATTCGTGAAGTGGGGGCTGAGAAAAAAGGGGGTCCCAAAATGTGTTTTTGCCATGTTAATTTCCATAGGACGGTCTGACAAGTCTACAGCCCGAACTGCTGAATGGAATTACGCCAAACTTGGCACAATTGTAGGGACTGGTTCGCAGATGTGCCTTTGCTATATTTGGTGAAAATTGCTTCAGTGTTTTTTTGAAAATTAACTTCAAAAACACATATATATCTATAGGCGCGCTCCGAGTGCTCATCGGTACGCGTACCTGGGAACAGTTTTAGTTAGGACCTAGCTACCATAGGAAATCCGCAACATTCTATTGGGAATAACTGTGGCGCCGGTTGAGGAATTTGTGTGTAATTTTCCCAAATTTTGGCCAGCTCCACTCCGCTCCTTCTCTGAAAGTTTGGGGGGATTCGTGAAGTGGGGGCTGAGAAAAAAGGGGGTCCCAAAATGTGTTTTTGCCATGTTAATTTCCATAGGACGGTCTGACAAGTCTACAGCCCGAACTGCTGAATGGAATTACGCCAAACTTGGCACAATTGTAGGGACTGGTTCGCAGATGTGCCTTTGCTATATTTGGTGAAAATTGCTTCAGTGGTTTTTTTGAAAATTAACTTCAAAAACACATATATATCTATAGGCGCGCTCCGAGCGCTCACTGGTACGCGTACCTGGGAACGCACCCGGCGCGCTACGGGAGTGCGCGAGCGGAAAGCTGATTGGCTGTCGGGTGTCTGTCAACATTCTAAACAGTCCAGAGAGTCCGCCATCTTGTGTCTCGGTAGAATCGAGACACAAGAGGTGAAAAAGAAAAGGGGGAAATAAATTAAAGGGGGCAGAGTAGACACCCCCTGACCCCCTAGGTTTTCTGAGGCGGGCCTAGAAGGACCCTGAAGGGCAAAACTTTTTTTTCTTTGAAATTTTCGCGGTGTAAGGGCTGGGTGCGTTCTCAGGTGCGCTCTCCGGGACGCACACCAAGGGGAAAACAGTGAAAGAAAATTGTTTTAAAAAAGAATTGGGATGAGGGGCACTCTACCCTGCTCTCTTCTGAAGTTTTTAAGTATTACATTTCACTCTTTTCTGAAATTAAACAAAATGGCGGCGATAGGGTGTATCAGAGACAGAGAGTGAGAGAAAGGAGGCAGGAGATGAAGAAGAGATATGAAATATACATTGGTAAAAATACAGTGGTAGAAGGGTAGTAAATATGAGTAAACTTACATTATACTACGATCACTTCGCTTTTACATCATAAATTAGAAATAAAAATGAATAATATGTCAACTAATTTTTAATTTGTAATAAATAATTTATTGTTCAGAGTTCTCATAATTTAATAGAACTTGTAGCATGTCCTCATCTAGTATTTAATCATCATTCATATATTTAATGTCCTCATGAAAATTGTTCATTGATTCTATTTCATCCAAACATTGAATTAATTCTTCATCTATGGATTGATTCAAAAAATCTTTTAAGTCATCTTCTCTTTGTGATGAAATGATGCTTTCAATGTCTGTGCCATTTTCATTTTCAAGATGTGTTGATGTAATTTGTAAAGAAATTTCCTTTTTGTCCCCCATTTTAATTTCAAATTTCTTGCTGTAAATTGCAGAAAAAACTAAGCACTTTCAATTATCGTTTATAGTAATACATAACATAAAAGTAGCTTAATCAAGTATTTCGTTATTTAAAATTAATTGGGCAGTGTATAGTATCAGACAGGAACTAGATATATAAAGCACTGCATGTGATGAAGCCAATCTTAAACAATATTTATAACAGAAAGACTGTAAATAACTCATGGAAAACATTTTCCAAATTATCTTAAAGTGTACAACATAGTTCCCCTTACAAATTAACAACTCACCTTTTTGAAAATAGAAGAGTTAGTACTGTGTTATTCTAAGTCCCGCAATTGAGCACCCAAATTTTCTCTCAGAAGTACCTCAGACTGGGGTATTACAAAATGGCTGTGTATATATACATAACCAATCAAACTTCATCACACACAAAAATTCCAAAGTAAAGTAATATTTTGATTGGTTCTAAATTTCAATACTTTCAAATGTGTTTTCCCCCTGCAATTTTCCAATGACATTTAGACACGCCTACAGCCTGAATGGATGAATGGAATTACGCCAAAGTTGGCAAAATGAAAGGTACTGGTATGTAGTAGGGCCTTTTCTATATTTCTTTGAAATTTCTTCTGTGGTTTTTATGAAAGGCAACATCAAAAAAACAAATATATCAATAGGCGCGCTCCGAGCGCTCACCGGTACGCATACCGGGGAGCGCACCCGGCGCGCTACGGGAGTGCGCGAGCGGAAAGATGATTGGATGTATGATGTCCGTCAACATTCTAAACAGTCCGGAGAGTCCGCCATCTTGTGTCTCTGGAAAATCGAGACACCTGAGATTATAAAAAGGGGGAAATGATTAAAAGGGGGCAGGGTAGACACCCCCTGACCCCCTAGGTTTTCTGAGGGGGGCCTAGAAGGACCCTGAAGGGCCCAAAAACTATTTTTTTTTTATTTGCGGGGTAAGCGCTGGGTGCGTTCCGGGGTATGCTCTCCGGTACGTGCACCCTGAGCGCACCACGGCGAAAAACTGTGTAAAAAATAGAGTAAAAAAATAATGTAGAGTGTTTAGAGGTAAGTTAGCTCTGAAATGAGCTATTGTGTTATGTGGGTGTTTTTTGTACCTACAAGTAGGTACCAATGCAGAGTCTTATATTCAAGAGGAAAACTCTATTCCCCTCATCTGTAAAATGCACACCATCTCTCCTATAGATGTCTTGCATGTTGTAACGCAAGTTGTTGTGGTAAATGGAACCCATAACATAGTCTCTGAGGAACGCAGAAACAGATTTATTCACATGTTTCCTTGCTTTCTCAATCTGTGGACAAAATTGGTTGGACCAGTTCAATTTTTGCCTTTGGCATATATTAGAAAATACCAAAGCAGTTTTTGGAAAAAGTGACATCAATTGCCCAAAGACGTCCTTTAAAAGCATTTCCAGACCTACTCCAGTCAAAGTGCCTAGGTCATTTCCACCACAGTGCACAATTATAAGGTCAGGGTGTGGTAAATGCATAAAGGATTTTACCAATGGTATCAATTGGTGACTTCTCAATCCTCTCTGTCCAATCCATACAATGTCCACATTTGGTAAATCAAGGTTGTAAATACCTCTGTTAGCTGCGTATTTTTGACTCCAGTGGACATAGCTATGACCCACAAACCAGATTTTTTGCATCTTGAAGGAGGATGTGCTTCTAGTCAGATGAGTTGTGGAAATGAAATGGCAGTTTGATTATGAAAAAAACTGAATGAGAATCAGTGCAGTTGAAAAACCAGAAATGATTGGTGCTTTCTTAAAAATCTCCACTGAAAATTAGGGTGCATGCTTTTTTTTGTAAAAAGTCATTTCAATGGTTGAGAAAAAGTCATTTAAACTAACCCTGGGCGTAGTTCGCGGAGTCGGACTCCGCGGAGCTCCGCGAAGACGTAGTTGCACTCCGCGAACTACGCGTAGCTCCGCAAGCATGCGGAGTTGCTTGCTGGGCCCGTTCGCGCGCCGTTTTTCGTCTTCGGGAGCGCGGTGCGCGTGTTCGGGGCGTTGCCTGCATGCTCGGGATGGCTAGCGCGCTAAATTACCACAGAGGTTTGTCCCGCCTGCTTGCGTTCCCTTATTTCCTGTTCCGGGTCACAATTAACGTGGTCGCGTTGTGCAAGACATGTTCGGGAACTCATCTTCTCGTTCGCACTACAAAAGTGCGTGATCGCGCTAAATATCGCGCGAACCTACCCATGCGGTCGCGATGGGCGCAGCCATCTTGTGGATCACACACTCTGGCTATGGTTTTGGGCCTACTTTTGCATCCTGTTAAAATCTCTTTAATCCTTGTCTTTTTACCCACTTTTTCTAACTTTCTTTAGTTATTACCTATTTCTCTCTGTGCCTAGGTTTATATTTTTCATTTTATTTCTACTTTTACAACTTTTCTATTGCTTTTTACTTCCTTCTTGTTCTTTTACCTTGCTTCTTCTTTCCCCTACCTTTTTGTCTTGAACTTTTAGTTTTCTTCTACCCTCCACCCAGAACCATGGTCAAGGGCGCCAGCAGCAGCGGCGGCTCAAAGGGCAAGGCGCCAGTGCCCCAAAAAACTAGGCTGCCTTGCGGCAGAATGCGCCCCCAAGGGGTGAGGCCCCGCCAACTTTTTGGGGAGGAGGAGGTGGCTGCCCTTGTTTTTTTTATCCAGCGCCACCTCCCCTTGATGTTGGCAGCAGGTGGCAGGCCCGGCTCCGGCTACCAGCATATTGAGGAGCGTCTCCGGCGGTGGGTGAAGGTGCGCCGGGCAGTCTTCCGCTGCTCCGGTATCCGGCGTACCCACCACCAGCTGACCCACCGTTGGGCAGACATTTTGGACCGGGAGCAGGACCTGTTGGACCTGCTTGGCGTCGAGGTCGTGGGTCTTGGTGAGTGGCTACCCAAAAAGAAAAAGTGTGTGTACTATATCTCTATAGTAGTATAAGTATTGTTGTTGTATCTTTGTAAATCTTGGCTGAATAAGTAACGCAATGACTGGTGCTCCTAGTTACATTTCCGATGTATTCCGTTATTATATCTACTGTAATTGTATGACACTGGTCTATGCTGCGCTTCTTCATCTCTTCACTGACTCTTGCGTGTTCAATTTGGCGCTAGCTTTTGCTGTTTATTGGTGTGAGATTTTCTTTATTGTAGAGAACTGAAGTTAGTTAATGCTATTAATAGAGTCTTGTCCTTCCTTTGTCCGTCAGTGAAATAGCCGTTGATGGATAATTGTACGTGTTTGCAATGCATATTGTATCTTTTTTTCACGGCCTTCTCTTCTGCATGAATAATACTCCTCTGGCAATGAATGCAAAAGTTACTTTGTTCTTCTTACCTCAGCCAGGGCCGGATTTAGGCATGTTCAAGCTGTGCAACTGCACAGGGCCACCAAACGCCAGGGGCCACCCCACCAATATATATCCTTAATTTAATAATCCTCAGAAGATGGATACATATTTGCGTGGCGGCCCCTGGCAGGGATTTGGTGCCTCCGGCTCTGTTCCACTTCCAAACACCCTGACTCCCCCCTCTTCACTGGCCTCCGTGCTCCGCCCCGACCTCCTCTTCCGGGCCCCCCACCTACGCTCCCTGGCCAGGAGTCCAGGACCACCATGAGCCTATAGCTGCCCCTGCCTCAGCCCTCCATAGAACTGATGTAGTTTGTTTATTGAGTGGGTAGGGCAGCAGTAGCATTCAGTCAGTAGCAAAACAAAATATGATGCCATGAACGTACAATTTCGTGTTAGTTAGTATGCACAAAGTTAAGCTTGTCTCCTCCTTGCGATCTATGTATTTTGCTGGCAAAAAATGAAAAAGAAATGGCTACTTACATTCTTGAATCTGTGGTGTTGTTCAGGTCTTACTGCCTCTGTGTTACTTAGTAATCTGCAATCAGAATGTTTATGGAACATTTGATTTGTTTTCACCAAGTACACTAGTCAGTGAATCATGCAAGGCAGTAGTCATTTGGTAGACCAATGTTTGTTTCTTTTAATGTTGTAGCAGTGGTTTTTGAAATGCTTGCTGTCTATGTTTCACAGCACTCAATGTTTTCTCTTTCTTTATTATTTCTTACATGAACCACAGAACCCAGGGGCAAGCAGAAGGCTGGGACCGAGTCGGCGGGTGAACGTGATTGTGAACCACAGGCACAGAGCTCCTCTACTGAGGATCCTGCTGCTGTCCCTAGTAAGTCCAACAGTGTTTTCTTTTGGAACAATGATATTTCCCTAACTTTCTAACGGAGCTTTTTTTCCAACCGATTAATGACATTTCACCTAACTGTTTAGTTAAGGTATCAATCTTTTCAAAAAATCTGTGATCGAATAGCGGAAGGCACAGGGTCCACTCCTGTCTTATGCTTTTTCCTCTATAATGTCTCTTCTTTGGCAATTGACACCAACCAAGTATGCATGCAGATAATGGTCTACTATTTTGTAAGCGTTAGTAAGAATACCACTACTACTCTTGCGGGTATTCTTCTATGCAGTGACATACATAACTATGTATGCACCCCAAAATTGGATGTTGTTGTTGATAGGCAGGTTGGACCTTACTTACTTACAGTCTTACACCTCAGTCACAGAACTCAGAGGAACCCACAATTCAATGAACGACAACCTATATGGGCTCAGTCATTGGTCAATTATTCAATTACCCCTTTCCTGAACCCCAATATGAAGATGCCAAATGCTTTTTTTATTACACAATCCATAACCTAAGTAACCCCCTTTTTCTCACTCTCTCGTGTAAGTCTACAAGACAACAGACACTGAAAATATACTCCCGAGTCAATGTGGTACTTCAAAACCTTTATTTTGTTAGAAGTAACTAAGTAAGTAACATCAATGTTTTTAAGTTGTTCTGTCAAATACGTCAAGGGCAGGGCCACCAGAAGAAATCCAGAGTTAAAAAAGGCTCAATAAAAAGTATCCTACATTTGTACAGCTACCAGTGCACGATAGGGAAATGTGGGAAATGTCCGAGACCCCTCACCATTGAACGTATACTGGTTGCATATGCCTCTTGTTGGTAAGCTCTGCAAATCTTTGCTTCGTAGAAGTAAATCTTCTCATCTGCCGAAAGATAATGACAAAAGTGGTGCACGTTAGACAGTATGAAAACATTACATACATTTATTCAACTTTTTAGCTGTCATGCAAAAAAGAAGGTGTAACCTGAGGCTGTAAGGAAACTGGACTCCACAATCCACATTCAAAAAGTAAATACGGGCCTCTATTTTCCAAACTCTTCAGGTGTATGCTTTGAACTATCATGTGGCCTCAAAGGCGTCTCCTCGTACTGCGCAACAAGCTGTGAGGTAGCATGCGCAAAACTGTAGACATGTCATTGATGTACAAAGTAAACTGGTTAGGTTACATGGTTCAGTCTAACTTTCCAAGGACTAGAGTACCAGTATAGAATAGATGAGATGAGCTTGGGTACCATACCATACCAAATAAATGCTGATATGTGTAGTGTGTTACTTACTCTGCTGTACTAGGCAATGTGGACTACTAGTGATTACGTTGTACTTAACTGTTTTGCAGAACTCCGTTCTTGGTGAACAAGTACAATGGGGGCTGTGCATCCATCTAAAAAGGTGTACTTAATTACTTATTTTTATTTTTGCAGAACCGGTACCATCCACCAGTGCCGACGGGGGCAGCGGCGCTGCAACGCCGTCAGCAGAGGCGATCCCGGAGGGGAATGGAGGACCACCACAGGCACCTACAGCAGCACCGGCAGCAGCGGGGGAGGAGACAACAACGGTGGGCGATGGTAAGTTACATTCAATAGTGATCCGCATTACTTGGTGGGTGGGGAAAACTTCCTCACTGTACTCTGATATTTATAGTGAACTTGAAGTTCTACTGGACAATATATGACGCCACTGTTCTCATTACCAAGCTTAGCAAAAGCATTACCACCGGCCAGAATTGATAAAATTAGTTATACATGCCTCTTCTATGTGACTACAACTCAGCTGTGAAAGGTTGGTGGCAGACTAAAAAAGTCTTATCCACAACATTACATGACCGCGATGGATTAACATGAGATTGATTTTAACTAAAGTATGATGAAAGTTGCAAGGAAAAAGCTCTAATCATATAATATAGAAGGATACTTTGGAATCAGCAATGCAGGTGTTTGAGAGCAGTTGGATGCGTGGGTTGTTGTGGAAGCATAGAAAGTGGAAAACACAGCTGCCTGCGTGGGTGGGAGACACATCCAATATTGGTGGTTAGTGGATAGTGGATACTAGTGTTGGCAGCGGTGTTTTGGTTAAACACAAAGGCAAGGGAAGGAGGGGACCACTGGATGCATTCTGGGTCGTTGCTGGCGAAACACAAACCACCTAACGTTTGTTGGCGATATAAAGAATGATAGTCTCTAGAGTAGACATTTATTAGTACTAGCTGGCCACTGTTAATTTAATGTTAGTTTGAGACTGTCACTTTTCCCGGAAGCACAGAGTATATGATATAAAAGAACGAGATATGAAAAAGACAGGTGTTCGTATGTGACCGTTCAAGTACACCCATACTATGTTACTAGGGCAGGCATAATGCCGTGCCAAAAAGGCAGACAAATGAAGTATATAAGGCGTAGAATAGAATGTTCAAGATAGATAAAACAACATTTTAGGTACTCAACTTGCTTGCTATTGCTACTGTACTGTGCCGCCCACTATGTGTTGGATCCATTTTGCGTTCTTTATTTGCTGGGATTTTTGATTACAACAATTCTGTCTCTTTCTTTATAGTTACTCCTTCTAAACCAACCAGGAAGGAGCTGGCAGTCCGGGCCCGTCAGCGGAAACTGCAGGCCATCGTTGAGGCCTACCGCCGGCTGGTGGCTCAGGCCGAGGAGGAGGAGGAGGAGGCGGCGGCAGCAGCTGCTGCCTCTTCCAATGCCCCGGCCCCCAAGCCTGCAGGAGTACGTCGGCGTGCTCAGGCAGCCGCCCGCCGCCAGATTTTCCCTGCATCGTCCACCCCCCCACAACAACATGGCTGCCAATGTAGGTGCCGCCAGTTCCAGCGAAAAATTCTCCTCCGGGTAGCCAGGCTGGAGGCTCAAAGCAGTCAGACTAAAAAACAGATAGAGGAGCGTGTCAAGATCCTGGTGGATCAACACTTAAAAGCCCGCCGGCTATAAGATGGACCCTGTTTGCCCCTTTTTCAATCCTTTTGTTGGTGGGTGGGAATTGGGTGTTGGGTTTTTACTTTTTTTTTACATGACATTGAGTGTGGGAATTTGGTTGGGGTTAGGGGAGGCGGGTAGGGGGACAGCTTGGTGTAGGATTTATATATATTTTATTTTTGTATCATCTTTAGTTATATATATATTACATTATGTTAAAATAAACGAGACAAAGTTATTGTAAAAAGAAAACATTTGAAGTTCATTTGCGTTTCTTGTGGGGTTGGAGGGGGGAGTGTTTCACCAAAGAATGTACGTTGTGCAACCTCGCAAGGTTTAATTTGGCCATGCAGGTCGGCGGACAGTGCTTTTTAATAATAAAATATATTGCCCACATCTTTAACATGCAAACAGATAGATGCAGTAAACCCTCACCGAGTTATATTGGTAGTATTAGAAGAACGACCAGTCTGTCTTGCGTTATACCTCACTGCAAACTTATCTTACCTGTGATTGCTGATGAGATGATGATGATTTATCATGAAGTGTGGCACTGCAAGGGCTGCATTTGATTTCCAAGACAATGGCGAAGAATCTGTGGTTCAGAATCAGAACTTCTGTGATAGTAGACAGACCCTGCCAGTAGCGACAAAAAGAAAGAGACAGTCATTCGCGTGACAGACAATGTGGGGGTAGTATAAGTAAGTACAGTACATTGCATGGGTGACCCAATATTGCAACTGCTAAACTGAAACAAAACAATGGTTTTGGGGACTGGAAACAAAGTGCAAGAGAAGATAAGAAGTTCAACGTTACTTGTAGTACTCACGGCAACGTCAAACTTTTCTAAATCATAAATGCTTTACACTTTAAACCCAAAAAATAAATTACGCCAATTCATTAGATGCATTCGTTGTTTGATGTTAAATGGTAAATTATTTGGCGTTATACACAGAGCTTGAGTTGGGAAGCCGCAGAAGATCCTGGCCATGCCTTGTTGACATTTCACTATTGTTGCTTTGACCACATCTGCCCCAGCAAGCGCGTGATCAAATTGTTGGTGTATATTTAATGTAAGAAACATCACACCTCAATGTAACCACGCAGCCCGGGGGAAGAGGGTTAGGGATTGTTTAATGGATGGGTACGGGGGTTTTGGGAAAGGTTTGAGAAAGAAAAACAGTACGCATGGAGATTGGAGACAACAAAAGCAAAACAATGAAGACGATGATTTATGATGTTGATCAGCTAGCTAATGATTGTAAGCAATGGACGTAAGAAAAGGACACGCTGAATATGATTCTTGGTTTCCCGCAATCCAATTGCTTGATGATGAGGATCTGTGGTAAGGATGAGAGTTGATGCTCATACTATAAAGCAGTGGGTGAACCGTGAAAGATGTCCAGCCTGAAAAAGAAAAGGCAAATACAAAAGAATGTGAATGACCTAAACAAATTGTAATACAGTGAAGATAAAAAAAACAATACAAGAGGAGTAGTCGTATGAGAGGACTTTCAGACTGAGGCGGCTTGGATACAATTTGTATAAGTCTACTAGTTGCATATCATTTTTAATGTAGAAGTACAAAAAAAGACAGGAGCAAGCACACAACAACAGGCCCACGACGACACAGGTTTGGCCGTTATACAAACTGCATTTCCCTAAAAATTTCAGACCCACAGAAAGGTGAATGAAATTGAAAAAGCAACCTAGCATTTACAAAATTAATCAACAAAATCAATGCGTCATTCTCAGTCATCAATCATACCACTATTGTACTCTACCACAGCACTGTGCACAAACATGTAGTAGCCTGGGTCTACTGTGCTGTGACTCTTATTTGTATTTTATTTATTACCTTGTATTCCACTCCAAGAAACATCGTGCATCAATCAGCTCAGATCCAACCGCCGGACAGCAAAGATAAATTAAGTCCTGACTGCATCTGTAGTAGTAGGAACACAAGTGCGTAAATAATTTCTATTATTAGTAAATAACATGGAAGAATTGGCTATCACGTGAGTCTGAACTGAAGTTACTAATATACTTCAACTCCATGCACATTAGCTCAGAGTCAGCCAAAAAATACATCCCATGCAATGCATGGCATTCATTTTTATACCTGTTTTGCTCTTCTTCTCTTTCACTGTCAGAAGATTGATCACAGATGCTGCCGAGCCTTTGTAATGCGAGTCAACATCACAACAAGTTGACTTCAGTTGTGGATGCCTGCTCAAGTTTCTTTTGACACAGAAGAGTCGTCTCTGAATGCCTGCAGACAGAGGTGGTAGCCTTAACAGTAAGACTCAGCAAGGCAGTTATTATGAGTTGCAGATTTCAAATGAAATAGAGGATGGCTGTAGTCATGTACGGTTCACTTATTATGGAGGGACTGTTAGAGGCTACATTATTGTTATTGTACTATACTCCATCTACAACATCAAATGTATGGCTGCCAAGATGGAATTGTATTGACTTGAGTGGGAGTCAAGAAGATGCAGCAAGACTCTGAGGAGTGCAGTCAACATGGAACATAAATGCACAGGCGTGCAACTCCAGGAGGTAACTAAAAAAGATACAGCGAAAATAAAATGCACAGGTGTGCAACTCCAGTAGGTACATTAAAAGAATGAGTGGTGGGGATGGATTTGGTTGAGCTTTTTATTTTAAGATTAGCAGTTATGCACCAGAAAGTCATTTTTAATAAGAAAATAAATAACACAAATAAAAGAAGGGAAAAAGTCACAATTTAACAGCCTATTGGTCAGGGAAGAGGTGCTCGTCCTCAAACTCTGCGGGTCCGGACAGCAGTAGGTCATGTAACCCAGCAGTGATAAATTCTTCGGGCTCGCTTTCTTCATCCTGCTCTGATTCACGTACAGTATAGTCTGGTGGTATGAAGTGTTGATTCATTTTTATCATTGTCAGCCTCTCGACGCTTTTGGGGGAGAGACTGGTCCTTTTCGATGTCACAATGGCACCAGCAGCACTGAAAACCCGCTCAGAGGCGACACTGGCTACAGGACAAGCCAAATACTTTATCGCCAGCCTGCTCAGCACTGGCCACTGTCTCCTTCTTTCATACCAATAGACCAATGGGCTTTGCTCCATGAACACCTCTGTTGTGTCATCCAGATAGGCCTGAACCATCCGCTCAGTGTTCAATGGTGCTCGGCTTTGCTGCTCCTCTTTCCCCTTTGCAACAGCAACGGACTTACCCATTCCCTTCTGTAGAAAAAAAGCAGTTATGCTTTTGGTTGTGTCTGCTGAATCAGATCGTACAGGTGCTGCTTTTGGTACTGTTGGTGCCTGCTGGGAAGCGGACGCACCGCTCTCATGCTGTGATGAACTTGCCAGAGTTGCCTCAGGAGGATGGCCTGGAGTACTTTGACTGTCCTGGGCTGGCACTGTCAGGCCTTTAAGTAACAGCCGTTCAGTTTCGAAATCATTAGCTTCCACAGCTATGGAACTTTTGTAATTGGCAACATCCCCATCTGAAAAAGGAATGACTGCGCTACTGCTGACAAACAATTTGTACCGTGGATCCAAGATTGTTGCAGTTATGTAATTTGGATCTGACACAATCATTTTAAGCCTTGCATTTACAGATAAGCGGTTGCGTAAGGCCTTGGCCAAGGTACATGCATCAACTTTTTCTTCGTCACCTTCGTATGCTTCACAGACCTCCTTCAGCTGATGTACAACAATGGGATGGCTTGGCCCATAGTACAGTCCTCCCTGCTAACTGCACGTGTGAACACCTCAAAAGGTTGTAGCATCTCTGTCAAGCATTTAATGATGTCCCACTGCCACATCTCAACGGTCAGGCTTTTAAGATTAACAGTAGGATCCACTAATCTTCTTGACATTACATAAGCATTCAGTGGTATGTACTGCTCAAAGAGACGCTCAAGCATGAAATAAGTCGAGTTCCAACGTGTTGGGACCTCCTGGATCAGTGCTTTGACTGGCAAATTATGCTCCCGCTGAATGACGCGTAGCAGCTTCCGCGCTTTGAAAGAATGGTTAAAATGCGTGCATATTCTTCTGCAGATGGTCAGTATGTTGCTGACTTGTTGTTCATGTTTCAGAAAGTCTTGCACGACTAAGTTAATGCAGTGTGCCAAACAGGGTACCCTGAAATACTGTCCATCTTTCATTGCCCTCACTACATTACTGCCATTGTCGGTGGCAACAAAACCAATCTTAAGGCCTCTTGGTTTCAGCCATTCAAAGACCTTGCTGTTAAAGTCAGACAAAATGTTGTCAGCAGTATGAGTTTTCTCCATACCAAACATGGCTACAGTTGCATGTTTGCGAGTGTCATTGAAAATCCCAGCAACATCAAGAAGGCCTGATGTTAACTTGTCTTTCACACCTGCAAAAGAGATCCAGTGTGCGGTGATGCACATGTAATCTGCTGTGGCTTCGCGACTGCTCCACATGTCGGTTGTCAGGTGGATACAATGGACAACACTCTGTTGTAAGGCTTTCCCAATCAATCCCAGCACGTCGTGGTGTAGTGCTGGAATAGCAACTCTTGCAAAATAGTAGCGACTGGGAACGTCCCATTTTGGGGCGAGTGTTGCCACTAATTGCCGAAATCCCACTCCCTCAACAAATGAAAATGGGAGAAGGTCCAGTGCCAACATTTTTGCAAGTTTCGCATTGTACAAACGTGCTGTTGGGTGGTTCCGCTCGTACTTTCCCTCCTGCCTAAACATGCCAGTAATGGTAAGCTGCTTGGTAATTCTGTCTGTTCTGCTAGACGGACCACCTTTCAACGCAGACTTTTCACTCCTTGCCCTTGGTGTCTCCGGCTGACTCTGGTGCCACTGAGAAGTTGCTGATGCTGAGGATTTGGACTGCACCACTCCAGTGCTGGCGACAGGGCTCATTGGTGTACCACTCCCAGATAGAAGGTCATCGTCTCCCTCTTCTTCCATGAGTGGACCTTGTAGTACTGTATCCTCCCCACCAACACCAGTGCTTACATCTTTTTGTAAGCTTGCAAGGTGGTTCTCCCATACAATTGTGTGTGTTTTTTTCATATGGGTCGTTGGGCCTCCAGTACCATAGTTTGTACCAATCTTACCACGACTAACATTGGTGCGACAAATGGAGCATATAGCAATGTTCTCCTGATGTGGGTGAACCGTAAAAAAATCCCAGACTGGGGAGCTAAACTTTTGTCTCCTGCCATAGGAAGAGGAGGACCCACTTCCAATCCCGGATGAACTGGAGCCTTATGGTTGCATTTCCCTATGTGACAGTTCAGTACTAGTACTGCCACTACCTCCTTCTGTTGAGGTGGCGCTTGCGCTGGATGTCGCACGCTGCCGGGCCTTCGCTGATGCAAAAATGGGAGCTGGTGTTACTTTGGGCGCTGAGTGTGTAGGAGTTACACGTGCTACCTGCTCATCACTAATCACAGCCCTTCTAGATAGGGTGAAAATGCTGGTCTCTACATCCTCTGCACCAGGAATAACGCTTGTGATGATGACATTGTCAGTGTCAGACCCGTCTTTATCACCATCAGTATCCTGTTCACCTACATCGAACTCCGGAAGTTCAAGCCTTGACGGATCCTTCCTTTTTCCCAGCCTGGTCTTTTGATGCCTCTCCTTTGAATGCTCAGTTCTTCGTCCTGGATGATAATCCTTATCAAGGTCATCTGAAGGGATGCTATGCGAAGAACTCGATGCACTGCCACTAACCCTCCTTTCCTTTCGTAAATTTAAAGACAGTAGATCACCTCCAGAAGTGGCTTCCTCTTCTTCTTGCTCGGAATGAGGCTCTACTTCCTGAACTGCCCCGACATCGGGAGGAACAACTTCCACTATTGCGTGTGGAGACGGTGGTTGTTGTTCTTGAGGAAGTACTATAGCGTGCTGTGGTTCTTCAACAACTACTACTGTGGGATTTGGTTGTTGTTGTTGAACAACTATTGCGGGAAGTGGTTGTGGTTGTTGAACATCTACTGCTGGCGGCGGTTGGTCAGCACTTTCAGCTTGCATAGATTGTGTGCTACTTTGAGACAGCGATAAGTTAAGTTCAGGCTCAGTATCACTGCTTTGTAACACTAGGTCGGCTACCTCTTCGACCCTCATGTGCTTGGCCCTGGGTTGGTGGCTTGCCCCCGCTAATGCCGATGTGCTGGCTCCAGCTTGCACCATGGACACCGCTGCTGCAGGCGTACGTTTTGGGGGCCCAAAAAAGGTTTGGGGGTCCATACCAGCCTTAAGTGACACTTCCTTTTTCTGTACCTTCTTCTCAGCAACTTTCTTGGTGGTGGAGGACCTGGTAACTGCTCTCTTAGGACCCATCTTCTTCTGATGTCAGCAGCACACAGCAGCACTCAGTAGCACAAATTGCAGAGATGTGTGGTCAGATGAGTCACACCCCACACGTGGCGTACAATTGAAGGACGTCCGTCTGGCAGTTGAACGGGCGATGGATGAAAACAGCCAGCACCTCCTCAGTCTTTTTCTGTGCACCTACAAGCAAAGAAGACAGAAAACGTCAGTCAAACAAGCAGTAAGCCAACAACACATGAACAATTGAAAGACACACAGGGCAATGTATAAAACACAAAAAAGAAGACTAATAGTACGAGCACCACAGCTCCCAGCTAGAAATAACCAATAATAAAGTCAAGCAGGCCTATCATATACCAACATGGACAGAAAAAGGAGGTTGCCTGCTACACATGAGTCATGACAGGTTAATGCAAGGAAAATCAAAATACACCATGGCTAAGAGTTTGTAAAACTTCACGGCAAAAACACATACAAGTCATAAAATTATTCCACACACAAAAAAGTTACCTACCCCCCTGCCCAGACAACCAACTTGGAAATGCAATGGCATACACACATGCCGTAATGATGGTAATTAAATAGACCAAATAGAAACAGCTACATAAAGCAGCCCCGCTCACTAGTAACTACCACCTCTGGGAGTCTGTCCTACTATCAGATCAGACCAAAAGCAGGGAGGCCAATGATAAATGCACAAAGGAAGTACCTACAAAATGGCCGCCACCACATGGCCTGTTCAGGAAGACAAAGCTACAACCAAAGAAGTAAATAACACAAAAAATGAGGACTTTTTGGTAGCACAGGGGACACATTAAACATTTTCGAGGAACTTTTATGCAACTCGGGACATATTGTTCGCGAGAATGCAAAATCGGCGTGTTTGGCAACGCGAATCGAGTAAAAAGTCGTTATCGCGTTCCCGAGCCAGTACATTGAGCGCGCGAAAAAGACAAAAAAGGTAAGGTCGCGTTCCCACACGGCGCGACGTTACCAAAACTACCCGAGCTGTATTCCTAGGGTTACCTAATGGCAGGGAGTGCCATAATAGCTACACACAAGCAACCAAAAAACTAAAAGTACCACCATTACAAAAAAATGTGAAGCAATCCAAAGCCATACACGGTGTAATTAAAGTTACACCACAAAAATAGTTGATTAACTTGAATGCACCTATGGCTTTGAGTGGTAGTACCTACAAAAGCCTTGGATGGCTATGGCAAAAGAAGAGGACCAGGGAAGGACACAGAAAATGGCCGCCTCCATAGGGCCAGGAGGACAGGGACACCCAAAGACAACATGGAAAGGGGATGCACCCAAAATGGCCTCCACCACATGGCAAAATCAGTCACAAAGGAAGCATACACAAAATGGCCGCCACCACAAGGCCTGCCCACCAACAACAACATAGCAGAATCATCACAAAGGAAGTACACACAAAATGGCCCTCACCACTACATGAAAAGAAAGAGAGGACAGACAATAAATGCCTATGCCAAAGGGACAATGCTTTGCTTCACAAAATGAACACACCAGACACCACCCCCCAAATTGGTCACCCCAACCATAAACAAGAAATCATTACATAGAGGACAGAAAGGAACTGGGAGTGGGCCATGCTCCAGGAAGACAAAGCTACAACCAAAGAAGTAAATAACACAAAAAATGAGGACTTTTTGGTAGCACAGGGGACACATTAAACATTTTCGAGGAACTTTTATGCAACTCGGGACATATTGTTCGCGAGAATGCAAAATCGGCGTGTTCGGCAACGCGAATCGAGTAAAAAGTCGTTATCGCGTTCCCGAGCCAGTACATTGAGCGCGCGAAAAAGACAAAAAAGGTAAGGTCGCGTTCCCACACGGCGCGACGTTACCAAAACTACCCGAGCTGTATTCCTAGGGTTACCTAATGGCAGGGAGTGCCATAATAGCTACACACAAGCAACCAAAAAACTAAAAGTACCACCATTACAAAAAAATGTGAAGCAATCCAAAGCCATACACGGTGTAATTAAAGTTACACCACAAAAATAGTTGATTAACTTGAATGCACCTATGGCTTTGAGTGGTAGTACCTACAAAAGCCTTGGATGGCTATGGCAAAAGAAGAGGACCAGGGAAGGACACAGAAAATGGCCGCCTCCATAGGGCCAGGAGGACAGGGACACCCAAAGACAACATGGAAAGGGGATGCACCCAAAATGGCCTCCACCACATGGCAAAATCAGTCACAAAGGAAGCATACACAAAATGGCCGCCACCACAAGGCCTGCCCACCAACAACAACATAGCAGAATCATCACAAAGGAAGTACACACAAAATGGCCCTCACCACTACATGAAAAGAAAGAGAGGACAGACAATAAATGCCTATGCCAAAGGGACAATGCTTTGCTTCACAAAATGAACACACCAGACACCACCCCCCAAATTGGTCACCCCAACCATAAACAAGAAATCATTACATAGAGGACAGAAAGGAACTGGGAGTGGGCCATGCTCCAGGAAGACAAAGCTACAACCAAAGAAGTAAATAACACAAAAAATGAGGACTTTTTGGTAGCACAGGGGACACATTAAACATTTTCGAGGAACTTTTATGCAACTCGGGACATATTGTTCGCGAGAATGCAAAATCGGCGTGTTCGGCAACGCGAATCGAGTAAAAAGTCGTTATCGCGTTCCCGAGCCAGTACATTGAGCGCGCGAAAAAGACAAAAAAGGTAAGGTCGCGTTCCCACACGGCGCGACGTTACCAAAACTACCCGAGCTGTATTCCTAGGGTTACCTAATGGCAGGGAGTGCCATAATAGCTACACACAAGCAACCAAAAAACTAAAAGTACCACCATTACAAAAAAATGTGAAGCAATCCAAAGCCATACACGGTGTAATTAAAGTTACACCACAAAAATAGTTGATTAACTTGAATGCACCTATGGCTTTGAGTGGTAGTACCTACAAAAGCCTTGGATGGCTATGGCAAAAGAAGAGGACCAGGGAAGGACACAGAAAATGGCCGCCTCCATAGGGCCAGGAGGACAGGGACACCCAAAGACAACATGGAAAGGGGATGCACCCAAAATGGCCTCCACCACATGGCAAAATCAGTCACAAAGGAAGCATACACAAAATGGCCGCCACCACAAGGCCTGCCCACCAACAACAACATAGCAGAATCATCACAAAGGAAGTACACACAAAATGGCCCTCACCACTACATGAAAAGAAAGAGAGGACAGACAATAAATGCCTATGCCAAAGGGACAATGCTTTGCTTCACAAAATGAACACACCAGACACCACCCCCCAAATTGGTCACCCCAACCATAAACAAGAAATCATTACATAGAGGACAGAAAGGAACTGGGAGTGGGCCATGCTCCAGGAAGACAAAGCTACAACCAAAGAAGTAAATAACACAAAAAATGAGGACTTTTTGGTAGCACAGGGGACACATTAAACATTTTCGAGGAACTTTTATGCAACTCGGGACATATTGTTCGCGAGAATGCAAAATCGGCGTGTTCGGCAACGCGAATCGAGTAAAAAGTCGTTATCGCGTTCCCGAGCCAGTACATTGAGCGCGCGAAAAAGACAAAAAAGGTAAGGTCGCGTTCCCACACGGCGCGACGTTACCAAAACTACCCGAGCTGTATTCCTAGGGTTACCTAATGGCAGGGAGTGCCATAATAGCTACACACAAGCAACCAAAAAACTAAAAGTACCACCATTACAAAAAAATGTGAAGCAATCCAAAGCCATACACGGTGTAATTAAAGTTACACCACAAAAATAGTTGATTAACTTGAATGCACCTATGGCTTTGAGTGGTAGTACCTACAAAAGCCTTGGATGGCTATGGCAAAAGAAGAGGACCAGGGAAGGACACAGAAAATGGCCGCCTCCATAGGGCCAGGAGGACAGGGACACCCAAAGACAACATGGAAAGGGGATGCACCCAAAATGGCCTCCACCACATGGCAAAATCAGTCACAAAGGAAGCATACACAAAATGGCCGCCACCACAAGGCCTGCCCACCAACAACAACATAGCAGAATCATCACAAAGGAAGTACACACAAAATGGCCCTCACCACTACATGAAAAGAAAGAGAGGACAGACAATAAATGCCTATGCCAAAGGGACAATGCTTTGCTTCACAAAATGAACACACCAGACACCACCCCCCAAATTGGTCACCCCAACCATAAACAAGAAATCATTACATAGAGGACAGAAAGGAACTGGGAGTGGGCCATGCTCCAGGAAGACAAAGCTACAACCAAAGAAGTAAATAACACAAAAAATGAGGACTTTTTGGTAGCACAGGGGACACATTAAACATTTTCGAGGAACTTTTATGCAACTCGGGACATATTGTTCGCGAGAATGCAAAATCGGCGTGTTCGGCAACGCGAATCGAGTAAAAAGTCGTTATCGCGTTCCCGAGCCAGTACATTGAGCGCGCGAAAAAGACAAAAAAGGTAAGGTCGCGTTCCCACACGGCGCGACGTTACCAAAACTACCCGAGCTGTATTCCTAGGGTTACCTAATGGCAGGGAGTGCCATAATAGCTACACACAAGCAACCAAAAAACTAAAAGTACCACCATTACAAAAAAATGTGAAGCAATCCAAAGCCATACACGGTGTAATTAAAGTTACACCACAAAAATAGTTGATTAACTTGAATGCACCTATGGCTTTGAGTGGTAGTACCTACAAAAGCCTTGGATGGCTATGGCAAAAGAAGAGGAACAGGGAAGGACACAGAAAATGGCCGCCTCCATAGGGCCAGGAGGACAGGGACACCCAAAGACAACATGGAAAGGGGATGCACCCAAAATGGCCTCCACCACATGGCAAAATCAGTCACAAAGGAAGCATACACAAAATGGCCGCCACCACAAGGCCTGCCCACCAACAACAACATAGCAGAATCATCACAAAGGAAGTACACACAAAATGGCCCTCACCACTACATGAAAAGAAAGAGAGGACAGACAATAAATGCCTATGCCAAAGGGACAATGCTTTGCTTCACAAAATGAACACACCAGACACCACCCCCCAAATTGGTCACCCCAACCATAAACAAGAAATCATTACATAGAGGACAGAAAGGAACTGGGAGTGGGCCATGCTCCAGGAAGACAAAGCTACAACCAAAGAAGTAAATAACACAAAAAATGAGGACTTTTTGGTAGCACAGGGGACACATTAAACATTTTCGAGGAACTTTTATGCAACTCGGGACATATTGTTCGCGAGAATGCAAAATCGGCGTGTTCGGCAACGCGAATCGAGTAAAAAGTCGTTATCGCGTTCCCGAGCCAGTACATTGAGCGCGCGAAAAAGACAAAAAAGGTAAGGTCGCGTTCCCACACGGCGCGACGTTACCAAAACTACCCGAGCTGTATTCCTAGGGTTACCTAATGGCAGAAATTGACAGACACCCGAAACCTGACATACCCCACACATAAACATAAGATTTTCTAAATCAATCCAGTCCATCCATGATTTCCTAATTAGAGGTACACCAGAAAAACAGTTGATTACCTTTCATGACCCTATGACTAGTACCTCTGGCCTACTGGAAGAGTAGGCCACAAGTTTGGAGGCCTATGGCAAGACCAAAGTGGCTGGGAAACATAAAATGGCCGCCAACAACACATGGCCAGGCCAACCACAGAAAGTTATTACAATGAACTCAAACATGCCTACACACTAACTACATGGAGTACTAGGGTCAGCTATTGGCTTAAAAAAATAAAAAAACTTTTTCATTACACAAACAGAAATTCCACAGCAGACATTGCTATTGCATAATGATGACCATAATCCAATGCCAGCCATGATGTTTGTTTACAAACTTGAATAAAAATTTAAACACAGAATTATGATTTTACCCATGGGTACCTCTCTATGTAGCCTGGATGAAATTTAAAAAGAAATACAAGTTGGGACCTCATAAAAGTAGGCACCCATCAATAATTTAAATCAAGGAATGAATAATGTAGTTAAAACATTTTAAATCAAACAAACACAAGTCTACAACATCATACTCACTCATACATTACTGAACTTACTTGAAAAAGAGAATTCAAAATCCAAAAGTCCTCAGTAAGATTCAAAAAAAGCAGTAATGCAGCCAACACACACAGAAAGTGATCCTGCCAGCTCAAAATCCAAATGAAAGTGACCACCTCATGGACAAAGCACTGGGAGGAGCCTGGTGGACAGGAACAGGAAGTTGTAAACTCCAGAGCCCTTCCTCCTTAATATTCAAAAATACAGTAGAAACAGAAAGAGGACTCCTTCCCCCCAAAAAATACATCCAAAGGTACAACTTTGAGGGGTTTCTCACTTGTTTGCTAACCAAAATGGTAATTTATTATTATGGTTTAACTTTTAACATGCTCGCGAGTTATTCTGTGCAAGATTGCAGGTTCTGCGTGTTCGGCAACTCGATCTTACCAACAAACATACTCGCGCGTCCTTATGGCTTTATCGCGCTTCCAATGACGTTATCGCGTTCGCACAGCTGCACGGAAGGGTTTACAAACATGGTGGCCGACGCGACCGGGAAAAAGCGAACGCAGAACCAAGGTAAGCCATTGCCGCGCACGCGATAATGTTATTTAGCGCGCGACAATGTTATTTAGCGCGCGACAACTACGCTCCGCACCGGATAGCGGAGTTATCGGCAGCTACGCGAACTCCGCGGAACGCGGAGTTGCCAAAACTCCGCAAACTCCGCAAACGGAGCGTAGTGCTTCGCCCAGGGTTAATTTAAACACACATTGCAGTTGATTAGCTAGTAGATTGATTGGTCAAACACCCTTGATGGATTCTTTTGCAACATAGTATGATGAACTTGTGAACTGTGTGCTGGGTTAGGAGGGAGTTACTATGGTTACAGGGTGAATGAGCACTGGGGGGATGGGTGAATGTTATGTGAGTTTCAAAGTCTAGAAATGTACAACCAATTAAAATGTGTAGTTTGGTTTTGAATTTGTGTTGTAGCAGGGTTTCCGTTCTCCCACAGAACTGTGCACAGAGATCTAGAACCTGGGTGAGTCAGGGTGACCCAGACCTCACCTTTGTTTCCGAAATCCCCTTACCTAGCTAGCTACAGTGTCTCATCGGTAGTAAATACTTCCCAATGACTTAGACAATCCAGAACATGAACTTAGAATACCTCAGGTATCGTGGAACACATGAACACTCTTTCGTTATATAATCATTACAAACCGAAACTGGGAGGCAGAGAACACACGTGCAAGTTTGAAATGTTTATTTTTCAATGCAACATTCTCAAACGCAGTATCTTATATAATATCAACATACATATTATAAAAATCAGAGTTAGCAGCATAGTCACTAATCCATAATAAGCAAAAGGTGATAGCATGTTATGATGCAAAGATCTATAGAATTCTGTATCACCTATATTTCGAGCACCCTAATTAGCATATTATATTATATCTAAGAAGGTCTCATCTGGGTTCCTAGCAGGGCGGACCCATACCTCTAATTCTCAGTAGAAGGAGATCACATCAACCGCTACCAGCTCTCAGCATGCGAAGCATCAAGTGTGTTCATTTATTCCCTGTAACTCTATCTTAGACCCCCGCAGAGCCCAATATTGGCAACAACATTATTTGTGTTATGACTAACTTGGTGCGAGGATCAGGCCTTCAGCAATCTTGTGTTAGGTTATTTTTAGAGTGTGCAGTTCTCAGTGTGCAGACAGTTGTACCGAGTGTACCATGCACGACTGATACCAGCGCAATAACATACTATTCTCAAGTAAATCACATCTTTCGTCTAGGTTAGAAGCTACAATAACAATTAGGTGTCGTGTGCAAACCGAAGCAGAAAGAAAATATGGCGTTTAAACATTTAATAAGCCCATGCTAACTTAACACAATATATAGAAACGTAGTAACCATATGACACCCCCCCAATGATCCGAGGACGGTTAAAAATCAAAATGTAAGCCAATACTCTATGAGAGGCAAGACATGAAAGCAGAGTTCAATGATATTGAGCCAAGCTAAATGTATGCAAATATATGTAAAATTAAAAAAAAAGAAATATGTATGAATACCTATAGTGGCCACACAAAATATAAAAAGTCGAACTTGAGGCCTACTCTCAGTTGATAGGCCTAGAACATCTGAAAAATTCGAATGTTCGTATTGAAAAAAGGCACCATTCAGAATTACTAAAAAGTCACGTGCCATAATGATGGAAGTATTCAAAGTCACTCATGGTTGAATGAATATGCAAAATAGGTAGCCACAGCTTCCAACATAAAATCACTGTCATCATCCGAAAACAGTTCAGCCATCCAATTAAGCAATGGGAAAGAACATACGTGCTCCTCCAACACCGGTTCCTCTAACAACATCAGAGGACAACTCAGTGGGTTCTCGAGAACGCTCTGTGCCAGAAAGTCATGTGCCGCTGCGAATATGTCCCACTGACCCATTAGTCCATGCATCGCTGCCACAGCCATAACCCTTTCGCCAGAACAGACCAGCTCGTGAGCCTCTACGGGGTACATCAGCTGATCAAAGTCAGGAGAAGTCGGTAGACAGAGACACAAATCAATGGTCCAGTCGAAATCACAGCTCAGGCAATGAAACACGGGCTGGACACATGTGAAATAGGAAAATCTGAAGGATAATCCAAAAGCCGTGCTTAAAGTCGCAAGCGGCAGGGATCCATAATAATCAAGCATCCGGTTGCGAAACTGCATCAGTAGGGGCTGAGCGTTTCCTTGCGCAGGATGGGCATCCATGTTTTATAAAGTAAAATATCACCAGAACGCCTGCAGCCAAAGCCAGCAAAACAGGAAATCCGCCAAACAGGCTAGCGAATATAGAGTGAAAGAACGCAGGGATAATACCAAATACTTTTTCAAATGTAGTCACGAGACCACTGCTAACCATTTTAAAAAATTGAGCCAGGCTCGTTGTGGAGGAGGCATTGAAGATTTGATGAACCAGCTCGCAAAAATAAAATGGCAAATCAGTACTTAAAAGTGCCTGTACTTCTGTGCGTGTGTTTGCTATGTGAAGGTCATAAGTTTCACGGGCAGAGCTCAGGGCCACCTGCTTTTGAGACAATAGGGCTCTTATACGGCCTAAACCATTGAACTCAGCTCTCAAGGTTGGTATTCTTGGCCAAATTAAAACATCTGAGTTTCCATGCGTGGGTGGATATAACACATTCTTGCAGCAAACCACCCTTTCAGACACGGTAACCACATATGCGATACCGGCCTCTAACCCACAACAAAACTCGTTGTTCAAAAGCAAATAACTACCGTTGGACAACAAAGTGAATGTGGGAACTATTGCAGGAACTGGTGTCCCTTTCAAAACACAGGCCAAATTAGGTTTGTCCTGATTACAAGAACCATGCAACTGGATGTGTCTGCATATTAGTGAGCGGTCAGGCGACTGTGTACATTCTTCACCATTCAAATTCACTTCATTTCCCTCTTTCAGGCATCTATAAGTGTATGGTAAAGACCATGTCTCATGGAGAAAATCACTGCCTAATGGTTCATATCGCCCTATAGCTATATATTTCATACAATTCGTAAATTTATACAAAGCAAAAGGTAAGGTAATAACACCATGGATAAGCCATGTAGCCGCAGTCACTTCAGCCACTGAAAATGGCAGGGATTCTAATTTTTCAATATGTAACATAGAAAATGTCGCATCTCTCATTGATAACATGCGCTGTTTTTCAGTCAAGTTAAATGGGGCAAACAGTGATGATACGTTCATAAAATTCCACGGCACTCTACCAGCCTTAAGAGTCTGTAGTGTCCAAGCAAACTGCATCACAGAACGTAATTGATTTTGACCATGATATAAAACGGACACTTCAACATGTACAATGTCAACAACAGAAGACACAATATTGTTTAACGTGTAAATTCGGGAAGAAAGCGTGTTAATACTGTTATCAACAACTGCAAGAACCTTTTCTAAATTTGCTTGATCAATAGCTCTCAGGCGTTTAGCAGCCTCAACCTGGGTAACTTTCCAGATTTCAATGTAAATTGCATACAGCCATCGTTTAGATCTACCTTTAGCCGGGCCTTTTATAAAATCGTTCAAATCCACATTATCATTTAATTGAGACAGATGTAGTTTAACTGCAGTTAACGTGGAATGTTGTAACCAATTTTGACACAGTTTTCCCACAGAATAAGTTGTAACAGTATAGTCTTCTTCAAAACGTGGATCGGGCCTTACTTTTGTGAACCCTTCTGCCAAACCCAAAAAACGGCGTTGGCAAGAATCAGCACTCTTTTGCCATACCAGCCAACCCTTGGAATCCAAACTGGAAATGTTAAAGGATGAATTGTGTAAAAGAGCTTGCAACTCATGAATTGAGAAATCAGTAAAATTACCCCAACCTGTATATTCATCCAAATCTGGGATGGTAGGTGTATTTAATTTTTTAGAAGTAGCCAATCCAAAGCATGTTGTTTGGAAAATGGTCAAATTTAAAAACAACATGTGATTCGGGATGAGACATGCACGGTGCAAAGCCTCAGTGCCTTGTACCTGCCAATCTTTGGTACCCCAAACCGATTTAAGGTCAATTGTTCCTTTCCAAAACTCGTAGCCATCCACAGCCAACCTGTCTAGAAAGGACTTCGAGTACAGCAATTTTGTATCGGTAAGTCTAACTTTGGAAATGGGCTTTTGTGTCATTTTAAAATAAAATGACTCGGGATTAGACTGATTAAAGTCTGTAAAATAGGTATATTTTTTCAGAAATGTATTGGAACTGCCACCGAATGGAGCAGGGAAATGTTCCCATTGTGTATAATTTACAGCAACCCTCCTGGAATTTGTCTTATGTAAAAAATGATTACCATAGTGTTGAAAACAAAACAAATCACCATAATTAATAGAATCTGTGTACAGATCCTCAGCATCGAAGGCAGCATAATACTTCAAATCAGAGAATAATGTTTCTACGGCCTGAATATTCCAATCATCAGAACGTATATTCTGTTTAATAACATCTCCCATGTTTACTCTAAGCACATTTGGAACATTAATCACTTCAGTGGGCCCATGTATCTGAAACCTAACCGCATCCCACACAATCCCATCAAGGACAGGCCAAGCAGTAATGTTAACTGTATTTAAGTTTCGTTTCAGTCTGTGCGCTGAATGTGAAGAGGAAAGAGGGGCCAATGTTCCATTAAGGTACCGAATTCCTGTTCTTTCTTTAACGTAGTGACCATCAATCAGACGGAAAAAATAAAACACAAAACCAATTGACATAAAAAGATAAAATGAAAATAGGATCAACCAAATGTATGTCCAAGGGGGAATTAAAAAATGCTTTTTAAACAACGTGGCATATCTTGCAATGTTTGAGGGTTTCTTTGAAAGTTCCGAATCAGAGTCAAAAGAGAATCTGGACTGGTTGGCCAAACGGGTCTGCACATCAGGCATCGATAAATCAGCAGGATAAGTGTAGTTTAGCTCATCAATGTTATTAACAGGAATAGTATTTAATAAAGGACTGGATATGGCAGGCATCTCGACGGAAACCTCCTGTTCTGCGCCAGATGTTATTGCTAGTACAGAGTGCCTCACCATGGAAGGACAGGATACAGCCGGTGTCATGCTATGAAGAATTGCCCACCCTGTGTGTCTTGACATTGTCAATAGAAATAAATCTGTTTTCCTTACGACCAGGAAGTGGTGGTAAAATGACTGTTCTTGTGCCCTTCACTCCAAGAACTCGAACCGGTGCTCGATATGAGGGACCAAACTCTTTCTTGTTATCGATCTTCTCTCGAACCAGTTCTCCAACTTGGGGTAGCCAGCCAACTACTGGGATCTGCAGCGCATCATCCGATGTGGAGGGCAAATGTTCCTTTGCAAGACTGTCTCTGGTCTTTTGTAGATTCTGTCAAACATTGCAATGTTCATGTACGTAAAAGGCTGTGGGCTGGGCCTTGTAGTCCAGCCCATCGAGGTCAGGTACATACATCTTGATACCAAAGAGCATTTCGTATGGGGTCCGCCCACCCAGAGACCTTCTAGGGAGATTATTAAGCGCACGCTGCACGCCTATGAGGTGGGCTAACCAGTTTCTGCCAGTGCCTATAACTCGAGCTGTCAAAGATTGCTTTAAGTCGCGGTTCATTCGTTCAACTACACTCTTACCCTCGGGTCTGTAGGGACTCGAAAATTTGACTTGGACCCCCATCGAAACCATAGCATCCTTATACGCCTTAGAGGCAAATGCCGTACCCTGATCCGAATGGAAGGTACCACAGGCAAAAATTCCCACAAAGACTCGCAAATCCTTAATGACAGTACGTGAATCAGCGCTCCAATGCGGCCATACCCACACAAAGAGTGTGCATGAATCAACTGCGACTAAGATGTACTTATACGCAGTATCAGAAGAAAATGGACCGCAGTGATCCAAATAAACACATCCAAGAGGTTTATTCGAGATGTACAACTGTGTCTGAGGCGGATGCGCAGCAGTCGAAGGCTTAATCTGCTGGCAAATGTCACATTGAAGAACATATTCACGCGTCTGTTTGTACAGTCCCCGCCACCAGAATCTCTGTTGTAGCTGAGTTACAGTGGCCGAGACGCCCGCATGCGCAGACGCCACACCTTCATGAGCCGCTGTAATCAAAACAGCCCTGCGATCCGAGTTGGGAACTAGACGTTCGCCAACTTCAGGGATTTTCACATTAGGAACCTTATCGGGACTTAAGTGGTATGTGTATTTGGAAGGGAACCCCGCAGGATATTTACCCCCCTTCTCCATTGCAGCAATAGCCGCCAAGATGTCATCATCTATTTTGCTTTTGGATCTCGTGACTGCTGCAACCAAGTATTTCGATACCGCTGACTTCGCTGCTTCATCAGCAAGCGAGTTGCCAACAGCGTGGACCCCCACGCGCTGATGACCGAGAGTATGAATCACAAACACGAGTGGCAACTTCTCTTTAAGTTCTGCCACTCGGACCCAGATCGTTTTATGTTTTATTGTGCTACTTTTGGAGTCACGAAATTCATTTTGAATCCAAAAGAACAAGTTTTCATTGTAAGACTGGACACAGTAGTAAGAGTCACTTACGATCAAAGTCGTCACACTAGGATCTGCGTACTCCAACGCAAGCATCAGAGCACGAAGCTCTGCTAATTGTGCGGTGCAGTCCCCAAGCGTCTGCGTGTGCACGACACTGGACTTGAACTCATCGTTCACCATGGCACCGACCACAATGGTGCAAGCGGAAACGTAGGCATGTTTAAAGCCATGCGCAACCTGCGCCGAACCATCAGTGTATATGATGCAATGGAAATCCTCCAACGGCCGCATTGCTAATGGAGCAGGATGAACAAATTCATACTGTAAATACTCCTGCGAGCTTAAAGTGGCGTCAAAAATAAACGTGAAATCCTGGGACGTCAAGGATGCAGCCCATTGAATCCACCGATGGTGCAAAGCTTTGGAATTAGGTACACTGGCTTTCGTAACCGCCTTTAAGGCTGGACACGTGGTAACAACCAACATGCGTTTTCCTTGTGACAGGGCACGTTCTTTAAGAATTGCCATCTGTACAGCCGTTAAAACTTTTTCTACAGTGGAAAATCGCAGTTCAGCCGAAGTGTACAAGTGTGACTTGTAAGCAATAGGTACTGTATCTCCTTCATTAAAAGTCAGGTACGTGAAACCCACCGCCCCAGGGATAATCCTTATCACCAGGTTGGTCTGGTTATCACGAGTCTGTAAGTATTCAGAAGCGAGCAAATCAGCCTGCAAAGACTGCAGAATGGCTGAATGCTCAGGCAGCCAGCATGATTTGGAAAAAGTTGGTTGTATCAAAGCATACAAAGGCTTGATACGCTGGGCATATTCCGGAATGTAAGTCTTCCTGAAATTCAGAAAGCCCAGCAGAGATTGTAATTTTTTCAGTGTTGTCGGAGAGCGCAATTGTGCGCATTTCTCCAGGAAATGGGGTGCTAAACCCTTTCCTTCATGGTTAAGCTCGTAACCCAGAAACAACACTGTGTACTCCGCAATGTGCGATTTTGCAAAGTTGAACTTGTAACCCATGTAAGCAAAGTTACAAATTATGCTATTTACTCGACACAGATGCTCCCAAAGATCGTCGTCTGTGAGATAAATGTCATCCACATACGAACAAGCAACTGGGTCGAAGCTCTCCAAAAGAGAGACAATGCGCGCAGAAAAAACTCCAGGACTGTTCTTGTAGCCCATTGGGAGTCGTTTAAACATTTTTGTACACCGGCGCATGTAAAACTGGTCCATTGGGAACTTAGACCATCTAATCTATGGGCATAAAAACCATTGGAAATGTCAAGCGTGGTTTTAAACCGTTTACGCTCAAGACTATTCACTAACGCAGAGCCATGCGTATTCTGTACTGCACAGTTACGGCAATGCGAGTTCAAATGCCTATAATCCAAAACCAAACGATATGAGCCGTCCGGCTTATTCACAGTAAAAAGGGGGCTATTCATCGGTGACACACACGTTTCAATTACACCTTGGTATTCCAATTGTTCAAGGATAGCTGCGACCGAAGCTTTCGCTTCACGCCGTATGGGATATTGAGGTTGAGGCTGTGGCTGCGACCGTAAAGGAATCTCGTGGCTTGGTGACAATTTATCCCAGCCACACTGATTGCGGTACACAGCCGGCGCAAGCGCCAGAGCCCACTCTTCTGCAAAATGCAGCGCCTCCACCCTCGGCACAGTGTGCGCGAAGCTGGGAAGGATTACCTCCTCCCCTCGCGGAGCTGCGAGAACAAAAGGTGGGGGACAGTCAGCCTCCGAAAGCAAAATGTCATACGTAGACGAGAGATTTTCCCAAAATACCCCTTTTACAGTTCGCTGCATGTCACCTTCAATTAACAGGACAATTTCAAAAAGACGTTCAGGGGGAGCAACATGCGTGTCAGCAGTTTCTATCACAACATAAGAATCAGTCGCTGTCACCTTCAACAGTGGACGGAGGGCCTCTCTCACTATGGTAATCTCTGCTGCGCTGTCCAGCAAGGTCAGAGCCCACGTCAGATTCCGAAGCCGCGTTCTCACTATCTGGGGCATAACGATGCGCGGTCAGGGCAGCGACTTTCTTCGTTGCAAACTGTGGTCTCTTGGGTGTAGAGCCTTCCTGCTGCTCTCCACCGTTACGCGGGCGGGGCTGACCACGTCCTTGCTGGCCACCCCGGCCCCTGCCGCTCCCTCCTCCACCGGTTGACGGAGCCGATGAGTCCTGAAAGGAACGAGGAGAGCGTTGGTCAGAAGCCTGAAATCTCTCAGGCAATTTAATCATCGCGCGGTCGCGCAAATCATAAACACGTTCCGACTGCGCAGGCAACGGAGACGCAGGAGCAGAAACCTGTGTTTGTTGTTGTTGTTGCTTACCCTGATTCTGCTTTTCAGGCCAATTTTGCTTCTTGGACTTTGGTTGACCACTAGTTTCCGAAGTCTGACCCTGGGGCTGTTTCTTCTCCTTCTCAGGAAAAGCCTTAACCCCCTTCGCATTGCGGCCCACCATTCGGTAAGCATTCACAATTATCTTTGCCAACTGTCGTGGTCGGTCGGCCTCTTGAACCAACGCCAACGCGTTAGCCACCTGAAAGTTCACTGCATCCCCCTTGACATTCGCAAGGATCAGATCGCAAACCACATCAAATGAGCCACACAGGCGCATGCCCAATTCAACAGCCGCCTCTGGTCCATGTTTGTCTTGAACACGTTTAAGGACCCCACCTAGATTGGTCACAGACGGGGAGCCATAGCACCTCGAATAGACCGCTGCAAAAGTTTTGCCCCAGGTCTCACAGTCAACAAGGTCAGGAGCCAGATCTTTCGGCAAACTTAGTGTAAGAATCCGGTGTTTATCACCCGGACTCGTATTGGGAAACACAGCTTCCAGCTGGCCGAATTTCTCAGCAAGCCAGAACGGAAAATCGTCCTTCTCCTGGGGCTTCTTACCCATCATGGAATTTACCATAACCGGATTGATTTTCAGACCAGCATGTTCTGCGCGAAGCTGTGCGCCCGTAGGGGCCGCGTCCTGAACATTACGGCTAGTGTAATGAACAAGCGCTCTAATCACTTCCAACGCGACTTCATGAAGCCGCCGCAATTCTCCCACGTTACAAGTGGCACGTCGGGGGTGAGGAGTAAATCCAGCCAAAGCGGGCCAAGGAGTGCCCGGAATGGACAACGGACCTAACCTCGGAGCGGTTAAAGCGTGCGGTAGGGCGCCACCAAACCAAACTCCATGCTGCCAAGCGTCAATAGGAACTTTCAGTGCTCTGTACGGAGCGTACGCAGCCAGTGCATCTGAAGCAGTGTATGAGTGGAACACACCAGAATTAGCGTCCACCGGCGGAAATGTCATCCACGAATAAAACAGTTCGTATGGGTAAGCATGTTCCGCACTCACCACTAGAACCACAGCCAAGCCTTCCAAAGGAACATCATACATCCGCAAATGGTCACGCACCGCAATGCGACTATGCAGTGGGATGTCCACGGCTTGAGCCATGTCAGCACAGGAAAGTGAAAACACAAAGATTACTTTGTAGCACAACTGGGTAGTAATTCAAAGAAACCGTTTACAGTTAGATTCAAGCTTGAAAAAGACCTATTTCAAAAATAGGTAGGTTTTTCCGACACTGCAGTTTTCCGGAAACGGGAATGAAGGCGTTAAGGTTTGAACGTTATACTACTCGAGTGTCATGATATAAGGCCAACCAACGTATGGGCGCCATGTAGCAGAGTTTCCGTTCTCCCACAGAACTGTGCACAGAGATCTAGAACCTGGGTGAGTCAGGGTGACCCAGAACTCACCTTTGTTTCCGAAATCCCCTTACCTAGCTAGCTACAGTGTCTCATCGGTAGTAAATACTTCCCAATGACTTAGACAATCCAGAACATGAACTTAGAATACCTCAGGTATCGTGGAACACATGAACACTCTTTCGTTATATAATCATTACAAACCGAAACTGGGAGGCAGAGAACACACGTGCAAGTTTGAAATGTTTATTTTTCAATGCAACATTCTCAAACGCAGTATCTTATATAATATCAACATACATATTATAAAAATCAGAATTAGCAGCATAGTCACTAATCCATAATAAGCAAAAGATGATAGCATGTTATGATGCAAAGATCTATAGAATTCTGTATCACCTATATTTCGCGCACCCTAATTAGCATATTATATTATATCTAAGAAGGTCTCATCTGGGTTTCTAGCAGGGCGGAACCATACCTCTAATTCTCAGTAGAAGGAGATCACATCAACCGCTACCAGCTCTCAGCATGCGAAGCATCAAGTGTGTTCATTCATTCCCTGTAACTCTATCTTAGACCCGCCCAGAGCCCAATATTGGCAACAACATTATTTGTGTTATGACTAACTTGGTGCGAGGATCAGGCCTTCAGCAATCTTGTGTTAGGTTATTCTTAGAGTGTGCAGTTCTCAGTGTGCAGACAGTTGTACCGAGTGTACCATGCACGACTGATACCAGCGCAATAACATATTATTCTCAAGTAAATCACATCTTTCGTCTAGGTTAGAAGCTACAATAACAATTAGGTGTCGTGTGCAAACCAAAGCAGAAAGAAAATATGGCGTTTAAACATTTAATAAGCCCATGCTAACTTAACACAATATATAGAAACGTAGTAACCATATGACAGTGTGGGAACAATTTTGACTGGTTAGGTACAAGAATATGGGTCTGAAATGAGAAATATTCTGTGCCATTATTCTCAGGCTCAAGTGAAAGAAGCATTATTCAGAGATTCTGCCTAAGAATTTCTGTTGAGTGTGACTGACACTGTTTTACATCTTCCAAAGCATTTTTAAAGGTGAGTAATGATTCTTTTTAAAAAAGATAGAGACCATAAAGATGTTTGACAATTATCACAGTGAGTGTTTGTTTGAATTAAGGAATTATATTTTTACCTTTTTTCCATAATGGTAGCTGTGTGTGCTTACAGTTTGTATTTTTTAGTTTATAAGGTGGAATTATTTTTAAATTGTTTTTTATGCTTAGATTCAATGCTGGTATAGAGATAGTGTAATGGTTTCATTGGACTTGTAAATATGCTCCTTTTTTAGAAGCGCCTTGTGCAACCTTTAACATGGGTGGAAGCAGTGAATGTATGGAGAGGGATAGGAATAGCAGATAGAAAACCATATGAAATGGTGTGGGAGATGCATAAAGTATTTCAGTAAGGGCATCAACTGAGATGGAATATAAGATAAAGAGGGGCATATTTACAAGCCCCTTGCGCAATGTTTGACATTAAGGCTCGTATAGAGATAGTGTAATGGTTTCATTGGCATATTTACAAGCCCCTTGCGCAATGTTTGATATTAATGCTGGTATAGAGATAGTGTAATGGTTTCATTGGCATATTTACAAGTCCCTTGCACAATGTTTGACATTAATGCTGGCATAGAAATAGTGTAATGGTTTCATTGACATATTTACAAGCCCCTTGCGCAATGTTTGACATTAATGTTGGTATAGAGATAGTGTAATGGTTTCATTTGCATATTTACAAGCCCCTTGCGCAATGTTTGACATTAATGCTGGTATAGAGATAGTGTAATGGTTTCATTGGCATATTTACAAGCCCCATGCACAATGTTTGACATTAATGCTGGTATAGAGATAGCGTAATGGTTTCATTTGCATATTTAGAAGCCCCTTGCGCAATGTTTGACATTAATGCTGGTATAGAGATAGTGTAATAGTTTCATTGGTATATTTACAAGCCCTCACCTTCTTTCAGACCTTCTCTTTTACTTTCCTTCCTCTCACTCCCCTTCCCTCATTTTCTCTCTGTTAGCCTCATTCTCTCCGTCCCTTTAGTCTCTCACTCCTCTTCTGTCACGCTTACTCTCTATAACTCAGCCATACTCCCACACTCACCTTCAATCAGACCTTCTCCTTTACTTCCCTTCCTCTCTCTTCCAATCCTTCGCTCCTTCACTCTTTTCCCTTCCCTTACTCCCTACTCCACTTCAGTAACTCCTTCTCTCAATCCCTCTGTCCTCTAACTTACTCACTCCCCTTTTCTCACTCTCTCTCTGTTACTCCCATTCTCTCCGTCCTCTTAGTGTCTCTCTCCTTTTCTATCACGCTCACTCCCTATAACTGAGCCATACTCCCACACTCACCTTCTTTCAGACCTTCTCCTTTACTTCCCTTCCTTTACTCCTTTACTGTTTTCCCTTCCCTCACTCTCCTTACTCCACTTCACTAATTCCTTCTCTTACTCCCTCTGTCCTCTTACTTCTACACTCCCCATCCCTCATTCTCTCTCTATTAGCCTCATTCTCTCCATCCCTTTAGTCTCTCACTCCTCTTCTGTCACGCTCACTCCCTATAACTCAGCCATACTCCCACACTCACCTTCTTTCAGACCTTCTCCTTCACTTCCGTTCCTCTCTCTTCCCATCCTTCGCTCCTTCACTCTTTTCCCTTCTCTTACTCCCGTTACTCCACTTCAGTAACTCCTTCTCTCAATCCCTCTGTCCTCTAACTTACTCACTTCCCTTTTCTCACTCTCTCTCTGTTACTCCCATTCTCTCCATCCTCTTAGTCTCTCACTCCTTTTCTATCACGCTCACTCCCTATAACTGAGCCATACTCCCACACTCATCTTCTTTCAGACCTTCTCCTTTATTTACCTTCCTCTCACTTCCCTTCCTTTACTCCTTCACTGTTTTCCCTTCCCTTACTCTCCTTAGTCCACTTCACTAATTCCTTCTCTTACTCCCTCTGTCCTCTTACTTCTACACTCCCCTTCCCTCATTCTCTCTCTGTTAGCCTCATTCTCTCTGTCCCTTAAGTCTCTCACTCCTCTTCAGTCACACTCACTCCCTATAACTCAGCCATACTCCCACACTCACCTTCAATCAGACCTTAACCTTTACTTTCCTTCCTGTCTCTTTCCTTCTTTTGCTCCTTCACTCTTTTCTCTTCCCTTACTCTCCTTACTCTACTTCACTAACTCCTTCTCTTACTCCCTCTGTCTTCTTAGTTCTACACTCCCCTTCCCTCTTTCTCTCTGTTTGTTTCATTCTCTCTGACCCCTTAGTCTGTCACTCCTCTTCTATCACGCTCACTCCCTATAACACAGCCGCACTCCCTCAGTTATGTTTCTTTCCTCACTCACTCAGTCTTCTACTCTCACTTTTTCTTTCACTTTCTCTGTTTCTTCACTCCCTTACTCACCTTGTCTCACACTCACTTGCCTTTATCCAGTCTGTATCTCCACTCTTTCCTAAACATCACTGCTCTTTTCTTACCCTTCCACACCCCGTTCCTTTACTACATTTTCTTCACTTATCCTCATTCCCCATGTTCACTCTCCTTCTCTTCACTCAGCTCCCACACTCACCTTCTTTCAGTCCCCCTACTTCACTTCCCTTCCCCTCTCATCCCTTTATTTGCTTTCACACTCATTTTCCTCTCCTCTCTCGCTGCACTCCACTTCAGTTACTCTTTTTGATTTTTTTAAGAATACAGCTCTTTTTTGAGAATTGGAGGTAGTTCTAAAAAGAACTTTTTTTTCGTTTTTTCTCAACAAAAACAGGGAATGCAAAACTGCTCAACAGGACGCTGGGGACGGCAGAGATGATTTTCTCTAGTTCGTACAATGTTCATAATACTTTATTCACCATAACAAAGTAATTCATCACAATCTTTGCATTTGATTGTGATTCCGTCGAAAACTGGCTGAATGTTTGGAATCAGCTGTTCTGGTCGCCCCCTCACCGACGATGCAGTTGCTCCTCCAGTCGAAGTAGAAGCACCATCCCTTGGAGCATCTTGTGTCAGAGCCCTGACACTCTCCCGGGCATAGTTCTGGGGGTGCCTCCTATCAACGTGCCGAATCATGGTCGAATTTCCAAAAGAGTATTTCCTGGTAGGGTCACCCCGTGACAGGACAGCTTTGGAGCATTTACTTTTTTTTGATATTTTGGTATTGAGAAAAACTTCCAAATGAAGTGTTCCTTTACCTTGCGCTGAGGAAACTCTTCATCTTTAAACTCATTCAAGTCATCACTGCTACTGGAGGATCTAGCAGCCATTATAAGTCCAAAAAGGATGAGCAGTAAAAACAGGTCTTTCAGTCATAAAAGTGAAAGAAGAAGTGAAGGAAATGGGTGATGTTTTTATTCTTTGAAAAAAAACTGTTAGCAACCAATGAAAAGTGGTAATTTAAGGTCACATGACTTGACGAGCTTACGCTGCGCGCAACGGAGCGCTTCCGGGGTCGCATACGCGGCGCAAATGTAGGCGCTTCCGGTAGCTCTTACGCGGCACGAACGTCGGCGCTTCCGTGGGCGCTTACGCGGCGCGTCTAAATTACGTTTTGATAGCTTACGGAAATGCAAAATCATATCTATTCTGAAAATCAAAAATACTACTTTTATAAGTCTAGTACTGATTGTCTTGCATTATTATTTAGTTTTCATACATATTTTTGTTTTACGAATGCAGAAATGACGCTCTCGCTGCGCTCTCTGGTGAGCTTACCGGTGCGCGCAACCGGAGCGCTCAAAGGCAAAATGATACGGGTAAGCTCACCGGTGCGCGCACCATGAGCGCACCAGGAAAAAATTATTAAAAAAAAGAAAAATACATTGAAAAAATAATTTAAAAAAATTAATTAAAAATAATTGATACTTATACAAAACAGCTAATAAAAAAACTCACTAAAAATCGTAGGTTACAAACTCGATATAGAAAGGAATTAGTTTTTAAAAAACCTTTGAAATTCTGTGAAAAAACCAGAGGTTTCACAATCGTTATAGTTATAAATAAACTTTCAACCATACCCGATGTAGTAAACACTATATTGGAAGATGTAAAATCTAATTCTCAATAAAAACATAGGCAAAGTAGCCGGAGCAGGTCAAATCACAAAGCCCGCTGAAGATCATAACACTATTCAAACAACAAAAAAAAGTAATTTTGAAGAGGTAAATAAACCAAAACATCAAGGACATCAAGGAAAAACCATAGGGCAGAATGAGGAAACCAAATCCCCACCCTCAGGCCCGCAAAAGCTTTATGGACAAACAATTGCAGAAAAGGAAAAAGCAAATTGCCAAGGAAAAAAATCTGTAAGGCCAGAAATAAGTTAAGAAATCAAAACACAGTAAATGTATACCCCCCATCAGAAGAATCCCAGGATTCCGATCCGGAAGACTTAATCGAAGAAGAACCAGCTCTGACAAAAAGTGAGATGGAGGAGATCCAGCTTGATACCGTGGGCATGAGCGTATATAATATGATATTTTTAATAATCAGACCGATAAACAGACTAAAAACAAGCCAAATACCCACACCAAAGCCAAACAGAATGATAATGTGGCCAAAATAATCGGTGGAAATTTACCCCTTGGGAAAAAAATGCAGACACATGATAACCAGAATGCATCTCAGGACCCTATAGTAAGAAATACTCAAAAGGGAAAGGGAGGTATTGCCTGGAATTATCCATGCAATATACAAAGTGACTCTAGTGATACTCAGACTGCGCTATCTGAAGTAGACCCTAACACCTCATTAAATGGAGGAAACAATCGCCCAGGTTTAAGGATACGGAGAACAATTTGTAAAGAAAAAATCATCTCACTGAATGATCCTACAAATTCCCTCCAAAGGTAAGATTACCGACCTGGCATTTGAAATCAGCCAGAAGACATTGCAACTGGTGCAGAAACAAAAAGCAAAAAGAGGTATATTGGAGATTTTCACAGTAACCATAAGGAATTAACAGTTACAAGGACTGGAGAAAATAAACAAATTATCTGTAAAACTATGCAAAAAAAAAAGCGAAAACAAGATGGTATCAATGAATTCAAAGAAATTGGCACAAATAATATTGACACCAGTATACAACTCAAGAGGTTCTAGTGACATTCTGAATAGAGGGAATATCTTACAACTATTCAAATCGATTCCCGAGCTACAAAAAATAACATCAAAAGACATTGAGTCGGTGGGATTTGAAAAAAATATGGATGGCTCTCAGCCACACACAGTCCTAACGGTCAACACCCCTCGTCTAGCGGAGCATATTATAAAACAGCAAGAAATTTTCGATGGTTGGGGGATCAAAACTGCTCATCCACCTCCCAAACCTTACCCGAGTCCATTTAAAGAAGATCTCCCAAAAAACGCCCTTAAGGAAGTAACGGGAATCCCAGTATATTCAATATTAAAAAACCCACGGGGTAGATCACATCAGATTAATAAGGAGAGCCCGGAAGAAATAAAACTGGTAGAACCTTGGCAAATAAATGAAAGTTGGATACGGAATGCTCTGCACGATCTCTGACCGGGTAATAACCATAACAAATTGAAGGAACAGAGAGATCATGGGCAGCCGGTAACCATATGTTCATGGAACATCAATGGACTGGGAAAAAAAATTCAAAACGCTGGAATAGAATCCCTGTCAAATATTTATCAAATCATATGTTTGCAAGAGACATGGGATACAGAAGCCTTCTTCTTACAAGGTTATAAAGGGTTCTATGTACCAGCCATCAAATATACCAAGTTTGGACGCCCATGTGGGGGTCTGGCAATATTTATTAGGATGGACCTGAAAATCAACCACAAACAGCTGGATACCAATAATGCAAACATACAAGCTGTTAAGATAACAATGGGGCATGATGAGCTAAAAAACAAGAATAACTTACTAATACTTAATATTTATATTCCACCAAACCAGACATCACGCAAGAACACAAGTTTTGAACTAGTAACATTCGTGCTGGAACAACTAATGATTGATCCGACTGTCAGTATTCTAGCCACAGGGGACTTTAATATAAACTTGCTGATTTACATGTCACGGAATGATTTGGTTCACTCTCAAAACTATGAATGGTCCATCACGGAACAATCAGTGGATCAAAGTCCAATCCGCAAGGGAAATTCAATTGGGAAAAACCTACTGATGGATTTGGAGGCAATAGGACCACGTGCTCTAAACGGAAGGTTCCCAACGGATCAACCACCTGGACGGTCATTTCACAACCATGAATCCAAATCAAGAATTGACTTTACATTAATGTCATTAGACATGTTTAATACAATTGGTTCCTATCGACTCAATAAGCGAATCGACAGTGATCACAGCCAGCAAATAGTGGAATTGTGTTTTGATTTCTCCAGACACCAAAGTTATTTAACCACACGAGGACAGATTACGTCAATTAATCATAAGAAAGTCATCTGGAAACCGGCTAAAAAATATGTTGTGAAAAAAAGCCCCCAAAAATAGGCAGTTGAATGTTTTGAGATGCATGCAACTCAGTCAGCAATACTATGTTGAGAACAATTCACCGAAAAGGCAGTAGAATTGGATAACGAAAACACGACTAGTAAAAAATCGAAATTTAGGGAAAAAAAAAAAAGTGATAACAAAATCAATCTTCCCTACACAATTAAAAAAGTGAGGCCGACCCGTAACAAATTGAGGAAACAGCAAGATTCCGGATAACGAAGATGTCAGGATACAACTCAGAAATACGAATATTAATTTGAGGAAATTAATATGGTCTGAAAAAAACAAAACCCAACAAGAGTTATGGACAAAAATCTTCCACGCTAGTAACCAACCAATTTCCAGAGAATTTTGGAAAATTATTAACGAAATAAACAGACCAAACAAGCATGTAATAGCCTCACCAATAACAGAAGAGGACTGGGTACGATTTCTTAAAAAACCCTATTTGTCGAAATAGAATTGTGTACCAACGGTGGGGGCCACAAAGAGCCCACTGAAAGACCAACTGAAACGGATCAGGTGATAAATTTCACAATCACTGAGGTAGCAAACATAATAAAGAGACAAAGGGATGGAGCTCCGGGTCCCAACGGTATCCCCTTTGCCCTCTACAAAGAGGACCCCCTATTATGGGCCACCTATCTGACAAAGGTTTTCAATGAAATTATCCATACAGGGCAAATACCACAATCCTGGAGAGGATCACTTATATCGCCCGTGTTCAAAAAGGGTAATTGGCAACTACCGGAGAATTATCTTCTGATCACCCTGCAAGATACGGACGCCAAGTTATTCGCAGGTCTCTTGTTATCAATTTTGACAGACTGGGTCAAGGAAAAGTCAATACTACCACCAAACCAAACCGGCTTCATTAAGGGCTTAGGCACCACAACCAATTTGTTAATTTTATCAGTTTTAATGGATAAGACACTTTTTTCTAAACAGTCACTTTACTTTTGTTTTGTCGATTTCAGATCGGCCTTTGATTTAGTAAATAGGTCCCTCCTATGGAAAAAACTTGAGGGCTATGGAATCCCAGGCTCACTACTGACTCTTATTAAGCTATTATACTCTGATAATTGGGTCAAGGTGAGGATAGGTGACGGCCGAGCTCTGACCAACAAAATACTGATGACTCGTGGCCTTAAGCAGGGATGCGTGCTTGCACCTTTACTTTTCAACTTATTTGTGGCCGATCTTACCAACTCATTAAACAAGGTAAACTCACATCCACCTAGGTTAGCAGGAAAACAAATGTCTAACTTGCTATATGCAGATGACGTGGTGTTGCTGAGCCACACAAAAGTGGGACTGCAAAGACTGATCGATCGTACACTTAAATATGCAAAGGATAACCAAATGACAATAAATGAGACAAAAACAAAAATAATGGTTGTGACAGGAAGAAAAAGACAAAAGATGAAATGGTTGCTGGGACAAACACAACTATAGCAAGTGGAGAGTTATCGATATCTCGGTGTCCTTTTCAATGAGGCCGGAAGTTTTGTACTACAAAGGGAAGATATTGTAAGGAAGGCGAATAGCTTGATTGCGGCATTTAGAACTCTACAAAAGAATCTATCTGCACTGTCCTACGGGCCACTGTTAAAAACCATAGCTGTCAAACTATTACCATCCTTAACATACGGTGCTGAAGTGCTAAACGGGAAGGATGCTGTGCTTATCAACAATGCTGTGGCAAAAACCTATAACATTTTATTCACCTTACCATGTAATGCTTCACAAGCTCAAATAAGGATGGAATTCGGTATGAACAATCAGCTATATGTCCGGCAAGGCCAAATATTAAAAGTTTGGAATAGAGTAAAAAATGATCAGGACAATCAATTGTCTATAGCTTTGTGGAGAGAGGTTAAAGATAACCAGAAACTGCAAGCGTGGAAATACCTAAACAACGGAAAAGAAGAATTTGGAATATCAGTAATCTGGGAAAACACAATAACGCAGGAAAGATTTAAAAAAAACAATCAATAAACTGGTTACTCACCTATCGCTGCTAAAAGACAAAGCTCTATTAGTAAAACGTAAGCACTCATGGCCAATCATAAACAGCTACAAAAAAAACAAGTCCAAGCTTACCTTCATACTGCATGGTCAGTCCAAAGTAAGCAAACATTTATAGGAGCACGCTTTGTTCTATGGCCAGGTTTGTGTCATCTTCCACCCTGGAAGTCAAACGAGGGCCATACGTTATGTAGACTTTGCAAGGGGGGAAAAGAAGACATTGTGCACTTGGTATGTCTGTGCCCTGCCATAGACTCATAAAGGAGACTAATCCTCAGGAGGATGTCTAATGCACGAGATATAAGAACCTGTAGACAAGCAATAATGGCGTGCTTAAGCCCGAATGATCTACCAATGAATGTTGCTTTTGTAAAAAATTTAAATGTGATTGCCAAAGGTCTTAAGGAAAATTTTACCTAGTTTTATTTTTTTCTTTTAATGACATTTACTAGTTGCATGTTGTTTTAAATGTGTATTGATGCTCATATTTTCTCTAAGGTCACATTTTTGTAAGATTTTAATTATTCAAACAAATAAACTTAAACTTGGTCTTTCAGTGAAAAAAACAGAGGTTTCACAATCGTTATAGTTAGGAATTAGCATTTAAAAAACCTTTGAAATTCACTGAAAAAACCATAGGTTTCACATTTGTTATAGTTAGGAATTAGCATTTAAAAAACCTTTGAAATTCAATGAAAAAACCATAGGTTTCACACCAGTTATAGTTAGCTGAACATTTTACTCATACAAAAACATTGAAATTCCCACGTTATAGTTAGTTGGACTCACTATAACTTGTGCGCCCGCAATCCACTGCTGATGATATCACATATTACACCATTCATGACATGGTCAGTGACATCACTGATGACATCACTGATGACATCCCAAATGACATCACTGATGACATCACTGATGACATCTCAAATGACATCACTGATGACACTGATTTCTTGGTCTACACACAAATCCACTCATTCACCCATACAATCATTCATACATACAGTCACTCATCAATACAACAGTATCATATGCACTCATACACCTATACAGAGACTCACATACTGCCACTCATCCATGGAGTTACTCACACACCTAGTCAGTCATGTAAAGAATCAATCACACTCCCATTTCCTCATCTATACAGTTATACAAACAAAACCTTACTTATTAAAACATAGACTAACACATACTCACTCTATTTTACAATCACTGATAGAACTACACATTAATCCATACAGTCACTTACGCAATCACAGGCTTTCATGTCTGATAAATATGCACTCATGGCTGATGGACTGACCATTTTCAGTCATATAAACACTCCTAGATCATAAATTATACACAACCTTGATATTAAAATGTGCATGTTTTCTTATACGAGCATATATATTACTTTTTAGGTCTCTTTACTAAAATTATTTTTTATTTTAACCTTTATACTTTTAGAACGACAGACAGGCCTGGTACTCATCATTGACAGAATTTAGAATAATCCAATTTCAATTTTTATCCTCATTTTGAAATAAGAGAGAGGAAAATAAATACTTTTCTGTCTGTATTTATGTGTATAATACAGTAAAAACGGAAAATAAGGAGCCCTACTTATAATTTAACAATGTTTTCAACTTAATTAGCAGTAATTAACATCTAAGTGTGGTAAAAGTATGTTGCAGCACCTATAATACCTTACTTCGAACAACAGCGTTCACAGATCGATTCCCAACTCCAGCAGCATCTTAGCCCACCACTATCTCACAGTGAGTAACACCTTGCTTAATCTTCCTAAATCCCCGAGCGCTGGCACACCTTTCCGGGGGTAGCTTTACGCTTTACAAATGCTGGCATTAGTTTAATTTAACAGCATAGTGATGACAAATATTAGCAAGTTTTTTTTCTTCTATTGTGAACGATATTTTTTATTATGTCTTCTATTTAGATGTTTTTATACAAGAGAATCCAAATGACACACTTTACAGGGTAACACTTTTTAAACTTTCCAACGTATGTAGATATTAGGGACCTTATACGAGTTACGATGGAAATCAAAACCTTTACATCTTCAAGGTTTGTAACTTTTCCCAACACGTCCACAAGCTAAACAGTTAAAACGTGAGTATGTGTGAACTGTAAAACGTGACATCTAAATGGGTGGAGCCGCTTCTTCCTTCCATAGACTACTCAATAACCAAAAACTATATAACCCACACCGGTTGTGCGATTAGTTTTGTTTTCGCAAGTTATTTCTCCATGCCCATTCTGTGATACGGGTTCCCTTTTCTAGCATCAGATTCTTGTTTTGCATCAACAAAACATATTACGGTGTCGTAAGGTGTTTGATTACGGCATTGTTACCATTTATAATACGTAGCTATTTGTCAATATTTTAAACATTTATATGTAGAAAAAATTGTTATTCCATGTTTTTGCCTTTTTTTCTGTAACGTCATCAGTTTGTTTTCAGAAACTGACAGATTACAGCAAACGTTGCTCCTTTTCTGGCTCCTTTACTGTGACTTAGTATACTATAATATTGACTCTGTACTTGACCTCAGAGGTATTGGTGACCCGTTGGCGCAAACCCTAAACATTTACAATGAATGTCACCACCTTCAAGTTGTTACACTGTTTTCCCCTGGGGATCATATACTGTCAATATGTATATTATAATATTAACAGTCATTGTGATCGCAGAGGAGTTCATGACCCATCAGCGCGAAGAGTAAAAATGTATAAGCAACGTCACCAGCTTCTGGTTTTTAGTCTGTTCCCCCCTTTTGATCATATACTGTGAATATATATATATTATAATTTTCACAGTATAATGATCTCAGAGGAGTTTATGACCTTTCACCATGAAGATCAAACTTTTGGACGTCCCTGAGAGAAGAAGCTCGGAAAATAATTACAGCCGGAAAGCATTTCGTTATGGATCTTCTGTTCTATAGATAACTTTATTTTCCTTTTCTTTTTTGTGCAACAATGGTGTTATTTGTTATATTGTAATAGACTGTCCTATTGTTACATAAGATAAATTGGAGATTTGTTGGCGCCATCTGTAATACAGCTTACGAAACATTATAACGTACTTGATCAGATATTTTTTCAGAGAGCATATTTTACAAAATTGCAGTATACAAAATAAAGCTTTCATACATACTTTGTTAATTTAAATATTTGTTAAACCCTACGTTTCTAAATGTTATTTTCTAATTTCTATTCTTCTCAGTTGCGGTTCCTATTCATGTTCTCCCTATAGAATATAAAGGAGCAGTACTGTATATTATAATAGTACTATTCTATATATTCTTAAATGAGTATGTGATTTGTTACAGTGTGCGACCTTTAAGCACTAAGATAGAACTTTCCAAATTCTACAAAATACAAATTTGAAAAATGATAATGCATACATTTCTATCTAATATGAAGTCATTTGTGTTGAACTGCTTTTTACTTGTTCTTCTGACCACATATTGTGTAGTGCGGGAAGGTTTGTTGTAGCACTTTTATTATCAAGAATATGGGGCAAAGCTTTTACAAACTATAGCACAAAAAAGGAGGGTGTCGCCATGCTTAACTGATATTTTATGAAATTCCATTTTTATTTGCCATCCCTTTTATATGTATAGCGTCAGTTTCCAAAGAAAGTTTATTTGTAATTGCTAAAAAAAACTTTCAAACCTAGACTGAAATTTTTGCTGAGCAACCACACCTCCCCGTCAGAAAAGTAAACTCCACATTATAATTAAGTAGTGCTCCAGGGAAGTATTGCTTTTGCAAACATGATAAAAGGAACACCGCATGACACTGTTATTTTTCCACCGTCATTTGTACACCACACGGCAATTATATAAATGGCCCTTAAAATATTTAAAAAACTATTTTTACCTTCACAATCCCTGTCCACCACCTTGTGACCACTTTACAGAGTTATTAGCGTTCCTACCCTGCCTTCTACTACTTTGTTTACACGTACTGGCATTGGGGGTCCTTCCGGGACCCCCTGAGCAGGCCTAGGGGGTCAGGGTGTTTCTATCCTCCCCCTTCTCTTGTTTTATACCTTTGTTTCTCGGTTTTCGGGTGACTCGCTTCTACCGAACCACAAGATAGGTGCCAACACTTCCTGGTTTGGCGTGCTGGCGGCCAATCACAGTGAAGCTCGCGCACAGGACTTAGGCTCCGCCCAGATATTAACACTTTTATTTTTCTAATTTCTGAGCAACTACTGAACGGATTTTCAACATTTTTAAAAAGGTTGCTTTCTGACCCAAACCCTAACTTTCGCTCAATTTGGAGTAATTCCGTTCAGGAGTTTCGGCTGTAGCCTTGCACAAAGTTCCTATGGGGAATTGATTTTTCGACTCTTATTCTTTCAATTTCTCAAAAACTACTGAACGGATTTACACCATTTAAAAAAAAGGTTGCTTTCTGAACTAAGCTCTACCTTTCTGTCAAATTTGGGGCAATTCCGTTCAGCAGTTCGAGCTGTAATTCGTTGTAAAATTTCCTATTGAAATTAACATCAAGAAAATGACTTTTGGGACCCCCTTTTTTCTTAGCCCCCACTTGATGAATCACCCCCAAACTTTCAGGCTAGGAGCTGACCTGGATAGACCTTTTTTGGGGAGAATTTCTGGAAGATTCGTCAAATTACGCTAAAGTTATTAGCAAATAAAAATATGCTCTAACTATAACAACGTACTGGCGATCGCCATAGGTAATATATATATTACCTACTACCTACCGGCAGTTGCCAGTAGGTAGTTACAGTTAGGACCTTGTTGCTATTCAAAAAGCATTTGTTCTTTTCCCAATAACGTTGGAGTCGGATGACGAATCTACACAAATTTGTTTTAACTTTTGGCCTGCTCCGGTCAGCTAATTTCTTGAAAGTTGCAGGGTGATTTGGCAAGTGGGGGGTGAGAAAAAAGGGGGGTCCCAAAACGAGTTTTCTCCAACTTAATTCCCTTAGGAAACTTTAGACACGGCTACAGCCCAAACTGTTGAACGGAAATACACCAAATTTGGCAAAAGGGTAGCCCTTGTTTGAGAAGAAACTCTTTTTCTCAAATGGTGTAAGTCCGTTCAGTAATTGCTGAGAAAATCAAAAAATAAATGTTTTGATCCGCTGACCCTCCCAACCACGAGCTTTATTCTAATTGGCTGTCAACACTCTAAACCAGGAAGTGTTGGCAGCCATCTTGTAACTCAGTAGAAGTGAGTCAGAGGGGAATAGGAAACTACGGTAGAAAAGGGGGCAGGGTAAAAACATCCTCAGGGGGTCCCACAAGGACCCCCAGGGCCATAAAAAGTATATATATACATTTTTTTAAAAGAGCAGAATGTGAGAGCTTCCTTGCTTTGTTATTTTTAACCCCCCGGGTGGGCCAGGTCTCGGGGGATTTGAAAATGAAAAGCAGGGGCATGAGCCCCCCACAAGCCGCGGGGACCACCATCTCCCAGGGGCATTAATTGTTAAAATGCGGGGGTACATTTTGGAACCCCGAGCTCCGGGGACCACCACCTCCTCGGGCTTTTCAAAAGTTGTGAGAGGGCCACGGGCCCCCCTCCTGAAGCCTTCAATGGCCCTTGGGAACCCCACCCCAGGACTGGCTCCTGGAGAGTCCTGTGGTGCACACCCCTGAGACACAGCTGTTTGCTATGGTAGGGCGGGAGCATATCTCCAGGCCTACCGCAAAATATGGAAAGGGGCGACCAATCGGTCCCCCCGAACATATGGTGGAGTACCACGATCCCCCCGGGAAGCCATCTTGGGCGGGAGGCGAGTCTCGGCTGGTATGCGCGAAGCGGCGTAGCCGGGGCGTGCCTTTTTCCCGCCCTAGAGTGGGCTGGCCTAGACACCAACGCGGCCAGCCACGCCCTCGGAGGCAGGCGGGGGCGGGTTCACGCCCACCCTGAAGACGGATAAAAGGAGCGGAGGCCAAGAAAGCATCCTCTTGTTCCCGTGCTCTGAAGCTGCACCTCCCCGCTGCACGTGAGCTCGAGACGGAACGAAGAGTAATTTTGAGCGTTGTAATCCCTCTTTTTGTCTTACAGATATCCCGTCTAAGAATGCCCAAGAAGGTCGGAAAGCGGGTCGGTACCGAGGAGATGCTCCGCATACTCATGAAGGAGATAGCCGATCTGAAGAGAAAAGTTGAGGCTAAGGACGGGGAGGGAGGACCGAAACGGCCTTTACAGGGAACAATTCCCGGTGGAAAAAGCAAGAGGCCCAGAAGGGGAGCACTTGGGGGGGAGACCCCGGTTCCCGAAGCCCCACGAGAGGAGCCAACCCCGGCGCCAAAGGAGGGGAATCCAATCCCTGTGGTGGTCACCCCTGCGAACAGGGAGGATATGCCCCCCGAGTTAGCGGCACAATTGGCAGCGTGGTTGGGAAACGATAGCGAGGGCGCCACGGCTGACGACGCCCGGGCAGTGATGAGGCAACTGCGGGAATCTAGGGAGGCTGCGAAGACGCCATCTTCTGTTCCCCCACAGGTCCCGGCGGTTGGAAGTACAGCAGGCCCAAGTTCGGCGACAAGCGTGGGGTCTACTTCAGGTAAGCGGCCATTGCCGATTGCTGGGGGGGAGTCTGCACCTTCTCGAAAGGAGAAGATTGCCCAGCACGTCCCACTAGAAGTCAAGGAATTGATTTGGGCGGATAAATATGTAAACATGTTTTCATTGCTTACCGACCATTACGAGATCGAGCATGTAAAGAGTCAAAAGGAGCTCATGCATCCGAGTGTTTGGCGCGCAAAAATGGCCGCCTTTAAGGTCGACGAGACCATTGGTACTTGGGGCAGAGCGTGGGGAATTTTTACTTCCATCATGGGGGAGCGCAGGCCTGAATTGTTGACCGAGTTACCCATTTATCAGTCACGTATTATGGAGTATTCTGTGGCATATGGGGGCAATCAGTGGTTCTGCTATGATAATCTGTTTAGAAAAGCTAAAGAACACAACCCGTTGTTGTCTTGGGACTGTTACGACTCTGTGTCTTGGCAAAAAATGGAGAGTACAGGGATGTTGAAGGTGCCATTAGTAGGGAGTAACGGGGGGGAATCCTCCCGCCAAAACTCTGGGACGCCCTTTCGGACGGGTGCAGGTAACGAGTTCCACACGAAGCCGAGTGGCAACACAGGTAAAAGGGGGATCTGTTGGAATTTTAACAGGGGCAAATGTACCAGGCCCCAGGGGTCATGCAAATTCAGACATGAGTGTGGGGGGTGCGGGCAGCCATCCCATCCTGAGTCCATGTGCAGAGCCAAAACAGGTGATAACGGTGGTAAGGGAGGCGCCAAACAGGTCTAATATAGTCCGAGGGGCGCCTTTACCGACCCCGATTGATACCATGGCAATGATTCCTTGGCTCAGCGAATACCCAGATCATGCTTCTGCTGGGGTGTTACGGAACAGGTTTTCATATGGTTTCCGCATCCCAGTGGGGGATTTTCAGGGGGTACCGGACTGTAAGAATCAAATGTCGGTCTTACAGCACACGGCAGTGGTGCAGGTAAAGATTGGGAAAGAGGTGACTCGAGGTCGCGTCGCCGGTCCATTCGATTTGCCACCAGTTACTAATTTTGTGTGTTCTCCTCTAGGGGTGGTTCCCAAGAAGGACCCGGGTGAGTTTCGGCTGATACATAATTTGTCAGCCCCACGTGGTCTTTCCGTGAATGACGCGATAGACCCGGAAGTATGTTCGGTGCGGTACACATCTTTCGATGAGGCCGTTGCCATGTTGAATCGCCTGGGGCCCGGGACGCTGATGGCCAAATCGGACATCGAGTCAGCGTTCCGGTTGCTCCCGGTACACCCAGACGATCAGCGTCTCCTTGGTTTTCAGTTTCAGGGTCGCTATTACATGGATAAATGTATGCCAATGGGATGCTCGATTTCATGTGCCTATTTCGAGAAATTCAGTTGTTTTCTGCAGTGGGTATTTACGAGGAAGACAGGTTTTCAACATGTTATGCACTATCTCGATGACTTTCTGTTTCTGGGGGCAGCCGGGGATTCTGAGTGTGGACAGGCCTTACATGAATTTTGTGTCCTAATGAATCAATTCGGTGTGCCATTGGCGCCAGGTAAGACGGTGGGTCCCTCGACCTTGATCGAGTTTCTGGGGATCGAGCTCGACTCGGTGGAAGGTTGTTTTCGATTACCTAAAGAAAAAGTGTTGAAATTCAGGTTATCCCTTGAGATATGTATTCGTGCAACAAAAGTGAACCTGCATCAATTGCAACAGGTGGTGGGTCAGTTGAATTTTGCCCTAAGAGTAATGCCGATGGCACGCCCTTTTTCCCGCTCGATTGCACAGTCCATGGTCGGCTTGAAGGAAGGACATCATCGTACGAGACTCTCGGCAGAGGTTCGCCAGGACATGCGCATTTGGATTGCATTCCTGGCGGATTTCAATGGTCGAATTGTCTGGAATAAACCAGCAGTGTCTTCCGAGGAGTTGGGGCTATGGACAGACTCGGCGGGGAGTATGGGTTTTGGCGCCATATTGGGTACACAATGGTCGGCTCAAAAATGGCCGTCATGGTGGCATGAGTGCGGGTTGACGAGTAACATTGCTTTTCTCGAACTGTTCCCTATTCTGGTGGCCTTGAAAACATGGCCAGAAGGGTTTAGGGATCACTCTGTGGTGTTCTGGTCTGATAACATGACCGTGGTTGAGTGTATCAATAGTCAGGCAGCACGTTGCAAATTGATGCTGAGACTGCTCAAGGAAATTGTGTTGTTGTGCATGCAACTGAATGTACTGTTTAGGGCGCGACACGTGCCGGGGGTGATGAACCAAGCGGCTGATGCGCTCTCTCGTTTCCGTATGCAGGCCTTCTGGGGTTTTCTGCCCACAGCGGACCCGGTGGCGGCACCCTTTCCCGAAGCTCTCTGGTCTCTCGGTGCCCCGAACTACAAGACCTCGTGGGAGAGAGTTTAGCACCCAGGACGAGGAAGGCATATGAAGGGGCGTTCCGTTCCTATTGGGCCTTTTTGGGTACTGCCGGGAGGGAGCTTTGGGGTCTGGAAGAGTGTGTAGTGAGATTCCTGCTCTCTTTACGTCACGCAGGCAAGTCAGTAGCTACGGCCCAGAGGCATCGGGCCGCCATTTCCTTCATGGCAAGGGCTCATGGGATCCAGGACCCGACAGCGTCTTTCGTTGTGCAGAAAGCGCTACGTGGGTGGCAACGCCTTGAGGGTCGCAGAGTAGACGATAGGCACCCGATAGGTCTGGATAGGTTGGCCCTGTTATTTTCCGTGCTACCGGTAACATGTTCATCCCAGTACGAAGCAGTGTTGTTCCGAGCCGCATTTGCATTAGCATTCCATGGGGCTATGCGGGTAAGCGAATTAGTGGCAAAGAACAAGCAGGATACGATGGGGGGACTGTGCCGGGAACACATTCAGGTCAGGGAGGAGACGATGACGGTCTCGTTTGTCAGGTCCAAATCCGATCAGGATGCAATCGGGGACTGCGTAATCATCCAGAGGATCCCCGGGTCTGCCATGTGCCCTGTTGGGTGCGTAGAGGAATATTTAGCGCAGAGGGTGGCAGCATGGGGGGGGGCCTTGTTAAGACACGCTGACGCCACCCCACTGACGAGGTTTCAGTTTCAGCGGGTGCTTGCGATGTCGATTTCTGCTGCGGGCTTGAACCCCGGCGACTTTGGGACCCATTCCTTTCGGATAGGGGCTGCTACGGAAGCTACAGCCAGGGGTCTGAATGTTGAACAAGTAAAACGTGTGGGGCGTTGGTCCTCGAACTGTTATAAGAGGTATGTGCGGTTGCACATGTTGTGAAGCTGTAATGATGTACTCACGCTTCTTGTTTTTGTTTGGTTTTCAGTTGCGCAAGCCTACGAGGCGGGGCGGACTGTCCAGTCGACCCGACACCGGGGGGCCAGCGGTCAGACATTACCGGCTGTGAAAAAGGAGGTGTGGGTCGTGGGCCACTCATACGTGAGGCGTGCCGCGGATGTATTCAAAGCAGGTGACATGATTCACGTGGCTGGGGAATACGGGTACAGTGTGTCCTTCTACGGAAAGGGCGGGCTCTGTATTGACCAGTTTCAATCATTTTTCGAGGGTTTGCTAGGGCGGACAAGGTCACCGCCGTCTGTAGTCATAGTACATCTTGGGGGCAATGATTTGGTGACCACTGGTAGACGACTTCTTCTTGAGGCGATGCTTTCCACGGTAAGTTGGTTGGCGAGAAGAGTTCCAGGGTGCACAATTGCATGGTCCCATATGATCCCACGGAAAGTGTGGCGGGGGGCTATTTCTGTTTCTGCTCTGAATCATTCAGTAAGGAAAATTAATAATAAAGTGTGTAGACTGTTCCGTTCAAGTACACTGCATTCTATTTCGCATGGTTGTATTAAAGGGGACAGTATGTATTCGGGGGATGGTGTTCATTTGTCCCGGATGGGGAACGAGTTACTCATAGGAGACCTGATAGCCTGGCTAAAGACTTTATGAAATGACCTTTAGGCAGGAGTATTGTGGGGGGTCCGGATAGCCGGTCAACTATCCGGCCTGTAAGGTCATGGTCGGTGAGCAGTAATTCGAAGATCCCTATGAGGGGGCGTCACCCATTACGGATGGGAGCGCGCGGGGGAGGTGGCCAATTGGCCCCTCAACGGGGAGGCGGTCCTGTCTAAGGAGAGGCCGCCGGAAGGAAAGGAAAGGTGGTCAAGGCCGCTTCCTGGATAGGAGGGGCTACGGCCCCTCCTGGGGAATTTCCCGGGGACAGGACATCTGCGACGGCAGATGGGTAAGTTGTGTGGGGTGCGGGAGGGGGTTTACGCTACCTTTTTAGACACCTCACACGAGTCCTCGAACGACCGTTAAATGGCGTCGAGTTTATTGGGGCCCCCGTCAAGTACAAAGGGAAATTGGTAAATGCACTTGAGGTACGCCTCTGTGCGGTCGCTCCTCTCACAAGTGAGTGGGGTATTTCTGGTTTAGGGATCTGACACCGGTTACGACCTTGCCGTTGGCCCTTAACGTTAGGATGTACAATTTCAAGTCAAATGTTTTGTAGGATGTTAGTTCGGCTAGGAGAACCTTTGTATTAGAGATCTGTTAAGGTTAGCCAAACATCGTAATGTGGAAATTAAATTGTACATTATATGAAACTGTTATTTTAATGTTTTCTTTTGTTTCATATTTTAATAAATACGGCCGGGAAGGGTGACTCCCTTCCCGCCTTCCAAAAGTTCAAGAACTGTTTCCGGTTTCCCAATTCTTGGGGATTGTGTTGAGAGGGGGTGGCGGGTATCTCGGCCATATGGAAAGGGGCGACCAATCGGTCCCCCCGAACGTATGGTGGAGTACCACGATCCCCCCGGGAAGCCATCTTGGGCGGGAGGCGAGTCTCGGCTGGTATGCCCGAAGCGGCGTAGCCGGGGCGCGCCTTTTTCCCGCCCTAGAGTGGGCTGGCCTAGACACCAACGCGGCCAGCCACGCCCTCGGAGGCAGGCGGGGGCGGGTTCACGCCCACCCTGAAGACGGATAAAAGGAGCGGAGGCCAAGAAAGCATCCTCTTGTTCCCGTGCTCTGAAGCTGCACCTCCCCGCTGCACGTGAGCTCGAGACGGAACGAAGAGTAATTTTGACCCACCCACCAGCCCCTGAGGACAGCGATCCGTTGTGAATACTGTTGATATAGTATCTTTTGTTTTCTCTGTTTTTTACAGGTTGTGATGATTGTCGTGAAATTTCTTAAAGATGCAATAAAGATTGGTTATTTTCAGTATGTTTTGCAAATAAGGTAATTTTGAACAAGGATTGATCAGTGTTTACGCTTGATAATAAATGTTGTTTTGGTTTGTAAATCTTAGTAACTTAGGTAGAACTGTCGTATTTATTTTGGTCGGGCGGTAAGGTCATGATCGGTGAGCAGTAATTCGAAGATCCCTATGAGGGGGCGTTACCCATTACGGATGGGAGCGCGCGGGGGAGGTGGCCAATTGGCCCCTCAATGGGGAGGCGGTCCTGTCTAAGGAGAGGCCGCCGGAAGGAAAGGAAAGGTGGTCAAGGCCCCTTCCTGGATAGGAGGGGCTACGGCCCCTCCTGGGGAATTTCCCGGGGCCAGGACATCTGCGACGGCAGATGGGTAAGTTGTGTGGGGTGCGGGAGGGGGTTTACGCTACCTTTTTAGACACCTCACACGAGTCCTCGAACGACCGTTAAATGGCGTCGAGTTTATTGGGGCCCCCGTCAAGTACAAAGGGAAATTGGTAGATGCACTTGAGGTACGCCTCTGTGCAGTCGCTCCTCTCACAAGTGAGGGGGGTATTTCTGGTTTAGGGATCTGACACCGGTTACGACCTTGCCGTTGGCCCTTAACGTTAGGATATACAATTTCAAGTCAAATGTTTTGTAGGATGTTAGTTCGGCTAGGAGAACCTTTGTATTAGAGATCTGTTAAGGTTAGCCAAACATCGTAATGTGGAAATGAAATTGTACATTATATGAAACTGTTATTTTAATGTTTTCTTTTGTTTCATATTTTAATAAATACGGCCGGGAAGGGTGACTCCCTTCCCGCCTTCCAAAAGTTCAAGAACTGTTTCCGGTTTCCCAATTCTTGGGGATTGTGTTGAGAGGGGGTGGCGGGTATCTCGGCCATATGGTTTGAATTTTGGAAGAGAGAGCAAGGAACCCTGCTCTCTCTTCCAAAATCCTAAGCAGAATTGCTTTTCCGTACGGGGAACTGCATGTTAGCAGCTCCTCATGTGGAAAATCAATGCTGGCTCTTGCAGAAAGAGCGAAGCTGGCGGACCGTGGGTGCATTAGGGCTCCCCCACAGGTCCTCATCATAGTGGTTAAGCCCCAGTGGATGGGGTCCACGGGGAGAATATAAATTACTGTTAGGAGCCGTTTTTTTTTCAAAAATGTTTGAGTCCTGACTCTAGCGTGGCGCTCAGCAGCATGGCCCCATGGTGGGAACACAAGGGGTGTGCAACTCCCAGCGCCACCCGCTGGTGTGAACACGAGCGGTGAGTGACTCCCAGCAAGGCCCCCTGGTGGGAACGCGAGGGGGGCGCAACACTCAGCCTGGCCCCCTGGTGTGAATGTGAGGGGTGTGTGACTTCTAGTCATTCTGGGTACACAACTCGAAAACTAAAAAATGAAATATTTTTTATTATAAATGTAGGTTGTATTTTTGGATCTTGGGTGGCTCTAAATAGAGCCCTTGTGTTTATTGGGAGAATTTGGTAGCTACATGTAAGTGCCGATGCAGAGTCTGAAGTTGTTGGGAAAGACTCTGTTTCCCTCATCTGTGAAATGTACACCATCTCTCCTCTAGATGCCATCCATATTAAAATGCAGATTGTAGTTGTATATGGACCCCATACCATAATCTCTGAGATAAGCAGAAACAGCTCTTATTGACATTTTTCTAGCTTTCTAAATCTGTGGACAAACTTGATTGTACCAGTTCCATTTCTGTCTTTGGCATATGTTAGAGTAGACAAAGCCAGTTTAGGGGAAAAGTAACATCAATTCTGCAAAGACAGCCTTCATTAGCATTTTCAGACCTACTCAAGTCAATGTGCCTAGGACATTGCCACCACAGTGCACAATTATGAGGTCAGGGTGTTGAAGAAGCAAAAAGTATTTAACCAATGGCATCAATTGGTGCCACTATAGTCCTCTCTGTCCAATCCATTTAATGTCTACATTTTGCAAAGCTAGGTTTTTGTCAATACCTCTGCTTTCAGCATACCTTTTGCACCAGAAAATATAGCTCTGCCCCACAATCCACACTCCAAGCATCTTGAAGGAAAGTCTGGATGCACTGAAAATATGTTTGTAGGTGAAGTAGGCAGTTGATAGAATAAGAGGTCTCTAAAATGGTGATAAGATGCAGTTTTTAAAAATAAGAGAAATGATTGGCTGCTTGAGAACATTATAGGGTGAACAAATAGGGTGCAAATTTCTGTGTTTAAGAAGCATGTTTCTTATTGGTTACTAAAAAATGTTTGAAATGTACATTAGATAGGATAAGCTGATATTTTGGACAGTCAAGCACACTTGCTGTTTGAATTTGCAACTTTGTGTGCTGAACCTGTGACCTGTGAGTTCAGTTGAGTGTTCCATGAACTGTTACTATGGTAACAGGAATTAAGCAGAATGGGGGTAGGGTTGGAAGTTATGTGTGACATTAAAATGTATATTTATTAGAAATATTAAAGTAATATGGTATTGCAGTGAGATTTTCCAACTCCCTGGTATGGTTAGAAGCAGTGTTCTATGAAAAAAAATGCTAACATTATTTGTAATATACTTTTGAAGTCTTGTCTGGATTCGCTGTTCCATCACTTACAGTGCACGGTCCAGGCGCGACTCCAGAAAATCCCAGAAGCAATTTGGTTCAGTTAGAGGTCAGTAGGCAAGGGTTAATATATGTAACTAATAGAAATGGGATTTGATATTACATGTATATGTGTGCAGAATGAGAGGGAAACTTTGCCATTTTTTAGTTTTGCTAAGAGCAGTGCACTTCTACTTACTAGTCATGTACTTATTGAATGGCGTAGACAGTAACACTAGTACAGCTGTGATATTCTGTGCACTATGCATGCAGACCTCTTACCAGCTCCATAGTATTGACACACTTTTGTAAATACCTGGTTAATATTCAGTCACTGTCCATGCACTTGTACAATGACTCAGGCATTAAGACAAGCAATGCTACAGTCAAATGTGCACAATGTATGCAGTCCCCTAACCCCCTTCAGACTACTGATTCACTCCTGCAAAAATCCAGATAGTAGCCATGCAGGTCAGCAATCACACTGTCACTCTTTGTGCACTCCTGAAATCATCCCGACAGAACCATACGCATATTTAATCTCTGTGCTGAAACATAAGCACTTATAAAAATTGCCCTGCTGTCAACTACCAGCACTCTACCTATCCAGTCATTGTCCATGCACTTGCACAATGACTCAGGCATAGAGACAAGCCATGCTACGGTCAAATGTGCACAATGTTGGCACTCCCCTAACACCCTGCAGACTACTGAGTCACTCCTGCAAAAATCCAGAGAGTAGCCATGCAAGTCAGCAATCACACTGTCACTCTCTGTCCACTCCTGCAATCATCCTGACAGTACAATGTCCTTATCTATTCCCTGTGCTGAAACATAAGCACTTATAAACTTACCCTGCTGTCAACTACCAGCACTCTACGTCTCCAGTCACTATCCATGCACCTATGCAATGAGTCTGGCTTTAAGGCACGCTGTGCTACAGTCAAAAGTGAAAGTGCACAATCTATGGGTTTCCCTAACTCCCTGCAGACTTCTGCTTTTCTCCTGGAAAAATCCTGGTTGTAGCCTTGCAAGTCAGCAATCACCCTGTCACTCTCTGACGACTTCTGCAATCATCTCGACGAATCCATGTCCTTATCTAATCACTGTGCTGAAACACAAGCACTTCTAAACTCACCCTGCTGTGAACAACTAGCTCTCTAGCTATCCAGTCACTGCCCATGCACTTATAAAATGACTCAGGCATTAAGACAAGCAGTGCAATAGTCAAATGTGCGCAATGTATGCGGTCACCTAACCCCCTGCAAACTACTGATACCGTCTTACAAAAATCCTGGTAGTAGCCATGCAAGTCAGCAATCACGCTGTCATTTTCTGTCCACTCCTGCAGTGATCCTGACAGAACAATGTACTTAGCTAATCCCTGTGCTGAAACATAAGCACTTATAAACTCAAACTGTTGTGAACTACCAGCACTCTAACTATCTAGCCACTGTCAATGTTATTCTACAATGACTCAGACATTAAGAGACGCAGTGGTACAGTCTATGTGGTCCCCTAACCCCATTCAGAGCACTGATTCACTCCTGCAAAAATACAGATAGTAGCCATGCAAGTCAGCAATCACAATGTCACTCTTTATCCAGTCCTGCAATCATCCTGATATAATAATATCCTTATCTAATCCCTGTGCTAAAACATAATCACTTATAGACTCACCCTGCTGTCAACTACCAGCATTGTACCTATCCAGTCAGTATCCATGCACTTGTATAATGACTCAAGCATTAAGAGATGCAGTGTACAGTAAAATGTGCATAATCCATGTGGTTCCCTCACCACTTGCAGACTACGGATTGACTCCTGCAAAAATCCAGGTAATAAGCATGCAGTTCAGCAATTACACTGTCACTCTCAGTCCACTCCTGCCATCATCCTGACAGACCAATGACCTTATCTAATCACTCTGCTGAAACATAAGTACTTATAAACTCACCCTGCTGTCAACTTCCAGCACTGTAGGTACCCAATCACTGTCTATGCACTTGCAAAATGACTCAGGGGTTAGGATAAGCAGTGCTACAGTCAAATGTGCACAATCTATGTGTTCCCCTAACCCCCTGCAGACTACTGATTCACTCCTGCAAAAATCCTGATAGTAGCCATGCTACTCAGCAATCACACTGTCATTCTCTGTCCACTTCTGCTATCAGCCTGACAGAACCATGTCCTTATCTAATCACACTGCTGCAACATAAGCAGTTATAAACTCACACTGCTATCAACTACCAGCACTGTAGGTACCCAGTCACTTTCTATGCACTTGCACAAGGACGCAGGCATTGAGACAAGCAGGGGTACTTTCAAATGTGCACAATATATGCAATCCCCTAGCCCCCTGCAGACTACTGATTCACTCCTGTAAAAATCCTGGTAGTAGCCATGCAAGTCATCAATCACACTGTCATTATATGTCACTCCTGCTATAATCCTGACAGAACCATGTCCTTATCTAATCACTCTGCTGAAACATAAGCACGTATAGACTCATCCTGCTGTCAACTACCAGCACTGTAGGTACCCAGTCATTGTCTATGCACTTGCACAATGACTCACGCATTGAGACAATCCATGCTACAGTCAAATGTGCACAATGTATGCGGTCCCCTAACCCCCTGTAGACTAATGATTCAGTTCTGCAAAAATCCTGGTAGTAGCCATGCAAGTCAGCAATCACACTGTGATTTTCTGTCCACTCCTGCAATCATTTCTAACAGAACAATGTCCTTATTTAATCACTGTGCAAAAACACAAGCACTTTTAAACTCACCCTGCTGTCAAATACCAGTACTCTAACTATCCAGTCACTGTTCGTGTACTTGTACAATACTTATTCATTCCAACAATTATCCAATTTGTAGGTGTGTACTGCAGTAAATTCATTGTGATTTCAAAAGAGTGTTTAAATGTTTTTTTATGTAGAATGTGTTTGTTTAATAGTAGAATAGTATATTTTATAGATTCATTTTAATATTATTATATATATATATATATATGTTTACAGATATTGTTCATCATAATTAAAAGAAAATTATCATGGGTAGACACACAGAAAAGAGGAAACAACAAAAAAAGGACTATTGTTTGAAGAAAACTCAACAGCAAGAATTAGATGAACAACAACATGTGGGGAAAAAGAAACAGTCTTGCAGTAAGAGGACAAAATAATTTATTGGAAAACTTCCAAAGGACAGAATGATAAAAACTGAAAATAATGGGAAATATTGTTCTAAAGAAAAAATGTATTGTAAAAGGAGAAAGGAGAAAGAACCAGTATGTCGAATATAGAAAGAGAATGTTCTACAATAGAGTTTTCTTAAATTTCTTGAAATATGTGAAGAAATATAAAAGAAGATCAGCAGTTTATAAAAAGAAGAAACAGATTGAAACTACTGTTGAGAAGGCTTTTTAATTAAATAGGAAATTATTCATTTCAGATTTAAACAGAATTTAATCACTAAATAAGCCAATAAATTCTATGAAGGCCAAAAGTAAGAAGAAGAGATTAATTAACAGAAGTAACTTTTGAGATATTTTGTGGGGTGAATGGAAACACTGTTCAAGTTCAGAGCCTTTTTTTAATGAAGAGAGTCATTTTCAAACCAATACATTATTGCTTGCAGTTGATACCAGTGGTCGAGCTTATGAGGTTGGAAATGGCTGTCCAATTGAGGAAGAGAAGATGGTTCCCAGAAATGTAGAAGAAGTGATAGCTGATGAAGTTCTAGGGAGACGTCCTAAAGCCCCAGTGTATACTTGGGATTGTAGTAGTATTTTTAGTATACAACAGGAATTTATTGATATTTTATGCATTTTTTTATTAGTCTATAGTAAAAAAAAGTATTAAACAAAAGAATAAGATTTTGCAAGGACTAGGGGGCAGATGTATCAATAATGTGTTTTGCGATTATATAATTGCGAGATTTCGCGATTCGCAATTGTAGATCCGCAAAACGCGATGAATGTAGAATTTTGTGATTTTTTTGCGATTTCTTAAAAATAGCAAATAATTCTCAGCATATTTTGCGATTTCTTAAATTGCGAAATTCGCAAATTAAGAAATTGTAAAAAACGGGAATCTGCAATGCAGGAACAGGCTGATGACATCACAGTCAGTAAGTGGGACTGATTACCTGCACCTGCTTGCCTGAGCCACACCCAGTGGCAGTTTGAAGACTGTTTGGAGCCTGAGCAGAACTGCTTGCACTGAAATGGAGCCTCAAAACACACAGGAGGGATGGTTGAGGAGAAAAGAAACCACAAACATATGTTTTCTGAAAAGGAGCAAGAAATACTCATTGTAGAGATGGCTCGCAGCCATGAGTTGCTTTTGGCAAAAAAGCGTTGAAAGTGCCAGATGCAAGGAAAAGAAAAATCTGGCTGGACATACAGCAGAAAGTCAATTCTGTGGGAGTGACCAATCGTACCATTGAGGATTTACGCAAAAGATGGTACAACATGCGCCAGAGGTCGAAAGAAGGGTTGCTATAAGACTGAAGGAGGCAAACAAGACTGGCGGAGGCACTTCAACTGCTGAGCAGCCCATACCACACGAGGAACTGGTGGAAGCCACTCTCTTGCCTGAGAGTGTGAGTGGTGTAGCTGATATAGACAGCTCTGAACCCTCACAAATTGCACAAGGTAAGATGCATGATTTTTATTTTAAAAACAAAAATTGGGTAATGCATTTGGAATGGTGTAGTAGAAGTACACAGTGAAAGGATTGGTTAAGTCCTGGTACACAGATTCCCAAACAGAGAGCAATGCATCATGGTTGTTGTAGTTTACCATTCACATCTAGTTTTTCTCATCCAATAAACAAATACCCACATATTGCTTTTCAAAAGAAGAATTAAATGTACTTCAATGTTTTTAAATGTTGAAGTATAAGCACTTTACAATTTTCATAAAGCACATCCTACAACAAACTCATATGTCTCACTCTACATACACAGCACAGTCAAGGCATTGAAGAGATGAAACTGAGGGCAATGAATCTCCTATCCAAGATGTTTCTGCTGCAGAAGGCGTGAGCAGTGATGACACTGTCTCCACTCCCATAGTCCGTAGAAAGCACCGACATGAGGCCCCTCTGCCTCCTTTAGAAGATGATAACAATAATGAAGGTGGCACAAGAAACAGTGGTCCTCACACAGTGGTCCCCCGTGGTACTGAAGACCAAGACCAAACACAAAGAAGGCCACGTATGTTTAGCGTGCAGAGATCACGGAGCAGCAGTAGTCATGTAGAAAATCCATCAGTCTTTGCAGGGTTAGAGCAGGATATGCTTCATGTGCAGCGCCTGCAACACAAGGCCCTCTGTTCCATCAATAGGCAGCTGACAAAATTAAACCACAACCAAGAAAGCATGGGAGATGGAATGAAAGCAATGGCAGCATCAATGGACAGACTGTGTTTTACTTTGGAACGCACAGAAAGCTTACGCAACAAGGTAGCTCCTCGTGCACATGGCAGGATGCATGGATACACCAAAGCCATATACCGATTATGTACTGTCACATGTAATTTTACAAGGCGCAGCATTAACATGCAAAGAGAAATGAGTGACTGTGCTCAAAACATAACCAAAGGACTTGACAAGGTCACATCTGCTGTGGAAATACTTCAAACAGCAAACTCAGGCGCCAGCGCACTTTTAGCAACAGACAGCGAGGACACCTACAGCAGAAGTAGTAGCAACCCCACTCATACTTCACAGCTGACACAGCGTCATGAGTAGGAATTTATTGTGTCCTGCGTGTGTGATGCTCCAAAAAAGGTTTCAATTCATCAGGGAGATCTAAAATAGTGCGTGGGTGAAGTCTGTATTTCTCATAGATGTCCTCTGCAGCCTGCTGGAACATTCTTTCCTGTCTTTGTCTCCTCTGTGCAAGTGCTTGGATTCGCAGCCTCCTGGCTATCAGGTACAGTCCCGCCATTTATCAAGATCACAATGCATTATGGGTTAATTTTTATACTTTTAAAATGGTTACCACCTGCAAGTGGTTGGTGGTAATTGCGATTTCTTAAATTGCGATTTTCAGGTTTTCACAATTTGCACATTTTTCATACATCTCTTTGCGATTTCTAATTTTGCGATTTCTAGATTGCGAAATTCGCAAATCATGATGCACGCAAAATAAGGAATTGCAATAAAATGGCAGAAAAGGTGTTCTCGCAAAATAAGTAATATAGCGATTCCTTATTTTGCGATGCGTACTCCTACATACATACCATTTCCCTATTTTTTTGTCGCAAACACAATTTTTGCGTGATTCGCAGCGTTTGCGATTAAAAAATACATTGATACATCTGCCCCCAGATCCTTGCAGAGGGAGAAGAAATACTGGTTTGCAAGGTCATTCAATGGCTTGTCTTTCTAGAAAAGTATGTCAAAGTGTTTTTCATAATTTTAGAATGTTAGCAGTACATCATTCTCAAATGCGGAATTTAGTCAGAAGATTGTATTTAGGCATGGGCGAATTTTGCGAATCTGGAGTTCGCGAATTTGCGTATTTGCAAACTCGCAATCCGCAAAATCCGTGAATTCTCGCGAATTTGCGGATTTTTGGGGTTTTTTGTGTTCGCAAGGGTTTCTGCCAGTTCGCGAGGGTTTTGTACCAGTTTGCAATTGCAAACTTACTTGTCGGCACGCAACAGTCGCGACTATGTTGTTTCTACGTCTGGTTCATCATCACAGGTTCACAGCACCCTCTGTTTCAACACTGCCACCATCTGTTTCACCCATGCCACCCTCTGGTACATCAATGCCACCCTCTGGTTCATCATCACTGTAGATTATGGGGGGGAAAAGCAAGCACACCTGCCCTGCTTCAACTGACATGAATTAAATTGGGGTTGGTTTATTAATGTGTCACTGTTTTAAAATTCCAGTCTGGCACCTGCTTCCTTATCAGTAATTTGATTTCTGTTGCAGTGCATTTTTTTTCCAGGACCTTTGTGGCCTACTTGTAGCTATTCTATGAGCCTGCTGTGAGGGTCAGAGCAGGGTCATACAATTGTTGCAACTAGCAACTGAACTCTGGAGGGGCCCCAGTCAGGAAGCACTACGGGGAATGGTTACTAATGATGAGTTTGAAGTTTTGCACCTGCTGAGTGCTTTCACTTTTGCAAAACTCGTTTTTCTGCAATTTCGCGGGATTCGCGGGGCGCGAACTTGCGCGAGATTTAATTCGGAAGCCGCGAATTTGTGAGAATATGTGATTTGTATTTTTTGCGTCGTGTTAGTTCGCAAGGTTTTGTGCGTTTTAGCGAGCCGCTTGTAGCGCAACGGCGCGAAGTTACCCTTGCGGTTGTTCACGGGCGCGGCCATCTTGTTTGCATGACGTATTTCCGTTTCCGGGCGTGATGTGTAATCTCGCGAACTGTGCGGCTCGCTAGTACAATTTTGCGTGTGTTCCCGAGCAAAATCTCGCGCGAACTTACCTGCGCGGTCGTGAACGGGCGCGGCCATCTTGTTTCTCATTCATTGCTATGGTTCTGGGCATGCTTCTATCCTCTCTGAATCTCTGCCATACTTTGCTTGTTTGAAGTTTTTTTTTATCTATTTTACGTATTATCTATCCCTCTATTTTTCTAGCTCTATATTTTTGTGTTTTCTGCTACTTTTGGTTAATTTCAAACTACTTTTTAAAACTCTTTTCTTTTCTTTTCTTCTCTTCCCTATTCTATTTTCTTTATTATTTAGCTTCCTTTCTGCCCAGACCATGGTAAAGGGAGCCGGGAAGCAGCCCGAGAACGGGAAGGGTCCCGCACCCCTTGCCTGGCTCCCGTGCGGGCGTTTGAGGGGGGTGACAGTCACACCCCGGGAGATCTTCAGCCCGGAGGAGGTGGCCGCACTAATTTTTTATGTTCAGCGCCGCCTCCCCAGGATCATCATGGCAGGCGGCAAGATCGGTAGCGGGTACGGGATCCGGGAGCGCCGGAAGCGGTGGGAGAAGGTGTGCCGGGCCATGTACCACCACTCTCGGGTCCGGCGCACCTACAACCAGGCCACCCACCGCTGAACGGATGTCCTGGACCGTGAACGCGATCTGCTTGACCTGCTTGGCCTTGAGATCCCCGGGCTTGGTGAGTAGTAGTAGCTATTTCTTTACTACTCTGTTTTCTCCTGCTCTGTGTGTTATTATATTGCAAATTTTTGTTTTTTACCAAGAGCAATAATGCTGCTGATTACATTGTAGGTAAATTATATTTCAAAATCTTCTGTGCATTTCAGGTGCACTGCTCTCCTTCTCAGTAGTGTTGCTACTATGCTTATTTGTTTTCGATTTTGTGTTCAATTCATTGGCCTGTGAAATTATGTATGAGTGTAGTTTAAAGAACTGCGTAATGCTAGACACTAAGGTTCAGATTTTTAATTACCGGCGCATCCCTGCAAAGTAGCAGGGATGCGCCAGTAATTGTGAGCCACGTTATCACCACCCATGGTGCGCCGTACCTACAATGCGGCGCACCATGGGCCCAAAACGTCACCAAAGCGTTACGCATCTGTGCCGTAAAGGCGGCGCATTGCTGAAGTTCCGTCGCAACGATGGCGCAGCTCCATCAATGCTCTGGGGTGCCCTATCTCCCCAATGCTGCGTCAAGCCGTACGTCTGCTTCAAGCAGGCGCAGGGTTTGAGTCACGCATCATTGTCCTTAAAGTGACTGACTGAAATCTTGTTGATTTCCCTCAGCCACTTTTAGGATGCGTTCCTGCGCAGGAACGCCCTCCCTTGCGCCGGAACGCCCCCTGATGGCGCAGGGCTTTACAACGTGATGCATCTCCCATATGCGTCACGTTGTTGATATACGCCGCACCATTGCGCCTCTTTTGTTCTGCCGCTGCGTCACAAAAGTCACGCAACAATGTAGCAAAAGAGCAGCAAGGGGCTTCTAAATCAGCCCCTACAGACTCAAGTCCAGTCCTTCCTTTGTACACATAGCGATAAGAAGAAATAGTGGTGGTGGATTGATAGTTTGAGTATTTTTTTAATGACTGGTTAATGTAGTAGGAAACCTTAGTGTTGTCGCTGATCAACAATCACGATGGACTTTGTCTGCCACTTCGCGTGCTGCGGACTGCTGCCTGCCAATCCTAGGCAAACTTTTTTAGTACTTTATTTAGTGGGTTACATAAGAACTTTCCAAGTCGACAGTCCGCAAATCAAGCAATACTAATAACGTAGTAGACCACATGAGATCGGTCAATATATCCCATGGAATAGTTGTCTATTTGCTATTTTGCTAAAAAATGTTGTTATTGTTCTTTTGAAATGTTTGATTTTGGTTGACAAATATCATCCATGTTTTCTGGTCTTTCTTTCTTTCATGTTGTACATCAGCTCTCCCCAGGGGCAAGAGGACACAGGAGGAGGAGGGTGCTGTTGAACAGGATGCAGGCCAGGATCGGGCAGGCGAGGGCTCCTTTGCTGGCCCCAGTAATTTTTAATTTTAATATAGAGTACCTATTTATTCCTAGCGTTTCTCATTCGATTTTTTCTAAATCGTCTTTGATCTTTTTGTAGACTGGATCTAAATTCTTATCCTGCCTCTACTATGACTCCCTGTGGTATTACTAGATTATTCTAATTAGTCTGTCTGTGTAGCTAACTAAGATTGCACATTTGGCAATTTCATTAGACTCCCATTCTAGTCAGCAATAGCTCTATGCACTGAGTGCAGTCCTCTGGGATTGTCCATAATGTCTTTTCAAGTCTTCTAAATGTTTATGCTTTGACAATTGCCAACAATAAAAAGGTGAATGACTACCAAGAAAGAATAAGATACTACTTTACTTTTGGTTTGGATAGTAGGACAATCCATTCTACTACTGTTGCAGGGACAAATCTGCACAAACAGAACTATGGACACTAAATAATGCATTGCTTAGCTTATCAATTATAATAGGTGCTGTTAGACTTACCACATATCTCAGTGATAAAAGACTTTGTAGTTGAACCCCCAATCTCCTTACTGACTAGATAGTGTGGCAGAGTCATTTAGCTCCCAAAGTCACCGATGATTGATCCCCAATGATGATTAGATTATCCAACGCAGGACAAGAGTACGGAGTCAGAGTCAAAAAGTGTCAAAGGCACGGACTCATGCTTGCAAAAATTCTAAAACCTTTAGCTCATCCACTCTAGTCTGGAGGACCAAAAACCACAGAGTCTATTTAAGTTTAAAAGCTTTATTAAAAGTAAACACATTTATTAAAATCAAGTTTGTCATAAAACTAAACGTTTAACTGAAAATGGAAAAGTGCTTAGTTCTGACGATTAATTGGACACATGTCTTGTGGTCGAGCGGAGCTCTCACCTGGTTTGAACTTGATCATGGTCGTGTTCTTAGAAGTCAAGCTTCTGTCTGTTAGGAGAAAAAGTGGTCCGTGCTAAAAATAAAAAGCAAGCATTCATCAGTTGTGCCAAAAAGTGCAGCAAGACAACAGCCTTCCCTGGAAAAAGGGACATTTTTACTTTAGAGTAGACAGTCACAAATGATTACATTGTATTCTGTTTTTTTCACATTTCTTTATTCCTCCTAGACCAAATATTATATAGTAGTGAGTGGTGTATTCTAACATTCTTAAATGTACTTTGTAGGTGGAACATCTGGTGGCGGGGCCAGCACGGAGGTGGTGGTTTCTGACGAGGGGAACAACTCTGGGGAGGAGGCGGTGCAAGTGCCGGACATGCCTGTGAGGGTTCACACGGTGGTGGCGGGCAGAGGTAAGCTATATTTTCCTTACTTATTGAGATTGAAGACTGCAGACTGTGCTTTCTGCACGGGTGTATTATAAATCAACCAGGTAGTAGTAGCCTCCTCTAAATGTACTTCGACTTAGCTGTGAAGTTTTTGGCGAGAAGAATCCCAATCAGATCTGAGATGAACTTGATGGATGGGATGAACGAAAAGCGAAGGAAGGGTGTAAGTAAGTGTGGAAGGACGAGAAATTTAATGATGACTGGCAAAAAAGAATGATATGTGTTTGCTTGGTCCCCGAGGTGGCTGGGAAGGAAAGAATATGGTATGGTGCATGGCTGGGTGAATGATGAAGCAAGGATGGGTGGAAGGAGAACAGCCTGGGTGGGTAAAACAGAAACTGTATGTGTGCATATACTTTGAATGGATGGATGCCTGGATCATGGTACTATCTGACTCTTAGATGTGTATCTAGAGAGAGTAGACGGTCACTGGATAAACTAAGTGTTACTTTGAAGAGCATGTAACACCGCACCCGCACGTCGGTTCCAGTGTAGGAAAGGCAAGGAAAAGAAGTTGTAATTTTGTCCAAATACTACCATGAATAGTAGCAGTACTTTATATTGCATCTGCAAGCACAGCATATATCCGGTTATAACGGTGGACACTCCCTACCTTTCTTAATAACTTTAGTTTAGTAGTAGTACGTCATTCATGTGTGGGTGTATCACTGTTCACTCAATAATAAGCAAAGCACCTAAAGTCATCCCATATGTCATCAAATACATCCCATGTGAAGTGATAGATAATCAGATTATTTAGCTTCTTCATTTTCCTTTTCTAGTACTTATTTGCACTGTAGGGTGAAAGCTAAATTAATTAAGCAGTAGCCCTTTTAACAGAGTATTCTCAGTGCCACCCGTAATAGAAAAGTAAGAGCTTTACCACCTGCATGTACTGGACCTTTACAGTAACGCAAGTCTGTCTCACTCATCTGTTTTTCTCGGGTGCAAGTTCACTGCGCTGGCATTATGCCGGCTTGCATAAGATAACGTACCAATTTTCCTAAACAAGAGAGAAGAAGAAGAATAAGACTGGTGTACTGTCATAGTCGACTATAATGGAAGTCCATAGTGCTCGTAGAATTTGTTCCTTAAACTCCCACTAATGTTAGAGCAAGGATGAAGAAGTCGGAGGTTAGATAGATACTGTCCTCAATAGTTATGTACTGTGCTTTCAATTTGCTACTTGTACTGTGACACAACTTTCTACCCAATCATTTTGTGTTAATCTTAAGGTGCATTGGTTACAGACTATGTCTTTCTTTCTTCATATAGTTGCTCCTTCCAAATCAAACAGACCATCAAGGAGGGAGCTGGCTCGAATGGCCCGGCAACGGAGGCTGGATGCCACTGTCGCCGAATATCGGCGGCTGGTGGCCCTGGAGGAGGACGACACGCAGTCTAACGGTACAACAACAACATCCACTGGGACAGCCGCATCCTCCTCCATGCCCCCACGGGCTGCCAGCCAGCGCAGTGCTCCAGCAGTACGGAGCCGGGCTACCAAAGCCAACCGCCACCGCCGAGCAGCAAAGACAGCAGCTGCCCCCCACAGGATTTGCAAGGCACGCCAGCTTATGCCTCAGAGTGTCCTACCTGGAGCAGGAGGTCCTAACCTATAAGAACTTGGTGGAGGGCCTCCGCTTCGACCATGCCACCCTCCACAAGGAGTATGATGCCCTGGCCGCTAAAGTCAACAGCACCCTGCCGTAGTGTCCCTTGCCCCTTTTTTAGAGACTTTTGGGGGGTGGGAATTGGGAGTTGGGTTGTTTTTGGGACTTTTGAAGGACAATCGTTGGGGTTAGGGAGGGTCTTGCGGGAGACTATTTTGATAGGGCTACAAAAATATACTTTTTGAAACTTTAACTGACCATACCTGCTTTTTACTGCTTTTGAGTCTGGCGGGTGGGGGTTTAACAGTAAGTTTGTTTTCCTGAAGAGTCCTAGGACTTTAGTAGTACTACCGGCAATCTCTCGTCTCTCCTAATACTCCATTATACTACCTCCAACCAAACGCTTATCTTACCTGTACTTTGTGTTTGAAAGTAGGGCTAGGCCCAGGGCTAGGCCCAGGGCTGGCTCCACGGGAAATGGCCATTAAAGTTGGCAATCCTGGGCGGATGAAATGTCTTCCTCATTGCGGTGGTACTAGTGGTGTGACAGAGTGGCAGTTGTTGTTGTTGTAGTTTTCCTATTGAATTTGGTAAGTAAGTTGCATGCAGCAAACAATTCCTCTTGTTAGCGGCACTCCTCCATTCCAGCTGACACTTTGTCCATCAATGTTTGTGACCAGAAGACACCCTGTCCACTGCCTGCCTGGTGGATGCTGAATTGCGGCTCGCTAATGTGAAGCCTGATTCCATCCATTTTTTCCCCATTGCACAGACTGAAACCCAGCCTGTAATTATTGAACGAAAAACAGGAAGAGATATTACAACACCATTGATAAATAAATATAAGGTATGTACGCTGTGTAGTGCAAAAAGTCACACTTTGATTTTCCTAATAGACAGTACAATATTTTTGAAAGTGCGTACTCTGTCTGAGTCACCTTTTGAAGGATAAATAAGTATGGGCAAATTAATTTAGCGGATCTTTCCCCTCAAGCTAGGTGTACTGTAAACTGTGTTTTAGTAGAAAAATTAGACCTTCCAAGCAGTGCTCCCACCCAGACCCTTACTAAAGGCAGTCGCAAAAATGTAGAAGACCCCCAATCAGATCTCAAAAAACGAGGCCTATCAGAAAACTGGTGACAAAACGTACTTTGAAAGTAATAGTAGGCCCAAATACCCCCTTACCCACCGTGGATTGTATTCAAACCACTTGCAAGCAAGCAAAAGTATCCATAGCCAGCATCGCTCCAAGACTCAAAAACCCCCCCACCCAAACACATGCAATAGAAATACTGCTAACCCTAACAAGCCCTAAGTTAAGAATAGTGGCAAAGGCTTTCTTTAACAATGCCAAATCCCCCCTTTCCCACCATGGATTTTCTTCAAATGACTTGCAACCAAAATTACACATTCTCACGAGTGCTCTAAGACCCCAGAACTCAGTTGCAAAAATCTAGAACACCCCAAAACACATGCAATCCTGCTGCTAGGGCTAACCCTAACGAACCCTAAGTTACAAAAAGTGCCAAAAGGCTTTTCCTTATGGATTTTGTCCAAACCACTTCTATCCGGTATTAGACCTTCCCAGGAATGCCCCAAGACCTGCCAACCCACCCGCAAAAAAGCACAACACCCCCAAACAGCCAAAAAGGAAAATCTCATACTTACAATATTTCTCGGCCTTCGGTCCAAACGCGCTGTGCAGCTAGGTCATAACTCCCGTTTTCCACCACGGATTTCCTGAAAAGCAAATGCAATCAAGATTAGACTGTCCCAGCAGTGCTCCCAGTCCCCAAAACTCACCCACAAACACCCGGAACCCCCCAAAGAGCACCTGAAAGGCAAGCAAGTCAGCAAAAACGCAAACAAATTTCCGCCTCCGATTTGGTCCAAACTACTTTTATCCGGTATTAGAGCTTCCCAGAAATGGCCCCAGAGCCGTCAACTCACCCGCAAAGAAGTAGAACACCGACACAAATGCTGAGTCTTTCTTCATTGGGTGTAATCCAGCCCTCTGCTTTGAGGGAAATAGGAGTCTGGAGGAGGAGGATAGAGGAGCATGTTCTTCTGAACTTGTGAACCTGAGGAATGCAGACTGCAGCACCTTCAAATCAATAAGCAAACAAGTGAAGACAGTTCTGCTGATGGGCTTGTTTTTGTGATTAGGTGATTAAAGTTTGAATTATATTAACTGTGCACAACAAAGAAAGACAGACACACAGGAATAAAAGTGAATAAGGATGAAAAAGAAAGTTATTGATTCATTGTCTCATTTTCAGGGCTCGGTGTCAGTGAATAAGAATAAGGCTTCGTCATCAGTCTCTGCGAATTAAGGTGAGCTCAGTGTCACCTAACAAAGAAGAAATTCCCTCATCTACGTTGCTATCCACCTCGTCTTCATCCGGCGTGCTTTCTCGTACTTTGTAATCTAGTGGTATGAGGTGCTGATTCATCTTGATCATTGTTAACCTCTCCACATTTTTGGGCGAGAGGCGGCTCCGTTTGGGAGTTACAATGCCACCAGCAGCACTGAAAACACGTTCAGAAGACACGCTTGCGAGTGGGCAAGACAAGTAGTTTAAAGCCAGGTTGGAGAGATGTGGCCACAATTCTTTTTTCCCATGCCAATACGCCAATGGGTCAGCATTAACATAGACCTCTGTTGAGTCATTCAGATAGTCCTGCACCATCGACTCAAGGTCCTCCAAGGTTCCTCCACTTTGCTTAGCTTTTGCTGTGACCTTTTGAGAACCAAACCCAAGCCGAGTTAGCCAATCCTCTTCAGCATCCAATGTTACTGTTGTGTCTGGTGCAGATGATCCGGTTGCCGGTGTCTTTAACGGCTGAGAGGTCACTTGTGCCACAGCCACAGGTGCAGAAGTGGATTGTTTTGACTGGGGATGGCCTGCTGATGCTGATGCTGATGTACTGCCTTTTCCTTCAATGAGCTGCTGTTCTCTTTCAAAACTCTTGGCTGACAAGGCTAGCCAACGTTTGTACTTTGTAACATCTTCATCAGCAAAAGGAAAGAATGCTCGGCCTGCCAGCGCCTTTTTGTAGCGTGGATCCAGAATAGTAGCACAAATGTAATGCTGTTCTGAGTGGGTCATTTTAAGACGTTCATCACCTTGTAGGCGCTCTAATAATTTCTCCACCAAAACAAAAGGGTCTTGTTTTTTTTCATCTTTTTAAAACACAGAAGACACCGCCTTCAGTTGGTGCTCCAGCATGTACAACAATGGGATAGCTTTTCCCAAATTACAGTCCTCCTTGCTGACTGCACGCGTGAAGACCTCAAAAGGATGAAGCATGTCTGTCAGGCTTTTAACTAGGTCCCATTGCGCCGCATCCATCCTCAGGTCCTTCTGAGCTGTACCCTGTTTTAAGAAATAGTGATTGAGTACCGTATACTGCTCATACAGACGCTCAAGCATGTAGAAGGTTGAGTTCCAACGTGTTGCCACCTCCTGGATGAGTGCTTTCACTGGCATTCGACGCTCATGTAGCAGGCTCCTCAGATGCTTCCGGGCCTTAAAAGAATGGCTGAAATTGTTGCACATTTTTTGGCAGGTGGCCACTACCTCGCACGCTGGACTGTCTTCATCACTCAAGAATTTTTTAACAACCAGGTTTATACAGTGCGCCAAACACGGCACTCTGAAATAGTCACCCAGCTCCTTGGCCTTAACTACATTGGCGCCATTATCCATGGAAACATAACCAATCTGGCGTTTTTTTGGGGACAGCCAGTGAAAGACCGTTGTGTTAAACTCATCCAAAATGTTTTGTGCTTTGTGACGTTTCTCCTAGCCAAACATGGCTAGTGTTGCATGTTTCTGAGCAGCTTTAAAAACTTGGTCCGGGTCAACACCTGCGTTTAGCTTTGCTTTAACTCCTGAAAAAGAGACCCAGTGTGCGTTGTTGCACATGTAATCAGCGCCTGCGCCACTGGTCCACATGTCTGTTGTCAGATGTATAGTGTGAACAGCACTCTTCTGCAAAGCTGCCCCAATCACCTCCAGCACATCTTCATGTAGTGCTGGAACCGCAACTCTGGCAAAATAGAACCGGCTAGGAACCTTCCATTTAGGGCAGAGTACTGCCACTAATTCTAGAAAACCAACCCCTTCTACAAAAGAAAAAGGGAGAAGGTCCAGAGCTAGCATTTTAGCCAGCTTAGTGTTATACAGACGCGTCAGTGGGTGGTTGCGTTCATATGGCGCTTCTGTAAACAACATGTTTCTAATGTTGCCCTGGACCAAGCATTTACGGGATGATGATGATTTCTTCGACCCAGTTACGCTCGCTGATGAACGTTTTCACATTGGTGTCTCACTCTCTCCCACACTCTTAGTGTGGCTCACATGGGGTGTGCTGCTGACAGGGGTACTGGATGTAAGTGAAGTGTTTGACACGTCTTCTTCCTCCTCGTCATCATCAGATGAAACATCAACGTTTTCTTGACTTGCAGTTCGGGCTTCCTTGATCTCCTTTAGGTGCGCACACCATTGGACAGCGTGCTGTCTCTCAAGATGACCTCTCTGGCCTCCGGTACCATAGTTGGTACCAAACTTACCACGACTAACTGCATGCTTACAAATGCTACAAATGGTGAGGTTTTCCTTTTTTGGGCAAACACTAAAGAAGTCCCAAACTGCAGACTTCAAATGTCTTTGGGGGCCGGAGGAGGCGGCGATACTGGTGGTGGTGGTCCTGCTGCTAATGCCAGATGAAGTAGAGGCTGTGGATTGCCGAACTTTAGTACGTTTTGCACTTTCACCACCACTAATTGAGGTCGAGGTGGATGGAGGTCCCTTCTGGCGAGGAAGAAATATGGAAGCGGTATGTGTTGGTGTACTAGTTAACTCCAATGATTGTAGTGTTTCTTCCATTGCCTCCTCGTCGACAACATTATCACGCTCAGCAGCTTCTCGGGCTAGGGTCAAAATGTCTGTTTGCTGCATGCCCGCTGGGGCTGCAGGGACCTTTATCATGACTGGGTCGTCGTCGTGACAGTCTTCATCAGCAGCAGTATCCGCCACTTCTTGTTGAACCTCATCACACTCCATAAGTAAGAGAGTTTCGGGGACCTTCCTTTTACGCTTAGCTACCTTTGTCACATCATGGTGTGCCTCACTCTCAGACGGCAGTGGTGGTTCCCAATTTGGATCCATATCATCAGAAGGAAGGGGGCTTGAAGAAGATGTAGACACCATCCTTGATCTTTTCCTTGCTAGGGATGTGGAAGACAATGAATGATCAGGAGTGGCTTCCTCAAATGATACCTCGGCTTGAATGTCGATTTCCTGATGTGCCCCTACTTCGGGAGGAACAACTATTGTGGGCACTTGTGACCCTCCATGCACCTATGCTTGCGCATCTCCTTGCGCTGCCTCTCCTTCCACATGTACTTGGGCTTGTACTTGCACATGTGGTTGTTGTTGCGGCTGTGGTTGTTCAACACTCGTCGGAGGGACATTGCTGCTACTTTCTTGCAATGAGCCAACATCACTGGTCGATGGTGATTGAACAACTAGACTAAGTGCCTCTGCAGCACTCAAGGGCTTGGACTTAAGTTGGCGTGGTGGTGGTGGTGGCACTGAGCCCAATAGAGCGGGGGTGCTGCTCCCAGCTTGGTCCCCAGGAGATCCCGCTGCTGCTGCAGGCGTACTTTTTTTTTTACTCCCAAACAATGTGGCTGGCGGCACACCAGTCTCCTTGGTAACTTGCTTCTTCTGCTCCTTACTGGCAACTTTCTTGCTAGAGGAGCTACGGGGAACTTTTTTTGGGGCCATCTTCTTCAGAGCAGGTCAGAACAGCAGGCCGCACTTGCACGAGTTGCAGAGTTGTCTGTGGCCAGACGTGACGTCGCGTGACGTTATGCTGCACACACACACCGCTGCAGGACTTCTTCCTGGCACTGGTGGTTCTCTTGAGTCTTGTGCACCTAAAAGCAATGGAAGACAGATGAACATCAATTCAGTTATACACCCCAAAAAAATCGAAAAACGCTGAAAAATCAGCACAATCCCATGCATCCAGGCCCTCCATGATGTTAAATTCAAGACACCCCACAGAAAGTCTAGGCCCATGCAACACTCACTACCCCTGGGCATAAAGGTTGAAAGCTAGGCAAAATGGTTGCAGACCTAGGAACACTGCCTGCATTCAAAATGGCCCCCTGCCTCCCAGCACATGGCCTGCCTGTAGCAGCACTCAAAATGGCCCCCACCCACATGGCCTGTCCCCATGAACACCCCAAAAAATCGAAAAACACAGACAAATCAGCACAATCCCATGCCATCCATGCCCAACATGATGTTTAAATTCAAGACACCCCACAGAAAGACTAGGCCCTTGCACCACTCACTACCCCTGGTGAAAAGGCCACAACAACAGCCCAAAAAAACGAAAATCACAGAAAAATCAGCACAATCCCAAGCCATCCAGGCCCTCCATGATGTTTAAATTCAAGACACCCCACAGAAAGACTAGGCCCATGCAACACTCACTACCCCTGGGCATAAAGGTTGAAAGCTAGGCAAAATGGTTGCAGACCTAAGAACACTGCCTGCATTCAAAATGACCCCCTGCCGCCCAGCACATGGCCAGTGTCTGCCTGTAGCAGCACTCAAAATGGCCCCTACCCACATGGCCTGTCCCCATGAACACCCCAAAAAATCGAAAAACACAGAAAAAACAACACAATCCCATGCCATCCATGCCCTCCATGATGTTTAAATTCAAGACACCCCACAGAAAGACTAGGCCCATGCACCACTCACTACCCCTGGTGAAAAGGCCACAACAACAGCCCAAAAAAACAAAAATCACAGAAAAATCAGCACAATCCTAAGCCATCCAGTCCCTCCATGATGTTTAAATTCAAGACACCCCACAGAAAGACTAGGCCCATGCAACGCTCACTACCCATGGGCACAAAGATTGAAAGCTAGGCAAAATGGTTGCAGACCTAAGAACACTGCCTGCATTCAAAATGGCCCCATAGCCCCCTGCCTCCCAGCACATGGCCATGGCCTGCCTGTACCAGCACTCAAAATGGCCCCCACCCACATGGCCTGTCCCCATGAACACCCCAAAAAATCGAAAAACACAGAAAAATCAGCACAATCCCATGCCATCCATGCCCTCCATGATGTTTAAATTCAAGACACCCCACAGAAAGACTAGGCCCATGCACCACTAACTACCCCTGGTGAAAAGGCCACACCAACAGCCCAAAAAAACAAAAATCACAGAAATATCAGCATAATCCCAAGCCATCCAGGCCCTCCATGATGTTTAAATTCAAGACACCCCACAGAAAGACTCAGTCCACCCACCACTGAGTACCCCTGGGCAAAAGGCCCCAACAACAGCCCAAAAATCGAAAATTCCAAAATTGTAGTTGCAGCAACTGTAATGCCCCAAAAAACTCACTTTTGAAATTTCTAATCCAAAAGTGATCCAAAGAAAGTCAAAAAGGCCTCAAATCCAAATGTCCAGCAGCATCCACAAAAAGTAATCCTTCTAGGTGAAGAATCCGAATGAAAGTGACCAGCACATGAAGAAAGCACTGGGAGGAGCTCGCTGGACAGGAACAGGAAGTTGGAGACTGTGGGGCACTTCCTTCCCCCCCCCCCAAAAAAATGGACTGCTTTCAAAAAAAAGTGCAGGCAAATGTCAATCTGAGGAGTTATTCTGATACAAATCATCATTTTCAGAAGGTTTATGCTGCTTGCTGGTGAATTTCTTGTGCAGAATTGCAAATTTTGTATTTTCTCGAGTGCGAGATTGTTGCTGTCCGCCGCATGTACGGGTTCGCAATTGCGAACTCCCGCGATACGTGATCACGGCGTACTCGCATTGACAAACTCTCGCTGTGCAAGGTGGCGGGCGCGATGACGTAATCGCGGTCGCCAAACTCCCGCGGGATCTCGCAGCAAGATCCAAAATGGCGCAGCACTCGCAAAATATCGAGAAAAACAACTCGGCAAATGCTGAATGACGGTAAGTGAACGCCGCACGCCGCAAAATTGTATCACCAAGAAAGAAAACGGATTTTCCGCCCATGCTTAATTGTATTACGCAAAAAGTCCAGCAATAATTTTAAATGAGTTAAACAGTGCTCTTTTGCGTGAGTCAGTATCAGATGTAAAAAAGGTTTGTGATGAAATAAAGTTTTGTTACTTTAGTCCTGGAGAGAGTGGAGTAAGTGAGACATTAATAGATGTAGATGTTGAAGAAAATGTGGAAAATAGTACTACAGAGAAGTTTGAAGTACAAATTACAAAGTTTAAGGTAATTTCATGTGAAAGGCCAAATTATTCTTGTATTTGTTGCCGACAAACTCACTATAGAAATCAGACTAGGACTGTTGATCTATATTTATAAAGTGAAAGAGAAAATAATGATGAGTGGAATTAATTTGCAACTTATTTGTTGGTGGAGGATTGCTTTGATTTGGGGACTGATAAGCGTAATTGTAAATATTGTTATAACAAATTAGATGATAATGAAATGCCTGCTAGAGCTGTCCATAATAATCTTGATTTGGTAACTAACTATCTCGCCATGAAGGACTGGGTTTTTCGGAACCCAGCGGTGTCAGGGAGAACCCCTGAAACCTTCGAGTTCCCCTGCTTTGGCAAACAGAGACAGGGATACTTCTTGATGACGTCAAAGACCAAAGTTTATTGGCTGCAACCAGGAACAGGGATCTACGAAGCACACACAGGTGGTTCGTCAGAGACTGCACAAATTCAGTAAGTGGAGCATGGTCTTTTATGCCAAAAATCATGCCTAAGGCGGTACTTACAATTTACATGTGGTGCATACAAACTGACCAATGACAATGTAGCATTTCAAAAGGTAGCAAATGACGACAGTCAAAGACAATCCCCTTTTCCGTTGTCCAGCCCACCACAAATGGTCACGCACGTTCTCAGTTTCCTGTTCGATCAGGCCGGACAAACCCATCATAAACCCTTCAACCAGATTGATGATCATGTCGTAAAGGAAAGGCGGAAAAGAGATTAGGAGGAGATGGAGAGGTGGGAACAGTGTACCATAAACTTTGGGCACGTCCTGCTGATCTTTATCAGACCAGCTACTGAACAAGGAACTGGCTCAGCGGGGCTCGCCCCAGGCTAGGAGTCAGTTTGGCCAGGTCACCCAAATGTCAGCTAAGGCGTACGTGTCTCAAAGACTCGCTCGGCCACAGTTGGGCCTATATTAGGGCAACCATTCAAAATGGCGGCTGCATACAAAATGGAACCCGGAGGTTCAAACTAATTCCTCGAATATAGAGTGTTCTCCTATATCGAATCATACGAAAACACTCAGACATGTTATACTCGCCATTTGCGGTCTGCTGACACCAAAATCATCCATTTCCGACGATCTTAATAAATCGGGTTCGGAACTATCAAACCCATCTCAAAACCACGGAACCACAGCCAGAACTAATAGATTTAAACACTTATGATTCTATTCTAATTCAATGTGTGCACCCATTTGAGGCTATTGTTCGTATGGAGCCTAAAACAGGTAAATTGAAACCTACAGATTTACAGGGAGGATTAAAAGGAAGCGTTGTATATCTACCTCTAGATTTAAAGAAGAATATTGAAACTATTGGTGTAGAGAATGTAGTAAGTGAACCACTAGTTGTTCTAATTAATGATGTTCCTACTAAGAGTAAGACAATCTGGCAGGAATTAGTGGATGTCAGGAAAGTGCAAAAGGAAACATTATATCTTATAAACAACAATGAATACTACAAAAATGTGTACGTGGAAGAAGAAGAAATAATTTTAGGAGATGACAGTGAAACGTCAACTGGTCAAATTGAAAAAATGGTCATGTCCAAAGGTGAAGACATTTTTTAACATTATAGTTTACATCCACTTCATTCATAAGAAGTGATGGGGAATACTATTGAATTATTCCAAATGAAGAAAGCAAAGGGGACTCTTATGAGTGTATGGGAAAAAAGTTAGGAAGTGCGTTGTTTTCCACAGCAGTTCCCAACTGGAAAAGGTGGTCGATATGACGAACGATCAGTGCAGATTCCTGCATCAGAATATTGGCCAATAAGATTGTATGCAGAATCTCCAAGATTTCAATAATGCATTCCATATATATTTCATCTTTAGTTTGAGAGTGACTTGTCTGGAATTTCATTTGCCGTCAATCACATATTGATAAAAGCAGTACACCTTCAACATGTTAATGCAAAGGAATTTATAGATAAAGTACAACAGGGAGATAATCATTTAGAATCTCAACTGATTTATTTGATGGCATGTCAGCGTGGTACTAATGAGTACTGGTATTTTCGTCATGGAGAACTAAAATGTATGCTAAGGAAATTAGGGGCATATTACCAACAAGAGGCGAAAATTATCGCTAAACTTATTTAGCGTGAATTTTTTTATCGCCGTACATCGCCTGTATTTATTGCCGCTGCAGCGACGTATTATCAATACGTCGCTAGCCAGCGATATTTCCCAAGAAATGAGATAAAAGTAGGCAATATATTTAGCGTGAAGTCGCTAACGCAATGCATGCAAACGGGAAAAAAAGTACAATGAGCCAATCAGCGATAAATATCGCAAACCAATAGGCCGCAGGCTTTCATAAAACGCGTTAGCGACCCGAAAAACGCCCGCTAAGCATAAAAATTTTACTGGAAAATTGCATAACATTGTAGATGATGGTGAGCAAGCAGGGACAAGTGCAGAGGGCAGAAACAACACCCAGGAAGGCCAGGCAGAGACCCAAGGAAAGTCCAAGAGGAAGAGGAACCCAAAGTTCAGTCCGATGGAGAACAAGGTACTGGTTGAAGAGGTGACGCAACACCAGCAGGAACTCTTTGTGAGTTCCAGCGTCACCATGACAAGGAAGAAGGAGATATGGCAGGACATCATGACCAAAGTCAATGCCATGGGGAGAGAAGGAGGACAGTGGACGAGTGCAAGAAGCGGTGGCCCGATACCAAGAGCAAGACAAAAAAAAAACTTGGAGCCAACCTTAGGGCAGCGAGGGAGACCAGAGGCGGCGGACTGTTGATTAGCTGTGCTCAAATCCCTGTAAATTGTTTTAATGCTGCCATTGTAATAGGGCCACTATCACAAGAAATCCATCCTGAAAGTGGCTGTGCAGTGGGTGTTGTGATGTGTGTTCCACTGCAACACTCATTCACTTTGACACTGACAACTAACATCAAGCTTGGTGACAACAGGTGGCATGTCCTGTCCTGAAGGTGATGAATCAAGGAGAAATGCGTCATATCTCCTACTTTTTGTTTCTACCATATGTGCTGCCTCGTGCTGCACTAATGGAAAAACCAAAATGCTACGGCCTGTTCATGTCCTGGAATGTGTCCCTTCCTGTACATAAACAAACAACATAAAAGAATTGCACATTTGTCACTTACATGTGTGCTGTATAAAGCATCACACATGTTAGTTACAAAATGACATTTACTCATTATTATGTGCATGAAGGAACACCTGCCTGAACATAAACAATCCTCCCTGCTCACAGACACCCTTGCACTCTGGTGCAAGGCTGCCTGTGCTCGCGATAAGTAGCAAAAACTACCACCATGGCAGGGTCAATCGCTAGGCTGCACCATATCCTTGGAAAGATGCTGCAGGCTATCGTTTTCTGAATTTGCTAAGAAAGCCGTCAAGCCAAGATGGCTACCGCCTCTCTTCAACACTTTGTTGATAATATGCCCCATAGAGCCACAGTAACATGAATGACGGCAGTGTATACGATGCATTAGCAGAAGTACCAGCTCACAAAACACTGAGGAGGGGCATGCCAATATGATTAATTGAATGTAAATAGGATGCCAGGGGCACACCAGAATCCTCTTTTGCCTTTTGAATGCAATAGTGCATATCAGAAAGCACTGTTGTGTTGAAGAAGCATCTCCCTCATGAGAAAGCCAGTACAATGTTGGTGAACACATGTCATATCATGGACCATTGTGCAAGCCAGACAGAACCCGGAATGTGCAACAAAAATCTATGCAAACATAGTCAAATCACAATGCCAGAGCACCCCAATCAATCAATCAATCAATCAGACAACTTGTAAAGCACACTACTTACCCGTGAGGGTCTCAAGCTGCTGAGGGGAGGGGGTGTCACTATTGTCAAAGAGTCAGGCCTTGAGGAGTCTCCTGAAGGCAAGTAGGTCCTGAGTCTGGCATAGGTGTGTAGGGAGGGTGTTCCAGGTCATGGCGGTGAGGTAGGAGAAGGATCTGCTGCCGGAGGTTGTTTTTGGATGCGGGGACAGTGGTGAGGGGAGGCTGGTGGAGCGGAGTTTGCGGGTTAGGCTGTAGAAGCTGATTCAGCTGTTATGGTAGGCAGGTCCGGTGTTGTGGAGTGCTTTGTGTGTGTGTGTGAGGAGCCCCAAGGTGATCCTCCTGTCGACAGGGAGCCAGTGTAGGTCTCTCAGGTGGGGGGTGATGTGGCAGTGGTGGGGAATGTGGACTATCAGTCCGGTGTAGGCATTTTGTATGCGTTGTAGATGCCGTAGGTATATGTCCGGTATTCATGCGTATTCATGCGTAGAGGGCGTTGCTGTGTTCCAGTCTGCTGCTGACGAGGGCCTTTGTCACCGTTCTACTTGTTTAGCTTGGGATACACTTGTACATCCTGTGGACCATGCGGAGTGGGTTGAATCATGAGGAGAAGATGGCGTTGACCTGTGTAACTTAACACCAAAAGGAGGGTCCTAGGGGAGGTTTAACGACCAAAGCTGCTATGCCCCCTAACTGATCAATTACACCAACAAAGAATAGCAGTGAGTCAAAGGACTAAATTATGTATCCGACAGAAATCAACACATGTGTTAACAAACAAGTAAGAAGTCTTCTAAAGGGAAACCACTCAGCATGAACGAGTTCCCATCAGTCCACCATCGAGACCGCCCTTCATCATATGGGTACTCTAAAACACCAAGAGTACTGGTACCCACAACAGACCAGCAGATGCTATAAAACTAATCTGGGGTGTACCAGGAACACAAAACTCAGATGTGGACAAAATGTGTCTTAAACTGAACTGAATAGCAGTGCTAAATAAAGTAAAAGTGGTTTAGTGAAAAGAAAGAAGAAATACTCTAAAATTGGATAGTGATGGGGGAAAAAAGGACCTTTAATATGCACCCCCTCACTCCCAAATCAATAAAAACAGTGCAAATAGTAGTGTAACAAATGACTACCAATGAGAATGTTAGGTCAACATGTTTCTGCAGTCACTCGGAGCCATACGGTCTCCTGCTGCTTCTTCAGGACCATTAGTGCTACTGCTATGTATAAAAATGAAAAGATATCACCTGATAAGTGTGATATATACTCATCCTCCTGACCATTAAATGGAAGGGAACAGCCCCACCTCACCTGGCACCAGCTCAGGTACTGGGCGCACCGCTCTATCCGTCGGTACACCGATCGTCCCTCTGGGCTGTTTCATGGTTGACCTGTGTAGACATGGAGAGGGAGGAGTTGAGGATGAATACTAGGTTGTGCGCATGGTTGGTGGGTGTCAGGGGTGCTGTTCCCAGTGTGGTCGGACACCAGGAGTAGTCCCAGGCTGATGGGGTGGCTCTGAGGATGAGTATCTCTGTTTTGTCAGTGTTCAGCTACAGACGGCTGTTCCTCATCTAGTCGGTGACGGCATACATTCTCTTGTGGAGGTTGGTTATGTTGGGGTGCGGAACCTTGGTCAGGTAGAGGATGAGCTGGGTGTCATCAGCGTAGGAGATGAATTTGAGGTAGTGTTGGTGGGCCACTTGTGCAAGTGGGGCCATGTAGATGTTGAACAGCGTTGGGCTGAGGGATGAGCCCTGGGGGATGCCGCAGATGATGTAAGTTCATTGAACACTCACATTTCCTTGACCCCCAACTGGCCGGTTTTAGACCCGCCCACTCTACGGAGTCCGTTATACTTTCAGTTATGGAGGAACTGCGGAGAGGGGCGGACTCTAACATCAGTCAGGCTTTGGTGCTTCTGGATTTGTCGGCCGCCTTTGACACGGTCGACCATGATATTCTGGTCGACCGTGTCAGGGAGGCTGGCATCCGGGACACCGCCCTCGACTGGGTTCGCTTCTTCCTGAGCACTCGCCACCAGGCGGTCCGGCTTTCTCAGTTTTCTGCTGACAGGGTCGGGCTGACATGTGGCGTCCCGCAGGGTTCCTCCTTATCCCCTCTTCTTTTTAATTTATACTTGACCCCCCTTATCCGACCTGTACGAGGTAGCAATGCCACCGTGTTCAATTACGTGGATGACATCCAGCTGGTCTTTGATATTAACTCCTCAGACCAGTGCATTGACAGTCTTCATTCTACTCTTTGCCACATTCTTGACTGGATGGGGGCGAACCACCTCAAACTTAACCCCGACAAGACAGAGTTGGTTCTTGTCGGGGGGGCTGCCAACCCATGGAAATCCATTTTTTGGCCCGCAAGGCTGGGTCTCCCCCCCAGCCAAGACAACTTAATGAAAAGACTGGGGATTGTCATTAGTAATGACCTGACGATGAAGCCCCAGATCAATTCTGTAGTCTCCTCCAGTTTCTTTCAGCTAAGGAAAATCAAAAAGATGGCTTGTTTCCTGTCCACTGAGGCCCTCACCCTGGTCTTGTTGGCCTTGTTCATCTCTAGGATAGACTATGCCAACTCCCTTTATGTTGGCATTCCGGCCTATCAACTAAAGAGGCTGCAACTTGTGCAGAATCAGGCCGCACGCCTCATCTACCATTAACCTAAACACCAACACGTCCGCCCTTTGTTAAAATCCCTCCACTGGCTCCCTGTCTCTGTGCGCTGTAAATTCAAATTAGGCTGCATTATTTTTAAGTCCCTGGCCGGTACGGGCCCGTCCTTTATTTCTTCACTTTTGCACCCAAATGTCCCCTCTCGTAACCTCCGTTCCTCCCATTTGGCCTTACTTAAGGTCCCTGCTTTTAAACGGAAGAAACAGGGAGGACTGAGATTCTCATTCCTTGCTCCTTCTCTCTGGAATACACTCCCTCTAGGTATTAGGCTTGCTTCTTCCTATACCCATTTCAGGTCCCTTCTTAAAACTCACTTGTTTTGTAATGCTTACAACTAACGCTCTTCGCTCTGCGAACTGTCTGTCTCCCCATGCTCGAGCGCCAAGAAACCGCCTGGTGTTAGTTGCGCTTTATAAATGTTTTTTACATTACATTACATTACAAGTGTCCTTGCATCTGAAGTGCAGGTGGTGGATGGTCTGGGTCCTGCCGGAGAGGAAGGACGTGCTCCAGTCAAGGGCCTTCTCTTGGATTCTGGCTCACAGGAGGCGTGTGTTTGGAGTGTGATGGCAGGCCATGTCAAATGCGGCTGACAGGTCCAGGCCGATGAGGGGTGATGTGTTGCCGTTCACCAGTTGGTGCCTGATGTCATATGTGGTGGTGATGAGGGCTGTCTCAGTGCAGTGGTCATGTTGGAACCTGGACTGGGATGGATCCAGGATGTTGTTGTCTCCCATGTGGAGATCCTGTTGCATGTTGATGTTGTACTGGGTGAGCTTCACTGGGAACGGGAGCTTGGAGATGGGCTGGAATTTCTTGAGGTCCTTGGGGTCCGCTTGGTCAACTTGAGGAGGGCGTTGATTTTGGGGTGTATCCAGCTTACTGAAAATATTGTTGTTCCCTAGTTGGGGTGTGATGGCAGCATCTGCTTTGTATAATACATAGTGTGGTCACGGGTCTGAGGGAGAGCCTGAGTGAATGGAGAACAAGACCTTGTGGATCTTGTTGTTGTTGACATTGGACCAAGAGGTCAGGGGGTTTGCGCTGGTGGTGATCACAGGGGAGGTGGAATCTGGCATTTTTGGTGCATGTCTCGTGTTGAAGCTGTCATGGATGTCAGCAATGTTGCGTTGGAAGAAGATGGCTAGTGAGTTGCACAGTTCTTGTGAGTGAGGTATGTTGTTGGTGTTGGTGCTGGTTTTGTAGATTTTATTCACGATGCTGAACAGCTCATTGCTCTTGTGTGAATTGTCATCCAGATGCTCTTTGAATGAGGATCCCTTGGCTAATCAGATGATGTGGTGATATTTGCAGATGATGTCCTTGTTGGCTGCGTGGTTGTCCAGAGTGTGTTCATGGCGCCATATCTTCTCCATTTTCCGGCATGCACGTTTTGAGCTCTGGAGCTCATTGGTGAACCAGGTGGCTCTCTTGCTGGTGTGGATGTTGGAGGTTTTCCTCAGTGGGGCAAGGGTATTGGCGCTGTCGTAGATCCACTGTCTGAGGTGGCAGGCTGCAGTGTCTGGGTTGTTGTAGTCGGTGTGTGGGTTTTGGGTGAGTGTGGTGATCAGCTGCTCTTCAGTGAATTACCTCCAGCAGTGGCGAGGTAGCTGTTGTGTGCAGTGCTGCTTGGTTTGTTCTTTGAAGGGGAAATTGATGCAGTGGTGGTCAGTCCAGTGGAATTAGGTTGTGTGGTAGAAGGTGACGTAGGTGCCTGTGTAGAAGATGGGGTTCAGCGTGTGACCAGTGTTGTGTTTTGGTGGGCAGACGGGTTGTCTGAGGCGGAGGCTGTCCAGGTTGTCAATCAGGGTGGTGGATTTAGTGTTGTTGTTGTTTTTGAGGTGGAATTTCAGGTCCCCGAGGAGGATGTAGTCCATGAAGGTGAGTGTGTGTGTGCTGGTGAGGCTGCCAATGTAGTTGCTGAAATGTTTTTGGGCTCTGGGGGTCTGTAGAAGAGTGTACCTCTGAGGGTGGTGTTGGGGTCGGTGTGGATCTGGAAGTGCAGGTGTTTTGGCCATGCTTAGGATGTTGTCTGTGTGGGTGGCAAGCTTGAGGGCAGACTTGTGGATGATGAATATTAAACCTCTGGTTCAGTCGATGTGATCCCTGTGGGTGATCGTGTAGACATCCGGGATGGCTATGATGATGTCAGGCGCGGAGGAGTTGTACCACCATGTCACAGTCAGGAGGGCTATGTCCAGGGTGGAGGGGTTGAGCAGATCCCAGAGATATATGGCGTGTTTGCGTGTTGTGTGGGTGTTGAGGAGTATGCAGTGTAGGTTTTTGTGTCCAGTCCTAGGAGGTTTGATGGTACTGTTGCAGGTGAAGTTGCAGGTGTGGCAGGAGAAAGGTTTGTGAGTCTGTTTTTGGTGGCTTGGAAGCTGTGTTGAACTTGATGTGGTTGAGTGTGTGGAGGGTGCTGGCATCGTAGCGGACTCTGGTTTCATGATGTTAGCATGGTCCAGGGGTCTGGTGCTGGGTGCGGTCCAGGCACAGACGGGCTTGCCTTTGTTGCGTTTTACACACACCAGCTGCCCACTCGCTGTGCCGACTACATAAGAGGGGGATAGGTAGGGAGTAGCAGCTGGGAGGCGGGAGCGGGGTGTCCAATGGGGAGCTGGTTGCGGAGGCGCAGGGACGCAGCAGCCTGAAGGAGCGGAAAATGTCACCCACACATACGTGCGGCAGGGAGCAGGACCCAGGCAGCTGGCGGCCGTGTGGTGGTGGGTGGAGTAAACTGCCTGCAAGCAGGGTCAGAGTGCATTTGCAAAACACACAGTGGCACTACAACGTTACATGTACAACATTTACAAAATGGACCCCTTGCAACATCACCATGCACATACAAATAAAATGCACAACTACACATGTCACTCGGATGCCACATTGTGTATGTGCAGCAAATGTCAAGGCCCCTGTGCACAATCAGGCATGCCTTCACCAACGTCTGCACGCCTGAAGCATTGCACACATGTGTCTGAGTAGTGTCCAAGCTTGTGCAACCATTGCCAGCCTGACACATGCACACTTGCCTGCAGACTACTCAAGCACTTGTACACAATGTCACCTGTGAGCCAATGTCTGAGGCACCATGACTAATTGTGCACTTGAACATTAACATACACAGTGCATCCACAATGTTCTGTCACAGTTGCATGTGTCTGTGTGTAGACACATCAAATGTGTGTGGTGATTACAATAAAAACAGATTAAGTCAACACCAGCAATCTCATGCAATGTGCGTCTGGGACATTCTATGAGATGTGTGGCCATATTACCCAGATTGGTGACAAAATCATCCCTGCATTGCAGTACAAAAATGCTAATAAAGTATTGAATTCCCACATAGAATTGCATCCAAGATTCAGTGTGTGCCTATAAAAATTGCAGACAGTCATGGCTTAGCAGAAAATATACCATTCATTGACTATCGCACACCAAACTCATCCACTTCCCCTGGATTTGACAATCACAATGCCATGTTCCTACGTACTAATTCTAATGTGAAACATTGTGTTGTGCAACTCTGCACATCACACTCCATATGTTGTGCTTTAAAAATTAGATGTCAATAGACTAGGCATTCAAAATCCTATGTCATCTGACAACCATGCAAGTCAACAGATCCCACAGCTAAGGTTTACTTAACACTATACATGCATCGGAGTAACAGGTCGCATCCATAGTCACCCAGTCAGGGATTACTCCACAGATGGCCTGAGTAGCATACAATGTATCAAGACACACACTCTGCATCCTACCTGACATCATTGCAAACAGTAAGTAAATCAACTGTATCTATTCTTACAAAAATTACTTATCAAAAACTACACTAATCGCTACAACTATCACTATATCTAAAATACCTAAACACATATTAAACTAAACTACACATGTAATACTAACTGTACACTACTAAAAAAGGACATCAACCCCCCACCCAAAGAGAAAAGAAAGTTAGCCCCAACACTATCTTAACCTATCCTATAAATATGTTACTATACTAAACTAACTATAACTAATCCAAAACTAATCTACATCTAATAACAAAAAACACTATTTACACATCTAAGAAAAAGGAACATTGAGGGAAGGCATACGAGGGGTGTGGGGGATAACAAAGGAATGTTCAGGGAAGAGCCAGTTTCTCACAGATCGCATGGATGTGTTTGTTCAGGGCCAGCAACTCATTTTTAACATCCAAGAGCAAGTTGTTGTTACGTTGCTGTTCCTTTAACAGCAACATCAGTGTCTCGGAGATTTGAGGCAGAGTGGTTGGTGGTCCAAGATCCTGGCTGGATTGGGTTTGGCCTCTACCCTGACTTGTTGCAAGTGGCCCTGGGACCTGGCTGCCTGCTGCTCTAACCGGACCCTGGCTGCTTGTCCCTGTAACCGGCCCCTGGCTGCTTGTTCCCGTAACCGGCCCCTAGCTGCTTGTTCCTGGAATGTCCACCAGAATGCTTGCCGTCTGAACTGTATCCTGACTGGTTGGTATTTTAACAGGCCTTGTGATGGGTCTCACCAATGCCTCTGCAAAAGTAATTGGTCAAGCCCTGGCACCAAGGCTGGAGGTGGTGCTTTTTCCGTAACTACAACAGACTCTAACATAGAGTGCCACCTCCCTGCCTTCCTGTCAGACAGGTACTTCCGGGCTACATCCCTGTACTCTTTCTTAATACGACGTGCATGCTGCCACCTGTCCTTTGCCACCCGGTGCGCATGCAGTTCTTCAGGAGTCATGTTGTCTGAAAAAGAAAATAAACGTTAATTCCCACACAAGTGACATCCTGTAAAGGCTCTAAGTGACCTGACCATATAAATGTCAAACCATGTGTTGCTCAATACAGGATATGGATAGTGACATCACAGTGTATGGCAGGTGTGATGTACTGACAAATCTGATTAAAAATTAGACTGTCATAACATGTAACTATTGCGCATCGTGAGTGTGTGCAACCGGTCCAATTCACATTAGTAGGGTGGCATTACCCCTCCATGGCCAGCACCACCCTCATCTGATCCTGTGACACACTGCTGCTACTGCTGTACGATGCACATGTGCAGACATGTGTGTCTATCTGCAAATGGGTACAGTTCATGTAGTCAGTGACAAGACTGGCACTCAGTTACATGGGTGCAAGTCTGGCTGTGTGCAGGTGTCAATGGCAACTGATTGTAAGCTCAGTCTACATCCACAGGAGCAAGACTGGGACACCCCTACTAACAACTGGGGGCTATGATATCAAGAAAGTGCAACACAATATTGCCGTCTACGTCAGTAAACAGCTGCTAAACGGACAATAAAGGGCTTGATAATATGCCCTTGAGAATTGACATTGCTGGCCAGGTTCAGGTGTGAAGGATCTATCCTAAGTCCTATGCTGTTCAATCTTTACTTGAGCCTGCTGGCTAACGGCATTAAAATCGTACGGTTACTAAACCGTTTCGTACGCTGACAAAACCCAGTTACTTTGTATGTGCGGCCCAGACTACTCTGGCACACATTTCTGCTTTAAAAACAGCATGATTGATATAAGTAACTGGATGGATGAGCAGCAACAAACTCCTACTAAACAGCAGTGAAACAGACATCATTCTGTTTCGCAAGGCCGAGTCACATGAATGTTGGCCGCTGGAACTGCGCTCATGCCCCCTCGCAAACCTGCAATCCGCAAACTAGGACTAACAATAGATCATGCCCTGTCCATGAAAAATCATGTCAGCCAGGTAATCGGCATCTGCTACGGGATTATGCGTAATCTCTGGAAGATCTGCAAATGGCTTCCTATTGAAGCCAGGAATCCTTTGGTGCAAGGCTTGGTTCAGCCAGCTTGAATATGGCAAATCTTAGTTTTTGGGACTAAACGAAAAATTGCTTGCTAAACTGCAGACCCTGCAGAATGTGGCGGCCAGACTGACTCTCTACCTTCCACCTAGTACTCTTTTCGCCCCTACCTTGAAAATACTCCATTGTCTCCCCATCAGCTAGAGAAGCCACTTCAAGAATCTGAGTCTCACGCATGCAATCTTGTATAACTCTGGTCCTAATTACCTCAGAAAGAAGCTTAACTGGTATGCACCAAATAGACCTCTCAAAATGGCCACCGCTCTTTCTCTCATCTTGCCCCTTGGCTGTGTAATAAACTGCCCCCTCAGCTGTTATCCATCTCTGCCCACAAACTCTTCCGTGCAAGTCTTAATATCTGGCTGTTCCCAATATGATGCTCGCCGTTGCCTGGAACATCTTTGGCACTGTTTCATCTTTTTTTCTCTGGCCAAGGGTCTTGAGACCTTGCGGTTATAAGATGCGCCCTATAATTTTTTTTTACCTGACCTCACCTTAACCTGGGCTGCTATGGGAAATTTCTAGGGCATATTAGCAAGCCCTTTATCGCCGTTTCAGTGGCATTTTCCTGCAGATAAAGCGGGGATAAATCTTGCGCCTGTTCTTGATAATATGCCCCCAAGTGTGAAAATCAAGTAGAATCAAGTAGTGTATTGCTTGCAGGATCCTTGGATCATTGACTAGTTAACTAGAACCTGTGCTGTATGGCATGCACAGGAAATCTAAGCAGTATCATGGTCCCTTAATGGGCAAAGTCACAACTGAGAATGATATGCATTTTCACCCATTCAAATACCTATTTGCATACAATTCTGATTCATAAATAACATCTGCACATTGGCCAAACAACCATGTTTACCATTTGGTAATGACATTCATGACACCACAACCTGGCAATTTCGAATACAAATACTCACCAGTGGCGTTTGGGTCCTTGAATCGATCAATGTCACCCTGTGTGAAGGGTTGTCGACCATCTGTGAGTGAACAAATGTAAATGTGTCATTACATGGCATCCAGAAACTTTACATAAACATGAGGAACAACATTTGAGTCACAGGAAAAACAACATCACCGTGTAGGTCAATGACAATTTGTACGCATGACCCTGTTCACTTTGACTGCCATGCACACATGCCCTGCAAATGCAGTGGTGGCCCACACATAACATCAGTGCTGTGATACATGCACATAAGAGTTGTGTAATGCAATTTCAATGCATCATGTCCACACAGGCATCATGTCTAAGTTGTACTGCATATGAGGGCAACAAAGCAGTTTGTAAGAGGCTGATACGCAGTCCTTTGGAATGTAAGACACTCTGGAACAGTAAAACTCCTGTAGTGCTGTTTTCACCTGACATGGACATTTCTGCACATGACCCATGTACAGGGGCCATGTAGGTACAGTCCTGCTGCACATGGAGTTGAGCATTTGTAACACTGTGTCCTGTCCTGCACATAGTTCACACACACAATGGCTCTGCTCCGATATGTACAGTTACCTATACTGGACACACACACGGCATCCTGCACACAGTATCTGCTCACATCTCTTTGAATGACAACACCTGTGATGGACTTATACATGCTAATACCCTCTGTGCCTTGCCACCCTTACTGCCATGTGTGCACTCACCATTACATAGTAATGTTTTGGCAAGTGACACACAGGTGACCTCAGTCCCATATGTGGTCTTCACAGCGCAAATATGTGTTCACAGCTCAATTACAAAGTGACTACTCACTCCAACTTGCACTTCATGGTGCAATACAAATAGGGCTATTTGGATTGACTGCTCGCGCACCTACTTTACTGTTGCACACAAAGGCGCAGATTTACACTTACTGGCGCATCCATGCAAATTGGCAGGGATGCACCAGTAATTGTGCAACATGCCTCCGCCACCCATGGTGAGCCACATTTACAATGTGGCGCACTATGGGGAAAAACCCACACAGATGTGTAACCCATCTGTACCGTAAAGGCGGCGCATTGCTAGAGTTGCGTTGCAGGCTCAAATCAGCTCCAGAAATGCTCTGGTGGGCCCTATCTTGTCAATGCTGCGTGAATCCTTACTCCTGCTTCAAACAGGTGCAGGGTTGTGACGCAGCATGGGCCCCAAAGTGGCTCAGTGAATACTTGTAGGTATCACTCTGCCACTTTTAGGAGGCGTTCCTGCGCAGGAACGCCTCCTGAAGGTGCAGGGCTTTACAATGTGACACAGCTAACAGATGAGTCACGTTGTTAATACCCCGCACCATGGCGCATCTTTAGCACTGCCGCTGTGTCACAAAAGTGATGCAATGGTGGCACTAAAGAGGCGCAAGGGGCTTGTAAATCTGCCACAATGTGTTTGGAAGAGGTAGTTCTTCAGAATCCTAAGTGATGTGAATCATGTGCAAATCTTTTAGGCTAATGACATTGTCAGTAACACGTTGTCACAGTATCACAGTTGTGAGTCAGCATGTAGATGTCTTACACACATGTCACACACGTTACTCACTTACATGCCTATGTTTATTGAATTAAAATAATGGGTTTAGTACTTACCACCCTGTAGGCCTGTCATCACTCCGGTGTAGTCTAGCAGGTCGGCCTCCCGGGCAAGCATGTCTTGCCAGCGGTGCTTCCACTGGCGCACATTCCGGGATATGTTAAAATATCTCTCCATCTGGAGGCTCACCCGCTCCCAGCGCACCTTCCGAACTGCCACAGTATAGCTAGCAGGATCCGTCCCCCAGCCTCCAACATTAATGGTAGGTAACATTTTACCATCCACAGAAACCCCCCAAATGCCAACTCACTCATCCTTCCTGACCTCCCCGCACCAGGCATCTCCCTGACCCCCGTAACCCACTTACTACTAAGAAATAATAACCCACTTAACTAACTATATATTATTAACTAACTAACCCTGTTGTATTTCTATCTAGGACCCTAATTCGATATTCCCGATTCTTGGCCTTATGTGGTTATAATAAATAGTATCCTTATAAAGGCATAAGAATCATATTCATATTTAGTAATAGCCCATGCAGCCCAAAGCACGGCAAGGCTACTCCCATAGACTTCCAGAAAGCACAACGCGTTCTTTACACATACCAAGCCTCCAGCAGCCCGGGAAACCCTCCCTGCTTTTGTTTTGATTTGCACAAGAACTCCTGGAGTCCAGAAAGAACTGTTAGTTCTTAGTGACGTCTTATGTCCAACCTTAAGTCAAACCCGGCACCTTTCAGGTATAAATATACCAACGTTGCCTTAAGCAAACACACAGTGGTGTGGAGCAGAGCGGTTATCTACTTATATGAAGCCCAGCTGATTCGAGAGCCGAGAGGAACCCGCCCCTCCCCTTTGACGCGCTGGAGAAGCTGCCTTTTCTCACGCTGAGAAATCCAGCTCCGGTGTTCCCAAGTCACCCTCGCGGGTTGCTGGGAGATCGAGTCCTGAGAAGTGAGATACAAGACCTCCTTCATTCTATAACCAAGTAACGGAGCTGATTAAAACTTTAGAGAGAATTATTGATTCCGATACTTGGCAAAAACCTAACTTAACTTAAGACTGCAACTTACTTACTCCTTCCCACGTATTAGGCTTAGGTCAGGTACACTGGGGTAGGCGTATCTTAGAACCACCAGTTGAGTTCGTTAATCAATGTTTTAATGTATGTGTATATTTTATCCATTTTAAAGTATCATATGTCTAAGAAACCATATCAATGCTTTTACAGTATTATTTCATAATACTACTTTTACTGTACACACTTTTCTTTATGATAAATATTGCAATTGTGGCAATTCATTAAGCATGGGCTGAAAATTCGTTCCGCTGGCGGAATTTGCAGATTTCGCAATCCGCGAATCTCGCGAAATCGCAGTAAAATCCGCGAATTAGCGGGGACGAATTTTCAGTCAAGCACTTACAGGGTTACAGCAGCAGGTGCAAAAGTTGAATTAACTTCAACTTGGGCACCTGCTGCTGTAAGCCTGTAAGTGCTTCCTGGCGCCTCATAGTCTACTTGCAACTATTCTCTGACCCTGCTGCTCGTAGAAAGCGTGTCATTGTTATGGACATCTGCTTGGTGGCTTCAGAAACGCTGTTGACTCACAAATCACAAAAGGGATTGGATTTACTTTATCATATGGCATGGATCCACATTCCATATGTGCGCATAATGAGTGAAGTAGCAGGGACATGTTTATGAGCACTGCTAGTCCAGACTTGGCTCCATATTTGAGGCTCAATCTCCATATACCTACAGGTGTACCAGGCATTCTGCATCTGCCTTGCATGCCTCAGAATCCGCCATGCAGCCTTCACAAGTTTGCACACATTGTTGTATGCTACTGGGTCACTGACGGTAAGTGACATGATGGTGTACTACATTTTCACACTATATGGCAACATGTCAAACTGTGCTGTGGTATTCATCCTGCCTGTCCAGAACAAGACATGCACAGTGGGACTTGTGTTTTAAGATTATTTGTGAGCTATGTTTCTCAATCACACATGCTTGTTTCACACATCTTGCAACATTTGCTGGGGGTGCAGGGGTGTACAACCTAAAGTGATTTTGGTCAATGTATCTAGCTGCAGTGCCCACACTTCATGGTGTTAATGTTTCTGGTGTGGGGTGATGTTGTTTTACATCTTGTATGCAATATTGTGACATTGAGATTAGAATAAATCTGTTTTGCATGTGTGTAAGGCTGATGCAAGTGGTATGTTGGATTGCTCCTTACCAACTAGGACTGCATTCCCGTATGTCTCATCCTGGAAGCGCTGGTTAATGACTGACTGCTGGTAGATGTACAAATCATGCACACTCCCTGGGAACTTTTCAATGACATTTGTGAACAGTCCACTGTGGTCCACTATCGCATGCACATTCATTGAGTGAGTGGGCTTTCAGTTTCTATATATGTGTGCACTGTCCGCAGGTGGCACTAATCGGACATGTGTGCAGTCTATAGCACCCAGAACTTGTGGGAATCCAGCTATGGCATGGAAACCCTGATTGTCCAGTAGCTGTTCCGCACAGTGTTTGGGAAGTAGAGTTGCTGGGGTATCAGGCTGATTATGCCATCCAACACAATAGGGAGAAATCTTGAAAAAGCTGCCTGTGAGACTCCACTGAGTCTGGATGTCGGGTTGAAATGTCCCTGAGGCCAGGAAATGCAGCAGAGCCAGCAGCTTTGTTTGCGGGGGTATATTAGTTACCCGCTGGGTTGGTGGTGTCAGCCTCTGGCCTATGTGGTTCAGAATGTATTCAATTGATGTCTGTTTCAGCCTGTAGTGGGCTATGACATCCTGTGATTGTAGGTGTCCAAGGATGATTCGATTGCGCATTGGCCGCCGTCCTCTTTGGCGCTGCCTTGGTGGTGTTCCAGGAGCTGGTGGTGGTGGCAGTGGGGGTTGTGGCCTTTGTGGGACTCCAAGCTGTATGATTACTGCCACCATGGCATCTGCAGGTCCTCAGCTATGTGGCGTGGTTGGGCTGGGCTAGGTCTCCCTTTATATAGTCTCCTTTTTATCTCCAGTTTTTCATTTTTAGAACTGGTTTTAGCAGTTCTTATTTATCTCTAGTTAAGGGGCCTTAGCGTGAATTTTTTTGTCGCTAAGCAAGTCCAGGCGATCGTTGGTAATAGTGCGATCATGTGGTAGCGACTTTATCCGTGAGATTTAACGAGGGTACGCCTACCTCGCATATCATTAGCAATATTTATCGCTTCCATGCATGGTGATATTTTTTTTACTCGCTATCGCCGGAAAACTGTTGCTAACAGTAGTTAGCGACAGCTTGCTAATAGAGCAATAGTTTTTTCGCCGCTTTATCAGGATTTTTACCCGCTAAAGTGGCGATAGTGCCCTTGATAATATGCCCTCTAGGAACTCCAATGTGGTTTGTTACCCTAAGCTGTGCTGAATACGCTTGGGATGATTTACTGGAGTTTCTTTGAGAACCAAAATCAAATATTAAAAATATTGAATACAAGAAACCTGGAGAATTGTGCTCTTTGGATCTTGTGAATGTTTGCAGATATTTCAATCATAGGTTTGAAGCAATGATGTATTTTATCTGCAATAAAAAGAATCCTCCTCTTGGAGAAGTTATTGATTTCTTTTGGAGAAAGGAGGATCAAGCTAGAGGTGCATCTCATATACATATGCTGTTATGGATCAAGGATGCACCCAAATTTGGAACTGATTCGGATGACACTCTTTTATCTTTTATTGAAGATTATGTTACATGTGATGTACCAAAAAGAACAGAAGAAAACACCTTAAGGCAACAAGTGTTGCGATTCCAAAGTCATCGATGTGGCAAATACTGTTGACGAAAGTACAAGTTAAAGGAAAAGTTTTATACCAAATATCGTTTTGGATTTCCACGTCCAGTATTATCCAAAGGAAGAGTAAACAGTTCCATGTCAGCAGTGAGACATACCATCACTAGAAAATCTCCCAAAAATAAGTAAAATTTGAGAAGACGTGAAGAATCAAAGTATATCAATAATTATAACCCTGTTATTCTCTCAATGTGGAATGCTAATATTGATATCCAGTGTGTTGCGGATAATTCCATTGCCGTTGTTCGGTATGTGATGTCATACATAACAAAATCAGAAAAGACGGAGCTGAAAGAAATGTGGGTAGAAATTTCCCAAGAGAAGAGTCTTAGTAAGAAATTTTACAGTTTTAGTTTGAAGATGTGATCCCTTCGAGAGATTGGAGCGTACGAACGCTCGGATCGCTTGTCACCTGCAGGATTATACTCAGAGTCTAGAGGAATCATTTGGGTGAGTATAGGTCTTGCTGCAACGCAAAATTGAGTACTTAAATCTATACAAGAAATAAAATATTTAGCAGTAAATGAACCGGAAAGCACACATATTTTCAAAACAATCATTTTGGATACATACTATCCAAATAGAAGTCGTCATCTGCACATGTTTCTATGAAGTGCTGCAATATTACAATTTTAGGAGAAATACTACAGAAAACATAAATGAAGGAAAATATGCAGTAATTGGTTCAGAAAGATGTTTGGCGAAACAAAGCAAAAGAAATCTGATTAATCACAGAAAACTGAGTTGTGATACTCCTGATAGAAGAGAATTTTACTATTTAGCACTTTTGGAACACTTCAAATCTTGGCGTACAGAATTGGAATTACTTGGAGATTTTCAGTGCTATGAACATTCTTTCAATGCATGTAAAGATAGAAGCAAATGCACAGTTTTTGCAAATTATTTCAAAATGTTGAATGAAGAAATTGATCCAGAAGCTGCTATTCCAGCTGAGATTGATACAGACAGTTCTCAAGACAGTCAACATTCTGCTCCACTGAGTCAAGAACCATGTGAGGACACAGTGAGGGGAGAGACACTTACCGGATTAGTGCCATCAGGAAACCAACAGTCACGGGTGTCATTGCAGCGACGCCATACTGGACTACAAAATCCATGTGCATCTACTATGTTTCCACAGGAATACGCCAAACGGTATGACCCGAAAGTGCCGCCCATGCAAACCGGAAGTGACGGACACGGACCAATGAAAAACGGGCAGGGTCAAAGAAGAGGTTCAGAGAGAGATGGCGCAAGAGGAGCCGGAGAACGCCGGAGTAGAGAGGACGGAAGAGAAGACGCAAGACCTGAGAAACACGGAGAAGACATGGGACCCGAAAGGAACAGAAAAGATGCTGGACCAGAGGGAGAAGATCCCGGGACCCGATTTACAGGATGCCGGAACACCAGGAAACCCCGAAGAAGGAGAGGAAAGCTGGTACGAGGACTGGTGGTGTCCGGAGGATTCTGGGGAGCGGCCGTAACTCAGGAGAGTTACGGCGGAGCCGGTGAGTACTAACGGCTCGGGTTGTTGGTAGTGGGAGGAGGTGAAAGATGCAGGAGGGAACCGTGGGTGTGCCTCAGGCATTAATGGTACTGTGATTCCTTTTGGAGCTACAACAGTCTCGTTTGGTCAGAATATACATAAAAGTACTGTTCGTCGACACCTGGTGAATCTGTGCGCACCCTTCCATTCTCTCTCCTAGGCACGTAAATTCTAAACCCCTCTTTCCTCTCATCTGGAACTCGTTTTGGGCCCTTGGTTCCCATTCCTTTGTATACTTGACACACTCGTACTGGATAGAGCACAATGGTGTGGTGAAGGGAGAATGAATTCATGCTACCAGAACCTCATTCTTATGGTTCCACTATTTCTTTTCTTTTATCCTCCTATGAGCCTCTGGGGAGACCACCAAGGTCCAGAAGATACAGCAGCCAGGACCACACCTTTGACCATATCTACCCCCTCAAGCTCATCACCGAGTCGTCAGAAAAAGAAGAACACCAAGGACACTCCTCCCAAGACTTTTCAACCCATCCAATTATCAATAAACCTTTTTCTGTTAAACCCTTAATACAGCCTCCACGCCTGTTTATCAAACCTGCCCTCCCACAAGTGGTGTCAGAAGTGGGATTGAAAGGCAAAATGGAGGCTGCCCTAGCGAAGATGGCCGAAAACCAGGAACACCTGGGTAAAGTAAAGTAAATGTTTTTTGACGATTGTAGAGGAAGATCGAGGCAAGTTACAGCAAGTACTAGCCGGACATGGTCAAACCCACGGAGCCGCCATGGATAAACTCAGGGAAGCCCTAGGTCAACAAAAAGGACCAACCACCTTGCCATCGGTAATGCTGCAGAGATATGTGGCCGGAGAGGATCCCGATTTCTTTTTTAGTAACTTTGAGCGAATGGCATATGCAGCATCATGGCTCGCAGAAAAATGGGGTCAGTGCCTGGGTCCACTTTTATCTGGGGATTTACAAGCAGCATACCAAGCAGCTACCCTTCTGGGGCAGTCCCATAAGCTGAGAAAAAAAAAATGTATCCTGGAAAGGCTGGGAGTAGATGATGAAACATATAGATTGAAACTAAGACAATTGAAGGAAGGACCACAGGAAACCCCTCACGCCTTGTACTTCAGGGTAAAGGATATGGCGGATCGTTGGTTTAAACCCGCAACCACTGACAAAGATGGAATCATGGCTAAGATTTACCTAGAACAGTATCTAACATTCCTTCATCCACTCATTCAACGCTGGGTTCGACAACAAGCTAACCTCACCTTAGAAACAGCTGTGGAGATAGCCAGCGCACATCCGAACCCTGATGGACAACGGAGAAACAGCGGCCCTCATCCTCCTAGACCTCTCCGCGGCCTTCGACACCGTCTGCCACCGCACCCTTGTGCAGAGCCTCAGCAACGTCGGAGTCCAGGAGAAGGCACTGGAATGGATCGTCTCCTTCCTCAACGGAAGAACACAGAGAGTCCGCCTGCCACCGTACAAGTCAGAGGCCACCAAAGTCATCTGCGGCGTCCCTCAAGGATCCTCGCTGAGCCCTACCCTCTTCAACATCTACATGAGCCCCCTCGCGGCCATCGCACGCCAACACAACCTCAACATAATCTCCTACGCCGACGACACCCAGCTGATCCTCTCCCTGACCAACGACCCCGCCGCCGCCAGAGCCAACCTGCACGAAGGGATGAAGGAGGTAGCCGAGTGGATGACGACCAGCCGCCTGAAACTGAACTCAGACAAGACGGAGGTCCTCATCCTGGGCTCCACACCCACCGCCTGGGACGACTCCTGGTGGCCCCCCGCCCTGGGCACCGCACCCAAACTGACAAACCACGCACGCAACCTGGGCTTCATCCTGGACTCCTCCCTCTCCATGACCAGGCAAGTCAACGCCGTCTCCTCAGCATGCTTCAACATCCTGCACATGCTACGGAAGATCTTCTGGTGGATCCCCACGGAGACCAGGCCCTCGTCACCAGCCGACTGGACTACGGCAACGCCCTCTACGCCGGAACCACCGCCAAGCTCCAGAAGAGACTCCAGCGGATCCAGAACGCCTCATCCTCGACATCCCACGAAACAGCCACATCTCCGGACACCTAAGAGACCTTCATTGGCTCCCCGTCAACAAAAAAATCACCTTCCGTCTCCTCACCCACGCACACAAAGCCCTACATGATCAAGGCCCGAGCTACCTCAACACCCGAATCAACTTCTACGCTCCCAAACGTCACCTCCGCTCAGCCAGCCGCGCTCTCGCCACCATCCCACGCATCCGCAGAGCGACAACAGGAGGAAGGTCCTTCTCCTACCTGGCCGCCAAGACCTGGAACTCCCTCCCAGCCGACCTGCGCCTGACCCAAGACAACCTCTCCTTCAGGAAGAAGCTCAAGACCTGGCTGTTCGAGCAGTAACGGCACCCCCCCCCTAAGCGCCTTGAGACCCAACGGGTAAGTAGTGCGCTCTATAAATGTCAATGATTGATTGATTGATTGATATAATAGGGCACAGGACTTCCAAAAGGGACGAGAGCTAGTATCCCATTTATTCGACCACCTACGGCGGGACCGCAGTGTTTTCAATGTGGTGGGATGGGGCAAATAGCTAGATTCTGTCCACAAAAGGAGGAACCCATGGAGATAGGGATGGCCCGTAATTACTACTGTTCTCCTACAGAAAACAAGTTACCCCCATACAGGTGTACAGTCTCTGTGAACGGACAACCTGTTACCGCTTTAGCTGATACTGGTGGCTTGCATAGCGTAGTCAGACCTCAAGTCCTTGGTAATAGCATAGGACCCATTGAAGGAATGGTGGCTATTAAATGTGTACATGGTGACACCAAACTGTACCCCACTGCTAGGGTACTGATACAGCACCCCCAGGATTCAGGAACCTCCTTAACTGTGGGACTGATACAACGACTACTCGAACAAGCTATTTTAGGCAATGAATATTCCAAACTACCACAGTTATTAGAAGATTCCTCTTTGGGTGAAGACGAGGGGTTAGCTTCCACCCCTTTTTCTAACGTTATAGAATGGGAATGGCCATCTTCCAAACCTCGAAAAAGTTGCAGACAGAGAAGGGCCGAAAAAGGGAGAGACCCCCTGGTGATGCCCTTCCTTCCCGTAATAAACCCCTGGGAAATTGACAGAAACTTCCACACTGCACAGCGAGAGTATCCGGTCTTTCAAGAAGCATGGAATAAGGCGCTTGAGGAGGAAGACCCACAACATGTAGGTCCCCATTTTTTTATTAAAAATGGCCTATTGTACAGAAATGGTAATCCTGACCAAAAAGCACAGCTGTTAATCCCAGAGCCATTCCAAGAGAAAGTGTTGTACCTTGCTCATAGCCATCTTTTAGGGGTGCATTTTGGTTCTGACAAAACCGAGAAAACTATTTTAGAAAAGATTTATTGGCCAGGTATATATCATCAGGTTAAGAGATACTGTAGGGAATGTCCCATTTGTCAACCGCATAGCCGTTATCAACCTCCAAGGGCACCATTACTTCCCCTTCCTATCATTGATGAACCTTTCTGTCGTGTTGGCATGGACATCATCGGGCCCTTGTTACCCTCTAGAAGCGGGTATAGATATGTACTTGTCATAGTTGACTATGCTACCCGATTCCCCGAGGCCATACCACTCCGTCGACCTGACACATCCAATATTGCCAAGGCCATGATCGGTATTTTTTCTAGGGTGGGTTTCTCGAAGGAGATCCTAACCAATCAGGGGACCCCCTTTGTTTCCAAAATGATGAAAGACATATGTACACAGCTAGGGGTAAAACAAATCAGAACCTCAGCCTATCACCCGCAAACTGATGGGCTGGTTGAAAGGTATAATGCTACCATTAAGACCACCCTGAAAAAGCTGTTGGACCTAGAAGCCAGAAAATGGGAAGACATCCTTCCTTTGGCCCTATTCGACATTAGATGTAAGGAACAGGAAAGCACTAGGTATTCCCCCTTTGAGTTATTGTATGGGCATTAGCCCCGTACATTGCTTGATATGGCCCAGGAACACTGGGAAACAGAAAAAAACGATACAAAACACCTTCCTGAATATGTCTCCAACTTAAAAACCCATTTGAGACAAATCAGAAACATTGTCCGTAATAATCTGGAAAATGCACAGGTCGCCTAAAAGAAACAATATGACAAAGGGACTAAACCTAGGTCTTTTCAAGCAGGGGACCTCGTATTGCTTATGATGGCTTCATCGGATCAAAAGCTATTAGGACAGTGGCAGGGACCCTATAGAGTAATCCAACAGATAACCCCGGTGACCTATCGCATCAAAATAGATGCCAACAAAAAAACATCCCAAATCTATCAAGTGAATTTGCTTAAGAAATGGGAAGGGCCCGTTCCGGTGTCAGTAAATAGTGTGGAACCACAAACCCCTCAGTGTGTTAATCCTGATTTGCTAAGTACTTTGAAGGAACACCTGACTAAGGTGTTACAACCCCTTTCCCCTTTTTTTTCCACGTCCCCGGGAAGGACCACTCTCATTGAACATACCATTAAAACTCCAACTGGTAAGCGAGTTAGATTATGACCATACCGCATACCAGAATCCCGCCGTTAGATTATAAGGGAGGAAATACAAAAGATGTTGCAGATGGACATTATAGAACCATCTACAAGCGAATGAAACTTACCCATTGTGCTCGTCCCTAAGCCAGATGGCTCAGTAAGATTTTGTATAGATTTTAAGGAAGTAAACAAAATATCCGAGTTTGACACATACCCCCTTCCACGGGTGGATGAAATGGTGGAAAGAATAGGGAGAGCAAAGTACATTAGTACCCTGGATCTATGCAAAGGGTACTGGCAGATACCTCTAAAAAAGAAGACAGAGAGAAGACGGCCTTCTCAACCCCTGATGGTTTGTACCACTTTAAAATGTTACCCTTTGGTTTACATGGGGCGCCTGCGACGTTCCAAAGAGCCATGAACATGATCTTAAGACCTCATGAAAAATATGCTGGTGCACATATCGATGATATTGTGATATACAGTGATACATGGGAACAACATCTGACCCATCTCTCCCAATTTATTCGAACATTATGGTCACATGCTTTGAGAATCAATCCAGCCAATAGTCATTTGGCTGCTCAGACGGTTAAGTACTTAGGGTACCTATTAGGGGAAGGAGTCATAAGACCACAAACTTCCAAATTATCAGCCATTTCACAAATACCATTACCCAGAACCGAAAAGGATTTGAGAGCTTTCCTTGGGTTGTTGGGTTATTATAGAAGGTTTATCCCTAGATTTTTGCAAATGGCAGCCCCACTAACTAACCTTGTACAGAAAAATAGCAGAACAGAAGAGATATTTCAATCTCCTCCTACCGAAGTGTTGCACTCCTTTGAGACTTTAAAGAAATCCCTAACTTCTGATTCTGTCCTAATCAGTCCTGATTATTCTCGTCCTTTTATTTTGCAAATGGACGCCTCAGACCAGGGTCTAGGAGCTGTTTTGTCTCAAGAAACACCACAAGGGGATAAACCGGTACTGTACATGAGCCGAAAACTTTTTCCTTGAGAGAAGAACTATGCTACCATCGAGAAAGAGGCTCTCGCTATCAAGTGGGCGATAGAGACCTTACGGTATTACTTGGAAGGAAGAGAATTCACCCTTTTTACTGATCACGCACCTTTAGAATGGTTAGCAAGGAACAAGGGTCACAACGAGAGGGTACTGAGGTGGTTTCTCTCCTTACAACCCTATAAATTCCATACTAGACATAGAAAAGTTAAAGACCAAGAGAATGCATATTACCTGTCTAGATATCCCCAAAGTACAAACCCTAGAAGAAGAACAACAAGGGAAAGGGTATGTGAGAAGGACACGGTGAGCGGAGAGACACTTACGGGATTAGTGCCATCAGGAAACCAACAGTCACGGGTGTCCTTGTAGCGACGCCATACTGGACTACAAAATCCATGTGCATCTACTATGTTGCCACAGGAATACGCCAAACTGTATGACCCGGAAGTGCCACCCATGTAAACCGAAAGAGAAGTACACGGACCAATGAAAAACGGGCATGGTCAAAGAGGAGGTTCAGAAAGAGTTGGCGCAAGAGGAGCCGGAGAACGCCGGAGTGGAGAGGATCGAAGAGAAGACGCGGGACCTGAGGAACACGGAGAAGACGCGGGACCCGAAAGGAATGGAGAAGACGCAGGACCAGAGGGAGAAGAGGTGGGACCCAATTTACCGGACGCCGGAACACCAGGAAACCCAGAAGAAGGAGAGGAAAGCTGGTATGAGGACTGGTGGTGTCCGGAGGATGCTGGGGAGCGGCTGTAACTCAGGAGAGTTACGGCGGAGCTGGTGAGTACTAATGGCTCGGGGTTTTTGGGAGTGGGAGCGGGTGAAAGAAGTGGGAGGGAACCGTGGGTGTGCCTCAGGCGTTAATGGTACTGTGATTTCTTTTGGAGCTACGACAGTCTCGTTTGGTCAGAATATTCATAAAAGTACAGTTCGTCGACACCTGCTGAATCTGTGCGCACCCTTCCATTCTCTCTCGTAGGCACGTAAATTCTAAACCCCTCTTTCCTCTCATCTGGAACTCGTTTTGGGCCCTTGGTTCCCATTCCTTTCTAGACTTGACACACACATACTGAATAGAGCACAATGGTGTGGTGAAGGGAGAACGAATTCATTCTACCAGAACCTCATTCTTACGGTTCCACTATTTTGTTTCTTTTATCCTCCTATGAGCCTCCGGGGAGACCACCAAGGACCACACCTTTGCCCATATCTACCCCCTCAAGCTCATCACCGGAGTCGTCAGAAGAAGACGAACACCAAGGACAATCCTCCCAACACTTTTCAACCCGTCCAATTATCTACAAACCTTTTTCTGTTAAACCCTTAATACATCCTCCACGCCTGTTTATCAAACCTGCCCTCCCACAATCCACTAGGACAACCTATTCTTGAAAATGTAGTGGCGATCACCATGAATGAAGTGGAAACAGCAATGCATCAAGCTCAAGAAGATATTATTGACTTAGGAAACTTGGAAGAACAACTAAATGTTGAACAGAAAGAAATATATCAGCAAGTGAGACAGCAGATTGACCACGGTTTTCTTCATGAAAAGAAAGAATACACATGCACATCATTTCAACCTATCCAAAGGTATGTCAGTGGTGAAGCTGGTACAGGAAAAAGTTTCTAAATTAAAGTTTTGACCAGTTATCTACAGAAAACAATTGACTCACATTTGTCTTGTGTTGTAACTGCTCCAACTGAATTGGCAGCAGACAACATTAAAGGAATTATATTACATAATTTGCTAATGCTACCTGTAGAACATGAAAACAAATTGGAATATAACAAGCTATCTGGAGAAGCTTGATATGAAGTTTCAAGAATGCTAAAGAAAATGAAACTTCTGATTATTGATGAGGTGAGCATGGTCTCAAACTTAATGCTTGTATTTGTGCATTTAAGAATGCAGCAAATTCTTAAACGTTGTGTCTTAATTTGGAGGAAAACATGTGCTAGTTTTTGGAGATCTACTGCAACTCAGTCCTGTAAAAGGACAGCCAGTATTAAAAACGCTTGTACATGAAGACACCAGAAAGACTTTGGAATGTGTTGGAAATTTTAATATTTGGTCATATTTTGAATACAAAGAACTCATTAATAATATGTGAGAGGCAAATTATGTTGATAATGGAACTATTCTTCAAGATATAAGAATTGGAGTATTGACAGAACATGGCAAATAAGCTTTGCAAAGTCACCTACTTACAAACTTGTTTCCAAAAGAAAATATAGTTCCTGAAAAAATATACAAAAAAATTGCAGAAAATAAATCTATAATCTGCTTAATGCCAATACTGCTCGAGTGTTCTACATTCAATGAAGAACTTTTAAAGCTGGAAAATTAACAAATATTAAAAATGGAAGCCATTGATAAAATAGAGCATGAAGGAATCACTATTATTTTGATGAAAAAAATAAAAACAAAATTGGATTCTTTAGAAAAATCTATATCTAAAACTGCTGGTTTAGAAAAAAAATTGTATCTATGTGTAAATTGTCGGGTAATTGTTCGGCGTAATTTGGATGTGGAAAAAGGTTTAGGAAATGGAGCAATGGGTAAAGTTGTTGATTTTGTTAATTATCAAAATAGAGATGGAATAGAATTTTTGAAAATCAAAGTTGATCAGATAGAAGAAGTAAAACAAATTTGTTATTGTTTTGTTAGTTTTTTGCTTGTCAAAGGTTTGTATGTTCGTAGAAAACACTTTCCTCTTTCTTTGGCATATGCAGTGACTATTCATAAATATCAAGGCTTAAGTCTAGACAGTGCTTTGGTAAACATTGGAAGTACCTTATTTAAAGAGGGTATGGCATATGTTGCGTTGTCCCGCGTCAGAACTTTATCTGGATTGCACTTGATTGATTTTGATGACAGAAAGATTAGTGCAGATGCAAATTGTGTAAGAGAGTATAATAATAAGAAGATTGAATATCATGTATATGAAAAGCGTGTAGTAGGTCAAAATAGAAGATATGAGAATTTCTGTAGTGAAGTTAAAGAGAAGAAAAAAATCAAGATAATGTTGAGATTCCAAGCAAAAAGAAAAAGGACACTATTGCAGAGATTGTCAGATATCAGTTAGAAAATAGTTCAGGTATCAACTGCTATGCTAATTAAGTGGTAAATGTATTTTTTCTAGAAAGTCTGCAACTGCAAATTATGGAGAATCGAGAAAAAAGGTTTTGGTCCCTGTTGCATTCTATTTATAAAAAATTGATAACTGATAAAAGTAAAATGCGAATTGTTTCTGATATTCATAATCTTCTGTATATATGTTCTGGTTCTAAGCAGTTTACACAGAATGTGTAACAAGATGCTCAGGAATTCGTAATGTATATGCATGCAGTATTGGAAGATTAAGGAATAGAAATTGAAAATCTATTAGGACTTTCTTATGAATGGGAACATGAATGTGAAAATTGTAGATTTACTACTACCACTAACATAGACACTGAAAGATTCATATATTTGACAATACCGGATTGTAAAATAATGCCTTTCAAAAAATAATTTACAGCAGCAAATCAAAACATGGAGTGTAGCCTTTGCAAATCAGAAATGTTATCAACACTCTTTGTACAAAATTTGGACAATATATAATTTTAATAATACAACGTTGTACAGCTGATGGAAGAAAATCAAATACTTTAATTAAACATTTTGTAGCAAGCCAACTATCAATATCAGGTAGAAATTTTGAGCAGTAGCAATTATTTTCCATGATGGTCCTTCCAAAATATCTAGACATTACACTGTCTATTTAAAATGTAATAAAGGATGGACATATTGTAATGATACTCATTTGGTTTTTAGACATCATTTGCCTAACAAAATACTAAATTCATACCCAATATTTTAAGACAAGGTTCTAAGAACATAATTAAGCCTATTGGGAATATGTTAAATTGTATTAATACGATTACTTTGAACAATTTCAGCGTAAAGGATTCAGGAATTTCATTTGGCCTAGAGGAAAGATATTAATATGAATTAAGCATTTTTCCTGAAATATTTTGATAGCATGTATTTTAAAGGACATCATTTAGAGTATATGGAAAATATAAAGAATTCCCATAGAGGATTGTTCTCACTTGCGTCCCAGATACTTTTTAAAACCTATAGGACACTGGGAAAGGGGGCTGTTATTTCGCTTACGGGCAAGCACTATGAAATATTTATTATGTTTCCCTCTGGGCTACACTGCTGATCTTGATGCACTGCCCTGCCGAAGCACATGGTAATCAAACAATGTTGTATATTTTATTCTTTTGTAGTTTTTATTCTAAATTTACAAAAGTCTTTTTGATACCTTTCTTTAAAAAATGCACCATTTTCGACTTCAGTGCATCCTACACGGAAGAGCTTCAACTAGAGGAAGATGAATTTTTTAAATTTATTTTAAAAGTTTTCTTTCTTTTTTGTGTATTTGTGTTTGCTCTTTTAATCACTTTACTTGCCTGCACTTTTGAACGCCACTGCCCTCCCTCGCTGATCGTTCCCCCCTCACAGCTGATTAGGTTGCTGTGCCGGGGACGGGCGAGGCTCGGCGCCATCTTGAGGGTACTCTGGGGTTGCCGGTGCAGTTTCTCGGCCAGCATATAATGACACCACCATCCCGGCCGTGAAGCGGATGTGCCCAGCGGGCGCGCTGGCGGCGCGCCAAAGGCATGCCAAAGGCAAGCCCGTCTGCACCCGTCCGCGACCGGTCGGGACCCGAGGCCACAGACCCTGTTCCTTTTTTAATGTACACTTCTGCGCAGCTCCTTGCTTATCAAGGCAATTGACCCCTCAGCCCTCCTACGCTCGAACGCATTCTTGCCCTTGGCATTTCTGCCCATCTTCCCCCCTCCCCTGTGGCTCCCCTGCTTAGGTCCCAGTTTACCGCCCTTCCTGATTCCCTCCCCCTTTCCCCTTCTTGCCCACCTGCTGTGGCCTCAGCCTTCCTCCTTAACACCCGCTCGGCGGTCAGGCACCAGTTGGAACTTTTCAATCTTTTGGACACAGAGACTCCTGATCTCCTGTTTCTGACGGAAACCTGGTTTTCTGCAGATTCTCTGCCCGTTGTCTTATCTGCGCTTCCTGACTTCTACTATGCCCTTCGGGCCGATCGTCCCGATGGGAAAGTCGGTGGAGGCGTGGCCATGATCATCCGATCCAATCTTCAGTTCCAACCCCTTTCCTATCCCTCCATATCTAATGTGGACCTCATAGTTGCCCGCTCAATGAACCTCTTGGTTCCCCTCACTATAGTCCTTTTATATCGCCCTCCCCAAACCATGCCTCACTTTGTGCCTGCTCTACAGGAACTGCTGGCCACTCTTGTGGTCAACAATTCGTCAGTCCTTTTACTGGGTGACTTCAACTATTGGCCTGGAGACTCCAGGGAAGATCAGACCTCTAAAAACTTTTCTGACACTCTTCGCTGGATTAATTTCACTTCTCACATTCACGCCCCCACCCACGTTCATGGTCACACTCTCGACCAGATGTGGTCGGCTACTTGGGCTATTTCTCATACCACCATCCTCCCTTGCACTTGGTCGGAACATTCGTTCATTTCCTTTTCCATTGATCTCGCAGTCACTGACAAGCCCCCCTGCCCAAGAACGTTCTAGCACGGAATTGGAACCAGGTGGACCTTAATACTCTTTGCTCTTCCCTGGCGACCTCTCTCCCCGATCTATCTGACCTTTCCCTTGACCTTCAAGTTGATGCCATTAAAACCTGGCTGTCTACTTCCTGCGACCTGGTCGCCCCCCTCAGGAGGGTCAAGGCTTGTTGCCTCCACGAAGCCAATAAATGGTTCTCTAGTGATCTTAATCCCTTAAATTGGCTCTCAGACAGTCAGAGCACCAGTGGAGGCGCAATTACTGCCCCCTTCCTGAGGGATCGATATAGGTCTCTCCTAAACAACTACAAGAGAGCTATTCTCTCAGCCAAATTAGGATACTTCTCTGGCAAAATCTTATTAGCAGCTAACAAATCCAAGGAGTTCTTCTCCATTGTTCACAATCTGGCCGCATCCGACAGAGTCAATCCCAATCCTGTCCCTTCCCAAGCCCTCTGCCTTTCCTTGAACGATTTCTTTATTGAGAAGATTGCCAATATCAAATGAAACATCCCCTTGCCATCTTCTCTTCTTCCCTCCCCCCTCTGTCCTCCTCTCTTAATCACTTTTCACCCATCTCAAAGGAATCCTTTCTTGCCCTCCTCAGGAAAGTCAAGTCAGACTCCCCTGCCGACTGTGGACCGACTCGCATCTTAAGGGAGCTGTTCTCTGGTTGCCCCGACCCTCCGCTATCCCTTCTTAATGCATCCATTTCTCAGGGCATAGTTCCGTCCTCTTTTAAATCGGCCATAGTTATTCCTATTTTAAAAAAACCTGGCTCTGACCCTACTCTCCCGGCTAATTTTAGGCCCATTTCCGTGCTCCCTTACTTAGGCAAGATTCTGGAGAGCCATATCACTTCTTACCTGTCGGCCTACATCGAGAACAAACATCTTCTGGCCTCTCATCAAGCGGGCTTTTGCCCGGTCCACTCGACTGAATCTGTAGTCCTCTCCGTCCTGGACGAGCTGAGGAGCAAGGCTGATTCCAACTCCCCCCAAGCCTTGGTGCATCTTGATTTGTCCGCTGCTTTTGACACGGTCGACCACTCCATCCTCCTCGACCGTGTCAGGGCAGCGGGCATCCAGGGTACCGCTCTCTCCTGGCTCGCTTCATTTCTTCCAGGCCGGACGCAGGCTGTTAGTCTCTCCGGTTTTTCTGCCCCCTCCCGTTCGGTGTCCTGCGGGGTTCCCCAAGGCTCTTCCCTTTCCCCTCTTCTTTTCAACCGTTATATCTATTCCCTTATTGTTTCTCTGCTTAATATGGAGGTCTCCGTGTACAATTACACTGACGACCTTCAGCTTGTTTTTGATCTCTCCCCCTCCCCTGATTCCCTTCTTAAATTTCAATCTACACTCATTTTCATTTCTGACTGGATGAATCAAAACCACCTTAAGCTTAATCCGGACAAAACGGAGTTGGTCCTGACTGGTGGTTCCCTCAGTCTCTGGACTCCTGCATTCTGGCCTTCCATCTTTGGTCCTCCCCGAATCAAAATCAGCCAGGACTTCTCCACGCGTCCTCTGGTTAGCTCTGTTGTTTCATCCTGCTTTTTGTCCTTCAGGATTATCTGCAAGATCTCCCGTTTTTTCTCATTTGATGCCCTTAAAATCATTATTCTGGCCATGATTCTCTCACGGTTGGACTATGGGAAATGCTTGTACGTGGTCATTCCTGCCTACGAGCTGCGGCGCCTCCAGACCATCCAGAATCAGGCCGCTCTCCTTATCCACCGGCTTCCTAAGTTCCACCATATCACCCCTCTACTTAAGTCCCTCCACTGGCTCCCCATCCTGCAGAGAACTCTCTTCAAGATGGGTTGCATGGTTTTCATGGCCCGTGCTCGTACGGCTCCTGTTTTCATTAATTCTATGATCACCCATTATCTCCCCTGCCGCAATCTCCGTTCCTCTAGCCAGGCACTTCTTAGTGTCCCCCGTTTCCGTAAGTCCAGATTAGGTGGCACTAGGTTCTCCACTCTCGCACCCCGCTTCTGGAACAGCCTCCCTTTGACCATCAGGTCCATTACTGTCTACCTGCACTTCCGTAAGGCACTCAAAACCCACCTGTTTGCTCAAGCCTTTTCTTCTCAGTAATCCCCTTGCGCTCTCTCCATCTATCCAATCATTTAGCGCCAGGAAGCCGCTTGGCCACAGTGCGCTCTACAAATAATTTCAACTTCTTCTTCTTCTTCATGAATACATTTTCCGTGTTGGTTCATTCCTGAAGTCAGCTGTACGGTCACGCAGAACTAAGTATACTCAATGAAGGTCGTCAGAACTGCATATCATTGTAATGTCGTTAAATGTACCCTATTGATTTTGAATATATGATACTTCCTACAAATTATGGTCCATTTTAGTCACTGTTTCAAATGAACTGTACCTCTTTGTTTTAATATGATTTTATGTATGGATTTTCTTTCTTCCTTTTATCGTGCTTTTTTGGATATTCTATATTCAAATAAAGATATTTTAAATTGAATTGAATTATTGTTTCAGTTTTTTTCATATTTTAGTGACAAAATTCTCTTAGAAAAAGCATATATGTGTGATTTGTATTATATGCTATGCTATTGAGGGTGGTATTTTTATGCAATGTGCAGAGATAGTTGACTATTTTGAAAATTGTTTGACACAGATTTGTTTTTTTTTAAGCAATCTTACTGCCCGCTGTTATGTGATGAGTAACATTGAAATCACTATTTATAGTGAAATTCAATATATTCTGTGAACAGCAAAAAAGGTAAACTGAATAATTTATATTATGCTAAAATTATGTTCTGTTTAAAAAATTATATTATTATATATCTTTTCTTTCACAAATCCTAATTCTAAAGTTCAACTTTAAAAAAAAATTAAAATAATAAAAAACAACTGAAAAAAATGTTTAGAATGTTTGATATCTACTACTATCAAGGTAAGATTAAGTAATCCAAACAGTATACATGCCCTACTACATACAGCTGTGCACAATCTATATAAACCTCTAGCCAGCTACTTAGTAAGGTACTACCCATGCAGTCTAGGAATCCTCCTGTCTGTCCCATGCACTTCTCCAATCACCCATTCAGCAATATCTTCTTATCCTATCACTCCACCAATACCTAAGCACTTATAAAATCACCATGCAGTCTGTTTGCATTACTGTAATCTTTCCAATTACTAGAGATGTACTTATGGAATGTCCTAGCCACTAAGAGAAGTATACATACAACATTCCATGCACTAGGCATGCAGACCTCTAACCATATACATAGTATTGGAACAGTCTAGTAAATACTATGATACTACCCATGCTGCCTAGGAATCATCCTGTCGGTCCTTTGCACTTCTCTAATTACCCATGCAGCACTATCTACTTATGCTATCTCTTTGACAATATCTATCCACATAGAAATTCACCAAACACCCTGCTTGTAGGACTGTAATCATTCCACTTACTAGTCATGTACTTATGGAACGGCCTAGCAACTAACACAAGTATACCTACAATATTGTGAGCAGAATGTATGTAGTCCTCTAACCAGATACATACTATTGGTACTCTGAACTAAATACCCAAGTAGTACCCATGCACCCTAGGAATCTTCCTGTCAATCCCATGCACTTCTCCAATCATCCATCCAGCACTATCTACTTATCCTATCACTCCGCCAATACTTAACCATTTTGTTAGAACTGGGGTCTCTAGTTGGCAGAGGTAGGTACCACTGTCCAAATAGGGACCCTTGATCCTAGTCAGGGTAAGGAGGAAACCCTCTGAGATAACCCCTTCTCACCCTCTAGGTGGCTTGGCATGAGCATTCAAGGTTATTCAGGAGGCAATGTGTAAAGTATTTGTACCAACACTCACAGTAACACAATGAAAACACCATAAACTGACTCCACAACAGTTTAGAAAAATAAAGGTATTTAATCTAAACTACACAAGACCAAAACGACAAAAATCCAACATACACAGTTCAAGAATATGGTTCCAAAAGAGTTCTTAAGGTTGTAATAAAAGTTCTTTAGGTAAATGTAAATGTAAATGTATAGGAATTTATATAGCGCAAATCACCAAGCGGTTTCTAAGTGCTAGCTTAGGGAACCCATCCTGGTATTCCCCTGTGAGATAACCCCGGCATGGTATCCGCAAGGTGAAAGTCAGGCATCCCGCTATGAGGGGCCGTTGTGGAGATTAAGTAAGCTATTGCCCAGAGTCGCAGAGTGTGAACTCGTGAATCGAGTAGGCACCGGAGCGAGAATTGTCGAGTCCATGGACATTTTAGGACTCAAGACCGAGCCGGGAATTGAACACTGGTCCCGGCATGACCTCTGCTTCCAGGTCTGCCTCCTCTAACCGGTGAGCCACACTTCTCCACAGGTTGCTATAAAATATTCCACAATTGCGTGAAAAGTTCACAGTTGCGTCACGTTTCAGACAGTACCTTTAGTTGCGACAAAGTTCCAAAAGCAGAAGCTTGCGGTGGAAAACAAGCGATGCATTGCTCCTGAGACCGTGGGGAGGCGATGCGACAGCCCCGCTGCAGCAGCGGGCGTGTTGCAACGAATCCAGTCTGTATGGGGAGGAAGGCCACTTGTATGGATTCCGGCGCGTAGGTTCCTGAGGAAGTTTGTTCTCGCAAAGGCACGATGCAACGATCTTTGGTGTTGCAACGATCTCCGGGGCGATGATGCGCGAACCAGCGGTGATCTTCTCTCTCGCAGCTCCTCGACAAGATGGTTTCTGCGACGACACTCGCAGTGACGTGATGCGGTCCGCAAGCAAGCAGTGCGGCGATCTCACCCGGCGACTACAGGCTCTGCGACGACACACGCAGCGATGTTAAGCTTCCCGCACTGATCGGGTGCGTCCCGCAAACGAAGGATGCGGCGGCTCTGACAGCAGCAACAGGCGCTGTGATGATCTCGACCTTCGTAGCGGCGGGAAACTTCTCGCACTGTCGGGGATGCGCTCCGCAGCGAGCAATACGATAATTTTCAATTGCAAAAGTCTCTCACGCTTAGTTTCAAGCTTCCCAGCACAGGTACAACTTCCAGAGGCCCCACAACTGGATCAAGCACTCTAGGAAGGACAGAACTCTCTCAGCAGAGTTCAGGGAAGTTGGGGGTGAAGTCCTTTTGTTCCTGGGACTTCAAAACAGGGAGCCAGCTCTTCTCAGGCCCTTGGAGATTCCTTCAAGACAGGGGACACAGCACAACAGCAAAGTCTTTCCAATCTCCTTGACAGCAAAGCAACAGGTCAGTCCAGTAGAGCAACTGCAGGACAGTCTTCCTTCTTCAGTTTAAGCTTTCTCCTTGGCAGAGGTTCCTTCTTGATTCCAGGATGATCTAATTTTCTGTTGTCAGGGGTCCAGTACTTATACCCCTAAAAGTCTTTGTTCTCTTTGTGCAAGTGGGCCCTGAGCCCGGTCTGAACCAGTTCTGGGTGTTGCTTGACCACTTTGTTTGCCTGGCTTTCCTTTCCTTTCAGAGTGAGGGGCAGGGTCATCAGCTGCCCAGCCAGAGGTGGAGCCAGCATTGTGGCAGGCAGGCACAGCCCTATTCAGGCCCAGGTGCTAACCACTCAGGTTGCAAATGCAGTCATTCAGCCTAGGGCTGACTCAGCCAGCCTCCTGGGGAATCCCCAGCCCCTGTCACTCTCAAACCAGACAGTCAATGCACAAACAGGCCAAGGCACACAAAAGGGTCAGACAAGAAAACAGCAATTTTCTAAAAGTGCTCTTCTCAAACACAGGATTTGAAAACAACCTTTCCTAAAAGATGTGTTATTAAATTCTGAGTTCAGGGATACTAGATGCTTATGTCCTATCTTGTTCCTATGGGAATAAATGCTGGAAGCCACTGTAGCCAGCAACCCATGTTAGTCTATGGAGCAAGATAGCCTTACAATAGTGACAAACGAAAATGGTTGCCTTTCACTACCAGAGCATGTCACCTGCACCAGTACATGCTCTACCTTTCACATACACTGCACCCTGCCCAGTGGGGTACCTTGGGCCTTCCATAGGGGTGACTAATGTGCACAAAAAGGGAAGGGTTAGGCCTGGCCAGTGGGGAGGCTGACCAGGAGGACACAGCAGTTCCTAGACTGCACACAGGCAATGCAGTGGCAGGCCCGAGACACCCTTTTAGGGCTACTCATGTGGGTGGCACAATCAGTGCTGCAGGCCCACTAGTAGCATCTGTCATCACCAGCCCTGGTACACTCAGTGCACTTTACTAGGGACTTCGTGGTGATACAAATATGCCAATCATGTATATCCAATCATGATAACAATTTACACAGAGAGCATATGCACTTTAGCACTGGTCAGCAGTGGTAAAGTGCTCAGAGTCCTATTGCCAACAGCCACAGGTCAGGAAAATAAGGGCGGAAGAAGCAAAAAGTTTGGGGATGACCCTGCAAGAAGGGCCAGTTCCAACACATTTATATATTGACCATGAACTATGTTTGCAGCACTGTATTCATTCCAACTACTAGTCATGTACTTATGTAATGCCCTAGCCACTAACTCAAGTACGCCTCCAATATTCTGTGCAGTATGCATGCAGATCTCCAAAAAGGTATATAGTATTCATACACTTTTGCATTAACCACTTACTACCCATGCAGCCTATCAATCCTCCTGTTACTCCCACGCACTTCTTCAATCACTTATGCACCACTATCTACTTATCCTATTACTTCACTAATACCTAAGCACTTATAAATTCTCCAGGCACTCTGTTTACAGCATTGTCATTATTCCAATTACTAGTGATGTACTTATGGAATGGCCTAGCCCTTAACACAAATACTCCTACAATATTCTATGCACTACGCTTCCAAATCTCTAACCAGCTACATACTATTGGACCACTCTTATGAATAGTAAGATACTACCCATGCAGACTATGAATCCTCCTGTCAGTCCTATGACCTTTTCCAATCATCCAACCAGCACTATCTACTTATCCTATCACTCCGCCAATACCTAACCACTTGTAATTGACCATGAACTCTATTTGCAGCACTGTAATCATTCCCATTACTAGTCATGTACTTATGTAATGCCCTAGCCACTAACCCAAGTGCACCTCCAATATAATATTCTGTGCAGTATGCATGCAGATCTCCAAAAAGGTATATAGTATTCATACACTCTTGCAAATACCCACTTACTACCCATGCAGCCTAGCAATCCTCCTGTCACTCCCATGCACTTTTTCAATCACTTATCCACCACTTTCTACTTATCGTATTACTCCGCCAATACCTAAGCGCTTATAAATTAACCATGCACTCTGTTTGCAGCACGGTCATCATTCCAATTACTAGTGATGTTCTCATGAAATGGCCTAGCCCCTATCAAAAATACACCTACAATATGCTGTGCACCATGCCTACAAACCTCTAACCACATGCATACTATTGGTACACTACAATAAATACTGAAGTAGTACCCACGTAGTCTAGGATTTCTCCAGTCAGTCTGATGCACTGCCTCAATCATTCATCCATTTAACAAGAAACAATGGCTCCTGTGGGAAAATAACACGAATTCTGATACTAGTAACGCACAATGGCAATCAGGGCGACAGATGCAGAAAAAAGGAAGCTGTGTATACACAATGCGAATATATTGGTCAAATCATAGTCATTTATGTAAATGGATATAAACAATTTATACAAAATTTCCATAACACAATGTAATTAAAAGAAAGGTGATGGCATGTCCCAAGTGAGTATTTACACAACAGGTGAACCTAAACTGCTGAGGTGAAACATAGTTAAAAAATAGACAACATAAGGTTTCAGGTTTACAATTCAGTTTCAGAATTACGACCCAATGATAAGTATAAAACATTAAAGTGCAGCTGTTGAAATGTACAAACAACTGTTGAAACAAGTCTGTCTTTCTATTTTTGTTGACGGCGTTTCGACCTGAGTAGGGTGTCAGGTCTCTTCAGGACTGTTCAATGTGGGGGCACCTTTAAGGGTTTGCGCTGTTTAGGGAACAGGAAGTGGCACCATGAAATGTTGGTGAAAATAAAGACCTACATGGATCCCGTCCGGGACCCCTGTGAAGGAAGTGTGGTAGGCAGGCAAACAGGATATGATGTTGCTCCGCAGATCCGAGAGGTAAGCTGTTTCAATAATTTGGAGGAGTGGCACGGGGCAGGAACCACACGAGGGCGCTCCTAATATTCACTTCACTGCATTAAATGATGTGGTGCAGATGATGCTGGCTCTGTATATCATCACGTGAGGTCGATAATGTGTCCTCTTCTACCAGTGTAATAACTGAAACATCATTTAATGCAGTGAAGTGAATATTCTACATCGCCAGCCATATCCACATCAGGAGCGCCCTCGTGTGGTTTCTGCCCAGTGCCACTCCTCCAAAACATCTGCTGAGCTCCAAGACAGGGATCAAAAACCAACTGTTCACTGAATTTAAAATGGTCCGCAGAGTACCTTGGGTAGGGAAGTCCAAAAATTCCACCAATGGTGACTGCGTGGTCCTACGTTTTAGGTCTCCTGGTTTGGTGGAGCATATTCTGGAGAGGGCAGGGGACCTTGTTGGCAGGGTTGATATTTCTGTTCTCCCCTTGGGGTATTTCTATCTATCCACAAATATTACTAGATGTGCCGGATGGAGAGGGACATCTCAATCCCTTGGCCAATATAACTATTCTGTCCCCCTAAACAATCAACTCGATGTTTATTCTTCACTGAAAGACATTGACTGACTTGAACCAGGCATACTTAGGGGTCACACGGGCTCTGGTAATGGTCCTCCAACCTGTCACCCACCTGACCCTCTTAAAACCCAGGATATCCCAATAGAGCAGGATGCAATAGGTAATAGCCCTGGCTATCTTGGGTGTGTCCATATAACTAAGGTGGAATTGAGCTTGGAGGAGAGGCTGAAAGGCATGGCTAGTGTTCTCCCAGTAGGATTCATTCCACTCAACCACTCCTATGGCTTGCATGCCAAGGCGTCTGTGAATGCACCTCCTCCCTATCCATCTCCCGCAAGCTCATTTCAAGGGCACTTAAAGTCTGTTATGACAGTGGGCTCCTGGAATATTGCAGGGCTTCTGCCCAAAACCGCATCAAGCGATTGAACAGTATGACCTCTGGGCATTCCAGGAGACTTGGTCTATCAATCAGGTACATTACCCCGGGTTTTTACATTTCTCTAAACCTGCCCAAGGGGGACGGAAAGGTAGACCAATTGGTGGTCTCACATGTTGGGTGAGACAGCAAATGGGTTACAGGGTCGAGGTGGTTCCTGTTGACAGTCCGGACATTATGTCCCCACGTTTCCAGATGTCTCAAGCAAGAGACATTTTGATATTTAATATCTATGCAAGAGGGCAGCCGGGTGGGAGGTGTTCCGAGACAGTTGCTCTCCTTGATAGTTTCTTGGACAGCCAGAGGGGTGGGTGCAACTTGATGATTGTAGGAGACTTTAACTGTAACTTTGAACCGCCTGATTTAGAAGATGGTAATCTAAGTACTGATGAGGATTCACAGTGGAACATCCCATCCCTCGATCTGAGCATGATTTAAAAATGAACAGAAGCTGCTTTGCAACTCTAAGAGTTGTGCTTGGAAAGGGAAGTGCAAGCAGTAAATGGGAGTTCCCATTCAGACCAGAAGGGCACGCACACTTTTAATAATGGTATAAGGAGTAGCCGCATAGATTTTATTAATCTCAATGTAGAATTTTGGTCTTCCCTCCATGACATGTTGGTACAGGAACGCATAGAAAGTGATCACAGCCCGCTAATGTTGACAATTAAGGCTCCGGGTTTATTAAACATCCACACAAAGGTCACTGAGAACATATCACCAGAAGGGCTGCTCTCAAATGACACAAGGAGAGTAAGATGGTCTAGGCTTATTAGAAGTGAAGGGGACCAGGGCAAGATGAAGGCTATGGTTGCCCACTCAATATCTTGTCTCCAAAGTTGTGACTCTCTGGAGGATTTTAAACTCATTGCCCCCAGGTTCATAGTGACTTGTTTTTAAATCTATAAACATTTTTATCAAGACCAGCCAAAAGAAGGCAAAGTCAGGGACCACAACAGCTACCTGGTATAATAAATCCTGCAGAGAGGCACATCGATTATTGACAAAGGCCATTAAATCTAAAGACATGGGAGAGATCAAACTCGAAAGGAGAAGGTATAAAGCAATTCAATAAAAAGCAAAAAAGGCAAGGGATGACAACCGCTGGCTTGACTTGCTTATAGACAGCCATGAGAAAGACATGGTAAAATTCTGGCAGTTAGTCAAGTGGGGGACTGGTGGAACACCTCATACACCTATTAATTATGTTGCGCCTGATAAGTGGGCCTCGCATTATAAGGCCCAGTTCTCTACCTCCAATAAAAACCTGGTATGTTTCCAAATTCCCCCCTCGATACCTACCATATCATTTAACAACTCCGAGGTCGAGTCAGTCCTCCCTTTGATTCCGAGAGGTAGGGCCCTGGGCCTCGATTGTGTACCAGCTGACCTGTTTGTTTATGATAAGGACAACTGGATGGTTTACATCACTTATCTTGCCAATGCCATTGCTAGTTGGGTGTGTATCCCTGTCACCTGGTTTAGAGTAGTTATAATACCAGTATATAAAAAGGGGGACCGTGCACTACCTGGCAACTATAGGCCTATCAGCCTTATAGACTCCATCCAAAAAATAGTTGCCAGGTTGGTACTGTCCCGAACCCAGTTGTGGATAGAGGAGTCTGAGATTTTATCACCACTGCAGGCAGGTTTTCGCCCCCATCCAGCACCATAGATCATGTGCTCAGGTTTGTGAATCTCTATTGGCGGGTAGTTAGTATAGGAGGGGGCACACTATATGCGGCTTTTATTGCTCTTAAGTCCGCTTTTGACATGGTTTCTCACAACAAAATGTGGAGAGACTTTATGGATGTGGGGGTGCCATTGGAGTTACTAGCAATGTTAGTCAAACTACATGACACCAATTACTCACAGGTTAATTGGGGCACACATGGTGAAGTAACGGTTAGATTTCCCGTTTTAAAGGGTCTGCACCAAGGATGTGTCCTCGCTCCCACCCGGTTATCTTTGTTTATTGGCAGGGTCGTTCAGTACTATTCCACATGCCCCACCAATGCTCCTACCTTGGCGGGCTTGAAGATCTCCCCACTCATGTTTGCGGACGACACCATGATCCTCTCTAAGAGCCAAACAGGGCCACAGGTTGCCCTGTCTCGGTTCGAGGAGTTTTGTCGCGACCAGAGTTGGTAGTCAATGTGGATAAGACAAAGTTCATGGTTCTCCACAATAATAAAGCCCTTAAGGGTAAAGTGTACATAAACAATGTCCTTCTAGAACAGACTGAAGTATTCACTTATCTGGGGATAACCTTAAGTAGGAAGTTAAACTGGAAGCCCCAAATCGACATGCTAGTTTTAAAACATGCTCTGCTGGCTGGGGCTATTATAAAAGAGCACAGGCTTTCATTAACTAACCCATAAGCCCCGCCCTCAAGATATATAACTCTAAAGTCACTAGTGCAATCCTATACGGCGCTGAACTCTGGGGCCATGAGGATATAACCCACCTGGTTACTGCTCAAAATAAATTTATAAGGGCACTAACAGGCTTGCCACAATCCGCTCCATTGTTGCCTTTATTTTTGGACTTGGGTTGCTTTTGCATTGAGGATTTAGCTCGATTCAGGTCTATAGCTTTTTGGAGAAGTCTTGGGTTACTTCTGAGCTCTCCCTGTATGCCAAAGCTCTCTTGGATTTCAGGGGGGTTGGCTACCTAGGTAAGATCAAATGGCTTCAGAACATAGAAAACACCCTGACTGAAATGGGGATGTGTATTCTGTGGGAGAATCCAGAAGTCAACCCATTTCTGTCAAAAAAGGAGTTCAAGGCAGCTTATTTGGACATGATCAAGATAAAGCGTCATTCCTCTATTACAAGGCCCACTTTGTCCAGGAATTTCCTGATGATCAAACACAAGCTTAGGTTTGAACCATATTGGGATTTTATCTTAAAACCATTCGATAGAAAGCTATATTAACAGTTTAGGGTAGGTTCCCTTCTGATTAAAGCTTTTACAAGCAGATGGTATTTGCCTACGACGGAAATGTGCTATTTGTGTTTAGCACAGATTGAATCAATGGCACGCATCTTGTTTGTTTGCCCAGCCTACAGGTTACGAAATGGCTCAAGCCCACTTGTATTAGTCTGGGTATAAGATCTGCTATGGAGGCACTAAGGATCCTGCAGACATGTACCCAGGAATCTATTGTTGTGGCTATGGCAACATTTTTGAGTTGGGCATGGGCCATCTGGGCTAACAAATTTAAGGAACATTAACTTGCTTTAACTTTATTTTTTACCAACCTCAAGGAATGTGTGGAAGGTTGTTCTTGCCATCCTGCTGAGTGTTGTTGTAGGATCTAGTGACCTCACTAAATACTCAGGCAGGTTTATTTCTAAACCTTTGCCATAGGCATTCTGGCATTACAAAACCGTTCTGTCCACAAACTATTGCTGGGTCGATATATCTCACATCACATCATTTTAACCTTATGGGCTTTATAGTGTATTAGCGCATGTTAGATTTGATGTATCAATATATAAATTCATGCACTTAATATTGTGGTCCCCTTACAATAATGTCAGTTCTGTATTTGACCTGAGCTTTTTTAATTTTTGTATTTTCAACCTGTTTTAACTTTTAACTGACTGTAATGCATTTTAGGATTTTTATAATCGAAATAAAGACTTAATGAACTGAACTGATTTAATAATTTAATTCCAATGTTAATCTATGGGGAATATTTTCCCTGCAATAGTGAAAAATTAATTTAATATTTTTTCATTATCAGAAAATGTAAAAGTTAAATGTACATATCCTAATTTTTAAATACAATACACCCTGCTGTTGGGGCAGTCTACAGCTGACTTTTGGAATGACTAATATATATCAGAAAGGACAGTTTAGGTCTGTCAAGTGGATAATCTTGCCATGTCGACATGGCAGTTTAAACTGTACACGCAGACTCTGGATTGTATCCAGCTACCCTCTGTTGGGGAGGCTGAAGAGACCCATGATTTACAAACTCCCTGCGGGCCATCAGCACAGCATAAAATACCAACTTTGCAATATCTTTTGTAATTATACCATGCAGATCAAGCTTTCCAAATGTAACCAGCTCACTGCTTACCTTGATATGCAGGCTTAAAACACTTGACAGGCAATTACTCATGGCCTCCCAGAAAGACTGTATCTTCGGGCAATGCAGGAACATATGTAAGTCATCTTCGATTGGACTGCCACACTTAAGACATGACACCGCTCCACCTGAGCCAAATTTAGAGAGCCTCTGTGGAGTCCAATATGCCCTGTGCAATGTAAAAAAAATGGTTCTTCCTCAGATATGCCGGTTTAACTGCTTTATAAAGCATAGACATTGATACTTGCCATTGGTCTTCCAGCGTAGTCTCTGGCAAGCCTCTTCCCCACAAATCTTCTGGTAGAGTGAAAGCACCATCCTCCGCCTCCAGGCTCAAGTATCAGCCAGTACCATAGTACAATTTATTTTTGGAACATAAGTTTTTCCTCTAATTCATTTGGTCCTCCTATTATTTCCCCTAACGCCAGATACCAACTTTGAATCTGGAGGTACTTAAATCTTGAAAATCTCGGGCCCTGCTCCTGTTTGCACCAACCCCACAAAATTAAATGGCCCTCTGGAAATAACTGCTTATTCAATTAAATGCCTGCCTCCTTTAAGGGTCTAGCCAATAAATCTCTTGTCAAAGACGGAGATCCTGGTGGATTCCAAATCAGAGCCAACTGACTAAAAAACTGAATATCTATGGACATTCTGTTTCTCTGCCAAGCCTCCGCCATGCCACTAACACTTTTAATCTAACTTTCTTGAAATATTACGGATCTACGTACTTAAACATAAAACCGCTTTCTGCTCCTTTTTCTTTCCTTACCATCTCCTTAAACATCTTACCTATCCCTGTATTTGTAGGGGTACCTAATAACATCCTTCGATTTTTCAAAAGAAATCCCCACGTGTAAAATAACAAATCTGGAAGAGCTAAACCCCCCTTCCCTAACCTCCTTCTAAGCTTTTTTCAGGCTAGTTGGGGACCTGTTGATGCCCAGATAAAAGAACTAATTTCACCTTGCAGTTTTATCAACCATTCTTTCTTAAAGGTTAAAGGGATTGTTTCAAACAGAAAAGTTAGCTTTGGAAGAACCACCATCTTCACCAAATTTACTTTCCCAAATAGTGTAACTGGGAGTTGCATCCAACCTTGTACACAAGCACTCATTTCCTTTTTAACCCTATCAAAATTTTCCTTAGTGAGTTCTGCGATGTTCTGGATTATTCTGACTCCTAATTTTCACATTTCTTTTTTGCATTCAATGCCCTCTGTCTTCATATTCCATGCCATCACTTCTGTTTTCTGCCTATTAATATCATACCCCAATATTTTTCCAAACGTGTTCGTTATTTTCAGTAGACAACTCATGGTTTGTTGTAAATTGGTTGTATAAATTAAAATGTCAGCATAGAGCCTGATTTTCCTGCTCCAATAATATAATTTATAAGGCAGTATACCCTCACAGCTCCTTATTTTCCTTGCCAGTGGCCCAATATAAAGATCAAACAAAAATGGGGATGGGGGCACCCTTGCCATGTACCCTTCATAATCCGCACCTGCTGTGTCAGTACCCCGTTAACCAGTACTCTAGCCTCCGGAGCAGTATATATACCTTTTAACATTCTGTGAAAATGTTACCCCAAATTAAGATGTTTGAGCAGGGTTTGCAGATACACCCAGTTAACATGATCAAATGCTTTGGCAGCATCTAATGCTGTTACTGTCAGCGGAAGATTGTAAGCATAGCCATGTCTATGGAGCCAATAAGAGAAAATGTCAGCTCTTTAAATGCTCTGTACTCTCAACCACAAACGGTGTAGGGTCTAATGCTGTGTGCACCAAAAGACTATTCAATCAAAGTAACCAACTCAAAAATTAAATGTTGAAGTGTACGCTCAACCTCACTAAGGGCACACCGTCAAAAGCCCCTGATAAACTTAAAAAAAACCTCAACATGGAGGGAGCTTAGAAATTACAACTAGAATTTGTCAAATTCCTATTTCTTAATATCTTTACACAAACACATTACAATGATTCCAGAAAGTAATCTTTCAGGCATACATATTGAAGTTCATTTTCTTTATTTTAAAGCTTTTGTAGGTGTCAGTCAGCTTCCAGAAGAAATGTCATCATTTTCTTTACAATAATTAACAGATAACAGCCAACGCGTTTCGTCCCCATCTGGGACATCATCAGGAAAAAACATATAGTGTCACATAAAGTGATATCACATTTGAATAAAAAATCCAAAAAAACATCATTTCTCCAAAATATTCATGCCGTACTTAACTAGTACTGCAACCCCTTTGGTAACTGCCGTCTGCCTCGTGTCAATTGTATGGGCCCTCAACATTGGCCAGCTGAAATGGGGCCCTTACCCACGCCTTCCTCTCAGGTCCGCAATCTAGGCTTTATTATTGACAATGAATTGTCAATGAAACAACAGGCAGTACAAACTGCAGCCACCTGTTTTACCATCCTAAAATGGTTAAAAAAAATCATTTGGATGCTCCCTGTTGATACCCGAAGGACAGTAGTCCAGCAACTTGTAACATCTCGCCTGGACTATGGTAACGTCCATTTTCTGGGTTCAAACAGGGATGTGCTGCGTAAGCTTCAGGTGTTGCAGAACTTTGCTGCCAGATTGCTGTATGGACTTCCTAGAATGTCCAGTCTGGCTAATGCCCTGAGAGAATTACATTGGCTCAGGGTGGAACAGCGTACTAAATTTAAAGCCCTGTGCTATATGATTAGAATTAAGATTGTCTCAGCTACAAGTTCTGGTACGCCCGTATCATCCTTCTCGCCTGCTTCGCTCCTCCTCAGAAGAGAAATTCAACATTCCCAGAATCAAATTAATGAGAATGGGAGGAGGCTCCTTTTCTCTTCTTGGGCCAACTTTGTGTAATTCTCTACCTGATGTGCATCGGAAGGAGAAGCTGTATCCCAATTTTCGCAAGCAATTAAAAATTTGGCTTTTCACTCAACCATTCTAATTTTTGAGTTTCCAGAGTCTCTTTTATGGCCTGCGCTGGAAAACCCTTGTTGGGTAGCTGTGCGCATTGGAAAAATAAAGTAACAGAACAAAACATAACATGTGCAACCCATCTCTGCGCCTTAAAGAGTGCCCTGATCTCGTCCTCTGTCAAGTGTGTCTCCTGTAGAATATTGATTTGTACAGGAGAGTCCTTCAGATACTGCATTATTTTACCTCTCCTACTCTTCACCCGTTTACATTTCGCAACATAATTTTAAACAACTTAAATCCATTCCCTGTCATCTCCTAAAAACCCTCTCTGCCCACAAACTATTGATGAAAACCAGACAAATGAGGCATTTTTTAACCCTCAATACCCCTACCTGTGCAGCCCACACCGCACCCCCCCTCCCTTGGAAAACTCTAACCAACTTCCCATGGCAAAAGCCCGATGAGTTACCCTTCAGCATGCATCGCACTTATATGCACACCTATACACCCTCTATAAATTTGAAACATACACAAAGCAGTAAATCTTTATATATAAAATGTACCACATAACCGAGAGACTCATCATACTGCTTCCCAAAATGTGAAGTTTAACGAATCCCAGCCTTGAGCGGTTCAATGAAGCTATCAACCTCCTCAACAAACCGAAAGGAGTGCATCTTATTATTCAACATCACTGAAGGCACCTAGCTTCCTTAGCAGCTCAATTCTTTTCCCCAGCCCCCACTGCCTATTAGCTGTTACTACTGACAGATCTGATCTTACTTCAATTCTTACTCCATCCACCTCCAACACTTTCTTCTTCAGAGCATTAGTTAGGATCTTTTCATTCAAGGAATAAGTCAGGAAATTAACGAGAATTCTCCTAGACTTAAATATATTTGTATTTAACCTAAAAGGGTCTCTATGTATCCTATAAATATCTCTGGCAATTTCCTCCTCAGTCAGAAGCTCACTTTTCAGCAACTGAGCCACAAAGCTTTTAATATCTTCTCCTTCTTTACCCTTAGGAACTTTTAAAACCTTCAAATCTTTCCTTCTTTGAAAGTTTTCTAATCTTTCCACTCTTTCCTCCTGCTCTCTCCCCCTAGCACTAAGCCTTTCGATCTCTTTCCTGTTGGTCTATATCTCCTCCTTTACGTCCCTAACTTTGCCCTCTACCGCCAATGTTCTTCCACTCAGGTCACCCATTTTTTTTCTCTAACACCTCACATGCAGACCTGATGACTTTCTGATTCAGATCGGAAGTCTTGAATCTTCCTCGCATCTCAAGGGTAAGGGTTTTGAACAATGTACCTATTGAAGGATCTCGACTCCCGGAGGCTACTCCCTCTTCCCCTAAAGCCTCTTGCCCCAATGTATAGTCCTTCCAGGGCACTGACTTGCTTTGTACCTCATCCGATACCTGCATTTCCCTCCTTCTTACGAAATAGACTCCGCTGGAGTATTAAAACTACCCTCTGGATCATTCAGACTAACTTCATCCCTTATTGCGCCCATTACCTCCCCCATCTCTACAGACAACACTTGAATTCGGTTAGGGCTTAAATGTGCAGACCAGTCTTCCAGATTTGTTATCTCCTCAGTGCTGCCCCCACCTCCTGAATAATCACTATACTTCTGCTTTTGTTGAAGTTCCGCCACTGCTTCTGACATGGGATTAAAATGCCCTAAAACAAGTCCTAAGGGGCGGTGTCACCTTAATCTTGCGCTCCAAAGAACTCCCTCTTGCCAGTTTGGTAGGTGCCTTGGTCCCCTTACTGCATCATCGGCCCATGGGCTTCACCACCTTCACCTCCTCCTCCACCTTCTTCACCCCTGCTTTTTTCCAGACCTAGGCAAAAGATCCATCAACTCTGGGAAATCCGCTGCACCCCCTCTCGCCACACTTCTCAGTGAATACCTTGAAGAACCAGTAAGTATCCCAATCACCTCACCAACCTTACATCCACTCTTTACATTAGTCCCCTGCTCCTGGGCCGTTTGAAGAAAAGGGGAAAAATGTACCTCAGCATTTTTAGCACGCAATGAATGCTCCACTCCACTCCTACAAGCATGCTCCTCGCTGGCCCCACTATGCCAACTGGCTCCTCGACCGCTATCTTGAAAGAGGAACCTGACAGCAGCACGACACCCCCGGCGTAACCCCAGTGCCACTCTCCTCCACGGCTGCTCCGCTGTGTTCCCAGACTCTGCCTCCAGCCTTGCTGCCTCGCTACCTCGCTGATCCACACTCCCTACCTCCGTGGAAGCTCCAATAGCTCTCTGGAATGCTCAAAACACCATAAGTTCTCGCTGAATCACAAATTTAGACCTGCTCGGTTTGATCCAGCGTGGCTACAGAAATTCTGTCTCTACAGCATCACCATTCTCTACCTAATACTCACCTTACTAATAATCAACAAGGCCCATAGAACTGAGACAGAAAACTAGGAGCTGAATCATGTGGCCTAGTTAATCACACTATCAAACCCATATGTACAATATTTACAACTGCAGTATAACATTTTATTCATTAGTAAATAAGAAATATCTTATAACTTGACCACATTGGCCGATGGTTCTAACTGATGGTAACGTCTAAATTTATCAAGACCAGCTTGACGTTTTAAGTCTTTTATTTAAAGTTTCAAAGTTTCAATCTCAAAGTCTTTATTAGCTCTTTATTATTAATAAACATTTTTAATCAATTAGAATCATTTATTAGTTTATTTGCACAAAAGTCTGGCATCTGAAAATTGCTCAAAACTTAATGAATTAAACAAAACATCAACCCCTAATTCCCTAAGATAGCTTTCTGACCTGCAAAGAAAAATACATTTATTTTTGCATAAGCCTTATGTGTCCAATGAAAATCGGACAGCACTTCGCCCTCAGGATCAGTCAGCCCCGCTCCCCTCAAAGGGCTAAGTTCTTATACCTTTTCTGACTCACTAATCGAACTAAAATGATATACTTTCTAAAACATCAGCAACCAGATTGGTTGCTGTCCATCAGACCACCAAAAGGCCATCGCATCAAAATTCCATGACATCACTTTGTCATTGTCCATTAACATGAAGCGACACCGGCTTCCGTTTAATCGCAACATTATACTAAAAGTTTCACGGTTTCCTCCAAGACTCAGCCAAGCTGCCTCTGGACGCTTCCTCGGCCTTGAAAGTATTACTTTCTGGAGCACATCCTCGCACAGAAGTCTTTGTTTAAGCTACAGTTCATTTTCAAAAGTAAGTTCCATGAAAAACAAACTTCAACATGGTCGTGCTTGGCTCCTTTTAGTCAGGCTAAACGAGGAACTCCAGAACTAGGCCTTAGGCCTTTCACTCAAGCTAGTATTTAAACAAACACAAAAGAGTAATTAATTCAAGCAATACAAACTCTTCTGTTACCCACCCTCCATTTCTAAAGATTAACCCATTAATATATGTCACCTAGCAGAAGCAAACAAATAAAGCAGCACATATAATATCTAACATTCTTCAAAAAGGTCCAGCAGGATTCTTTATATATCTGAAAGAGTAAAAAGAAAGACAAACACAACACCAAACACAACATAATCAAAACACAACATAACATAAGCACATATAATATAAGCACATGCCATTAATTAAATAGCTGCATTAGTGTTGACAAAGACAATAGGACGAACAAAACAACATTAGTCATGTATTATAAAACATACACGCAAATGCAACATAAGCACATTAACATTAATCCCACGTGTAATGCAACAAAGTATTTTAATCTAAATTGGTTTAGTTCAACAAATCATACGATAATTCATTAATATGTTAGTTCATGTTACAGAGAATTAACTTCACGAGCCGGAATAAAATCATTTCTGAAACTCTCTCCATCAGTTAATACCAGAAAAAAAACAACAAGTGTCACCACTTGCACCTCTGCTTGCCTTCCGAATCTGATCAACTTTGTTGCACGCTTCCAGGATCACTTGCGACCCACCTCTAGCCGGCTGCCATGTTTTCCCTTCAAGTGAAGTGGGGGCAACACGTTTATTGTGTAACTTCTCCCCTCTACCTGAGTGCTGAGGTCATGGAGAGCTCTGTGTTGCAAGGAAGAACCAGTGTAGGGGCAGGCGGTGTGTGCGGTCCATGTGGCAATGCGTGAGGACAGATATGCCTTCGGCCTGCCAAAGGCACGACGTCTGGGTACCCTGTACACGTGTCCAAAGACCATCTCCCAATACATAGGGTGGGATACAGGGTGTGCAAAATAAGCTGCACCTATCAAGATGTATCTAGTGGGAGTGCTTCTGGCAGGGGTAAAAATAGTTGCCCATTGGAAAATGCCTTGCTTCAGCCAAATGTGAAACAGTCTATCAGCAGCTGGTTATTATAAGTAGCAACTGATGTTCTGTCTCGTAATTTCCAAGAGCAGATTTTTAGTGCCGAGTGCATGATTTCCAGCAATTCACTTATCAGGGATTTTTAAGGCTGTATCCTTAACACAAGTAAAAAAAGCAAACAGCACATTCAAACAAAAATGTTAAACGGAAACATGATTAGTTTCTGCAGGGTGTCCATTTCACCGTGAGGAGGTAGAAGGCATCTGGTACTGGAATGAGAAGCACTTTGGAACTGAAGGGTTTTGTTGTAGGTGCAAAAACTGCAGCACTTCTGTGAAAAACACCTTGAAACACCTATCGCTATATAAAGTGTCTCATATCTCATGTCTATGTCTTCTTCAGGTCAGCTATGGTATCATGGATCCAGTCTTCAATGATAGGCATCAGTTCCCATCCTTTTACCGCACTGTACTATATGAGATCCACAAAATACCCACCATCGGCCACTGATGCTCTTTAGTGGAGGGTGGTGCAATATGTCTAATATCTAATATTATCTCTTCCTCGGGTCAGCTGTGGTGCCATGGATCGAGTCTTCAGTGACAGGCATCAGTTCCCATCCCTTTACAGCTCTTTCCTGAATGAGAGCTATGAGGCATGGGCCATCCACCACTGATGCTCTTTAGTGGAGGGTGGTGCAATATGTCTAATAGGTCATGTCTATGTCTTCATCAGGTCAGCTATGGTGCCATGGATCCAGTCTTCAATGACAGATATCAGTTCCCATCCTTTTACTGCACTGTCCCCAATGAGATCCCCAAGCCACGCACCATCGGCCATTGATGCTCGTTAGTGGAGGGTGGTGCAATAAGTCTAATATCTAATATTATCTCTTCCTCAGGTCAGCTATGGTGCCATGGATCCAGTCTTCAATGATAGGTGTCACTGCCATCCTTTTACAGCTCTGTCCTGAATGAGATCTATGAGGCGTGGGCCATCGGCCACTGATGCTCTTTAGTGGAGGTTGGTGCAATATGTCTAATAGCTAATGTCTATGTCTTCCTCAGGTCAGCTATGGTGCCATGGATCCAATCTTCAGTGACAGGCATCGCTTCCCATCCTTTTACCACACTGTCCCCAATGAGATGTACGAGGCGCGCGCCATCACCCGGCTGCTCGAGCACTTTGGCTGGACCTGGGTTGGGATCCTGATATCAGATGATGAGAGCGGCAGGAGGGCTGGTGAGGAGCTGGAGAGAGAGATCAGCAACAGTGGGGGCTGTGTGGCCTTCTTACTAAGAGTCCGCAAGTCCTGGGACCTTGAGCAGGAACAGATTTCTAAAACAATCAGTAATTCTTCTGTCAATGTGGTGATAATTCACTGTTCAAGAGTTTACATGTTACCACGCATCCCAGCGCACTTGCAAGGTCTGCATACTATAGTTTGGATCACTTCAGCAGTCACATCACATCTGAAAGATTTTATAAATTACTCTGGAATGAATATTTTCAGTGGTGCACTGGAATTTTCCATTCCTAAGGGACAGATTCCTGGACTGACAGATTTCTTGTACAGTGTGAACCCTTTACATTTCCTAGACAATTCCATGGTTATGTGGCTTTGGATTATAACATTCCATTGTAATCCTGATTTACTGAATAGGACTGTTGTCTATGACCCCTACTACCCTCGTTGTAAAGGGAACGAGACAATGAGAGATGTGTACCCCCTTCTGTACGATGCTTACAATTTCTACATTACTTACAGTGTTCACATTGCGGTCTACGCCGTGGCTCACGCCTTACACAATATGATCTCATCCAAGGCCCACTCAGGACACCCCTCAAGGAGTGAAAGTCTAGAGAAGGACTTCCAACCATGGCAGGTAAGAGAGTCACTTTCTAATTCTAAATATATATGTCAATCAGATATATTATGACACACATAGTGCACATTTGATGTCATTCTCCGAGAGATAAACTCATTTCCTAATTAGGCATTTTGTACAGTGTTGTTTGTCAGTATGAAGTCACTTCTGAGCCCCGGTCCCAACTAGTAAAGATAGGTTTATAATTTAAAGACAGTTTGCAGCTATTCATCACGCCAAACGATCTAAAGGCTTGATCTTGGGATTACTGTACAGTACAGACCTGCATTTGTCTTTTAAAATAGTCCTAAAGTAATGAAGGCCAGTGCTTTGAGCTACGTTGTGCTACTCTGTTTGTATGAGGCAGCCCACCAATCCATGGATTTTGATGCAAATCACAATTTTGAGAACGATAAACAAAACTTTTAACCCAAAAAGTTTGCCTGCTCGAAAAAGGAATAAAGTTTAAGGAAACTTTTCTTTTCTCAGACCTCTTTCAACTTCACATGTGTGAACTGTACAAATAGAAACTTCAAAAAGTGTTCAACTTGGCAAAAGCACAGTGTTTTTTACAGGAAGAGTCTCCTTCCAATAAACACTATGCTTAACATTAAGCACACGCCCTCACTAGTGCAAAAGCGTGTATATTGGTACAAGGCATCCTAAATAGTGGTACCAGATAGGGAGAGAGGAACAGCACCAAATATTTGTACATTTGGTACAGTTCTGCCCCCTACATTTAGCACAATGTAACGTTGGTTGCTAAAAATACGCCAACATTCTATTCCTCAACATTGTTTATAATCTTTTCTTTTAATAATGCTGGCCATCATCTACCGGGACTTCTTCTCCTGTAGAACCAACGACGCCCATATCCTGGACTCCGAAAGCCTATACTTTACTATCCAGTTAGCGCCGACTAGCTCATTGTCAGGCCTACTAGTTTATCGTCCCCCTGGCCATCCAGGCCCTTTTGTTAGCGCTCTCCTAGAATCTGTAGCATCTCAGGCCCACTCCACATCTAACTTCTCGATAGTAGGAGACCTCAATATCCATTTCGATGACCCCCTAGACACAGGGGCAGTCGACCTGATCGCAGAACTGGCTGCCTACGGTCTCCACCTCACCAACTCCGGAGCCACACACACTAAAGGTCATATGCTTGACCCGGTGTTTACTAACATCCCCACCCTTCAAGCCAAAAAGTCCCTCCCCCTTCCGTGGACGGACCATTTCATGGTCCCTCTCCGCCTACTAGGACCTTTCAAAAAACTCCACAAACCCACTACCTATACCAAGGATAGGGCATGGTCCAGACTTTCCGCAGAGGAATGGGCCAGAACCCTGAACTCTACTACCCCTACCTCCTCGGAAGACCCGGTCACCGCAGATAGGAATTTCAGGGAGTGGATCTCCACATCATTGGACTCCATCCTCCCCATAAAAACCTGTGAGGATAAATATGGGAAACTAGGTTCAGCCCCATGGTACACTCCGGAACTCCGGACTCTCCGCAAAGACTGCAAAAAAGCAGAGCGACTATGGAGGAAAGACTGGCGACACGCCAGCAAGGAAGCCTATCGGAGGTCGGTGAGAATCTACAAATCCACTTTGAAGCTCACTAAAGCCTCACATTACGACACTAGAATAAGAAACTCCACCAATTCGGCAAGAGAATCCTTTCTCATCGCCGAAGAGCTCCTGAAAATTCTAGCTCCCCCCTCCTCCAACACACCTCCTGTGGACAGAAGTGACGAACTGGCAACCTACTTCAACTCCAAAATCGCCCGTATCCTAGTCTCTCTCCCCCCTCCCTGCCTGCCGAACCATATGGACAATGATGCATCTACCAACCTCACAGGAAACAACATGCGTCCTCAGCTGACCGCTTTCAGGGCAGTATCGTTGGACGAAGTAGGCATAACCATGGCCAAAATGAAAAGTGTCTCCCCTCTAGATCCCGCCCCCATCAGATTCCTGAAAACAGTGGCCCCCATCATCGTGCCCACTATCACGGAGCTGATTAACACCTTGCTATCCCAAGGCTCTGTCCCCCCAAGCTGGAAGAGCGCAGTAGTCAAGGCACTTTTAAGAAAACCTCATCTGGACACCGCCGACATGGCGAACTACCGGCCAATCTCACTCCTTCCATGCGTCAGCAAAATGGCTGAGAAACTAGTTAATGGGCAACTGTCACAGTTTCTAGAAGCAAACAACCTTCTACGGCAGTCCCAAACTGGGTTCCGTCCAGGCCACGGCACAGATACCGCCCTTCTCGCTGTCATCGAGGAGGCAAGGTGCATTTTGGATTCAAGAGGGTCAGTGGCAGTGATCCTCCTGGACCTCAGCGCAGCCTTTGGCACGGTTAACCACCATGTCCTACTCCATCGGCTGGCCGTGGCAGGGCTCGCAGGCTCCGCGCTCTCTTGGATAGAATCCTTCCTTTCAGGGCGCTCGTTCCAGGTATGGGATGGCAAATCCCACTCAGCCTCCCTCCCAGGGGTCCTCATTAAGCCCCACTTTGTTTAATGCATACATGGCCCCCCTTGAGGATGTCGTCGCCCCCTTCGGGATCAAGATAGTGAGTTATGCGGACGATACACAATTGGTCGTCTCACTCTCACATCTTGATAACCACCCAGACAATCTGCTGAACTGCTTCCAGGACATTCACCACTGGATGTGCGAGTCATCGCTCAAGTTAAACGGATCAAAGACAGAAGTCATGCTTCTGGGCAAGCAATGGACCACCATCCCCCCATCGGTCTGGCCAGACGTATTCGGGGAAGTGCCCACCCCGAAACAAGAAATTAAGACCTTGGGAGTCTGGCTGGAACCGGAGCTGTCTCTGAAAACTCAAGCAGCCAAAACAGCAGGCACCTGTTTTGGTCTTATGGGCTCCCTCCCCAGGATCCTCCCACTACTTCCGCCCCTATCTAGGAAACTTCTGGTCCAAGGTCTGATCCTTGCGCGGCTAGACTACAGCAACATGGTCTATCTTGGAGCTCCTGAAGCCACCATGGCAAAACTTCAGCGTACGCAAAACGCAGCTGCCCGGCTCCTTATGAATCTCCCTTCCAGAGTCTCAGCGGGACCAGCGATCAAGGCCCTCCACTGGCTTCCAATACATCAAAGGGTAGAATTTAAGGCCCTGTGCACCGCACACAAACTTCTCAACGGTCTTGGCCCTGCTATTCTGAGAGACCTGGTCACCCCATACAAGGCCCCCAGGTCCCTACGCTCAGACAATGAGCGCCTGGCCAATGTCCCTAGATTTAAGAAGGCACGCACCGGCGGCCGACGCTTTTCTGTAAAAGCGTCCTCAGGATGGAACTCACTTCCTCGCCCCCTGCGGCTGGAGCCCAGCCACCTCCTTTTCCGAAAAAAATTGAAAACTCTGCTATTCCCAAAATAAGGTCCCCTTTCCCAAAATAAGGTCCTCTTTCCCCTCTGGTCTCCACAAATGTTACAGCGCGGGGATGCCTCTGGGTCACCAGGCGCTCTATAAATCGCAAATAAATAAATAAAATTTAGAGTCTTCTTTGGAACAGGACAAGGGCATTGGTGCAAGCTCAACTCAGATAAGGCATAGGTTGTCATCTTCAGGACCAAGCCCTGCTGTGGAGTGACACTTGGCAGTCCACCACACTCGGCCCCACACCCACCCCCTCCAACCACTCATTCAACCTCGCTATCATCCTAGACACCCAGCTAACCATGAGGCAACAAATCAACACCGTCCAATCTGCTTGTTTCCACGCCCTCTGAGGGATCCCTGTCTCAACCAGGAAGACGGTCACCCAGGCCCGTATCACCAGCCGACTCGACTACGGCAATGCACTCTACGACAGAACCACCAAACAGCTCCTTACCCACCTCCAGGCAGGCTAGAACTTGTCAGCAAGACTCTTCCTTGAACTCAGCAGAAAAAACAGCATCACCCCCACCTAAGCGCCCTCCCCAGGCTGCCCATCCAGGAAGATGCCTCTTCAAACCTCCCACACACATCTACAGAGCCCACCTCAAGTCCGGACCCATGTACATCAACAACTGCCTGACATTCCACAAATCGACCATAGAGCTCTGATACTCCTCTCTCGCCTTGGCCCATATACCCCACATTTGTTGGAAATGCTGCGGTTGCCACTCCTTTTCCTACCTCACCACAAAGTCCTGGAACAATCTCCCTCTCCACCTGCACGCCTCCTCAACGTTGGAGGACTTCAGGAAACAGCTCAAGGCCTGGCTCTTCAAATGCCACCACACTCCAACCAAGGCACACATAACCCCAGTACCTTGAGACCCCCCAGGGTAACAAGCCACACTCTACAAGACCCTCCGATTGATTGATTGATTGAGTGAGGCTCTTGACTCCTAATATGCTTCTGCACTCATTGCTGGGTGAATTGTGAAATTGTGAGGTGTAGATGTGTTGAAAGAAGGAGTAAGATGCCCATCTTGGCAGGTATCCCAGGCCTTTGTTCTAGGAGCTAATATGATAACATTTATAATTTTGAATAGATTTTTGATTCTGCCAGTGATCGGCTTTCAAGGCGTCTTTCTTGTGATCTTGGTCCTGAAGGTTCAGGCATTCTAGGAACTTGATTTATTCAGTTCTGATGTTGGTCAATGAGCTGTTTAAATAGACACAGGAGGAAAAATGTTTTCCTAAGCATGGATCCTTGCATGTTGACATCTGAGAGCACAATATTGATGTGAGGATGACATGAGCTACAAAGCAGCGTTCTGCTTTGGAAGTGCTTCCTAGGCTCTTATCTTTCTGGGACGTCGCTGGTGGAGTTCCCATTTAAACGTGTGCTATAGATTATATAGCAATAACCAAACTCACTCATCTATTCACTACAGTGGATAGCTAAAGGGAGCTAAAAGGAGCTTGAGGTCAGTCCTTCTGGACTTAAGTGCCGTGTTTGATACTGTTTCCCATTAGATACTACTCAAACGCCTTCAGGAAATTGGGATCAGGGATGTGGCCTTGGACTGGATCTGATCTTTTCTGGAGGGGAGGTCCTTCCAGTTTTTAGTACCACCTTTTTACTCACAGGAGTGTGCTCTGCATCAGAGGGTGCCGCAGGGCTCAATATTAAGCCCACTCTTCTTCAACCTTTATGTTAGACCCCTGGCGGAGGTGGCAAAGGGCAGGGGGCTGTCCTTGGTGTCGTATGCCGACGACACCCAATTGGTGATCGCTTTCTCGAAAAAATGCAATACCAATTTGGGTAAGTTCAAAGAGGATCTCCTGGTAGTCTCCGAGTGGATGGCGGGAAACTGTTTACAGTTGAATGCCAGTATATCGGAGATTCTGCTGTTTGGGAAGGACCGAACAGCAGAGCGGCGGCTCGGATTCTGGTTGAACTGCCTAGATCCTGCTCAGTGGCGCATGTGCTCCCTAAACTCCACTGGTTGCCTGTCGAAAAGCGCATTCAGTTTAAGGCGTTGTGCATATCACATAAGATTTTGACACGCCAGGCTCCACTAGGGCTATCTCATTTGCCGGAGCCCTATGTGCCTGGGCGTTCGTTGAGATCTGTTGAACTCGCGCTGGTCTGCACCCCTCGAGTCTGGAGAGCGAGGGCCGGGGGGCGTTCGTTCGGCTGTCTGGCGGCAAAACTTTGGAACTCGCTCTCGGCTACTATTAGAGCTACTCCGAGCCATCTTACGGTTCTAAAAGCCTTAAATACATGGCTCTTTCCTACTTTTGCTGTTTAATCACTCTGTTGCACTTCAGGCTCTTGTCTTCGGTCTCTGGTTTATTTATTTATTTATTTATGCGATTTTTAAAGCGCGCAAATACCCGGAATGGTGTCTCGGCGCTAGCGTAACAGAACTCTTCCTGTGAGGAAAATGGTAATTTTATGCTGAGAACAACCAAGTCTTGAGTTTCTTTCTGAAGTTCATGAGCGTAGGAGCGGTTTTGATGTGGAGGGGCAACGTGTTCCAAAGTTTGGATGTTGATGTGGTAAAACATCTGTCTCCCCAATTGGCCCTTCTTGTACGAGAAACCCTCAGCAGATGAGCTGATGATGAGCGTAGGGTTCTTGAATGCTCAAGCGGGCAAAAGGCTTTTTTTAGAAATAGTGGGCCTAGATTATTGATGGCTTTGAATTTGTTACGACTCTTCACTGGGAGCCAATGCAGCTGTCGGATGTGAGGGGAAATGGATGTGAATTTGGGGATGGTTAGTAGAGTCCTTGCCACGGCATTTTGCACCGTTTGCAGTCTGTTAAGGACCTTTTCTTGGGCATTCAATAGGAGGGCATTGCAGTAATCTGTTCTTGCGCTGGGACGCCTCGTCACTGAGGCAGCCATGCGCATTACAAATCCAAAATGAATACATAGATAAATAAATGTTGCCTCCACATCCCTGGCGGAGTACCATCTGCCTGATTTGTCAATCCTGCCCACCCACCTGGCTGGTATCTCTATGCCTACAGTAGAGGGAGCCCATCAGCAGCTTCTCTGTAGGATCAGTGAATTGTTTAGCAGGTGCTATCTTGTTTCGAATCCTGCTCAGCATGGCAGTCTATATTAGATAAACAACCCAAAAGTGGGAGTTTGAGTAAAATAAACAGTCAACGAGCCTGATAAAGAGTGAGAATTCTTCCTGCACTTTGGGGTTAGTTGATGGATTTCCTACCCGGAACCATCATGCTTCCTATTGAGGCCAGACGAAAGGAAATCTAATGTGTATAGCCTCAACCTAATGAAGGTTTCAAACACATATATGACAAGTCTAGAGGAACTAGCTGAAGCTCCACTAGTAGAAACTCAGATGTTCACTCACCCCTATACATGGTACTAAACCAGTAAATTCAGCAGATGGATGAACTAGAAACTCATGGCTGTTTATTTGCTCCTCCAAACTTTAAATGGCACCTCTAGATCACAAATATACTTATTGACTTGTTAGCTCACTCACCAGGACACTTATACTACTGCCCTCTACCCTTCCACACTGATTCACTCACTCGCTTATATTCTCAATCATCTGATCATTCACTCACTCACTTTGCTCACTTGATTTGTTACCCACAATATGTCTAGAAATGAACCCTTCAGTGGGATCAAATCAACTTATACCGTGCCTGCTGCGTTTGAGACTTTGGATGTCTAAAGAAGAGGAGACTTTCAAGTGATATTTCATCAGCATACTAGGAATCTTGATGTTATCCCTGAGAACAGTGCCAAGCAGTTCCACGTAAAATTTGAAGATAACATTGGCCTGCATGGAAGACTGGGTACACATGTGTGATAGGGATCTGTTAAGACACGGAGGTACCCATGTGAACAACCCTGTGTGGGGAGGAAAGATAGGAGGAGAACCTATGAAGGACATTGCTACCGAATCCCATTCAATATTTCAGGATGTCAAAGGCCGCTAAGGAGTCTAACAATATCAGAAGGAAAGGTCATCTTCAAATGATGTTTATAGGGCATTGGCTCAATGTGTAAAGGAGCAGTGTTGGTGCTGCCATGTGATTTGAAACCAGGCTGGCACTCATGGTTGGTAATCCTCCCCTCCCTCCTCTAAGGCTTTTACATAATTCAAGACATTGTCCTTTCTGCCTGGTTTCTCCCATTTCTTTCAAACTAATGCTGCTGATTTTTAACAGTGCACACTAAAGCATTTATGTCCAGTGTATGTGCTATGGCTCTTAAAACATGACAAATTGTCTAAATCCTACTTGACATATGCAGCTCCCCAATATAACAATGGCATGGGAAAGGTAAAATATTGCTCACGGGCTGCAGCACAGTTTGTTCCATACACTAATTTGCACCCTTTAAATATGTAAGTGAATTTGTCAAAATAACTCGTTTTGACTGGTAGAAACCTTAGTTTTGTAAATGAAATGTCACTTCTAATTAGGCCACTTAGCCCACAAGGCAGAGTATCTGGTATTTAAAAGTGGAACAAGCAAGGGTTTAATTTTTGCATCTTTCTACAGTGAATAGCCCCAAAACCTATTTTCACTATAGGAACTGTCCCTTTCCTATAAGAAAATACCAACGCTAAAATAAAGGCATAATGCTAGTTTGAATTGGGGGAAGCTACAGAGCTGCTTATACAGTTATTTTTAATATGTAATTAAAAAAATCCAGTTCAGTGGTGAAGTAGATTTTTTAATACATTTTTAGGAAAAGTGATTTTCAAAAAGTTACCTAAACCTGCCTAAGCCTTCAGTAGGTTAATTAGCATTACCCTACTGGCAGATGGCTTGCCCATGCCTTCCTTTAATGAGATATGAAAACAGCTCCCGGAGAGCAAACAAAAGATTTGGCTTTGTTGAGAGGATATATTGTGATGAGGAAGGGGACTCATCCCATCTCAGGAAGTTCAGCCAGAAGGATCTAAGAACTTAATTCATTTGAAATGGCGCAGATCAGCGAGTTTGGCAGATGGGTCAACCACCAAATGAATGGCTGTTCATTAGCTTTTTCAAACTCTATATGATCCCCACATCACACACTTACTTATCAACTTGGTAACTCACTTACCTGACATCTTAATTATTATCCTCCAGCCTACCTCACTGACTCACCCACCCTCCTATATGCCTAATCATTTGATCACTCATTCACTTTTCACTCACTGACTCAATTTCTTGCTTGATTTTTTACCCTCAACATGTCTTGAAATTAGCCCCTCAGTTGGATAAAACAAACTCAGTTTTGCACAATGAGTAGAGTTCAATGATGACACTCAAAGGAGTTTGCTTCTACCCAGGGCCATGAAGGGATCATTCAAACCTGCATGGGCAGTGTCTTAAAAAGAAAAGTGCTTACAGTATCTTCCATGCCATCAGTCCCTACTCACACTAAGCCCAAGTGGACCCAGTGGCTGCTAAAGTTGTCAATGTTCTTGCTGGGGGAATTCTTTCATTCTGAGATGAACAGATCAACATGACCTCCATAGCAACTTTATAGACTCGCCCAGAGAAGAGCAGAAACAGGTTAAAGAATGGCCACTGCAGATGTCCTACATGTACCCCAGTGTGAGACTAAAATCAAAAAGTATGGCTTAATCAAAAGAGAAAGAGAGAGCAGGAGAAAGAGAGAGTACATTGAAGTTGAAAAATTGTAGATGTAATTCTTTCACAACAACCTCTAATTAAAGTAAGACATATCAGGCAACATATTATTGTCCTACTGGTGAGTCATACTAAGGAGTTAGTGATTAATACATCTTGTCAGCAACTATTACTTTGCTTTCACCCAGAAAAGCACACAGACTTTGGAACTCGCTCCCGGCTACTACCATCTTACGTTTCAAAAAGCCTTAAATGCATGGCTCTTTCCTACTTTTGCTGTTTAATCACTCTGTTGCACTTCAGGCTCTTGTCTTCGGTCTCTGGTTGCGCTCGGACGCCTCGTCGCTGATGAAGCCATGCGCATTACAAATCCAAAATAAATACATAGATAAATAAATGTTGCCTCCACATCCCTGGCGGAGTACCATCTGCCTGATTTGTCAATCCTGCCCACCCACCTGGCTGGTATCTCTATGCCTACAGTAGAGGGAGCCCATCAGCAGCTTCTCTGTAGGATCAGTGAATTGTTAAGCAGGTGCTATCTTGTTTCGAATCCTGCTCAGCATGGCAGTCTATATTAGATAAACAACCCAAAAGTGGGAGTTTGAGTAAAATAAACAGTCAACGAGCCTGATAAAGAGTGAGAATTCTTCCTGCACTTTGGGGTTAGTTGATGGATTTCATACCGGGGACCATCATGCTTCCCATGGAGGCCAGACGAAAGGAAATCTAATGCTTATAGCCTCAACCTAATGAAGGTTTCAAACACATATATGACAAGTCTAGAGGAACTAGCTGAAGCTACACTAGTAGAAACTCAGATGTTCGCTCACCCCTATACATGGTATTAAACCAGTAAATTCGGCAGATGGATGAACTAGCAACTCATGGCTGTTTATTTGCTCCTCCAAACTTTAAATGGCACAGCTAGTTCACAAATATACTTATTGACTTGTTACCTCACTCGCCAGGACACTTATACTACTGCCCTCTACCCTTCCACACTGATTTACTCACTCTCTTATATTCTCAACCATCTGATCACTCACTTACTTTCTTCTCACTGACTCACTTTGCTCACTTGATTTGTTACCCACAATATGTCTAGAAATGAAACCTTCAGTGGGATCAAATCAACTTATACCGAGCCTGCTGCGTTTGAGACTTTGGATGTCTAAAGAAGAGGAGACTTTCAAGTTATATTTCATCAGCATACTAGGAATCTCGATGTTATCTCTGAGAACAGTGCCGAGCAGTTCCACCTAAAATTTGAAGATAACTTTGGCCTGCATGGAAGACTGGGTACACAATGTGTGATAGGGATCTGTTAAGACATGGAGGTACCCATGTGAACAACCCTGTGTGGGGAAGAAAGATAGGTGGAGAACCTATGAAGGATGACATGCATACATCCACTGCAGACTCGTGAAACAGGATGACGAAGTACACTGCAGACTTGAGAAACATAATGATTTTGTGATGTCCTCTGCAAAATCATGACTCAGTTTCAACTATATGCCATTATCATGAATCTGCTCTGAAGATGCAACCGAGGCTGCACAGATTCCTGATTGCCTAGCATCTGGGTGCAGTCCGCGAGTGCCTTTATAGTCCCGGTACAATTAGGATAGCTGCTGAGTGGGGGAATCACTTCCTAGTTGTATAATCACAAGGCTCATACCATAAAATGTTCTCGTGACAAATTTCCTGATTGTATAATCCTCAGGTCTAGTCTGGGTGACTCATTTCCTGATTGTATAATCCCCAGGCTCACCCCATACCTGGTGTCTTATTTCCTGATTGTATAATCATCAGGCCCAGCCCATAATGCAATGCAGTCACTATAAGAACTACACACAAACTATATGAGGTGAGAGCACATACACAATCAGAAGCATACGTGGAAAGCACACAGATACTCCACACAGATGCATATGGGTCATAAATGTGGGTTTATGGAGAGCACATCCATCAAGATCATACAGCTCCTGTCCAGAGATGCACATCACGACACGCATCATATATGGTGGTGTATGTCCCCATGACAGCTTGTCAGCACAATAAGTGTGGTGCTGGTTATGATGGCTATGTAAATGATGGAGCTGGTTTTCAAGAGTAGGTGGGCAGCCAAAGGGTGCAGGTGGGGTTTCATCATGATTGGGTGATGTGATCATGTTTCTAAAGATAATGGATGAGGCATGATGCAGCCTATTGAATGCCTTTATTGGGTGTCAGTGTGGAGTCTAGAAGGTCATGGAGTATTGCATTACCACCATGTGAGAGTGTGCAGGCTTGAACAGCAGTTCTGAAGTCACATTCTGGAAGACCTGGTTTGACTTACTTTAGACGAGAGAGCTGGTAGCAGGTCTGGATTCGATTTCTGAGGCATTGGCCTTTCTCTTCGGTTCTCTCAAATGTCTTTGGTAGTGATTGAGGGCTGTCTTGAAGGCGGTCTTGCCAGTCATACCTTTGCTGGTGTGCCATCTCCTTTCCAGTTGTTTCAGTGTACCAGATAGGCTGCTTGGTGGATCTTTTGTGGTTGTTGTTGCTGATGGGAGAGATGCTGTGGAGCACTTGGTGATCGATTGTTAAAGTTTCTGACTTGTTGGTCTAGGTTGTTGGAGGAGATCGAGATCGAGTGAAGCCATTGATCCATCTGTCCTTTTGTAGCAGGGAGTGTTAGGTAGACTGGGGGCAAAGGTCAGTGAGCTGGTGATGCTGAAGTGGATGATGGAGTAATCAATCCAAGTGAGTTTCGTGGTGTGGTTGTACCTGATCTGATAGAGACAATAGGGTCTAGCATGGGGTCTGCAGTGCGCATGGAGTCCAAGTTGAGTTGGGTTAGTTCTGATTCTATTTATGCTGTTGCGGAGGTGGGTAGCGTTAATGTCATAGTGGTCATCAAGATGGAAGTTGAGGTTTCCGAGAAAAATGTAGCTGTAAGAGTCCATGGCAAGGGATTTAGCCCTGCGTGGAAGGGTTAACTACACACGGAATAAGGAGACAAATAAAGGCATACAGCCAGCGTTATCTCTTACCTACACAGTATATACTTCTGTGTCATTCCAGTGGCCTCTGATATAGGTTTTACCTTATGTCTTTCCAGTGTGCTTCCTAGTGTTTTAAAGGGTTAAAGGTCTTGTGTTCAAAATGTGTGGCTTCTAAACAGATGCAGCTCGCTTCCTTTTTCTTTTATCCAGACAGAACAAGGGACCGTATTAAAAATCTATCAGGCGGACAATTCTTTAGTCCATATCCTGCAAAATACTGCCTACGACTCCCCGGATTCCGGCACTCGGAAGGAACCCACGTGACCGGGCTGCAGCGTTTCCACGTAATGAAAAACGTCAAGAGGAACCATGGACTATAGAATATATCCGTTTAAGCCTCAACGCAACCATAACGCATGAAGAACTACACCGGGACAGATTATTACAGACATATTATTATTGACCACAATCAAACACAATCATTCGATAGTTATTTACTCATAATTATCAAGAAAAATCGCTTCAAATGGGAAAACATCCGGCTGGTGGGTTTAGCTAACTGGAAATCTACCTAACGCATTGGGCTTCCCTTAACGTTACTAATTATACCGCTAATAGAAACAAGAAGAAATCCCAAAAAAGTAATGATGATTCATAAATAATCAAAGTAGGAAATATCCAATAAAATAAAATAAAAAGTGAAAAGTGAAAACTATACCCAGGTGAAAACGACAATCAACACTGTGCATAATGACTTTCTGAAGCTCCTCACAATCTATTGATCCTCAGACCTGACGTTCAGGGCACACATTATCCCTGTGATGACAGAGTGACACAAAAACTGCCGTTAAATCACACACATAATGTTATTGATCTTGATAAAAATTCTTATACAGCTTCCACATCTTAATCCAACAGATTTCATAAATCGTTATATAAGTGACCACATTCCATCGCCTCTCTTTGGGATAGGATAGTTCTCGATTTCACCTGCATTTCTTCTTTTCTTATAGTTTGTAGCGTCATTAAAACAGACCAACGTTTATCATTCTCAGAGTGGTTCTCTGTCTGAAAGTGTTGTACCAATAGGGCCCCTGGCGTTTTACACCTAATTCTAGATTCATGTTGTAGGATCCTTTTTTTTACCGGTTGGATTGTTTGACCAATATAAACTTTTCACAAGGGCATATTACACAATAAATCGCATCCTTTGTATTGCAATTGGAAAAAGTTCGCTGTATGTGTTTCTGCCATTTATAGAGACTTCTTTTGAATCTGTTGTCACAATTTTGACATCTATAGTGCCCCACCACCGGAGGCAAACTCAGTAAACTCCTTGGGGCGGATTTACAATAACTGGCGCATCCCTGCATATCAGCAGGGATGCGCCAGTAATTGTGCGCCGCATTTACAATGCGGCGCACCATGGGGCAAAAATGGCACAGATGCGTCACGCATCTGTGCCGTAAAGGCGGCGCATTGCTGGAGTTGCGTCGCAAGCGTGATGCAGCTCCAGCAATGCTCTGAGGAGCCCTATTCTTACGATACTGCATCAATCCTTACGCCTGCTTCAAGCAGGCGCAGGGTTCTGACGCAGCATGGACCCAAAAGTGACTGAGTGTAATCTTGTAGATTTCACTCAGCCACTTTTAGGAGGCGTTCTTGCGCAGGAACGCCCACCCCTGCGCAGGAACGCCTTCTTCTGGCGCAGGGCTTTACAACGTGACACATCTCCCAGATGCGTCACGTTGTTAATACCCCGCACCATGGCGCATCTTTTGCGCCATCGCTGCGTCACAAAAGTGACGCAACGGCAGTGCAAAAGAGGCGCAAGGGGCTTGAAAATCTGGCCCCTTGTGTCTTTTTTAGGGGGATCTCTGTTTCTTGTTGCTCGCACTAATTGTTGACACAGATTTCTTCCTTTTTTTAAAGCAAATTCTTCTAGATTTTGTTTGCTTTGGGCCCTATGTTAATACACAGGTTAGAGGTGCAGTATTTCGGCGTAGTTTATGAGTCAATAAATCCTCTCTAGGTGTATACCAGGCTCTTATGAGTGCATCTTTGACTAACTTTTTCGGATAACCTCGATTTAGCAATTATGTTTTCAATGTTTCTGCATTTTTAGAGTAATCCTTCTGATTCATACAATTGCGCCTAATCCGGAGAAATTGTCCATAGGGAAGGTTCTCTTTTAAACTGCGTGGATGTCCGCTAGAAATATTGCAACAATGTATTTCTGTCTGTTGGTTTTGTATACAAATAACATCTAGATGAATATTAATATGTATAATCCATACATCCAGAAAATTGAGTTTTTGATTGTCTTTGGATACAGTAAATTTTAAATCATTAGTCCTCAAATTCAACCAGCTATGGAATTCCGTCAGTGTGTTGTCATCACCTTCCCAAATCATAAAGATATCATCTATATAGCGACACCAAAACCCAATTTGCGTCTTAAAAGGGTTGGTGTCTTCATATATCCATACCTTTTCAAATTCATCTATCACAAGATTGGCAATTGTTGGTGAAAAACTGCATCCCATCGCTACTCCTTTCACTTGTACATAGAGAGTGTTCTTGAAGTTAAAGAAATTATCCTTGAGATACAATGTTGCTAACGCTACTATGAAATCTGTAGGCACCTGATGTAGTCATTCTATTTGATCAAGCTTGTATCTCATTACAGCTAGTGCCTCGTCTTGTGGTATATCAGTATACAGTGATTCTATATCAAAGGATACTGAAAGCTGTTTGTCTTTATCATAAGGTAACTGTCCTATTTGGACATCAGGTCCATTGTTTTCCTCGCATAGGATCTTGTTTCTTTACCTAATGGTATCACAAACGTGTCGATATATTTCGCAAGCGTCTCTAATAAAGAGCCACAGGCTGACACAATTGGTCTACCAGGAGGTATTTCAATATTTTTATGTATTTTAGGCAATACATATATATTTGGTGTCTAATATGTATCCGTATTTAAAAACTAAAACTCATTTTTCTTCTATTGCATCAGTAGTCAACTCTAATAGTTGTGATTTTAACCTTCTGGTGGGTTGTCTGCCAAAGATCTATAATGTGTAGGATTAGATAGTTGTTTCATGACTTCTTTATCATAATCATTTGTGTCCCAAAGTACCCCCCTCCCCTTATCTGCTGGCTTTATAGTTATAGCCGCATTTTCAGACAAGAATTTAAGGGCCTTGAGTTCTTCTCTTGTAAACAATCTAATTTTCATAAAATCAAGTCTTCAAAGTGCAATATTTCAGATGGCATTAAGGCACGTTCTGGGCAGAAGGTAGACTTGTTCCTTAGTTCATTGACTGACATCACTCGATTCCCTTTCAAGAAAAATAACTCCCTTCCTTGGTGAGATCATATGCCCACAGTAGGTTCAACTAAGAATCCTTAAGACGTTGACCCATTATATAATGTAGTCAGCTTTGTAGATTCCTGATTATTAGACTGGTCAACATGAATTATACAAACATCCTTAATTGATTATAATCATCCCTATAGAATCTATAGTGGGCAGCACCACTTTTTTGACTATACTGGACTAGGCGCAGCGAGGATTGTGTTTCAGGTCTGTCTATCTTTAAAAAGAGCAAATAAGAGATAAAGAGGTACTAAGTGATGAGAGCACAGTGTAGACTCTTTGGAATTTGGGTTAAGGTTTTTACTGTTTATCCTTCACTTTTCACTTTAGAACTGGTACACACATAAGAAGGACTCATGAATTGTTGTCCATTGATGTACTTTCAAAAGATAAGACGGGGCGATCTCTAATCAGAACACTTTTGAGTACATATGAGTAGCATCTCTAGGAGTGAGTAGGGTAATAAGGGATGTTTTTTTAGTTGAAATTATGTATAGAGGATGTACCTTTTCTAATTATATGTATATATATATAAAACATTTTTGAGAACTACAGTTTGTATTGGTGACATTTATTTATTTCAAATAATTGTGAGACTTTGGTTCCTTGGAAGGATTCATTAATATTTTCCTATCCATGTAATGGTGACCATGGTATTGATTCCAATGCATTATCTTTTGCATTTATGAGTTCATGATAACAGTCCAGCCAGAACTGTCAAGCCATGTCTTCCCTGGACCAGAAACAAGCATACTGGGACCTTTTTTGGGGTAACACCCTGCATCAGCCAGCTAGCTTGAATCCAGTTGCGAAGCAAGCAAGGGACACACGTCTGGGTGTACCCAGCCAATGTACAAACACAAGCCAGGGAAATGTTTGAAGGATCACTGAAACATTTCAGACACTCATCACCAGTCACAGATCTGGGTTGAATCTGTCATCGTTCTTTAGCTCACTTCGCCACCCCAGTTCAGACCCATTCATATGCAAATCAATCTTGACCCTGTCCTCAGGGGGACAGTCAAGCCCGAACTGCTAAGCCAGGTCTTCCCTGGACTGAAAACAAGAATCCAGGGGTCTGGTTTTGGGGTAACAACCCTTATCAGCCAGGCTAGCTTGAATCCAGTGGCAAAGTGAGCAAGAGACCCACGTCTGGCCATGCCCTGCCAATTAAAAATGCACATACGAGGTGTACTATGGAGAATAAATTATGACAGGCATGTATTGTTGAAATAATTGAGCCAAGTGCCCTGTGACACCTGAAAGGGTCACATAAAGGAGCCTGAGAGAGGGAAAGGGGGTCAGCTGTTTCCCTCTCAATGTACAGATGCAGCAAGGTATATGGGCCATAAAGCCAGTAGTGAGCATTCAAACTCTGAGCTGCCCTATAGTATAGCTCCAGCTCTGATGTATTCAACTCCCCAATATTTATATGAAAAGTAAGAATGTCCCACTTAACCCTGGGTTTTTTTACCAGCCTAGGCCAACCTAATAATTAGTGAGCATTGGGTAGCAATTAATTACCTCACGAGTAACATTTCAATATTATGAAACAGAAACAGGAACCTAGGAAGTATAACCCCTGTCATTAGGGCTATAGGCCCCATTAACCACGTGGCCGCAGCGCTGATTTTGCCACAGCGCTGGGGGGTGGGGGGTGAGTGCAGCCCCGCCATGCTCGTGAAGGAACCATGCCATCATGAGTCACGGGCAGGCTGTGCTCATGATGGCGTGGTACCATCATGGCCCCGCCCGCTCATTAATGCTGCATGGGCGGAGCGGCAGCCGCATGACAGAACCATGCCATCATGAGCACCCGCGTCCCGTGGCTCATTACGTCAGGGTTCCGTCATAAGCGGGCAAGGGGTTAAAAATACCGGCTCCCTGATCCAGCAATCAACATCAGTCTCTAGTGTGTGAATCTCTGTGCCATAGTTATCGTTCATTACCATAACCAGGTCCGTATGTATTTGGATGCCAAGGTACGGCACTGAGTCAGATTTACATTGCAAGGGAAATTCAAATGTTGAGGGACTTGTGGATGGAGTGAGAGGAAATAATATCTTGTTCTCCCAGATAATGCACAATCCAGAAAGGCCATAGAAAAGAGTCACCTCTCTGAGAACAGGACAAAGATTAATCTCTAAGTTCTGAATTTACAACAAAGTGCATTTCGTATAATCTTATATGATGAGGTGGTAACCAGGAAAATGCAGCCCCCTTTGGCCATGATATTCTCTCAAAGCACAGGCCAGTAGCTCTGAATTATTCACATGTAGCAAAGGTGATAATGGGCGGCCCTATCGCGTACCTATAGTAATCATAAGGGGTCTGTAACCAAATGACCAATGCAAACCCAAGCCAAAGGGGTTATATTTAGCACATTCACTAATTGCAGAAATATTTCCCTAACTTCAATGAGGCGCAGGACACTCCTCATAAAGACCCATTCAACGAAGTTGAACGCCTTTTTGGAATCTAAAAAAACAGTAGCTGCCTTTACCTCAGGGTCAGTGCGTTGTATTACAAAGAATAGGGTTCTAAAATTAACCTTTATGCTATGGCCTGGCATGAAGCCTGTTTGGGGCTGATTATAAATGGGACCAGTGAAGCTAGTCTATTTGCTAAGATTTTAGCAAAAATCTTGGTGTTAACATTTAAAAGTGACAGTGATTTATAGGAGGAACATAGGTTGAATTGCTTACATGGTTGTAGTATTTCATAGTATTTCGTTAGGAATGAAATATATATTTGCATATTCAATATGATGTATTAAAATGTTAGGTATGTAAGATAGTTTCCAGGCTTAGAGGATTCTGAGCTTGTGGAATGTTTTAATGTGATTTGAAGCTGACAACTGGTTTGTGGTGTATGGGATCTTCCTCCCAGAATAAACTGCATTTGATCTGCCTTCCTGTGTCCATATCATCATTAACTGGATTACTTCACTGGCGTAGTCGGCAGTTTATGGGTGGAGAAGATCTCAACTCGAGTCTTGATCAAACTTTACAATTTTCTACTTAATTCTCATCAAACACGAAGCTGTGTTTCATCTGAAACAATTTGGAGGATTTAAAAACGTTTCGGAGAACTTTAAACCATTTAAATTATTATTATTCCATCACTTGAATATAGTTTAATTGGTCTTTGAATCGTTTCTACGCCTAATATGAAAATAATTAAGCATGGGCGGAAAATCCGTTCCGCTCGCGGATTTTGCGGATTTTTGGGAAATTCGCAATCTGCGAACTCTTGCGAATTTACCGAAAATCCGCAAATTTGCATGCAGCGGATTTTTTTGCTTGGTGATACAATATTGCGGTGTGCGGCGTTCACTTACCGTCATTCAGTGTTTTTCTCGATATTTTGCGAGTGCTGCGCCATTTTGGATCTTGCTGCGGGATCCCGCGGGAGTTTGGCGACGCATCGCGAGAGTTCGCAATTGCGAACATGTAGATGCAGCGGGCAGCAACAATCTCGCACTCGCAAAATTACTAAATTTGCAATTCTGCACAAGAAATCCACCAGCAAGCAGCATAAACCTTCTGTAAATGATGATTTTTATCAGAATAACTTATCAGGTTGACATTTACCTGCACTTTTTTGCAAGGAGTCCATTTTGGGGGGGGGGGGAAGGAAATGCCCCACAGAAAAACAAGTTTTGAAAACTGAACGCACTCAGCAGGTGCAAAAGTTCAAACTCATCATTAGTAACCATTCCCTGTAGTGCTTCCTGAGGGGCCCCTCCAGAGTTCAGTTGCCTACTTGCAACTATTCTATGACCCTGCTCTGACCATCACAGCAGGCTCATAGAATAGCTACAAGTAGGCCACAAAGGTCCTGGGGAAAAAAATTGCACTGAAACAGAAAGCAAATTACAGATAAGGAAGCAGGTGCCAGACAGGAAGTTTAAATTCAGTGACACATTAATCAACCCCAAATTAATTCATGTCAGTTGAAGCAGGGCAGGTGTGCTTGCTTTTCCCCCCCATAATCTACAGTGATGAACCAGAAATTAATTCATGTCAGTTGAAGCAGGGCAGGTGTGCTTGCTTTTCCCCCCCATAATCTACAGTGATGAATCAGAGGGTGGCAGTGATGTACCAGAGGGTGGCATGGGTCAACCAGAGGGTGGCAGTGGTGAAACAGAGGGTGCTGTGAACCTGTAAAGATGAACCTGACATAGAAACAACAAAGTCGCAACCGTTGCAAGCCGACAAGTAAGTTCGCAATTGCGAACTGGTACAAAACCCTCACAAACTGGCAGAAACCCCTGCAAACAAAACAAAAAAAAATCCGCAAATTCGCGAGAGTTCCCGGATTTTGCGGATTGCGAATTCGCAAATACACAAATTGGCAAACGCCAGATTCGCAAAATTCGCCCATGCTTAAAAATAATAGATGGAAATATTTGTTAGCAGAACTTTGGTCTGGATGGATTCAATTGTACATCTATGAACTTCTTCCTTTTGATAAGACCGACATTTTATTGAAGTTGATGTATTTTATCAGCGTTCTTGACAGTTTCTTCAAAATCATTCTTAAATGAATGTGACAGTTTGATGCTCAAAACTTGTCTAAAAAGGATGAAGATTCGCATGCTTGGTAAGCGATTCGGGACTGTGGACACGCACGTACAGCACGCGCGCGCACATCTCCTGTCCCGCAGGCAAACCAGCATTCAGTTTCACTGCTTACAGTGAGACAAGAGATGGCATGCAGTTCACACACACACACAGACGCGCGCGCGCACACACACACAGGCACACACGCACGCACACACACACACACATCCCCGCCCTCTCCGCCCCCCCCCACTCACCAGGCTCTTTCCGCAGCGGGTCAGTCACGGCAGCAGGCAGACTCGGAGGTCGGCGTATCTTCTCCGGCGATTTTCAGCTTGTGCCGCTACAGCTGATGTGCACGCTCACAGCACTGCGTCTCGTGTGCGCCCACTGCGCTGTTTCGCGCCCGGCGATCCTCAGCTTGTTGTTTCTGAGACTGAGTTTTCTACAGAATATCAAGGATTGGTATTTGATTAGCCACACAAAACGGGTAACTTCCTCTGACATCAAAGTGCTTCAGATGCCGGATACATTCCCACGAATTTGGGATTATCAAACTGTGCAGTAATTTCGCCCGCAGACATAGGCGATTACACCCCCGTTTGATAAAACAGCTCCTCTCCGAGTCGACTTTCCCTCGAAACATACAGCTGTTTGCAAGACTCCAGCTCGAAAGCCCCAGAGCCCTGTTCAGGGTTCCAACTTTCTGAGCTCAGTAAGTTGAGTAGTTTAATTAGGGTAATATCACCGCTCGTTGTTTACAGCGCATTTAAACAGCAAACGGTTGGTGTGGAGCGCTATATAGTAAATGTTATCTTTATTGGAGCATGGAACTGTCTGACCCGAACCATGGGCGCGCCATGCACGTGCGCTTGATGCCCTTTAGAGGGCAATGTGATCTGTGCCACACCACAAAAGAAATGCCAGTTTCAAGAAGGTGTACTCTCTGGGGCACTGCCCGCTGCAGAGGCCCATCACCGTGGGGGTCTGGCAGAGGGGTCCGCTAGACAGCCATCTTTGCCACCCTAATCTCTGCGTCCCATCGCACCCCCCCCTTTGTGTTCCTCGAATAGATAATACCGTTCGAGCGGCGACAGTCGGACGCGCGCGCCTAGAAAGGAGGTGGCAGTGGGGGCATGGCCAGAAGTTTACAGAAACTTTGTCAGACGAGATTAAAACATACAATCCTCAAACATACTTCAGGGATGGTTGAAATGACACATTCAAATAAAGAATGTCAACAGAGCGTCTAATTAGCAGCCACAAAGACAGCCTAAATATGGTGTAAGTTTGGGAATAGAGCTGGGGCGGCACATGTAGTCTTTGCCAGTCCCGCACAGTACAGACTCTTAAGTGTGCCCCCCCCCCCCCTCCAGAGCTGCGAGCGCCGTGCCCGGTGTGTCTGTGGTGGTGGTTTGGAGTAAGTTTACAGTCATTGGCGTGTGCAGAGGACGTGGCGGCATCCTTTGCGCGTCCCGTGCCCCCTGGTGCTGACATGCGGGCCACTTTGGAGTGTATTTTAAGGCGCCTTGACAGAATAGCGGCCCATGTGCCAGGGTGACTTTAGTGTAAGGTGTGTTTACAGAGCTATCATTGGCTGGAAAGGGCAGGGCAGCTCCTGCTGTCTTCTCCAGCATGCCCTGTGCGCGCGGTGCCCCCGGTGCTGGCAGGGCATTGCCCTGTGTGCAGTGGCAACCGTGAGATAAGTTTACACAAGGGTCACTGAATGAAAGGAGCACCTGCTCTCTCTGCCAGTTATGGAAAGTCCATGCTGTGTGGTGCTGTTCCCCTTGTGCTGGTGTTTGTGGTGTGAGGTGGCAGGGCAGTGCCTCTTGTGCCTAGGTGTCTGTGGTATGAGGTGCGTACAGAGTGGCTACTGGTTGGCTGGGCAGTGCCCCGTGTGCCAAGGTTTCTGGTGGGAGGTGCGTACAGAGTGGATGCTGGATGGCAGGGAACAGGCAGGGCCGCATTTGTTGCAAAGAAAGAAAATGCACGAAGCCTTCTTTTTTCTGGGGTGTCCTTGTGTGGTGTGCTTACAGAATAACACTTTGTTTTTTAACACCAGAGCCCCCCTCCCAATGTTCTGCACGAATATATGCGACGCCCCAGAGAAGGGCCCCGGATCACACATGGCGGAAGAGGGCACGCTGTGATCCTACAATGGGCCTGCAGAGGCACTAAGGTGTGTCCCCGTCCCGTTCTCGGTTTAAAGCACCCCCCGCCCCTTTATAGCGAGATGACCCAGCCAAATAGTGCTTTCTTGCCCCTCTCAAACCCCCCTTGCACTGTCCACTGTTTATGAAAATAGCTCATCCCTATCCACTGCTGTTCTCTTTAAACTGTTTCAAAAGTCGACCAACATTGAGTCAGAAGAAACACCTCAAGTGCTGCTAACAATCGATTCGAGGAAATATATTTTCAAGTATGTGCGGGAATGGCCATGTGGTGCTGGGGTCAATCCCAAATTCCCTCTCATTCCCACCGCTGATGTATACTCCGTCGCCGGTCGGTGCTCGATTTACGTTCTTGACTGCAGGGAATGCACCCAACAAAGTACTTTCTTTAAGGTGAAATAGAACGTAAATAGCAGCACGTGCATGCAAAAAAAAAGCATTGGAGACACGTGGCCCCCTGAAGTGTAAAATTGCGATTGTGCATTTGGACTTTCCTCTCGGTTAATAACGCATTAGGGTAACTGAAAGGGCCGCAGGAGGCAACCTCTCTTGAAATAGGTCTCTGGGTGTCCTGTCGCGATAGAAGATTATGGAGAATTCTATTACAGGGGCCTGCTTTGCAAATCCCACCCTGGCCTCTTTCAGTGAGTTATCACTGTTTCCATCCGCAGAAGTAGCCCCCCCACCACCCCTTTTTTATCTCGGCGTCTGCCAGGCCTTTCAGCACCACCATAAACAGGGCAGCCCCAAACACGCACTCCGGGATTAAAATAAATGATAAAAAAACAATATTTATGTTAGGAAGCAATTGAAAAGTTTGCCTTTACGTGTCAACACGAAATGCAGAAATAGATTGGTGTTGTGTTTCCAGTCCCACCAGGAGGGTTATTTTTTTAATCTGTATAAACAAATTATTCAGTGTTTCTTTGTAGATTCGAGGCAGAGATGAGTGTACGAGGGTCTTCATGCAAATGCACACGGAAAGCTTCTCAGCGACTTTGTGTGTTTTTATAGCGTTTTTTTGTCTTTTCAACAGTGCCCATTTAAACTGTGGTACTCCCCGTGAATGTGGGGTCCATCGGGTGGGGGAGAGGGGCATTGTCTGTGACTCGGTACCTGGGAACAATCCATCGAAGTGCGAATTGATTGCAAAAGTGTTGAATATAGCGCTTTATGCTAGGGGTACACCCCGATTCTAAGCCCTTTGAATGTTGGTGGCTGTGATGTGGCCAGGGTCAAACAGTGCAGGTGAGCCGGAAGGCAGCCGGCTGTAAAACACACTCTTAATATGCAAAAGCGTTACCACCAGCACCCCATCTTCTGCAAAAGTAGCACGATGCCCTGATTTTCACTGCTTCTAGGCGCCCCCGGTTTGGGGAGGTAAGGGGACTCAGGTATAGAAAGGTGAAAGTATATGCTTAGCTTGGTAATGAACGGATTGTCCGACATTCCCAGACGCCGATGTTATATTTTCGAAAAATCATCCAGCACTTCAAAACCTGTCACTTGTACCTCCCCGGCTGCCCTCTCTGCAGAGTGCCCGCCTCTTTGTCTGTCACCTTGGCACATCTGTGGGTGGCTGCAGGAGGGAAGGCCCTTCATGTCAAGCAACTGCCTGCCCTGCTCTGTCCTGTCTGTCTGTCTCTCTGTCTGTCTCTCTGTCGCTGTCTGTCTGTCTCTCTGTCTCTCTGTCTGTCACTCTGTCTGTCTCTTAGTTTCTCTGTATGTCTATGTCTTTGTCTCTGTCTACCAACCTGTCTGTCTGTCAATCTGTCTCTCCGCCTCTGTCTGTCTGTCTACCTACCTGTCTGTCTGTCTATCTATTTCTCTAGCTATCTGGCAGTCCTATCTATCTATCCATCTATCTATCTATCTATCTATCTATCTATCTATCTATCTATCTATCTATCTATCTATCTATCTATCTATCTATCTATCTATCTATCTATCTACCTACCTATACCTACCTACCTATCTCCCTTCCCTGTCTGTCTGTCTGTCTGCTTGTCAATCTATCCATCTGCCTACCTATCATACAAATGCGCAGAGTGTAATATGCTATTTATTACAATTGATGAGTTTGGTGAGGCGTCATGACAAATAAGATGAAGCATGCAGAGGGCCATTCTGTCCCCTCTCACCCCCCCCCCCAACAATGGTGATGAATGGCATATCACCCTTGACACGTCTTTATATATATGGTTGATGCTGTGATGTTCTTTCACGTGCACCAGTTATAAATATAGGGGGCTATTTAGTAATGTTCTACACAGGTGCTCACGTTGCTGGAAGTGGCACAAATCATGGCGTTAATTTACCACCATTTAAAAAAAAGGCCCATGGGAGCCATGGAGACTTGTGTCCTGTGATCACCCACCCCAGCCTTAGTAACTCTAGGCCCTGGTTTATACATACCAAGGACTCAGTCCAAAAATAAAAACAACACGTCTGGTCCTGCATTAACCTGCACCCCAAGATGAGCGCCATACTGTCCAGGCTATACTGCCCAGACAGGCGCAAATGGTGGTGTGGCTATACATATAATATAATATATCTATATCTATATATATATATATATATATACGAAAAAGAGAAACGCTTCTTCCCGGGTGCTGGGACCCATGGGAGTTGGCGCAAATACCGGCGAAGCAGTCCGGTTAGTCAGAAATCAGTATCCAAGGAAAACCAAGTTCGTTTTGCGCTCTCAGGCAATCAGACAAAAGAATCCAGAGTGTAATAGAAGCAGTTTATTACACAACGCGTTTCAGCATAGTAGCCTTGTTCACGTGTAACACAACACAAGTGACTCCGGTATTTAAACAGTAGTTTCAGCGTGGTCAATAGCCAACAACATAAGCGTAGGACTAGTGAAACAAATGTATAAACAAATGGCAGACATGTTGGAATGGTACTTTCAACATCTATACGCTTTTTACAGACTTCATATATACAAAGGAAATAACTTTATAGAAATTCAATGTATAATACATAATGTCAACTTATATTCAATGTTAAGCATTCTATCATGGCTGATTCATAATTAATTGATGGGCGCTCCCCGAAAGTAACAGATGGTGATCACAACAAATGATGGACCCAGTAATACTGTCTTACATAAAACAATGTTATACTGTGTATACTACGGTATTAAAATAACACCTAAGTACAATCTCTATAAAATCGGTTGGTATCCTGATCAATTTTAGATTCGGCAATACCTAAGTCGGTCGGGAGACAGATAGCCTTAAGTAACTATATCGTTGACAGAAGATCACTATGCAATCACAGTAAAATACACGGGACTGTAATACGGTCAACAGTGATAAGGATAACTCAGCCAGCTAAGGGCTCAACCCTGATATGGTTGGCAAGCAAAAAACAAGGTCTGTTTGGATTAGATCGCTGGCTGCTGGCATGTAATAGTTAGGTATCAATGTCTGTGATAAAGCGTTGCCAAATAAATAGACTGACGTTCTTACTGATGCAAGGTGGAAAAACACAAGAGTTGGCGCTGACTACCCGGAGAGTGATATTGAAGCAAGTCGTGAATCCCAAAGTGAAAACAGTGATTCCTGGAGTGCAAAGAATAAATGTGCCAGTGCTGGTGAATTCAATAATAGGCCCAACCTTTCCTCTTGTGGAAGAAAACAACATAAACAAATATGTATAAAATTCACTATAAAATAATGTATCATAGACAGAAAAAGAGTCATGGTTTGAGTTCTGATTAACAACTCAGAGAAGTAGCAGCACAACAAACAACAGTGAGTAAAATTAAGTAACTACTCTTTCAGATGGCTTGCCAATTCCTCATCCATATTAAGCCCTCCCGGGGCTTTCGTCTGGAACTCTATTATGAGCCTGGATTCACGTTGTCTTAGGCTCAATACCCTGTCCCCACCCCTAGGATTTTTGGGAACATGTTCCAATATGAAGAAATTAAAATCAGCAATATTGTAAAAATGAAGTTCCCCAAAGTGGCGCGCAACTGGATATTTAGGATCCTGATTGGCAATAGCCCTCTGATGTTCAAGTATCCTCTTTTTGGCAGCACAACTGGTACTGCCAATTTACCATAGTTTACAGGTACATTCGATGGCATAAATCACAAAGGTGGTACTACATGTGAGGAACTGAGTCAGTTTTTTGGTTATGCCCCCATATTCAACTGAGCTCCTGTATTTACTATATTTACAGGCCTTGCAGTGGCCACAGGGGTAAAAACCTTCAAGACCATGTTCTGAGATATTGGGGTATAGCGTGATGTCATTTCTAACTACTAAGTCTCTTATATTTCTATTCCTCTTGTAGGTAATCAAAGGCCGATCAGGTATACTTTCACCTAGGATAGTGTCGGTTTTAAGAATCCCCCAATTTTTTGCGAGAATCTTTTTGGCTCTATCTGTTTCAGAGTTGAAAGTTAGTATGAGTCTGGTAGACTCGTCATTCACATTGGTGTCTGTGCTTGGTTGTTGCTCAAGTGTATGTGCTCTCTCTATGTCATTCGCTCTTTCCTTTGCTTTCTTGAGGACCCAACTCGGATACCCTCTATCTGCGAATCTAGTTACTATGTTGTCCTGCTCTTTCAGGTATGCCTCATTCGTGTTACAATTTCTCTTTGCCCTCAACAGCTCCCCATAGGGGATACTCCATTTCAGTGTCTCCGGGTGGCTGCTGTGGGCGTGGAGAACACTATTGCCTATTGCCTATATATATATATATATATATTACTTACTGGCGGTCACCAGTAGGTAGTTATAGTTAGGATTTTTTTCAATGTTAAATCTCAAAATTCTATTTGGAATAACTTTAGCGGCGGTTGACGAATCTGCCGGAAAATTTCCTCAAAATCGCCTCGCGGCGCCCCGGTCCTTTCTTGAAAGTTTGGGGTAGATATGTCAAGCGGGGGCCGAGATAAAAGGGGGGTCCCAAAAAGCGTTTTCCCCATGTTAATTTCAATAGGGCGGTCGATTTCACTTTTAGCCCGAACGGCTGAATGGATTTACACCAAACTTGGCAAAATTGTAGGGACTGGTAGCCCGATGTGCCTTTGCTATGTCTCAAGATATGTGCTCCAGTGGATTTTGAGTAATTTAGGTTCAAAAAAATATATATATCTATAGCCGTGCCCCGGTACGCGCACCTGGGAGCGCTCCGGGCGCGACACGTGAGGTGCGCACGGAAAGCTGATTGGCTCTCGGGTGTCTGTAAACATTTGAAACAGTCCGGAGCGGCCGCCATCTTGTGTCTCGGTCAAATCGAGACACAAGAGGTGGATAAAACAAAGGGGGAAATGACCATAAGGCGTCAGGGATAGACCCCCTTTGACCCCCTAGGTTTGATGTGGGGGCTCTAAAAGGGCCCCGCGGGGCATTTAAAATATATATATTTTTTTGTTTTGCACGGGGGGAGCGCCCAGTGTGCTCCCCGGTGCGCGCACCGGGAAGCGTACTATGAGGAAAAAAGAATGACAGAGTTTTTAAAAAAGGAAGCCTTTTTTTAGAAATTGGAGGTAGTTCTAAAAAGAACTTTTTTTTTCTTCTTTTTGTTGTTTTATATTTTTTTTTTAGTTTTTTGAACATTTTGTACTTTTTTTGGCTTTTCAAAACAGTTTTATATATTTTTTATATTTTTTTAGGCGGAGAAAAAAAAAAAGGGAATTGAAACTGGCTCAACTGGAGCAAAAAAACAAAAAACCCAAAAAATGACTTCTTTTTGGGGCACTTGTGATTGTCACCTGCAAGGACGATTAGCTTTATGCTCTGTTCACCATAGGCGATAAGCTTGCCACATGCAGTACAAGTGATTTTAAAATCAGAAAATCTTGGCTGAATACAAGGCATCATCTCTGATGTTTCTGGTCCCGATGAAGTGGGTTCGTTTCTTTGGGAGGTGGTCCTTGAAGAATGGGGAAGGTTACTGGCCAGTTCCCTGAGCTCTGCACGAGAATAGTTGTTAGGGTGCTTTCTGGTCAAATGACGAATCATGATATAGTTACCAAATGAATATTTTTTGTTTGGGTTGCCCCTTGAGAGTTCTTCATTGCAGATTAGGCAAGTTACCTTGGCCGCATTCACTTTTTTCTTGCCCTCTGGGAGTGAAAACAACTCCCATACAATGTGTGGCTTGGGCTTGTATGGGGTATTTTCTTCAGGCAGCTATCTTCTCCTCCCCTCCTCCTCTTCCTCTTCCTCCTCCTCCTCTTCTTGACCACCAATATAATCTGGAGCTGGTCCTGTTGGTGGTGGTGGTGGTGGGGCAGATGCACCAGCTGCTGCTGCTACTGAAGCCATTATTAAGATCAAAAAGGTACAGAGATGTACAAACAGGTCTTCCTAAGTCAAAGGACAAAGTCAGAATAAGGAAAAAAGGTGGGGTCTTTCATCATTTGGAAAAAAAACTGTCCTGAACCAATGAGAAGTGTTATTTTCAGGTCACAAGACCAGGGGCTTCATCATTATGAAACCAAAACTGGTATACACCAATGAAAAGTGTTATTTTCAGGTCACATGACCCGACGCGCTTACGCTACGGGTCCCGGGTCGCATCGCGTAAGCGCGTCAGATGTTTACGTTGCGCGATCGTATTCGCTCGAGTACGCCGTGCGTATCACGCGGACGCGGCTACGCGATACGTCACAATCATGTTTTCGTTCGCGATATTGACGCACACGGGACGCTCCCCGAAGCGCGCCCCGGGGCGCTTTATAGAAGTACGCTTTCCAGGGCGCTCCCCGGGGCGCGCACCGGGAGCGCTCCAAAAAAAAAATAAAAAAAAAATAAAAATATGGGATAATTGTAGGGACAGGTAGCCCTATTCTGAAGTGGTTTTTAAAAAAATTTATTTTTGAAAAATATGTGTTGTGCTACAATGTAGCCCAATGTAGCCCAAAGATGGCCACCAGAGACAAAAAAAAATATAGCCTAAATATCAGCCAAATGTAGCCAAACTGTAGCCCAATGACAGAATGTACCAGAGTGTTCTAAACAACTAGAGCGCTAACAGTCTTACTTAAAAAGTGAGACTTATAGTTAGGAATTAGCATTAAAAAAACCTATGAAATTCACTGAAAAAACCATAGGTTTCACACCAGTTATATTTAGGAATTAGCATTTAAAAAACCTATAAAAATCACTGAGAAAACCATAGGTTTCACACCAGTTATAGTTAGGAATTATCATTTAAAAAACCTATTAAATTCACTAAAAAAAACAAAGGTTTCACACCAGTTATAGTTGAAATTCCACGTTATAGTTAGTTGGACTCACTATAACTTGTGCGTGCAATGCACTGCTGATGACGTCACATATTACATCACTCATGACATGGTCAGTGACATCACTCATGACATCACTTATGACATCTCAAATGACATCACTGATGACAACATCCTTGTGACAAAGTGGCAGACCTCCTATCAGCATAAAATAACCTTTGACACACACATTCAAAAATAGAAACTAACATTTTCTTAAAAAAGGAGAAACCAATACCAATTACAACAACTTATTAGGTAATTCCAACATCTACATACACATCCACTCATTAACCAACAGTTCTATATAGTCACTCATGCATGTACTTACTCATCATATGTACTCATACACCTATACATCCTGTTACACACTAATACTCATCCATATAGTTACTCACACACAAATTCACACATGCAAATAAACTATCAAAAAACCATTTACTTGATTATACTGCTATATGCACACTACTACACATACTTCTACAGAAACGCAAACATATTTACTCTCTTAAACAATCAATTATAAAAACACATACTCACTAACCCACCCATACACACAATCATCCACCCATACAGTCTTGCACACATGCTGTCTTCAAAATACATACAAATAGTGAGTCACTCATTCATGCATCTGTGCTCTAAGTAATATCCCCCACCGAACCATACAGACACTGATACTGATACTCAAAAAAACAACTAATAACCCATATACACACTCATGTAGCTACTCACCAACCCATGCAGCCACTTATACACAAAGTGAGACACATATACAGATATTTAAATATTTAAGCATTACTCGCTAATATATGTATTCACTAAGATACATTTAATAAGTCAGTTAACCAATCAATTTTACACAAAAAAAACCATCCATTTAGACATTTATTTACCCATTTGTTCTTCCATAAACCTTTAGATATACATATATTAACATTTTTTATTTTTCTGAAAGATACACATTCACTGGATGATGTCATCAGTGATGTCATTTGAGATGTCATCATTGATGTCATGAGTGATGTCACTGACCATGTCATGAGTGATGTAATATGTGACGTCATCAGCAGTGCATTGCACGCGCAAGTTATAGTGAGTCCAACTAACTATAACGTGGAATTTCAATGGTTTTATGACAGTAACATTTCCAGCTAACTATAACTGGTGTGAAACCTATGGTTTTTTTAGTGAATATATATATATTCACTGAAAAAACCATAGGTTATAGACCATATATAGTTAGGGATTAGCATTTAAAAAACCTTATTTTATTTGCACAAAACCATTGAAATTCCATATATAGTTAGTTGCACTAACTATATATCGCGGACCCGCAATCCACTGCTAATGATGTCACATATTACATCATTCATGACATGGTCAGTGACATCACTGATGACATCACTGATGACATCTCAAATGACATCACTGATGACATCACTGATGACATCTCAAATGACATCACTGATGACATCACTGACATCTCATTTGACATTACTGATTACATCACTGATGATATCATTTATGTGATAATACATCTTCAGACTCTAATATAACCTTTGATACACTCAGTGTAAACAGGCACTCACAGACTGTCACACATCCATGGAGTTACTCACACACCTATTCAGTCATGCAAAGAATCAATCACATCTCCATTTCCTTAACTATACAGTTATACACACCTTACTTATTCAAACATATACTAACACATATTTACTCTCTTATACAATCCTTGATACAAGTTCACAATGATTCATACAGCCACTCTCACATTCACTGACTCTTATGTTCAGTTATTTATATATGTCAACTCTCACATGGAGTGTGCTTTACATATGTACTTACTTTGACATGTAGAACTGAGATATCCATTCACTCACCAATATACTCATGCACACAGTCAACTGTCCATACAGCTGTTTCTACATGCACTTTTGAACCCATACACCTAGGGAATCAACCGCTCACACATCTATGCACAGAGTTATACACCTCCCAGCCACCCACACACACACTCAGTCTCCCATACAAATACTTGGGCAACCATTCAATAACCCATATAGTTACTGATATAGCTACTGATTTAAACATGCAGCAGTTTACAGAAGAACATAAATATTGATTGCCAAATTAAGACACTTTAATCACTAACCCATGCACTCAGTGAGACACATTTAATCATTCTCTCATACAGTCAGTCATGCACCTACTAAATCCTTCATCCAGACACTTATACATCCACTCATTCTTCAATATGTAAGACATATTTTAACTTTACAGAAACATACAGTCACTGGGTGTTGTCATCAGTGATGTCATCAGTGATGTCACTGACCATGTCATGAATGATGTAATATGTGACATCATTAGCAGTGGATTGCGGGTCCGCGATATATAGTTAGTGCAACTAACTATATATGGAATTTCAATGGTTTTGTGCAAATAAAATAAGGTTTTTTAAATGCTAATCCCTAACTATATATGGTCTATAACCTATGGTTTTTTCAGTGAATTTTCAAGGTTTTGTAAATGCAAATTCCTAACTATATATGGTCTATAACCTATGGTTTTTTCTGTGAATTTCATTGGTTTTTTAAAAGCTAATATCTATAGCTGTAAAATATATTCTTTATTAAGTGACGTATCACGTAGCCCGTGAGACGCCTCATGATGCATCGCATAACCGTGACGTATCGTCTCTGCAGCGCAAACCAAACCCAAAACGTAAGCGCGCCAGAACACGCTTAAAGATATATATATATTTTTTAACCTTAATTAGACAAAATCCACACGTGCACATATCACAAACGTTCAAAAAACACAATATGTCGGACTCCCGTTACGCTGCCGGTTAGCTGCCCGGTTAACGTACCAGGAAGCACCTTTACCGCGAAAATCGCAAATTTTTTTTTTTCACCCCCCAGGGAACTTTAATAGCCCCCTCATCAATCCTAGGGGTTCAGGAGGGGTCTGCCTTACCCCTTTCATTCATTTACACCTTTTTTTTTCCCACCTCTTGTCTCTCGATCCCACAGAGAGACAAGATGGCGGCCGCTCCAGACTGTTTACAATGATAACAGCCAATCAGCTTCTCCTCAGACTCCCGTTACACTGCCGATTAGCTTCCCGGTAGCTTCCCGGTAGCTGCCCGGTTAGCTGCCCAGTTCGCGTACCAAGACGCGTCTCTACGGCGAAAAAATCGGATTTTTTTGTTTGTTTTTTTTTGGCCCCACGTGGTTTTATAATATCCCCCTCATAAATCCTAGGGGGTCAGAAGGGGTCTACCTTGCCCTCTTTCCTTCATTTCCCCCTTTGTTTTGGCCTCCTCTTGTCTCTCGATCCTACCGAGAGACAAGATGGCGGCCGCTCCGGACTGTTTACAATATTGACAGCCAATCAGCTACTCCTCAGACTCCCGTTACACTGCCGGTTAGCTTCCCGGTTAGCTGCCCGGTTAGCTGCCCGGTTCGCGTACCAAGACGCGTCTCTACGGCGAAAAAATCTGATTTTTTTTTTGGGTTACACTGCCGGTTAGCTTCCCGGTTAGCTGCCCGGTTAGCTGCCCGGTTCGCGAACCAAGACGCGTCTCTACGGCGAAAAAATCGGATTTTTTTTTTTTTTTTGGTTACACTGACGGTTAGCTTCCCGGTTAGCTGCCCGGTTAGCTGCCCGGTTCGCGAACCAAGACGCGTCTCTACGGCGAAAAAATCGGATGTTTTTTTTTTTTTTTTTGGGCCCGGCGTGGCTCTATAATATCCCCCTCATCAATCCCAGGGGGTCAGGAGGGGTCTACCTTGCCCCCTTTCCTTCATTTCCCCCTTTGTTTTGGCCTCCTCTTGTCTCTCGATCCTACCGAGAGACAAGATGGCGGCCGCACCGGACTGTTTAGAATGTTGACAGACACCGGAGAGCCAATCAGCTTCGCTTTGCAAAGTTCCGATACGCGAAAAGTTCGCGAACCGGAGCGCTGCCCGGAGCGCTGTTACAGATATATATCTTGATTTAAACGTTAATTTCTCAAAATCCACTGAAGCACATATATTGAGACCTAGCAAAGGCACATCGGGCTAACAGTCCCTACAATTTTGCCAAGTTTCGTGGAAATCCATTCAGCCGTTCGGGCTAAAAGTGAGTCCAACCGCCCTATGGAAATTAACATGGGAAAAACGCGTTTTGGGACCCCCCTTTTTTCTCGGCCCCCCCTTGACGAACCCCCCCCAAATTTTCAGGAGCTGCTCAGAAACAAAATGTGCCATTTTCCTGAAAATTTCAGCCGATTCCGTCCACAAACGCCAAAGTTATTAGACATAGAATTTTCAAAAGTCTCATAGGAAAAAAATCCTAACTATATATACCTACTGGCTATCGCCAGTAGGTAATATATATATATATATATATATATATATATTACCTACTGGCGGTCGCCAGTAGGTATATATAGTTAGGATTTTTTCCCTATGGGATTTCTGAAAATTCTATGTCTAATAACTTTGGCGTTTGTGGACGGAATTGGCTGAAATTTTCAGGAAAATGGCACATTTTGTTTCTGAGCAGCTCCTGGAAATTTGGGGGGGGGTCGTCAAGGGGGGGCCGAGAAAAAAGGGGGGTCCCAAAACGCGTTTTTCCCATGTTAATTTCCATAGGGCGGTTGGACTCACTTTTAGCCCGAACGGCTGAATGGATTTCCACGAAACTTAGCAAAATTGTAGGGACTGTTAGCCCGATGTGCCTTTGCTAGGTCTCAATATATGTGCTTCAGTGGATTTTGAGAAATTAACGTTTAAATCAAGATATATATCTGTAACAGCGGTCCGGGCAGCGATCCGGTTCGCGTACTTTTCGCGTAACGGAACTTTGCGCACGGAAAGCTGATTGGCTCTTCGGTGTCTGTCAACATTCTAAACAGTCCGGTGCAGCCGCCATCTTGTCTCTCGGTAGGATCGAGAGACAAGAGGAGGCCAAAACAAAGGGGGAAATTTCCATAAGGGGGCATAGTAGATCCTTCCTGACCCCCTAGGTTTTATGTGGAGGTTTTAAAAGGGCCCAGCAGGGTCAAAACATTTTTTTTTTTTTTTTTTTTCGCGATGAGCGCCTAGTACGCAAACCGGAAAGCGTTCTAGGCAGCGTACTATAAGGATAATAGAATGATACACTTTTCAAAGACTGTATGTTAATTGTTTGTTGTTTTTGTTGTTTTTTTTGTTTTCTTTATTTTTAAAGTTTTTTTTTTATTTTGATTGTTTTTCATAATTTATTAAACTTTCTAACATTTCAGTGTCTGAAATGTCATTATTTTCTTGAAATATTGTTTGCAATCTGTGAGGTTGTAAAATGTCCTCATTTGCAAGGAGGGCATCTACTGCTTGGACACATTGCAGCAGTTCATTATCCAAGCTTACATCCATAAATTCCATGTCAATTTGTTCAATCAATTCCTGGCTGCTCTCTTGCAGGTCCATCTCAAAAGAAACTTGGTTTTCGCCTTCCATTTTGCATGAAATTTGGATTACAAAAATATATATTAGTAGAGATAGGGCACTGTTGGGATTAATTTTAGATAGGCAGTTTTTATCAGTGAATTTATCTTTTGGCAGTGTATAGTATCAGAGTGGAAATAGGACTATAAAAAAGTGTATGTGATTTAACCAAGACAAGCCTAACTCCATTCATAACTATAACAGAGACGTCTATCTAAATACATTACTACTACAGAGGGATAGTGTATATCTAGCAGAAAAATTCTATTATATTAAGTTATAGTGCACAATATATTTCGTTTTTAAAAATTATAACTTACCTTCACAAAGAAGTTGAAGTTTTTGGAAGCTATTGAAATGTGATGTACAACAAGAAGTAGTAGTCAAAATGGCTGTGTTTTCTTCTCTTCCTTTATATATATTCAAGTATATAACCAATCAAATGTCAGGTAATAAAAGTAGAAAATGAAAGTAACATTTTCATTGGTTGTCAATTCCAACAGTTCAGATGTGTTTTGTGAAGTAATTTACCTCACGGTACTTGGAGAGGTCTAAAGGCTAATTGGCTAAATGAAATTTCAATCAAATTTGTGAGAATGAAAGGGATTGTTATGTAGTATGAGCTAATTTATATTTGGTGAGAGTGTCTGTAGTCGTTTTTCTGTATATTACTTTCCCACCTTTTTTTTGGACCGCTTCCCGGAAAGCGGTCCGGTCCGCGAACTAGGAGCGTAACGGGAGTCCACCATTTTGTGTTTCGGTCGAATCAAGGTATAAAATGGAGGGTAAATAATGTTCTGAATGGGTAGAAGGGGGCATGGTACAAGTATTTTGCCCCCCTACGTTTTCTGAGGGTGGCTGAGGAGGACTATATGTGCGAAGAAAAAACTTTTTTTTTTAAATTTTGCGCGGTTAGCTTCCAGTTCGCGTACCGGATAGCGCTCTTTGAGCGTAGTTTGTTGAAAATTACAGAAAAAAGTTAGAAAAAAAATAATAAAAGTGTGTGATCAGATGAAGGGTAGCTCTGAGAAGAGCTTTTGGGTTTATGGTACATTTAGGTACTTATAAGTAGGTACCAATGCACAGTCTTAAATTCAGAATGAAAATTCTGTTGCCCTCATCTGAGAAGTGAACTCCATCTCCTCTGTAGATATCTTGCATGCAGTAACGCAAGTTATTGTTGTACAGAGAGCCCATTCCATGGTCTCTCATGAAAGCTGACACAGATTTGTTTACATGCTTCCTCGCTTTCTCAATTTGTGGACAAAATTGGTTGGACCACCTCCATTTCTGTCTTTGGCATATATTGGAATATACCAAGGCAGTTTGAGGAAAAAGTGCCATTAATTGCTCAAAGGTGTCCTTTAAAAGCATTTCCAGACCTACCCCTGTCAAAGTGCCCAAATCATTACCTCCACAGTGCACTATTAACAGGTCAGGTTTTGGCAAATGCATAAAGGTTTTCACCAATGGTATCAATTGGTGACATTTTAATCCTCTTTGGCCCAACCACTTAATTTCCACATCCTGTAAATTGAGGTTAGGTAAATTTCTGTTCTCAGCATACCTTTGAGCCCAGTGGATGTAACTATGTCCAACAATCCAGACCTTAAACATGGTGGGAGAAGGTTGTTCTGCAGTCAGATGAAGTGTGGTAATGAAAGGGCAGTTGAAACAGTAGGAGTTTGTAAAGAAAAAAAACTGTGGATTTCCAATGCTAATGAATCATTAGCAGTGATTGGTGCATTTCCATTTCTGAAAACAGAAAGTTAGGGTGCATGGATGTGTTCTTTGAAAGATGTAATTTGAATGGTCAAGGAAGAAACATTTCATGAAAGATTGCACTGGATACGCAGGTGCACTGAGAGTTCAGAGTTCAATTGAAACATTGTGTGTGAATTTGCAAACATGAGAGGTCTTCCAGGAGGTGGTTGCTATGGAAAAAAGGCAGAGAGGGCAGAGGGGGGAAGGGTTTTGATTTGAAAAAAGTGAGGGAAGAGTTATGATTGGCTAATATGAGAGATATGTGAAATGAATATCTGTATTTCTGTGCTTTCAATAGCTGCAGCCTCTGGAGTGCATCCTTTTTCTTCTGCTGAAGACAATTTGGTGTATTTCTGAGACTGTTTTCAAAACTCAAAAAATATTTGCTAAGGTGAGAAAAGATTTATTTAATTTAGATAGAGAATAGTATGATTTAAGGAGAAAATGATGAAGAAAGCTGTGTTTTTAAAATGTGGTTTTGTCTCTAGTGATATACAAATAGAATTAGTTTCTTTGAGAAATTGTAATTGCATATTCGGTGTAACATTCTGGCATGCAGTAACACAAGTTATTGTGGTACATGGAGCCCATTCCATGGTCTGTTATGTAAGCTGAAACAGATATGTTGTTTTTAAAAACGATTTTAGAAATCAATTACATTTCTGGATATGTACTGCTAGAGCTTCATAGGTTGTTTTGGGCCATATTTATAAGGCATTTGAGTGTCTTTGATGTTATGTTTTCCTTTTAAAATGGAAAGCGTTCCTCATGGGGCAAGTGTCTTGTAAATACGCTCCCACTTGCGCTTGGCAAATTTAGATTTTGATTATGGGAGTTACCTAGCCATGTTAATAGTGTCCCAAAAATGGTGCTAGGGCATTCCAGAAACACTTTCATGTGTCTCAAGGACATTTTCAGTCATTTCTTCATGAATGCAGGTATACAATTGATTTATATGCTGTGTTTAAAAACGAATTTTGAAATCAATTACATTTCTGGATATGTACTGTTAGAGCTTCATAGGTTGTTTGGGGTCATATTTAGAAGGCATTTTAGTGTCTTTGATGTTATGTTTACCTTTTTAAATGGAAAGCGTTCCTCATGGGGCAAGTGTCTTGTAAATACGCTCCCACTTGCGCTTGGCAAATTTAGATTTTGATTATGGGAGTTACCTAGCCATGTTAATAGTGTCCCAAAAATGGTGCTAGGGCATTCCAGAAAACACTTTCATGTGTCTCAAGGACATTTTCAGTCATTTCTTCATGAATGCAGGTGTACAATTGATTTATATGCTGTGTTTAAAAACGAATTTTGAAATCAATTAAATTTCTGGATATGTACTGTTAGAGCTTCATAGGTTGTTTGGGGTCATATTTAGAAGGCATTTTAGTGTCTTTGATGTTATGTTTACCTTTTTAAATGGAAAGCGTTCCTCATGGGGCAAGTGTCTTGTAAATACGCTCCCACTTGCGCTTTGCAAATTTAGATTTTGATTATGGGAGTTACCTAGCCATGTTAATAGTGTCCCAAAAATGGTGCTAGGGCATTCCAGAAACACTTTCATGTGTCTCAAGGACATTTTCAGTCATTTCTTCATGAATGCAGGTATACAATTGATTTATATGCTGTGTTTAAAAACGAATTTTGAAATCAATTAAATTTCTGGATATGTGCTGTTAGAGCTTCATAGGTTGTTTGGGGTCATATTTAGAAGGCATTTTAGTGTCTTTGATGTTATGTTTACCTTTTTAAATGGAAAGCCTTCCTCATGGGGCCCTGAGCAGTTCTTAGCCATGTTATTTAATGGGAAGTGGATAACATGGCTAAGAGCATGTGCTGGAAAATGCATGAATATCACTGACTTTTCAGCGATATTCATGCATTGCGGCCGTTTTTTTCGCATTTGCGAGCAGTTCTTAGCCATGTTATCCAATGGGAGGTGGATAACATGGCTAAGAGCATTTGCTGGATAATGCATGAATATTGCTGACTTTTCAGCGATATTCATGCACTGCGGCCGTTTTTTATCGCATTTGCGATAAATCTTGCTAAGGAGAAAATGATGAAGAAAGCTGTGTTTTTAAACTGTGGCTTTGTCTGTAGTGATATAGAAATAGATTTTGTTTCTTTGAGAAATTGTAATTGCATATTCGGTGTACCATTCTGGCATGCAGTAACACAAGTTATTGTTGTATATGAAGCCCATTCCATGGTCTCTTATGTAAGCTGAAACAGATATGTTGTTTTTAAAAACCATTTTTGAAATCAATTACATTTCTGCATATGTACTGCTAGAGCTTCATAGGTTGTTTTGGGTCATATTTATAAGGCATTTGAGTGTCTTTGATGTTATTTTTCCTTTTTAAATGGCAAGCATTCCTCATGGGGCAAGTGTCTTGTAAATACGCTCTCACCTGCGCTTGGCAAATTTGGATTTTGATTATGGGAGTTACATAGCCATGTTAATAATGTCCAAAAAATGGTGCTAGGGCATTCCAGAAAACGCTTTCATGTGTCTCAAGGACATTTTCAGTCATTTCCTCTTGAATGCAGGTATACAATTGATGTATATGCTGTGTTTAAAAACGAATTTTGAAATCAATTAAATTTCTGAATATGTACTACTAGAGCTTCATAGGTTGTTTGGGGTCATACACCATTTTTGGGAAATTATTAACATGCCTATGTAACTCCCATAATCAAAATCTAAATTTGCCAACCGCAGGTGGGAGCATATTTACAAGACATTTGCACCATGAAGAACGTAAAATAGCATAATAGACACTCAAATGCCTTATAAATATGACCCAAAACAACTTATGAAGCACTAGCAGTGCATATTTCCAGAAATGTAATGGTTTTCAAATAATGACTTACTTCATTGGTAGGCCTTTACATGTATTTTCTCCTTGGTTTTTTTCAGTGAAAATCTTATCTGCAACCATGTGTTGGCCTCACCTCAAATAAACAAAACAGGTGATGGACCGAATGAGGATCAATGACACACATTCACCCCAGTCCAAAGATCTGGGCCTAAACAAACCTTTAGATAGGCTACATCTTATCGTCATCCTGAATTAATCATTTAAAATATTAGGGAGTGATTTATGATTGTTCTATGCCTGTTTTGTACCATTGAGTGTCATTTTTGTGATGCAGTGCTGGTGCAAAAGATTTGCTATGTTAAATAATTAGTAGGGCATTAAGTTTTAGATGACTGTTATTCATTTACTGTTTGGTAATAGTGGTTAATAACATTTTTTATTATATTTTTCCACAGATTCAACTGCAGATTCTTTCATAGTTTGGAAAATGCCTACAAAAAATAGAATTAGAAAGGCTAGAAAACGTCAAAGACAGCAGGATGATGTTTTATTGCAGCAGTCCTCTTCCCCAAATACTTGTCAAAACACCAAGAAAGGTCCGGGTAAGAGCACGAAATCATTCTTAAGAAATATTTGTAGTAAAAAAAGTATTTCTCCAAAAAATGTTTCAGTCCACAAAAAGAAAAGCAATTTAAATGGAAAGGAGAGACCCATCAAAAATGTTACTGGTAGAGGAAGAGATAACTCTGTGCATGATAGTAGAAGGAAACAACAGTTTAGGGACATTCGAAATCGAATGTTCCGTAACAGGATAATAGTTAATTTATTGAAAAATATTTTAAAAAAAGGCCAACAGAAAGCGGCATTTTATAAGAAGAAGAAAAATGTAGAGAAAATTATTGATCATGCTTTTGAAATTAAGCGAAAGTTATTTATTTTGGTAATCAATAGAATTAGGAAACTAAGCAAGGTAATTTCTGATTTCAAAACAAAAAGTAGATGGAAGAGAGTAGTAAATCGTACTAACTTTTGTGAAGTTTTTTCCGGAGAATGGATGCATAGTTCAAGTTGTGAGGCATTTTTTAATGAGGAGAGTTATTTTCAGGATAATGATTTGGTGTTTGCAGTTGACACCAGTGGTCGAGCTTATGAAGTGAAGGATGGTTGTCCAGTTGAAAAAGAACAACTTGTGACAACAGAGACAGAAGAGGCGCTAAGTGATGAGGTTTTAGGAAGACGTCCTAAGGGTCCTGTGTACATTTGGAAGTGTAGTTCTATTTGCAGTGTGCGACAGGTTTCCATCAATTTGCTTTGTGATTTTATACGGACATTTAATAAGAAAAGTTTGAAGCAGTAAATAAAGTTGTTGCAAGATTTAGATCCTTGCAGAGTGAGACAAATGACAGGTTTGCGTGGTCATTCACTGGCTTGTCTTTCCAGGAGAGTATGCCAGAGTGTTTTTCATCATTTCAGGATGCTAGCAGTGCATCATAATAAAGTGAGAAAATTAGTGAGAATGTTGTATTATGCTAAGAGTCCAGCAATTATGCTTAAACAATTATGTGCTGCTCTTTTGCATGGTTCTGAAATAGATGTGAAGAATATTTGTGAAGAAATTGAGTTTTGTTACTTTGGTAGTAGAGATGAGAATGTTCAAATTGACCCAGAAGTAGAGGGTTATGTTGAAGATAATATACAGGTTTCTAGTTCAGATAATTTTCAGAAGGAAATTGCCACGTTTCAGATGAAATCAAGTGAGAGGCCTAATTTCACTTGTGTATGTTGTCGACGCACTTATTATAAGAATCAGACTAAGTTAGTGGATTTATATGCAAAAACTGAAAGGGAAAATAATAGTGAATGGAAGGATTTTGCCACATACTTGATGGTAGAAAATTGTTTTGATTTGGGAGTGGACCAACGTGTGTGTACTTATTGTTGTAATAAATTAAATCAAAACCAGATGCCTGCTAGGGCAGTTCATAATAATCTGGAATTGGTTGAGATTCCTTCAGAATTGAAGGATTTAAATACTTATGAATCTATTTTGATTCAAAGTATCCATCCCTTTCAGGCTATTGTAAGAATGGAGCCAAAGACAGGGAAGTTGCCTCCAACAGATTTACAGAGAGGATTAAAGGGAAGAGTTGTTTATTTGCCTCTAGATTTAAACAAAAACATTAACACAATTGGAGTTGAGAAAGTGGAAGAGGAACCTCTGGTTATCTTGGTTAATGGGGTTCCGACAAAGAATAAGAAAATATGGCAAGATTTAGTGGATGTTAGGAAAGTGAAAAATGCAACTTTGTATTTGAAGAAAAATAATAAGTACTATAAGAATGTATATGTTGCAGAAGAGGAAGTAAGTGATGAAGAGGATAGCGTTTTGTGTGCTGGCCAAATTGAGAAAGTAGAGGTGTCTAATAGTGAAGAAATATATGAACATTATAGTGTTCATCCTTTGCATTCCAAGGAAGTCATGGGGAATGCTATTGAGTTGTTTCAAATGAAACAAGCCAAAGGGAGTCCCATTAGTGTTTGGGAGGAAAGTTTGGAAGCTCTGTGTTTCCCACAGCTATTTCCCACAGGTCAAGGAGGAAGATATGATGAGCGACCTCATCAAATTCCTGCGTCTGAATACCGGACTTTACGATTGTATGCAGAAGATCCTAGGTTTCGTCAATGCATTCCCTATTTGTTTCATCTCCTGTTTGAAAGCGATCTGTCAGGACTGTCATATGCAGTGAACCACATTTTAAAAAGTGGTATACAGATGCGAAACATCTCGGCAAGTGATTTTATGCATAAAATCAATGTCCAAGACAGTATTTTGGATTCTCACTTAATTAATCTCATGGCGTGTCAGCGTGGTACTAATGAGTACTGGTACCGTCGTCATGGTGATTTGAAATGTATGCTGAGGAACTTAGGAACTCCGACATGGTTCCTCACTCTGAGCTGTGCCGAGTATGGCTGGGAAGACTTACTTGAATTTCTACGAGAGGCAAATGGAAATATTGAAAACATTGAATTCAAGACACCTGGAGAACTGTGTTCTTTGGATCCAGTGAATGTATGCAGGTACTTCAATCATAGATTTGAAGCTATGATGTCTTTCATCACAAATAAGAAGAATCCACCTCTTGGAGAGGTGTTGGATTTCTTCTGGAGAAAGGAGTACCAAGCAAGAGGTGCCCCTCATATACATATGTTGTTGTGGATCAAGGATGCACCTAAATTTGGAACAGATCCGGATGACTTAGTGATGAATTTCATAGAACAGTATTCTACGTGTGCTGTTCCAAACGCAACGGAGAAGAAAAGCCTAAGAGAACAAGTTCCACGTTTCCAAAGCCATCGTTGTGGAAAGTACTGTCGTCGTAAATTCAGAAACAAGGACAAGTTCTACACCAAATGTCGTTTCAACTTTCCACGACCGGTGATTTCTAAAGGAAGAGTGAACAGTTTGATGTCTTCGCTGCGACATAATGTGACGAGGAAATCACCCAAGAATACATACAATTTGAAAAGGAACGAAGAGTCCAAGTACATCAATGACTACAACCCAATGATTTTGTCCATGTGGAATGCTAACATGGATATACAGTTTGTGGCTGACAACTGTATGGCTGTGGCTCGGTATGTGACATCTTACATCACCAAAAAAGAAAAGACAGAACTGAAGGATATGTGGGAGGACATTTCCCATGAAAAGAGCCTCAGCAAGAAGTTGTACAGTTTCAGTCTGAAGATGTTGTCGCATCGAGAAATCGGAGCTTACGAATGTTCTGATCGATTGTCTTCAGCAAGTCTCTATGCCAAATCCAGGAGTATCGTTTGGGCGAGTCTTGGTCTTGCTGCAACGCGAAATCGAGTTCTAAAACCTGTCCGGGAAATTGAGTATTTGGCAGAAAAGGAACCAAACAGTACCGACATTTTGAAGACCAACATGTTGGATACATATTATCCAAATCGAAGCAGTCACCTTGAGAATGTTTGTCTATATGAGGTTCTCCAAAATTATATATTCAAGAGGAACATCAAAGAAGATATTGAGAAAGGAGTGTATGCTGTTATTGGAAGTGAGGGATGCCTGGTCAAGCAAAGAAAATGCCAATTAGTAAACCATCGAAAATTGAGTGGTGAAAATATATGATGAAGTTACCAAGGAAATTGAGCACGGATTAAGTCATGAGAAGAAAGAGTGCTCATGTACATCGTTGAAGCCTGTCCGACTGTACGTGAGTGGAGAAGCGGGAACTGGAAAAAGTTTCCTCATTAAAGCAATTTCTTGTTATTTGCAGGAAAGGACTGAGTCATCGCTGTCTTGTGTTGTCACCGCTCCTATTGGACTGGCAGCACATAACATTAAAGGTATTACTTTGCATCGTCTACTGATGCTGCCAGTGGAGCATGACAACAAATTACAATACCACAAGTTATCTGGGGATGCTTGCTGTGAAGTTTCAAGAGTCTTGAGGAAAATGAAACTACTTATCATTGACGAAGTAAGCATGGTTTCCAATGTCATGCTTGCCTTTGTGCATTTGAGAATGCAAGAAGTACTTAAAACTGAATATGATGTGTTATTTGGTGGCAAACACATCATTGTTTTTGGAGATCTTCTGCAGCTGACACCAGTAAAAGGTCAACCTGTGTTCAAAATACTCACGCATGAAGATACCAGGAAGTGCCTAGGGAGCATTGGCAACGTCAATATATGATTAAACTTCAATTATGCTGAACTGCATGAAAATATGCGTCAGGCAAAGGATGAAGATTACAAGAATATTCTGCAAGATATTAGAATTGGAAAAGTGACCGAACATGGGAAAGAAGCTTTAAATGCACGATTACTGTCAAATTTATATCCCAAACAAGAGATTGTGCCTGAGAATATTTTTCAGAAAATTACTGAGAAGAAATCCGGGATATGTTTGATGCCAACTCTTGCAGAATGTGCCATCTTCAACAACAAAATGTTGAATTTAGAAAAGCAAGAGATTGTGAAACTTGAAGCTATCGACAAAATAGAGCATATGGGATCAACAATTATTTTGTCAGACAATTTGAAATCAAAATTGGATTCATTAGAGAAGACTATATCTAAAACAGCGGGTTTTGAAAAGACTTTGAATGTGTGTTTAAATTGCCGAATCATTTTGAGAAGGAATTTACATGTAGAAAGAGGTCTGGTGAATGGATCAATGGGTAATGTTGTTGATTTTGAGAAATACAGAAATAGAGATGGAATAGAATTTTTAAGAATTAAATTTGATGGCATTGAGGAAGTACAGCTAATTGGTCGTTGTTCTGCTAGGTTTTTGCTTGTTAAAGACTTATATGTTCGCCGTAAACAGTTTCCTGTTTGCTTGGCATATGCGGTGACAATCCATAAATCGCAAGGTTTAAGTGTAGACAGTGCATTGGTGAATATTGGCAGTTCTGTGTTCAAGGAGGGTATGGCATATGTGGCATTGTCACGAGTTAGAACTTTATCGGGATTGTACTTGATTGACTGTGATGTCACAAACATTTGTGCGGATCTAGATTGTGTTAAGGAATACAATAGGTTAAGAAGAGAGTATGCGCCACATTTGCCTCAATATCCTTTGTTTGAGAAACGTGTGGTAGGCCGGAAACGTAGAAATATCAGTAATAGTAGGGAGGTTGTTGCAAAAAGACTAAAAGTCAATGAACCGAAAATTGTTAGCAGAAAGAAAGTGGATTCTGTTGAAGATGTTGTCGCTTTTCAATTTGAAAACAGTTCTGGTGTCAACTGCTATGCAAATGCAGTGGTTAAGGTTCTCTTTTCACTAGAGAGTTTAAAAGAACAGATTCTGTTGAATTCAGAACAAATTTTATGCTGTTTGTTGAATTCTGTTTTCGAGAAATGTAGCACTGATCGAACAAAAGTAGAAAGTGTGTCTGAAGTTCGTTATCTGTTAGATGAATGTTCAGGTCAAACAGACTTCTCTGAAAATAATCAGAAAGATTGTCAGGAGTTTTTAATGTATATGCTTGATGTATTGCAAGATGAGGGTGTAGATGTAGATCACCTGTTTGGGCTTTCTTATCAATGGCAGCATGACTGCGAGAACTGTATGGTATCAAGTACTACTAGTGTACACTCAGAAAGATTTATATATTTAACTTTGCCAGACAGTAAATCAGTGTCCTTTAATAAGCTAGTAAATGCAGCGGATCACAACATGGAGTGTAGCCAATGTAAATGTGATATGATGTCAACATTATTTATACGTAGATATGGCCAGTATGTCATTTTAATGATCCAACGATGTAGGCCTGATGGATCAAAATTGTCAACTTTAATAAAAAATTTTGTGGCATCTCAGCTGTCAATATCAGGGAGGACTTTTGTAACTGTAGCAATTATCTATCACGATGGTCCTTCAACAACATCAGGACATTATACAGCTTACTTTAAGTCTCGAAACGGCTGGTCATTCTGCAATGATTCTGTTGTAACTTTCAAAAAAAAATTGCCGTTTGACCTTAAAAATTCTTACCTGGTGTTTTTAAAACCCAAATTTTAAAGAAAGAATTTTGGGATTTCCTGTGAGGAATTGGAAATTGTTCATCAAGTAGAGGGAATGTAAGTCTGCAATGTTGTCTAGATTATTGGTCCAAAACTTTTAATTATAATGTCAATTTTAAAATCCAACTATATAAACCTGATGCAAGTAAGTCTGTTTCATAGTAAGCAGTATCAGTGTCATAAGAAAAGGAGAACATGAGTGACAAAGAAGAGTAAGATATTAGTAGTCCAGGATTGTGAAAATAATCTCAAATGTTTTCTTTTTGAAAGATGCGAAAATAGAAAATGACGGGATTTGATTGGAAGAATTACAAGAGTTGCGAATCGCTGCAACATGATTTGGCCTAGTGGAAACATGTGATAGAATGTGAGAAGTCTTTTCTTGTATGTAACATATTTTTCGAAATGATGGAGGTTTTCTTTCAGAAAGTGGCGGGCTGAAAATATTTATAGCACAACAGAGTGGATGCTGTTCATAGGAGATCCTTTGACGTTATTGAAAGTAAGTTAATTTTAAGGAGTTTTGAATTCAGATTTCTTAGGTTGTATGGGTTTTTTAAACACAATCATTTTGATTGTGTTTTTTTTTCCCCGCTGTTACATGATGAATACCTTCAAATCACTGATTTAAGTGAAATTTGATACATTCTGAGAACAGCAAAAATAAACCATTTAACATGTATAATTAATGTTCTGCTTTTTGTACTTATGATATACATTTAGAAATGTGAGGTAGATATGGAAAAACTGAGTCTTCTGTAAGTGTCAATTCTAATGCTTACAGTGCTGTACTTCTGGATACTGTTTTTTTTAAAAAAAAAGAAATAGGCCTCACCTCTAAGAAAGCTCTTGAAAGCACACATCTTATTTGCATCCTGAAACAATCATTTAAAATGTTAGACACAATTTTATGATGGTTTTACATCTCTTTTGCGCTGTTATTGCATCACTATTGTGAGACATAAGCAATGCAAAAGAAGCATTATGTTTCAAAATAGGCCTCATTTCATCAGCATGAAGATACTGTTTGTTTAAAATAAATATCTTTAGGATTGTGTACGGGTCGTAGAGAAGTAGAGGTTTCTGTAAGTGTCAAAGTTGTTTAAAAACTGTTTCTTCTTGAACCTTTTCCCTTCTTTTTTCTAATTTTTAAATACATGTTTTAATATTTTTGGAAATGTTTGTTCTCTCTTTTACAGATTGAATGTATGAAAAATTTTCTTTAAAAGTTAACAAGAATTATAAGGTAAATGTTTTCTACTTTTTTAACCCGCATTCCACTGCTGATGATGTCACTGACTATGTTATGGATGATGTAATAAGTGGGCATGTTTTACTACAATGGTAGGTCTTCACATCTGTTATCTCCTCTGTATTCTTCAACAAGCATAAATTTGATATGCAACCCAGAGTACGGTTCACCTTAAACAAACTTTTAGAGAGGACACACCTTATCGTCACCCTCAATCAATCATTTAATCTATCACATTTAACATCTATTAGTTCTACTGCTTCATTTCTTTAATCTTTACTTTCCTGTGTTTGCTACTTCTCTCATTCCTTTCTCTATTACTTAATATTTCTACTCCTTCCAGTATTTTTCTCACTCCCTCTCTTCTCATACTTCTTCATTATTATTCACTAATTCTGTCTCTATTAATGTTACTGTTTCTGAATGATCTCCAAAAATTTTTAAAACAAGAACAGTAAGTATAAGGATAGGAAAATACATTCATGTTACAAGAAAGACAGCTATAGGAAGTAAACAAAAAAAACTGTTACTCGCAATCCACTGCTGATGATGTCACTGACCATGTCAAAAATTATGTAATATATGACATGATCAGAAGTGAATTGCGGGTAAGAGTATCTTTTCTTTACTCCCTATAGCTGTCATTTTTGTAACAAAACTGTCTGTTTCCTTTCCATATACTTACTGTTCTTTTTTTTAAAAAAAATGTTTTGGTTCGCTCAAAGTTCGCGTACCGGAGTGCGAACTGGGAGCGAACTAATAGAAATAGAGCTTGGCAGAGTTCAAAGAATTCTACCAATTTTTTTTAATAATGGGGAGGTAGTTCTGAAAAGAACTTTTTTTTGTTTTTGTTGTTTTAAATTTTTTTTATTAGTTTTCTGAACATTTTTTATATTTTTTTGTTTTTTTCTGAACATTTTGTATTTTTTTTTATTTTTTGGGGGGAGGGGGGAAACAAAAATGATTCATCGAAGAGGGCTCAACAGGAGCAACAAAAAAAAGAAGAATTTATTTTTGGGGGCGTTTTGGACATACATGATTTTTGATGGCTCTAATTATAAGAGTTATGCTACTTCCGCGGTAGCATAATATTTGATTGCACCTCACACAAACTTGTTTCACTTCCCCCATGTCCATTTGAATATTTGGGATCAACTCCCTTGCTTCAGGTCCCGTAACTTCTGGCACAACCGATCTTCTGGCTATTGCTGGTGAATTCTGTTGTTCGTCTCGAAGCTGAGCTGCACTATAGTTATTTGGGTGCCACCTGCTCATGTGTCTGTGCATAGTGAAATTCCCATAACTATATTTTTTGTCCGTGCCTCTAGAAAGACGATCATCACAGATACGGCAAAAGACATACCTGGCGTTCACTTTCTTTTGCCCTGGTGGAAATTTTAAAAATTGCCAAATGAAATTTTCCTTCCTGTTGTACCTCCTGGGCTCCTCTGGCAAATATTCAGGCTCTTCCTCCTCTTCCTGATCTTCCTCTTCTTGAAAGATTGGTTGAGTTGGTGGTCCTTTCTTTCCATGAGGAGGTGGAGGTGGTGGTGGGGGAACACTACCAGAAGCAACAACAGAAGCCATTTCTCTGGATTGTACAAAGGTCTTTCTCTCACCAAGATGAAAGTCAGAGTGAGGAAAGAAGGAGGGGTTTTCATCATTTGGGAAAAGCCAAAGTTCTAAACCAATGAAAAGTGTTAATTTTAGATCACATGACCTAGTATTACATCATTAGGAAACCAAAAGTGAAATGAACCAATGAAAAGTGTTATTACCGAGTCACATGACCTGCTGTGTTTACGTTTCGCGCTTTGCGCCGCTTTCAGTCCGCTTCCGGGTCCGCTAACTTGGCGCGTCCGATGACGTATTACGCGACAACGCAAAACGTCATTCTAACGTAACAGTTACGCTGAAAGAACGTTTACCGGTTCGCGGACTAGGAGCGGCTTTAAAATGTGCTAACGGAAAGCTGACCGGTTCGCGAACTGGGAGCGGAACAAAAAAATATTTTTTAAAAACATGTATTAAAAACATGTAAAATATATTTAAAGATTTAAAAAAGAATAGATTTTACAGCTACAGATATTAGCTTTCAAAAAACCATTGAAATTCAATGAAAAAAACATAGGTTATAGTCCATATATAGTTAGGAATTTGCATTTACAAAACCTTGAAAATTCAATGAAAAAACCATTGGTTATAGAACATATATAGTTAGGAATTTGCATTTACAAAACCTTATTTTACTCGCATAAAACCATTGAAATTCCATATATAGTTAGATGCGCTAACTATATATCGCGCACCCGCAATCCACTGCTGATGATGTCACATATTACATCATTCATGACATGGTCAGTGACATCACTGATGACATCACTGATGACATCTCAAATGACATCACTGATGACATCACTGATGACAACATCCAGTGACTGTATGTTTCTGTAAAGTTAAAATATGTCTTACATATTGAAGAATGAGTGGATGTATAAGTGTCTGGATGAAGGATTTAGTAGGTGCATGACTGACTGTATGAGTGAGTGATTAAATGTGTCTCACTGAGTGCATGGGTTAGTGACTAAACTGTCTTAATTTGTGCATCATTATGTCTGTTGTTCTGTAAACTGTTGCATGTGTTGATAAGTAGCTATATGAGTAACTATATGGATTATTGATTGGTTGCCCAAGTATTTGTATGGGAGACTCGGTGTGTGTGTGGGTGGCTGGGAGGTGTATGACTCTGTGCATAGATGTGTGAGCAGTTGATTCACTAGATGTATGGTTTCAAAAGTGCATGTGGAAACAGCTGTATGGGCGGTTGACTGTGCATGAGAGTATTAGTGAGTGAATGGATATCTCAGTGCTACATGTCAAAGTAAGTACATATGTAAAACACAGTACATGTGAGAGTTGACATATATAAATAACTGTACATAAGAGCCAGTGAATGTGTGAGTGGCTGTATGGATCATTGTGAATAAGTATCAGGGATTGTATAAGAGAGTAAATATGTGTTATTATATGTTTGAATTAGTAAGGTGTGTATAACTGTATAGTTGAGAAAATGGAGGTGTGATTGATTTTTTGCATAACTGACTAGGTGTTTGAGTAACTCCATGGATGAGTGACAGTCTGTGACTGTCTGTTTACACTGATTGTATCTAAGGTTATATTAGAGTCTGAAGAGGTTCGTGGTATTATCACATGAATGATATCATCAGAGATATGATCAGTCATGTCAAATGAGATGAGTGATGTCATCAGTGATGTCACTGACCATGTCATGAATGATGTAATATGTGACATCATCAGCAGTGGATTGCGGGTGCGCGATATATAGTTAGCGCATCTAACTATATATGGAATTTCAATGGTTTTATGCGAGTAAAATAAGGTTTTGTAAATGCAAATTCCTAACTATATATGTTCTATAACCAATGGTTTTTTCATTGAATTTTCAAGGTTTTGTAAATGCAAATTCCTAACTATATATGGACTATAACCTATGGTTTTTTCATTGAATATATATATATATATATATATATATATATATATATATATATATATATATATATATTACCTACTGGCGGTCGCCAGTAGGTAGTTATAGTTAGGATTTTTTTCAATGTTAAATCTCAAAATTCTATTTGGAATAACTTTGGCACCGGTTGACGAATCTGCCTGAAAATTTCCTGAAAATGGCCTCGTCGAGCTCGGGTCCTTCCTTGAAAGTTTGGGGGGATATGTCAAGCGGGGGCCGAGATAAAAGGGGGGTCCCAAAACGCGTTTTCCCCATGTACATTTCCATAGGGCGGTCGATTTCACTTTTAGCCCGAACGGCTGAATGGATTTCCAGCAAACTTGGCAAAATTGAAGGGACTGGTAGCCCGATGTGCCTTTGCTATGTCTCAAGATATGTGCTGCAGTGGATTTAGAGTAATTTAGGTTCAAAAAAATATATATATCTAGAGGCGCTCTCCGGTGCGCGCACCGGAGTGCGCTCCAGGCGCGACACGCGACTTGCGCGCAGGAAGCTGATTGGCTCTTGGGTGTCTGTAAACATTCTAAACAGTCTGGAGCGGCCGCCATCTTGTGTCTCGGTAAAATCGAGACACAAGGGGTTTGAAAAAAAAAGGGGCAAATGACCATAAGGGGGAAGAGTAGACCCCCTCTGACCCCCTAGGTTTGATGTAGGGGCTAAAATAGGGTCCTGCAGGGCATTACATTTTTTATTTTTTTTTCGTTTTGCGCGGGGGAAGCGCATGGTACGCGCACCGGCGAAGCACGGGGAAAATCCAGGACCATATTTATGAAGGCCTTGCGCTGCTAGTTTTGCGCCTCCTGTGCGTCAATTTTTGTGACGCACCAGCGGTGTAAAAAAATGCGCATTGTTATGCAATATTTAAAAAGTGACGCATCTATCTAGATGCGTCACTTTTTAAATATAGTGCAACGAGGCACATTTTTTTACACTGCTGTTGTGATGCGTCACTTTTCTGTGCGCACTCCTTATGACATTCCAGATGTGTCATATTTAATGTATGACGAATCATGTTGCAAGGAGTTACAGATACATCAGTATTTCTGACATATCTGTAAACATAAAAGTGATGCGAGGCAGGTGCAAGATTTTGACGCAACAGCATCCTAAAAGTGACGCAGAGAAATCTTATAGATTTCAGTACGTCGTTATTACCAAGCTTTTTGCGGGGGAATGCCCCCTTTGCATACATTATACCTGATGCAGATATAATGTGGCGCAGAGTTTTAAAAAGTGACCCATGTACCTAGATGCGTCACTTTTTAAAAATAGTGTCAGGTATAATGCATGCAGAGGGGGTGTTCCCCTGCAAAAAGCTTGATAATAATGACGCAGTGCGTCTTTTTTAGGATGCTGTTGCGCCAAAATCTTGCGCCTGCTTCACAGCAAACCTTTCACATGGTGCTTTTTCCATGTGAAAGGACACATTACTGGAGTTGCGTCACTTTTGTGACGCACTCCAGCAATGCGTTACTTTTGTGTTTACAGATACGTCAGAAATACTGACATATCTGTAACTCCTTGCGAATTGATTAGTCATATATTAAATATGACATATCTGGAATGTCATAAGGAGTGCGTCCAGAAAAGTGACGCATCGCTGTTTTCACGTAGCGATGCGTCACTTTTCAGAAATGAGGCCTCCAGTTTATTCACTGTGTCATAACTTTCTTTTCTAACACTCACCTTCTTTCATTCCTCCTACTTCACTTCCTTTCACCTCTCATACCTTTCTGTTCTTTCTTACTCATTCTCCTTTCAATTATCAATGCACTATATTTCACTTACTCTTCATTTTTTTAAGAATATAGCTCTTTGATGAGAATTGGAGGTAGTTCTGAAAAGAACTTTTGGTTTTCTTCTTTTAACTGAACAGGAACAAAAACAGGGAATGGAAACTGCTCAACAGGAGCAAAAAGAAAAGAAAAAAATTAGGGGTGGGAAGGGCAGCGATGGTTCTCCAATGCTCGAACCATGAGCAGGACACTTTGCTCCCCATAGGTGAGGAGTTGATTGCAGTATCTGCATTTGACGACCCCATGGTTAAATGCAGGTTGTATGTTTGCCACCAGTTGCCAAAAGAATACTTTTTTGGGGGGTTACCCCGTGACAGGACCTGTTTGCAGATCCTGCACTCTAATTTTGGTGCATTCACCTTTTTCTGGTCTGCTGGAAACGTAAAAAATTTCCAGATGAAATGTTCTTTGACCTTCGGCTGAGGAGGCTCTTCATCAATGAAATCATTGGAGTCATCTTCACTGCTGGATGGTCTGGCAGCCATGATTAATCAAGAAATATGCAACAGCAAAAAAGGCAGGTCTTTCAGTCACAAAAGTGAAAGAAGAAGTGAAGGAAATGGGTGGGGATTTCATTCATTGTAAAAAAAAACTGTTAGCAACCAATGAAAAGTGTTATTTTAGGGTCACATGACCCGACGCGTTTACGCTGCGCGCTCCGGAGCACTTCCGGTGCATTTACGCAGCGCGATCGTAGGCGCTTCCGGGGCGCAAACGTGGCGCGATCGTAGGCGCTTTTACGTGCGTTTATGCGCCGCGAACGTAGGCGCTTCCGAGGGCACTTACGTTGCGCGCCGAAGTGACGTCATCAAACTTTTACAGAAATGCATAATCATTTTCCTTATTAAAAAAAACTAATTTTATTTGTATGGTACGAAATGTTTTGCATTATTATTAACTTTTCATTCATATTTTTTTTCACGAACGACAGTGTGGCTCTGGGTGCGCTTTCAGATGAGCTCACGGAAAAGCTTACCGGAGAGCTTATCTGAAAGCTTCCCGGAGCGCGCACCCAGAGCGCAAAAGAAAAAAATTATATAATAAAAACATGAATACTTTAAAAAAAACAGCAAATTGTAAAAAAAAAAAAAAGGTTAGAAACTCGATATACAAAGGAATTAGCATTTAAAAAACCTATGAAATTCACTGAAAAAACCATAGGTTTCACACCAGTTATAGTTAGGAATTAGCATTTAAAAAACCGTTTAAATTCACTGAAAAAACCATAACCAAAAACCATGGACTCACTATAACTTGCGCGTGCAATGCACTGCTGATGATGTCTTATTAAGCCAGTTAACCAATCAATTTTTAAAAACCATCCATTTAGACACTTATTTAAACATTTATTCTTCCATCAACTTTTACATATACATATATAAAATATATTTATATTTCAGAAAGACACACATTCACTGGATGGTGTCATCAGTGATGTCATGAGTGATGTCACTGACCATGTCATGAGTGATGTAATATGTGATGTCATCAGCAGTGCATTGCACGCGCAAGTTATAGTGAGTCCATCTAACTATAACGTGGGAATTTCAATGGTTTTATATCAGTAAAATTTCCAGCTAACTATAACTGGTGTGAAACCTATGGTTTTTTCAGTGAATATATATATATATATATATATATATATATATATATATATATATATATATATATATATATATATATATATATATATTCACTGAAAAAACCATAGGTTATAGACCATATATAGTTAGGAATTAAGCATGGGCGGAAAATCCGTTTCGCTCGCGGATTTTGCGGATTTTCGGTAAATTCGCAATCCGCGAGATTCGCGAATCTCCCGCAAAATCCGCAAATCCGCGAGCAGCGGATTTTGCTCGCACTGCTCGCACTGTTCGCGTGAGTTCGCGGCTTCCCAGTACAACTTCGCGCCCCGCGAATAAGTGCAAAATTGCAGAAATACGATCTTAGCAAAACTGAAACTACTTACCAGGTTCAAAAGTTCAGGCTCATCATTAGTAGCCATTTCCTGTAGTGCTTCCTGAGGGGCCCCTCCAGAGTTCAGTTGCCAGTTGCAACTATTATGTGACCCTGCTCTGAACCTCAGAATAGTTACACATATGCCACAAAGGTCCTGAATTACAGCTAAGGGAGACAAGCAGGAGCCAGGCTGGAGGTTCAAATCCATTAATCAGCCCCTAATTCATTATTGTCAGTTGGGGCAGGGCAGGTGTTGTAACTAATTTTGCAACAATGAAAGCACTTAGCAAGTTCAAAAGATCACTAATCAGGAAGCACTAAGGAAGCAGGTGCCAGCTAAAAAAATATTCTGTGACACATTAATCAGCCCCAAATTAATTCAGGTCACTTGAGGCAGGGAAGGTGTGCTTGCGTTGCCACAATAATGTACACTGACTGGACAACCAGAGGGTGCTGTGATGAAACAGAGGGTGGCATGGGTGGGCCAGAGGGTGGCATGAGTAGTCAGAGAGTGGCAGTCGTGACAGAGAGTGGCAGTGATGAAGAAGAGTGTCCCAAACAGGCTGGACACGTAGAAACAACAAGTTCGCGAAACTTGCGACCCGACAGGTAAGTTCGCAATTTGCAAAATTGTACAAAACCCTCGCGAACTGGCAGAAACGCGTGCAAACACACCAAAAAAAATAAACCGCAAATTCGCGAGAATTCGCGGATTTTGCGGATTGCGAGTTCGCAAATCCGCAAAATTCGCGAACGCGAGATTCGCAAAATTCGCCCATGCTTATTAGGAATTAGCATTTACAAAACCTTGAAAAATCACTGAAAAAACCATAGGTTATAGACCATATATAGTTAGGGATTAGCATTTACAAAACCTTATTTTACTCGCACAAAACCATTGAAATTCGCATATATAGTTAGTTGCGCTAACTATATATCGCGCACCCGCAATCCACTGCTGATGATGTTACATATTACATCATTCACGACATGGTCAGTGACATCACTGATGACATCACTGATGACATCTCAAATGACATCACTGATGACATCACTGATTACATCTCAAATGACATCACTGATCACATCACCGATGACATCATTCATGTGATAATACAATGAATCTCTTCAGACTCTAATATAACATTAGATACACTCGTGTAAACAGACACTCACAGACTGTCACTCATCCATGGAGTTACTTACACACCTAGTCAGTCATGCAAAGAATCAATCACACCTCCATTTCCTCAACTATACAGTTATACATACCTTACTTATTCAAACATATACTAATACATATTTACTCTCTTATACAATCCCTGATACAAGTTCACAATGATCCATACAGCCACTCACATATTCACTGGCTCTTAAGCACAGTTATTTATATTTGGCAACTCTCACATGTACTGTGTTTTACATATGTACTTACTTTGACATGTAGCACTGAGATATCCATTCACTCACCAATGCACTCATGCACACAGTTAACCGCCCATACAGCTGTTTCCCCATGAACTTTTAAACCCATACATCTAGTAAATCAACTGCTCACATATCTATGCACAGCCACCCACACACACACTCAGTCTCCCATACAAATACTTGGGCAACCAATCAATAACCCATATAGTCACTCATATAGCTACTGATCAACAGATGTAGCAGCTTACACAACAACAGACATACTGATGCACACATTCAGACGGTTTAGTCACTAACCCATGCACTCAGTGAGACACATTTAATCACTCACTCATACAGTCAGTCACGCACCTCCAAAATCCTTCATCCAGACACTTATACATCCACTCATTCTTCAATATGTAAGACATATTTTAACTTTACAGAAACACACAGTCACTGGATGTTGTCATTAGTGATGTCATCAGTGATGTCACTGACCATGTCATGAATGATGTAATACGTGACATCATCAGCAGTGGATTGCGGATGCGCGATATATAGTTAGCGCAACTAACTATATATGCGAATTTCAATGGTTTTGTGCGAGTAAAATAAGGTTTTGTAAATGCTAATCCCTAACTATATATGGTCTATAACCTATGGTTTTTTCAGTGAATTTTCAAGGTTTTGTAAATGCTAATCCCTAACTATATATGGTCTATAACCTATGTTTTTTTCAGTGAATTTCAATGGTTTTTTAATAGCAAATATCAAAAGCTGTCAAATGTCAAGTACGTGATAGGTAAAAACATTTTCGTGTTTATGCACGCTGATGTGCTTTGAACGCTGCCCCCCCCCCCTCTTTTCTCTTAGGAGTACTCTTTCTTTGCAGATAGTGAAGGGTAGTTAACGCAGGCCTTTGCCCCCGTTGTAATCTGTCGTGCCTGCTTCTCTCTCCATTTGATTGATTGTTATCCAAGCATTTACTGTTTTAGAATTGGTTCTTTTTGGTTCATTCTCTATTTACAAACAAGCACAGAGTCGCAATACTCTGTTTAGTCTTTGCAGATAGTGAAAAATCGTTTAAAAAAACAAAAGGAATCGAGCAAAATCAGTAGGCCACTAATGGGATCTCTTTTTGACCTCGCTAAAATAGAAACATTAGAAACAACCCCTCATGAGAAATACGAAACTAGTAAGATGAACTGAGCTCCACACCATGATGGCTGCAAGACAGCTCGGCTCCGACACCCACCCCGCCCAAAATAACGACAAACCCTATGCAAATATTATAAATATATACAACACACCAGCAAAGTAACAGGGTAAAAGATTTTATTAAATAACTATTTACATAACTATTTTATACTTTTTGTTGCCCGGCTCGGCTAGCTCAATCGATCGAGCATGAAACTCATGCACTCTGATCTCCTTGGCCTCACTCAAGCATCAATAGTAAGATTATGATACGTCAGTGTACGTTCATGGTGTTGGTCCCTAAGTTGCTTCGATGTCACTGCCTTGCACAAATGGCATAAGTCCTGGATGTTGGGTGCCATAGTTCAGAGTTCTGAGCAGCGCTTGTTACACTGTGTGAAGCTTATTTGCACCTGCTGCAACCGGAGGGTACCCCTAATAAAGAAGACATATGTAAAATACGATGTAATCACTGTATCCTGTTAAACAGAAACTTTAGCATGAAACACACTTGAAAAGGAAGGGAAAGAAATCGAACAAAATCAGTTGGCCACTGATGAGTTTTTGACCTTGCTAGAAATAAGAAACATGAAAGTGGTGAGAGAAGCCAAGCTTGGCGTTACGGCAGCCACGAGGTAGCTAGGCTCCGCCACCCCCCCACTGCTCCAAGCATGTCTGTCCCACCGCCCGCCACGCCCAATAACGGTAACATGAAATAGATACAAATCAGCAGATACCTACCCCCATTCCGGAAACTCCCGAAGTGCAACAGGTTCGCTGCTACGCCCATCCGGAAGACGAGGCCTTCGGCACGTGTAGGGCGGGTCCTGCTGGCAGCCGTCGGCCGGGGAGGTCGTCGCGTAAGGTGGGCCAGGAGAGGAGCCGAGGCCGACGGGATCTTCTTCTTTCTTCAATAATGGCTGCGACAACACTGGGGGGGATGTCTTGCACAAGCCACCGACCCCCCCCTCCCCTCGTATCTCCTGGTCTGGCCCCGGCTTGGTATGAGCTCCCCGTTCGGTTCCCCCCTCTTATCGCCTGGTCTGGACATCATGGATATCAACGCCAGGTGTCGGCGTGGGGTGCGCTGGGAGGGAGAGGCGGCGTGAATGAGCCTCTCCCACCCCCCCAGGTGGGGGCCCCTCAGCTGCACCCCCAACGCTCCACTCACCCAACAAAAGGTGTTGTCCACTATTGCGAGGCAATGATGCTTCGCTCACCCAGCGGGGGTCTCGTCCACTGTTGCAGTGCAACAGCACTTCTGAATTCAGCTAGAAAATGAGTCCTGCGTCCAGAAACGTTCTCCTCCACTTTGAAGATTCTATAAGAGCCACGGGGGCCCCCGACCCCCGCAGACACCCCCGATGGGGAATGACTGCCATGATCACCCACGGAACGACCACGACGTAGCAGCGGGACGTCGGCGTGCTCATGCCGGCGCCGGCCTCAGTCTTGAAAGGACCAAAAACCTGCAAGACTACCAACTTGATCAGTTCCGCTGGGACACCAGTATGACCCGGTAGGAGAGATTGTTGCCTCCCACCCCACTTTGACTGATGGTTCATGTCGCCAGTCCCCTCTGCTACCCTTCAACGAAAACTTTTGGACTGCCGAAAGAGGTACCGGTCCAACCACGAGTTGGTGGAGACATTTTGACTATACTTGGACCTTCCTGACCTCACCCAAAATGGCGCCGGTACAAATGAAACTCTCAACTCCTTGTTGTGCCCCGATTGCTCAGCCTTGATATCATGAGATATGTATGCAGTTTTTAGCACATGAATTGATATGGGATAAGACTGATTATATGTTTGGACAATGAATTGATCCGGGATGGGTATTGATTATACGTTCGAACAATGAATTGACATGGGCCGGGTACTGATTACACGTTCGGACAATGAATTGATATTAAATTCTAATGCATCATTGATTACTGTATTTATTGAAGGTTCGAATTGTCGACACTTTTGGTACTTGCTCACAATGAATTATCGATATGATTTTGTTGCACTTGTCGCACTTTTTACTATGAAATCAACGACCACTGACTCTGTTATGTTTTCCACAAATAAATACCCCCCCCCCCATTTACAGTTCCATTATTGGAAGTAGATGGTTATAGTTCTGGTTAATTTCCATTCAGAGTGTCCTACACAGCACCACTCTAGGTAAATATGCTGCCTTGGGACTATTCGCACAACAGACCGCTACTGACCATTGTTGCTTCTGTTTTAATAAAAAATGTTTTAAGGTGTTTACTGTTTTTGTTGCGATGTATATATTTTTAAGTTATTAAAGTGTTATAATCCTACTACTTTGTTGGAGTGCTATATATTTTTAATGTGACACATAATTGTGAAGACTTTGATGTACAAAAAGGCATCCCTGGAATCCTCCGCTTCAGGCTCGGTCCCACACACCCTCACAGTGAGAATCCCCTCCCCAATCACAATACAGGATGGTTATCAGATAGTAGGAACGCGTCTAGTGTGATGGATCTCATCGGGTGGGGGCCTTGATCTACTGTAACTCCTTTGAAGAGGGGTGATTCTTTACAGTTGAGTCCATAAACTACATCCGCAGGGCTAGGTGATAGCCTGAGACCGGCCTGGACAATCGGACACAGAGGAAGAGGAGTGTCAGAGGGTGCGGTAGTGAATAGGGTGAAAGGGAGGTGTCGGGCGGGCACGGGGTGTGATTCTCAGGGAAGAGCAGCGCAGATGGGAGGAGGTTTATGGCCCATGCATGAGAGAACGTGGGTGACCAGTGCGTGGGGGAGATGCTTGCGAGGGTGGGGAGCCATGCTGAGGATCGGCGGCGTGCAGAGAGTGGGTCTGGTCAAGGCATCTAAAATGGCTGCCGTGCACAACAAAAGTGTGGCATTGCAAAAAAGGCAAGATGGCGCAGACAATGTTTATCAATACGGATTAATTTATAACAATTATTTTTAACAAAATATTTACTCGCAGTGACAAAATGGCGGTCAACACTTCCTGATTTCCTTCAAATCGAACGTAAACAGACGTCACGCAGCAAAAATAAAACACGCTCACGCACAGCCGCTGGAAGACATGTATCAACATATATGAGCCTCCTCAGCCACCCTCAGAAAACATAAGGGGTCAGGATACGTCTCCCGTACCCCCTTATACCCTGTAATTTAATTAAAACAAAACACAAAATTGCGAATTCCCGTTTCGCTACCAGTTCGCAACCCGGTTTGCGTACCGGGAAGCGCTTCTACAGTGAAAAATCATTTTTTTTTTATTTTCCCCACGGGACCCTTTAATAACCCCAACATCATTCCTAGGGGGTCAAGAGGGGTCTACCTTGCCCCCTTTCATTAAATTCCCCGTTCGTTTTTCTCCTCCTCTTGTCTCTCGATCCTACCGAGAGACAAGATGGTGGCCGCTCCGGACTGTTTAGAATGTTGACAGACACCGGAGAGCCAATCAGCTTTGCTACGCAAAGTTCCGTAACGCGAAAAGTACGCGAACGGGTTCGCTACCCGGGACGCTGTCACAGATATATACATTTTTTTAAACGTTAATTTCTCAAAGTCCACTGGAGCACATATATTGAGACCCAGCAAAGGCACATCGGGCTAACAGTCCCTACAATTTTGCCAAGTTTCGTGCAAATCCATTCAGCCGTTTGAGCTAAAAGTGAGGCCAAACGCCCTATGGAAAACTCAATATTAAAAACGCGTTTTGGGACCCCCCTTTTTTCTCGGCCCCCCCTTAACGAAACCCCCCCAAATTTTCAAGGGCTGCTCAGAACCAAATGTGCCATTTTCCTGCAAATTTCAGCCGATTCCGTCCACAAACGCCAAAGTTATTAGACATAGAATTTTCAAAAGTTACATAGAGGAAAAATCCTACCTACATATACCTACTGGCGACCGCCAGTAGGTAATATATATATATATATATATATATATATATATATATATAGTTAAAGATGATCCCATCATTGGGAAAACTCTGTCAGAACATCCAACTATAACGTTTAGGAAATCAACGTCAATGTCAGATACCCTAGTGAAGAGCAGTCCTGAATGTGAGAATACCGCGGACTGGCTCAGCACTAGAAAGGGATTTTTCAAGTGTATTAGCTGTAAAGCTTGCACACATGGAAAAAATACAACATCGTATATGACAGCATTCAGTCCCAAACCGTATAAGATCAGGCAACATCTAACCTGTAGAAATGATTTTGTAGTATATGTTCTAGAATGTGGATGTGGTCTCAGGTACGTAGGGAGTACAAAACTCCCAGGGTACCAGAGAATATTACAACACCTCAGGGCGATAACCAATAATGACCCCAACTATCCAGTAGCACGCCACTTCAAAGAACATCATGGTGGCAAACCCAAAGACCTGCAATATTACCTCATAGACAACGTCCCAGTACAAAGAAGGGGAGGTAATAGGGAAGGGGCATTGCGTCGCCTGGAAACACATTATATCTTGCTATTAGATAGCAAGCAACCCAATGGATTAAATATGGGGGAGGACATGTACACATATCTGGAATGATAGCATAATCATAACATCCATATCTCTACCCATAACAACTTAAGGGATGAGGAAAACTAACTGAACATAAGAATATAAAGGGGTCAAGTCAGGAAGAACACCAGGAATCGTTGTATTTAGTAAATCTTTAAATTAGTTAATTTTATGAATTTTTGATATGTATCTTAAATTTATTGTAAAAATTTACTTTTAGAACCTTATTATATAAATGTGCCTTTTCTATAAAATGTATTTTTATATTGGTTTTATGATCTCGGATGGATTGGGAATTTTTAGCTATTTAAACATGAATTGATTTTTTATGAATTTTATTGAAAATTAATTGTGGGAATCATGTTTTATAAACCCAGCTAAGAGATAATCCATTTAACCTGCACCCTACTAAACGTGAAAAAAACACCGGCATATATATGTAAGAAAACAGCATAACAGAAAATACCGCACAGATAAAAGTATGTAGCACATTAGCACTTTATTATTTATATGCACTTGAATAGCACTTTTTTATGTGAGACACTAAAAAAGGCTAATTAGGGGATGTTCCGGGGGAAGCACAGTATTTTGATTTGAATAACAGAGGTATTGAAAACACAACCACAATTTCAATGAGAAATGGGAAAACATACAGTCACGTAACCATGTCATTTCAATATTGAAGTTTGTTACATGTATTTATACAAAACATTGGAGTAACTGTAAAGAGCAAAAATGTATTATACAAGTATTTTTGGTGATAACGGCGAAATGCCATACTGTAAGGTGGACATGAATGTTCCTTTAATTCCCAGAATGCATAAATGTATTGTACATATAATCACAAACAACGGAAAAAGTTTGTAGTTGTAAATATGAAATGCCAAAAAACGGATTACCGTGATGTATATATCTAAATACCTCTTTTATGTCTATTAATGAGCACTAGCACTTTAAAAAGGGATGTGCTTCACTGACGTGTTGTCATGTGATCAAGGCAGGGATCTGCCGAAACGCGTCGTGAGGGCTGGTGAAATAAACTGAACGAAAGCACTAAGAAGGGTCTGCCTCGTTTTCTTTCTGACCCTATGGGAGTTGGTGGCTGAAGCGAGCAATTCCAAAAATATATATATATATATATATATATATATATATATATTACGCTCGACTCTCCCAAAGTCCAAAAGAAAGAGGCAGCACTCGCGGAGCAAAGTCAGACCAGGGTTTTAATCAGAGGGAAAAAGAAAAGCACAGACGCGTTTCGGCGTGAGCCTTCGTCAGTGTGTCATTCGTCCACATCTAACAGTCCATGTTATAAACATACACACAAACCATAGGCATTGTCATGGACATAGGACTACAACCCTTACGCCACTGTGGGCGCCATCTTGGAATGGTGTTCTCTCCAAGGGTCAAATACTGATTTTAACATGAAGTGATCATGGTTAAAAATAAAGCCGTGGATCGGCATGTGTCCTATGGCATGTATCTACAATGCTAATATGGTCACATTAGTGCAAAGAAAACATGCAAGAAGTCATATAAGTTCTCAAGCACATGAAAGCAAAAAGCAAAGAATAAGAGGAATCCAAAAGAGAATCAAAAATGGAATTGGTACCTGTCCTATAACAGTCAATAAACCAAACATTCTGTCATAATTCGTCACGGTTCATAGATAATGCTGTTTACAGGATATATAACAGGAAAAAACTCTTTTATATTCCTAAAGCTTGCAAAGGAAAGGTGTATTTACACTATTTACATGAATAGAGTCGAACTAAGCCATTTCTACGTGTGTATCGTAGTGAAAATGAAATTGAAAATTTAATATATAGTTGTTTGTCAAGATGGAAATCCCAAAGTCACAGACAAACCTATACTCTCAAAATTATACCCATCATCCAATTATTTACAAATACATCTACAAGCGGAATCACACACTTTACATATATAGTGTATGTATATATCAGTTGGGATGGAGTTTCTCTGGGTATATAAACACGTCCATGGTAGTCCATACTCGATTCCATCAGGGGGCAAGGGTGTATAGGTGTTGCAAATTCTACATAATAATTCAGAAAGCATATATACAAATATACAGGTTGTACAGAAACTCATAGGTCAGGTTCAAAGATCTTATGATTGAAGACTGCCACCCAAACAGAATGGGAGAGATGTTACTGATCTTGCAGAGTCCATATATACAGAGGTAGAGGTTGTCCCATGGCGCAAACCTATTCCAGATGGATTTTCATCACAGTGTGTATGGCTACCTATAGGAACGGACACTCTACTCATCCCATATCGTTACTTGCCCAAATGATATGCTAATTCCTCCCCGCTATTGAGCCCACCAGGTTGTTTCGTGGAGAGATCTACAATATATATATATATATATATATATATATATATATATATATATATATTCACTGTAAAAACCATAGGTTATAGACCATATATAGTTAGGAATTTGCATTTACAAAACCTTGAAAATTCACTGAAAAAACCATAGGTTATAGACCATATATAGTTAGCTGGACATTTTATTGACATAAAACCAATGAAATTCCAGATATAGTTAGTTGCACTAACTATATATTTCGCGCACCCGCAATCCACTGCTGATGATGTCACATATTGCATCATTCATGACATGGTCAGTGACATCACTGATGACATCATCCAGTGACTGTGTGTTTCTGTAAAGTTTAAATATGTTTTACAAATTGAAGAATGAGTGGATGTATAAGTGTCTGGATGAATGATTCAGTAGGTGCGTGACTGACTATATGAGTGAGTGAATAAATGTGTTGTACTAAATGCATGGGTTAGTGACTAAACTGTCTGAATGTGTGCATCAGTATGTCTGTTGTGATGTAAACTGCTGCATGTGTTGATCATTAGCTATACGAGAGGCTATATGTGTTATTGATTGGTTGCCCAAGTATTTGTATGGGAGATTGAGTTTGTGTGGGGGTGGCTGGGAGGTGTGTGACTCTGTGCATAAATGTGTGAGCAGTTGATTCACTAGGTGTATGAGTTCAAGAGTGCATGTGGAAACAGCTACATGGGCGGTTGACTGTGTGCATGAGTGTATTGATGAGTGAATGGATATCTCAATGCTACATGTCATAGTAAGTACCTATGTAAAACACAGTACATGTGAGAGTTGGCATATATAAATAACTGTACATGAGAGCGAGTGAATGTGTGAGTGGCTGTATGGATCATTGTGAACTTGTATCAGTGATTGTTTAAGAGAGTAAATATGTGTTAGTATATGTTTGAATAAGTAAGGTGTGTATAACTGTATAGTTGAGGAAATGGAGGTGAGATTGATTCTTTCCATGACTGACTAGGTGTGTGAGTAACTCCATGGATGAATGACAGTGTGTGAGTGTCTGTATACACTGAGTGTATCTAAGGTTATATTAGAGTTTGAAGAGGTTCATCGTATTAGCACATGAATGATGTCATCAGTGATGTCATTTGAGATGTCATCAGTGATGTCATTTGAGATGTCATCAGTGATGTCATCAGTGATGTCACTGACCATGTCATGAATGATGTAATATGTGACATCATCAGCAGTGGATTGCGGGAGCGCGAAATATATAGTTAGTGCAACTAACTATATATAGAATTTCATTGGTTTTATGTCAATAAAATGTCCAGCTAACTATATATGGTCTATAACCTATGGTTTTTTCAGTGAATTTTCAAGGTTTTGTAAATGCAAGTTCCTAACTATATATGGTCTATAACCTATGGTTTTTTCAGTGAATTTCCATGGTTTTTTAATAGCAAATATCAAAAGCTTTTTTGTGGAAAATGACTAAAATTAGGTATACATAAGCGGCGTTCATTTATGTTCACCACAGCCACTGTTGAAAGTAAAGTGAAAGTCGCGAAACAGTGGCCACGCCATCTAGTCCCTTTTAGGCCCCATCATGCACGTAAGTAACAGCCATTTTGTGTGTCATGGCCTCTCTGCCCACTGCCAATAGCCTGTGATTGTTCAGAATTGGTTCTCTTTGGGTGATTCTCTATTCACAAATAGGCACAGAGTCGCAATACTCTGTTTAATTTTTGCAGATAGTGAAGGATAGGTAGTGCAGACTTTTGTCCCCTTTGTAACCCGTCATGCCTATCTCTGCCCCGTTTGTTGGTAGTTGGTTCAACCCGAACCGTTTATTAGAGGTAGATCGACCGACTCCACCGGAGGACACCCCTAATAAAAAGGACATATATATAAAATGCGGACTAGCCGCTGTATCGTGCTAGCAAACTATAACATAAAAATCGTTAGAAAAAACTAAAGGAATCGAGCAAAATCAGTAGACCACTGATGGGATCTCTTTTTGACCTCGCTAAAATAGAAACATTAGATACAACCCCTCATGAGAAATATGAAACTAGTGAGAGGAACCGAGCTCGACGCCATGATGTCTGCAAGACAGCTCGGCACTGCCGCCCACCCTGCCCAAAATAACGACAAACCCTATGCAAATATTATAAATATATACAACACACCAGCAAAGTAACAGGGTAAAACGTTTTATTAAATAACTATTTACATGGCAGCCTGCTGCAACATCGATCCAAATACATGACGCTGTTCCTGTCGAGGTAGCATAGCTGGCGGCCTAGGGGTGGAGGACCATTGTGCAAATAGCCCGGGGACGACACCATGCGCCAAGGCTCGTCCCCAGTACATCCAGAGGTGATGTCTGACAAGTTGTGTGGGGAGATGCCTTGCTGATGCCGCCACCCCCACCACCTTCTTGTTGCCTAATCCGGCCAGCTCAATCGATCGAGCATGAGACTCATGCACTCTGACACCTTGGCCTCAGTCAAGCATCAATAGTAAGATTTTCATAGGTGAGTGTAGGTTCATGGTTTTCCATCCACAGACTAAAAGCCTGGAGTGGGAGTGAAAAAAACATAACTAGGTAAGAAGGAAGGCAGGGGCTGTAGGAAGGACTCTGGATATGCTTGGTCCCTGAGATGCTTCGATGTCACTGCCTTGCACAAATGGCATAAGTCCTGGATGTTGGGTGCCATAGTTGAGGGTTTGACCTAAAGACACGTCCTGCGGTGCCCTGGTCCAACCATCACATATACCTGCGCCAGGAGACGGCGTGGGGTGCACTGGAAGGGAGAGGTGGCGCGAACGAGCCTCCCCCACCTCCCCAGGTGGAGGTTTCACAGCTACACCCCAGCGCTTCACTCGACAAGCTGAGTTGCGCCCGCTCCTGCGGCACATTGCCTCGCTCGGCCAGCTGAATTACGTCTGCTCTTGCTATTACAGCGTCTCACCCGCCATCCGGCTGAATTGCACCCACTCTTGCTTGCCGGTGAGAACAACTGATCTGAAGAAGAGCTGCCTGCGGTGCCTCCCTGAGCCGCTTGACGGAGGCCCCCGAGGGGCGGTGTGGTGGCACGGACTCGGAGGGGGCGCTTGGCTCCTGCCCCCTCCCCAAGTCTTGTTGCCCTGGTATGGCCTGAGATCGCCCCCGACATAGGCAGCCGGCTTGCGGGGTCAGGCGGAACTTGTTGCCTTTTGATGCCTCTTCCATTCTGGACCTTGTCCCACAATCCGTTTGACCTAAGGACACGTCCTGCGGTGCCCTGGTCCAACCATCACATATACCTGCGCCAGGAGATGGCGTGGGGTTCACTGGAAGGGAGAGGCGGCGTGAACGAGCCTCTTCCACCTCCCCAGGTGGAGGTTTCTCAGCTACACCCCAGCGCTTCACTCGACAAGCTGAGTTGCGCCAGCTCCTGCGGCACAGTGCCTCGCTCGGCCAGCTGAATTACGCCTGCTCTTGCTATTACAGCGTCTCACCCGCCATCCTGCTGAATTGCACCCACTCTTGCGGTACAGCAACAGGCGGCTGCCATTGAGCTCAGGAAATGGCGGTTGGCTCCACAGACTTGGGCCTGGCCTACAAGGATGGCTCTGGGCAACCCTGGAACTCGGACGCTTGACTGCTAGGGCATGGGCCCCCTTCCCAAAAGCGTCCCCTCAGCCTTGAAGATTCTACAAGAGTCACCGGGGCCCCCGACTCCCACAGACTTCCGGTGGGGAGCGACTGCCATGATTGCTCGCGGAATGGCCACGACGTAGCTACAGGATGGTGGTGCTCTCATGCTGATGCCAGCTTCAGTCTGAAACATCCAGAAACACTGTAGACTACCAATTCGATCAGTTCCGGTGGAGCCCCAACGACGTATCGCGTTGTTGCGTAATGCGTCATATGACGCGCCGCGTTAGCGCACCCGGAAGTGCTCCGGTGCGCGAGGCGCGAAGCGCAGCTTCCCGGAAGCGATCCGGGGCGAGGCGCGGAGCGCGTAACGTAAGCATAACAGGTCATGTGACTTGTTAATAAAACTTTTCATTGGTTCATTTCACTTTTGGGTTCCTAATGATGTAAGGCTAGGACATGTGACCTAAAAATAACACTTTTCATTGGTTTAGAACTATTTTTTGTCCCAAATGATGAAAACCCCTCCTTGTTTCCTCACTCTGACTTTCATCTTTGTGAGAGGAAGACCTTTTTTCCTCACTTAGCAATAGCAAGTGTTGTAGCTTCAGCTGGTGCATCCGCACCACCACCACCACCTCCTAGGAAGAGAGTACCATACCACCTCCTCAGGTGGTGGTTGAGCAAGAGGTGCCCCCCTCCCACACCTTCTTGTTGCCTGATTCGGCCAACTCAATCGATCGAGCATGAGACTCTGTTGTGATCTGAAGAACCGCTGCCTGCGGTGCCTCCCTGAGCTGCTTGACGGAGGCCCCCGAGGGGCGGTGTGGTGGCGCGGACTGGGAGGGGGCGCTTGGCTCCTGCCCCCTCCCCAAGTCTCGCTCGGCCAGCTGAGTTTTGCCCACTCTTGCGGCCTACGACATGGAGAGGCCGGGGCGTTGACTAGGCGGGGCCTCCGGCCACAACCACAGCGCCAACGATCGCTGCTGACGGAGGGGAGCCTTGCCGGTGAGAGCCACTGATCTGAAGAACCGCTGCCTGCGGTGCCTCCATGAACAGCTTGACAGAGGCCCCCGAGAGGCGGTGTGGTGGCGCGGACTGGGAGGGGGCGCTTGGCTCCTGCCCCCTCCCCAAGTCTCGCTCGGCCAGCTGAGTTTCGCCCACTCTTGCGGCCTACGACATGGAGAGGCCGGGGCGTTATGGATCAGTATGGACAAGTATACACTTGAGGATTCACAAGCAAGAACAAGCCTTTGTATTTTGGGCTCAAAATCAAAAACAGTGACAGAGAACAGAAGCGAACTAAGCACTCAGGGGCTACGTTTAAACGTAACATCATCTCCCCAGAGGTACATCACCTTACACAGACATGCACTCTGATCTCCTTGGCCTTAGTCAAGCATCAATAGTAAGATTTTCATAGGTGAGTGTAGGTTCATGGTTTTCCATTCACAGACTAAAAGCCTGGAGTGGGTGTGAAAAAACCATAACTAGGTAAGAAGGAAGGCAGAGGCTGTAGGAAGGACTCTGGATATGGTATGTTGCTTGGTCCCTGAGATGCTTCGATGTCACGGCCTTGCACAAATGCCATAAGTCCTGGATGTTGGGTCCCGGGGTCAGGCGGAACTTTTTGCCTTTTGGTGGCTCTTCTATTCTGCACCTTGTCCCACAATCCGTTTGACCTGAAGACACGTCCTGCAGTGCCCTGGCAATGTGGCCTGGACCCTGAATGTGTGTAGGGGGACGGTATTCCTCGCTCGGCCAGCAGAGTTGCACCACTCTTGTGACCTACGACATGGAGAAGCCAGGGCGTTGACTAGGCGGGTCCTCCGGCCGCAACCACAGCGCCAACGATCGCTGCTAACGGAGGGGAGCCTTGCCGGTGAGAGCCACTGATCTGAAGAACTGCTGCCTGCGGTGCCTCCCTGAACCGCTTGATGGTGGCCCCCGAGGGGCGGTGTGGTGGCGCGGACTGGGAGGGGGCGCTTGGCTCCTGCCCCCTCCCCAAGTCTTGTTGCCCTGGTGTGGCCTGAGATCGCCCCCGACATAGGCGGCCGGCTCCCGGGGTCTGGCGGAACTTTTTGCCTTTTGGTGACTCTTCCATTCTGCACCTTGTCCCACAATCCGTTTGACCTGAAGACACGTCCTGCGGTGCCCTCGCAATGCGGCCTGGTCCCTGAATGTGTGCAGGGGGACAGTATTGATTGGATTAAGATGGCGGCTTCACACAAAGCTGACTCAAGTGTTGATGCTGATGCTATGCAGACAAAAACTGGTTTTCAGTTTGTACATTCTTCAGGATTTTTCCATCCAAGGCTGGTTGAGATGGCTTCAGATTTTCAACATACTACTCTTCAACATTCTTCATAAATGTAAAAATGTGAGACTCACTAGGAGAATGGCCATTTATCTTTCCTTTCAAAATGCTGCCAACAATATTTTCTGAATGGAAGACACCATCTTGTACCATAGAGGGCTGCGTCAAGGGTGGTCCTACCCAAGTCTTGTTGCCCTGGTATGGCCTGAGATCGCCCCCGACATAAGCGGCCGGCTCCCGGGGTCAGGCGGAACTTGTTGCCTTTTGATGCCTCTTCCATTCTGGACCTTGTCCCACAATCCGTTTGACCTAAAGACACGTCCTGCGGTACCCTGGTCCAACCATCACATATACCTGCGCCAGGAGACGGCGTGGGGTGCACTGGAAGGGAGAGGCGGCGCGAACGAGTCTCCCCCACCTCCCCAGGTGGAGGTTTCCCAGCTACACCCCAGCGCTTCACTCGACAAGCTGAGTTGCGCCTGCTCCTGCGGCACAGTGCCTCGCTCGGCCAGCTGAGTTACGCCTGCTCTGGGTACTGACTGGGAATACGGACAACCCTATTTATGTCGATTTTTCATTATTGTTTATTGTATTAATAAAGCTTCGAAGTAATGTTACCCATGATACTCGCCCATGGTGTGCGTATGGACGATTTTATTGTAACTGATCCTATTATACTTTCAATTATAAAATCAACCTTCACTGATCCTGCAACCGTTTGGCACGTTTAGTTTTTTCAATTAAATGGCTCGCTTGTTACATACTCCTATACCACTGGCTTTTGACCCTTTCCTACGCACGGTCTGTACTACCGCCCTCGGGCGATCTATGTAATGAACAGACTACTATTGCCGAAACACAAGGGAATGCATCTCAGAGAGATAAGTCAAGTACGTGGTAGATAAAACATTTTTTGTTTTTATGCACGCTGATGTGCTTTGAACGCTGCCCCCCCCCCCCTTTCCCCCTCTCCTCATCATTTAGATTACCACCGCCCATTGCACAAAAGCGTACCGGGCGCTCCCCACGCAAAAAAAACGATTTTTTATTTTTATTTATTTTATATTTTTTGCCCCGTGGGGCCCTTTTAAAGCCTCCACATCAAACCTAGGGGGTCAGGGAGGATCTACTATGCCCCCTTATGGTCATTTCCCCCTTCGTTTTGGCCTCCTCTTGTCTCTCGATCCTACCGAGAGACAAGATGGCGGCCGCTCCGCACTGTTTAGAATGTCGACAGACACCGGAGAGCCAATCAGCTTCGCTTCGCGAAGTTCCGTTACGCGTCAAGTACGCGAACCGAAGCGCTACCTGGAGCGCTGTCACAGATATATCTGTTTTTTAAAACGTTAATTTCTCAAAATCCACTGGAGCACATATATTGAGACCTAGCAAAGGCACATCGGGCTAACAGTCCCTACAATTTTGCCAAGTTTCGTGCAAATCCATTCAGCCGTAGTGAGGCCAACCGCCCTATGGAAATTAACAGGGGCTGCTCAGAAACAAATCGTGCCATTTTCCTGAAAATTTCAGTCGATTCCATCCACAAACGCCAAAGTTATTAGACATAGAATTTTCAAAAATCCCATAGAGAAAAAATCCTAAATATATATATATTCACTAAAAAAAACATAGGTTTCACATCAGTTATTGTTAGCTGGAAACTTTTACTGACATAAAACCATTGAAATTCAACTTTATAGTTAGTTGGACTCACTATAACTTGCGCGTGTAATGCACTGCTGATGACGTCACATATTACATCACTCATGACATGGTCAGTGACATCACTCATGACATCACTGATGACACCATCCAGTGAATGTGTGACTTTCTGAAAAAGAAATATATTTTATATATGTATATGTAAAGGTCCATGGAACAATAAATGTTTTAATAAGTGTGTAAATGGATGTTTTTTAAAAAAAAAATGATTGATTAACTGGCTTGTTAAGTGTATCTTAGTGAATACATATATTAACGATTAATGTTTAAATATTTAAATATATGTATCAGTGTTTCACTTTGTGTATAAATGGCTGCATGGGTTGGTGAGTAGCTACATATGTGTGTATATAGATTATTAGATTTTTTTAGTATCAGTATGAGTGTCTGTACCCACACTTGTGGGACACCCCCGCGCCGCACGGCCACCAGCTGCTGCGTGTGCCCCATCGCCTTGCCCTCTGCCTCGCTGCCTGCCTCGCTGTCGTCTGTTTTGTTTTGTTTTTGTTAATCATTTGTGCTTGTTTTAACAGTATTTTCTTCCCGTGTTAGCATTTTTGTTTTACATTTGTGCCTGTTTTTTCTTGTCAGTTTCTGCCCTTTTTTGCGTTCTCCTTCCTGTCTGCCCGCCTACCTCGCCGCCCTCCGCCTTCCCTCCCCGCTCCCCGGTTCCCGCCACCACCGCTGACCACGCCCCTTTTTCCCTTCTGTTCCCTCCCCGCTCCCGCCTCCCAGCTGCCCCGCCCACCCGCGCACTTCGCCTTATATGGCGACCGTGCGAACGCGCAGCGGTCACGCGCAGCGGGCGCGCCGATTGTGCGCCGAAGGCGCGCCAAAGGTAAGCCCGTCTGCGCCCGTCCGCGACCGGACCGCGCCCAGTGCCAGGACCCCTGGACCTCGAAGACCCCGACCGACCCACCGGACGTACTCAGCCGCCACCCTCAGCGCACTCAACACCGGCCGACGCCCAGAGTGCCACCAAGCCACACCACGACGCACCCACAGACCCTTCAGCTGCCACGCCTGCAAGTTCTCCTGCATCCGGACCTGCCTCGCACCAACACCCGCCAAGTCGAACACCAGCAGCACCCACCTCAATTGCATCCTACTCAACACCCGCTCCGTCCACAGACACGCCATCGAACTCTGGAACCTCCTAGACACCACTGCCCCTGCCTTCCTCACAGAGACCTGGATGAACGCCTACAAGATCGTCCGGAGGGACCGCAACGCCAACCAGATGGGAGGAGGCATCGCCATCATCCACAGGAACACCATCCGTCTCACGACCAGCACCGACAACACCCTGACCACCGCCGAACACCTGCATTTCCAGATTCACACCGACCCGAACACCACCCTCAGAGGCACCCTGATCTACCGACCTCCGGGACCACGCACCCAATTAAGCGAGGACATCGCCGACTTCGTCAGCCCACATGCCCTCCCCTCCGCCGACTACATCCTCCTGGGGGACCTCAACTTCCACCTGGAGAACAACAACGACCGCAACACCAGCACCCTGCTCGACAACCTCGCCAATCTTGGACTCAAGCAGCTGGTGTCCACCCCCACCCACCTCGCCGGACACACACTCGACGCAGTCTTCTCCTCCAGCACAGACATCGACTTCAGCCACGCCACAGAGCTTCAATGGACGGACCACAGCTGCGTCCACTTCACCTTCAAGAGAACGACGACCCACCACCACCAGCATCAGGCCACCCGCAGAAGCTGGAACAAGATCACAGCAGACCAGCTCGCCGCTTCCCTGAGCCAGCACCCTCCCGCCAGCTCAGCGAACCCCAGCCAGGCCGCCGACAACCTCACGAAGTGGATCAGCAACTGCGCGGACGAACTCGCCCCGCTGAGGACCCCGCCCAGCAGATCCGGCAGCAAGAAAGCCCCGTGGTTTACCGACGAGCTCAAGAGCTCCAAGAAGAACTCCCGAGCCCTCGAGAAAGTCTGGAGAAGGGAACCTACACCGGACAACAGGACCACCTTCAAGCTGGCCACCCGGAAACACCACCAGCTGATCCGTGCCGCCAAGAAAACTGCTTTCAAGGACCGGCTGGACAACAACGCACACAACTGCAAGGAACTCTTCAACATCGTGAAAGAGCTATCCAACCCCAGCGCAGGAAACAACGACATCACCCCATCGCAAGACCTCTGCAACTCCCTCGCTTCATACTTCCACAACAAGATCGCGGACATACACAACAGCTTCAACAACCAACCAACGCACACCAAGACCGAACAACCACCCCCCACCACCACCCTCCACGCCTGGACCCCGATCAGCACCGAAGACACCATCCGCAAGATTAACTCCATCCACTCCGGATCACCGACTGACCCCTGCCCTCACCACGTCTTCAACAAGGCTGACGCTGTCATCGCACCCCACCTGTGAGACATCATCAACACATCCTTCGACACCGCCACCTTCCCTGAGAGCTGGAAGCACGCCGAACTCAGTGCTCTTCTCAAGAAACCCACAGCGGACCCCACCGAACTCAAGAATTACCGCCCCATCTCGCTCCTCCCGTTTCCAGCCAAAGTCATCGAGAAGACCGTCAACAAGCAGATGGCCGCCTTCCTCGAGACGAATGGATCCCTCGACCCCTCACAGTCCGGCTTCCGAGCCAATCACAGCACCGAGACCGCCCTCATCGCCGCCACCGATGACATCCGAGCCCTCATGGACAACGGAGAAACAGCAGCCCTCATCCTCCTAGACCTCTCCGCGGCTTTCGACACTGTCTGCCACCGCACCCTAGTACAGCGCCTCAGCAACATCGGAATCCAGGACAAGGCGCTGGAATAGATCATCTCCTTCCTCGACGGAAGAACACAGAGAGTCCGCCTAACACCGTACAAGTCAGAGGCCTCCGAAGTCATCTGCGGCGTCCCTCAAGGATCATCCCTGAGCCCCACCCTCTTCAACGTCTACATGAGCCCCCTCGCGGCCATCGCACGCCAGCACAACCTCAACATAATCTCCTACGCCGATGACACCCAGCTGATCCTCTCCCTGACTAACGACCCCGCCGCCGCCAGAGCCAACCTGCACGAAGGGATGAAAGAGGTAGCCGAGTGGATGACGACCAGCCGCCTGAAACTGAACTCGGACAAGACGGAGGTCCTCATCCTGGGCTCCTCACCCTCCGCCTGGGACGACTCCTGGTGTCCTCCTGCCCTGGGCACCGCACCCAAACCGACAGACCATGCACGCAACCTGGGCTTCATCCTGGACTCCTCCCTCTCCATGACCAGGCAAGTCAACAACGTCTCCTCGGCGTGCTTCAACATCCTACGCATGCTACGGAAGATCTTCTGGTGGATCCCCACCGAGACCAGGAAGACCGTCACCCAGGCCCTCGTCACCAGCCGACTGGACTACGGCAACGCCCTCTACGCCGGTACCACCGCCAAGCTCCAGAAGAGACTCCAGCGGATCCAGAACGCCTCAGCCAGACTCATCCTCGACATCCCACGAACCAGCCACATCTCCGGACATCTGAGAGACCTTCACTGGCTCCCCGTCAACAAAAGAATCACCTTCTGCCTCCTCACCCACGCACACAAAGCCCTACACGACCAAGGCCCGAGCTACCTCAACAGCCGAGTCAACTTCTACGCTCCCAAACGCCACCTCCGATCAGCCAACCACGCCCTCGCCGCAGTCCCCCGCATCCGAAGAGCGACTACAGGAGGAAGGTCCTTCTCCTACGTGGCCGCCAAGACCTGGAACTCCCTCCCGACCGACCTGCGCCTGACCCAAGACCACCTCTCCTTCAGGAAGAAGCTGAAGACCTGGCTGTTCGAGCAGTAGCGGCACCCCCCCCTCCCCCAGCGCCTTGAGACCCTACGGGTATGTAGCGCGCTCTATAAATGTCATTGATTGATTGATTGATTGATTGTATGGTTTGGTGGGAGTGTTACTTAGCACATAGATGCATCAATGACTGACTCACTGTATGTTTTTTGAAGACGGCACATGTGCAGGACTGTATGGGTGGATGAGTGTGCATATGCGTGTGTTAGTGAGTGAATGACTGTCTCATTAGTGTCTTTATCAGTAAGTACATATGTTTTAATCTAGTGTATGTGAGTATTGATGTATATGAGTGAATATATGTGAGAGTGATTGTTTAAGAGAGTAAGTATATGTAAGTTTCCTTAGAAGGTGGTAGTGTGTGTTTAGCTGTATATGCAAATAAATGGATGTTCAATAGTTTATTTGCTTGTGTGAGTATGTGTGTGAGTAACGTTTGAATGACTGTCGGTGTGTAACAGGATGTATAGGTGTATCACTACATATGATGAGTGTATATATGTATGAATGACTATATAGAACTGTTGGTGAATGAGTGAATGTGTATATAGATGGTGGAATTATTGAATTGGTTGATGTAACTGGTATGGGTATCTCCATTTTTAAAAAAAATTTAATTTATATTTTTCAATATGTGTTTTCATGGGTTACATTACAGTGAAAGGAGGTCTGTAACTCTGTCACAAGGATGATGTCATCAGTGATGTCATGAGTGATGTCACTGACCATGTCATGAGTGATGTAATATGTGACGTCATCAGCAGTGCATTACACGCGCAAGTTATAGTGAGTCCAACTAACTATAACGTTGAATTTCAATGGTTTTATGTCAGTAAAACTTTCCAGCTAACTATAACTGATGTGAAACCTATGTTTTTTTTGTGAATTTAATAGGTTTTTTAAATGCTAATTCCTAACTATAACTGGTGTGAAACCTATGGTTTTTTCAGTTAATTTCATAGGTTTTTTAAATGCTAATTCCTAACTATAAGTCTCACTTTATAAGTAAGACTGTTAGCGCTCTAGTTGTTTAGAACACTCTGATACATTCTGTCATTGGGCAACAGATGGGCTATATTTGAGCTATATTTTTTTTTGTCTCTGGTGGCCATCTTTGGGCTACATTGGGCTACATTTGGGCTACATTTTTGCTCTAACATATATAAAGCCCAATGTAGCACAATACAGTTAATTTTCGTAAAAAGCACTTCAGAATAGGGCTACCTGTCCCTACAATTTCCCTTTTTTTTTTGTGCGCTCCTGATGCGCGCCCCGGGGAGCGCCCCGAAAAGCGTACTTCTATAAAGCGTCCCGAGGCGCGCTCCGGGGAGCGTCCCGAGAGCGCCAATATCACGAACGAAAACATGATTGTGACGTATCGCGTAGCCGCGTCCGCGTGATACGCACGGCATAAGCGCACCCGGAAGCACTCGAGCGAATACGATCGCGCAACGTACGCATATGACACGCTTACGCGGAGCGCCTCTGGCCGCGCCCTGCGGCGCGGCGCGTAAGCACGTCGGGTCATGTGACCAGAAAATAACACTTTTCATTGGTTCATAACAGTTTTGGTTTCATAATGATGAAGCCCATGGTCATGTGACCTGTAAATAACACTTTTCATTGGTTCAATAATTATTTTTTTCAAAATTTAGAGAAACCCACCCATTTCTCTCACTATTGATTTGCACTTGGAGAGAGCAAGAGGTGTTTTGTGAATTTTCAACTCATTACTTTCCTGATCTACAGCAATGACTGCAAGGGAGTCATCCAGCAGTGATTCAGATGGATTTGTGCAAGAGGACCCTCCTCACCAGAAAACAAAGAACCACTTCATCTGGAAATTTTATGACATCCCTGAAGGACAAAGAAAAGTTAATGCAAGTAAAGTAACTTGTAAAATATGTGGAAGTATTTTATCCAGAGGCAATCCTCTAAAAAAATACAGCTTTGCAAATGCCAATTTAATGAGGCATGTCAAAAGAAGACACCCCAACAATTACTCCAGGGAGAGTGTCAGGGAGCTGGCAGAGAAGGCACGAAGAGATGGCAGCAGCACCTCCACTGGTGGAGCAACACCTTCATGTTCAACATGTGCAAGAATGATCCCTAACGTCCAGCCGGTATTTGCAGGAATAAAATTTTTATGCAAGGACTGTGACAAACTACTCTGTTACGGGGAGCAGAGCGTTGAACTCATTGCAATAAAGAAACAGGAACACCAATGCTCTCCCCGTCCCTAAATTTTCTCATTTTTTTGCTCCTGTTGAGCATTTTTTGAATCCCTGTTTTTGTTTTTCCCCTGTAAAAAATCCAAAAAAAATATAAAATCGTTTCAAAAAGTATAAAAAAAAATATAAAACAACAAAAACAAAATAAAAGTTCTTTTCAGAACTACCTCCAATTTATAAAAAAATGCTATTTTTTTTAAAAAAGTGTCATTCTTTTTCTCAATCGTACGCTCACCGGTGCGCGTACCAGGCGCTCCCCCGGCGCAAATTAAAAAAATAAAAAATGTTTTTGCCCCGTACGGCCCTTTTATGACCCCCACATCAAACCTAGGGGGTCAGGGGGGGTGTACCCTGCCCCCTTTTGCTCATTTCCCCCTTTGATTTTTACCACCTCAATCCTACCGAGCTACAAGATGGCGGCCGCTGCGGACTGTTTCGAATGTTTACAGACACCCGAGAGCCAATCAGCTTTCCGTACGCAAGTCACGTGGCGCGCTTTGAGCGCTCCCCGGTGCGCGTACCGGGGCGCGGCTCTAGATATATATATTTTTTTGAACCTAAATTACTCAAAATCCACTGGAGCACATATCCTGACACATAGCAAAGGCACATCGGGCTACCAGTCCCTACAATTTTGCCAAATTAGGTGGAAATCCATTCAGCCGTTCGGGCTAAAAGTGACATCGACCGCCCTATGGAAATTAACATGGGAAAAACACGTTTTGGGACCCCCGTTTTATCTCGGCCCCCGCTTGATGCATCCCCCCCAAACTTTCAGGGAAGGACCGGAGCTCCACGAGCCCATTTTGAGGAAATGTTCAGGCAGATTCGTCAACCGGCGCCAAAGTTATTCCAAATAGAATTCTGAGATTTAACATTGAAAAAAATCCTAACTATAACTACCTACTGGCGACCGCCAGTAGGTAATATATATATATATACATATATATATATATATATATATATATATATATATATATATATATATATATATATATATATATATATATATATATATATATATATATATATATATATATATATATATATATATATATATATTACCTACTGGCGGTCGCCAGTAGGTATATATAGTTAGGATTTTTTCCCTATGGGATTTCTGAAAATTCTATGCCTAATAACTTTGGCGTTTGTGGACGGAATCGGTTGAAATTTTCAGGAAAATGGCACATTTTGTTTCTGAGCAGCTCCTGGAAATTTGGGGGGGGTTCGTCAAGGGGGGGCTGAGAAAAAAGGGGGGTCCCAAAACGCGTTTTTCCCATGTTAATTTCCATAGGGCGGTTGGACTCACTTTTAGCCCGAACGGCTGAATGGATTTACACGAAACTTGGCAAAATTGTAGGGACTGTTAGCCCGATGTGCCTTTGCTAGGTCTCAATATATGTGCTTCAGTGGATTTTGAGAAATTAACGTTTAAATCAAGATATATATCTGTAACAGCGCTCCGGGCAGCGATCTGGTTCGCGTACTTTTCGCGTAACGGAACTTTGCGCACGGAAAGCTGATTGGCTCTTCGGTGTCTGTCAACATTCTAAACAGTCCGGTGCAGCCGCCATCTTGTCTCTCGGTAGGATCGAGAGACAAGAGGAGGCCAAAAGAAAGGGGGAAATTTCCATAAGGGGGCATAGTAGATCCTCCCTGACCCCCTAGGTTTTATGTGGAGGTTTTAAAAGGGCCCAGCAGGGTTCAAAAAAATGTTTTCTTTTTTTTTTTTTTCGCGATGAGCGCCTAGTACGCGAACCGGAAAGCGTTCTAGGCAGCGTACTATAAGGATAATAGAATGATATACTTTTCAAAGACTAAATGTTAATTGTTTGTTGTTTTGTTTGTTGTTTTTGTTGTTTTTTTTGTTTTCTTTATTTTTAACTTTTTTTTTTTATTTTGATTGTTTTTCATAATTTATTAAACTTTCTAACATTTCAGTGTCTGAAATGTCATTATTTTCTTGAAATATTGTTTGCAATCTGTGAAGTTGTAAAATGTCCTCATTTGCAAGGAGGGCATCTACTGCTTGGACACATTGCAGCAGTTCATTATCCAAGCTTTGATCCATAAATTCCATGTCAATTTGTTCAATCAATTCCTGGCTGCTCTCTTGCAGGTCCATTTCAAAAGAAACTTGGTTTTCGCCTTCCATTTTGCCTGAAATTTGGATTAAAAAAATATATATTAGTAGAGATAGGGCACTGTTGGGATTAATTTTAGATAGTCATTTTTTATCAGTGAATTTATCTTTTGGCAGTGTATAGTATCAGAGTGGAAATAGGACTATAAAAAAGTGTATGTGATTTAACCACGACAAGCCTAACTCCATTCATAACTATAACAGAGAAGTCTATCTAAATACATTACTACTACAGAGGGATAGTGTATATCTAGCAGAAAAAGTCTACTATATTAAGTTATAGTGCACAATATATGTCATTTTTAAAAATTATAACTTACCTTCACAAAGAAGTTGAAGTTTTTGGAAGCTATTGAAATGTGATGTACAACAAGAAGTAGTAGTAGATATCTTGCATGTAGTAACGCAAGTTATTGTTGTACAGAGAGCCCATTCCATGGTCTCTCATGAAAGCTGAAACAGATTTGTTTACATGCTTCCTCGCTTTCTCAATTTGTGGAGAAAATTGGTTGGACCACCTCCATTTCTGTCTTTGGAATATATTGGAATATACCAAAGCAGTTTGAGGAAAAAGTGCCATTAATTGCTCAAAGGTGTCCTTTAAAAGCATTTCCAGACCTACCCCTGTCAAAGTGCCCAAATCATTACCTCCACAGTGCACTATTAACAGGTCAGGTTTTGGCAAATGCATAAAGGTTTTCACCAATGGTATCAATTGGTGACATTTTAATCCTCTTTGGCCCAACCACTTAATTTCCACATCCTGTAAATTGAGGTTGTGTAAATTTCTGTTCTCAGCATACCTTTGAGCCCAGTGGATGTAACTATGTCCAACAATCCAGACCTTAAACATGGTGGGAGAAGGTTGTTCTGCAGTCAGATGAAGTGTGGTAATGAAAGGGCAGTTGAAACAGTAGGAGTTTGTAAAGAAAAAAAACTGTGGATTTCCAATGCTAATGAATCATTAGCAGTGATTGGTGCATTTCCATTTCTGAAAACAGAAAGTTAGGGTGCATGGATGTGTTCTTTGAAAGATGTAATTTGAATGGTCAAGGAAGAAACATTTAATGAAAGATTGCACTGGATACGCAGGTGCACTGAGAGTTCAGAGTTCAATTGAAACATTGTTGTGTGAATTTGCAAACATGAGAGGTCTTCCAGGAGGCGGTTGCTATGGAAAAAAGGCAGAGAGGGCAGAGGGGGGAAGGGTTTTGATTTGAAAAAAGTGAGGGAAGAGTTATGATTGGCTAATATGAGAGATATGTGAAATGAATATCTGTATTTCTGTGCTTTCAATAGCTGCAGCCTCTGGAGTGCATCGTTTTTCTTCTGCTGAAGACAATTTGGTGTATTTCTGAGACTGTTTTCAAAATTAAAAAAGTATTTGCTAAGGTGAGAAAAGATTTATTTATTTTAGATAGAGAATAGTATGAATTAAGGAGAAAATTATGAAGAAAGCTGTGTTTTTAAACTGTGGCTTTGTCTGTAGTGATATAGAAATAGATTTTGTTACTTTGAGAAATTGTAATTGCATATTCGGTGTAGCATTCTGGCATGCAGTAACACAAGTTATTGTGGTACATGGAGCCCATTCCATGGTTTGTTATGTAAGCTGAAACAGATATGTTGTTTTTAAAAACCATTTTAGAAATCAATTACATTTCTGGATATGTACTGCTAGAGCTTCATAGGTTGTTTTGGGCCATATTTATAAGGCATTTGAGTGTCTATTATGCTATTTTACGTTCTTCATGGTGCAAATTTCTTGTAAATACGCTCCCACTTGTGCTTTGCAAATTTAGATTTTGATTATGGGAGTTACATAGCCATGTTAATAATGTCCAAACAATGGTGGTAGGGCATTCAAGAAAACGCTTTCCTGTGTCTCTAGGACATTTTCAGTCCTTTCCTCTTGAAAACAGGTATACAATTGATTTATATGCTGTGTTTAAAAAGGAATTTTGAAATCAATTACATTTCTGGATATGTACTGTTAGAGCTTCATAGGTTGTTTTGGGCCATATTTATAAGGCATTTGAGTGTCTTTGATGTTATGTTTTCCTTTTAAAATGGATAGTGTTCCTCATGGGGCCCTGAGCAGTTCTTAGCCATGTTATTTAATGGGAAGTGGATAACATGGCTAAGAGCATTTGCTGGAAAATGCATGAATATCGCTGACTGTTCAGCGATATTCATGCATTGCGGCCGTTTTTTTTTGCATTTGCGAGCAGTTCTTAGCCATGTTATCCAATGGAAGGTGGATAACATGGCTAAGAGCATTTGCTGGATAATGCATGAATATCGCTGACTTTTCAGCGATATTGATGCATTGCGGCCGTTTTTTATCGCATTTGCGAGCAGTTCTTAGCCATGTTATCCAATGGGAGGTGGATAACATGGCTAAGAGCATTTGCTGATATTCATGCATTGCGGCCGTTTTTTTTTGCATTTGCGAGCAGTTCTTAGCCATGTTATCCAATGGAAGGTGGATAACATGGCTAAGAGCATTTGCTGGATAATGCATGAATATCGCTGACTTTTCAGCGATATTGATGCATTGCGGCCGTTTTTTATCGCATTTGCGAGCAGTTCTTAGCCATGTTATCCAATGGGAGGTGGATAACATGGCTAAGAGCATTTGCTGATATTCATGCATTGCGGCCGTTTTTTTTTGCATTTGCGAGCAGTTCTTAGCCATGTTATCCAATGGAAGGTGGATAACATGGCTAAGAGCATTTGCTGGATAATGCATGAATATCGCTGACTTTGCAGCGATATTCATGCATTGCAGCCATTTTTTATCGCATTTGCCATAAATCTTGCTAAGGAGAAAATGATGAAGAAAGCTGTGTTTTTAAACTGTGGCTTTGTCTGTAGTGATATAGAAATAGATTTTGTTTCTTTGAGAAATTGTAATTGCATATTCGGTGCACCATTCTGGTATGCAGTAACACAAGTTATTGTTGTATATGAAGCCCATTCCATGGTCTCTTATGTAAGCTGAAACCATTTTTGAAATCAATTTCAATAAATTTCTGAATATGTCCTGCTAGAGCTTCATAGGTTGTTTGGGGTCATACACCTTTTTTAGGGAGAGATTTATGACTGTTGTATGCCTGTTTTGTACCACTGTGTGTCATTTTTGTGATGCAGTGCTGGTGCAAAAGATTTGCTATGTTAAATAATAAGTAGGGCATTAAGTTTTTGATGACTGTTATTCACTTACTGTTTGGTAATAGTGGTTAATAACATTTTTTATTATATTTTTCCACAGATTCAACTGCAGATTCTTTCATAGTTTGGAAAATGCCTACAAAAAATAGAATTAGAAAGGCTAGAAAACGTCAAAGACAGCAGGATGATGTTTTATTGCAGCAGTCCTCTTCCCCAAATACTTGTCAAAACACCAAGAAAGCTCCGGGTAAGAGCACGAAATCATTCTTAAGAAATATTTGTAGTAAAAAAAGTATTTCTCCAAAAAATGTTTCAGTCCACAAAAAGAAAAGCAATTTAAATGGAAAGGAGAGACCCATCAAAAATGTTACTGGTAGAGGAAGAGATAACTCTGTGCATGATAGTAGAAGGAAACAACAGTTTAGGGACATTCGACATCGAATGTTCCGTAACAGGATAATAGTTAATTCATTGAAAAATATTTAAAAAAAAGGCCAACAGAAAGCGGCATTTTATAAGAAGAAGAAAAATGTAGAGAAAATTATTGATCATGCTTTTGAAATTAAGCGAAAGTTGTTTATTTTGGTAATCAATAGAATTAGGAAACTAAGCAAGGTAATTTCTGATTTCAAAACAAAAAGTAGATGGAAGAGAGTAGTAAATCGTACTAACTTTTGTGAAGTTTTTTCCAGAGAATGGATGCATAGTTCAAGTTGTGAGGCATTTTTTAATGAGGAGAGTTATTTTCAGGATAATGATTTGGTGTTTGCAGTTGACACCAGTGGTCGAGCTTATGAAGTGAAGGATGGTTGTCGAGTTGAAAAAGAACAACTTGTGACAACAGAGACAGAAGAGGCGCTAAGTGATGAGGTTTTAGGAAGACGTCCTAAGGGTCCTGTGTACATTTGGAAGTGTAGTTCTATTTGCAGTGTGCGACAGGTTTCCATCAATTTGCTTTGTGATTTTATACGGACATTTGATAAGAAAAGTTTGAAGCAGAAAATGAAGTTGTTGCAAGATTTAGATCCTTGCAGAGTGAGACAAATGACAGGTTTGCGTGGTCATTCACTGGCTTGTCTTTCCAGGAGAGTATGCCAGAGTGTTTTTCATCATTTCAGGATGCTAGCAGTGCATCATAATAAAGTGAGAAAATTAGTGAGAATGTTGTATTATGCTAAGAGTCCAGCAATTATGCTTAAACAATTATGTGCTGCTCTTTTGCATGGGTCTGAAATAGATGTGAAGAATATTTGTGAAGAAATTGAGTTTTGTTACTTTGGTAGTAGAGATGAGAATGTTCAAATTGACCCAGAAGTAGAGGGTTATGTTGAAGATAATGTACAGGTTTCCAGTACATATAATTTTCAGAAGGAAATTGCCACTTTTCAGATGAAATCAAGTGAGAGGCCTAATTTCACTTGTGTATGTTGTCGACGCACTTATTATAAGAATCAGACTAAGTTAGTGGATTTATATGCAAAAACTGAAAGGGAAAATAATAGTTAATGGAAGGATTTTGCCACATACTTGATGGTAGAAAATTGTTTTGATTTGGGAGTGGACCAACGTGTGTGTACTTATTGTTGTAATAAATTAAATCAAAACCAGATGCCTGCTAGGGCAGTTCATAATAATCTGGAATTGGTTGAGATTCCTTCAGAATTGAAGGATTTAAATACTTATGAATCTATTTTGATTCAAAGTATCCATCCCTTTCAGGCTATTGTAAGAATGGAGCCAAAGACAGGGAAGTTGCCTCCAGCAGATTTACAGAGAGGATTAAAGGGAAGAGTTGTTTATTTGCCTCTAGATTTGAACAAAAACATTAACACAATTGGAGTTGAGAAAGTGGAAGAGGAACCTCTGGTTATCTTGGTTAATGGGGTTCCAACAAAGAATAAGAAAATATGGCAAGATTTAGTGGATGTTAGGAAAGTGAAAAATGCAACTTTGTATTTGAAGAAAAATAATAAGTACTATAAGAATGTATATGTTGCAGAAGAGGAAGTAAGTGATGAAGAGGATAGCGTTTTGTGTGCTGGCCAAATTGAGAAAGTAGAGGTGTCTAAAAGTGAAGAAATATATGAACATTATAGTGTTCATCCTTTGCATTCCAAGGAAGTCATGGGGAATGCTATTGAGTTGTTTCAAATGAAACAAGCCAAAGGGAGTCCCATTAGTGTTTGGGAGGAAAGTTTGGAAGCTCGGTGTTTCCCACAGCTATTTCCCACAGGTCAAGGAGGAAGATATGATGAGCGACCTCATCAAATTCCTGCGTCTGAATACGATTTTATGCAGAAGATCCTAGGTTTCGTCAATGCATTCCCTATTTGTTTCATCTCCTGTTTGAAAGCGATCTGTCAGGACTGTCATATGCAGTGAACCACATTTTAAAAAGTGGTATACAGATGCGAAACATCTCTGCAAGTGACTTTATGCATAAAGTCAATGTCCAAGACAGTATTTTGGATTCTCACTTAATTAATCTCATGGCGTGTCAGCGTGGTACTAATGAGTACTGGTACCGTCGTCATGGTGATTTAAAATGTATGCTGAGGAACTTAGGAACTCCAACATGGTTCCTCACTCTGAGCTGTGCCGAGTATGGCTGGGAAGACTTACTTGAATTTCTACGAGAGGCAAATGGAAATATTGAAAACATTGAATTCAAGACACCTGGAGAACTGTGTTCTTTGGATCCAGTGAATGTATGCAGGTACTTCAATCATAGATTTGAAGCTATGATGTCTTTCATCACAAATAAAAAGAATCCACCTCTTGGAGAGGTGTTGGATTTCTTCTGGAGAAAGGAGTACCAAGCAAGAGGTGCCCCTCATATACATATGTTGTTGTGGATCAAGGATGCACCTACATTTGGAACAGATCCGGATGACTTAGTGATGAATTTCATAGAACAGTATTCTACGTGTGCTGTTCCAAATGCAACGGAGAAGAAAAGCCTAAGAGAACAAGTTCTACGTTTCCAAAGCCATCGTTGTGGAAAGTACTGTCGTCGTAAATTCAGAAACAAGGACAAGTTCTACACCAAATGTCGTTTCAACTTTCCACGACCAGTGATTTCTAAAGGAAGAGTGAACAGTTTGATGTCTTCGCTGCGACATAATGTGACGAGGAAATCACCCAAGAATACATACAATTTGAAAAGGAACGAAGAGTCCAAGTACATCAATGACTACAACCCAGTGATTTTGTCAATGTGGAATGCTAACATGGATATACAGTTTGTGGCTGACAACTGTATGGCTGTGGCTCGGTATGTGACATCTTACATCACCAAAAAAGAAAAGACAGAACTGAAGGATATGTGGGAGGACATTTCCCATGAAAAGAGCCTCAGCAAGAAGTTGTACAGTTTCAGTCTGAAGATGTTGTCGCATCGAGAAATCGGAGCTTACGAATGTTCTGATCGATTGTCTTCAGCAAGTCTCTATGCTAAATCCAGGAGTCTCGTTTGGGCGAGTCTTGGTCTTGCTGCAACGCGAAATCGAGTTCTAAAACCTGTCCGGGAAATTGAGTATTTGGCAGAAAAGGAACCAAACAGTACCGACATTTTGAAGAGCAACATGTTGGATACATATTATCCAAATCGAAGCAGTCACCTTGAGAATGTTTGTCTATATGAGGTTCTCCAAAATTATATATTCAAGAGGAACATCAAAGAAGATATTGAGAAAGGAGTGTATGCTGTAATTGGAAGTGAGGGATGCCTGGTCAAGCAAAGAAAATGCCAATTAGTAAACCATCGAAAATTGAGTGGTGAATCTCCAGAAAAAAAGGAGTTTTTCTATTTAGCACTTTTGCAACTTTTCAAGCCTTGGCGTGCAGAAGAGGAACTGCTTGGAGATTTCCTCTGTTACGAAGACTCTTTCAATGCAGCCAAGGAGTCCATAGAATGTCCTGCTTTTCCTAAATATCAAGAAATGCTAACTTTGGAAATTGAGCAGGAAGCAACGATTGCAGCCGAGATTGCCAGAGACAGTTCTCAGGACAGTCAGAGTTCTGTTTCATTGAGTCAAGATCCACTTGGAGGACCTATTATCGAAAATGAAGCTGCCACTGCTATGAATGAAGTAGAAAGAGCCATGGCACATGCTCAGGAGGATTCAGTTAACTTAGAAGACTTGGAAAAACAACTCAACGTTGAGCAGAGGAAAATATATGATGAAGTTACCAAGGAAATTGAGCACGGATTAAGTCATGAGAAGAACGAGTGCTCATGTACATCGTTGAAGCCTGTCCGACTGTACGTGAGTGGAGAAGCGGGAACTGGAAAAAGTTTCCTCATTAAAGCAATTTCTTGATATTTGCAGGAAAGGACTGAGTCATCGCTGTCTTGTGTTGTCACCGCTCCTACTGGACTGGCAGCACATAACATTAAAGGTATTACTTTGCATCGTCTACTGATGCTGCCGGTGGAGCATGACAACAAATTACAATACAACAAGTTATCTGGGGATGCTTGCTGTGAAGTTTCAAGAGTCTTGAGGAAAATGAAACTACTTATCATTGACGAAGTAAGCATGGTTTCTAATGTCATGCTTGCCTTTGTGCATTTGAGAATGCAAGAAGTACTTAAAACTGAATATGATGTGTTATTTGGTGGCAAACACATCATTGTTTTCGGAGATCTTCTGCAGCTGACACCAGTTAAAGGTCAACCTGTGTTCAAAATACTCACGCATGAAGATACCAGGGAGTGCCTAGGGAGCATTGGCAACGTCAATATATGGTTAAACTTCAATTATGCTGAACTGCATGAAAATATGCGTCAGGCAAAGGATGAAGATTACAAGACTATTCTACAAGATATTAGAATTGGAAAAGTGACCGAGCATGGGAAAGAAGCTTTAAATGCACGATTACTGTCAAATTTATATCCCAAACAAGAGATTGTGCCTGAGAATATTTTTCAGAAAATTACTGAGAAGAAATCCGGGATATGTTTGATGCCAACTCTTGCAGAATGTGCCATCTTCAACAACAAAATGTTGAATTTAGAAAAGCAAGAGATTGTGAAACTTGAAGCTATCGACAAATTAGAGCATATGGGATCAACAATTATTTTGTCAGACAATTTGAAATCAAAATTGGATTCATTAGAGAAGACTATATCTAAAACAGCGGGTTTTGAAAAGACTTTGAATGTGTGTTTAAATTGCCGAATCATTTTGAGAAGGAATTTACATGTAGAAAGAGGTCTGGTAAATGGATCAATGGGTAATGTTGCTGATTTTGAGAAATACAGAAATAGAGATGGAATAGAATTTTTAAGAATTACATTTGATGGCATTGAGGAAGTACAGCAAATTGGTCGTTGTTCTGCTAGGTTTTTGCTTGTTAAAGACTTATATGTTCGCCGTAAACAGTTTCCTGTTTGCTTGGCATATGCGGTGACAATCCATAAATCGCAAGGTTTAAGTGTAGACAGTGCATTGGTGAATATTGGCAGTTCTGTGTTCAAGGAGGGTATGGCATATGTGGCATTGTCACGAGTTAGAACTTTATCGGGATTGTACTTGATTGACTGTGATGTCACAAACATTTGTGCGGATCTAGATTGTGTTAAGGAATACAATAGGTTAAGAAGAGAGTATGCGCCACATTTGCCTCAATATACTTTGTTTGAGAAACGTGTGGTAGGCCGGAAACGTAGAAATATCAGTAATAGTAGGGAGGTTGTTGCAAAAAGACTAAAAGTCAATGAACCGAAAAGTGTTAGCAGAAAGAAAGTGGATTCTGTTGAAGATGTTGTCGGTTTTCAATTTGAAAACAGTTCTGGTGTCAACTGCTATGCAAATGTAGTGGTTAATGTTCTCTTTTCACTAGAGAGTTTAAGAGAACAGATTCTGTTGAATTCAGAACAAATTTTATGCTGTTTGTTGAATTCTGTTTTCGAGAAATGTAGCACTGATCGAACAAAAGTAGAAAGTGTGTCTGAAGTTCGTTATCTGTTAGATGAATGTTCAGGTCAAACAGACTTCTCTGAAAATAATCAGCAAGATTGTCAGGAGTTTTTAATGTATATGCTTGATGTATTGCAAGATGAGGGTGTAGATGTAGATCACCTGTTTGGGCTTTCTTATCAATGGCAGCATGACTGCGAGAACTGTATGGTATCAAGTACTACTAGTGTAGACTCAGAAAGATTTATATATTTAACTTTGCCAGACAGTAAATCAGTGTCCTTTAATAAGCTAGTAAATGCAGCGGATCACAACATGGAGTGTAGCCAATGTAAATGTGATATGATGTCAACATTATTTATACGTAGATATGGCCAGTATGTCATTTTAATGATCCAACGATGTAGGCCTGATGGATCAAAATTGTCAACTTTAATAAAAAATTTTGTAGCTTCTCAGCTGTCAATATCAGGGAGGACTTTTGTAACTGTAGCAATTATCTATCACGATGGTCCATCAACAACATCAGGACATTATACAGCTTACTTAAAGTCTCAAAACGGCTGGTCATTCTGCAATGATTCCGTTGTAACTTTAAAAAAAAAATTGCCGTTTGACCTTAAAAATTCTTACCTGGTGTTTTTAAAACCAAAATTTTAAGTAGAGGGAATGTAAGTCTGCAATGCTGTCTAGATTAAAAATCCAACTATATAAACATGATGCAAGTAAGTCTGCTTCATAGTAAGCAGTATCAGTGTCATAGGAAAAGGAGAACATGAGTGACAAAGAAAAGTAAGATATTAGTAGTCCAGGATTGTGAAAATAATCTCAAATGTTTTCTTTTTGAAAGTTGCGAAAATAGAAAATGTCGGGATTTGATTGGAAGAATTACAAGACTTGCGAATCGCGGCAACATGATTTGGCCTAGTGGAAACATGTGATAGAATGAGAGAAGTCTTTTTCTCTATGTAACATATTTTTCGTATCGATGGAGGTTTGCTTTCAGAAAGTGGCGGGCTGAAAATATTTATAGCACAACAGAGTGGATGCTGTTCATAGGAGATCCTTCGACGTCATTGAAAGTAAGTTAATTTTAAGGAGTTTTGAAATCAGATTTCTTAGGTTGTATGGGTTTTTTAAACACAGTCATTTTGATTGTGTTTTTTTTTCCCCGCTGTTACATGATGAATATCTTCAAGTCACTGATTTAAGTGAAATTTGATACATTCTGAGAACAGCAAAAATAAACCATTTAACATGTATAATTAATGTTATGCTTTTTGTACTTATGATATACATTTAGAAATGTGAGGTAGATATGGAGAGGCTGAGTTTTCTGTAAGTGTCAATTTTAATGCTTACAGTGCTGTACTTCTGGGTACTGTTTTTAAAAAAAAAAAAGAAATAGGCCTCACCTCAAAGAAAGCTCTTGAAAGCACACATCTTATTTGCATCCTAAAACAATCATTTAAAATGTTAGACACAATTTTATGATGGTTTTACATCTCTTTCGCGCTCTTATTGCATCACTATTGTGAGACATAAGCAATGCAAAAGAAGCATCATATTTCAAAATAGGCCTCATTTCATCAGCATGAAGATACTGTTTGTTTAAAATAAATATATTTAGGATTGTGTAGGGGTCGTAGAGAAGTAGAGGTTTCTGTAAGTGTCAAAGTTGTTTAAAAACTGTTTCTTCTTGAACCTTTTCCCTTCTTTTTTCTAATTTTTAAATACATGTTTTAATATTTTTGGAAATGTTTTTTCTCTCTTTTACAGATTGAATGTATGAAAAATTTCTTGAAAAGTTAACAAGAATTATAAGGTAAATGTTTTCTACTTTTTTAACCTGCATTGCACTGCTGATGATGTCACTGACTATGTTATGAATGATGTGATAAGTGGGCACGTTTTACTGCAATGGTAGGTCTTCACATCTATTATCTTGTCTGTATTCTTCAACAAGCATAAATTTGATATGCAACCCAGAGTACGGTTCACCTTAAACAAACTTTTAGAGAGGACACACCTTATCGTCACACTCACTCAATCATTTAATCTATCACATTTAACATCTATTAGTTCTACTGCTTCATTTCTTTAATCTTTACTTTCCTGTGTTTGCTACTTCTCTCCTTCCTTTCTCTATTACTTAATTTTTCTACTCCTTCCAGTATTTTTCTCACTCCCTCTCTTCTCATACTTCTTCATTATTATTCACTAATTCTGTCTCTATTAATGTTACTGTTTCTGAATGATCTCCAAAAATTTTTAAAACAAGAACAGTAAGTATAAGGATAGTAAAAGACATTTATGTTACAAGAAAGACAGCTATAGGAAGTAAACAAAAAAAAATGTTACTCGCAATCCACTGCTGATGATGTCACTGACCATGTCAAAAATTATGTCATATATGACATGATCAGAAGTGAATTGTGGGTAACAGTATCTTTTCTTTACTCCCTATAGCTGTCTTTTTTGTGACATAACTGTCTGTTTCCTTTCCTTATACTTACTGTTCCTTTTTTTTAAAAAAAAATTTTGGGTTCGCTTAAAGTTCGCGTACCGGAGTTCGAACTGGGAGCGAACTAATAGAAATAGAGCTTGGCAGAGTTCAAAGAATTCTACCAATTTTTTTTAATAATGGGGAGGTAGTTCTGAAAAGAACTTTTTTTTTTGTTTTTGTTGTTTTAAATTTTTTTAATTAGTTTTCTGAACATTTTTTATATTTTTTTGTTTTTTTCTGAACATTTTGTATTTTTTTTAATTTTTTGGGGGTAGGGGGGAAACAAAAATGATTCATCGAAGAGGCTCAACAGGAGCAACAAAAAAAAGAAGAATTTATTTTTTGGGGCGTTTTGGGCACACATGATTGTTGATGGCTCTCATTATAAGGATAATGCTACTTTCGCGGTAGCAAAGTGTCTGGTTGCACCACACACAGACTTGCTTCACTTCCCCCATGTTGATTTGGATGTTCGGGATTACCTCCCTCGCCTCCGGTCCCGATACCTCCTGAACAACAGATCTTCTTGCCATTTCTGGGGGATTTTGTTGTTGGTCGCGAAGCTGGGCATTACTGTAATTGTTAGGGTGCCACCGACTCATGTGCCTGTGCATTGTATAATTCCCATAGCTGTACTTTTTGTCAGTGCCCCTTGAAAGACGTTCGCCGCAAATACGGCAAAAGACGTATCTGGCATTGACTTTTTTTTGGTCAGCTGGAAATTTAAAAAATTGCCAGATGTAATTTTCTTTCCTGTTATATCTCCTGGGCTCTTCTGGCAAAAACTCAGGATGTTCTTCCTCTTCCTCCTCTTCTTGATTTTCCTCCTCTTCTATAATTAGTGAAGCAGGTGGTCCTTTCTTCCCATGAGGAGGTGGAGGAGGTGGTGGGGGCACACTGGCTGAAGCAACCATTGAAGCCATTGCTGAAGAATCAAAAAGGGTCTTTCTCTCACCAAGATGAAAGTCAGAGTGAGGAAAGAAGGAGGGGTTTTCATCATTTGGGAGAAGGAAAAATTCTAAACCAATGAAAAGTGTTAATTTTATATCACATGACCAAGTATTACATCATTAGGAACCCAAAAGTGAAATGAACCAATGAAAAGTGTTATTATCGAGTCACATGACCTGCTGTGTTTACGTTTCGCGCTTTGCTCCGTTTTCCGGTCCACTTCCGGGTCCGCTAACTTGGCGCGTCCAATGACGTATTACGCGATAACACAAAACGTCATGCGATCGTAACAGTTACGCTAAAGGAACGATTACCGGTTCGCGTACTAAGCCGCAGCTTTAAATTGAGCTAACGGGAAGCTGACCGGTTCGCAGACTGGGAGCGAAACAAAAAAAATGTTTTAAAAATATTGTCTAAAGAACATGACAAATATATTACAAGATTTAAAGAAGAATATATTTTACAGCTACAGATATTAGCTTTTAAAAAAACCATTGAAATTCAATGAAAAAACCATAGGTTATAGTCCATATATAGTTAGGAATTTGCATTTACAAAACCTTTAAAATTCAATGAAAAAACCATTGGTTTTAGGCCATATATAGTTAGGGATTTGCATTTACAAAACCTTATTTTACTCGCATAAAACCATTGAAATTCCATATATAGTTAGATGCGCTAACTATATATCGCGCACCCGCAATCCACTGCTGATGATGTCACATATTACATCATTCATGACATGGTTAGTGACATCACTGATGACATCACTGATGACATCTCAAATGACATCACTGATGACATCACTGATGACAACATCCAGTGACAGTATGTTTCTGTAAAGTTAAAATATGTCTTACATATTGAAGAATGAGTGGATGTATAAGTGTCTGGATGAAGGATTTAGTAGGTGCATGACTGACTGTATGAGTGAGTGATTAAATGTGTCTCACTGAGTGCATGGGTTAGTGACTAAACTGTCTTAATTTGTGCATCAGTATGTCTTTTGTTGTGTAAGCTGCTGCATGTGTTGATCAGTAGCTATAAGAGTGGCTATATGGGTTATTGATTGGTTGCCCAAGTATTTGAATGGGAGGCTGAGTGTGTGTGTGGGTGGCTGGGAGGTGTGTGACTCTGTGCATAGATGTGTAAGCAGTTGATTCACTAGGTGTATGAGTTCAAGAGTGCATGTGGAAACAGCTATATGGGCGGTTGACTGTGCATGGGTGTGTTGGTGAGTGAATGGATATCTCAGTGCTACATGTGCAAGTAAGTACGTATGTAAAACACAATACATGTGAGAGTTGACATATATAAATAACTGTGGATAAGAGCCAGTGAATGTGTGAGTGGCTGTATGAATCACTGTGAGCTTGTATCAGGGATTGTATAAGAGAGTAAATATGTGTTACTATATGTTTGAATAAGTAAAGTGTGTATAACTATATAGTTGAGGAAATGGAGTTGTGATTGATTCTTTGCATGACTGACTAGGTGTGTGAGTAACTCCATGGATGTGTGACAGTCTGTGAGTGCCTGTTTACACTGAGTGTATCTAAGGTTATATTAGAGTCTGAAGATGTATTATCACATAAATGATATCATCAGTGGTGTAATCAGTAATGTCAAATGAGATGTCAGTGATGTCATCAGTGATGTCATTTGAGATGTCATCAGTGATGTCATCAGTGATGTCACTAACCATGTCATGAATGATGTAATATGTGACATCATCAGCAGTGAATTGCGGGTGCGCGATATATAGTTAGCGCATCTAACTATATATGGAATTTCAATGGTTTTATGCGAGTAAAATAAGGTTTTGTAAATGCAAATCCCTAACTATATATGGCCTAAAACCAATGGTTTTTTCATTGAATATATATATATATATATATATATATTCACTGAAAAAACCATAGGTTATACACTATATATAGTTAGGAATTAGCCTTTAAAAAACCAATGAAATTCACTAAAAAAAACATAGGTTTTAGGCCTTATATAGTTAGGAATTAACATATAAAAAACCATTGAAATTCCTCCTATATAGTTAGCTGGACATTTTATTGACATAAAACCCAATGAAATTCCATATATAGTTAGTTGCAATAACTATATATCGCGCACCCGCAATCCACTGCTGATGATGTCACATATTACATCATTCATGACATGGTCAGTGACATCACTGATGACATCACTGATGACATCATCCAGTGACTGTGTGTTTCTGTAAAGTTTAAATATGTTTTACATATTGAAGAATGAGTGGATGTATAAGTGTCTGGATGAAGGATTTAGTAGGTGCGTGACTGACTGAGCGAGTGAATGAATGTGTTTTACTGAATGCATGGGTTAGTAACTAAACTGTCTGAAAGTGTGCATCAATATGTCTGTTGTTGTGCAAGCTGCTGCATGTGTTGATCAGTAGCTATATGAGTGGCTATATAGCTTATTGATTGGTTGCCCAAGTATTTGTATGGAAGACTGAGTGTGTGTGTAACTGGCTGGGAGGCGAGTGACTCTGTGCAGATCAATGTGTACTTGTATCAGTAATTGTATAAGAGAGTAAGTATGTGTTAGTATATGTTTGAAAAAGTAAGGTGTTCTGTGTTTAACTGTATAGATGAGGAAATCGATGAGTGATTGATTCTTTACAGGACTGACTAGGTGTGTGAGTAAGTCCATGGATGAGTGGCAGTGTGTGAGTGTCTGCATAGGTGTATGAGTGCATATGACAGTGTTGTAATAATGAGTGACTGTATGTACGAGTGATTGTATGGGTGAATGAGTGAATGTGTGCGTAGACGTAGGAATCAGTGAGTGCGTATGTAGTAACTGGTATTGGTGTGTCATGATGTCATCAGTGATGTCATTTGAGATGTCATCAGTTATGTCATCAGTGATGTCATTTGAGATGTCATCAGTGATGTCAACAGTGATGTCACTGACCATGTCATGAATGATGTAATATGTGACATCATCAGCAGTGGATTGCGGGTGTGCGATATATAGTTATTGCAACTAACTATATATGGAATTTCATTGGGTTTTATGTCAATAAAATGTCCAGCTAACTATATAGGAGGAATTTCAATGGTTTTTTATATGTTAATTCCTAACTATATAAGGCCTAAAACCTATGTTTTTTTTAGTGAATTTCATTGGTTTTTTAAAGGCTAATTCCTAACTATATATAGTGTACAACCTATGGTTTTTTCAGTGAATTTCATTGTTTTTTTAAATGCTAATATATAGATATGTAAGGGCAGAAACCTATGGTTTTTTCAGTGAATTTGCAAGGTTTTGAAAATGCTAATTCTATTAGCGGATAACGTTTAAATATGTTACTATCCTTGTGGGACCACCTGAGCAGCCCTAGGGATCCGATTTTTGATGCATGAACGATGGTTGGATGCATGATGGATGAATGATTGTTGGGTGGATGAATGGATGGATGCATGCATGATAGATGGGTGAATGGATGCATGAATGATGGATGGATGCAGGATGGATGGATGGGTGGGTGGATGGATGTGGTGCATGAATGGTGGGTGGGAGGGTGGGTGGGTGTTGGATGGATGCATGCAAGAGCTCATAAACATGAGACTCGCCTGCAACATCATTCACACTACAAAAGTTGTGGAGATGCAGCAATATCAACACAAAAATAAGATGCATCAGCCAACATGCATGGAGTATCAAACGACAACATACACCACTCATTGCCAAATCATAGCACGAATCATCTACAACGGGTCAGAATGGTACTAAAATGTGTCATCATATGAATTTAAAATTTGCAATGCAGATGTTTGAATGTAAGAATGAACACTTGGCATAGTACAGCCGATTCCATATGCAGCTGTAACTATAATTAACGTTTACGATCGGCTCAATAAACTGATCGTTGAGGAATGAATATACATCACAACTTGCCATGGGGTAACTATGCTTCCAACCCCTCGCTGTGAGGTATGAAGAACGAAACTGCAGACACTGAGAAATGCAGTAAGCAATATAGAAAGATACATGGAAATGGTTCATGTATTGCACACATCTACATAGGCACCAACTAAAGTTATGACTAGTGACATGAAGTATATCATTCATAAACAAGAAAAGGGCTAGATATGTTAAACGTAAACAATCTCCAAAGTGAAGTAGACTTCTCAATAGTTTAATCAAAGCTGTGGTCAGATTAGGAGACAGAGGCACAGTAGGCGCACGATTCACCCAAGATCGCATACTTTGGTAAAGTAGGAAACCCGAAATAGCAATGATGCACTTGCATGTTCCAAAGGCTATAACTTTGCCCTCATAATACATTGCCAGGAATAAGCTGGAAAACTGGGCTCTGCTGAAAGGTACCAGCTCACAAAAAATATAATAAATACAATAACGAGATGGATAGAATTCTTTAATCTCAACCACTAGTAATTACTCTGGTTGCATTCCAGTCCATCATTTTTGGCTCAATGCGAGACTACCAACAGTAGCCAACTAAATGCAATTCCACCCAAGTCAACTCCAACAGAAAGTCTAGTCGGACCGCTAAACCTCCTATTCTGGAGATTATAGCTTACAGGCAACATTCAGTAGGAAAGAACTCCAAGTTAAAGCTATTAATCCAGGTGAAGGGCTTGGGTGCGGAAAGAATGGTCACCACAGGTGAGCGACACTTGTCTGGCATATCCTGGCTGGGGAGGAGGGTACTTAGTAGCCGAGAGGCAGAAGACTCATCGGATGAGAGACAGTGAAGAAGAAATCGTGGGTAAGTGATGGTACGTAAACAAACCACACGTGCTTCGCAAGTGCTGAGGAGCAAGGTGAATGGGAGGGTACCCATTGATGCGTAGGGAGGGCACCATGAACAAGTGAAGATACGATAATCTAGGCGAGTGACAAGAAGCCACCGCGGGTGAAGAGCTGTTGATGTGGAAGACGCCACAAGTAGAGAAACGGAGACCCATAAGGGATTGGCAGGTGACGGCTCGGAGGCCAGTTCCGATTGGCTATCAGGTGCTTGAGGGGCACAACATCGATATGGGTGAGGGTTCAACCTTGGCTAGGAACAACTGCTCCGTCACTTTTCGTCATGCTGTAACAGTTTGTGCTGCCCTATGCTATGCATGGAGACGAGTGGCGCATCTCTAAGTACACACCGCAGACTGAGAAAGCAGCTACAGAGGGAGATATATAGATTGTACACGCGGTCTGGTTGAGACAGCGTGGGGAGTAGAGGGAGGCTGAAGCGCCTTCTTGTTCCATGCCCTCCAAGCCAGCCCTACAGCTGCAAACACCGCTATCCGAAAGCGACCAGTCTTTTAAAGGATCAAGGTTGCCGTGAGAACGGTCCCTTCTGTCTCCCACAACAGGAACTTACCCGTCATTTGAAAACCTTGGTAGCAACTAAACCAGAGCCAGCAGGAAGAGCGAATCAGCCGCGCGCGCTCCGTTTCCGGACGCCACCTGACGTACTTCCGGCGGTGTTGGGATAAACAAACGCCTCCTAAAGCTCAGCATCATAATGAGAGTGCAGGAAAGAGGCGAGAGAGCCGAGCCTGCTAGGCGCGATTGCACGTTTTGGAAAGAACATATGACTTTTGCGCACTTTGGCATAGATCGTTTACAAAGGAGTTAACCTCCGAACGATGGGCCAATCCCAGCGCGGCCCTGAGGCAAGCCCCCTGATGATGTCAAAGCTCCTTGACCAATCGGAGGGCGGCTCCTTCGCCGGCCCCGCCCACAACCAGGCGGCGGCCATCTTAAGGCAGCTCGGGCGGCGGCGGTGATCTCGGGGGCCAAAACGAGGGGTGGGCACCCTCGAAATTAAAATAAAAACATTAAAATGAAAGAGAGAAACCCCCCAAGCCCACCCCCCCAAAAAAAAAAAAAATCGCGAAAAATCGCGGGGTGCGCGCACGCGTTCGCGCTTATATATATATATAATGGATTTCTCTTCTAATTTTCTCAGGAACCACTGGAGGGATTTACACAATTTTACCAAAAGCGTGATCTGCATACCAGACACTACCATTTTGACAAGTTTGGTGTAATTCCCTTCAGCGGTACAAGCTTCAGCTGAGTCTAAAGGTCCTATGGAAATTAACATGGGGAAAACACGTTTTGGGACCCCCCTTTTTTCTCAGCCCCCACTTGACGAATCCCCCCCAAACTTTCAGGGAAGGAGCGGAGCGGAGCGAGCCATCTTCTTTGAGAAATTTGCGAAGATTCATCAACCAGGGCCAAAGTTATTCCCAATAGAATGTTGGGGATTTCCTATGGGACACCGTCCTAACTATATATACCTACTGGCTATCGCCAGTAGGTAATATATATATATATATATATATATATATATATATATATATATATATATATATATATATATATATATATTCATAGAAAAAACCATAGGTTATAGTGGATATATAGTTAGGAATTTGCATTTACAAAACCTTGAAAATTCAATGAAAAAACCATTGGTTTTAGGCCATATATAGTTAGGGATTTGCATTTACAAAACCTTATTTTACTCGCATAAAACCATTGAAATTCCATATATAGTTATAAGCGCTAACTATATATCGCGCACCCGCAATCCACTGCTGATGATGTCACATATTACATCATTCATGACATGGTTAGTGACATCACTGATGACATCACTGATGACATCTCAAATGACATCACTGATGACATCACTGATGACAACATCCAGTGACTGTATGTTTCTGTAAAGTTAAAATATGTTTTACATATTGAAGAATGAGTGGATGTATAAGTGTCTGGATGAAGGATTTACTAGGTGCATGACTGACTGATTGAGTGAGTGATTAAATGTGTCTCACTGAGTGCATGGGTTAGTGACTAAACTGTTTTAATTTGTGCATCATTATATCTGTTGTTCTACAAACTGCTGCATATGTTGATTCGTAGCTATATGAGTAACTGTATGGGTTATTGATTGGTTGTCCAAGTATTTGTATGGGAGACTGAGTGTGTGTGTATGGGTGGCTGGGAGGTGTGTGACTCTGTACATAGATGTGTGAGTAGTTAATTCACTATATGTATAGATTCAAAAGTGCATGTGCAAACAGCTGTATGGGCGGTTGACTGTGTGCATGAGTGTATTGGTGAGTGAATGGATATCTCAGTGCTACATGTCAAAGTAAGTACATATGTAAAACACAGTACATGTGAGAGTTGACATATATAAATAACTGTGCATAAGAGCCAGTGAATGTGTGAGTGGCTGTATGGATCATTGTGAACTTGTATCAGGGATTGTATAATAGAGTAAATATGTGTTAGTATATGTTTGAATAAGTAAAGTTTGTATAACTGTATAGTTGAGGAAATGGAGGTGTGATTGATTCTTTGCCTGACTGACTAGGTGTGTGAGTAACTCCATGGATGAGTGACAGTCTGTGAGTGTCTGTTTACACTGATTGTATCTAAGGTTATATTAGAGTCTGAAGAGGTTCATCGTATTATCACATGAATGATATCATCAGTGATGTTATCAGTCATGTCAAATGAGATGTTTTCAGTGATGTCATCAGTGATGTCATTTGAGATGTCATCAGTGATGTCATCAGTGATGTCACTAACCATGTCATGAATGATGTAATATGTGACATCATCAGCAGTGGATTGCGGGTGCGCGATATATAGTTAGCGCTTATAACTATATATGGAATTTCAATGGTTTTATGCGAGTAAAATAAGGTTTTGTAAATGCAAATCCCTAACTATATATGGCCTAAAACCAATGGTTTTTTCATTGAATTTTCAAGGTTTTGTAAATGCAAATTCCTAACTATATATCCACTATAACCTATGGTTTTTTCTATGAATTTCATTGGTTTTTTAATAGCAAATATGAAAAGCTTTAAAATGTCAAGTACGTGATAGATAAAAACATTTTCGTATTTATGCACGCTGATGTGCTTTGAACGCTGCACCCCCCCCCCCTCCCCTCTTTTGTCTTAGTAGTACTCTCTCTTTGCAGATAGTGAACGGTAGTTAACGCAAGCCTTTGCCCCCGTTGTAATCCGTCGTGCCTGCTTGTCTCTCCATTTGATTGATTGTTGTCCAAGCATTTACTGTTTTAGAATTGGTTCTCTTTGGATCATTCTCTATTTACAAACAAGCACAAAGTCGCAATACTCTGTTTAGTCTTTGCAGATAGTGAAAAATCGTGTAAAAAAATAAAAGTAATCGAGCAAAATCAGTAGGCCACTAATTGGATCTCTTTTTGACCTCGCTAAAATAGAAATATTAGGAACAACCCTTCATGAGAAATACGAAAATAGTGAGATGAACTGAGCTCCACACCATGAGGGCTGCAAGACAGCTCGCCTCCGTCACCCATCCCGCCCAAAATAACGACAAACCCTATGCAAATATTAAAAATATAGACAACACACCAGCAAAGAAACAGGGTAAAACATTTTATTAAAAAACTATTTACATAACGTTGGTTTATAAGATGATGTCAGTAGTGGACCGATGTGTGAATAGATCGAAAACAGCACAAGGCTCCAAGATCCGGATGGCAAGCTCCTGGATGTTGGGTGCCATAGTTTAGAGTTCTGAATTTCAGCCTTTTTCAATGCCTGTGCTTTGTTGAATCAAAATGGCGGCTTCACACAAAGCTGACTCAAGCGTTGCTACTGATGCTATGCAGACCAAAACTGGTTTTCAGTTTGTACATTTTTCTAGATTTTTCAATCCAAGTTTGGTTGACTTTGTAGAACGATGGCTTCAGATTTTCAACATACGGTGTGGTGGCGCTGACTGGGAGGGGACGCTTCGCTCCTGCCCCCTCCCCAAGTAAGATTTTCATGCGTGAAAGTACGTTAATGGTTTTGGTCCCTGAGATGCTTCGATGTCACTGCCATTCTCAAATAGCATAAGTTCTGGATGTTGGGTGCCATAGTTAAGAGTTCTGAGCAGTGCTTGTAACACTGTCTGAAGCTTATTTCCACCTACTGCAGCTTCACTATTCTCAAAGTAAGTGAGTGTCGTTTGTGGACCTGACTGCATTAGAAAACAATGTGATATGTTACCTTCCTAAACAGCTTGACGGAGGCCCCTGAGGGGCGGTGTGATGGCCATGGACTCGGAGAAGACGCTTGGCTCCGACACCCTCCCCAAGTCTTATAGCACTGGTGTAGCCTGAGATCGCCCCCGACATAGGCGGCCGGCTCCCGGGGTCCGGCTGAACTTTTTGCCTTTTGATGACTCTTCAATTCTGGACCTTGTCCCACAATCCGTTTGACCTGAAGACAAGCTGTAGTGAGGCGCCCCTTTATCGTTTTAGTTGCCATTCCGCCCGCTTTTGCTACACTGTGCCTCTTCCGCCATTCAGCTGTTTACCGCCCGCTCTTGCGACTACAGCGTCTCGCTCACCATGTAGTTGAGTTGCGCCCGCTCTTGCGGTGCAGCGATAGGCGGCTGCCAAAGGACTCTCAAAATGGCGGCCGGCTCTTCGGTTTTGGGCCTGGTCCACTAAAATGGCCCTGGGACACCTTGGAACTCGGACGCTTCCCTGATAGGGCTTGGGTCCCATTCTCGAAAAGCGTCCCCTTCCCCTCAGCCGTGAAGATTCTACAAAAGTCTTGGGGGCCTCCAACTCCCGCAGGCTTCTGGTGGGGAGCGGCTGCCATGATTGCTCGTGGAATGGCCACGACGGAGCTACGAGATGGTAGTGGTCTCATGCTGACGCCAGCTTTAGTCTGAAACATCCAGAAACACTATAGACTACCAATTCGATCAGTTCCGGTAGCGCCCCAACATGACCCGGAAGAGAAGAACTTGCCCTCCCCTCTTTGACTGATGGTTCTTGTTGCCTGTCCCCTCTGTTGTCATTTAACAGAACTTTTTGGACTGCTGAAAGGGGTTGTGTTCTGAACGCTGGTTGGTGGAGACATTTAGACTATATTCTTGACCTACGTTGTCGCGTAATGCGTTTTATGACACGCCGCATTAGCGCACCCGGAAGTGATCCGAGGCGCGGCGCGCAGCGCGTAACGTAAGCATAACAGGTCATGTGACTTGTTAATAAAACTTTTCATTGGTTCATTTTACTTTTGTTAATTTAATGATGAAAAGCTTGGTCATATGACCTAAAAATTACGCTTTTTATTGTTTTCGAACAATATATTTTTTTCAAACATATGTTATAATATTCCAGGCTAATGTACTTTCCCGGAAAATTTACAACTGTCTTGCAAGTAAAATATATTCCTTTTTCGAGAAAAAGGGCGTTTCTTCCTTCCATGACGGAGCCGTTGAGTAAAAGAGATTCGGCCTGCTGTCTTAGTCGCCGATACGCCTGATTATCAGATTCTTATCGATCACTTTATGTTGCAGACATGAAAAACACAACTGCCCTTGACCATTTATCTTTACTGCGTTCCTACATATTATACCTTTTATCCGTCATGTATTTGGACTGCTTTATTTCACTTGCCTTTTACTGATTCGAAAACAGTGACTAAAAGTAAAAACTTTACCAATGTAAATACTACTACCGTGTTTTGTTTTAAAAACCTTTATTGTGAAAATGTCAGTATACAAATACGGGCCTATAACCACGTGGGCCGGCCACGGAGCAAACTGAAATCGTATATGATGAGGAGACATTTACACTGTAGAGGAACGTAACGAGCGGGCCATTAGGTTGCAAGAACTAAGGTGTCTAACAGTTGCGGAATCGGTGGACATACATTTTGTAATTAAAATAGAACAGGGCCACTTACAATAACATTTTCTAGATATACATTTGCGGGCAAGGAGTTACGAGTCCCATTTATACCGGCGCCATTTTGGGCGAGGCCGGGCAGGTCCAAGATATAGTCAAAATGTCTCCACCAACCATCGGCCAGACCAGAACCCCTTTCGGCCCTTTATGCTACAAGATGGTGTCTTCCATTCAGAAAATATTGTTGGCAGCATTTTGAAAGGAAACAGAAACAGCCGTTCTCCTAGTGAGTTTCACATTGTTACATTTAGGAAGAATGTTGAAGAGTAGTATGTGGAAAATCTGAAGCCATTTTTCTACAAACTCTCAATCAGACTTGGATGGAAAAAAAAAACCTGAAGAATGTACAAACTGAAAACCAATTTTTGTCTGTATAGCACCAACAGTAACGCTTGAGTCAGCTTTGTGTCAAGCCGCCATTTTCATTCAATCAATAGCGTCCCCCTGCACACATTCAGGGACCTGGTCGTGTCTTCAGATGAAACGGATTGTAGGAAAAGAAGCAGAAAGGAAAAGGAAAAAAGTTCTGCCGGACCTAGTGAAGCTGCAGCAGGTGCAAATAAGCTTCAGACAGTCTTACAAGCACTGCTCAGAACTCTCAACTGAGGCACTCAACATCCAGGACTTGCCATTCGGATCTTGGCTCCTTGTGCTGGTTCCGACCTATTCACACATCGGTCCACTACTGACATCACCTCATAAGCCAACGGGGCACCCCACGCCGACTTTCGGCGCAGCATTGTAGGATGGCCACACCAGTGCGGCAACTTGCTGGACACAACATCAGGGCCATCCAGATCTCGGCGCGTTCGACTCACTGTACCGCAACAGTGACCGCAACTCAGCTGGACACGCCGTCTTTTGGCGCAGCATTGTAGGATGGCCACACCAGTGCGGCAATTTGCTGGACACCACCTCGGTGCCATCCGGATCTCGGCGCGTTCGAGTCACTGTACCGCAACAGTGACCGCAATTCAGCTGGACACGCCGTCTTTCGGCGCAGCATTGTAGGATGGCCACACAAGTGCGGCAATTTGCTGGACACCACCTCGGTGCCATCCGGATCTCGGCGCGTTCGAGTCACTGTACCGCAACAGTGACCGCAACTCAGCTGGACACGCCGTCTTTCGGCGCAGCATTGTAGGATGGCCACACCAGTGCGGCAATTTGCTGGACACCACCTCGGTGCCATCCGGATCTCGGCGCGTTCGAGTCACTGTACCGCAACAGTGACCGCAACTCAGCTGGACACGCCGTCTTTCGGCGCAGCATTGTAGGATGGCCACACCAGTGCAGCAATTTGCTGGACACCACCTTGGTACTATCCGGATCTCGGCCCGTTGTGCTGCCTTCGGCCTATTCGCACATCGGTCCGCTACTGACGCCGCCTCACGTGCCAACGGATTTTCTACACTTTTTGTAGCCCTATGCCGCATAACAGGTCATGTGACTTGTTTATAAAACTTTTCATTGGTTCATTTTACTTTTGGTTTCCTAAAGATGGAAGGCTTGGTCATATGACCTAAAAATAACACTTTTCATTGGTTTAGAACATTTTTTTTTCCCAAACGATGAAAGCCCCACCTTGTTTCTGGATCATTCAGACTGAAGCTGGCGTCAGCATGAGAGCACCACCATCTCGTGGCTCCGTCGTGGTCATTCCGCGAGCAATCATGGCAGCCGCTCCCCACCGGAAGCCTGCGGGAGTCGGGGGCCCCCAAGACTTTTGTAGAATCTTCACGGCTGAGGGGACGCTTTTCGAGAATGGAGCCCAAGCCCTAGCAGGCAAGCGTCCGAGTTCCAAAGTGTCCCAGGGCCATTTCAGTGGACCAGGCCTAAAACCGAGGAGCCGTCCGCCATTTTAAGAGCCATGTGGCAGCCGCCTATCGCTGCACTGCAAGAGTGGGAGCAACTCAACAACATGGTGAGCGAGACGCTGTAGCCGCAAGAGAGGGCGCAACTCAGCTAGATGGCCGCCACCTGGGGAGGCCCGTTCACGCCGCCTCCCCCACGCCCCCCCCGGGCCGCCGCACGCCAATTTTCGGAGCAGCATTGTAGGATACCAAAACCAGTGCGGCAGTTTACTGGACATCACCTGGGTGCCTGTCGTACATGTTGTGTCAGCCATGTGACACTGGACACAGACCGCTACTGACGAGGCCTCCCCCCGCACCACCCGGGACGCCCCACGCTGTTTTTCTGTGCTGCATTGTAGGATCCCTAAACCAGTGCGGCACCCAGGCGACATCACCTGGGTGCCGTCCAGAACTCTGCACGTTGTGCTGCCTTGGGACTATTCGCACAAAAGACAGCTTCTAACCATTGTTGCTTTTTGTGTTGAGAAATGTTTAAATGTTTTTAGTTTTTGTTCCGTTCGTTAAAGTTAATAGTTAATAAAGTTTTATAACCTTACTTTGTTGGAGTGTTATCTATTTTTTTTAAAACGGGTGAATGGGGCCTTGAATCGGGTTATTGTCATGTGTGGGCTTTGGAAGTGTGCTGCTGCAGGATCGGACATTTCAAACTCAAATGCACGTTCTTTTTCTTACCTTTCCGAAGCATGGAGCGCAATAGCAAGCAGAGAAAGGGTGATGCACGTGTTGAACACTACCTGACCTGGCAAGTTGCTGGCAGTGCCCCCCCGCCCGCTCCTGAAAGAGGGCACACACACACACCGCCGCTCCGAGTACTTCACAAATCTTTAAAAGACCATGCGCTTGTTCATGAGGCTTAAATGGTTTATCACCTCTTCTAGAACCCCTGCATCGACCCTCTGACGTTTCCTGGAAAAATTACCATGTAACACAATACCAAGCCCTGTCAGCTGAAACCCCCAAGGAATCGTGGGGCATATTATCAAGGGGGTTTATCTCCGCTTTTTTGGCTTTAAAAGCCTTGAAAGCGGAGATAAAATTATCTCCCTATTACCAAGCTGTCGCTAACACCAGTTAGTGACAGCTAAAAGGAGATAGCGACCATCTTGGGCCCCGCTTTGCATGTCAGTGATACTTATCACTAATGACATGCTAAGTGGCGTGCCAAGATGTTAGCGACTGGAAACAGTCCCTAACATCGCTACCTTCTATTACCAACTTTTGGAGATATTCGCGCTAAGCGCGAATATCTCCAAAATCTAACACCTGCCCTGAGCAGTTCTTAGCCATGTTATCCAATGGGAGGAGGATAACATGGCTAAGAGCATTTGCTCGATAATACATGAATATCGCTGACTTTTCTGCGATAATAGCAAGGTTTATCTGCGATAAAAATCGCCGATGTGCGGCGATAATTTTTGTCTCTAAACAAGTTAGAGACAAAAATGATCGCTAGTTGTTCGTAATATGCCCCCGTGTTTTTGCTTGCAGAAATCGGGAGGCGGGAGACTAGCACTGAAATCAGTAGTCACACGCCTGAATCGGGAGGGTTGGCATGTCTGAATTCTCTACAGCTGGGGCCATAAACTACATCCGCAGGGGTAGGTGATAGCCTGGGACCAGCCTGGCATCTAAAATGGCTGCCGTGCACGACAAAATTGTGGCATTGGAAAAAAGGCAAGATGGCGCAGCCGCTGGAAGAGATGTATCAACATATATCAGCCTCCTCAGCCACCCTCAGGAAACATAGGGGATTAGGATACGTCTCCCGCACCCACTTATACCTAGTAATTTAATTAACGAAGCACAAAATGGCGAATTCCCGTTTCGCTACCAGTTTGCGGCCCAGTTCGCGGCCCGTGAAGCGCTTCTACCGTGAAAAATCTTTTTTTTTTTATTTTCCCCACGGGACCCTTTAATAACCCCAACAACATTCCTAGGGGGTCAAGAGGGGGATACCTTGCCCCCTTTCATTAAATTCCCCTTTCGTTTTTCACCTCTTCTTCTCTCTCGATCCTACCGAGAGACAAGATGGCGGCCGCTCCGGACTGTTTAGAATGTTGACAGACACCGGAGAGCCAATCAGCTTTCTGCGCGCAAAGTTCCGATAAGCGAAAAGTAAGCGGACCGGATCGCTGCCCGGAGCGCTGTTACAGATATATATCTTGATTTAAACGTTAATTTCTCAAAATCCACTGAAGCACATATATTGAGACCTAGCAAAGGCACATCGGGCTAACAGTCCCTACAATTTTGCCAAGTTTCGTGCAAATCCATTCAGCCGTTCGAGCTAAAAGTGAGTCCAACCGCCCTATGGAAAACTCAATGCAAAAAACGCGTTTTGGAACCCCCCTTTTTTCTCAGCCCCCCCTTGACGAAACCCCACCAAATTTTCAGGGGCTGCTCAGAAACAAAATGTGCCATTTTCCTGAAAATTTCAGCCGATTCCGTACACAAACGCAAAAGTTATTAGACATAGAATTTTCAGAAATCCCATAGGGAATTAATCCTAACTATATATACCTACTGGCGATAGCCAGTAGGTAATATATATATATATATATATATATATATATATATATATATATATATATATATATATATATATTACCTACTGGCGGTCGCCAGTAGGTAGTTATAGTTAGGATTTTTTTCAATGTTAAATCTCAAAATTCTATTTGGAATAACTTTGGCACCGGTTGACGAATCTGCCTGAAAATTTCCTGAAAATGGCCTCGTCGAGCTCCGGTCCTTCCTTGAAAGTTTGGGGGGGATTCGTCAAGCGGGGGCCGAGATAAAAGGGGGGTCCCAAAACGCGTTTTCCCCATGTTAATTTCCATAGGGCGGTCGATTTCACTTTTAGCCCGAACGGCTGAATGGATTTACACCAAACTTGGCAAAATTGTAGGGACTGGTAGCCCGATGTGCCTTTGCTATGTCTCAAGATATGTGCTCCAGTGGATTTTGAGTAATTTAGGTTCAAAAAAATATATATATCTATAGCAGCGCACCGGTGCGCGCACCGGGGAGCGCTCCGGGCGCGTGACGCGAGGTGCGCACGGAAAGCTGATTGGCTCTCGGGTGTCTGTAAACATTCGAAACAGTCCAGAGCAGCCGCCATCTTGTGTCTCGGTAAAATCGAGACATAAGAGGTGGCTAAAACAAAGTGGGAACTGACCATAAGGCGTCAGGGATAGACCCCTTTGACCCCCTAGGTTTGATGTGGGGGCTATAAAAGGGCCCCGCGGGGCATTTAAATTATTTCTTTTTTTTTCGTTTTGCGCGGGGGAAGCGCACGGTGCGCGCACCGGGGAGCGGCCCTGGGAGCGCACTATGATGAAAAAAGGTGACAGAGTGTTTAAAAAATGAAGTTTTGATTTAGAAATTGGAGGTAGTTCTAAAAAGAACTTTTTTTTTTCTTCTTTTTGTTGTTTTAGATTTTTTTTGTGTTTTTTGAACTTTTTGTACTTTTTTTGGCTTTTCAAAACAGTTTTATATATTTTTTTGTATTTTTTTGGGGGAGAAACAAAAAAAGGGAATTGAAACTGGCTCAACTGGAGCAAAAAAACAAAAAACCCAAAAAATTACTTCTTTTTGGGGCACTTGTGATTATCACCTGCAAGGACGATGAGTTTCACACTTTTTTCCCCATAGGAGATAAGTTTGCCACAAGCAGTGCAAGTAATTTTAAAATCAGCAAATCTCGGCTGAATGCAAGGCATCACCTCAGATGTTTCTGGTTGCGAGGAAGTGGGTTGGTTTCTTTGGGAGGGGGTCCTTGATGACTGGGGGAGGTTACTGGCCATTTCCCGGAACTCTGCACGAGAGTAGTTATTTGGATGCTTTCTTGTCATGTGCCGAATCATGGTATAGTTACCAAAAGAATATTTCTTATTTGGGTTGCCCCGTGAAAGTTCATCATTGCAGATGAGGCAAGTGACTTTGGGCGCATTCACCTTTTTTTTCCCCTCTGGAATTGAAAAAAACTGCCAAATGAAGTGTGGTTTGGGTTTATAAGGTGTGTTTTCTTCAGGCAGCCATCTTCTTCTCCCCTCCTCCTCTTCCTCTTCCTCTTCCTCCTCCTGTTCTTGACCACCAATATAATTTGGAGCTGGTCCTCTTGGTGGTTGTGGTGGTGGTGGTGGGGCAGATGCACCAGCTGATGCTACTAATGAAGCCATTTTATAGTACAAAATATTACTCAAAGAGCAAAAAAGTAGACAGAGCAACAAACAGGTCTTCCTCAGTCAAAGGACAAAGTCAGAATAAGGAAAAAAGGTGGGGTCTTTCATCATTTAGAAAAAAAAACTGTCCTGAACCAATGAGAAGTGTTATTTTCAGGTCACAAGACCAGGGGCTTCATCATTATGAAACCAAAACTGTTATGAACCAATGAAAAGTGTTATTTTCTGCTCACATGACCCGACGCGCTTACGCTACGCGCCCGGGGCGCGCCCCGGGTCGCGCAGCGTAAGCGCGTCGGAAGTTTACGTTGTGCGATCGTATTCGCTCGAGTACTTCCGGGTGCGCTTACGCCGTGCGTATCACGCGGTCGCGGCTACGCGATACGTCACGATTATGTTTTCGTTTGCGATATTGGCGCTCACGGGACGCTCCCCGGAGCGCGCCCCGGGGCGCTTTGTAAAAATACGCTTTTCGGGGCGCTCCCCGGGGCGCGCTCCGGGAGCGCTCCCCAAAATAATTTTTAAAAAAAAAATTGGGAAAATTGTAGGGACAGGTAGCTCTATTCTGAAGTGGTTTGTAAAAAACATTAACTTTAGAAAAATATGTATTGTGCTACATTGGGCTTAATATATGTTAGAGCCAAAATGTAGCCCAAATGTAGCCCAAAGTAGCCCAATGTAGCCCAAAGATGGCCACCAGAGATCAAAAATTGAAAATGTAGCCCAAAATTCAACTAGATGTAGCCCAACTGTAGCCCAATGAGAAAATGTACCAGAGTGTTAAAAAGAACAACTAGAGTGCTAACAGTCTTATTTATAAAGTGAAACTTATAGTTAGGAATTAGCATTAAAAAAACCTTTGAAATTCACTGAAAAAACCATAGGTTTCACACCAGTTATAGTTAGGAATTAGCATTTAAAAAACCTATTAAATTCACTGAAAAAACCATAGGTTTCACACCAGTTATAGTTAGCTGGAAATTTTACTGATATAAAACCATTGAAATTCCCACGTTATAGTTAGTCGGACTCACTATAACTTGCGCGTGCAATGCACTGCTGATGACATCACATATTACATCACTCATGACATGGTCAGTGACATCACTCATGACACCATCCTTGTGACATAGTGACAGACCTCCTTTCACTATAATGTAACCCTTGAGACACATATTCAAAAATAGAAACTGAAATTTTTAAAAAAATGGAGATACCTATATCAGTTACAACAAGCAATTCAGTAATTCCACTATCTATATACACATCCACTCTTTCACCAACAGTTCTATATAGTCACTCATACATATACTCACTCATCATATGAAGTGATACACCTATACATCCTGTTACACACCGACATTCATCCAAAAGTTACTCACACACATATTCACACGTGCAAATAAACTATTGAACATCCATTTATTTGAATATAGAGTTATACACACACTTCCACCTTACTTCTATTTAAAATTACACATATTTATTCTCTTAAACAATCACTTATAGAAACACATACTTATTTAAACAGGAACTCTTACAATCTCTTACTCTCACATATACTCACTTATATACATCAATATTCATATATACTAGATTAAAACATATGTAGGTACTGATAAAGACACTAGTGAGACAGTCATTCACTCACTAACAAACACATATAGACACTCATCCACCCATACAGTCCTGTACATATGCTGTCTTCAAAACACATACAAACAAAGAGTCAGTCACTCATGCATCTATGTGCTAAGTAATACCCCCACTAAACCATATAGACAGTCATACTGATACTAATAAAAATATCTAATAACCCATATACATACGCATGTAGCTACTTACCAACACATGTAGCCACTTATACACAAAGTGAAACACTAATATATATATTTAAATATTTAAACATAACTCACTAATATTTATTTTTCAGAAAGACACATATTCACTGGATGGTGTCATCAGTGATGTCATGAGTGATGTCACTGACCATGTCATGAGTGATGTAATATGTGATGTCATCAGCAGTGCATTGCACGCGCAAGTTATAGTGAGTCCGACTAACTATAACGTGGGAATTTCAATGGTTTTATATCAGTAAAATTTCCAGCTAACTATAACTGGTGTGAAACCTATGGTTTTTTCAGTGAATTTAATAGGTTTTTTAAATGCTAATTCCTAACTATAACTGGTGTGAAACCTATGGTTTTTTCAGTGAATATATATATATGTATATATATATAAATATATACATATATATATACATATATATATATATACATATATATATATATATATATATATATATATATATATATATATATTACCTACTGGCTATCGCCAGTAGGTATATATAGTTAGGATTTTTTCCCTATGGGATTTCTGAAAATTCTATGTCGAATAACTTTGGCGTTTGTGGACGGAATCGGCTGAAATTTTCAGGAAAATGGCACATTTTGTTTCTGAGCAGCTCCTGGAAATTTGGGGGGGGTTCGTCAAGGGGGGGCCGAGAAAAAAGGGGGGTCCCAAAACGCGTTTTTAACATTGAGTTTTCCATAGGGCGGTTGGCCTCACTTTTAGCTCGAACGGCTGAATGGATTTGCACGAAACTTGGCAAAATTGTAGGGACTGTTAGCCCGATGTGCCTTTGCTAGGTCTCAATATATGTGCTTCAGTGGATTTTGAGAAATTAACGTTTAAATCAAGATATATATCTGTAACAGCGCTCCGGGCTGCGCTCCGGTCCGCTTACTTTTCGCGTTTCGGAACTTTGCGTGCAGAAAGCTGATTGGCTCTCCGGTGTCTGTCAACATTCTAAACAGTCCGGAGCGGCCGCCATCTTGTCTCTCGGTAGGATCGAGAGAGAAGAAGAGGTGAAAAACGAAAGGGGAATTTAATGAAAGGGGGCAAGGTATCCCCCTCTTGACCCCCTAGGAATGTTGTTGGGGTTATTAAAGGGTCCCGTGGGGAAAAGAAAAAAAAAATGATTTTTCACGGTAGAAGCGTTTCTCGGGCCGCGAACTGGGCCGCAAACTGGTAGCGAAACGGGAATTCGCCATTTTGTGCTTCGTTTTAATTGTTTAGAGACAAAAATTATCGCCGCACATCGGCCACAATGCATGAATATCGTTGAAAAGTCAGCGATATTCATGCATTATCCAGCAAATGCTCTTAGCCATGTTATCCACCTTCCATTGGATAACATGGCTAAAAACTGCTCTGTGCGTGACGTTTGTTAACGTTCGATTCGATGGAAATCAGGAAGTGTTGAACACCATTTTGTCACTGCGAGTAAATATTTTGTTATAAATGAATCCTTATTGATAAACATTGTCTGCGCCATCTTGCGTTTTTGTCCAATGCCACAATTTTGTCGTGCACGGCAGCCATTTTAGATGCCTTGACCAGGGCCACTCTCTGCACGCCGCCGATTCTCAGCATGGCTCCCCACCCTCGCACGCATCTCCCCCACGCAATGGTCACCCCCGCTCTCTCTCTCATGCATGGGACATATACTTCCCCCATCTGCGCTGCTCTTCTCTGAGAATCACACCCTGTGCCCGCTCGACACCTCCCTTTCACCCTATTCACTACCGCACCCTCTGACACTCCTCTTCCTCTGTGTCCGATTGTCCAGGCCGGACCTAGGCTATCACCTAGCCCCGCTGAATAGCGTTGAAAAGTCAGCGATATTCATGCATTATCCAGCAAATGCTCTTAGCCATGTTATCCACCTTCCATTGGATAACATGGCTAAAAACTGCTCTGTGCGTGACGTTTGTTAACGTTCGATTCGATGGAAATCAGGAAGTGTTGAACACCATTTTGTCACTGCGAGTAAATATTTTGTTATAAATGAATCCTTATTGATAAACATTGTCTGCGCCATCTTGCGTTTTTGTCCAATGCCACAATTTTGTCGTGCACGGCAGCCATTTTAGATGCCTTGACCAGGGCCACTCTCTGCACGCCGCCGATTCTCAGCATGGCTCCCCACCCTCGCACGCATCTCCCCCACGCAATGGTCACCCCCGCTCTCTCTCTCATGCATGGGACATATACTTCCCCCATCTGCGCTGCTCTTATCTGAGAATCACACCCTGTGCCCGCTCGACACCTCCCTTTCACCCTATTCACTACCGCACCCTCTGACACTCCTCTTCCTCTGTGTCCGATTGTCCAGGCCGGACCTAGGCTATCACCTAGCCCCGCTGAATATCGTTGAAAAGTCAGCGATATTCATGCATTATCCAGCAAATGCTCTTAGCCATGTTATCCACCTTCCATTGGATAACATGGCTAAAAACTGCTCTGTGCGTGACGTTTGTTATCGTTCGATTCGATGGAAATCAGGAAGTGTTGAACACCATTTTGTCACTGCGAGTAAATATTTTGTTATAAATGAATCCTTATTGATAAACATTGTCTGCGCCATCTTGCGTTTTTGTCCAATGCCACAATTTTGTCGTGCACGGCAGCCATTTTAGATGCCTTGACCAGGGCCACTCTCTGCACGCCGCCGATTCTCAGCATGGCTCCCCACCCTCGCACGCATCTCCCCCACGCAATGGTCACCCCCGCTCTCTCTCTCATGCATGGGACATATACTTCCCCCATCTGCGCTGCTCTTCTCTGAGAATCACACCCTGTGCCCGCTCGACACCTCCCTTTCACCCTATTCACTACCGCACCCTCTGACACTCCTCTTCCTCTGTGTCCGATTGTCCAGGCCGGACCTAGGCTATCACCTAGCCCTGCGGATGTAGTTTATGGCCCCAGCTGTAGAGTATCCAGACATGCCAACCCTCCCGATTCAGGCGTGAGACTACTTATTTCAGTGGTAGTCTTTCGCTTCCCGATTCCTGCAAGGAAAAACCCGGGGGCATATTACCAAAAACTAGCGGTAATTTTTGTCTCTAACTTGTTTAGAGACAAAAATTATCGCCGCACTTCGGCGAATTTTATCGCACATAAACCTTGCTATTAGCAAGGTTTATCGCAAATGCGATAAAAAACGGCCGCAATGCATGAATATCGTTGAAAAGTCAGCGATATTCATGCATTATCCAGCAAATGCTCTTAGCCATGTTATCCACTTCCCATTGAACAAGCGCATGGTCTTTTAAAGATTTGTGAAGTACTCGGGGCGGCGGTGTGTGTGTGCCCTCTTTCAGGAGCGGGCGGGGGGGCACTGCCAGCAATTTGCAGACCAGGCAGTGTTCAACACGTGCATCACCCTTTCTCTGCCTGCTATTGCGCTCCATGCTTCGGAAAGGTAAGAAAAAGAACGTGCATTTGAGTTTGAAATGTCCGATCTTGTAGCAGTACACTTGCAAAGCCCACACATGACAATAACCCGATTCAAGGCCCCATTCACCCGATTTTTAAAAAAAATATAGTACTCCAAGACAGTTACATTTTAAAATTTTATTAACATTTAAATATAACGAACGCAACAAAAACTGTAAATATATTTAACCATTTTTTGAAATTAACCAGAACTATAACGATAACAACAACAACAACAATAATATAACTTTTATGCCTAAATTACGCAAACATTTAGCTAATCTGCTAAAGGGGGGAGTCGCCATTTCTTTACAATAATCAATAATGAAAAATCCACATCAATAGGGTTGCCCGTTTTCTCGATGCAGCACTATAGTGCAATATACACAGCACCTGGGGTGTCAAGAGTGAACAGGTCTTTCTTTGTTCCTTAAGATGTTATCTCCGAGAATGCTGATGCATTGGTGTCTGTACACTTCTTTGTCAATTCTGTCAAGATGATAACTGCTTTATAAACAGACGATATCTTTGTTTAGTCATTAGTGTTAAGTGTGTCTGAAACTACAGTGCCCTTCTGTTTTTTTTTCTTCAGTCTCTACAGAGTTTTGTGTGTTGTTCTTTTGAGCGACAATTATTCCAGAGGTTTCAGGTTCACTTGTTTTGTCCTGCAGTGAGTTAACAGCTTTAGAGAGTTCATGTTTATTTACTATGTCCTGCTGTTCGTCAACTGCTTCAGAGACGTCAGCCTCATTTTTTATGTTTCAGTAGATCCTGGACCTGCCCGGCCGCGCCCAAAATGGCGCCGGTGTAAATGGGATTCGTAACTGCTTGTTCTGTACTGGTTGCCCAACCTTGATATCACGAGATACAGATGCAGTTTTGAAGCACATGGCGGAGGCTTGTCTGCTGTAGTGGGGCGCCCCTTTATCGTTTCAGTCGCCATTCCGCCCGCTTTTGCTACACTGTGCCTTTTCCGCCATTCAGCTGTTTAGCGCCCGCTCTTACGGCTACAGCGTCTCGTTCACCATGTAGTTGAGTTGCTCCCACTCTTGCGGTGCAGCGATAGGCGGCTGCCACAGGACTCTTAAAATGGCGGCCGGCTCTTCGGATTTGGGCCTGGTCCAGTAAAATGGCCCTGGGACACCTTGGAACTCGGACGCTTGTCTGCCAGGGCTTGGGTTCCATTCTCGAAAGCGTCCCCTCAGCCTTGAAGATTGTACAAAAGTCTTGGGGGCCCTCGACTCCCGCAGGCTTCCGGTGGGGAGCGGCTGCCATGATTGCTTGCGGAATGGCCACGACGGAGCTACGAGATGGTGGTGCTCTCATGGTGACGCCAGCTTCAGTCTGAAACATCCAGAAACAAGGTGGGGCTTTCATCGTTTGGGGAAAAAAAATGTTTTAATCCAATGAAAAGTGTTATTTTTAGGTCACATGACCTAGTCTTACATAATTAGGAAAAGAAAAGTAAAATGAACCAATGAAAAGTTTTATTAACAAGTCACATGACCTGTTATGCTTACGTTACGCGCTGCGCGGCGCGCTCTGGATCGTTTCCGGGAAGCTGCGCCTTGCGCACCGGAGCACTTCCGGGTGCGCTAACGCGTCGCGTCATATGACGCATTACGCGACAATGCAGGTGCAGAATATAGTCAAAATGTCTCCACCAACCAGCGGTCGGAATACAACCGCTTTCAGCAGTCCAAAAAGTTCGGTCAAATCTTAAGAGCGGGAGCAACTCAACTACATGGTGAGCGAGACGTTGTAGTCGCAAGAGCGAGCGGTAAACAGCTGAATGGCGGAAGAGGCACAGAGTACCAAAAGCGGGCGGAATGGCAACTAAAACGGTAAAGGGGCGCCCTACGACAGCGTGTCTTCAAGTGAAACGGATTGTGGGACAAGGTCCAGAATGAAAGATTCTTCAAAAGGGAAAAAATTCCGCTGGACCCCGGGAGCCGGCCGCCTATGCCGGGGGCGATCTCAGGCCTCACCACGGCAACACGACTTGGGGAGGGAGCAGGAGCCAAGCGCCCCCTCTCAGTCCGCGCCATCTCACCGCCCCTCGGGGCCTCCGTCAAGCGGTTTAGGGAGGCACCGTATCACATTGTTTTCCAATGCAGTCAGGTCCACAAATGGACCCCACTTACTTTGAATAGTGAAGCTGCAGCAGGTGCAAATAAGGTTTAAACAGTGTTACAAGAGCTGCTTAGAACTCTGAAGTATGGCACTCAACAACCAGGACTTATGCCATTAATGTAAGGCAGTGACATGGAAGCAACTCAGGGACAAAAAGCATGAACGAACATTCACGTATGAAAATCTTATTTGGAGAAGGGGTAGAATCCAAACGCCCCCTGCCAGTTCGCGCCACTACACCGTATGTGGAAAATCTGAAGCCATCATTCTACAAACTCTCAACGCTTGTTATCAGTGCATGAGTTTCATGCTCGATCGATTGAGCTAGCCCGATCGGGCAATAAAAAGTATAAAATAGTTATGTAAATAGTTATTTAATAAAATGTTTTACTCTGTTTCTTTGGTGGTGTGTTGTGTATATTTATAATATTTGCATAGGGTTTGCCGTTATTTTGGGCGGTGTGGGTGGCGGAGTCGAGCTGTTTTGCAGCCCTCATGGTGTGGAGCTCAGTTCATTTCACTATTTTCGTATTTCTCATGAAGGGTTATTCCTAATGTTTGTATTTTACCGAGGTCAAAAAGAGATCGAATTAGTGGTCTACTGATTTTGCTCGATTACTTTTATTTTTTTACACGATTTTTCACTATCTGCAAAGACTAAACAGAGTATTGCGACTTTGTGCTTGTTTGTAAATAGAGAATGATCCAAAGAGAACCAATTGTAAAACAGTAAATGCTTGGATAATAATCAATCAAATGGAGAGACAAGCAGGTACGACGGATTACAACAGGGGTAAAGGTCTGAGTTAACTACCGTTCACTATCTGCAAAGAGAGAGTACTACTAAGAGAAAAGAGGGGAGTGGGGGGGGGGGCAGCGTTCAAAGCACATCAGCGTGCATAAACACGAAAACGTTTTTACCTATCACGTACTTGACATTTGACAGCTTTTGATACTTGCTATTAAAAAACCATTGAAATTCACAGAAAAAACCATAGGTTATACTCCATATATAGTTAGGAATTTGCATTTACAAAACCTTGAAAATTCAATGAAAAAACCATTGGTTTTAGGCCATATATAGTTAGGGATTTGCATTTAGAAAACCTTATTTTACTCGCATAAAACCATTGAAATTCCATATATAGTTATAAGCGCTAACTATATATCGCGCACCCGCAATCCACTGCTGATGATGTCACATATTACATCATTCATGACATGGTTAGTGACATCACTGATGACATCACTGATGACATCTCAAATGACATCACTGATGACATCACTGATAACATCTCATTTGACATGACTGATCACATCACTGATGATATCATTCATGTGATAATACCATGAACCTCTTCAGACTCTAATATAACCTTAGATACAATCAGTGTAAACAGACAGTCACTCATCCATGGAGTTACTCACACACCTAGTCAGTTATGCCAAAAATCAATCACACCTCCATTTTCTCAACTATACAGTTATACACACCTTACTTATTCAAACATATACTAACACATATTTACTTTACTCTCTTATACAATCTCTGATACATGTTCACAATGATCCATACAGCCACTCACACATTCACTAGCTCTTATGCACAGTTATTTATAGATGTCAACTCTCACATGTACTGTGTTTTACATATGTACTTAATTTGACATGTAGCACTGAGATATCCATTCACTCACTAATACACTCATGCACAGTCAACCGCCCATACAGCTGTTTCCACATGCAGTTGTGAATCTATACATATAGTGAATCAACTACTCACACATCTATGTACAGAGTCACACACCTCCCAGCCACCCATACACACACACTCAGTTTCCCATACAAATACTTGGACAACCAATCAATAACCCATACAGTTACTCATATAGCTACTGAACAACATATGCAGCAGTTTGTAGAACAACAGATATAATGATGCACAAATTAAAACAGTTTAGTCACTAACCCATGCACTCAGTGAGACACATTTAATCACTCACTCAATCAGTCAGTCATGCACCTAGTAAATCCTTCATCCAGACACTTATACATCCACTCATTCTTCAATATGTAAGACATATTTTAACTTTACAGAAACATACAGTCACTGGATGTTGTCATCAGTGATGTCATCAGTGATGTCATTTGAGATGTCATCAGTGATGTCATCAGTGATGTCACTAACCATGTCATGAATGATGTAATATGTGACATCATCAGCAGTGGATTGCGGGTGCGCGATATATAGTTAGCGCTTATAACTATATATGGAATTTCAATGGTTTTATGCGAGTAAAATAAGGTTTTCTAAATGCAAATCCCTAACTATATATGGCCTAAAACCAATGGTTTTTTCATTGAATTTTCAAGGTTTTGTAAATGCAAATTCCTAACTATATATGGAGTATAACCTATGGTTTTTTCTGTGAATATATATATATATATATATATATATATATATTCAATGAAAAAACCATAGGTTATAGTCCATATATAGTTAGGAATTTGCATTTACAAAACCTTTAAAATTCAATGAAAAAAACATTGGTTTTAGGCCATATATAGTTAGGGATTTGCATTTACAAAACCTTATTTTACTCGCATAAAACCATTGAAATTCCATATATAGTTAGATGCGCTAACTATATATCGCGCACCCGCAATCCACTGCTGATGATGTCACATATTACATCATTCATGACATGGTTAGTGACATCACTGATGACATCACTGATGACATCTCAAATGACATCACTGATGACATCACTGATGACATCTCAAATGACATCACTGATGACATCACTGACATCTCATTTGACATTACTGATTACACCACTGATGATATCATTTATGTGATAATACATCTTCAGACTCTAATATAACCTTAGATACACTCAGTGTAAACAGGCACTCACAGACTGTCACACATCCATGGAGTTACTCACACACCTAGTCAGTCATGCAAAGAATCAATCACAACTCCATTTCCTCAACTATATAGTTATACACACTTTACTTATTCAAACATATAGTAACACATATTTACTCTCTTATACAATCCCTGATACAAGCTCACAGTGATTCATACAGCCACTCACACATTCACTGGCTCTTATCCACAGTTATTTATATATGTCAACTCTCACATGTATTGTGTTTTACATACGTACTTACTTGCACATGTAGCACTGAGATATCCATTCACTCACCAACACACCCATGCACAGTCAACCGCCCATATAGCTGTTTCCACAGGCACTCTTGAACTCATACACCTAGTGAATCAACTGCTTACACATCTATGCACAGAGTCACACACCTCCCAGCCACCCACACACACACTCAGCCTCCCATTCAAATACTTGGGCAACCAATCAATAACCCATATAGCCACTCTTATAGCTACTGATCAACACATGCAGCAGCTTACACAACAACAGACATACTGATGCACAAATTAAGACAGTTTAGTCACTAACCCATGCACTCAGTGAGACACATTTAATCACTCACTCATACAGTCAGTCATGCACCTACTAAATCCTTCATCCAGACACTTATACATCCACTCATTCTTCAATATGTAAGACATATTTTAACTTTACAGAAACATACAGTCACTGGATGTTGTCATCAGTGATGTCATCAGTGATGTCATTTGAGATGTCATCAGTGATGTCATCAGTGATGTCACTAACCATGTCATGAATGATGTAATATGTGACATCATCAGCAGTGGATTGCGGGTGCGCGATATATAGTTAGCGCATCTAACTATATATGGAATTTCAATGGTTTTATGCGAGTAAAATAAGGTTTTGTAAATGCAAATCCCTAACTATATATGGCCTAAAACAAATGGTTTTTTCATTGAATTTTAAAGGTTTTGTAAATGCAAATTCCTAACTATATATGGACTATAACCTATGTTTTTTTCATTGAATTTCAATGGTTTTTTAAAAGCTAATATCTGTAGCTGTTAAATATATTCTTCTTTAAATCTTGAAATATATTTGTCATGTTCTTTAGACAATATTTTTAAAACATTTTTTTTGTTTCGCTCCCAGTCTGCGAACCGGTCAGCTTCCCGTTAGCTCAATTTAAAGCCGCGGCTTAGTACGCGAACCGGTAATCGTTCCTTTAGCGTAACTGTTACGATCGCATGACGTTTTGCGTTATCGCGTAATACGTCATTGGACGCGCCAAGTTAGCGGACCCGGAAGTGGACCGGAAAACGGAGCAAAGCGCGAAACGTAAACACAGCAGGTCATGTGACTCGATAATAACACTTTTCATTGGTTCATTTCACTTTTGGTTTCCTAATGATGTAATACTTGGTCATGTGATATAAAATTAACACTTTTCATTGGTTTAGAATTTTTCCTTCTCCCAAATGATGAAAACCCCTCCTTCTTTCCTCACTCTGACTTTCATCTTGGTGAGAGAAAGACCCTTTTTGATTCTTCAGCAATGGCTTCAATGGTTGCTTCAGCCAGTGTGCCCCCACCACCTCCTCCACCTCCTCATGGGAAGAAAGGACCACCTGCTTCACTAATTATAGAAGAGGAGGAAAATCAAGAAGAGGAGGAAGAGGAAGAACATCCTGAGTTTTTGCCAGAAGAGCCCAGGAGATATAACAGGAAAGAAAATTACATCTGGCAATTTTTTAAATTTCCAGCTGACCAAAAAAAAGTCAATGCCAGATATGTCTTTTGCCGTATTTGCGGCGAACGTCTTTCAAGGGGCACTGACAAAAAGTACAGCTATGGGAATTATACAATGCACAGGCACATGAGTCGGTGGCACCCTAACAATTACAGTAATGCCCAGCTTCGCGACCAACAACAAAATCCCCCAGAAATGGCAAGAAGATCTGTTGTTCAGGAGGTATCGGGACCGGAGGCGAGGGAGGTGATCCCGAACATCCAAATCAACATGGGGGAAGTGAAGCAAGTCTGTGTGTGGTGCAACCAGACACTTTGCTACCGCGAAAGTAGCATTATCCTTATAATGAGAGCCATCAACAATCATGTGTGCCCAAAACGCCCCAAAAAATAAATTCTTCTTTTTTTTGTTGCTCCTGTTGAGCCGTCTTCGATGAATCATTTTTGTTTCCCCCCTCCCCCCCAAAAATTAAAAAAAATACAAAATGTTCAGAAAAAAACAAAAAAATATAAAAAATGTTCAGAAAACTAATTAAAAAAATTTAAAACAACAAAAACAAAAAAAAAAAGTTCTTTTCAGAACTACCTCCCCATTATTAAAAAAAATTGGTAGAATTCTTTGAACTCTGCCAAGCTCTATTTCTATTAGTTCGCTCCCAGTTCGAACTCCGGTACGCGAACTTTAAGCGAACCCAAAAAATGTTTTTTTAAAAAAGGAACAGTAAGTATAAGGAAAGGAAACAGACAGTTATGTCACAAAAAAGACAGCTATAGGGAGTAAAGAAAAGATACTGTTACCCACAATTCACTTCTGATCATGTCATATATTACATAATTTTTGACATGGTCAGTGACATCATCAGCAGTGGATTGCGAGTAACATTTTTTTTTGTTTACTTCCTATAGCTGTCTTTCTTGTAACATAAATGTCTTTTCCTATGCTTATACTTACTGTTCTTGTTTTAAAAATTTCCGGAGATCATTCAGAAACAGTAACATTAATAGAGACAGAATTAGTGAATAATAATGAAGAAGTATGAGAAGAGAGGGAGTGAGAAAAATACTGGAAGGAGTAGAAAAATTAAGTAATAGAGAAAGGAAGGAGAGAAGTAGCAAACACAGGAAAGTAAAGATTAAAGAAATGAAGCAGTAGAACCAATAGATGTTAAATGTGATAGATTAAATGATTGAGTGAGGGTGACGATAAGGTGTGTCCTCTCTAAAAGTTTGTTTAAGGTGAACCGTACTCTGGGTTGCATATCAAATTTATGCTTGTTGAAGAATACAGACGAGATAATAGATGTGAAGACCTACCATTGCAGTAAAACATGCCCACTTATCACATCATTCATAACATAGTCAGTGACATTATCAGCAGTGCAATGCAGGTTAAAAAAGTAGAAAACATTTACCTTATAATTCTTGTTAACTTTTCAAGAAAATTTTTCATACATTCAATCTGTAAAAGAGAGAACAAACATTTCCAAAAATATTAAAACATGTATTTAAAAATTAGAAAAAAGAAGGGAAAAGGTTCAAGAAGAAACAGTTTTTAAACAACTTTGACACTTACAGAAACCTCTACTTCTCTACGACCCCTACACAATCCTAAAGATATTTATTTTAAACAAACAGTATCTTCATGCTGATGAAATGAGGCCTATTTTGAAATATGATGCTTCTTTTGCATTGCTTATGTCTCACAATAGTGATGCAATAACAGCGCGAAAGAGATGTAAAACCATCATAAAATTGTGTCTAACATTTTAAATGATTGTTTTAGGATGCAAATAAGATGTGTGCTTTCAAGAGCTTTCTTTGAGGTGAGGCCTATTTCTTTTTTTTAAAAACAGTACCCAGAAGTACAGCACTGTAAGCATTAAAATTGACACTTACAGAAAACTCAGCCTCTCCATATCTACCTCACATTTCTAAATGTATATCATAAGTACAAAAAGCATAACATTAATTATACATGTTAAATGGTTTATTTTTGCTGTTCTCAGAATGTATCAAATTTCACTTAAATCAGTGACTTGAAGATATTCATCATGTAACAGCGGGGAAAAAAAAACACAATCAAAATGACTGTGTTTAAAAAACCCATACAACCTAAGAAATCTGATTTCAAAACTCCTTAAAATTAACCTACTTTCAATGACGTCGAAGGATCTCCTATGAACAGCATCCACTCTGTTGTGCTATAAATATTTTCAGCCCGCCACTTTCTGAAAGAAAACCTCCATCGATACGAAAAATATGTTACATAGAAAAAAAGACTTCTCTCATTCTATCACATGTTTCCACTAGGCCAAATCATGTTGCCGCGATTCGCAAGTCTTGTAATTCTTCCAATCAAATCCCGACATTTTCTATTTTCGCAACTTTCAAAAAGAAAACATTTGAGATTATTTTCACAATCCTGGACTACTAATATCTTACTTTTCTTTGTCACTCATGTTCTCCTTTTCCTATGACACTGATACTGCTTACTATGAAGCAGACTTACTTGCATCAGGTTTATATAGTTGGATTTTTAATCTAGACAGCATTGCAGACTTACATTCCCTCTACTTAAAATTTTGGTTTTAAAAACACCAGGTAAGAATTTTTAAGGTCAAACGGCAATTTTTTTTTTAAAGTTACAACGGAATTATTGCAGAATGACCAGCCGTTTTGAGACTTTAAGTAAGCTGTATAATGTCCTGATGTTGTTGATGGACCATCGTGATAGATAATTGCTACAGTTACAAAAGTCCTCCCTGATATTGACAGCTGAGAAGCTACAAAATTTTTTATTAAAGTTGACAATTTTGATCCATCAGGCCTACATCGTTGGATCATTAAAATGACATACTGGCCATATCTACGTATAAATAATGTTGACATCATATCACATTTACATTGGCTACACTCCATGTTGTGATCCGCTGCATTTACTAGCTTATTAAAGGACACTGATTTACTGTCTGGCAAAGTTAAATATATAAATCTTTCTGAGTCTACACTAGTAGTACTTGATACCATACAGTTCTCGCAGTCATGCTGCCATTGATAAGAAAGCCCAAACAGGTGATCTACATCTAAACCCTCATCTTGCAATACATCAAGCATATACATTAAAAACTCCTGACAATCTTGCTGATTATTTTCAAAGAAGTCTGTTTGACCTGAACATTCATCTAACAGATAACGAACTTCAGACACACTTTCTACTTTTGTTCGATCAGTGCTACATTTCTCGAAAACAGAATTCAACAAACAGCATAAAATTTGTTCTGAATTCAACAGAATCTGTTCTCTTAAACTCTCTAGTGAAAAGAGAACATTAACCACTACATTTGCATAGCAGTTGACACCAGAACTGTTTTCAAATTGAAAACCGACAACATCTGCAACAGAATCCACTTTCTTTCTGCTAACAATTTTCGGTTCATTGACTTTTAGTCTTTTTGCAACAACCTCCCTACTATTACTGATATTTCTACGTTTCCGGCCTACCACACGTTTCTCAAACAAAGTATATTGAGGCAAATGTGGTGCATACTCTCTTCTTAACCTATTGTATTCCTTAACACAATCTAGATCCGCACAAATGTTTGTGACATCACAGTCAATCAAGTACAATCCCGATAAAGTTCTAACTCGTGACAATGCCACATATGCCATACCCTCCTTGAACACAGAACTGCCAATATTCACCAATGCACTGTCTACACTTAAACCTTGCGATTTATGGATTGTCACCGCATATGCCAAGCAAACAGGAAACTGTTTACGGCGAACATATAAATCTTTAACAAGCAAAAACCTAGCAGAACAACGACCAATTTGCTGTACTTCCTCAATGCCATCAAATTTAATTCTTAAAAATTCTATTCCATCTCTATTTCTGTATTTCTCAAAATCAACAACATTACCCATTGATCCATTTACCAGACCTCTTTCTACATGTAAATTCCTTCTCAAAATGATTCGGCAATTTAAACACACATTCAAAGTCTTTTCAAAACCCGCTGTTTTAGATATAGTCTTCTCTAATGAATCCAATTTTGATTTCAAATTGTCTGACAAAATAATTGTTGATCCCATATGCTCTAATTTGTCGATAGCTTCAAGTTTCACAATCTCTTGCTTTTCTAAATTCAACATTTTGTTGTTGAAGATGGCACATTCTGCAAGAGTTGGCATCAAACATATCCCGGATTTCTTCTCAGTAATTTTCTGAAAAATATTCTCAGGCACAATCTCTTGTTTGGGATATAAATTTGACAGTAATCGTGCATTTAAAGCTTCTTTCCCATGCTCGGTCACTTTTCCAATTCTAATATCTTGTAGAATATTCTTGTAATCTTCATCCTTTGCCTGACGCATATTTTCATGCAGTTCAGCATAATTGAAGTTTAACCATATATTGACGTTGCCAATGCTCCCTAGGCACTTCCTGGTATCTTCATGCGTGAGTATTTTGAACACAGGTTGACCTTTTACTGGTGTCAGCTGCAGAAGATCTCTGAAAACAATGATGTGTTTGCCACCAAATAACACATCATATTCAGTTTTAAGTACTTCTTGCATTCTCAAATGCACAAAGGCAAGCATGACATTAGAAACCATGCTTACTTCGTCAATGATAAGTAGTTTCATTTTCCTCAAGACTCTTGAAACTTCACAGCAAGCATCCCCAGATAACTTGTTGTATTGTAATTTGTTGTCATGCTCCACCGGCAGCATCAGTAGACGATGCAAAGTAATACCTTTAATGTTATGTGCTGCCAGTCCAGTAGGAGCGGTGACAACACAAGACAGCGATGACTCAGTCCTTTCCTGCAAATAACAAGAAATTGCTTTAATGAGGAAACTTTTTCCAGTTCCCGCTTCTCCACTCACGTACAGTCGGACAGGCTTCAACGATGTACATGAGCACTCGTTCTTCTCATGACTTAATCCGTGCTCAATTTCCTTGGTAACTTCATCATATATTTTCCTCTGCTCAACGTTGAGTTGTTTTTCCAAGTCTTCTAAGTTAACTGAATCCTCCTGAGCATGTGCCATGGCTCTTTCTACTTCATTCATAGCAGTGGCAGCTTCATTTTCGATAATAGGTCCTCCAAGTGGATCTTGACTCAATGAAACAGAACTCTGACTGTCCTGAGAACTGTCTCTGGCAATCTCGGCTGCAATCGTTGCTTCCTGCTCAATTTCCAAAGTTAGCATTTCTTGATATTTAGGAAAAGCAGGACATTCTATGGACTCCTTGGCTGCATTGAAAGAGTCTTCGTAACAGAGGAAATCTCCAAGCAGTTCCTCTTCTGCACGCCAAGGCTTGAAAAGTTGCAAAAGTGCTAAATAGAAAAACTCCTTTTTTTCTGGAGATTCACCACTCAATTTTCGATGGTTTACTAATTGGCATTTTCTTTGCTTGACCAGGCATCCCTCACTTCCAATTACAGCATACACTCCTTTCTCAATATCTTCTTTGATGTTCCTCTTGAATATATAATTTTGGAGAACCTCATATAGACAAACATTCTCAAGGTGACTGCTTCGATTTGGATAATATGTATCCAACATGTTGCTCTTCAAAATGTCGGTACTGTTTGGTTCCTTTTCTGCCAAATACTCAATTTCCCGGACAGGTTTTAGAACTCGATTTCGCGTTGCAGCAAGACCAAGACTCGCCCAAACGAGACTCCTGGATTTGGCATAGAGACTTGCTGAAGACAATCGATCAGAACATTCGTAAGCTCCGATTTCTCGATGCGACAACATCTTCAGACTGAAACTGTACAACTTCTTGCTGAGGCTCTTTTCATGGGAAATGTCCTCCCACATATCCTTCAGTTCTGTCTTTTCTTTTTTGGTGATGTAAGATGTCACATACCGAGCCACAGCCATACAGTTGTCAGCCACAAACTGTATATCCATGTTAGCATTCCACATTGACAAAATCACTGGGTTGTAGTCATTGATGTACTTGGACTCTTCGTTCCTTTTCAAATTGTATGTATTCTTGGGTGATTTCCTCGTCACATTATGTCGCAGCGAAGACATCAAACTGTTCACTCTTCCTTTAGAAATCACCGGTCGTGGAAAGTTGAAACGACATTTGGTGTAGAACTTGTCCTTGTTTCTGAATTTATGACGACAGTACTTTCCACAACGATGGCTTTGGAAACGTAGAACTTGTTCTCTTAGGCTTTTCTTCTCCGTTGCGTTTGGAACAGCTCACGTAGAATACTGTTCTATGAAATTCATCACTAAGTCATCCGGATCTGTTCCAAATTTAGGTGCATCCTTGATCCACAACAACATATGTATATGAGGGGCACCTCTTGCTTGGTACTCCTTTCTCCAGAAGAAATCCAACACCTCTCCAAGAGGTGGATTCTTTTTATTTGTGATGAAAGACATCATAGCTTCAAATCTATGATTGAAGTACCTGCATACATTCACTGGATCCAAAGAACACAGTTCTCCAGGTGTCTTGAATTCAATGTTTTCAATATTTCCATTTGCCTCTCGTAGAAATTCAAGTAAGTCTTCCCAGCCATACTCGGCACAGCTCAGAGTGAGGAACCATGTTGGAGTTCCTAAGTTCCTCAGCATACATTTTAAATCACCATGACGACGGTACCAGTACTCATTAGTACCACGCTGACACGCCATGAGATTAATTAAGTGAGAATCCAAAATACTGTCTTGGACATTGACTTTATGCATAAAGTCACTTGCCGAGATGTTTCGCATCTGTATACCACTTTTTAAAATGTGGTTCACTGCATATGACAGTCCTGACAGATCGCTTTCAAACAGGAGATGAAACAAATAGGGAATGCATTGACGAAACCTAGGATCTTCTGCATACAATCGTAAAGTCCGGTATTCAGATGCAGGAATTTGATGAGGTCGCTCATCATATCTTCCTCCTTTACCTGTGGGAAATAGCTGTGGGAAACACCGAGCTTCCAAACTTTCCTCCCAAACACTAATGGGACTCCCTTTGGCTTGTTTCATTTGAAACAACTCAATAGCATTCCCCATGACTTCCTTGGAATGCAAAGGATGAACACTATAATGTTCATATATTTCTTCACTATTATACACCTCTACTTTCTCAATTTGGCCAGCACACAAAACGCTATCCTCTTCATCACTTACTTCCTCTTCTGCAACATATACATTCTTATAGTACTTATTATTTTTCTTCAAATACAAAGTTGCATTTTTCACTTTCCTAACATCCACTAAATCTTGCCATATTTTCTTATTCTTTGTCGGAACCCCATTAACCAAGATAACCAGAGGTTCCTCTTCCACTTTCTCAACTCCAATTGTGTTAATGTTTTTGTTCAAATCTAGAGGCAAATAAACAACTCTTCCCTTTAATCCTCTCTGTAAATCTGCTGGAGGCAACTTCCCTGTCTTTGGCTCCATTCTTACAATAGCCTGAAAGGGATGGATACTTTGAATCAAAATATATTCATAAGTATTTAAATCCTTCAATTCTGAAGGAATCTCAACCAATTCCAGATTATTATGAACTGCCCTAGCAGGCATCTGGTTTTGATTTAATTTATTACAACAATAAGTACACACACGTTGGTCCACTCCCAAATCAAAACAATTTTCTACCATCAAGTATGTGGCAAAATCCTTCCATTCACTATTATTTTCCCTTTCAGTTTTTGCATATAAATCCACTAACTTAGTCTGATTCTTATAATAAGTACGTCGACAACATACACAAGTGAAATTAGGCCTCTCACTTGATTTCATCTGAAAAGTGGCAATTTCCTTCTGAAAATTATCTGTACTGGAAACCTGTACATTATCTTCAACATAACCCTCTACTTCTGGGTCAATTTGAACATTCTCATCTCTACTACCAAAGTAACAAAACTCAATTTCTTCACAAATATTCTTCACATCTATTTCAGACCCATTCAAAAGAGCAGCACATAATTGTTTAAGCATATGGCTGAGATACCCGCCACCCCCTCTCAACACAATCCCCAAGGATGGGAAACCGGAAACAGTTCTGAAGTTTTTGGAGACGGGAGGGAGTGACCCTCCCGGGCCGTATTTATTAAAATATGAAACAAAATTAAAACATTAAAATAAACAGTTTCATATTATGTACAATTTCATTACCACATTGCGATGTTTGGCTAACCTTAACATATCCTCTAGTACAAAGGTTCTCCTAGCCGAACTAACATCCTACCAAACATTTACTTAACTTTTGAAATTGTACATCCTAACGTTTAAGGGCCAACGGCAAGGTCGTAACCGGTGTCAAGATCCCTAACCCAGACATATCCCCCTCACTTGAGAGGGGCGGCACGGAGGCATACCTCAAGTGCAACTACCGATTTCCCTTGACTTGACGGGGGCCCCAATAAAACTCGACGCCACTTAAAGGTCGTACGAGGACTCGTGTGAGGTATCTAGAAGGTAGCGTAGACCCCCCCCAAACCCCACACAACTTACCACATCTGCCGTCGCAGACGTCCTGGCCCCGGGAAATTCCCCAGGAGGGGGCTGTAACCCCTCCTACCCATGAAGGGGCCTTGACCGCCTTCCCTTTCCTTTCGGCGACCCATCCTTAGAAGGGACCGCCTCCCCGTTGAGGGGCCAATGGCCACCTCCCCCGAGCGCCCCCATCCGTAATGGGTGACGCCCACTCATAGGGATCTTCCAATTAGTGCTCACCGATCATGACCTTACCGCCCGACCAAAATAAATACGACAAGATAACTAAATAACTAAAGACTAAATATAACAGACAGTATCGACAACACTTTATTCAAAGCATGCTTACTGATGAACACTAAAGCACAATTACTTTATTTGCAAAACATAACACAAATCGATCATTCTTTATTGCATACTCAAAATCTTCACGATTATACCACAACCTGTAAACGAAAATCAGAATTATCCATCAAACTTTATTCAAAACCACTCGCTGTCTTCAGGGGCTGGTGGGTGGGTCAAAATTGGCTCTTCGTTCCGTCTCGAGCTCACGTGCAGCGAGGAGGGCAGCTTCAGAGCACAGGAACAAGAGGATGCTTTCTGGTCTTGTTCCTCCTTTTATCCGTCTTCAGGGCGGGCGTAAACCCGCCCCTGCCTGCCCCAAGGGCGTGGCCAGCCGCTTCAGTGTCTAGGCCAACCCACTCTAGGGCGGGAAAAAGGCGCGCCCCGGCTACGCCGCTTCGGGCATACCAGCCGAGACTCGCCTCCCGCCCAAGATGGCTTCCCGGGGGGATCGTGGTACTCTGCCATACGTTCGGGGGGACCGATTGGTCGCCCCTTTCCATATGGCTGAGATACCCGCCACCCCCTCTCAACACAATCCCCAAGGATGGGAAACCGGAAACAGTTCTGAAGTTTTTTGGAGACGGGAGGGAGTGACCCTCCCGGGCCGTATTTATTAAAATATGAAACAAAATTAAAACATTAAAATAAACAGTTTCATATTATGTACAATTTCATTACCACATTGCGATGTTTGGCTAACCTTAACATATCCTCTAGTACAAAGGTTCTCCTAGCCGAACTAACATCCTACCAAACATTTACTTAACTTTTGAAATTGTACATCCTAACGTTTAAGGGCCAACGGCAAGGTCGTAACCGGTGTCAAGATCCCTAACCCAGACATATCCCCCTCACTTGAGAGGGGCGGCACGGAGGCATACCTCAAGTGCAACTACCGATTTCCCTTGACTTGACGGGGGCCCCAATAAAACTCGACGCCACTTAAAGGTCGTACGAGGACTCGTGTGAGGTATCTAGAAGGTAGCGTAGACCCCCCCCCAAACCCCACACAACTTACCACATCTGCCGTCGCAGACGTCCTGGCCCCGGGAAATTCCCCAGGAGGGGGCTGTAACCCCTCCTACCCATGAAGGGGCCTTGACCGCCTTCCCTTTCCTTTCGGCGACCCATCCTTAGAAGGGACCGCCTCCCCGTTGAGGGGCCAATGGCCACCTCCCCCGAGCGCCCCCATCCGTAATGGGTGACGCCCACTCATAGGGATCTTCCAATTAGTGCTCACCGATCATGACCTTACCGCCACAGGTCCGGATAGTTGACCGGCTATCCGGACACCCCACCACACTCCTACCTAAAGGTCATGTTTAACGTCTTCAGCCAAGCTATGAAGTCTCCTATGAGTAACTCATGCCCCATCCGAGACAAATGAACACCATCCCCCAAGTACATACTGTCATCATTAATACATCCATGCGCGATAGAATGCAGTGCATTGGAACGGAACAACCTACTAACTTTGTTATTAATTTTTCTCACAGAGTGATTTAAAGCAGAAACCGAAAAAGCCCCCCGCCACACTTTTCGTGGGATCATATGGGACCACGCAATTGTGCACCCTGGAACTCTCCTCGCTAACCAACTTACAGTGGAAAGCATCGCTTCCAGGAGAAGTCGTCTACCAGTGGTGACCAAATCATTGCCCCCAAGATGTACTATGACTACAGACGGCGGTGACCTCGTCCGCCCTAGCAAACCCTCGAAAAATGATTGAAACTGGTCAATACAGAGACCGCCCTTTCCGTAGAAGGACACACTGTACCCGTATTCCCCAGCCACGTGCACCATGTCACCTGCCTTGAATACGTCCGCGGCACGCCTCACGTATGAGTGGCCCACGACCCACACCTCCTTTGTAACAGCCGGTGATGTCTGACCGCTGGCCCGGTGTTGGGTCGACTGCATAGTCCGCCCCGCCTCGTAGGCTTGCGTAACTGAAAACCAAACAAAACAAGAAGCGTGAGTACATCATTACAGCTTCACAACATGTGCAAACGCACATACCTTTTATAACAATTGGAGGACCAACGCCCCATACGTTTAACTTGTTCCACATTCAGACCCCTGGCTGTAGCCTCTGTAGCAGCCCCTATCCGAAAGGAATGGGTCCCAAATTCGCCCGTGTTCAAGCCCGCAGCTGTAATCGACATCGCAAGCACCCGCTGAAACTGAAACCTTGTCAGTGGGGTGGCGTCCGCGTGTCTCAACAAGGTCCCCCCCCATGATGCCACCCTTCGTGTTTAATAATCCTCTAAACACTTCACTGGGCACATGGACGACCCGGGAATCCTGCGTATAATTATGCATTCACCCATCCCACTCTGGTCGGTCTTGGACCTCACAAACGAGACAGTCATCGTCTCCCCTCTGATCTGAACGTGCTCTGCGCACAGTCCTCCCGTCACATCCTGCTTGTTCCTTGCCACTAATTCGCTTACCCGCATAGCCCCATGAAATGCCAGCGTAAAAGCGGCTCGGAATAACACTGTCTCAAACTGAGACGAACATGTTGTAGGGAGTCTGGATAATAACTGGGCCAACCTATCCAAACCTATCGGGCGCCTCTCATCTACTCTGCGACCCTCAAGGCGTTGCCACCCACGTAGCGCTTTTTGCACAACGAAAGACGCTGTCGGGTCCTGGATCCCATGAGCCCTAGCAACAAAGGAAATGGCAGCCCGATGCCTCTGGGCCGTGGCCACCGTTTTCCCTGCCAGATGTAATGACATCAGAAAGTTCACTACCCCTTCCTCCTGGCCCCAAAGCTCCTCTCTAGCAGTCCCCAAAAAGGCTAAATAGGACCGGAACGCCCCTTCATATGCCTTCCTCGTCCTGGGTGCTAAACTCTCTCCCACGAGGTTACGAAGTTCGGGGCACCGAGAGACCAGAGAGCTTCGGGAAAGGGTGCCGGCTCTGGGTCCGCTGTGGGAAGAAAACCCCAGAAGGCCTGCATACGAAAACGAGAAAGGGCATCAGCCGCCTGGTTCATTACCCCCGGGACATGTCTTGCTTTGAATAACACATTCAATTGCATACACAGTAATACGATTTCCTTGAGCAGTCTCAAAACCCATTTGCATCGTGCTGCCTGGCTATTGATACACTCAACCACGGTCATATTGTCAGACCAAAATACCACAGAGTGATCTCTGAACCCTTCGGGCCACATTCTCAGGGCCACAAAAATGGGGAAAAGTTCCAGGAAAGCAATGTTACTTGTCAGTCCACTGTCATGCCACCATGCCGGCCATTTTTGTGCAGACCATCGAGTGCCGAAAATGGCACCAAAACCCATGCTCCCTGCCGAATCTGTCCACAGCCCCAGCTCCTCAGAGGACACGGCCGGTTTGTTCCAGACGACTCGACCATTGAAATCCGCCAGAAATGCCAACCAAATGCGCATGTCCTGGCGGACCTCTGCCGAGAGCCTTGTGCGATGATGGCCCTCCTTCAGTCCAACCATGGCTTGAGCGATCGAACGGGAAAAAGGGCGGGCCATTGGTATAACTCTTAGGGCGAAATTCAACTGTCCCACTAACTGCTGTAATTGATGCAGCTTAACCTTAGATTCACTCATACACATTTGCAGGGATGCCCTGAACTTTAACACTTTATCACTTGGTAAACGGAAACAACCTTCTCCGGAGTCTAACTCGATCCCCAGAAACTCGAGGCAAGTCGAAGGACCCACCGTCTTACCTGGTGCCAATGGAACGCCAAACTGATTCATTAAAACACAAAATGCAGCCAAAGCTTGCCCACATTCCGGATCCCCGGCTGCCCCCAGGAACAAAAAATCATCGAGATAATGCATCACATGTTGAAAACCTGTCTTCTTAGTGAAGACCCATTGTAGGAAGCTACTGAATTTCTCGAAATGGGCACAAGAAATAGAGCATCCCATCGGCATACACCTATCCATGTAATACTGACCCTGAAACATGAAACCCAGGAGACGCTGATCGTCTGGATGTACCGGGAGCAACCGGAACGCTGACTCAATATCAGATTTTGCCATCAGCGCCCCGGGCCCCAGGCGATTCAAAATGGCCACGGCCTCATCGAAAGATGCGTACCGTACCGAACACATTTCCGGGTCTATCGCTTCGTTTACGGAAAGACCACGTGGGGCTGACAAATTATGTATCAGCCGAAACTCACCCGGGTCCTTCTTGGGGACCACTCCTAAAGGCGAACAAACAAAGTTAGCCACCGGGGGTACACTAAACGGACCGGCGACTCGACCTCGAGTAACCTCCTTCCGGATCTTTTCCTGTACCACGGTCGTATGCTGCAAGACCGATATCTGATTTTTGCATTTCTCCACACCCTGAAAGTCCCCCACTGGGATGCGGAAACCATATGAAAACCCGTTCCGCAACACCCCAGCAGAAGCACGATCCGGGTATTCACTGAGCCAGGGAATCATTGCCAAGGTATCAATCGGGGTAGGTAAAGGCGCCCCTCGGACTATGTTAGACCTGTTTGGCACCTCCTCTACCCCCGTTATCACCCGTTTTGGCTCTGCACGTGGACTCAGGATGGGATGATTGCCCACACCCACTGCATTCATGTTTAAATTTGCACGATCCCTGGGGCCTAGTACATTTACCCCTGTTAAAATTCCAACAAACCCCCTTTTTACCTGTATTACCGGTAGGCCTCGAGTGATTGTCGGTACCCGTACCTGATCGAAAAGGCGTCCCCGCATACTGACGGGAGGATTCGCCCACATTACTCCCTACTAATGGCACTTTCAACATACCAGTATCCTTCATTTTGGACCAGGACACAGAATCATAACAATCCCAAGTTAAGTTTTTATCATGTTCTTTTGCTTTTCTGAAAAGATTATCATAGCAAAACCAATGATTACCCTCGTGTGATACCGAGTACCCCATGATCCGTGACTGATAACTCGGCAATTCAGGTAGCAATTCGGGCCTCCGTTCTCCCAAGATCGATGTGAAAATCCCCCATGCCTTGCCCCAATTGCCAATGTTTTCATTAACCTTAAAGGCGGCCATCTTTGCGCGCCAAACACTCGGATGCATGAGATCCTTCTGACTTTTAACATGCTCCATCTCATAATGATCAGTAAGCAACGAGAAGATGTTTACATATTCCCCTGCCCATATCTTTTCTTTAATAGCTAAAGGAACATGCTGACCCAACCTCTCCCTTCGAGAGGGTGCCGACTCCTCCCTCGCAATCGGCAATGGCCGCTTACCTGAACTGGACGCTGTCTCTGCGACTAAAACCGTCCCCTGAGGCTTCTCTACGGCCGCGGCCGGCGTGGGCACCCTCGCTGCTTCACGAGTTTCCCGCAGTTGCTTCATCAACACCTGCGCGTCGACAGCCGTGGCGCCCTCGCTACTTTTACCCAACCACGCTGCTACTTGTGCTGCCAGCTCGGGCGGCATATCTTCCCCGGACACGGGGGTGACCACCACGGGAATCGGATTCCCTTCCTCCGGCACAGGAGTGGGTGCTTCGAGCGGGACACTGGGACCCGGGGTATCTCCCCCAGCTGCTCCTCTCCTGGGCCTCTTGCCTTTTCCTCCCGGGGCCATTCCCTCCAAAGGACGTTTCGGGCCCCCTTCCTCATTTTTATCCATCCGCCTCTTTAGGTCGGTCATCTCCTTCATGAGAACACGCAGCATCTGTTCGGTAGTCATTCGCTTTCCCGCCTTCTTTGGCATTCTCCGACAGAGTATCTGCAAAACAAACGAGAAAGATTACAACGCTCAAAATTGGCTCTTCGTTCCGTCTCGAGCTCACGTGCAGCGAGGAGGGCAGCTTCAGAGCACAGGAACAAGAGGATGCTTTCTGGTCTTGTTCCTCCTTTTATCCGTCTTCAGGGCGGGCGTAAACCCGCCCCTGCCTGCCCCAAGGGCGTGGCCAGCCGCTTCAGTGTCTAGGCCAACCCACTCTAGGGCGGGAAAAAGGCGCGCCCCGGCTACGCCGCTTCGGGCATACCAGCCGAGACTCCCCTCCCGCCCAAGATGGCTTCCCGGGGGGATCGTGGTACTCCGCCATACGTTCGGGGGGACCGATTGGTCGCCCCTTTCCATAATTGCTGGACTCTTAGCGTAATACAACATTCTCACTAATTTTCTCACTTTATTATGATGCACTGCTAGCATCCTGAAATGATGAAAAACACTCTGGCATACTCTCCTGGAAAGACAAGCCAGTGAATGACCACGCAAACCTGTCATTTGTCTCACTCTGCAAGGATCTAAATCTTGCAACAACTTCATTTTCTGCTTCAAACTTTTCTTATTAAATGTCCGTATAAAATCACAAAGCAAATTGATGGAAACCTGTCGCACACTGCAAATAGAACTACACTTCCAAATGTACACAGGACCCTTAGGACGTCTTCCTAAAACCTCATCACTTAGCGCCTCTTCTGTCTCTGTTGTCACAAGTTGTTCTTTTTCAACTGGACAACCATCCTTCACTTCATAAGCTCGACCACTGGTGTCAACTGCAAACACCAAATCATTATCCTGAAAATAACTCTCCTCATTAAAAAATGCCTCACAACTTGAACTATGCATCCATTCTCCGGAAAAAACTTCACAAAAGTTAGTACGATTTACTACTCTACTTTTTGTTTTGAAATCAGAAATTACCTTGCTTAGTTTCCTAATTCTATTGATTACCAAAATAAACAACTTTCGCTTAATTTCAAAAGCATGATCAATAATTTTCTCTACATTTTTCTTCTTCTTATAAAATGCCGCTTTCTGTTGGCCTTTTTTTTAAATATTTTTCAATAAATTAACTATTATCCTGTTACGGAACATTCGATGTCGAATGTCCCTAAACTGTTGTTTCCTTCTACTATCATGCACAGAGTTATCTCTTCCTCTACCAGTAACATTTTTGATGGGTCTCTCCTTTCCATTTAAATTGCTTTTCTTTTTGTGGACTGAAACATTTTTTGGAGAAATACTTTTTTTACTACAAATATTTCTTAAGAATGATTTCGTGCTCTTACCCGGAGCTTTCTTGGTGTTTTGACAAGTATTTGGGGAAGAGGACTGCTGCAATAAAACATCATCCTGCTGTCTTTGACGTTTTCTAGCCTTTCTAATTCTATTTTTTGTAGGCATTTTCCAAACTATGAAAGAATCTGCAGTTGAATCTGTGGAAAAATATAATAAAAAATGTTATTAACCACTATTACCAAACAGTAAGTGAATAACAGTCATCAAAAACTTAACGCCCTACTTATTATTTAACATAGAAAATCTTTTGCACCAGCACTGCATCACAAAAATGACACACAGTGGTACAAAACAGGCATACAACAGTCATAAATCTCTCCCTAAAAAAGGTGTATGACCCCAAACAACCTATGAAGCTCTAGCAGGACATATTCAGAAATTTATTGAAATTGATTTCAAAAATGGTTTCAGCTTACATAAGAGACCATGGAATGGGCTTCATATACAACAATAACTTGTGTTACTGCATACCAGAATGGTGCACCGAATATGCAATTACAATTTCTCAAAGAAACAAAATCTATTTCTATATCACTACAGACAAAGCCACAGTTTAAAAACACAGCTTTCTTCATCATTTTCTCCTTAGCAAGATTTATGGCAAATGCGATAAAAAACGGCTGCAATGCATGAATATCGCTGAAAAGTCAGCGATATTCATGCATTATCCAGCAAATGCTCTTAGCCATGTTATCCACCTTCCATTGGATAACATGGCTAAGAACTGCTCGCAAATGCAAAAAAAAACGGCCGCAATGAATGAATATCAGCAAATGCTCTTAGCCATGTTATCCACCTCCCATTGGATAACATGGCTAAGAACTGCTCGCAAATGCGATAAAAAACGGCCGCAATGCATCAATATCGCTGAAAAGTCAGCGATATTCATGCATTATCCAGCAAATGCTCTTAGCCATGTTATCCACCTACCATTGGATAACATGGCTAAGAACTGTTCGCAAATGCAAAAAAAAACGGCCGCAATGCATGAATATCAGCAAATGCTCTTAGCCATGTTATCCACCTCCCATTGGATAACATGGCTAAGAACTGCTCGCAAATGCGATAAAAAACGGCCGCAATGCATCAATATCGCTGAAAAGTCAGCGATATTCATGCATTATCCAGCGAATGCTCTTAGCCATGTTATCCACCTTCCATTGGATAACATGGCTAAGAACTGCTCGCAAATGCAAAAAAAACCGGCCGCAATGCATGAATATCGCTGAACAGTCAGCGATACTCATGCATTTTCCAGCAAATGCTCTTAGCCATGTTATCCACTTCCCATTAAATAACATGGCTAAGAACTGCTCAGGGCCCCATGAGGAACACTATCCATTTTAAAAGGAAAACATAACATCAAAGACACTCAAATGCCTTATAAATATGGCCCAAAACAACCTATGAAGCTCTAACAGTACATATCCAGAAATGTAATTGATTTCAAAATTCGTTTTTAAACACAGCATATAAATCAATTGTATACCTGTTTTCAAGAGGAAAGGACTGAAAATGTCCTAGAGACACAGGAAAGCGTTTTCTTGAATGCCCTACCACCATTGTTTGGACATTATTAACATGGCTATGTAACTCCCATAATCAAAATCTAAATTTGCAAAGCACAAGTGGGAGCGTATTTACAAGAAATTTGCACCATGAAGAACGTAAAATAGCATAATAGACACTCAAATGCCTTATAAATATGGCCCAAAACAACCTATGAAGCTCTAGCAGTACATATCCAGAAATGTAATTGATTTCTAAAATCGTTTTTAAAAACAACATATCTGTTTCAGCTTACATAACAAACCATGGAATGGGCTCCATGTACCACAATAACTTGTGTTACTGCATGCCAGAATGCTACACCGAATATGCAATTACAATTTCTCAAAGTAACAAAATCTATTTCTATATCACTACAGACAAAGCCACAGTTTAAAAACACAGCTTTCTTCATCATTTTCTCCTTAATTCATACTATTCTCTATCTAAAATAAATAAATCTTTTCTCACCTTAGCAAATACTTTTTGAGTTTTGAAAACAGTCTCAGAAATACACCAAATTGTCTTCAGCAGAAGAAAAACGATGCACTCCAGAGGCTGCAGCTATTGAAAGCACAGAAATACAGATATTCATTTCACATATCTCTCATATTAGCCAATCATAACTCTTCCCTCACTTTTTTCAAATCAAAACCCTTCCCCCCTCTGCCCTCTCTGCCTTTTTTCCATAGCAACCACCTCCTGGAAGACCTCTCATGTTTGCAAATTCACACAACAATGTTTCAATTGAAATCTGAACTCTCAGTGCACCTGCGTATCCAGTGCAATCTTTCATTAAATGTTTCTTCCTTGACCATTCAAATTACATCTTTCAAAGAACACATCCATGCACCCTAACTTTCTGTTTTCAGAAATGGAAATGCACCAATCACTGCTAATGATTCATTAGCATTGGAAATCCACAGTTTTTTTTCTTTACAAACTCCTACTGTTTCAACTGCCCTTTCATTACCACACTTCATCTGACTGCAGAACAACCTTCTCCCACCATGTTTAAGGTCTGGATTGTTGGACATAGTTACATCCACTGGGCTCAAAGGTATGCTGAGAACAGAAATTTACACAACCTCAATTTACAGGATGTGGAAATTAAGTGGTTGGGCCAAAGAGGATTAAAATGTCACCAATTGATACCATTGGTGAAAACCTTTATGCATTTGCCAAAACCTGACCTGTTAATAGTGCACTGTGGAGGTAATGATTTGGGCACTTTGACAGGGGTAGGTCTGGAAATGCTTTTAAAGGACACCTTTGAGCAATTAATGGCACTTTTTCCTCAAACTGCTTTGGTATATTCCAATATATGCCAAAGACAGAAATGGAGGTGGTCCAACCAATTTTCTCCACAAATTGAGAAAGCGAGGAAGCATGTAAACAAATCTGTTTCAGCTTTCATGAGAGACCATGGAATGGGCTCTCTGTACAACAATAACTTGCGTTACTACATGCAAGATATCTACAGAGGAGATGGAGTTCACTTCTCAGATGAGGGCAACAGAATTTTCATTCTGAATTTAAGACTGTGCATTGGTACCTACTTATAAGTACCTAAATGTACCATAAACCCAAAAGCTCTTCTCAGAGCTACCCTTCATCTGATCACACACTTTTATTATTTTTTTTCTAACTTTTTTCTGCAAACTACGCTCAAAGAGCGCTATCCGGTACGCGAACTGGAAGCTAACCGCGCAAAATTAAAAAAAAAAAGTTTTTCCTCGCACATATAGTCCTCCTCAGCCACCCTCAGAAAACGTAGGGGGGCAAAATACTTGTACCATGCCCCCTTCTACCCATTCAGAACATTATTTACCCGCCATTTTATACCTTGATTCGACCGAAACACAAAATGGTGGACTCCCGTTACGCTCCTAGTTCGCGGACCGGACCGCTTTCCGGGAAACGGTCCAAAAAAAGGTGGGAAAGTAATTTACAGAAAAACGACTAGAGACACTCTCACCAAATATAAATTAGCTCATACTACATAACAATCCCTTTCATTCTCACAAATTTGATTGAAATTTAATTTAGCCATTTAGCCTGTAGACCTCTCCAAGTACCGTGAGGTAAATTACTTCACAAAACACATCTGAAGTGTTGGAATTGACAACCAATGAAAATGTTACTTTCATTTTCTACTTTTATTACCTGACATTTGATTGGTTATATACTTGAATATATAAAGGAAGAGAAGAAAACACAGCCATTTTGACTACTACTTCTTGTTGTACATCACATTTCAATAGCTTCCAAAAACTTCAACTTCTTTGTGAAGGTAAGTTATAATTTTTAAAAATGAAATATATTGTGCACTATAACTTAATATAGTAGACTTTTTCTGCTAGATATACACTATCCCTCTGTACTAGGAATGTATTTAGATAGACTTCTCTGTTATAGTTATGAATGGAGTTAGGCTTGTCGTGGTTAAATCACATACACTTTTTTATAGTCCTATTTCCACTCTGATACTATACACTGCCAAAAGATAAATTCACTGATAAAAAATGACTATCTAAAATTAATCCCAACAGTGCCCTATCTCTACTAATATATATTTTTTTAATCCAAATTTCAGGCAAAATGGAAGGCGAAAACCAAGTTTCTTTTGAAATGGACCTGCAAGAGAGCAGCCAGGAATTGATTGAACAAATTGACATGGAATTTATGGATCAAAGCTTGGATAATGAACTGCTGCAATGTGTCCAAGCAGTAGATGCCCTCCTTGCAAATGAGGAAATTTTACAACCTCACAGATTGCAAACAATATTTCAAGAAAATAATGACATTTCAGACACTGAAATGTTAGAAAGTTTAATAAATTTTGAAAAACAATCAAAATAAAAAAAAAAAGTTAAAAATAAAGAAAACAAAAAAAAACAACAAAAACAACAAACAAAACAACAAACAATTAACATTTAGTCTTTGAAAAGTATATCATTCTATTATCCTTATAGTACGCTGCCTAGAACGCTTTCCGGTTCGCGTACTAGGCGCTCATCGCGAAAAAAAAAAAAAAGAAAACATTTTTTTGAACCCTGCTGGGCCCTTTTAAAACCTCCACATAAACCCTAGGGAGTCAGGTAGGATCTACTATGCCCCCTTATGGAAATTTCCCCCTTTCTTTTGGCCCCCTCTTGTCTCTCGATCCTACCGAGAGACAAGATGGCGGCTGCACCGGACTGTTTAGAATGTTGACAGACACCGAAGAGCCAATCAGCTTTCCGTGCGCAAAGTTCCGTTACGCGAAAAGTACGCGAACCAGATCGCTGCCCGGAGCGCTGTTACAGATATATATCTTGATTTAAACGTTAATTTCTCAAAATCCACTGAAGCACATATATTGAGACCTAGCAAAGGCACATCGGGCTAACAGTCCCTACAATTTTGCCAAGTTTCGTGTAAATCCATTCAGCCGTTCGGGCTAAAAGTGAGTCCAACCGCCCTATGGAAATTAACATGGGAAAAACGTGTTTTGGGACCCCCCTTTTTTCTCAGCCCCCCCTTGACGAACCCCCCCCAAATTTCCAGGAGCTGCTCAGAAACAAAATGTGCCATTTTCCTGAAAATTTCAACCGATTCCGTCCACAAACGCCAAAGTTATTAGGCATAGAATTTTCAGAAATCCCATAGGGAAAAAATCCTAACTATATATACCTACTGGCGACCGCCAGTAGGTAATATATATATTTATATATAAATATATATATGTATATATATATATATATATATATATATATATATATATATATATATATATATATATATATATATATATATATATATATATATATATATATATATATATATATATATATATATACATATATATATTTCTATCTCTGAGTTCCATGCGAAATACTGGTTTGGTTTCACAATCATAATGGCAGCTCCCAAACAATTCTACAGATTATTACCATTGTTTGGGCTGCTAGAATTATGCGGCACAATTATATAAGTTATGTGATATGGGTATCTATATTATGCTGCAAAAAGGGCACAATCCTTCACTCTTTTATCCCTCAACTATCGTTTTCAATTAAAATTAACAGACTAACATGTTCACTTCTCAAATTCCATATTCAAATATACCAATTCACCACTAATCCTTTATGGGTTCCAGAGTAGTGTGCAACTCGCCAATAACGCGTTTCCCTTTTCTACCCCTCCCCAACCCTTCTCAATCCAAACAACTGACTAACATATCCACCACAAAAATGAATTTCATGTTTCACCATATTGATTCAACATAATCCTTATGGGTTACAGAGTAGCGTGCTACTTGCTTTTCAAAACCCCATCAGGGGTGGCAAGTGCTTTATAAATGCAAACCTCTTTCCCATTTCTATCCCGCCACCTACCCTTCTCTACCCAAATAGCTGAATAACATATCCACTACTCAAATTACTTCATATTTTACCATACTAATTTTCATCACTAATCCTTTATGGGTTCCGGAGTGGCGTGCTACTCGAAAGGAAAGCGCTTCAACATCCATCAGGGTAACAAGTGCTATATAAATGCAAACCTTTCTTCCCCTTTTATCCCTCCACTACCCTTCTCACTACAAATAACTGTCTAATATCCACCACTGAAATTACTTTCATTTTTCACCATATTAATTCACTGCTAATCCTTTATGGGCTTCCTGAATAGCATGCTTCAACACCCCATCAGGGGTAACAAGCGCTATATAAATACAAACCTTTTTAGGTCTCGACCTCTGCCAATGCGCTTGCGCATTGCAGATGTCGAGACTATTGAGTTGAAACAAGGAAAGCTAAACCAGGCGGATTGCGCCGAGTGCATGTGTGTCAGTGCACGCGTTTTCCATTTGCTTCCCGAGCCGCCTGCCTGCTTCAAGCTTCAAAGGAATGCGCCCCCTGCCCACGCAATGCTGAGAGCCAGCGCTTCCTTCCCACTCGCTCACTCCCCTTCTCCCCCGCCCCCATCAAATCCGACTTGATTTTTTATTGCCGCACGGCGTCACATTTACAGCCGCGCGGCGCCAATGCTTGTTGAAATTGCATTCACTTATACAGAAAACAACGTGTTGTTTTTAAGTCCCGACAGTACATAGTTATGTCTGTGATACAATTTGTTCATTGTAAAACGGAATTCCTTCTTTAAAGCACCTCAGCGAATCAGCACTGACTCATTCATTCACTTCATGAGTTACAGGAAACGACTACTGTAGTTAAAGTGCAACTTGTGAGTTTTCTGTATCCTCCTTTTTTCCGCAACTCAACACTGACATCCGAACCCTCAGCCTCTTAATTATATGTGGGTGACCCGTAGCTGCGTGATTCACTTGGCCACGCTCTCGTTGACGTTCTTGTTTACAAGGAGGTTGCAATTACACAAGACACTACCATCCGATATTTGTGGAAAACAAACACCAGGTATTCGGTTGGTTTCCTGGACCGGGCAGGGCTTCCTTCACAGGCACAAACTGCGCACGTTTCCAGACAGCCATGTTGAACGTGGAATACTTCACTTTCTGCAGGCAGAACCATTCTTTTCTGATAGATGTTCTCGATAAAAGCGTTTTATTCTTGGATTCAAATGCTTCTTATGTAGGGCAATTGTTAAGCTGTGGATAGCTGGTGAATATTTCATATTGAGACCCCGGTATCCTCGCACTTACACCTTCATAACTATGACGTTTGTATTATTGGTCCCAGTTCTGAATATCTTTTGCTGAATGGACACTGTAACTTAAAGTAGGTGTCTGTGGCCTTTGTAAAATTTCCGGCATAATTTTGTCTGAACAAATATTCTGTGCATTGAGACATAATGTTCGCTGGGATTGAACCCACCTAGATGCAAAGTGTATGCAGACTTATTTTTCCCTTTTTTTCTGCCCTTATGCCCTCAGTTAAACCCGTTTTTTGTGCCTTTGTGCCCTCTGTTAGACTCGTTTTTTGTGCCCTTCTGCCCTCTGTTAGACTTGTTTTTCCCTTGTTTTTGTGCCCTTCTGCCCTCTCTTAGACTCGTTTTTGTGCCTTTCTGCCCTCTGCATCACCACATCATCACTCAGCGCTACCCCAGCATCACTCAGCACCACCACATTATCACTCAGCACCATCACATTATCACTCAGCACCACCACATTATCACTCAGCACCACCACATTATCACTCAGCACCACCACAGCACCACTCAGCACCACCACATTATCACTCAGCACCACCACATTATCACTCAGCTCCACCACAGCACCACTCTGCACCACCACCACAGCACCACTCAGTACCACCAAAACATCACTCAGCAGCACCACCACAGCACCACTCAGCACCACCACATTATCACTCAGCACCACCACATTATCAATCAGCACCACCACAGCACCACCACAGCTCCACCTAGCACCACCACAGCACCACTTAGCACCACCACAGCATCACTCAGCACCACCACAGCACCACTCAGCACCACCAAAGCACCACTTAGCACCACCCCAGCATCACTCAGCACCACCCCAGCATCACTCATTACCACCACATTATCACTCAGCACCACCACAGCACCACTCAGCACCACCACAGCACCGCTCAGCACCAACACAGCACCACTCAGCACCACCACAGCACCACTCAGCACCACCACATTATCACTCAGCACCACCACAGCACCACTCAGCACCACCCCAGCACCACTCAGCACCACCACAGCATCACTCAGCACCACCACAGCATCACTCAGCACCACCACAGCACCACTCAGCACCACCACAGCATCACTCAGCGCCACCCCAGCATCACTCAGCACCACCACAGCACCACTCAGCACCACCACAGCACCACTCAGCACCACCACAGCATCACTCAGCGCCACCCCAGCATCACTCAGCACCACCACAGCACCACTCAGCGCTACCCAAGCAGCACTCAGCACCACCACATTATCACTCAGCACCACCACAGCACCACTCAGCACCACCACAGTACCACTCAGCACCACCACAGCACCACTCAGCACCACCACAGCATCACTCAGCACGACCACAGCACCACTCAGCACCAACCAGCACCACTCAGCACCACCACAGCACCACCACCACATCACTCAGCACCACCACAGCATCAGTCAGCGCAACCCCAGTTTATAGGTGTCACATTTTCAAAAGTTATAACTATTGGCATTGTAAATGACTAAGCTATTAATTTAGCTATTTACAAAACCAACACATAAATAAAAAAATTGTCATTTACAAGGCCAATAGCTCAAACTTTCCTAATACGAGACCTATTGCATTGCAAATGCTTGTTATAAGTTTGCATGTGAATTGAGCTGTGGACAGAGCAACCGATTCAACCGTCTGGGATCTCTTAAGATTTGAATGTACACTACTCACCTCGTGCTGATCTCCTCGTGCTCTTATTTTATTTTTTTTCTTTTGTCATACATGGTTCTTTGCTGTGTGAATCATTCCTCTTCAAACATTGGCTACTTTCTCTCTGCTAGCCTCTCACTGAAGGTCAGGTTATTTCCTCTAATCGCGTCCAGCGTCATCACGCATTGCATGGAACCATTGTGATTTTCTAAAGTTACCTCAGGTTATTTTCTCTAATACCATCTGTGACATCATCATGCACTGATTAGAAACTATCGTAAGTTCGTCAAGCAATTTTTACAGTTACTGGGCTGCAGCGGAAGCATGATAAAAATAAGTTTTTCTTATTAAAACTGGAATCGGTCTTTGTTTAAAAGAAAAGGAAAAAAAACAGTACTGTTATATACCTTGGTGTGATTTGTGATACTTTTATATTTTGGTGAATATTTCAGCGTGCACTACAAGGATAATGCTACAGTGACACGCACACTATTTTTCAGCGTGCACCAACAAATAGCATGCACCAACAGATAGTACTGTGTAATACATTGATGTGATTTGTGTCTCCTTACATTTTTGTGATTATTACAGCATGCACTACAAGGATGATACTGCAATGACACGCACACTACTTGCAGCGTACAGTGACATGTACGCTATTTCAACATGAAGCTTATGTTTTGTTTTTAATGAGACAAATGTTCTGCTTATGTTATTTTATTGCTTTATATTGCAGGTAATTTTCAGTGACACACACATTATATTTAGCGTGTTCTACATTTTAGGGTATCTTTCAGTGTATCACAGTTATATTTTTGTGATTATTTCAGCGTGCACTACGAGGATGATATTGCAGTGACACGCACATTAGATTATCAGCGTGTATACTGTAAGGAATTTATCTGTGGTACGCACACTCTCATCTGCATATTCAAGTTGACATTTAAGTAAATAGGTGTAATGACATTGTATTTTTAATTTCAGTGGCATACACAGTTGGTCTTTTTCACGTATTGACGGTTTAATTTAGTGAAAATGCAGAACTTCACTGCTGCTCCATTTTTTTTTGACAGATCCAGAAGATCCTCCAATTAGGTAGAAAAAGTGAAAAGCAGTCTTTGAGAGATATGCGAGAGTGTGTGGTCCATCACTCAGTGCAGAAAGGAAATCTGCTCTTCTTTTACACTGTTTAGGATCCGAGGGACAGGATGTGTTCCATCACCTTCCTGATCTCTCAGCTATTGATGCTAGAGGTTTAAATGATTATGAAATCTGTATAAAAAATTGGATAATCATTATCTTCCCAAGGTTAGCATGATTTTAGAGAGATACGAATTGCTTAACGACGTATGCCGGCAGAAGAAGAATGTATTGAAACTTATATCACTCATTTAAGGAAGCTTGCTTCCTCATGTAAATTTGATAATCGTACTGATGAAAGAATACGTGTTCAATTAATGTTTGGTTGCAACATACTAAAGGTCAGGGAAGAACTTTGGTTGCGTGATGAGCCATCTTTAGAGGAAGTTTTACCAGTGGCTAAAAGAATTGAAGTGTGTGGCGGTCATCAAGAAGGACAGCAATAAAGATTTAAAGGTTCAAGTGGTCAAACAGAAGCCTGAAAGAAAAGGTAAAGTGTTTGTTGGTAATAAGAATGAAACCAGTAAATCTGATATTGAAAGAAAATGTTTTAGATGTGGAAAATATGATCATCTTGCTAATGATAAGAAATGTCCAGCTATTAATCAAATGTGTAGCAAATGCAGGAAAAAAGGGCATTTCTCATCATTTTGCAGAACTAAGCCAAAGAGCAAGATAAAGAAGGTTGAAGTGTACAACGAGTGTGAAGGTGAAGAGCGTTCTGAGGATGCTGACTGTGGTCAAGTTGTAGTACAAGTTGTTAGCAATTCAAAAGGTAAACAGAGTCCCCTTGATGAGATCTTAATTGATGGTGAGTCCGCGAAAGTTTTGTTTGATTCAGGGGCAAAGATTACCCTAGTGTGAAATGATTTTTATGTTAAAAAACTGAAGCAAAAAGTTCAATTGTTGAAACCTGACACAATCCCACTTGCATACGGTGGTGAACCAATTAAATTGTATGGATATTTCATGGGTTTAATTGAATATAAAAATAGATTAACCTCTGGGAAAATGTATGTGTCAAAGAGTGGTGATAGACTTATAAGTTAGTTACATCAAGGAGATTTAAGGGTCTATCTTGAACCAAATTCCAATCCTCCTATTTGTCTCAGAGAGGATATTTGTTCTGTTTCTAAAGAATCTGTTGAGGATTTTATACACTCATTGAAATCTGAGTTCAAAAATGTTTTTAAAGAAGAATTGGGGTGTTTAAAAGGGTACTGTCACAAGATTACGTTGAAAAAAAATGCTTTTCCTACATGCTCTAAAGTAAGAAATGTTCCTATTTCTGTAAGGGACGACATGAAAAAAAAGAAATTCAAAAGTTATTGGAAGGTGGATTTATAGAGGAAGTTGAGGGCACAGAATGGTTGGCTCCGGTCGTCGCAGCACGTAAAACCAATGAGGACCTTCTGGAGTTCTGGACTTTTTGGTTCCGTCCAGAGGTGTCAGGGAACAACACCCAAAGACCCCGGAGTTCCACCTGCCTTGGTGCGCAAATGAACAGAAACACGGGCTTCTCGATGGTGGCGTCAAGGACCAAAGGTTTATTACTGCAGGGACACAGAAGTCACAGAAACTACGCATGGGCAGTAACCAGGAGCCTGTTCGATTTGTACATTGAGGGTTGCTCCTTATATACTAAAAATTGTGCTTCAGGCAAATATTTCACATGTCAGTACATTCCTAAACCTTTGTATCTTAAACAATAAATATTTGGCGTTACACAGGAACTGTCGATAATATCTGATGCCAAACATCACGAAGAGGGGTTCCCACTAGTCCATCACAATCCCTTGTCAATATTGCATTCAAGAGCCGGACCGCCTCATCGTAAAGTTCGTTACCTCCCCCTAATAAAGGCCCAGAAGGAAAGGAGCAGAGCCAGGTGCAGGAGATAGGAAAGCGGGATAAGAGATGTTTGTGGGTTGTAAATGGGCAAGACTACCGGCTTCGGCCGCCTAATCATGATCGGGACAATGGACACGAGAACCAGTTCAGGTGGGCTGGCCTCGGGCAGAGGAGGCAGCCTTTGTCAAGTCATGCAGCTACAGCGTGATCTGGTTTAAGGTACACGTGTCATGAAAGAGGTGAATCTCCGGCTAAGGCTACGTGTCCTTAATCGAAATGAAGTGATCAGAGGTTATTGCGTATGTGAGGGCAAGAAACACAAAATGGCGGACATGATCTAAGATGGATGCCGTGGGTAGATCAGAAATGTGTTCATAACAGGAGTGCTCTTGCTCGTATCGTAGCGAAAACACCAGGATATGCTAAATGGATCATTTGCGGTTCGCTGATACTAATATTATGTATTTCCGACAAACTTGAAAACACGGGTTCAAATCGTCACGGAACCTCACTTCGTCTCAGCATAGATTTGAGAAGTCTAAATAAAAATGTAGTTGTTGATAGGTATCCCTTGCCCAATATCACTGAGCTTTTAGTTCTCCTCGGTGGTGCAAAAATTTTTCAGCACAATCGATTTAACATCTGCATATCACCAGATTGAGTTGCATGAGTCCTCTAGAGATTACACGTCTTTCATCAGGCCATTTGGAACATACAGATTTAAACGTATTCTTTTTGGATTGGTGTCAGCATCCTCAGTGTTTCAGCGAGTGATGGAAAAAGCTTTAAGGGATCTTCCTGGAGTATGTGTATATCAGGATGACATCTTGATATTTGCTAAAGACATGTTTGAACATGACTCAAGATTGAGGAGTATGTTAAATAGCTTGAGTGTACACAATCTTACGGTTAAAGTTGAAAAGTGCAAATTTCGGTCAGATTCCATTAACTATCTTGGTCATAATATAACTGGTGTTGGCATTAAACCTAAAATGGAATTAGTCAACACAATTAACAATCTGTCTGCTCCTGTTAATAAGAGTGAGTTGATGAAGTTTCTAGGCATGATAGAATATTATGCTAAATTTGTTAAGGGTTTTGCTTCTTCGACCGTTAACATGAGAAATGTATTATGTAAAGGTGTGGACTTTGTGTGGTCTTCACAATGTGAGGAGGAATTTGATGACATTAAAAAGAGACTTAATGATGCTCCATCTTTGAAAAGTTTTGATCCCTCTGCCAAGTCCATTGTGATCACTGATGCGAGTAAAAATGGACTTGGAGCGGTATTACAACAAACAGATGCTTCAGGAATTCGAACGGTTATGTTTTTGTCCAGATGCTTGAGAGATCCTGAAAACATTGTTCAGTAGTGGAAAGGGAATCTCTTGCTGTAACATGGGCTATAAAGAAATTGAAGACGTTTTTGTAGGGCGTTGAATTTGAGGTTCATTCTGACCATAAACCTTTGGTTGAGATTTCTTACAAAAAGGGCTTAGATTCCATCTCGGGTAGGATATCAAAATGGATTATTAGTTTACAGGAGTATAATTTTGAGTTGAAGTACTTGCCTGGTGTTAATGAGGTCGCTGATGTTTTATCTTGTCTGGTACCTTCAGAGGTTTCTTGTGAAGATGATGCAGACAATGATGATGAGTGGGTTTGTTGTGTTGATCATGAAATCATTTTGGAAGAAAAATAGCGTGAAGAGGTGGACCAGGATCCCACTTTGGTTGAAGTTATGTCTTTGATTCAAAAAGGTTGGACTACTAATAAATGTGGTTCCCAAGACTCTAAACCTTTTTGGGTTTTGAGAAATGAGTTATTCATAGATAAAGGTTTGTTGTTTAGAGGATGTAAATTAGTTCCTCCTTGTAATCTTAGAAAGGAACTCATTGATGTAGTTCACTCTACTCATACTGGAATTTCAAAGTGCAAAGAGCGTTTGCGTATGTCTTATTGGTGGCCAGGAATGGACAAAATGGTTGAGAGGGTCATTAGAGATTGTGTTCCATGTTTGCTTAGTGACAACTCCAAGAGCACATATGAACAACCAATGATGTTAAGAAAGCGTCTTGGCAAGACATTGCATTGGATATAATTGGTCCTATACATGGCAAAGCATCTGTTTCTTATGCTCTGACGATTATTGATATGTATTCGAGATGGCCCATTATTTTCTTCTTATCTAGTATTGATACTAGTTGTATAATTAGCTGCTTGGATTAGGTTTTTGCAGAAGAAGGGTTTCGTGGAACGTTGTTGAGCGATAATGGAGTACAATTAATCTCTAAAAAAAATGGAAGAATATTTGGCTTCAAGGGGTATTGTTCATAAAACTTCTTCGTTATATAATCCCGGGGCAAACGATATGATTGAGAGATTCAATAGGGTTGTAAAAGAGTCTATTATGTTGTCTAAATCTCAATCATTAAACTGGAAAGATGCAGTTCAGAGGAAATTTGAGGAATACAGGTTGTCTCTAGGGGTGGGCGTAGTTCGCGAAGTAGCGCTACGCGAAGCTACGCGAAGTGCACTTCGCATTACGCGAACTTCACGTAGCACTACGCGAGCTGCGTAGTACCATGTTCGCACTGTGCAAGATGCATTTTCAATGATTGCACAGTGCGGACAAGCATCCGGCACTGTGCAATCATTGAAAACGGCATCTTGCACAGTGCGAGCTGTAGTTTTCTGCTGCTCGAGTAGATTATTACTCGAGGGGCAGCTTTCTCAACGCGAACTGGTAGTTTCTCATTGAGAGCGGTCGCGACCATGCGCAACCACTCACAATGAGAAACCTTACCTCCCAGCGTTGATAATCTCGACGGGATGTCATTTTGCTTGCTCGCTATCGCAAACATGACGTTCAGGACCGCGAACAAGCAAAAAATGAGTGCTGCACCAGGCTACGCTGCACTACGCGTGTTTGCACTGTGCTACATGAAGCTCGCATAGTGCGAAGTTGTGCAAACTTCGCAAACTCTGCGAGCGTAGCGTAGTGCTTCGCCCAGGGTTAGTTGTCTCCTCATTTTACCACTGGCAAAACACCTTTTCTCTTGTTTAGAGGAAGGATACCTAACACTGTGGTGAACCTACTTGGGTGAACAAGTATGAATTATTTTAAGGGAAAGAGAGTTATGTGATGGTGAGGTTGTACAAATGAAAGATGAAGAAGAAGCGAAGCATAGGAAAATATATTTTGATGCTAAAAAGGGTGTTAAGAAAACCATTGTAAAGATTGGTGACTGGGTGGTGATAAAGCATCCAGTTGTGTTAGGGGGATCTTTTCCTAAATTTATGAAACCTATTAAAGTTATTAAAGTATTTAATAACGCTATTCAGACACAGGACCATCGAATATGGAACTTAAACAGAGTTGCAATTGTCGAAGGTAAATTTGATCATATTATCAAGGATGACAATGTCATGGTGGATGCTCATAATACTTTGATTAAAGATAATGATCTTTCTCTGAATATAAGACGGTCATCAAGAAGCATCAAAGCTCCTATTCGTTATAAAGATTTTGTACGATGAAAATGTATTTGTTTTCTTTTTCTCTTCTTTGTTGGTAAATTGTTTGTTGATAAAGAAGGGAGATGTGTAGTATTTCATAGTATTTCATTAGTTATGAAATATTTATTTATATAGTCAATATGATGTGTTAGAATGTTAGGTATGTAAGATAGCTCCAGGCTTAGAGGATTCTGAGCTTGTGGAATGTTTTAATGTGATTTGCAGCTGACAACTGGCTTGTGGTGTATGGGATCTTCCTCCCAGAATAAACTGCATTTGATCTGCCTTCCTGTGTCCATATCATCATTAACTGGATTACTTCAATGGTTCAAAAGAGTGAAAATTAATGCTTCCCGCATTGAAGACGGCATACTGTTAGCATCACCCATCTCCTCGTATAATGTAAATAAGTGGAGTTGGAGCAATTCCTGATATGTCTTGTAAAAAAAGGCAGTGAGGCCATCCATTCCTGGGGCATCTGCAGCTCGCATGTTCTTTAATACCTCAAGGATCTCAGCAGGCTCCACGGGGGTCATAAGGTGCTCTCTGTGCTCAGGGGTGAGCCACAACATGAGTATGTGCTCCAAGTTATGAAGTATAGCCTCATAGTTGGCAGTAATTCATGAATTGTCCAAAGTGGCATAGTATCTGCAAAATCTGTCTGCTATTTGTTCACTGTCATAGAGGGACTGTCCAGTTTTGTCTAAATTTCTGTGATTGTTACGATGTCTCTCCTAGACCGCATCAGCCCTGCCAGAGTAGCTCCTGGTCTTCCACCTTCCCCATACATCCTAGCAGTTGAGTATTACCCAAGTGTTTAATTTCACAGTGCACCATGTCATAATTCTCCTTAAGATTTGTCCTGATGTCATGCAGAGTTTGTGGATCACTGTAACCTTGATGTTCTCTCTCTAACTGTGCAATGTCTGCTTCCAGTTTCATGAGACTACCTCTCAAAGACCTGAGAACCCATACATGCTTTGCAATGGTGACCCCCTGATAGAGACTTTAAATGTCTCTCAAACTGTTGCAAACGTGTAAACTGTGCCTATATTATACAGTTCAGCCTTAAAATGGTATCTAATAAGTTATAGGGTGGGAAGCACAAGGCGAATAGCTCAAATGTTCAAGGAGGAAGTGCTAAATCTAAAATTATTGGTGAGTGGTCATAGTAGGTCCTTGGAAGAGGATCACACTTAATTACTCGGCGACCTAAGGTTTTGGACACTTACTAAAACCCAATGCGGGTGCAAATTTTGTGTACATCCAAATGATGTATATACCCAGTGATTTCTGAGAACTTATGTTTCCATATGTCGATTAGGCACAATTGCTCCATTAAAACCAGGATCGCCTCAGCCTTACTAATGCAATCACTGAGAAAAGTAGATACAACAACCTATTCCTCCTCAACATCCACTGTGTCACTCTCCAATGACAGCAGCACCCACCGCAATGTTGAAAATGCATGTTGTGCATTACAGTGCACTAAGTGGCAGTCACCACAGGGGTGCCTTCCACTTATTGTACTCAAATATAGGGGGATACCTATGCACATACACCACCCCCATTGGGGGCCTGCAACAGGCTGCCAAACAAGATCTCCACCAGCCTTTTCATGACAGTGTCGCCGCCATGGAAAGGCTGGCTCACAGCCTGCATGATAATATGGTGGACGTGCCAGTAAATGTCAAATGTCAAATGTAAATGTCAAGGTATTTTGTAGAGCGCACTGCCACCAAGCGGTTTCCTGGCGCAATTACTCATACCGCTGTGGAACCCTTCCTGGCTTTCCCTGTGAAGTGTCCACTCCTAGGCACCCCCAGGGTGAAGCCAGGCATCCTAGCGCTGTTGGGGCCGGTGTGGAGGTTAAGCAAGCTATTGCCCAGAGTTGCAGAGTGGGGCCCATGATTAGAATAGGCACCGAGGCGAGAATTGTCAGGTCCGAGGAAATTGAGCCCAAGACCCGCCGAGGCGGGAATTGAACCCTGGTCCCGGGTCAGAACTCTGCATCAGGGTCTGCCGCTCTAACCATTGAGCCACACTCCTCCACTAAGGCACCACCACCATTTTATGCATGCAGACGGCTCCGCCAGGCATTCGGTCTGATTGCCTGTGGTGGTTCCGTGGTGAAAGGTCTTTCCGTCCGCCATGATTACAGTCTAGATCACCTGCCATCGTAATGTGGCTGGGAAATTCACGGTCCAATGGCCGAAGGACTGCTACCGCATGGCTGGCGGTGACGGTCCTTCCGCCATCGTAATGAACCCCTTAGTCCCTAGTCCAGTGTTTGTACCACAATATAGTCACTAGTTGTTACTGCCGCCAGACACTCTAGATGATTTTAGCAAATTATTGTGACTTCTGTTGTGCTGTCTAGCAGAGTCAGAGCCCACTCTGTTCTGAATACGAGTCCTCAATATGTGTGGCATGTCTTTTATCTCAGTCACCTTCTTCTTTTCAAATTGAGGTTTTTACTGTGGAAATTTTTCTTCCTTTTTTATTATCAAGTCAGAAGAGCATTGCGACTCCTTCATCTGTTTCACGTACTCCACTAATCTGCGCTCTGATCGACCTCCTCGCTCTCTTTTCGATGACTCCTGAAGGAATGAGAAGGTTGTGTATTAGTGGCCTTATACCTTTAAAGCTGTTTAATTGTTTCATAGTTATGCAAATTGTAGCACATCTCAGAAGACTCCTGTGGAGGAGATCCGCCTTGTACTTTAATCTTGTCTTTATTTTTCTTATTATCCCAGCATTCTTTTAAAGACTGTGGTGCCTGTTTGCGGTTATCCTTTTCAGAATTATACTTAATTTGTAGTTTGTTAGGCCTGGCTCCCAAATTATCTCAACCTCTGGATGTATAGGCTTGAGCGATAATCATTTTTGGCAGTTCTCACTCCTGATTCATTAATGGTATATGGGCGAGACATTTCTATACCGCTGACTGCTGCTGCTTCCTCTTTAATAAAACTAGAAATAATTCAAGAGACTGTAGCATAATTGCTAATAAGTTTAATTCCCTGATCCAGGGCATGGGCAACAACTATTGATGTTGTATAAATAGCAGCAATTACTGTGCCCTACTTGGCGCAGTTTTCTACCGGGGGAACCATCTCCAAAGGAAGGCACTTTGTGAGAATTCTATGTTTATCTTGGGGTCCTGTATGGGGAAACACTGCTTCAAACTGATTTCTTTTGTGCAATCCAGAACGGAATCTGCTCCGGTCTAAGGGGAACCTTACCTATAACTCTGTACTAATTTTGGGCAGCTCCAATTGTGGTTGTGCAGATAGAACAGCCCTTGCTGGGGCTGATGTTATGTCTCGCATAACAAATTGTATTAGTTGTCTGTATAGTGTAATTATAGCTGTATAAAGTCTACACATTTCTGCTGCTGTGAGAACTCCTATTTGCGGATATGGTCTATAGCTGGCTAGGACTGGCCATGTTACCTCCTCATTACTGAGGTGACCCAGTCTGACATTTTCTATTGTATGTGGTAGGGTGCCTTGGATGAATGTGTATTTAGAATCTGCTAGTTGCTTCAATCTACCCACGTTTCAACACAATGTGAGGAAAATGTGTTTTTTTACAAAGTTTGAGGTTTGCAAGGAATTCTGGGTAACAGTCCTTGGTGAGAGCCAGACAAGTCACCCCATCCTGTATTCCCCTGGGTGTCTAATTTTAAAAATTGCATAGTTTTGCTAGGTTTCCATAGGTGCCAGCAGTGCTAGTGTTTAAAATCTACAGCTAGGCACTTTGCAACAAAAGGGTCAGTTTTCACTTTGAAATTGTGGTGTGTCTATGTTGCGTTTTGGGCCATTTCCTGTTGTGGGCACTAGGTCTACCCACACAAGTAAGAAACCATTTTTCTTGAAAGACTTATGGGAATGAAGGGTGGGTGTAATTTTGTGGATCCACGCAGATTCCAGAACTTTGCACCACAGAAATGTGAGGGATATGTGTTTTTTTTTACAAAGTTTGAGCTTTGCAAGGAATTCTGGGTAACAGACCTTGGTGAAAGCCAGACAAGTCACCCCATCCTGGATTCCCCTGGGTATCTAATTTAAAAAAATGTATATGTTTTCTAGGTTTGCTTAGGTGCCGGCAGAGCTAGGGTTCAAAACCTACAGCTAGTCAGTTTGGGCCGTTTCCTGACGCGGGCACTCGGCCTACCCACACAAGTGAGGTACCACTTTTTTTCTGAAGACTTTGTGGAATGTGGGGTGGGCGGAATTTTGTGGATCCATGCAGATTCAAGAACTTTCCATCACAGAAATATGAGGAAAATCTATTTTGTTTTACAAAGTTTGAGGTTTGCAAGGGATTCTGGGTAACAGAACCAGGTGAAAGCCAGACAAGTCACCCCATCCTGTATTCCCCTGGGTGTCTCTTTTTCAAAAATGTATATGTGCCAGCAGAGCTAAGGTTCAAAATCTACAGCTAGGCACTTTGCAAAAAAAAGGGTCAGTTTTCACTGTAAAAGTGAAGTGTGTCCACGTTGGGTTTTGAGCCGATTCCTGTTGCGGGGGACTAGGCCTACCCACACAAGTGAGGTACCATTTGTATTAGGAGACTTAGGGTAACACAGAATTGTGAAGCAACTGTTATTACCTATTGACTTTTGATGCAGTACTGCCTTTCAAATGAAAGACAATGTGTAAAAAAGAAGTCACTTATTATCATGCTACTATGGGTACTTACAATTTCGGAAATGTGCAAATAGCTACTGTTTATAAACTCTATATTTTGTTACAATTTCAGAAATACATAGGTGTCTTTCATCCCGACTTTTCACTGTATTTTTGTTCTCAAATCAATTGCTATATACCCGGTACATACCAAAACATTGCAAGATGCTGCTCAGTTATTGGCTTTAGCTACGTCGGGTTCTTGGTGAACCTACAAGTCATATATACCCCTACGTCCAGGAAGGTCTAGTGGATGTAACTGTATATTTGTGTCAACTCATTTTCAATTTTTCCTATTTTCAACTTTTAGTTTCTATAAAGAAACCTTGAAGGATCTACACAAATGACCCCTTTGTGAATTCAGAATTTTTGACAAATTTTCTAAAATGTATAGCTTTCCAGGATCCATTATTGCTTTCATACCTGTTTCTACCATTGATTGGAAGAAGGTTGAAAGCACAAAAATTGCAAAAATAGGTTATGGCCCAGTAAAATGCCAAAACTGTGTAAATATTTTTGGTTTTCAGACAAACGTCTCTCAGTCCCTGAAATCTGGAAAAATTGTAATTTCAGCCCCAAAACCCTTTGTTGATACAATTTGCTGGGGGAAAAACAGACGCTTTCATTTGCAGCACTTTTTATTCCCAGTTTTAAAAAAAATATATATATTGCTGTATTTTGACTAATTTCTCGGTCCCTTCCAGGGGAATCCACAAACCCTGGGTACCTTTAGAATTCCCATGATGTTGGAAGAAAAGGACACAAACGTGGCATGGATAACTTATGTGGTCAAAAAGTTACAGGGGCCTAAGCGCAAACTACCCCAAATAGCTAAAAAACGCTTGGCACAGGGGGGGGATAGGCCAAGCAGCGAAAGGGTTAAAACTCTTTGCACTTGCTGTGAACTGTCGTCATATGGGTGTATTTTCAAAAGATAAAATTATCAGAGATTGACCGGTGATGGTACTGAAGCTCGGAGCAGGGAGCCCAGTATGTACGAGAATCACTTGATTGATAAACAACCCAACATGCCTCCTCATGCAGGTGAATAATCATATAACAGCATTAGAACAAAAATGTTCAGAAAATATAGAAACCGTTATATTTTAATATGTTGCTGAAAATGCATTAATAGGCACTGTCCACTGAATAGCTCCAGTTATTGCCTTCATGGCCTGCCATCATGACCAACTCCTGCAACACCTCTCACTTCACTCTGACCTGTCTGCCCAGTGCCATCATCCAACGCTCTTCAGCAGCGGCGGTGTGGTCTCTACCACTGATGTCCATCTTGTTTCAATAGCACATTCATTACCTCAAACCCAGTGCAGCAGCTCTTTCCCTGCATGCTCTGTGCACATAACTAAACTGGGCAATGCACTTATCATGTGGTGCATTGATTTGGAACCTTTGTGACCTGTGACTCACTAAAAAGGCTTTAATCACAACCTCCAGTGCTACAATGAAAGTAGCAGCTCAGTCAGGACACTATTCATTCTACTGTAGGTATTATTCCAATGTGTGGTTATTTATTTGCTGTGTCCTCTTTCTGTTTCTCTGTCTTCTTCCAGTTACATCATTACATGAGGGATCTTCATTTTAAAACTACCTCTGGTGATGAAATCTACTTCGATGATCTTGGGGACCCGCCCACGCACTTTCACATTTTTAACTGGCATTACCTTGATTGGGGTAATTCGACAAGAATCAAAGTGGGAAGCTTCCATCGAAGCCCTTCTGGGGAGGAACAGCTCACCATTGATGACCGAGCCATTCTTTGGCACCCCGACTTTAAGCAGGTAATGGCTCCTGTCTGAATTGGGAACAGACGTGGACAAAAGGTGAGATCCATATGGATGTGCAAGAATAAGAATAATCAAAAGAGAAGTCATTGTTGCCTCATTTTGAGTTTGTATCAGCAGGTGAACCACAATCTATCACGGTTCAGTTGCCCCCCTTACCTCTCACGTACATATTTACAAGCCCCTAGCGCCACGGGAATGTCACTTTTTTCATGCTCCAGCGGGGTCCGTGCAAGCCCATATTTAGAAGGCTGCGTTGAGCCATTGTGCATGGCTTAACAGTGACCTGCTAATCTAGCCCTCCAAACACAGCTTTTCTGCAGCAAAGGGACATGCAATGGGTGCTTCTGGGGGCGTTCCCAGCAACACCCAGGGCTTTTTGACTCTGCCCCAGATGTACAAGGATCTGTAAATCTGAGGCAGCGCTAAACATGTGCCTTTCAAAAGGAGGACGTAATGTGATGTAAAGAGTAGTAATACTTTTATTTCTCCTAAGTGTTTCTATATAAAATGTTGATGCCCTGCAGCCCAGCAAGCCTTCCTGCTGCGCTACTGTGCATCAAAACAAAAGGGTAGGAATGTGCAGTATCTATGAGGGCGCCTGCCTAGGCGCATGTCATCCCGTGTGCACCAGTGCAGGGGAGAAGGAGAGAAATGCACCACATCTTTTAGATATTGCGCACACCTACCCAATGTGAGTTTTCTGCCGGTAGAGCCTAAATATTCTCAAGTGGCAGAGACCTTTAACCTCACATCTTGTCTTCCACTTGACCGCCAGCTTACAGTAGCAAATGCCTGGGTTGTATTGGGCAGAATGAAGGTCACAACGTTCCCCAGCCCTGGGCTACCGTGTCAGGCTTGGCGACCCACGGCAGGGACATTGTCAAATGATGCCCACACTCAAGGACAAAATTCCTCAAATTCCAGGACCATTTACTTTATTGTTTTTCAGGAAAAAACTCAAGAACTATAATATAAAACACAAAAGTTTGTATCTTGCAAGTTCTTATGCCTTCAAAGCAAACACCACTGCAGTGGATGCTCTGAAGGCTTAGAGGTTCCCAGCAGGAATGCGGGGGTCTCTAAAAGCAAGTGGCAGCACTTTATCAGAGGAGCAGAGAGTGTAGCCTTTGCTGACCTCATGGGTAAGCACATTTCCACCACAGTCTAAATGCCAGTTGTCATGTGTGCAGGATGGACCACATGCTGATGACGTTGCTAATATAATCAAGTGTACTAACCACGTACAATGGTTGTTGTTAACAGAATAACACACTAAGTGCCACAAGTACAACCAATTCATGTTGTGACTCTCAAATCACAATTTGCAAGTTGCTCATTGAAAAGTGCTGTGTATCAGACACATCTAGCAATGGGATTGCAAATGACCTACCTCATTCATTTTCATGAGGTAGGTTGCAATTTGTGGCCCATTGGGTATGGCCTGTGATCTCATGGATGGTGGACTACTAGGGTCAGCAGACCACCATGTGTGTGGTTGCTTTTTAAATGAAGCAATATTCTTTATAGTTAAATACAGCCCATTTTCCATTAAGGAAAACAGGATGCATTTAAAAAAGAAAAACAAACAGTGTCCTTTTCATTTTAGAGTAGGCAGTGGTCTGAGGGATCACTGCCTGCTCTTAAGAAGAAAAATGTGCTACCATTCACTAAGGAGAAGGGCTCCCCTTACTGTTTGCAACTGGCTAACCACCTACTTGAAGTAGGCAGTAAACTCAAAATATTTTGCGGTTGCAAAACAAGTGTACATACCCCTGTGACCCGCTGTTAAGAAAGGACACCCTTGGCACGCTCCTTCCTAATAGCAAGTAGCAAACCCTATTTACCAAGTCAGAAATAGGTTACTGAGGGTTGGTACATGGCAAAAGCCATTTTAGCGGTGGCAAATGGGCCGAATCTCCATTTGAAAGTAATTACTTAATTGTAAGCTTCAACTATGATTTATAATGCTTAGCTAATATTTGAGAAACAATTCCTGGGCTATATCTTTAGCTGTCAAGCTTTCGTTTCATACCAAAGATCCAACGGTTTGATGAGTGCAGGAAGAGTCCGGACCAGGGTGGGTCTGCTCAGTTCTTTAGCAGAGATTCACCCAAGGAACCAGATCCGCAAATGTTTTTGAAACAACAAATTCTTGCAGTCAGAGATTTGGGGGGGTTAGAAATTGAGAGTGCATATGAATCATCTTCGTCCTGTTTCTTAAGAAGGTTGCATTAAGGTGACGTAGAAGTAAGAATGAAGTAAAGCAGAGTTGTTTGGCAGGCTGGTGGAAGTGTATGTGACTTTTGAAGTAAGTTTGTCCAGTATTGTTTCAAATGTATGTGTGCATGAGAAGCTGGAATTAGATGTGCTTGTGCATGAGGAGCAGTGAAGCTCTTTGAGGTGAAATGTGATGTGGGTGTGGTGTGAGAGGTTACATTTCAGTATTATAGTAGTGTTCTGGATGATCTGAAATCTGTGAATAAGTTATTTGGAGATTCCGATGTATTGTGCGTTGTCGTAGTCTAGACAGCTAGTAAAGCCAGCTAGCAAAGTATTGTTGCATAACTGTCCTTCTGGTGTTCTGGGGCATCACCTTGAAGTCTTTCATAGTATATGTAGGATGTGAAAGCAGGAGGCACTCTCTGCATTGACTTGTGCCATCACTGTGTCCTCTAGAAAGACCCCCAGGTTTTCTGCATGGTTGGTAGGTGTTGGTCCTAGCTCCAATGGGCGAAAGTTGTAGCCCTATGAAAAGGTCCTGGTTGCAAAGATCAGAACCTTTGTCTTGTTAGACTTTAGTTTAAGACAGATGGTTTGCATCCATGCTTCTACCATGGTCATGCATTTGGTGAAGTTGGTTCTAGTGGCAGTTGTATTGCCCATCAGGGAGAGGATGAGTTGGGTGTCATCGGCACAGGGGATGAAGGTGAAGTCTTGTGATTGGATGATGTTGGTGAGCGGTGTCATGCAGATGTTGAACTGGATAGGGCTGAGGGACGATCCCTGAGGGAGTCTGCAGATCAGGTGCTTGGTTTCTGATGTGAAAGAGGCAGTCTGGCCCTTTGTGTTGTTCTTGTGAGGAAGGAGCAGATTCAGGTAAGCGTGGATCTGTGGATGACAATGTTATGGAGTCTTCTGATGAGCGTGTTGTGGGAGACAGTACCCAAAGCCATGTAGAGGTCAAGGAGAAAGGACGGCTGTGCTTCCTCTGTCCAGGATGGTCTGGATGTCATTGATGGCTGCCATGAGTGGTGTTTTGGTGCTGTGGTTCATACTGAGTCCTGATTGGGATTGTCTAGCAGGTGGTGATGCGCGAGGTGGGTTGAGAGTTGCTTGTTGATGGCTTTCTTTTGCAGCAAGGCACAGACACATACAGAAACTATGCTAGGCAGTTGCATCAATTTTCTCTGCCTTTGAAAGCTGTTCCGGTTATATAGCCAGTTTGACTTGGCTGGCTCTGGTACAGACACTGGGACCAATTCATCTGGACAAGGAAGAAAAGGCAGAAAATCAGAGAACAATACATTTTATCTTGGGGTAGGAGAACATCAGGCTTTGAGATGTAGAAAAATGATCCAAATTCTGGCATGTGTTCGTTTCGGTTCAGTTTACTTTTTTAACTTTTTTAACTCTTCTCTCAACACTCACGCTTGTCCACATCCTTGGGTGATACATTTAACAAATACTACTCTGGACCTCCAATCAAACAATTGAATGTACCGATAAAGTCATTTCAGAGACAGAAGTCAATCTAAACAAGGTTGTTTCTACTATTAAACACAGCCTTGTAGGGAAAGCCCTGGACCTGATGGTGTCCTGATAAAATGTTACATATTATGTTACAATAATTAATATTGCATACAAATCACCCCCAGGGGGTTATCTCGGCACAAGGAGCCTCCAGACACCATACCGCTGTCACTTCAAAAACTATCCCTAAAACAGTTCAGTTTTAAGTGATTTACTAAATTTGAGATGATCCGTACAGAAACATAAATGAACAGGGAGAGCATTCCAGTAGAGAGAATCTAGAGAGGAGAAAGCTCTCCCCTCTAAGCGAGACTTTTTAACACAAGGGATCACAAGCAACCTTTTTCCACGTGAATGAAGTGACTTGTTAGACTTTACAGAGTGTGCCTCGAGGTTAAGCATTGTGAGCCCTTCCCTATAAGGGTTTTGTGAGTCATACAACGGATCTTAAAGACAATCCCCTTACGAACTGGCTATCAATGGAAAGACCGTAACAGAGAAGTGGGTGAGGCCTTTGCAGGAGCTTTGCAGATAAGAGATCTGCTGTGTTTTCTCCACCTGTAGTTTTGTCAACTAGGACTCATTGATAGAAGTGAGTAAAGCATTACCATAATCCAAGTGACTCGCCACTAAGGCTTGGACAAAGGAAGAATTGGGATGGCACTTCTTCACAAATGTTTCATTTAAAAACAAAGTCCCCCAGTTTTGCAGACCTGAGCTTCCATACACAGGGATTGGCCCAGGAGCACTCTAAGATGTTTAACAATCATCTTTGTGGTTGGAGCAATACCAACTTCTTGTGACCACAGGTTTGAGGCCCATAGGTTGTAATCTGTAATAAATGGGGGTCTCTCGTTGGCAGAGATAGGTACCTTTGTCCAGACCCCTGGAGCTGAACCCCCTTGCAGAATTGTCAGGTCACCTGTGGCAGGTGTCCTGTACAATTGCCCCACCAGTTCAGAGGTTCTATCCTGGATTGGATCTCAGCCCAGGGTCTGTACCCTTAGACTAGGCAGAGGTCAGGGGTGAGGTTGCTCTCTCCCTAAACCCATACTGGGGACTTGCCCCCTCCTACCTAGACCGGTGCCCTGAGAAGACAAACCAGTAGGGGTACTGTTAGCAGGCTCCCCTTCCTTCAAGTCAGGGTGGGACACCTTGAAACTGGCCCTCCAACCCAGGGTTTGTACCCTTAAGCTGGACCTGTGCCTGGCAACCCAGGACTAATGGGGGAGTACACCAACACGCCCTAAGGGAAACACACTCCTCTGTGTAATAGTCTGCCTGGTGTAGGCCCTTCTGCCTCTTGTCCACCTGACAGAGCATGAAGACTCCCCAGGCCAGAAGTGGCCACTCCAGGGTTAGTCCTGGGGGGCTCTGACCTCAGAGCTGGCAACCCCTTAACCACTGTTCTTTCCACTTGGGACTGTACCCCCCTCACCCCTCTCTCTGGACTCACACACACCCCCAAATGCAGAGGGGCTGTCAGTCAAGAGAGCTGGTATCCCAAAGCTCAACTGACACCTTTGGATCCCCTCAGGGAATGGCCTCTCGGGACAGACTAGGCCCCCTCCTGGTGTTCCCTCATGGAACCAACCATGACTTGAGACTGGGTTTCAGATACCTCAGGACACAGCCCACTCCAACTCCTTCTCCTCTGAGATAAGACATGGGACCCATCACACCCTCTCACTACCCTGGGACCTATCTGTGCCATCACAACCCTCCCCTACCTCACTTGGTGAGGGCAATCATGAGCCACCTCCTTCAGGAGCACCCCCAGATGCCTCTTGAGACCCTACAGAATCCACCAAAAGGTCTGCCTCCAGTGTGAGCTCCCAGGGGCCAAAGAACTCACACTCCACCAGGTGTTGGCAAAGCTCTGAAAAACGGGGACTTAAAATATGCTCTAGGCTATTTGAATCACACAGCCCCATGCAGGTGTTAACCAAGATACCTTTTGCCTCACCATCCAATGTTGCACACATGTACCCCACATAACTCTCCTGAGATTAGCAAGACTGTCTCTGTCACTCAACCTACACTCTTCTGGGTGGCCTCCACATTCCCGACCGGGACTTCTAGCAAGGGGGAACCCCTCTCCCTACACCTCTCATCTATGATATTGTACCTGAGCCTCAAAACACAGTTCATCACGATGATCCTATAGTGGTTCCCGAGGCTCCTGAGTGTGCCCAAATTCTGGAGAGGGAATATAAAACATGCAAAAACAGAAAAAGAGCGAGACTACACAAGACGCAAGCCTCACGGTACAGAGCTACTACAAAATCACGACAACCCTTAACTAAGCTCGAAGGGTCAATTAAAGACATGATTGAAAGGGTCCTAACAGATACCATCGAAACTATGTTGATTAAGATCTCAAGTGATATTGTAGAAACCCTAAAAGACTGCGTATCTGCTATTCTAAGCAAATGTGATAGAATGAACTCACTGTTATTCCAAAAGGTAACAGAGCGCCTTGCTCTAGATCCACAACAGACTCTGACACAACAAAGCCAACCTACGGAGGAGACCAATAGTGCAGTGACTATGCCTAATCCAGTACATTTGCCACATATCCCCACCTCGAATTCCACAATTAACTCTAAAACTGTTGATAAAACATTGCATTCAATTCGACAGCACATCCCAGACCCTAAAAATAACTATAGACCCAACTCCAATGAAGAGGATGCCTCAAAAAGATTTAGCCATAGAACGGGCAATGGACAATATCCTAAACCTATGGTAAATTTACCCCCAGAGGCAACTCCGTTTGTGGCGGTACTGGTTAATGTACCAAGGCTTAAACCAGGAGAATCAGAAACCCAGCTTACCCTTATGGAAAACGTAAAGAGTTGGTGTGATACAAATTGCACAGGCCCAAGTGACATTTCTGCATCTATAAGCCTGGCAAGAAGAGTAACTTGGTTGGGTCCGACCGCCAAATGCTTTTCTGATGACTGTGTCATTATAAACTTTAGGAACCCACATGTTTGCACAAGGTTATTTTGGGACGCTACAAATATTACTCTTGGGCAAATTTGTGCTGTCCCACTAGGTTTTTTCTATCCCCGCCCAGCACAACAAACTCCCCTGTTGACTAAGAATACAAGGAAAAACACCCAACGACAAAATGTGCATCTAGCTACCTGGGCAACTCAATCACTAAGCTCCCAACTGACTCAAAATAACAAAGACCCTGTGGCTTCTACTCCAGGTCTGGAACTGAGAAACAGTTTTGATGTCCTAACAGATCTTGATGCTAATATTTGACTGTCTCCACAGGAGGGGGTGGAGGATCAGCCCGGAAATATCACTGACACCAGAAATTTAAAATTAATGACATGGAACATTTCTGGTCTCCAAGCCAAAAGGGAAGACACACTATGGCTGGAAATAATAAAGCAACATGATGTGGTTGCATTACAAGAAACTTGGGACACCGAATGTAACTTTTGGGTTGAAGGTTATGTATCCTTTTTCTTAGCAGCACAAAAGTCACATAGGGGGAGAAGCAAGGGAGGCTTAGTGCTCTTAATCTCAGTAAGTCACACGGGGGTGATGAAAATTATAAATGCTAACTCTCCCAACTGCCTAGTTTTAGAGGTTTTGATGAACACGGGGGAAAAAATCCTCTATGTAAATTTTTATAATTCAACAGAAGGTTCACAAGGTAGTGAAAATATCCTTATGTTGACCTACTTTTTAAATGATTATAAAAAGAATCAATCTACATTTGTTCATTATATACTCTTAGGTGATTTTAATACACATTTATGTAGTTTAAACTGTTATTACGGTGTTTGCCTGGAAGACGATTATTTGACTCACCCGCATTTTGAACACTCCGCAAAAGGGGGTGCCCTAGAAGAACTGCTGATAAATCTCGATATATCAGAACCCATTTTTGTGAACCCTAAAGACAGAGTGGCAACATACAGTGCCAGGGGTAGTAACACTATCATTGATTTTATTTTTGGGTCACCCAGTATTCTTAAAAATGTAATTTCCTATAATGCAACTCAGACGGCATTTAGTGACCATAACCCGGTTATTATGGAACTAATTAACAGTAACTCAACCATAATAAATACCGGACAACAACCAATTTACCCCACAGCAATCCGGGCTCATGACCAGGGTAGACGAGTCAAATGGTCTAGGATCATTGCTGATGACTTTTTTAATGATTTGTGTGACAAAGTAAGTTTAGAATTAAACATTTACAGAGATCCACTGACTACTGGAGGGAATGTTATAAAAGCCTTTGAAGATATATGTAAAAATGTTGCTCAGACACTTACGTGTAAACCTAACCACAAGCCTCGCAAAGTGCCTGGATGGTTCAACGCCGAATGTTCCAAGGCACATAAAAACCTACTAGAAGCCTTGAAATGTACTCCGCGTGATACTGTAGAAGTGTCAAAACTCAGGAAGGTATATAAAATAACGACTGAGGCACGTAAGAGAGAAATTAGAGACAAGGCCTGGGAATCATTATACGATAGACTAACATTGAGGGACAGTGCCAAGTTTTGGTCTATAGTGAATTCACCTCTGTTTAATGGCAGAGAAAATGAGGTATTGGAGGTTAACATCACTGAGAAACAATGGCTGGACCATTTTGAAATTATCTATGGCAGTAAGATCACCATAACTCCTTTCACCCCTATAGACTCTATAACCCCAGATACCCCATTGAGAATAACGGTGAAAGAAGTACAAAATGCCATAGAAAATACAGCAGGCGGAAAAGCCCCCGGCCCGGACGGGGTTCCCGCTGATATGTACAAGGCACACTCTCATGTGTGGTCCGTGGTCCTTGCAAATGTTTTTAATCTAGCTTGTATGGACAAATCTAATATACCTACATCTTGGTCACACTCTATCATCATCCCAATTTTTAAGAAGGGCCAAAGGGGTGACCCTAGGTGTTACAGACTGATATCGTTGCTCGACTCGTCATTTAAGATTCTAGGCAAAGTCATTTTAAATAAAATTAATAAGTGGGAAAAAGAAAATGAAATTTTATGCAATACCCAATATGGGTTCAGAACTGGGAGGGGTACTGAGGAACAGTGTCTTAATATGTATATGACCATTTGTAAATATACTGTTGCTGCCAGGGGGTCAATCCATCTGGCTTTTATGGACTTGCACACAGCCTTCGACCTAGTAAATAGGTCGAAGCTGTGGACAATTCTCCTGGAGATGGGTTTGGACCCAGCACTGGTAAATTTTCTAGCTTACCTGCACAGTGATCTGACTGCATCAGTGCGTATGACAATAGATGGAAAATGCACCTCTGGGTTTAGATCTGCTAGAGGGGTAAGACAGGGGTGCATTTTAGCCCCCATGTTGTTTTCTTTGTATATCAACTCATTGTATTCTGTTTTATCAACTGCTACACCAGATATACCTAGCATGGGTGGGTCCCCTCTGCCCGTACTGATTTATGCCGATGACACGGTCCTCATTTCTAGAACCCCAAATGGATTACCGTTGCTTCTTGACTCATTTGGGACTTTTATGCAGAAATTAGACCTGGTAGTAAACATGGAAAAGTCACACGTTATGTCAATTGGGAAAGGAAAGAAAACTACAAAAACCCTGCGATGTAATGGTGTGATATTGTCTAAAGTTAAAACATTTACATACCTAGGCGTAATATTCGATGACTTGGACACCTGGACCCCCCAGATTGCTAATAAAGCGATGGCCGTACGTAGGTCATTTGCAGCCATATTGAGCTTCGCAAAAAGACTGGGAGGGAAACCTACTGAAGCCATACTCACCCTGTATAGAGCCAAAACTCTGGCTTTGGCTAGATATGGGGCTGGGATTTGGGGCTATAAGGATCTTACCCCAATACAGAAAGAAGAGAACAAGTCCATGCGTTCTCAATTGGGTTTACCACAGTCCACTCCCTCCTTTTCTGTCCTTACGGAATTTGGGCTAGGACATATTGAGGATGCACTTAACCTGGCCCCACTACTTCTCTGGGTGAAATTATGGCTGAATCCTAGTCTGACTTTAAATCATAAAATTATCAGCGATTGTATGGGGAGAGATAATGCCAATGACATAAAATGGCTGAAACACATTAAATCCGTAGCTACACAATTGGGCCGCCCGGAATTATATTTTAACCCCGAAAGTCTGTGTAAAGAGGATGTCACATGGATTAAAATCCAATTTATGAATAATAGAAACACCCATCGTGAAGACCAGGAAATCGAGAAAACTACTGTAAGGGCACACTACACAGTAATATCAACTATGACCATTCAGCCTTATTTGATGGTAGTGAATAGGCCATATCATCGGTGGCTATTGATGAAATTCCGTTTTAACCAGATGCATCTTCTATTGGGTGAATATCTGAAACTGGAATAAGCCTAGGGATAATGCTCCTTTTAAATGTGATGCCTTCACTGATCAAGACCTGATACACTTTGTATTTTTTTGTCCCTTTTTTGTTGAGGGAAGGAAAAAATATATTATACCACTCCTTAGGGACAAGGGATTTAGGCAAGTGAAACCTGCATTGTTGTTCCTACAACTCATGGAGACCCCTATTGTGATGTTCGGGGTTGCCAATTTTTTAGTAGCAGCGATGCGTGCTAAACGGCATTGATCGCTGAATACTCCAATGACGGAATGTATTATGGAATAGCCAAAGTTTTAGATTTATTTTTTCTATCATGTGCTGTTCATTTATTTTGCTCCCTGTTGTGATCAGGCTTTCAGGATGAAGTAACATGGTAATGAAACTACCTATAAACGTAATCTGATGGTTTTTAGGATATATGAATCATTTCTAATGTTTTAATTGTTTCTGACTTTTTCCTACACAATTGTTCTTAATCGTTTTTAACAATTGCTTGTAATTGAATTGCATTATTGATTTGTGTATGTATGTGTACTCTCGTATAAATGTGTGTGTAGTATACTTTTATGATTTTAAAATAATCGAATAAAGTATTTTTGACTCTGAAAAAACCTCTCATCTAGAGTCAGTAGAGTGTCCCTCTCACTACTAGGAATATGAAACCCTGTGCCAGTTCTCAATCCACTTCAGGGACACTGCACACCACTGGAGCAACATCATCAGCCTGAACCCCCTTGTATATGTCAACCCTCTCCTTCAAGTCAGGTGCCACATCTTTGGGTGTGTGTGCTGCTCCCTCAGCACTACATAACACCATTTTTGCTGCCACCATCTGTGCTGGACTTCACCTCCAGCCCAGAAAAGCTCACTTCCTGAGCTACACACATTTCTTTTTCAGCAAAGGCTCACTCTATGGATTACAAACAGCTGCCTGAAGCTAAACTCTGTGAACACTGAAATCCTTATCCTCAGACCCTCCACCTCCACCTGGGACAACTCCTGGTGGCCTTCTGCCTTCAGGAGCCCGCCCACCCCTACAAACCACACACATAGCCTAAATATCATCCTCAACTCCTCCCTCACCATGACCCGCCAGATCAATTCCATCGCCTCCACCAGCTTCAGCTGCCTTCAGATACTCCGCAAGACCTTCAAAAGGATTCCCCCCGAATGCAGAAAGACCATCACCCGTGCTCTCATAGCAAGCACACTGGACTACCGCAACATCCTCTATGCCAAAATAAACAGCACTCTCCTACACAGGCTCCAAACCATCCAGAACACCACAGTCAGACTCATGCTTGGAAGCCCACTACACAAACACATGACCCAACACCTACAAGACCTCCACTGGATCCCCATTGAGAAGAGAGTAACCTTCAAACTGCTCACCCACACCTACAAAGTCCTCCACAACATCAGACCCAAAAACCTCAACGGGAAATTCTCCTTTTCACGTACCTAAGAGAAACCTACGCTCCGCCGACCTCGCCCTCACAGGGACACCCCACAACCGCAGAACCAGAGCAGGTGGAAGAGCCTTCTCCTACGTCACAGCCAAAACCTGGAATGAGCTCCCAGTCAACATCAGAAGCTCCCCCACCCGGCATGCCTTCAGGAGGAGCCTCAAGACCTGGCTCTTTGACTGAACCGGAGCTGCCCCCTCCCCACCAGCACCTTGAGACCCTCACAGGTAAGTTGTGTGCTTTATAAATCCTTGTTGATTAACCCTGGGCGTAGTGGGAGTAGTGGGGCTATGCGAAGCTTCGTGAAGGTGGCATGAATCTACGCCCACCCACGCTCTTCGCATAGCCCAACTAAGCGCCGCCCGCCTCCCTCCCGCCCTCTTTTACACCCCTAATTTGGATTTTTAATAAGTTAAAAAGTAAAGAAAAACAACTACCTTTTATGCAGCGTCCCGGGGCTCCATCTTCTTCTTTGCGTCCTGCAAATTGGGTTAGGGAAATTGGAATGTGTGAAGACAGAGTTGAGAGTGTGAAAACGATTCAGGGAGAGGCTACTGAGAAGGAATTGAGTATGTGGAAAGAAAGTACGGGAATGTTAGATTCATTGGGTTGTTGGACAGAGTTGTTGGAACATCAGCGGAGTGGTGTGGCTCACTGGTTAGAGACGGCAGACCCGGAAGCAGAGGACGGCCCGGGACCAGGGTTCAATTCCAGACGCGGCAGGGTCGTGAACCAGGGTCACCAGACTCAATAATTCTCGCCTCGGTGCCTACTCTAACCAGGGATCACACTCGGCAACTCTGGGCATTAGCTTGCCTCATCTCCACACCGGCCCCCCACAAACGCCGGGGATGCCTGGTTTCACCTTGGAGATACCCAGGAGGGAACATCTCACAGGTAAAGCCAGGACGGGTTCCCCAGCGGTCTCTAGCGCCAGGACGCCTCCGGGTAGCAGTGCGCTTTACAAGACACACACATTTACACATTTACATTTGTTACCGGACGCTTATGTGTTACCGGTCGTGACTATGGCTTATGGTCCAGCTCACATTAGTGCAAAAGGCATATGTAAGCTCTTGGCCCCGGTATGGCAGAATGAAGGAATTCCGAAATGTGCAGAAAATGTGGTTAAGCATTGTATTGTTTGTCTAATGCATAACCCCGGAAAGGGTACCCCAACTCCGGCAGGTCATTTTGCTCCCCCGTCATATCCTTTTGAAGTGTTGCAGATTGATTACATTCATATGGATCGCTGCAACAACCTCAAGTATGTTGTAGTGGTGGTATGTGCCTTTTCCCACTGGATAGAGGCCTACCCCTTGAAGGATAACACTGCTCTGTCGACTGCTAAAGTATTGATTAAGGAGTTCTTCCCTAGTTTTGGTTTGCCGCGCATTGTCTAGAGTGACAATGGAAGTGAATTTGTGGGCCAGATTATGCAGAAAGTATGTTCTGGTCTTGGTATTAGACAGAAATTCCATGCGGCAAACCATCCACAGTCAGCGGGTTTGGTTGAGTGTTATAATGGTACACTCAAGCTTAAACTGGCCAAGATTCAAGCCAGTACGGGTCTTGCTTGGCCTTATGCTTTGCCCCTAGCTCTTTTGTCAACCAGAACTACTGTGCACTCTCGTATGGGACTTAGCCCATATAAAGTAGTATTTTGGACACCCAGCTAATGTTTGGGGCGTCCCCCGCCCCAAAAGATATTCAGACATACCATATCCTTTGTTAATTGACTATTTGCATGATTTGACTTCAAAATAAGTGTTATTCGCCAACAGGTACAAAGTAGTTTGCCGGAGGCCTCCACAGACCCAGGTCACACCATCTTGCCCGGTGACTGGGTCTGTGTGAAGAACTTTCAACGGACTAAGAATCTGGAGCCTCGCTGGTCTGCGCCTACACAAGTTTTGCTCGTTACTCGCACGGCCGTGAAAGTGGTTGGCAAGCGTAACTGGATTCATGGTGTGCACTGTAAAAAGGTGCCACTGCCGTTACCCTTTGACCAGTGGATTCGTAGTGATGTAGGAGAATCGGACACTGCAGCGATTCCTTGCTTTGTTCCTTTCAGTGATGCTCAAATTTATGGGACTCAGTCTGAAAAAGCAGATTATGATATTCTTCAAGCCGCTGTGCCTGTGCATTGTCGAATAGACACTACCAACCCAGAAGCTTTATTCACGGATCAGATCGTGCCGAGCAAAACACGTTACGACTAAAGATCAAGAGCTAATAAAGAGAACTGAACATTTTTTTCTGAACACTTTTTAACACTTAAAGACATTCCTTTTTGGGTCCTTTTTTTTTGTTTTCTTTTTTGGTATAATATTAGTATTAGATGTGCCATCTGTCTCCGTCGCAGGGTCACGGTAGGAGACTCAGACTGTAACCTGATTTTTGTTCCTTTAGTAAGTGGCTAGTGCCTCAGGATATACAGAAGTGAGTAGCTGAGTGATTAAGGAAGAGTTCAGTGAGCCACATTTTTTTATAGATAAAGATGGATGGCGCAACAACCAGAGGTAGGGAAAATAGGAAGCAGGAAATGAGATCAAAGTATTGTAAATTATTGCGTAGTCGATTTGGCGTAACTTTGTGTGTTTTTATGTTTTTGTATAATTTATTAGCCTGCACAGGTTGGATCTTACATGTTTTGCAATCAAGAAATGTTGCTAATTCTACAACTTCTTTGCCTTCTCGTCTTTCTGTCTTTTCACACAAAATGCATACTCTACCCCCTCATGAGCAGATAAGGAGAGCTGAATATATGAATAATACGTTCATTCAGTTGTTACACCAACATCAGTTGGCTATTAATATGACTGACTGTTGGGTGTGCTGACTTATGCCACATAATACGCGAAAGGGAATGCCATATCTCGTTCTTCCTTTCTCATACAAAGGTTCAGCTTGGGCTTATCTGACAATGTTTTCAGCCGCATACCACAACAGACTTAGAAGCCCTGTAAGAACTTCTGGGAATGGACTAGATTTCCGTCACAGCTCTTTGATTAAAGGTATAGTGCTAATGGCTAAAATCATAGAGAAGAATAAGATTCCATTAAATGAGAAGAGAGCTTATGACGGATGGAATTTTACCCACTATGTCTCTATTCTTGGTGACAAAACTGAGAAGGGTGAGTCTTCTCCAGTATGGACTGTACCCCATCAAGGTAATTTTTGTCTCCAAGTCAATAGCAAGAAAGCTGACATCCAGCAGAAATGTTTATATACGTACAATTTTTCGTCCCCTGATTTTCCTCCGTTGGTCCAGTCTCAGGAACCTATTTTGTCTGTAATGACCGAGCTTATACTTGGTTCCCTTCCAACTTTTCTGGAACCTGTTACATAGCTTTTCTCCTTCCCCCTACATATACGGCTCTGTCAGACCATCACAGAGTTAGGCATAGCAGAGGTGTAATTGATGCCAAAGACACGGCAGAACAAGAGGGAGGAGATTTCCTTAAAGGATTTCTTCCCTTTTGGGTCCCGATGATTAACAGCAGACACATCAGGCAACTGGTTCGAGTGGTTGAGACCACTATTAATGTTACTGCAGCTGCGATAGGTAACATTACAGCAGAGCTTCAGGCTGACCGTCTCATGACGTTGCAAAATCGAATTGTGTTAGATGTGATCTTAGCAGACCGAGAAGGTGCCTGTAGATTGATTGGATCTAGTTGCTGAATTTATATTCCAGATGATGCCCCGGCAGTATACCAAGCCATTTCCAAATTGCACACGGTCTCCGAGTCGATTCATCAAGACGAAGGAGATTGGTCTTTTATGAGATGGTTTTGGGGAATATTGTCAGCTTGGGAATGGAAGATCTTAACATTCCTTGGAGCAACCTTGGCCATCATATTCTCCTGTTGCCTATGCGTTCAATGTGGTCCTGCAGTTTGTGGCCTGTTGGCTACTTTATGTGTTCCACAATCTGCTACTCAGAAGACAGAGAATATTAGAATGATGGTGCAGCAACAGCTTGAAGATCTTATGAACATCAGTGTTGATTCCGACTCAGATAAGCATGAGTTGGTTTGTTTTTGCCTGAGTAAAGGCAAAAGGAGGGTCTGAGGTTCTGAAAATTACGAATTCGAACGTGCTCAGCCTCCATTTTGTGATCGCCGCCATTTTATGGTCCCCTCACTCAGGCAACTCGGCGAACGCGATGTTTTTGTCGTTTCTGCCGTTGCGTGTCAGGTGGCTTCTCTGCTTATGTTTACTAACGAGTGTCAGGGTCTGACCAAGTACACTAATTCCAGTCTGAGCTGATTAATCCCCGTCCGGATTACATGTTGGTTCACACCATTGTTTCCTTTAAGTTATCTTATCTGCTGTCCTTTGCTACATGTCTCATGCATTCTCCTGTTTCACGACTGTCCTTCTACAACACGCAGCTTTGTTTTCTCTACGTGGAAATTGAATTGAGTGGATTCATTTGTAATTTACTTAAGGGGTCGAGTGACAAACGGAACCGGGAATTTGAGTTGCCTTAGTCTTAAAACATTGTCTATAACGTTTGCCTATAGCTCATGCTCTTGTGTGATTGCATTTTTGCATATTATTGTATCGTATATAAACCTGTGCGCTACGGAGTTAAGTGGCAGTCTCTTTTGAACCTTGTTGTACTGACGACTTCTAAGACCACTCTACTAGCTGCAGCTAATAAATACCATCTTCTACGCCAGACGAAGAGTCCGCGTCTCTGTATTTGACAAGGCAGGTGAATCCCGGGGATTTTAGGCGTACCCTGTGCCGCCGGGCCTTAAGGCTGCGGTTCTCCACAACTTAGTGATCCAAATTATTCGGGGTCAATGTGGATTCACCTACTTAACTTTTAATGAAGGTGAAAAAGTACCTATTGCTTACAAATCACATTTGTACACACAAGCAGAAATTAAAATTCACTTCTACAGAAAAAATTCTGACAGCAGTTCAAACCACTGTAGCAAAAGAGAGAGCCCTAGCGCAGGGAAAACGCATTATGGTTGTGACACCTGTACCAGCCTTAGTGGCAGTTAACAAAAGCGAGCATTCCAAAGGCAAAAGCTTTACATCCAAGATGGATACAATGGTTTAATTCTCTGGCTGAAACTGATCTTGAATAAGTTCTTGATCCTTATTTAAAAACACAAGCATTCCTGCAATACGAAAAAGAATGTCCTCTGCCTACTGAAATTCGGCCTCTTGACCAGTATGAATGTATAATTCATACTAACGGATCTGCACAATCACCTACTGGGGGTAAACAAGCTTTTAGTGAGGCATGCGCAATCATTAAAGGTCGTATGCGCGATATCAAATTCAGACCTAGGGTCACAAAAACTTAATCTCTAGGAGATTGTACAGCTCAGTGAGCTGAACTACAAGCATTCAAAACGGCTCTTGAAAATACAGATCACGAATTTCCCACACTAATAGTGTGCGATTCCTTTTATTGTGTTCAGTCATACAATGAATATTTATAGAATTGGCTTCAAAACGGTTTCAAAGTTGCAAAAGGTGGCACAATCAAGCATAAAATGTTTTGGGAACAAGTAGTTTAATTACGAGAAGGACTACAAAACACCCACGTGATACACATGCTGAGTCATCAACGTGATGGCATTCACGTTGAAGGGAATTCATTGGCTGATGAAGCCACGAGGGGGGCTGCTGCAAACGGCTTCCGTAGCTGTAATCACTCGCTCAAAAAGGAAAATAGACAGTGAAATAGTATTGGCTGTCAATGCTTCAAGCAAAGTCAGCGGTGCAGCGTTACCTAAATGGTGTCCACTCAAATACTCATATATAACTGATACAAACAATGTTCCATTTGCTCGAATCCCTGGCGTGGGGGATAGGGTAATTCCAATCATAGAACATAGATTAGGACTTATCCTAGCAGCACATGAAGGGCTCGCCTCTGATCATGTAGGTGTTTCCGCCACAGTATCATTATTAAAACAAAGATACATTGGGGGGTTGAGGATCTAACCAAAGTTTACAAATTTTCCTAGCCAGAAGGATAAAATAAAACAGCAACCCCCTCTGTTTAGATCTTAGTGCCTGCTGAGTTACGTAGTCCACTCCTAAGAGAACCAATGTTCCTTTTAGGGTTATATTTTCTCCTAAAATATCCCTTACCCTGTTTTCCACAGCGCTCTAGTAATCCTTTAGCCCTGCACATGTAAAAAAGACATGTAGATCATTTGCTTTGAGAAGGTTACACCTTTTACATCTTGGGGCCGGCCGTTGCACAAGTTGTGAACAAAGGTATGAGTGTCATTCTTGCTGATTAATATGTAATACATCATTTAACTTTAACATCAGGCAACTGAATTATTACCCGGTGGCCATTTTGCTATACCTTGCCTTAAACACGAATACATGTTTTACGGTACCTTCCTTGGCATTAGGAGATTGTGACTCACCCTTGTCGAGTTGAAATGGGAATGTTGCCTCCGTGGGATCTTCTGGTAGAGCAGATGAGACAGAAATTCCTAGAGCAAGTGTAATTGTAATAAACAGCAAGTTCCCAAACGTTTGACTCCTGAGGACCCATCGTTCAGTCACCACTTGAAGCCGGACCCCCAAGCAATTTGTATGATTTAAATATCAAACAGTTATTAAAAAAAATAAACACTTGTGCGTACAAAACAAAGACTCAATTTACTAAAAATGTTAGTAATTTTTATTGAAAGAATCAGCAAAAAACGAAAAATGTTAATGGGAAGGTTGGTACTGCATCTCCGTAAATAACTTTTAAATGGTTGGTTTTATTTTGCATTACGAGGCACCTGCTCCTGCTCCTGCCAGGGCCAGACTGGAAACCCAAAGCAATGTTTTCAGACCAGGCCCCATAGGGTGCACACCAAGTGCAGTGAGTGAGCCTGACCACTACAAAGGGGGCTTTGGGAGGCTGTCCTCCCCAAGAAAATGTAGGAAATATTGGTGCATTACACAACACGTTTATTATTATATATTGAATTGTATTCTCTTTTAAAGAAAAGTAAATGATGAACTTACTAAACACCAGGATACGATAATCTTTGTTGAGGTTCTTCAATGATTGCCTTATTATCACCCTCCGGCAGTATCTCTGATCTCTCCACAGCCCCTCTGTCACATGTATTTCATTTGTTTTATAGCATCTCTCATACCATGGTAGGATTTCAGAGCACTTCACATCACAAACATATAGAGACAATGAAATATATGTGTACATCAGTGTACAGAAAATGTTACAAAGGGTAAAGGGGACTATAAGGTGTATGATTCACATGCTATTCATACTGGAGGGAATTTGTAAAGTGCTTGGTCTGGAGAAGCACAAACTCAGATTTCAGAACATAATACAGCGGTTAGCATTGACTTTAACAATAAAAATGTATTTCCACCCAAATAAACCTTTTTAGCAGCATCAAGATAATGAAAGACTGGGAAAAAGCATAAGTTACTAACTGGTACCATGCAGTTGCAAGCAGGTCTTTGATAACAGTTTATAGGTCACTGTGTTAGACTACGATAGTCACTTATGAACTGCACAGTAACAAAAGAATCTGCAGGGTACGCGCTCTTTGCAGTAGGCACATTAACCCTCTGTGCTACATTAGATATGTCAATGCAGCCACAGGACAAAACTCTCATCTCTCTCCAGCAGCCACATTAATCAACCCAGTTATCTTGACACTTTTATTGTTGCTCGAAAACTGGTAATTAATCCTGGAACTTTGCAGTGCTAAAGCTGCTGCCTGAGGACCCGCTGGGAATGTGTCACAGACGTTGGGGGTCCGCAGACCCCAGTTTGTGAAACACTGGGTCGTACATGCACTGTTAGGGGCAGTCTAAATACAGTGATTTAGTGATTTGGGGCGCGATAGTAAGCAGCAAGGGGGTTAAGAAGGGGCAAAAGGCCACCCTATGCACAACTCCCCCCTCGCTGAAGACAAGTAAACCTGAATTCCACCTACCCAATCTAGTTGAAAGGCGGGCGTCATAGCCACAGGGAAAACCTTAGACTGATAGAAAAAGGAGATAAATTGCTAGAGGTAGATGGAAGACTCTCACATGGTCCTTAGAATGCCTCACCGCAGGGGCACTGAGGGAGCCAGTTGTGGCAATCACCCACAGGCAGAGTAGATATGATGCTCACGCTGGGCCCTTGGGATGCCTCACAGCAGGGGTACCAGAAGGAGCGAAATGTCAGAACTCAGCACCAGGCTCGATAGATGAAGTGCTCACACAGGATCCTTGGGATGCAACACAGCGGGGATCCGGAAGAGCAGGAAGGGGCCAAGACGGTGGTCAAAGGCAAGCAGGACTGCACTTTCAGCCCGGGTTGGTCCTGACGGACACCGACTAAATCGGTAGCAAGTTGAAGCCTAACAACGCGGAAACAATGGCGCTGGTGGTAGGCCCCCCCCTAGAGATTGGCCTGCCTGAGGACAGACAATAAACAATAATGGACTAAAAGGACTATAAATTCAAAGACAATATAAGTGGCAACATAATGTTATACATGAGCATGAAATTGGCAATATGGATACATGTTACGTTTTAATAAACTGCGACCTTTTAAGGCACCAAGCACGTGGTCACTGGTGTATATCAGAGGTTAAGAGGGGCGCAGTTGGAAGGGTGGGGGCGGTGACTCGCCGCCTGGGAGTTTTCATCTAGCTTTCCTCGGACTCTCCTTGTGTCCTCTATAGCATTAACAAGCCTTTGCCACTTTCGGAGAGAGATGAACAGCGATGGAATGTGTGTTCTGGGTGCTCGTTGGAGGTTAGATCGTTCTCTTTTTCCTGTGGGAAGGATGGGTCCGCTCTAGTGTCCAGAGGCTGCATAAGATAAATAAGCACCAACTATCTGTTTGGTGACAGAATATTGAAAAGGCTACTCAGGCTTGTGGCAGAAGACTAGAGCAGCCGACCTGCGAGCTGGGAAAGCAGGTTCGATCCTCGCCGTGGCTCAGTCAACATCCTGTCATTCAAAAAAGAAAATGCGTTTTGTGTAATGTAACTTATGCTCATGCAAGGCACTCCATGTTTGCTGCAGTATAAAACAAAAGAACAAGTCTCTTTTAACTTACATCAAAGGCCGAGTTGAACTATTGCAAAGTTACGTTTTTTTTACCCTGAGGGTACAAATGGAGAGCCCGACAGGCACCCATTTTTGGCACCTGCTTAAAAAAAATTCCAGTGCTGAGCACTGTCAGGCCCCGGCCCACTTAAAGCCCAGGTCTGATCCCTTGCTACTAAAGGCGATTCGCCTCCGATGTGTTTCTGACTTACTCCAAGACACTTTCTTGGCTAATGATAGATTGAGGGCAACAGTCGACTGGAGCACACCAGGCGCCCTGACAGACAGTCCAGGCTTACGAGAACTAGCTTTGAAAGGTATTGAATCTAATAATTTCCATCTGTCAGGAAAGGGACAAGACAGGTAAACTTTTGTCAACCCACTAGTGCTAAGAAGTAGCTCACAATCACAAGAAATCTCAATAAAACAAATAAGTAAATTCTAAAGGAACAATCTGTGAAATCAATAAAAGTATTACACATTTCCCCAAATCCATTCCGAGAATGGGCAGTACGTTCCATGATGGGCTGTTACTTAAAGTAGCCACTAACTTTCTCTGCCGCCTTCTCCCGAGAAAGGTTTTATAAACTCTTGACAGTGCTTAAACTAAAGGTTTCCAAAACCCAGTAACCCTACTAATGGAATGCAAGGCTTTCAGTGAGTCAGGGCCATCCCAGTCTCAGAACCTGGCAGCAATTAAAAACAGTCAATACAACGTGTCCCTATTGTGAGTTGTATTAATATCCTTAACTCTACACAAACCAACACCGATCGGGTGTGTAATAATTGTGAAAACTATTAGGGTAATGCAGTACTCCACCCCCAGGCATCAACACTCAGCATGCACACCTTGGCCCCGGTGTCTCTGGTGCAGGTGTGCCGCAGCCTGGCGCTCTCAGCCTGCACACCATGGCCCCGGTGTCTCTGGTGCAGGTGTGCCGCAGCCTGGCGCTCTCAGCATGCACACCATGGCCCCGGTGTCTCTGGTGCAGGTGTGCCGCAGCCTGGCGCTCTCAGCATGCACACCGTGGCCCGGGGTCTCTGGTGCAGGTGTGCCACAGCCTGGCGCTCTCAGCATGCACACCGTGGCCCGGTGTCTCTGGTGCAGGTGTGCCGCAGCCTGGCACTCTCAGCCTGCACACCTTGGCCCTGGTCTCTCTGGTGCAGGTGTGCCACAGCCTGGCGCTCTCAGCATGCACACCATGGCCCAGGTGTCTCTGGGCAGGTGTGCCGCAGCCTGGCACTCTCAGCATGCACACCGTTGCCCTGGTGTTTCTGGGGCAGATGTGCCGCAGCCTGGCGCTCTCAGCATGCACACCGTGGCCCTGGTGTCTCTGGTGCAGGTGTGCCACAGCCTGACGCTCTCAGTACAAAAGGGGGTGGTGATGGACGGAGCATCTGAACCAATCAAACCCTCACACCCAGTCAAAAGATCTGGCTTTATTCCATCATCGTTCTTTAGCCCACTCTGCCACCCCAGTTCTGACATGGCTATATGCAAACCAGTCTGACCCTTTGCCTCATGGGAACAGTCCAGCCCGAACTGCCAAGCCATGCCTTCCCTGGACCGGAAACAAGCTTCCGAGGACCGGTTTCTGGCATTCCAGCCGTCTTCAGCCCGGCTTGCTTGAATCCAGTGGCAAAGTGAGCAAGGGACTCATGACTGAGCATACCCTGCCACACTTATGGCGAACAAAGCAGTAAAAAAGGGGTGGTGATGGATGGCCTGGCGCTCTCAGCATGCACACCTTGGCCCCGGTGTCTCTGGTGCAGGTGTGCCGCAGCCTGGAGCTCTCAGCATGCACACCTTGGCCCCGGTGTCTCTGGTGCAGTGTGCCACAGCCTGGAGCTCTCAGTATGCACACCATGGCCCCGGTGTCTCTGGTGCAGTGTGCCACAGCCTGGAGCTCTCAGCCTGCACACCTTGGCCCGGTGTTGCTGGTGGAGGTGTGCCACAGCCTGGCGCTCTCAGCATGCACACCTTGCCCCCGATGTCTCTGGTGCAGGTGTGCCGCAGCCTGGCGCTCTCAGCATGCACACCGTGGCCCGGTGTCTCTGGGCAGGTGTGCCGCAGCCTGGCGCTCTCAGCCTGCACACCATGGCCCCGGTGTCTCTGGGCAGATGTGCCGCAGCCTGGTGCTCTCAGCATGCACACCTTGGCCCTGGTGTCTCTGGTGCAGGTGTTGTGGTAAATATTTTACCTAATCAATTTTTCCGTATAATTATCATTACAAGACAGCTCATAAAAATGAGAGGCAGAGTCCGTGGTATCTGAGTCATACGGGTTTTAATGGAAAAACCTCGAGGTTGGAGATCATGTTCCGTCACCACTAGGGTTCGGGAAGGGACAGTCAACGATTTATTAACATTACGCATTATATATAGTAAAGTAACATAATTGAATCCAATACAGTAGGCGTAACAGGTGAAAAAGAGAAGATAAGAACACATGTGCGTAACAGGAGGCGTGAAAGAAGGCGTGTAATAGGCATACACGGAGGCGTGCACTGTACATGTCAGAGAAACGTCACAAGAATCGTCACATGTGGGTGGGTGCATAGAGAAAGTTGCAGGATCAGCAGAAAGTGCGGATGCGCGCGCAACTAGCATGACGTGACATAGATGTGTAACTGGGGAGAACTTTAACACTAGTAGAAGAGACAGAAGTCTGGGATGTCAGAACGACCTGGACCTATAACATATCTAGTATCTTATGTTTGGAGGACGTATTATCTGGAGTAAAAGGTCTCTCGGGCAGAGGCTAGTCTATACTGAATGCTAGTGCGTGCATAAGTGTCTACGTGTCTACGTGCAGGGGCCATGGGCCTACTATGGCAACGGGAACTGTAAATTACTTGCATGGAAACAGGAAGGCTTGCTCTTTGCTCTGCAGCCGAGGAGATGTTTACGTAAATCACTAGACAGGAATGTATTTTCGAGGAGGCTGAACAGATAACTTGAAGGCAAAATACGATCTTGGCAGGCAGGCCAGGTTGAGCCAGGCACCGCTTCGCTTGGCAGGAAGTAAGGCAGAGGTCAGGGATACGTGTCCATGCTGCAGCTTTCAGAGGCAGGAGGCAGAAAGGGCTCGGAGACAGAAATCAGGGCCTAGCTCGGCAGAGCCAGGAAAAACGTAAAAGTGTACCATGTCAAGACGTTGGCATGGTATGGTTAGGAACTGAATTATCGATCCATTCATGGTGGATCTGAAAGAGGACATGTTAACGTTGGACGCAAATGTATTTGCGTCTTCATATTCGGTCATGGAGGGAAATTACATGTACTTGAAGCACGTACATGGAGACGTTGGGGTACCCGATAGGGGACATACTTGACCATAAAAATTTCAATTACCTCATTCCCTCCTTGTCCCCTACGGACCCTTCAGGATATATAAATCTTCATGAGTCCATCTATCTGTTCATATAACATCATTTGCTCATCTTTTTTCATTCGGGATTTGGAACGTGGACTTGGACGGGGAATACATGATGTGGCGCACAAAGCACAAATTGCCGGCCCACATTGTAGACATAGGCAACAACTGATTACTATGAGGAGGGCTATTCCAAGGAAGGATAGGACTTTCCATCCCCAGGCTGATATCACGCTCCAGAGCCAACCGGACCAGGTCCAGGTGCCTGGATTCTGGTGTATCTGACTTGCAATCTTGTGGAGCCGAGTTATGGCTCTGTATACTGACGGTGCGTTATTTAGAATGAAAACACAACAACTGGATCCGATGACTCTACAAGCCCCGCCCCTATCTGCCAGGATGACGTCAAGGACGAGACGATTTTGAAGAACGACAAGTCTCATAGCAGACTGTTCGTCTGTTAAGTTACCTAGGGCAAAAGTAGTTTCATTCACCACTGCTTCAAGGGTTCTGGTCAATTTACGTATCAGTTTACTATTTGAGACAGTTCCTAAATAAGGAAAGAATCCTTTATTGAAATCTGTGTATTGTTCCCATGTTGTTTCAGTGTAATCGACAATCGGGAGATCTCTCTTGGGTCTAACGTGAATGAGATGAGAATTTCTATGGTAATCAGGTGGGGCTAGAAAAACAGGTGGCAGTAGGAATGCAATGTAACAAGTACCATCCCAGTCTAGAGGTAAACTTATATAAGCTGTATGGCCACAAATGAAATAGGAATGTCGGGAAGCTTTGAATGTAGACTTGCCTTTATCACTGAATTCAATAACTGTATTACAATCGCTGTGTCCTAGATGTACTGAACCATTCTTTCTAACGCATAGGTCACCCTTCACTGGCAAAACTGATATCGAGGGTAAGTTCGACTTGTTTCTGACTGGACATTCAAAATCATGAGGCTAAGTGTAAAATTACCTAATCCATATACTTTGTTTTCTAGATCGGTACCTGTCATTTGGGGAAGACCCTCCTTGTCAGGGAAACATGCCTTATTCATAACTGTATTCAGGTCTCCCCATATCCAATTACCTTGGGAAACTTTAGACTTACTATCTAACGAGGACATTAATGTAAACCATGCACCACATGAACCATTATGTGTAAACGGGTAAGGAAAAAGAGGCAAGGCTCCCGTCATTTTCTGGTAGGGAGGGAGTCGGCCACATACCCAGCAATTAGTGGCATTACTGGTCTGATGGGAATGATGTAACATACGGATGAAAGAATTGTTGCGCAGTGCAAGTCGATGTGAGAGTTCATGTGGGGGCAGATCACTAAAGGTGTGATCTGTAGTGTCATTGAAAGAAGAATGTGCTTGTATAGGAAGATATACATGTAAAACATAGCTTAGACATATAATCGTAAGACTCAGAAAAAACATGACAATTAAAGTTACAATACATCTACTTCGGAGATTCTTGCAATATTTCTGTTTCTTGATCTCCTGTCTATCTCTCTCACTATGGGGGTCTAGCTTGTACATGTCAGGAACCTGTCTAACCGCTTCACCCAGGGGGGGACTTAAACAATTAAACTGTCTGACTTACTAGACCTCAACTTTGATCTGTACTCCTGGGACGGAGTTTTCTCTACCAGGGGGAGTTTAGTATCAACGATTGGAATGTGGCAGTCCTGGGAATCAGTTTTTGGCGGAAGTCCATAGCATTTTTTCACATGGCTCGAGTGGAGTCAATTTTTTCTGCCCTCTAGTTTTACAGCAGTCCTTGTGGTCATTAAAACGATCTTCGGCTCCTTCCAACGGGGCTCCAGAGGGCTCGACCGGTCAAAATTACGAATGTACACAAAGTCACCAGGGACGATCTTGTGTGGCTTCACCTCGGTGTTGTCTGGAAAGGCTGCTGCGACCTGTGAACGACATGATTGTAGTGCAGACATCAAGGAAGCAAGGTAATCTGTCAGCATATTACTGTCAACATCAGTTAATTTACGGGGCAGAGGCGTCCCGCACATATTGGGTGGCCGGCCAAAAACCCCCTCATACGGGGATAGCCCTGTCCTAGAATGGGCTACCAGTCGCATATAGAAGAGAGCAACTGGAAGGGCTACTATCCAGTCTACTCCTTTTTCTGCACAGACCTTGGCAAGACGTGTTTTCAGAGTCTGATTGTGTCTCTCTACTAATCCAGCTGCTTCGGGATGCCGAACACAGTGGAACTTCCATTGGTAACCTAACAAAAGGGAAACTTGCTTCATGAGCTCGGACGAGAATGGCTGTCCGTTATCTGAATACACGACACGAGGCAAACCAAACCTCAGGAAAAACTCACGAACCAACTGCTTGGCAGTGGTCGGGGCAGTGTAATCTGGGACTGGATATGCTTCTGTCCATCGGGAAAGTGCACATACAACTACGAGGACGTACTTGAATCCTCGGCATCTGTCCATCTGGATATAATCCATCTGGAGGACTTCAAAAGGGTGATCAGGAGGATGAAATCCACCTTGCTCGACGGGAATGCCTTTACCTGGGTTGAACTGACAACAGATCATGCAAGTACGCACTTTCTGTTTTGCTGCTGCTCGTAAATGTTTATTGAACCAAAGGTTTTGAATACTGTCTAACATGGCCTTTTCTCCTAAATGTGCAGGACTATTGCTGTGTTAATGATAACTTGAACCATAGAGTCGGGGATAAACCATGTGGCTTTTCCCTTCGTCATCCATCCTTGTTCTGTCTGTATCCCTCCTAGTTCAGTCCATTTCTTGATTTCGTCTGGGGTAGCATGTGTCTGTAAGTCAATTACATCTAGGGCGGGATCCCTGACTGTCATGCATTGTGTTGGAACTACTGTCTTTGTCATATCAGTATGAGTCTGTGCTGTATGCTTGGCTGTTTGATCTGCCAGGTCGTTACCCTGGGAATTGGTATCTGTGACTTTCGTATGTGCTTTACATTTCATGATGGCTATGGCTGTAGGCAAATGTATTGCTTCTAACAGAGCTTGAATGAGGGGACCGTGCTGTATCTTGGCCCCGTGTGAAGTTAAAAAACCTCTCTCTTGCCAAAGGACTCCGAAGTCGTGTACAACTCCGAATGCATAACGGGAATCTGTGTATATGTTAAGTTTCAGGTTCTTGGCTCGAATACAGGCTTGGGTCAGAGCAATGAGCTCTGCTGCTTGGGCAGACAGGGTGTCAATACGATGTGTTTCTATGACTTCAGTTTCGGTGGTCACGGCATACGCGGCCACTAACTATCCTGTACTTGTTCTCATACATGAACCATCCACATAAAGTGTCAGGTCTGGATCTGGTAATGCGATATCTGTCAAGTCTTGTCTGGGCTTCGTCATAGTGTTAATGACTTCCACACAGTCATGTGCCATAGGGTCTGTTGTACTTAACGGTAAAAGTGTAGCAGGATTCAGTGTGTTGCAACGTCTGATTTCTATGTGTGGCTGGAATAATGTTAATTCATAACCTGTCAGTCGTGCTATAGTCAAGTGCTGAGTCTGTGTACGGTTTAAAAGAACTTCCACGGAATGTGGAACCTGTACTGTCAGTTGGTGACCTAATACTATGGAATCACTTTGTCTGATTGCTAGAGCTGTTGCTGCAACTGATTTCAAGCACGCAGGCAGAGCCTGGGCTACTGGATCTAATGTACTGGAAAAATAAGCACATGGTTTGTGTGAACCTGCTTTATCTTGGGTGAGTACTGACAATGCAGTACCTTCGCATTCTGTGACAAAAGTGTAAAAGGCTTGCTGTAACATAGTGTCGCTAAAACAGGTGCTTGACATAGGGCTTTCTTCAAGTCGTCAAAAGCTTGTGTATGTTCCTGAGTCCAAGGGAGGACAGTCGATGACGCTGCCTCCTGGGTTGTCAACTGTATAAGGGGCTTGGCTAGATATGCGTTCTGAGGGATCCATTGTCTACAGTAAGAGGTGAGGCCTATGAAGGCCCGTACTTCTTTTTGTGTCTTGGGTCGTGGCATATGTACAATTAACTGGATGCGGTCAGGTGTAAGCTGTCTCCCCCTCTTGGACAGCAAGTGACCAAGGTACACAACTTGCTGAACACAGAATTGCAGCTTCGAAGGAGACACTTTGTGTCCCTTGTCGGCCAGAAAATATAGGACTGTCAGAGATGCATGTTCAGATTCTTGTTCACTTCGGGCGGTGATCAATAGATCATCGATGTACTGAAGTAGGGCAGTGTTAGCAGGCATGTGGAAACTGTCAATTTGTCTTTTCAATGCTTGGCTATAGATACTCGGACTTTCCGTGAACCCTTGAGGTGCACGTGTACAGCAGCCTGGCGCTCTCAGCATGCACACCTTGGCCCTGGTGTCTCTGGTGCAGGTGTGCCGCAGCCTGGCGCTCTCAGCACGCACACCTTGGCCCCGGTGTCTCTGGGCAGGTGTGCAGCAGCCTGGCACTCTTAGCCTGCACACCATGGCCCCGGTGTCTCTGGGCAGTTGTGCCGCAGCCTGGAGGTCTCAGCATGCACTCCTTGGCCCCAGTGTCTCTGGGCAGGTGTGCCGCAGCCTGGCGCTCTCAGCATGCACACATTGGTGTAAGTGTCTTTGGTGCAGGTGTGCCACAGCCTGGCGCTCTCAGCATGCACACCTTGGCCCTGGTGTCTCTGGTGCAGGTGTGCCGCAGCCTGGCGCTCTCAGCATGCACACCTTGGCCCCGGTGTCTCTGGTGCAGGTGTGCAGCAGCCTGGCGCTCTCAGCATGCACACCTTGGCCCCGGTGTCTCTGGTGCAGGTGTGCCGCAGCCTGGCGCTCTCAGCACCCACACCTTGGCCCTGGTGTCTCTGGGCAGGTGTGCCGCAGCCTGACACTCTCAGCATGCACACCTTGGCCCCGGTGTCTCTGGTGGAGGTGTGCCACAACCTGGCGCTCTGAGCATGCACACCTTGCCCCCGATGTCTCTGGTGCAGGTGTGCCGCAGCCTGGAGCTCTCAGCATGCACACCTTGGCCCCGGTGTCTCTGGGCAGGTGTGCCGCAGCCTGGCGCTCTCAGCATGCACACTGTGGCCCTGGTGTCTCTGGGCAGGTGTGCCACATCCTGGCACTCTCAGCCTGCACACCTTGGCCCCGGTGTCTCTGGGCAGGTGTGCTGCAGCCTGGCGCTCTCAGCATGCACACCTTGGACTAAGTGTCTTTGGTGCAGATGCGTCTTAGCCTTGCGCTCTCAGCATGCACACCGTGGCCCGGTGTCTCTGGTGCAGGTGTGCTGCAGCCTGGCACTCTCAGCATGCACACTGTGGCCCCGGTGTCTCTGGTGCAGGTGTGCCGCAGCCTGGCACTCTCAGCACGCACACCTTGGCCCTGGTGTCTCTGGGCAGGTGTGCCGCAGCCTGGCACTCTCAGCCTGCACACCGTGGCCCCGGTGTCTCTGGGCAGGTGTGCCGCAGCCTGACACTCTCAGCATGCACACCTTGGCTCCGGAGTCTCTGGTGGAGGTGTGCCACAACCTGGCGCTCTGAGCATGCACACCTTGCCCCCGATGTCTCTGGTGCAGGTGTGCCGCAGCCTGGAGCTCTCAGCATGCACACCGTGGCCCCGGTGTCTCTGGGCAGGTGTGCCGCAGCCTGGCGCTCTCAGCATGCACACCGTGGCCCTGGTGTCTCTGGTACAGGTGTACAGCAGCCTGGCGCTCTCAGCCTGCACACCTTGGCCCTGGTGTCTCTGGTGCAGGTGTGCCGCAGCCTGGCGCTCTCAGCACGCACACCTTGGCCCCGGTGTCTCTGGGCAGGTGTGCAGCAGCCTGGCACTCTTAGCCTGCACACCATGGCCCCGGTGTCTCTGGGCAGGTGTGTCGCAGCCTGGAGCTCTCAGCATGCACTCCTTGGCCCCAGTGTCTCTGGGCAGGTGTGCCGCAGCCTGGCGCTCTCAGCATGCACACATTGGTGTAAGTGTCTTTGGTGCAGGTGTGCCACAGCCTGGCGCTCTCAGCATGCACACCTTGGCCCTGGTGTCTCTGGTGCAGGTGTGCCGCAGCCTGGCGCTCTCAGCATGCACACCTTGGCCCCGGTGTCTCAGGTGCAGGTGTGCAGCAGCCTGGCGCTCTCAGCATGCACACCTTGGCCCCGGTGTCTCTGGTGCAGGTGTGCCGCAGCCTGGCGCTCTCAGCACCCACACCTTGGCCCTGGTGTCTCTGGGCAGGTGAGCCGCAGCCTGACACTCTCAGCATGCACACCTTGGCCCCGGTGTCTCTGGTGGAGGTGTGCCACAACCTGGCGCTCTGAGCATGCACACCTTGCCCCCGATGTCTCTGGTGCAGGTGTGCCGCAGCCTGGAGCTCTCAGCATGCACACCTTGGCCCCGGTGTCTCTGGGCAGGTGTGCCGCAGCCTGGCGCTCTCAGCATGCACACCTTGGCCCCGGTGTCTCTGGTGCAGGTGTGCCGCAGCCTGGCACTCTCAGCATGCACACTGTGGCCCCGGTGTCTCTGGTGCAGGTGTGCCGCAGCCTGGCACTCTCAGCACGCACACCTTGGCCCTGGTGTCTCTGGGCAGGTGTGCCGCAGGCTGGCACTCTCAGCCTGCACACCGTGGCCCCGGTGTCTCTGGGCAGGTGTGCCGCAGCCTGGCGCTCTCAGCATGCACACCGTGGCCCGGAGTCTCTGGTGCAGGTGTGCCGCAGCCTGGCACTCTCAGCATGCACACCGTGGCCCCGGTGTCTCTGGTGCAGGTGTACCGCAGCCTGGCGCTCTCAGCATGCAAACCTTGGCCCTGGTGTCTCTGGTGCAGGTGTGCCGCAGCCTGGAGCTCTCAGCATGCACACCTTGGCCCCGGTGTCTCTGGGCAGGTGTGCCGCAGCCTGGCGCTCTCAGCATGCACACCGTGGCCCTGGTGTCTCTGGGCAGGTGTGCCGCAGCCTGGCGCTCTCAGCATGCACACCTTGGCCCTGGTGTCTCTGGGCAGGTGTGCCGCAGCCTCTCACTCTCAGCCTGCACACCTTGGCCCCGGTGTCTCTGGGCAGGTGTGCCGCAGCCTGGCGCTCTCAGCATGCACACCTTGGTCTAAGTGTCTTTGGTGCAGATGTGCCACAGCCTGGGGCTCTCAGCATGCACACCGTGGCCCGGTGTTTCTGGTGCAGGTGTGCTGCAGCCTGGAGCTCTCAGCATGCACACCTTGGCCCCGGTGTCTCTGGGCAGGTGTGCCACAGCCTGGAGCTCTCAGCATGCACACCGTGGCCCCAGTGTCTCTGGGGCAGTTGTGCCGCAGCCTGGCGCTCTCAGCATGCACACCTTGGCCTTGGTGTCTCTGGTGCAGGTGTGCCGCAGCCTGGCGCTCTCAGCATGCACACCTTGGTCTAAGTGTATTTGGTGCAGGTGTGCCGCAGCCTGGCACTCTCAGCCTGCACACCTTGGCCCCGGTGTCTCTGGGCAGGTGTGCCGCAGCCTGGAGCTCTCAGCATGCACACCTTGGCCCCGGTGTCTCTGGGCAGGTGTGCCACAGCCTGGAGCTCTCAGCATGCACACCGTGGCCCCAGTGTCTTTGGTGCAGGTGTGCCGCAGCCTGGCACTCTCAGCCTGCACACCTTGGCACCGGTGTCTCTGGGCAGGTGTGCTGGAGCTTGGCGCTCTCAGCATGCGCACCTTGGCCCCGGTGTCTCTCGGCAGGTGTGCCGCAGCCTGGCGCTCTCAGCATGCACACCTTGGCCCCGGTGTCTCTGGGCAGCTGTGCCTCAGCCTGGCGCTCTCAGCATGCACACCTTGGCCCCGGTGTCTCTGGGCAGGTGTGCTGGAGTGTGGCGCTCTCAGCATGCACACCATGGCCCCGGTGTCTCTGGGCAGGTGTGCCGCAGCCTGGCGCTCTCACCACGCACACCTTGGCCCCGGTGTCTCTGGTGCAGGTGTGCCACAGCCTTGCGCTCTCAGCATGCACACCTTGGCCCCGGTGTCTCTGGGCAGGTGTGCCGCAGCCTGGCGCTCTCAGCATGCACACCATGGCCCCGGTGTCTCTGGGCAGGTGTGCCACATCCTGGCGCTCTCAGCATGCACACCGTGGCCCCAGTGTCTCTGGGGCAGTTGTGCCGTAGCCTGGTGCTCTCAGCATGCACACCGTGGCCCGGTGTCTCTGGTGCAGGTGTGCCGCAGCCTGGCGCTCTCAACATGCACACCATGGCCCCTGTTAGACGGGACCTGGAGGGTCGGCCGAGGACAAGGGGAGAGGTCTCCGGGGAGAGCCGTCTCCAGCGATCGTACAGACAAGCAACTTCCCCCCCACAGATGGACACCACACAAGGATAAGATTTAACGTTCTTTATAAGCAATCTTGAGGTACGGTAGGATGGTACAAGGAGGTCTGGACTCAGGGGTCCCCTCGATTCTAGTCTCTTGGATGGGAAAGGGGGTAGCGGGACAGTCTTATTACCAATCTGGTAGTTGCGATGAGATGATGGGTAGCTCACAATCCTCGAGCTCGGCGTTCTTGAAGGACGGGCCGCGGCAGCGCCAGCAGGTCCCGGGGTGGTCGAAGGTGGCAACGGTCCGCGGCAGCGCCAGCAGGTCCCGGCGAAGATGGTAGTTACAACGGGTCGCGGCAGCGCCAGCAGTTCCCGACGAAGATGGTAGTTACAACGGGTCGCGGCAGCGCCAGCAGGTCCCGATGAGGATGAAGGATGCAGAGGGCCGCGGCAGCGCCAGCGGCAGGACGACAGTTCACAAGGCAGGGCTGCGGCAGCGCCAGCAGTCCGTCAAGGATGAGTTCTTCTCGGTGTCTCTCGACTCCAGGATACAACTGCCTTCCTGCTCTGGAGCTGCCCCAGTTATAGGTCTGGTGGCCTTTGATGTCCGGACCCTCGCACTTGGAGGTCGGGAGGTCCGGGATGATGGAGTCCAGACACCCAGCAGGGGGGTGTAGCCAGCGCCCGGGGGAGCTGGAGCGATCGGCACCTGGCGGGGGAGAGCCATCGACACTTCTTTCTCCCATTGACCTGCCAAGTGGTCCGTTCACCACCTGGGTGGATGGTGGTGCCGGGATGTCGGGGCCTGGCTAGGCCCAGGGTTGGGGTCGAGCTGAGGCCATGTGGCCTCGTGGTGCAGTGTCCAAGATGGCGGCCGGGCCCGGCAATGATGCTGACGGTGGCCCGGGCCCGTGATACAGAGATGTCCGGGAGTAGGAGTCCCGTAGGGGACGGAGTGTGGGTTGCTTCTGTGGGTAGCACCTGGAGAGCTGATGTCCGGGTTCTGTCATGCGGGGAGGGAGCGAGCCCTTCATGTGGCCTGTCCAACATGCGTCCCCCCCAGCTGAAGGCGGGGAGAGTCACCCATCTTCTTGGGGACTCTCCTCGTCGAGGCGGAAAAATCGTGACAGGCCATCCGCGTTGGCGTGCTCCTGGCCGGGGCGGTGTTCCACAGTGAAGTCCATCCCTTGCAGGGATATGGACCATCGCAAGAGCTTGGGATTCTCCCCCTGCATCTGCATTAGCCATTGCAGGGGGCGGTGATCTGTTTGCACCCGAAAGTGGGTACCGAAGATGTAGGGCCGGAGCTTCTTGAGGGCCCATACCACTGCGAAGGCCTCCCTCTCGATGCTGCTCCAGCGCTGTTCTCGGGCCAACAGACGTCGACTGATGAAGGCCACTGGTTGGTCGACTCCCTCGGTGTTCAGTTGGGAGAGGACGGCTCCAATGCCATGGTCGGAGGCATCAGTCCGGACGATGAACTCCCAGCTGTAGTCGGGAGCCTGGAGTACCAGGGCGGTGCACATGGCGACCTTCAGCTTCTCGAAGGCCGCTTGACAATCGGGAGTCCAGTCGACTCTTTTTGGCTGGTTCTTAGATGTAAGTGCCGTGAGGAGCCCCACAATGCTGCCATAGTCCTTCACAAACCGCCGGTAGTACCTGGTGAGCCCCAAGAAGGCCCGGACCTCGGTTTGCGTTACGGGTGGTTGCCAGGACTGGATGGCAGCGATCTTGAGTTGGAGGGGGGCCACCAGACCGCTCCCCACTTGGTGTCCTAGGTAGGTCACGGACCCCTGGCCAATCTGGCATTTGCTGGCCTTGATTGTGAGGCCGGCCTGTTGGAGGGTGTTAGACGGACCGGGAGGGTCGGCCGAGGACAAGGGGAGAGGTCTCCGGGGAGAGCCGTCTCCAGCGATCGTACAGACAAGTAACTTCCCCCCCACAGACGGACACCACACCAGGATAAGGTTCAACGATACTTTATCAGCAATTCTTTAGTTACGGTAAAATTATACAAGGAGGTCTGGACTCAGGGGTCCCCTCGATTCTGGTCTCTGGATTGGGAAGAGGGTAGCGGGACAGTCTTGTTACCAATAGATGAAAATAGCTCTCAATCCTCGAGCTCGGCGTTCTAGATGATCGGGCCGCGGCGGAGCCAGCAGGTCCCGAGATGGATGAAGGAAGCGACGGTCCGCGGCGGAGCCAGCAGGTCCCGATGAAGATGGTGGTTACAAACGGTCCGCGGCCACGCCAGCAGGTCCCGACGACGATGATGATTACGAAGGTTTCGGCAGCGCCAACAGGCAGGACGATGGTTCGCAAGGCAGGGCTACGGCAGCGCCAGTAGTCCGTCAAGGATGAGTTCTTCACTGCGTCTCTCGACTCCAGGATACAACTGCCTTCCTGCTCTGGAGCTGCCCCAGTTATAGGGCTGATCCTCTTTGATGTCCGGACCCTCGCCCTTGGAGGTTGGGGGGTCCGGGATGAAGGGGTCCAGACACCCAGCAGGGGGGTGGAGCCAGCGCCCGGGGAGATGGTGGGCGAGCGGCACCTGGCGAGGGAGAACCATCGACACCTCTTTCTCCCATTGACCTGCCAAGTAGTCCGCTCACCCCCTGGGTGGATGATGGTGCCGGGATGTCTGAGGCCTGGCCAGGCCCAGGGTTGGGGTCGATCGGGGGCCACGCGGCCTCGTGGCGGAGTGTCCAAGATGGCGCCCAGGCTGGGCGCGCGGGCCAGTGAGGGATCGGGCCCACGAGGTCGATATGTTCAGAGGCAAGGGTCCCGGAGGGGACGGAAAGCGTGAAGTGGTGGTGTGTGACACTTGAGGGACCGGGCTCGGGCCTGGTCGGGCAGAGGGGGAGCGGCCCTTCACGTGGCCTGTCCAACATGCGTCCCCCCCAGCTGAAGGCGGGGAGAGTCACCCATCCTCTTGGGGACTCTCCTCGTCGAGGCGGAAAAACCGGGACAGGCCATCTGCGTTGGCGTGGTCTGGCCCAGGCCGGTGTTCAACAGTGAAGTCCATCCCTTGTAGGGAGATGGACCAACGTAGTAGCTTTGGGTTTTCCCCCCGCATCTGCATCAGCCACTGCAGGGGTCGATGGTCGGTCTGCACCCGGAAGTGTGTGCCAAAGAGGTAGGGCCCGGTGGCGGATAGGGGGGCTGTCCCCCGTGTCCACATCGTGCACACACCAGGAAGTGACACCTGGGGTGAGGGAAAACAGGTCGGTGAACTGCAACAGAAGGTCCCGACATTCCTGGCGTTGGTCCAGGGTGAGGGCTCCCGAGAGTCGGACCCCATCCACGGAGCCATCTTTCTCCCGAGTCCGTAGGAGGTCAGGAAGGGGTTCGGAGTCTTCTTCGGCTCCATTGTCTGTGGCCATCAGGAGGCTGAGTTCTGAACGCACAAAGTGGGGTTTCAGCCTATTAGCGTGGAGGACTCGGAGGGGGTTCCGGGAAGATTCCATGTCGATGAGATAGGTGACAGGACCCTTACGTTCGACTACTTTGAAGGGCCCCGTCCATTTGTCTTGCAGGGCGCAGGGCTCGGTGGGGGACATCACCCATACCTGTTGTCCGGGTTCAAATTCGATGGAGGAGGCATTTTGGTCATACCACTTTTTCATGTCCTCTTGACTGGCCTCCAGGTTTGCTTTTGCCAGCTCTCTGAACCGTCGGGTCTGGTTGCGGAGGGTCAGGAGGTATTTGAAGACATCCGGGGGGTTCTTTAGAGGGGGCATTTCCCAGCCTTCCTTGATTAGACTGAGGGGCCCCCGTACGGGGTGTCCATACAACAACTCAAACGGGCTGAAGCCGAGGGACTTCTGGGGGACCTCTCGATATGCGAAGAGGAGGCACGGCAGCAGCACATCCCACTGGCGACGGAGGGGCTCTTCCAACCCCCCAATCATCCCTTTGAGCGTGCGGTTGAACCGCTCAACGAGTCCGTTTCCTTGAGGGTGATAGGGGGTCGTGAATCGGTAGGTGACCCCACACTGTTGCCAGAGGGACTTCATATATTTGGAAATAAAGTTTGTGCCCCTGTCGCTGACGACTTCTCTGGGGAAGCCCACACGGGAGAAGATCCCCATCAGGGCCCGACCGACCACCGGGGCTGTCACAGTTCGCAGGGGAATAGCCTCGGGGTAGCGGGTGGCGTGGTCCACTAGTACCAGGATGAACCGATGTCCTTGTTTTGTACGGGGGTCCAGGGGCCCCACAATGTCTATCCCGACCCTCTCGAACGGGGTGGTGACCACGGGAAATGGTTGCAGGGGGGCTTTTAGTTTGCGGCCGCTCTTCCCACTGGCTTGGCACGTGGGGCAAGATCGGCAATGCTGGAGAACATCATTCCTCATTTTGGGCCAGAAGAAGTGGGTTACTAGGCGGCTGTAGGTTTTATCCTGGCCCAGGTGTCCCGCCAGGGGGACATCGTGGGCTAGGTTTAGCAAGAAGTCTCTAAAACGGAGGGGCACCAATAGCATTCGGCTGGCCCCCAACTCCGCGATCCTTTGTTCACTGTATAGCAGATCATTGTCCCAGTAGACCCAATGTGTTCCGGAGGTATCCCCTGCGCTCTGGGCGAGGGCTTGTTGGCGGAGTCCCTCGAGGGAGGGACAGGTCTTTTGCTCTTGGCGAAACTGTTCCTGTGTGGGTACCCCCTCTTGATGCCACTGGTCGAGGCCAGCGAGGTCCGGAGGTTGAGCTGGTTCTGGGGGGACGGCACGGTCGGTGTCCTCGACTGGGGCGACCGGGGGAGGAGGTGCCGGCCATTCGTGTTCCTCTTGTCGGGGATTGGCACGGGCGGCCATGGACCGGGTGGTGACGCACGCCCAGTCCGGGACGCCCAACATCCCCAGGTGTTCTCTTCGTTCTACGGCTGCCCAGGGCGAGCTTTCAAGGTCATTTCCCAGGAGACAGTCTACGGGAGCATCATCTCGGACCGTTACTTTCAACATGCCGGAGACCCCTCCCCATTCGAAAGGGACGCAGGCCATCCGACACAGACTTTCTGAGTTATCGGCTGAACGGACAGGGCAGAGAATGTTTGGTATGAACTGTTCTGGGGTCACCAGGTGACAGCGGACGGCTGTTACACTGGCCCCGGTGTCACGGAGGGCTTCGGCCCGGCGTCCATTGATGCTCACCCATTGGCTGTACTTCCGGGTGTTAGCGGGTAGGGGGACCCGCGGGACCATGTCTTTCCCCCCTAAGCATGCTAAAGTCATGGCGGCTGGCTCCCATTCTTGATGCTCTTGTTCGTATTCTTCCTGCTCCTCAGAGATCTGTTCTTCCCCTAGGGCAGCAGCAGCCACTTGGCGGGGTCTTGGGCTCTGGTACTGCGGGCAATTTGGGTCGTTTGCATAGTGGCCGACTCGTTGGCATCGGTGACACGTGACATTGGCTCTGTATCCCGGTCGCGCCGGGGTGCTGCCCCGGTTGGCCGGGGGGGGTGGTGCTGGTAGCGGGGGCGACCGGAGCGTTGTCTCTTCCTCGCCCTTGGCCCCCTCCTCCTCCTCGGGGACGGTGCTGACCGTTGTTGTTCCGGTTCTGTTCATAGGATCCATTTCGGCCCACTCTGGTGATTTCCCACCGGTCAGCCTCGGCTGCGAGCTGCCGTGGATCAGTCAATTTGCTGTCGAGGAGGTGCTGCCGGAGCTCAATGAAGCAATTGTTTGATAGATGCTCCCACACCATGAGGTTGAAGAGTTGTTCGTACGTTGTGACATTGCTTCCTTTGATCCAGCCCTCGAAGGCTCGGCTAAAATAGTTCACGTAGTCCACCCAAGTTGTACCCGGGATGCGGGTGCAGTCTCGGAACCTCTGACGGTACATCTCGGGTGTGAGCCCATAGCGGGTGAGGAGGGCAGCTTTCATGTGGTCATAGGAGGTCATCTGATGGTCCGGGAGCTGTAGCAGGGCATCGCGGCCCTCATTGAGGAATCTCCCCCAGAGACCGGCTCCCCAATCGCTTCGATCGATCCGGTGGGCGGTCATAGCGATTTCGTAGGCCTTGAACCATTGCTGGATGTCGTCCTCTCGGAAGTATTCTCGGACGACATCCTTGGGGATGTGTACCTTTTTCTCTGTTGCCCCTGGGTCGCGGGGTTGCTCGGGCACCCCTAATTCTCTGTTCTGCTTGCGTAAGTCTATCTCCGCTAGTTTGCGCTCATGTTCATACGCCAGCCTCTTTTCCTCGAGCTCCCTTTGTCTCTGTTTTTCCTCTCTTTCTTCTCGGAGACGCAGGTGCTCTAAGCTTATTTTTTGTTCGGCCAGCTTAAGTTCAACCTCCATTTTGAGCCGGGCCATTTCTAGTTCGTGTAGTCGTGTTTTCTCTCGTTCCTGGATCTCGTCTTGCGAGAGACCCGTTCTTTGCTCCTCGGGTGCCGTGGTGTTTTTTTCTACTGCTGCGATATTTTGGTCGGTGGTTTCCACGGCCCCGGTTTCTGCCCAGGACTCTAAGGCCTGCTTAAAATCGTCTTTGGTACTTAGACCGGTGGTAGCGATACCTAGTTCGATGCAGAATTGTTTTAGTTCACGATGGCTGTACTCGTTCAATTTCTCCATTTGAAATTTCTCGGTGGATCCGCTTTCTTTAGTTGTCATCGTGATTTCGTCGTGGGGTGATCTACTCTCTGTACGATTATGCGGTGATTCGGATCGCGCCGCTGGCCACCAATGTTAGACGGACCGGGAGGGTCGGCCGAGGACAAGGGGAGAGGTCTCCGGGGAGAGCCGTCTCCAGCGATCGTACAGACAAGTAACTTCCCCCCCACAGACGGACACCACACCAGGATAAGGTTCAACGATACTTTATCAGCAATTCTTTAGTTACGGTAAAATTATACAAGGAGGTCTGGACTCAGGGGTCCCCTCGATTCTGGTCTCTGGATTGGGAAGAGGGTAGCGGGACAGTCTTGTTACCAATAGATGAAAATAGCTCTCAATCCTCGAGCTCGGCGTTCTAGATGATCGGGCCGCGGCGGAGCCAGCAGGTCCCGAGATGGATGAAGGAAGCGACGGTCCGCGGCGGAGCCAGCAGGTCCCGATGAAGATGGTGGTTACAAACGGTCCGCGGCCACGCCAGCAGGTCCCGACGACGATGATGATTACGAAGGTTTCGGCAGCGCCAACAGGCAGGACGATGGTTCGCAAGGCAGGGCTACGGCAGCACCAGTAGTCCGTCAAGGATGAGTTCTTCACTGCGTCTCTCGACTCCAGGATACAACTGCCTTCCTGCTCTGGAGCTGCCCCAGTTATAGGGCTGATCCTCTTTGATGTCCGGACCCTCGCCCTTGGAGGTTGGGGGGTCCGGGATGAAGGGGTCCAGACACCCAGCAGGGGGGTGGAGCCAGCGCCCGGGGAGATGGTGGGCGAGCGGCACCTGGCGAGGGAGAACCATCGACACCTCTTTCTCCCATTGACCTGCCAAGTAGTCCGCTCACCCCCTGGGTGGATGATGGTGCCGGGATGTCTGAGGCCTGGCCAGGCCCAGGGTTGGGGTCGATCGGGGGCCACGCGGCCTCGTGGCGGAGTGTCCAAGATGGCGCCCAGGCTGGGCGCGCGGGCCAGTGAGGGATCGGGCCCACGAGGCCGATATGTTCAGAGGCAAGGGTCCCGGAGGGGACGGAAAGCGTGAAGTGGTGGTGTGTGACACTTGAGGGACCGGGCTCGGGCCTGGTCGGGCAGAGGGGGAGCGGCCCTTCACGTGGCCTGTCCAACAGAGGGCCTGCAGGACCTCTCGGAGGTGGCGGAGATGGTCTGACCAGTGGTGGCTGTACACCGCGATATCGTCCAGGTAGGCGGCGCTGAACTCCTCGAGGCCCGCCAATACCTGGTTCACCAGGCGTTGAAAGGTTGCTGGAGCGTTTTTCATGCCGAATGGCATCACTTTGAAATGGTAGTGGCCATCCGGGGTGGAGAAAGCGGACCGTTCTTGCGCACTGGGGGTGAGGCCGATCTGCCAGAAGCCCGCTGTCAGGTCGAAGATGCTGAGGTAGCGGGCAGCCCCCATGCGGTCGATCAGTTCATCGGCTCGGGGAATGGGGTGAGCGTCGGTCCGGGTGACAGCGTTCAGGCCCCGATAGTCAACGCAGAATCGGAGTTCAGGGGTGGTGCCGGGGGCAGCAGCTTTGGGGACCAGTACGACTGGGCTGGCCCAGGGGCTGTCCGAGGGTTCAATGACTCCAAGTGTGAGCATCTTGGAGACTTCTTCTTGGATGCAGGCACGTACCCGATCTGGCACGCGGTACGCCCGATGTCTGATGGGGGGACTGTCCCCAGTGTCCACGTCGTGCAGGCACCAGGGGGTGACCCCTGGGGTGAGGGAAAATAGGGCTGCGAACTGCAGCAGGACAGCCCGACAGTCTTGGCGCTGCTCCGAGGTCAGGGCATCTGACAGTCGGACCCCGTCTACCGAACCATCTTTTTCACGGGTCTTCAGCAGGTCAGGGAGGGGCTCGGAGTCTTCTTCTGCCCCACTGTCTGTAGCCATCAGTAGGCTGAGCTCCGAGCGCACAAAGTGGGGTTTGAGTCTGTTGGCGTGGAGGACCCGGAGGGGGTTCCCGGGAAGATTCCATGTCGATGAGATAGGTGACGGGTCTCTTGCGCTCGATCACCTTGAAGGGCCCCGTCCACTTATCTTGCAGGGCACAAGGTTCGGTGGGGGACATCACCCATACTTGCTGGCCAGGTACGAACTCTATGGAGGAGGCGTTCTGATCGTACCATTTCTTCATGTCCTCCTGACTGGCTTCAAGATTGGCTTTGGCGATTTCTCGGAACCGCCTGGTCTGATTGCGGAGGGTCAGGAGGTACTTGTAGACGTCTGGAGGGGTTTTCAGGGGGGCCATCTCCCAACCTTCCTTGACTAGGCTGAGGGGCCCTCGAACAGGGTGCCCATACAAGAGTTCGAAGGGGCTGAAGCCGAGGGACTTCTGAGGGACTTCTCGGTAGGCGAAGAGGACGCACGGGAGGAGCACATCCCACTGGCGGCGGAGGGGCTCTTCCAACCCCATAATCATTCCCTTGAGTGTACGGTTGAACCGCTCAACCAGTCCGTTTCCTTGCGGGTGATAGGGGGTTGTGAATCGGTAGGTGACCCCGCACTGCTGCCAGAGGGATTTCATGTATTTTGAAATGAAGTTTGTGCCTCTGTCGCTGACGACTTCCCGGGGGAAGCCTACCCGGGAGAAGATTCCCATTAAGGCTCGGCCGACCACCGGTGCTGTTACAGTTCGAAGGGGGATGGCCTCGGGAAAGCGGGTGGCATGGTCCACCAGTACCAGGATGAAACGATGCCCTTGTGCTGTTCGGGGGTCCAGGGGCCCCACAATGTCTATTCCCACCTTTTCGAACGGGGTGGTAACCACCGGAAAGGGCTGCAGGGGCGCCTTGAGTTTGCGGCCGCTCTTCCCGCTGGCCTGACAAGTGGGACAAGACCAGCAGTGGTTGAGTACGTCATTTCTCATCTTGGGCCAGTAAAAGTGGGTCACCGGGCGGTTGTAGGTTTTGTCCTGACCCAAGTGTCCGGCCAGGGGGATATCGTGGGCCAAGTTCAGCAGGAAGTCTCTAAAACGGAGGGGCACCACCAACACTCGACTGGCCCCCAACTCGGCGATTCTTTTTTCACTGTACAATAGATCATTGTCCCAATAGATCCAGTGGGCCCCGGCGGTATCTCCCGTGCTCTGGGCGAGGGCTTGTTGTCGTAGTCCCTCGAGGGAGGGACATGTCTTTTGCTCTTGACAGAATTGTTCCTGGGTGGGTCCCCCTTCTTGACGCCACTGAGCCAGGTCTGGGAGATCCTGGGGCTGAGCGAGTTCTTCTTGGGTTTGTTCCGGGGGGTCGGCGGTGTCGGCGTCCCCCACTGGAGCGATCGGGGGAGGAGGTGCTGGACATTCGGGTTCTTCTGGTCGGGGGATGGCGCGGGCCGCCATGGACCGGGTGGTTACGCACGCCCAGTCCGGGAGGACCAACATCCCCAGGTGCTCTCTTCTTTCTACGGCGGCCCACTGGGAACTCTCAAGATCGTTCCCCAGGAGACAGTCCACGGGGGCATCATCGCGGACCGTCACCTTCAGCATGCCGGATACCCCTCCCCACTCGAAGGGGACGCAGGCCATCCGACACATGCTCTCCGAATTGTCGGCTGACCGGACGGGGCAGAGAACGTTCGGTATTATTTGCTCGGGGGTCACCAGGTGACAGCGGACGGCCGTCACACTGGCCCCGTGTCACGTAGGGCTTCGGCCTTGCGCCCATTTATGCTCACCCACTGACTGTACTTTCTGGTGTTGGCGGGTAGGGGAGCCCGCGGGACCATGTCTCTCCCCCCCAAGTACGCCAGGACCATGGCGGCCGGTTCCCACTCTTGTTGCTCTTGTTCATATTCTTCCTGCTCTTCGGAGACTTGCTCTTCTCCTAGGGCGGCGGCAGCTACCTGGCGGGGCCTCGGAGTCTGGTTCTGTGGGCAGTTCGGGTCATTGGCGTAGTGACCGACTCGCTGGCACCGGTGACACGTGACATTGGCTCTGAACCCCGGGTGCATCAGGGGGTTGCCCCTGCTGGCCGGGGGCGGGGTGCTGGTAGCGGGAGCGGCCGGGACGGTGTCTTTCCCCCGGCCCTGGCCTCCTCCTCCTCCTCGGGGACGGTGATGGCCTTGGTTGTTCCTGTTCTGCTCGTTCGGGCCACCCCGGCCCACTCGGGTGCTCTCCCATCGGTCAGCCTCGGCGGCGAGCTGCCGTGGATCAGTCAGTTTACTGTCGAGGAGGTGCTGCCTGAGCTCGACAAAGCAGTTGCTGGAGAGGTGCTCCCACACAACAAGGTTAAAAAGCTGCTCGTAGGTCGTTACGTTGCTCCCCTTGATCCATCCCTCAAGGGCTCGGCTGAAATAGTTCACATATTCCACCCAAGTTGTACCCGGGATTCGGGTGCAGTTGCGGAACCTCTGGCGGTACATTTCGGGTGTCAGCCCATATCGAGTGAGGAGGGCGGCCTTCATGTGATCATAGGACGTCATTTGGTGATCCGGGAGCTGTAACAGGGCATCACGGCCTTCATTGACGAACCTCCCCCATAGACCGGCTCCCCAGTCACTTTGATCGATCCGGTGAGAGGACATGGCGATCTCATAGGCCTTGAACCACTGCTGTATGTCGTCGTTTCGGTAGAAGTCTCGGACGACATCTTTGGGAATGTGGACCTTTGGTTCTGAAGTTCCTCGGGTGCGTGGTCGCTCGGGCTTGCCTTGCTTACGTAGTTCTATTTCGGCTAGTTTGCGCTCGTGTTCATATGCCAGTCTCTTTTCTTCAAGCTCTCTTTGTCTTTGTTTTTCCTCCCGCTCTTCTCGGAGCCGTAAGAGTTCTAGGTTCAATTTCTGTTCCGCTAGTTTTAATTCTCCATCCATTTTTAGCCGTGCCAACTCTAATTCATGCAGTCTGTTTTTCTCTTGCTCTTGGATCTCTTCCCGGGAGAGACCCGTTCTCCTTTCCTCGGAAGGAGCGGGGTTAGTTTCTGGTGTTTCGATGCGTTGGTCCCGGGGACCAGCGGTGTTTGCCTCTGCCCATGATTCTAGGGCGTGTTTAAAGTCATCTTTTGTGCTCAGACCGGTGGTAGCAATGCCCAGTTCCATACAAAATTGTTTTAATTCTCGATGGTTGTACTCCTCCAGCTTGTCCATTTGGAATTTCTCTGTAGACCCACTCTCTTGGGCCGGCATTGTGGTTTAGTTGTGGGGTGAGTTGCTTTCTGTACGATTATGCGTTGGTTCGGATCGCGCCGCTGGCCACCAATGTTAGACGGGACCTGGAGGGTCGGCCGAGGACAAGGGGAGAGGTCTCCGGGGAGAGCCGTCTCCAGCGATCGTACAGACAAGCAACTTCCCCCCCACAGATGGACACCACACAAGGATAAGATTTAACGTTCTTTATAAGCAATCTTGAGGTACGGTAGGATGGTACAAGGAGGTCTGGACTCAGGGGTCCCCTCGATTCTAGTCTCTTGGATGGGAAAGGGGGTAGCGGGACAGTCTTATTACCAATCTGGTAGTTGCGATGAGATGATGGGTAGCTCACAATCCTCGAGCTCGGCGTTCTTGAAGGACGGGCCGCGGCAGCGCCAGCAGGTCCCGGGGTGGTCGAAGGTGGCAACGGTCCGCGGCAGCGCCAGCAGGTCCCGGCGAAGATGGTAGTTACAACGGGTCGCGGCAGCGCCAGCAGTTCCCGACGAAGATGGTAGTTACAACGGGTCGCGGCAGCGCCAGCAGGTCCCGACGAGGATGAAGGATGCAGAGGGCCGCGGCAGCGCCAGCGGCAGGACGACAGTTCACAAGGCAGGGCTGCGGCAGCGCCAGCAGTCCGTCAAGGATGAGTTCTTCTCGGTGTCTCTCGACTCCAGGATACAACTGCCTTCCTGGTCTGGAGCTGCCCCAGTTATAGGTCTGGTGGCCTTTGATGTCCGGACCCTCGCACTTGGAGGTCGGGAGGTCCGGGATGAGGGAGTCCAGACACCCAGCAGGGGGGTGGAGCCAGCACCCGGTCAGGCTGGGGGCGATCGGCACCTGGCGGGGGAGAGCCATCAACACTTCTTTCTCCCATTGACCTGCCAAGTGGTCCGTTCACCTCCTGGGTGTATGGTGGTGCCGGGATGTCGGGGCCTGGCCAGGCCCAGGGTTGGGGTCGAGCTGAGGCCATGCGGCCTCGTGGTGCAGTGTCCAAGATGGCGGCCTGGCCCGGCGATGGTGCTGACGGTGGCCCGGGCCCGTGATACAGAGATGTCCGGGAGTAGGAGTCCCGTAGGGGACGGAGTGTGGGTTGCTTCTGTGGGTAGCACCTGGAGAGCTGATGTCCGGGCTCTGTCATGCGGGGAGGGAGCGAGCCCTTCATGTGGCCTGTCCAACAGCCCGGTGTCTCTGGTGCAGGTGTGCCGCAGCCTAGCGCTCTCAGCATGCACACCTTGGCCCCGGTGTCTCTGGTGCAGGTGTGCTGCAGCCTGGCGCTCTCAGCATGCACACCATGGCCCCGGTGTCTCTGGGCAGGTGTGCCGCAGCCTGGCGCTCTCAGCATGCACACCTTGGCCCCGGTGTCTCTGGTGCAGGTGTGCCGCAGCCTGGCGCTCTCAGCATGCACACCTTGGCCCCGGTGTCTCTGGGCAGGTGTGCTGGAGCTTGGCGCTCTCAGCATGCACACCATGGCCCCGGTGTCTCTGGGCAGGTGTGCCGCAGCCTGGCGCTCTCAGCATGCACACCTTGGCCCCGGTGTCTCTGGGCAGGTGTGCTGGAGCTTGGCGCCCTCAGCATGCACACCTTGGCCCCGGTGTCTCTGGGCAGGTGTGCCGCAGCCTGGCGCTCTCAGAATGCACCCCATGGCCCCGGTGTCTCCGGTGCAGGTTGCCGCAGCCTGGCGCTCTCAGCATGCACACCATAGCCCGGTGTCTCTGGGCAGGTGTGCCGCAGCCTGGCGCTCTCCGCCTGCACACCGTGGCCCGGTGTCTCTGGTGCAGGTGTGCCGCAGCCTGGCGCTCGCAGCATGCACACCATGGCCCCGGTGTCTCCGGTGCAGGTTGCCGCAGCCTGGCGCTCTCAGCCTGCACACCATGTCCCCGGTGTCTCTGAGCAGGTGTGCCCCAGCCTGGCACTCTCAGCTTGCACACCATGGCCCGGGTGTCTCTGGTGCAGGTGTGCCGCAGCCTGGCGCTCTCAGCATGCACACCATGGTCGCGGTGTCTCTGATGGAGGTGTGCCACAGCCTGGCGCTCTCAGCCTGCACACCTTGGCCCCAGTGTCTCTGGTGCAGGTGTGCCGCAGCCTGGCGCTCTCAGCCTGCACACTATGGCCACGGTGTCTCTGGTGCAGGTGTGCCACATCCTGGCGCTCTCAGCCTGCACACCATGGCCCTGGTGTCTCTGGTGCAGGTGTGCCACAGCCTGGCGCTCTCAGCCTGCACACCATGGCCCCGGTGTCTCTGGTGCAGGTGTGCCGCAGCCTGGCGCTCTCAGCCTGCACACCATGGCCCCAGTGTCTCTGGTGCAGGTGTGCCACATCCTGGCGCTCTCAGCATGCACACCTTGGCCCCGGTGTCTCTGGGCAGGTGTGCCGCAGCCTGGCGCTCTCAGCATGCACACCATGGCCCCGGTGTCTCCGGTGCAGGTTGCCGCAGCCTGGCGCTCTCAGCCTGCACACCATGTCCCCGGTGTCTCTGAGCAGGTGTGCCCCAGCCTGGCACTCTCAGCTTGCACACCATGGCCCGGGTGTCTCTGGTGCAGGTGTGCCGCAGCCTGGCGCTCTCAGCATGCACACCATGGTCGCGGTGTCTCTGATGGAGGTGTGCCACAGCCTGGCGCTCTCAGCATGCACACCTTGGCCCCAGTGTCTCTGGTGCAGGTGTGCCGCAGCCTGGCGCTCTCAGCCTGCACACTATGGCCACGGTGTCTCTGGTGCAGGTGTGCCACATCCTGGCGCTCTCAGCCTGCACACCATGGCCCTGGTGTCTCTGGTGCAGGTGTGCCACAGCCTGGCGCTCTCAGCCTGCACACCATGGCCCCGGTGTCTCTGGTGCAGGTGTGCCGCAGCCTGGCGCTCTCAGCCTGCACACCATGGCCCCAGTGTCTCTGGTGCAGGTGTGCCACATCCTGGCGCTCTCAGCATGCACACCTTGGCCCCGGTGTCTCTGGGCAGGTGTGCCGCAGCCTGGCGCTCTCAGCATGCACACCTTGGCCCCGGTGTCTCTGGGCAGGTGTGCTGGAGCTTGGCGCTCTCAGCATGCACACCTTGGCCCCGGTGTCTCTGGGCAGGTGTGCCGCAGCCTGGCGCTCTCAGCATGCACACCATGGCCCCGGTGTCTCCGGTGCAGGTTGCCGCAGCCTGGCGCTCTCAGCATGCACACCATGGCCTGGTGTCTCTGGGCAGGTGTGCCGCAGCCTGGCGCTCTCAGCCTGCACACCGTGGCCCGGTGTCTCTGGTGCAGGTGTGCCACAGCCTGGTGCTCTCAGCATGCACACCATGGCCCCGGTGTCTCCGGTGCAGGTTGCCGCAGCCTGGCGCTCTCAGCCTGCAAACCATGTCCCCGGTGTCTCTGGGCAGGTGTGCCCCAGCCTGGCACTCTCAGCATGCACACCATGGCCCCGGTGTCTCTGGTGCAGGTGTGCCGCAGCCTGGCGCTCTCAGCCTGCACACCATGGCCCCGGTTTCTCTGGTGCAGGTGTGCCGCAGCCTGGCGCTCTCAGCATGCACACCATGGCCCCGGTGTCTCCGGTGCAGGTGTGCGGCAGCCTTACACTCTCAGCATGCACACCTTGGCCCGGTGTCGCTGGTGGAGGTGTGCCACAGCCTGGCGCTCTCAGCATGCACACCTTGCCCCCGATGTCTCTGGTGCAGGTGTGCTGCAGCCTGGCGCTCTCAGCATGCACACCGTGGCCCTGGTGTCTCTGGTGCAGATGTGCCGCAGCCTGGCGCTCTCAGCATGCACACCGTGGCCCTGGTGTCTCTGGTGCAGGTGTGCCACAGCCTGACGCTCTCGGTACAAAAGGGGGTGGTGATGGACGGAGCATCTGAACCAATCAAACAATCACACCCAGTCAAAAGATCTGGATCATCGTTCTTTAGCCCACTCTGCCACCCCAGTTCAGACATGGCTATATGCAAATCAGTCTGACCCTTTGCCTCATGGGAACAGTCCAGCCCGAACTGCCAAGCCATGCCTTCCCTGGACCGGAAACAAGCTTCCGAGGACTGGTTTCTGGCATTTCAGCCGTCTTTAGCCCGGCTTGCTTGAATCCAGTGGCAAAGTGAGCAAGGGACTCATGACTGAGCATACCCTGCCACACTTATGGCGAACAAAGCAGTACAAAAAGGGGTGGTGATGGACGGCCTGGCGCTCTCAGCATGCACACCTTGGCCCCGGTGTCTCTGGTGCAGGTGTGCCGCAGCCTGGAGCTCTCAGCATGCACACCTTGGCCCCGGTGTCTCTAGGCAGGTGTGCCGCAGCCTGGCGCTCTCAGCATGCACACCATGGCCCCGGTGTCTCTGGTGCAGTGTGCCACAGCCTGGAGCTCTCAGCCTGCACACCTTGGCCCGGTGTTGCTGGTGGAGGTGTGCCACAGCCTGGCGCTCTCAGCATGCACACCTTGCCCCCGATGTCTCTGGTGCAGGTGTGCCGCAGCCTGGCGCTCTCAGCATGCACACCGTGGCCCGGTGTCTCTGGTGCAGGTGTGCCTCAGCCTGGCGTCTCAGCATGCACACCGCGGCCCGCAGTCTCTGGGCAGGTGTGCCACAGCCTGGCGCTCTCAGCCTGCACACCATGGCCCCGGTGTCTCTGGGCAGATGTGCCGCAGCCTGGCGCTCTCAGGATGCACACCTTGGCCCCGGTGTCTCTGGTGCAGGTGTGCCGGAGCCTGGCGCTCTCAGCATGCACACCGTGGCCCGGTGTCTCTGGTGCAGGTGTGCCGCAGCCTGGCGCTCTCAACATGCACACCGTGGCCCTGCTGTCTCTGGTGCAGGTGTGCCACAGCCTGGTGCTCTCAGCATGCACACCTTGGCCCCGGTGTCTCTGGTGCAGGTGTGCCACGGCCTGGCGCTCTCAGCATGCACACCTTGGCCCCGGTGTCTCTGGTGCAGGTGTGCCGCAGCCTGGCGCTCTCAGCATGCACACCAAGGCCCTGGTGTCTCTGGTGCAGGTGTGCCGCAGCCTGGCGCTCTCAGCATGCACACCTTGGCCCTGGTGTCTCTGGTGCAGGTGTGCCACAGCCTGGCGCTCTCAGCATGCACACCATGGTCCCGGTGTCTCTGATGGAGGTGTGCCACAGCCTGGGGCTCTTAGCATGCACACCTTGGCCCCAGTGTCTCTGGTGCAGGTGTGCCGCAGCCTGGCGCTCTCAGCATGCACACCATGGCCCCGGTGTCTCTGGGCAGGTGTGCCGCAGCCTGGCGCTCTCAGCATGCACACCTTGGCCCCGGTGTCTGTGGGCAGGTGTGCCGCAGCCTGGCGCTCTCAGCATGTACACCATGGCCCCGGTGTCTCTGGGCAGGTGTGCCACATCCTGGCGCTCTCAGCATGCACACCGTGGCCCCAGTGTCTCTGGGGCAGTTGTGCCGCAGCCTGGCGCTCTCAGCATGCACACCGTGGCCCGGTGTCTCTGGTGCAGGTATGCCACAGCCTGGCGCTCTCAGCATGCATACCATGGCCCCGGTGTCTCCGGTGCAGGTTGCCGCAGCCTGGCGCTCTCAGCCTGCACACCATGTCCCCGGTGTCTCTGGGCAGGTGTGCCCCAGCCTGGCACTCTCAGCATGCACACCATGGCCCGGTGTCTCTGGTGCAGGTGTGCCGCAGCCTGGCGCTCTCAGCATGCACACCATGGTCCCGGTGTCTCTGATGGAGGTGTGCCACAGCCTGGCGCTCTCAGCATGCATACCTTGGCCCCGGTGTCTCTGGTGCAGGTGTGCCGCAGCCTGGCGCTCTCAGCCTGCACACCATGGCCCCGGTGTCTCTGGTGCAGGTGTGCCACATCCTGGCGCTCTCAGCCTAGACACCATGGCCCCGGTGTCTCTGGTGCAGGTGTGCCACAGCCTGGCGCTCTCAGTCTGCACACCATGGCCCCGGTGTCCCTGGTGCAGGTGTGCCGCAGCCTGGCACTCTCAGCCTGCACACCATGGCCCCGGTGTCTCTGGTGCAGGTGTGCCACATCCTGGCGCTCTCAGCATGCACACCTTGGCCCCGGTGTCTCTGGGCAGGTGTGCCGCTGCCTGGCGCTCTCAGCATGCACACCTTGGCCCCGGTGTCTGTGGGCAGGTGTGCCGCAGCCTGGCGCTCTCAGCATGTACACCATGGCCCCGGTGTCTCTGGGCAGGTGTGCCACATCCTGGCACTCTCAGCATGCACACCGTGGCCCCAGTGTCTCTGGGGCAGTTGTGCCGCAGCCTGGCGCTCTCAGCATGCACACCGTGGCCCGGTGTCTCTGGTGCAGGTATGCCACAGCCTGGCGCTCTCAGCATGCATACCATGGCCCCGGTGTCTCCGGTGCAGGTTGCCGCAGCCTGGCGCTCTCAGCCTGCACACCATGTCCCCGGTGTCTCTGGGCAGGTGTGCCCCAGCCTGGCACTCTCAGCATGCACACCATGGCCCCGGTGTCTCTGGTGCAGGTGTGCCGCAGCCTGGCGCTCTCAGCATGCACACCATGGTCCCGGTGTCTCTGATGGAGGTGTGCCACAGCCTGGCGCTCTCAGCATGCATACCTTGGCCCCGGTGTCTCTGGTGCAGGTGTGCCGCAGCCTGGCGCTCTCAGCCTGCACACCATGGCCCGGTGTCTCTGGTGCAGGTGTGCCACATCCTGGCGCTCTCAGCATGCACACCTTGGCCCCGGTGTCTCTGGGCAGGTGTGCCGCAGCCTGGCGCTCTCAGCATGCACACCTTGGCCCCGGTGTCTCTGGGCAGGTGTGCTGGAGCTTGGCGCTCTCAGCATGCACACCTTGGCCCCGGTGTCTCTGGGCAGGTGTGCCGCAGCCTGGCGCTCTCAGCATGCACACCATGGCCCGATGTCTCTGGGCAGGTGTGCCGCATCCTGGCACTCTCAGCCTGCACACCGTGGCCCGGTGTCTCTGGTGCAGGTGTGCCACAGCCTGGCGCTCTCAGCATGCACACCATGGCCCCGGTGTCTCCGGTGCAGGTTGCCGCAGCCTGGCGCTCTCAGCCTGCACACCATGTCCCCGGTGTCTCTGGGCAGGTGTGCCCCAGCCTGGCACTCTCAGCATGCACACCATGGCCCCGGTGTCTCTGGTGCAGGTGTGCCGCAGCCTGGCGCTCTCAGCCTGAACACCATGGCCCCGGTGTCTCTGGTGCAGGTGTGCCGCAGCCTGGCGCTCTCAGTATGCACACCATGGCCCCGGTGTCTCCGGTGCAGGTGTGCGGCAGCCTGACACTCTCAGCATGCACACCTTGGCCCGGTGTCGCTGGTGGAGGTGTGCCACAGCCTGGCGCTCTAAGCATGCACACCTTGCCCCCGATGTCTCTGGTGCAGGTGTGCTGCAGCCTGGCGCTCTCAGCATGCACACCGTGGCCCTGGTGTCTCTGGTGCAGATGTGCCGCAGCCTGGCGCTCTCAGCATGCACACCATGGCCCTGGTGTCTCTGGTGCAGGTGTGCCACAGCCTGACGCTCTCGGTACAAAAGGGGGTGGTGATGGACGGAACATCTGAACCAATCAAACACTCACACCCAGTCAAAAGATCTGGCTTTAATCCATCATCGTTCTTTAGCCCACTCTGCCACCCCAGTTCAGACATGGCTATATGCAAATCAGTCTGACCATTTGCCTCATGGGAACAGTCCAGCCCGAACTGCCAAGCCATGCCTTCCCTGGACCGGAAACAAGTTTCCGAGGACAGGTTTCTGGCATTCCAGCCGTCTTTAGCCCGGCTTGCTTGAATCCAGTGGCAAAGTGAGCAAGGGACTCATGACTGAGCATACCCTGCCACACTTATGGCGAACAAAGCAGTACAAAAAGGGGTGGTGATGGACGGCCTGGCGCTCTCAGCATGCACACCTTGGCCCCGGTGTCTCTGGTGCAGGTGTGCCGCAGCCTGGAGCTCTCAGCATGCACACCTTGGCCCCGGTGTCTCTGGGCAGGTGTGCCACAGCCTGGCGCTCTCAGCATGCACACCATGGCCCCGGTGTCTCTGGTGCAGTGTGCCACAGCCTGGAGCTCTCAGCCTGCACACCTTGGCCCAGTGTTGCTGGTGGAGGTGTGCCACAGCCTGGCGCTCTCAGCATGCACACCTTGCCCCCGATGTCTCTGGTGCAGGTGTGTCGCAGCCTAGCGCTCTCAGCATGCACACCGTGGCCCGGTGTCTCTGGTGCAGGTGTGCCACAGCCTGGCGCTCTCAGCATTCACACCGTGGCCCGGTGTCTCTGGGCAGGTGTGCCGCAGCCTGGCGCTCTCAGCCTGCACACCATGGCCCCGGTGTCTCTGGGCAGATGTGCCGCAGCCTGGCGCTCTCAGCATGCACACCTTGGCCCCGGTGTCTCTGGTGCAGGTGTGCCGCAGACTGGCGCTCTCAGCCTGCACACCGTGGCCCGGTGTCTCTGGTGCAGGTGTGCCGCAGCCTGGCACTCTCAGCATGCACACCGTGGCCCTGCTGTCTCTGGTGCAGGTGAGCCACAGCCTGGCGCTCTCAGCATGCACACCTTGGCCCCGGTGTCTCTGGTGCAGGTGTGCCACAGCCTGGCGCTCTCAGCATGCACACCTTGGCCCTGGTGTCTCTGGTGCAGGTGTGCCGCAGCCAGGCGCTCTCAGCATGCACACCGTGGCCCTGGTGTCTCTGGTGCAGGTGTGCCGCAGCCTGGCGCTCTCAGCATGCACACCTTGGCCCTGGTGTCTCTGGTGCAGGTGTGCCACAGCCTGGCGCTCTCAGCATGCACACCATGGTCCCAGTGTCTCTGATGGAGGTGTGCCACAGCCTGGCGCTCTCAGCATGCACACCTTGGCCCCAGTGTCTCTGGTGCAGGTGTGCCGCAGCCTGGCTCTCTCAGCATGCACACCATGGCCCGGTGTCTCTGGGCAGGTGTGCCGCAGCCTGGCGCTCTCAGCATGCACACCTTGGCAGCGGTGTCTCTGGGCAGGTGTGCCGCAGCCTGGTGCTCTCAGCATGCACACCATGGCCCCGGTGTCTCTGGGCAGGTGTGCCACATCCTGGCGCTCTCAGCATGCACACCGTGGCCCCAGTGTCTCTGGGGCAGTTGTGCCGCAGCCTGGCGCTCTCAGCATGCACACCGTGGCCCTGTGTCTCTGGTGCAGGTGTGCTGCAGCCTGGCGCTCTCAGCATGCACACCATGGCCCCGGTGTCTCTGGTCCAGGTGTGCCGCAGCCTGGCGCTCTCAGCATGCACACCTTGGCCCCGGTGTCTCTGGTGCAGGTGTGCCACAGCCTGGCGCTCTCAGCATGCACACCATGGCCCCGGTGTCTCTGGGCAGGTGTGCCGCAGCCTGGCGCTCTCAGCATGCACACCTTGGCCCCGGGGTCTCTGGTGCAGGTGTGCCGCAGCCTGGCGCTCTCAGCCTGCACACCATGTCCCCGGTGTCTCTGGGCAGGTGTGCCCCAGCCTGGCACTCTCAGCATGCACACCATGGCCCCGGTGTCTCTGGTGCAGGTGTGCCGCAGCCTGGCGCTCTCAGCATGCACACCATGGTCCCGGTGTCTCTGATGGAGGTGTGCCACAGCCTGGCGCTCTCAGCATGCATACCTTGGCCCCGGTGTCTCTGGTGCAGGTGTGCCGCAGACTGGCGCTCTCAGCCTGCACACCATGGCCCCGGTGTCTCTGGTGCAGGTGTGCCACATCCTGGCGCTCTCAGCCTGCACACCATGGCCCCGGTGTCTCTGGTGCAGGTGTGCCACAGCCTGGCGCTCTCAGCCTGCACACCATGGCCCCGGTGTCTCTGGTGCAGGTGTGCCGCAGCCTGGCGCTCTCAGCCTGCACACCATGGCCCCGGTGTCTCTGGTGCAGGTGTGCCACATCCTGGCGCTCTCAGCATGCACACCTTGGCCCCGGTGTCTCTGGGCAGGTGTGCCGCAGCCTGGCGCTCTCATGCACACCTTGGCCCCGGTGTCTCTGGGCAGGTGTGCTGGAGCTTGGCGCTCTCAGCATGCACACCTTGGCCCCGGTGTCTCTGGGCAGGTGTGCCATAGCCTGGCGCTCTCAGCATGCACACCATGGCCCGATGTCTCTGGGCAGGTGTGCCGCATCCTGGCACTCTCAGCCTGCACACCGTGGCCCGGTGTCTCTGGTGCAGGTGTGCCACAGCCTGGCGCTCTCAGCATGCACACCATGGCCCCGGTGTCTCCGGTGCAGGTTGCCGCAGCCTGGCGCTCTCAGCCTGCACACCATGTCCCCGGTGTCTCTGGGCAGGTGTGCCCCAGCCTGGCACTCTCAGCATGCACACCATGGCCCCGGTGTCTCTGGTGCAGGTGTGCCGCAGCCTGGCGCTCTCAGCCTGAACACCATGGCCCCGGTGTCTCTGGTGCAGGTGTGCCGCAGCCTGGCGCTCTCAGTATGCACACCATGGCCCCGGTGTCTCTGGTGCAGGTGTGCGGCAGCCTGACACTCTCAGCATGCACACCTTGGCCCGGTGTCGCTGGTGGAGGTGTGCCACAGCCTGGCGCTCTAAGCATGCACACCTTGCCCCCGATGTCTCTGGTGCAGGTGTGCTGCAACCTGGCGCTCTCAGCATGCACACCGTGGCCCTGGTGTCTCTGGTGCAGATGTGCCGCAGCCTGGTGCTCTCAGCATGCACACCATGGCCCTGGTGTCTCTGGTGCAGGTGTGCCACAGCCTGACGCTCTCGGTACAAAAGGGGGTGGTGATGGACGGAGCATCTGAACCAATCAAACACTCACACCCAGTCAAAAGATCTGGCTTTAACCCATCATCGTTCTTTAGCCCACTCTGCCACCCCAGTTCAGACATGGCTATATGCAAATCAGTCTGACAATTTGCCTCATGGGAACAGTCCAGCCCGAACTGCCAAGCCATGCCTTCCCTGGACCGGAAACAAGTTTCCGAGGACAGGTTTCTGGCATTCCAGCCGTCTTTAGCCCGGCTTGCTTGAATCCAGTGGCAAAGTGAGCAAGGGACTCATGACTGAGCATACCCTGCCACACGTATGGCAAACAAAGCAGTACAAAAAGAGGTGGTGATGGACGGCCTGGCGCTCTCAGCATGCACACCTTGGCCCGGTGTCTCTGGTGCAGGTGTGCCGCAGCCTGGAGCTCTCAGCATGCACACCTTGGCCCCGGTGTCTCTGAGCAGGTGGGCCGCAGCCTGGTGCTCTCAGCATGCACACCATGGCCCCGGTGTCTCTGGTGCAGTGTGCCACAGCCTGGAGCTCTCAGCCTGCACACCTTGGCCCGGTGTTGCTGGTGGAGGTGTGCCACAGCCTGGCGCTCTCAGCATGCACACCTTGCCCCCGATGTCTCTGGTGCAGGTGTGCCGCAGCCTGGCGCTCTCAGCATGCACACCTTGCCCCCGATGTCTCTGGTGCAGGTGTGCCGCAGCCTGGCGCTCTCAGCATGCACACCGTGGCCCGGTGTCTCTGGTGCAGGTGTGCCGCAGCCTGGCGCTCTCAGCATGCACACCTTGGCCCCGGTGTCTCTGATGCAGGTGTGCCGCAGCCTGGCGCTCTTAGCATGCACACCGTGGCCCGGTGTCTCTGGTGCAGGTGTGCCGCAGCCGGGCGCTCTCAGCATGCACCCCTTGGCCCCGGTGTCTCTGGTGCAGGTGTGCCACAGCCTGGCGCTCTCAGCATGCACACCTTGGCCCTGGTGTCTCTGGTGCAGGTGTGCCGCAGCCTGGCGCTCTCAGCATGCACACCGTGGCCCTGGTGTCTCTGGTGCAGGTGTGCCGCAGCCTGGCGCTCTCAGCATGCACACCTTGGCCCTGGTGTCTCTGATGGAGGTGTGCAACAGCCTGGCGCTCTCAGCATGCACACCTTGGCCCCAGTGTCTCTGGTGCAGGTGTGCCGCAGCCTGGCGCTCTCAGCATGCACACCATGGCCCCGGTGTCTCTGGGCAGGTGTGCCGCAGCCTGGCGCTCTCAGCATGCACACCTTGGCCCCGGTGTCTCTGCGCAGGTGTGCCGCAGCCTGGCGCTCTCAGCATGCACACCATGGCCCCGGTGTCTCTGGGCAGGTGTGCCACATCCTGGCGCTCTCAGCATGCACACTGTGGCCCCAGTGTCTCTGGGGCAGTTGTGCCGCAGCCTGGCGCTCCCACCATGCACACCGTGGCCCGGTGTCTCTGGTGCAGGTGTACCGCAGCCTGGCGCTCTCAGCATGCACACCATGGCCCCGGTGTCTCTGGTGCAGGTGTGCCACAGCCTGGCGCTCTCAGCATGCACACCTTGGCCCCGGTGTCTCTGGTGCAGGTGTGCCGCAGCCTGGCGCTCTCAGCATGCACACCATGGCCCCCGTGTCTCTGGGCAGGTGTGCCGCAGCCTGGCGCTCTCAGCATGCACACCTTGGCCCCGGTGTCTCTGGTGCAGGTGTGCCGCAGCCTGGCGCTCTCAGCATGCACACCTTGGCCCCGGTGTCTTTGGGCAGGTGTTCTGGAGCTTGGCGCTCTCAGCATGCACACCTTGGCCCCGGTGTCTCTGGGCAGGTGTGCCACAGCCTGGCGCTCTCAGCATGCACACCATGGCCCCGGTGTCTCCGGTGCAGGTTGCCGCAGCCTGGCTCTTTCAGCATGCACCCCATGGCCCGGTGTCTCTGGGCAGGTGTGCCGCAGCCTGGCGCTCTCAGCCTGCACACCGTGGCCCGGTGTCTCTGGTGCAGGTGTGCCACAGCCTGGCGCTCTCAGCATGCACACCCTGGCCCTGGTGTCTCTGGTACAGGTGTGCCGCAGCCTGGCGCTCTCAGCCTGCACACCATGTCCCCGGTGTCTCTGGGCAGGTGTGCCCCAGCCTGGCACTCTCAGCATGCACACCATGGCCCCGGTTTCTCTGGTGCAGGTGTGCCGCAGCCTGGCGCTCTCAGCATGCACACCTTGGGCCCGGTGTCTCTGGTGCAGGTGTGCCACATCCTGGCGCTCTCAGCATGCACACCGTGACCCCGGTGTCTCTGATGGAGGTGTGAAAAGGGAAGTGGGCACGGCGCACTACTAAGGTTGAAAAGCTGAAATTCAAGAGAAGAGTAATTGAGGTTTGTGGATTTCAAGGTGCTCCTACAGGTGACGCAACTGTTCCAGTGCGTCTGGAATTGTCAATGAGGGTAAGTGCGCTACAGAAATGTAGGCGCATCCCTGTATTGGGCACACTTATTCAGGTTCTGTGTGTCAATGACACCGTGGATTCCACTGATGGAGGTGTGCCACAGCCTGGTGCTCTCAGCCTGCACACCATGGCCCCGGTGTCTCTAGGCAGATGTGCCGCAGCCTGGCGCTCTCAGCCTGCACACCTTGGCCCCGATGTCTGCCACATCCTGGCACTCTCAGCATGCACACCTTGGCCCCGGTGTCTCTGGGCAGATGTGCCGCAGCCTGGCACTCTCAGCATGCACACCTTGGCCCCGATGTCTGCCACATCCTGGCACTCTCAGCATGCACACCTTGGCCCCGGTGTCTCTGGGCAGGTGTGCCGCAGCCTGGCGCTCTCAGCCTGCACACCATGGCCCCGGTGTCTCTGGGCAGATGTGCCTCAGCCTGGCGCTCTCAGCATGCACACCATGGCCCCGGTGTCTCCGGTGCAGGTGTGCCGCAGCCTGGCACTCTCAGCATGCACACCTTGGCCCCGGTGTCTCTGGTGCAGGTGTGCCACAGCCTGGCACTCTCAGCATGCACACCTTGGCCCCGGCGCTCTCAGCATGCACACCGTGGCCCGGTGTCTCTGGGGCAGTTGTGCCGCAGCCTGGTGCTCTCAGCATGCACACCATGGCCCTGGTGTCTCTGGTGCAGGTGTGCCGTAGCCTGACACTCTCAGCATCATCTCTTCAATTGTTCAGGCCAATGCTTTCAACGGAAGCCATATCAGGGGTCAATGCCACTTAAAATTGGAACAACAAGGGTTACATGTAGGCTAAAAATGCTCTACGCCTTGCTATCGAAAGTGGCAGCATAAATTACATCAGACAAAAGTGAAAAACGTATAAGTAGCCTCAGGCAACGGAGTGAGTTAGCTAAGACCAGGGATGATAAGATGTTTTGGGGGATGAAAGCTAATGGGGGTGGGGGTGAATGTCCTACTTAGCAAGCACACTTAATTTGGATTCCGTGTTCAAGCATTTCTCTGACCTCTATGGTCCTCTGTTGGAACCTGAGGAGCTGCCGGACCCAATGGGATCCCAGTCATGTTTTGCTTTGACTACATTAAGAGAATATCTGATGCAATATTGGAAGGTGTTGGAATTCCTTATAGTTAAAAAGCATCAGAAATTGTCCCTGTTCACAAGAAGGGCTCTAGGGACTCCCCACTTAATTATAGGCCAATAAACATTATTGATGTGGCCCAAAAGGTCTTGTGTAGGTGGATCTTAGAAATAATTGACCTTTCGATTGACAAACGCAATGCCCTTTCTAACTTTCAAGCCTTTATTGGAAGAGATGTGACTTCTATTAACAAGGTAATATACTGCAGAAGCCACATCTTTATTTAGTATTTGTGAACTTGAAGTCTGCATTAAACTTGGTCCTGCGTCAAAAACTATGGGAGACACTGAAGATGAAAAGGGTCCCTCCTGATTTTCTGAGTATCCTTGTGTGTTTGTACCAGGATACCTATGCCCAGGTTCGCTGGGGGAACAAGGGGAAGTTCATGGATGTACTGGAGTCTACAAAGGTGTTTTGCAGTGATGTGTATTGTCCCTACCTTGTCCTTTGTATAACTTAAAGATGTGATAGCTTATCTGGATGTGCACACACCAAGGGTTGCAGGTATAAAAGACCCTCTGCTTTTATTTGGAGAAGATACTCTACTGATCTTTAAATTGCCAGCTGGCTTGCAGATGCTGGTTAATTGGTTTGTGGCTTTTTGTTATGACCATGGGTTGATGGTTAATAATACAAAAACAAATTATATTTAATAATCCCCACAGGTTGCTCAGGGTTTCCATCCCCCTTGATGGAAATAGTCTTGAAAGGGTTTCCTCCTTTTACTAGATTGAAGTAACTCTAACCCAGTACATGCAATGAGTCCTCCAAGTTAGGAAAAGGAGTTTAAACATATGCCACCATACGTCTGGCATCTTGAGGATATATTATGGCTTAAAGATTAGACCTATTTCACCAGCTTTAAAGGTTTACATTGCCAAGGTGGAAGGTAGTGCCCCATATAGGGCTGAGTTATGGTGTATATCTGGTGGCTAGGCACAGCAGAGAATAACTTCTTAAGATCCCTGTTGTTCTTCCCAAAAAGCACTCCCCTACTTCCCTTACTATGGGAAAAGGGTATCCACTTCATTTCTTCTAGGGAACAGCTACTTCATCTTTCATTTTGGCGTAGGCTCAAGTACAACCCATCTCTCAGTACATACCTTGATGCATTTAGGAATATAGCTGAAGTAGATATAGGCATAGAAAAATGTGGTTGTGCTATGTTATGGGCATGTTGACTAGGCCTGGGAAAACACTACGCTACGCTTGCGTAGTTTACGAAGTTTGCAAAATTTCGCACTACGCGAACTGCAAGTAGCATAGTATGAATACACGTAGCGTAGCGTAGCACAGCGGTCATTTTTTGCTTGCTCGTGGTCCTCAACATCAAGTTGGCGACCGTGAGCAAGCAAAAATGACATCCTAGCGAGAATTTTTCCTCGTTCATGATCAGCAACATCAAGTTGCCTATCGCGAGAATAGAAAATAATACTCCCTGCAAAATTCTCAACGCTGAGAGGTCTGGTTTCTCAGTGCAAGTGGTCGCATATGCTCGCAACCGCTCACGATGAGAAACTACCAGTCCGCATTGAGAAAGCTGCTGCTCGAGTAAAAATCTCCTCGAGCGGCAGAAAACTACAGCTCGCACTGTGCAAGATGCCGTTTTCAATGATTGCACAGTGCCAGATGCTTGTCCGCACTGTGCAATCTTTGAAAACGGCATCTTGCACAGTGCAAACATGCTACTACGCAGTTCGCATAGTGCTACGCATAGCTCACGTAGTGTGAAGTGCACTTCGCATAGCTTCGCGAAGAGCTACTTCGCAAACTATGCCCTGCCCTAATGTTGACCCAATTGGAATTACCAGCATATTGGTGTGATTGTGAGGGCTGCACGCCTCTTTTTATTAGAGGCCCACCTATTGGGCTCATATGTGAGATCTGGAATTCAGCAATAGGACTCATGGGTCACTAACTACTGCGTTTTTAAATTTCAAACCATATTGTGAGTTGGAATACTTCATAGATTTTTTCCCACTTTATGCTGCTAGACTCATTTGCATTATGTAATGGCACTTTACCACTCTAAACGTTTTTCTCAAGATGGAAATCAAAAATTGTAGAAAGCACTATCAGCCCAGTGTGCTGTGATGCAGAGGAGACTCTATCCCACTTATTTTTCTTATGCCCCAGGTATGCTAGACCGAGAAAATGTCTGACCGCTTCTGATATGCAGATTACGGAGGGTTAGGCAGTGCTCAACTGCACTTAGGGTGCTGTGCATTGACACCAAAGAATCTTTTGTGTGTGTTGTCGACACATACCTGCACTGGAGCTGGCGTATTAGAGTCAGAGCACTGGGTTTGTAGTATATTTATGATCATTCAAGGATTGTACATTAATGTTTATAAGGTCTTTGTAAACTCTGTATAATTGTGACTCCTTCCCGACCGCCCCTTGAACTTCCTTATTATTTCTAAAATGATTTTAATGTTTAGTCTATTCTTTCTAATGTATTGCAGATGTTGCACATCAGAATTGTATGGACTGGATCTTTCAGATTAATTTTTAACTTTTAAACTGTTGTTAGGATCATACTTTTATGGTTTATTCAACCACAAAAGTATTTTGATGATGATGATGATGAATGATAGTCAGCATATGGGCATCTCTGCTGTCTGAAAACGTCACAGGTAGTGTTAGACGGGACATGGAGGGTCGGCCGAGGACAAGGGGAGAGGCCTCCGGTGAGGGCCGTCTCCAGCGATCGTACAGACAAGTAACTTCCCCCCCACAGATGGACACCACACAAAGATAAAGTTCAACGTTCTTTATAAGCAAACTTGAAGTACGATAGGATGGTACAAGGAGGTCAGGACTCAGGGGTCCCCTCGATTATAGAGTCTCGGTTAGGGAAAGGGGGTAGCGGGACAGTCTTGTTACCAATCGGTAGTTCCGATGATGGGTAGCTCACAATCCTCGAGCTTGGTGTTCTAGGTGGACGGGCCGCGGCAGTGCCAGCAGGTCCCGAGGAGATCATAGGTGGCAACGGTCCGCGGCAGCGCCAGCAGGTCCCGACGAAGTTGGAAGTTACAACGGGCCGCGGCAGCGCCAGCAGGTCCCGACGAGGATGAAGGTTGCAGAGAGCCGCGGCAGCGCCAGCGGGCAGGACAACAGTTCACAAGGCAGGGCTATGGCAGCGCCAGTAGTCCGTCAAGGATGAGTTCTTCACGGTGTCTCTCGACTCCAGGATACAACTGCCTTCCTGCTCTGGAGCTGCCCCAGTTATAGGTCTGGCGCCCTTTGAAGTCCGGACCCTCGCACTTGGAGGTCGGGGGGTCCGGGATGAGGGAGTCCAGACACCCAGCAGGGGGGTGGAGCCAGCGCCCGGGGAAGCTGGGGGCGATCGGCACCTGGCGGGGGAGAGCCATCGACACTTCTTTCTCCCATTGACCTGCCAAGTGGTTCATTCACCTCCTGGGTGGATGGTGGTGCCGGGATGTCGGGGCTTGATCAGGCCCAGGGTTAGGGTCGAGTTGAGGCCATGCGGCCTCGTGGTGCAGTGTCCAAGATGGCGGCCGGGCCGGACAATGGAGCTGACAGTGGCCCGGCCCAATGATACAGAGATGTCCGGGGGCAGGAGTCCCGTAGGGGACGGGGAGCGGGTTGCTTCTGTGGGTAGCACCTGGAGGGCCGGTGTCCGGGCCCTGTCATGCGGGGAGGGAGCGAGCCCTTTATGTGGCCTGTCCAACATGCGTCCCCCCCAGCTGAAGGCGGGGAGAGTCACCCATCTTCTTGGGGACTCTCTTCGTCGAGGCGGAAGAAGCGTGACAGGCCATCCGCGTTGGCGTGATCCTGGCCAGGCCGGTGCTCCACAGTGAAGTCCAACGCCTGCAGGGAGATGGACCAGCGCAATAGTTTGGGATTTTCCCCCCGCATCTGCATTAGCCATTGCAGGGGGCGATGATCTGTTTGCACCCGAAAGTGGGTACTGAAGAGGTAGGGCCGGAGCTTCTTGAGGGCCCACACTACTGCGAAGGCCTCCCTTTCGATGGTGCTCCAGTGCTGTTCTCGGGCCAGTAGGCGTCTGCTGATGAAGGCCACTGGTTGGTCGAGTCCATCGGGGTTCAGCTGGGAGAGGACCGCCCCGATGCCATAGTCAGAGGCATCAGTCTGTACGATGAATTCCTGACTGGCTTCAAGATTCGCTTTTGCTATTTCTCTGAACCGTCTGGTTTGATTGCGTAGGGTCAGGAGGTACTTGTAGACGTCTGGAGGGGTTTTCAGGGGGGGCATCTCCCAACCTTCTTTGACTAGGCTGAGGGGCCCTCGAACAGGGTGTCCATACAAGAGTTCGAAGGGGCTGAAGCCGAGGGACTTCTGGGGGACTTCTCGGTAGGCGAAGAGGAGGCACAGGAGTAGCACATCCCACTGGCGGCGGAGGGGCTCTTCCAACCCCATAATCATTCCTTTGAGGGTGCGGTTGAACCGCTCAACCAGTCCGTTTCCTTGAGGGTGATAGGGGTCGTGAATCGGTAGGTGACCCCGAACTGCTGCCAGAGGGATTTCATATATTTTGAAATAAAGTTTGTGCCTCTGTCGCTGACGACTTCCCGGGGGAAGCCCACTTGGGAGAAGATCCCCATTAAGGCTCGGCCGACCACCGGGGCTGTTATCGTTCGCTGGGGAACAGCCTCGGGGTAACGGGTGGCGTGGTCCACCAGTACCAGGATGAATCGTGAATCGATGTCCTTGTGCTGGTCGGGGGTCCAGGGGCCCCACAATGTCTATTCCCACCTTTTTGAACGGGGTGGTAACAACCGGGAATGGTTGCAGGGGTGCCTTGAGTTTGCAGCCGCTCTTCCCGCTGGCCTGGCAAGTGGGGCAGGACCGGCAGTGGTTGAGGACGTCGTTTCTCATTCTTGGCCAGTAAAAGTGGGTCACCAGGCGGTTGTAGGTTTTGTCCTGTCCCAAGTGTCCAGCCAGGGGGACATCGTGGGCCAATTTCAACAGGAAGTCTCTAAAGCGGAGGGGCACCACCAACACTCGACTGGCCCCCAACTCCGTGATTCTTTGTTCACTATACAACAGATCATTGTCCCAATAGATCCAGTGGGCCCCGGCGGTATCTCCCGCGCTCTGGGCGAGTGTTTGCTGTCGTAGTCCCTCGAGGGAGGGACAGGTCTTTTGCTCTTGGCAGAACTGTTCCTGGGTGGGTCCCCCTTCTTGTCGCCACTGAGCCAGGTCTGGAAGGCCCTGGGGCTGAGCGGGCCCTTCTGGGGTTGGTTCTGGGGGGTCAGTCTGGTCGGTGTCCTCCACTGGAGCGATCGGGGGAGGAGGTGCCGGCCATTCGGGTTCTTCAGGTCGGGGGATGGCACGGGCGGCCATGGACCGGGTGGTTACGCACGCCCAGTCCGGGAGGCCCAACATCCCCAGGTGCTCTCTTCTTTCCACAGCGGCCCACGGGGAACTCTCGAGATCGTTCCCCAGGAGACAGTCCACGGGGGCATCATCTCGGACCGTCACCTTCAGCATGCCGGATACTCCTCCCCACTCGAATGGGACGCAGGCCATCCGACACAGGCTCTCAGAATTGTCGGCTGAACGGACGGGGCAGAGAACGTTTGGCAGGATTTGTTCTGGGGTCACCAGGTGACAGCGGACAGCCGTCACACTGGCCCCCGTGTCACGTAAGGCTTCAGCCCTGCGCCCATTTATGTTCACCCACTGACTGTATTTTCTGGTGTTGGCGGGTAGGGGAGCCCGCGGGATCATGTCTCTTCCCCCTAGGCATGCCAGAACCATGGCGGCCGGTTCCCATTCTTGTTGCTCCTGTTCGTATTCTTCATGTTCTTCGGAGATTTGCTCCTCTCCTAGGGCGGCGGCAGCTACTTGGCGGGGCCCCGGAGTCTGGTTCTTTGGGCAGTTCGGATCATTGGCGTAGTGGCCGACTCGCTGGCATCGGTGACAAGTGACATTGGCTCGGAACCCCGGGCGCATCGGGGGGTTGCCCCGGTTGGCCAGGGGCGGGGTGCTGGTAGCGGGAGCGGCCGGGACGGTGTCTCTCCCCCGGCCCTGGCCTCCTCCTCCTCCTCGGGGACGGTGCTGACCTTGGTGGTTTCGGTTCTGTTCGTTCGATCCACTCCGGCCCACTCGGGTGCTATCCCAACGGTCAGCCTCGGCGGCGAGCTGCCGTGGTTCAGTCAATTTACTGTCGAGGAGGTGCTGCCTGACCTCGACGAAGCAGTTGTTGGAGAGGTGCTCCCATACAATGAGATTGAAGAGTTGCTCGTAGGTGGTGGCTTGGCTACCTTTGATCCACCCTTCGAAGGCTCGGCTAAAATAGTTCACATATTCTACCCAAGTTGTACCCGGGATCCGGGTGCAGTCGCGGAACCTCTGGCGGTACATCTCGGGCGTGAGTCCATATCGAGTGAGGAGGGCGGCCTTCATGTGATCATAGGACGTCATTTGATGGTCTGGCAGCTGTAACAGGGCATCGCGGCCTTCATTGATGAACCTCCCCCATAGACCGGCTCCCCAGTCATTTCGATCGATCCGGTGGGAGGTCATGGCGATCTCGTAGGCCTTGAACCACTGTTTTATGTCGTCGTTTCGGAAATACTCTCGGACGACATCCTTGGGGATGTGGACCTTTGGTTCTGTAGCTCCTGGGGTGCGTGGTTGCTCGGGCACCCCCAGGTCTTTGTTTTGCTTCTGTAATTCTAACTCTGCCAGTTTGCGCTCGTGTTCATACGCTAGTCTCTTTTCTTCGAGTTCTCTTTGTCTTTGTTTTTCTTCCTGCTCTTCTCGGAGCTGTAGGTGTTCCAAGTTCAGTTTTTGTTCCGCTAGCTTTAGTTCACCGTCCATCTTGAGTCGCGCCATCTCTAGTTCGTGTAGTCTGTTTCTTTCTCTTTCTTGGATCTCTTCCTGTGAGAGACCCAATCTCCGCTCTTCGGGAGCAGTGGTGTTGATCTCTGATGCTGCACGGTCTTGGTCCGGGGGTCTGGCAGCCCCGGTTTCCGCCCAAGACTCAATGGCGTGCTTGAAATTGTCTTTCGTGCTCAGACCGGTGGTAGCAATGCCTAGTTCGATGCAAAATTGTTTTAACTCACGATGGTTGTACTCTTCCAATTTCTCCATCTGGAATTTTTCTGTGCTCTCTTTGGTTGTCATTGTGGTTTAGTCGTGGGGTGAGTCACTTTCTGTACGTACGCGTTGATTCGGATCCCACCGCTGCCACCAATGTTAGACGGGACCTGGAGGGTCGGCCGAGGACAAGGGGAGAGGCCTCCGGTGAGGGCCGTCTCCAGCGATCGCACAGACAAGTAACTTCCCCCCCACAGATGGACACCACACAAAGATAAAGTTCAACGTTCTTTATAAGCAAACTTGAAGTACGATAGGATGGTACAAGGAGGTCAGGACTCAGGGGTCCCCTCGATTATAGAGTCTCGGTTAGGGAAAGGGGGTAGCGGGACAGTCTTGTTACCAATCGGTAGTTCCGATGATGGGTAGCTCACAATCCTCGAGCTTGGTGTTCTAGGTGGACGGGCCGCGGCAGCGCCAGCAGGTCCCAAGGAGATCGTAGGTGGCAACGGTCCGTGGCAGCGCCAGCAGGTCCCGATGAAGTTGGAAGTTACAACGGGCCGCGGCAGCGCCAGCAGGTCCCGACGAGGATGAAGGTTGCAGAGAGCCGCGGCAGAGCCAGCGGGCAGGACGACAGTTCACAAGGCAGGGCTACGGCCGCGCCAGTAGTCCGTCAAGGATGAGTTCTTCACGGTGTCTTTCGACTCCAGGATACAACTGCCTTCCTGCTCTGGAGCTGCCCCAGTTATAGGTCTGGCGCCCTTTGAAGTCCGGACCCTCGCACTTGGAGGTCGGGGGGTCCGGGATGAGGGAGTCCAGACACCCAGCAGGGGGGTGGAGCCAGCGCCCGGGGAAGCTGGGGGCGATCGGCACCTGGCAGGGGAGAGCCATCGACACTTCTTTCTCCCATTGACCTGCCAAGTGGTTCGTTTACCTCCTGGGTGGATGGTGGTGCCGGGATGTCGGGGCTTGATCAGGCCCAGGGTTAGGGTCGAGTTGAGGCCATGCGGCCTCGTGGTGCAGTGTCCAAGATGGCGGCCGGGCCGGACAATGGAGCTGACAGTGGCCCGGCCCAATGATACAGAGATGTCCGGGGGCAGGAGTCCTGTAGGGGACGGGGAGCGGGTTGCTTCTGTGGGTAGCACCTGGAGGGCCGGTGTCCGGGCCCTGTCATGCGGGGAGGGAGCGAGCCCTTCATGTGGCCTGTCCAACAGGTAGTAGTTCTGCACTGCCAAAACACTGCACTGTCCCCTCTAAAGTTTTGTTTTACATAGAGGTTCTTTAGGCTAACCTCTACAGTGAAAGCAGATTGTGACACATGCAACAGCGTCTACTCTGAACAATTCTTTGAGGAATTGCACACCAGTGTAGAAGTTATCCACCTACAAAGGATGACCATTGCCAAGCATCCACACAATTTTCTACCTCAAAAAGTGGGAGGACAACTAGGGGCTCAATGGAAGAATCCCTACCAGTGTACAACCTGAATTTATAGACATATCCAGTCCTACTCTCAGAGAACATATAGAGCTTAATTCCATAACGTGCCCTCTTGCTAGGAATCTACTTCCTAAAAACTAAACAGCCTTTGAACAGGACCAATGAATCATCCACAGCTATTTCTTGCCACGGAAAATGTTCTACAAAGTGATCAAGGACAGGCAGCATTCTGAAGAGCTGCTCACAATCAGGGTGATCCTCTGGCAATGCTGAACCATTATCAACAAAATGCAGCATCCAATGCTGAAGCAAAAAGCTAGCACGATTCTTGGGCGCAGGAAGTGTACAGTTGCCATCAAAGGACTAGAAGTCTAATATGAAGACAGCTTACTTGTGAATCTCATAAAAAAACTTCTTCAACTGATTCATATTTGTGGAAGGCCACTGGTTAGCTCTAGAGTGGGACTTAAGTCTGGCGCTGCTGTCCCTCAAACACTGTTCAGCATTCAAATTAGTCTGGTCAGCAGTGTCATCCAAAAATACACCATCCATAAACAAAGACATTTAAACACAAAACAGTTATAAACTATCAATCAAAGGTGCTGGTATTTTCTTGAAAGGACACAAGACAAAAGCAAAAAAATACACCAATTGATAAAAGCAAAATTTAACCCGTGAAGACAATCACCCATCACATACATAACGTTTTTCCAAGTTGACTCAAGTATTACTTCCCACCCTGAGGCCCAATCCACTAAAAAAGACCAAAAACCCAGAAAAATGCCCTCAAAGGGAGCAGCAAAATCCAAACATAAGAGGACATTACAATACAAAATCCCTGGTATATAATGGGCTTCCATCACCCCCAGAGGACAGATCATCCTAAAAAGGCCTAATCTGCCAGGGGAGAGGGAAGGGACAGTGAGAAAAATATGGTTCCCAAGGGTTACTCCCATTAAAACAACATCCCTTTTTCTAATATGATTCTGTACCCCCACAAAGGACATATAGGCCAGAAATGACTTATACACCCCCAGGGGGGCAGAATATAAATAGAAACAAAGGCCCCCAAGAGGGGTGACCCTTCTACACACTATCCCTAGTGGGCTTCTTACCAAAAGAGTTGATCACATTTTAAACAAAATTCTATGATGTATGCTGGGCTTCCGCCAACCGTGATTGAAGAACGGCCTAAAAATGATTGATTTGCCCTTACTGGGGGGAGGGACGGAATACAAACAAAGAGCCCCAAAGGGAAGCGACCCCATGGACAATTATTGCAAAAATTACATCCCTGGTGTCAAGTCGGTTTTGATTCCCCCCGGGGGTGGGGGGAGGGGGGGAATTAGCTGAAAAGAAAGGCCTAACTAGCCTGTGGGGGAGCTGAAACATAGTCATATCATTAGCCCATAAGGAGAGTGGCTCTTGCCCAAGGGACCACTACCACAACAAAAAATAAACCCTCATGGTCTGTTAGATTCAATTTCTTGCTCCACAATCGCAGCCCCACCCGCAACCATAGAGCTGAAATCCTCTACAGACAGACATGGCAGGAAAGGAAAAACTCTCTCCTTTTCCCATATGTAGGGCTGCCTAGTAAACTCCTCTCTCCCGAGAAGGTCTTACCTAAACGGAGACCTCTCTCTAAAATGCACTGAAAGAAAATCACTTCCAGCATGTCCCAGACACCATCTGATGATGTTGGTGCTCCATGCACGCATTGACATCATCAGAATGCTGAAGGGGGATTTGAGTGCCGCTGACACCCCCATTGGAGGCATGTCATGGGGTGGCGTGGGGGAGCCCCCAGTGTTCTCCATATGGGTGGGTGCCAGGACAGCCTGGATTTCTCCTCAGCACACAAGCACTGTGGCTGAGGATGGCTCCAGACCTTTGGGAGATTCCCTTCATCTCTTCGTCATCCAAGGACTTATTAGGTGGATGTTACAAATTAAATTGTAAAACTACTTCTACAGGTTCCTCCAACTTTTGATTAAGATTTTAATTATTTTTGGAATTCAAAAATACGTTCACAGTAATCCAGAAAGGGATTGTCGCACAACTGCTAATATCAATGTAGAAATCCCATCTTTGAATGAGAAATTGTGCATATACATTCATCGGAAAAATCCTGAGTAAGTGAAAGTGTACTTGCTCATTTTTTCATTTTCTCTATGCAAAAATATTTTTCCCATTGCAAAAACAATTTCTTTGCATTTTCGCCAATGTTGGGGTTGTTTCCTGCACTTCACACTTTACAAATGGATTTCCACCTGCCCTTGACAGATGTGTATCTCCACCATTTACCAGGTGGTTATGGATCAGAAAAATCTTGTCAACCCCTTCAAACAAGAATGTTCACTCTTAAGAAACTCTAATTTCCAAAGTATGTTTACACTTCATAAGGGTCTGTATATTTAAACTACACCTACACATTCAAAAAGGTCTGTATAGTGACGTCCCTGTTCCTCCTACTTCGGATGCTAGGTTTCTTAGTATTGTCTTTCAACCTGTTGTCCTCAGACCTCCTGGCTCTGTAATAATATGGCAAGTACCCTGTGTTTCTTCCCCATGAAGACCCTGACTCTGTTATATCAAGTGCCCTTAAATATGTCTTCTCTGTTTCACTGTTGTTATCTCATCTGCCCCACACCTCTTGCTTTCTGGATCTCTCACACTAACATTATCACACCTCCCCTGGCTTTCTGGCCATTGAATACCTCACACTGAGTTATCACATCTTCCTCACATCTCTTTCTCTCTGGACACTCACACTGATGCTATCACATCTGCTCTGCATCCCTTCCTCCCGTAAACCCTTGCACTGATACACCACATTTGCCATGCATCTCGTCTTCTCTTGAATCCACTCACTAATATTATCACATCTGCCCCACATCTCCACCTCACTGGTTCCCTCACACTGATGTTATCACGTGTGCCCCACATCTCTACCTCACTGGTTCCCTCACACTGATGCAATTACATGCTCCCACCTCTTTCACTCCCTCAATCCCTCCCACTGAACCTATGACATTAGCCCCTTATGTCTTTCTTCTCTGTTCTCTCACATTACAAACTATACAAATTCTTTCTCAGTCCGCAGGATGTGTGATAATATTGCATGTCCCCTTTGCTTCTTTCCCTGTTGATGTCTCACACATCTCCATCTCTTCCTCTCCAGATCCCAACCTCTGTGTGCAGTGAGAGTTGTCCTCCTGGATACAGGAAGGTCCCTATAAAGGAGAAACATGTCTGTTGCTATGACTGCACCCTCTGCTCAGAAGGAGAAATTACCAACAATAGCGGTAAGTGGTAAAGCTTTGCGTGACCACCAATGATCCTTTTCAAAGACCCAAATGAGAAGATGTTCAATTTGCTCATGAGTGTGAGTTACCTTGGCAAATAACCCTCCTCATTTTATATTTAATTTACATATATTCACCATGCCAGTCACATGGAAATAAAGTTATTTGAACAGAATGATCATATAATTTAAGGATCTGCCACAGCTAGAATTAGTCCATGGTCATCAATTAAACCACACCTTTATTTTTTTATTCTCTCTCCCTCTCCCTCTCCATTCTCCCAACTGTCATGGCTGGATTTTCTGATTAGATGGGATCAGCCCCTAGGGGCCCCTATAACCCAGCCAAAACGTAACCACATCCCTCCTCAGGACCATCTATCCAGGCACCTGGGTACCTACCTGAGGATGGGGAACTCGCAATATACAAGCTCATATTATTAAAAACACCACTAAATCTATAGGGATACTAAGAATACTCACTGATTACTAGGGATATCCATACCCTACACCACACTCATACATCAGTTAGTCTCGCGGCCACTCAGACCCAGACTGATCTACCTCAGGGCAGACATGACACACAATCCGGTGCGTCTACACACGTGGGTCTGCAGCCCCAGTGCTCTCCCTTATTTCCAAACGGTTCGCAATCCGGCAAACCTACACGCCAGTATCCCCCCTGACGCTCTCACTTACGCAAGCCACAATCCTGTGGGTATCCACGCTGGTCATCCACCCCAGCGCTCTCACTAACGCCGTATATCAACGACGACCACATTCCTATGAACACCTTCAGATATATGTCTCTTCACTAAGGGTCTGCTACTACAATAATATTATGGGATAGCCGAATTACTTAGTGTCAACAATTCCCTAGCTCAAGGGCTCCCTGTTCTCTCTATTTATTCAGACTTACCGGATCAGGGGCAGCATCTGTTCTGGCTGTAACATCTGACTAGGAGAAAAAGGTTACCTATGCTTTGGAACAGAAGACGCTGTTTACAGGATTATGGGAGAGTGTACTACCGTGGTCCCTTAGTTGCAGGTCTCCTCTCTCCCTCACTATTACTTACCTGATCAGGGGTAGCATCTGTTCAAACAGTAATACCTACCAGGACAGAAGATTACCCTCACTGTATGGGGACAAAGATATACACACTATGTGATTGAGTTATTTCTTGATTTAAGCGCTCCTACTCCCTTCTGATCCATCAGTGGCTCAACGGCAACTGGCTAGAAGCTAAGATAGCTTTATCATAAAAAACTCATGCACACTAATTCACTAATTAATGGGGATGTTTATTGTAACAATAATAAAGTATACATATACAAAACTATGGGGTCTCTATAACTAGCAGTAACTTTAACACACCGCTGAAAGAAAAGGATTAAACATACAATTTATTTGCGGGGTAACAGGAACACACCGCTGAAAGGGAAAAGATTAGACATACAATAGCCTAGGGAATAAGAACAAGATTAAAGTGTAAGTGTAAGTGTAACTAATTCAGACTACCTCACCTATTAGAAGGAAGATTTCTCTCTCTGCCTCTGGTGGGATTAGGGCTCTCTCTGTCTCTCCCTCCTTCACCACATCACCACGCCTCTGGTTCAGTTGCTCCAGCTGACAGCCTTCTTTGATGCCCTCTGCACTGCTCTCTCTCTCCTCATCTTCAGCAATCGTCTGCCTTCTTCCTCCATTCAAGAACTGCACTCTATTCTGCAGCTCCAGCAGACATTCTCTCTCTCTCTCCAAGCTGAACTGAGCTCCAAGCTGAACTGAGCTCCCAGCTGTTCTGAGCTCCAAGCTGTTCTGAGCTCCAGGCTGTTCTGCACACAAGCTGGAATGAACACCACGCTGAACTGACCTCCAAGCTGAACTGACCACTCCTCCTCTCCTGTAGCTCACTAATATGGATTCCTCTCCCCTCATGGAAATTTCCACCAGAGGGCTGCCTCCTACCGAATTCCTGTCCCAGCTCCCAGGCTTCCACGCAACCGCAGTGGCCATCTGCTTGTTACGTCTGGGCCCAAGAGAAAAACACATTCCTCGGATAAGAAGCAGTCCTAACTGGATTTTCCTCTAGCACACAACAGCCTTAACTATAAACTTTACCTTTACCCTGAAAAGCCTCTCAGCTTCATCAAGAGGGAGTCCCTCTAGTTCTAGGCCTGTAGGCCTGAAAGGGATGAAATGCCCCTTAGCTCTGTCAGAATACCTACATAAACCATACCAATGTGTCTAGTATGTCAAAGCCAATAGGCAATAGACAGGTTAAAGTCAAGAATAAAGGATCTATCATCATATTAAGCAGCTATCCTCTTCTAGGCCTGGAAGAAAGGGCTTAAAAGGGCCAACACAAGCTAAGAATACCTATCCTAGATGTGAGCAAGACTAAGATCTATATCACTGCTAAATAGAGCCAAAAACTCTGCCATTACTTTCCACCCTTAGATCCTTATCTTGCGAACATCTATACACAACAACATCCATATAAACAAACATCAACACAATCTATCAACAAATCAAAAACTAAAAAACTCTCTAAAAAGAATGACAACTTAAGGAAATTCCACCTGAAACTCAATTGTAGGGAATACAAATCTAACAACCAACTGAAAACAAATCAAAGCACCCTTGATTCGAATGCTGAAACATATCTGAGATTGGATCTGATAACAACAGAAACTAACCAAAGCATCCTCAAACTAAATGTGCCTCAACTTCTAGTGATAACTGGTGAAATCTAGTGATGTAGGCACTTATGTGTTGAATGAAAACAGGAAGGGGCCTAAATGGGGCCTACCTACTTCAGACAACTTAAGAACTAAATGTGTTTCAACTTCTAATGAAAAAACAACAAAGGGCCTAAATGAGGCCTACCTACTATGGTCAACTTAAGCTAATGATGACTCATGAAATCTATTGGTGTAGGGGCTTGTTTGTGGAATAAAAATAACAATGGGCCTAAATGAGGCCTACTGACATTTGTCAATTTAAGGAAACATTTTAGTGAAATCTGAGAAGTAAACATGACAAACTGTTCTCAAGGTCTGGGCAAACATTAATACATAATCATACTAAAAGACACACCTCCCAGGACAATCTAAAGTCTAGGGTAACCACCCTTTGATCAATCAAGGTGAAAATGTAATAACAGTAAAAGACAACCCCATTTCTACAAGATAGCTGGTGTATATATATAACACTTAGTTTCTTCACACTGTGGAACACATGTGTGCACCACCATTCAAAAAAAAAAGTCCTTCATTGGCAAAAACTGTTTTGAAGAAAACAGGAAAACTATAATAGGTGACATGTTTGTGTTTTTTTAAAAAGTGGGGCCTGCTCATAGTGATTGCAAAGAAAAACATGGGAACAATGCAGGCCAAGGAATTATAGAAGAAAATCCTTTTGCGATTCTGTCACAAAAAAAAAAAATTGTCTCTGATTGTTCAAGTCCAATGTCAATTTTGGGACATCAGTGTAGGCCACCACCCTGCATCTTCGGTATCCGGACACTTCCTCCGATGCGGCCATCCACCACCCTTCCGGTCTGGTCTGGTCTGGTTCCATCTTCCAAAAAATAATAAACTAACATAAAAACATGAAAGTAAAAAACTAAAATAATAAAGGAAGTGGGGGGGGGGGGGCACCCACGCACCAACACCACAACCCAGCAATCCTAGGACAAGAAAACAAGTATCATTAATCTTGCATGATAAAATTTTCCATTTAAAAAGCACCCCGGGTGCCTTTCATTATTGAAAAGAAAATATCCTAATTAATTAAAAACATTCAAAATCTAATTTTTAAGTTCATTTAGAAGGGCCTAACATACCCTAATCCTCTGTGAGACAGCCCCTCCCTTCAGAATAAGCGGGAGCCAGGCTACAGTGTGAAGCAATTTGAATCACTGCCAAATGATGATCTCACAGCAGGAGCAGGGGCTGCAAGCCTCCCTTTCCCTGATCAGAGGAAGCCCGCCCAGGCCCACTGTAACTAACTAACTCCAAGGGCCAAGAGTCTGCAAGAATCCCTTATCAGCAGGCAATGAAGCTGCCCGCGCTGACAGCCAGGAAGAGCGAGTTCACCCCACCCTTACATAAACACGCCGTCCGCAGAACAAAATTGGATTACAGCCAATCATAACAGGACAGGCTGCAGTCGAAGCCTGCAGAGGAAAAAACCCGTCTTCACAAACCAGCTGGTCTGCCAAGGTCGACAAACAAATTCCTTGTAAGCTTGTTCCCAGGCCTGATTTCTCTAACTAACGAAAGCTAGCATTTTAAAAAAAAACAATTCTGTTACAATGTACTGCTACTTTAAAGCTCCACTTTCTAAAAAGACTTTTGTCTAACTAATTCAGCATTTATGCAACATGCAGATCAACACACAAAAAGGGGCAATTTACTTCTGCACACAAAATTATGCATTCTGCATTTGAAAAAAAAACGAATTATCATGGACCATTGGGTTTAAAATTTGTCTGCACATATATCTATCAGGCAGCACGTTTATCGTGCAAGGTATTAAAAATATATATTATCAGCTGTTGAAAGAGAAATAATTTTAAAACAACATAAAATGCAGACACATTTCACCATTGTATTTTGTTCAACCAGGGGCATCATGTAATTTTGCATTACAGTGTAATTTATAGCGCAAACTTTTCAATTCAACCTAATAAAAGGGCCACATTCATATATTACTAAACAGCCATTTATTTTCTAACTGAGTTGGTTAACTTACCAATGCCGGTTTTGCTGCATACAGTCGCATTTAAAAAAAAAGGTTCAGTTTGGATTTGGGAAAATAATAATGAGAACACTTTTAACTTAAAAGCACACGGTTGCCTTTCACTAATTAAAAGCACATGTTACCATGCACTGTCGAGCAAGATTGATTATTCTCAACCTGTGATCATTGCAACCAGCACATTCCTTTCTAAATGGAAAACCCTCAAAGAAATAATTAATGAAAACAGCCCGTAGCATGCATTCTAACGGGCCACCTCCTTAACATTTCACTCATTTTAAATCATGCATTCAAAAATAATTCTCCACACGTCTGTGGGTGCATATTAAGAAGCATATTTAAAAGAACACAGCTCTCTCCGTGCAAACCCTTATCTCAATCCGACTGGTTGATTTATAACCGACCGACCCCTAATAGTCAGACACATGAAGTCATCAGTTCCAAGGCAAACCCACACAAATTCGTAGACGCATTTCAAAAAGAATGTGAAATGAACAGAACCCTTTGCAAAGCACAAGATGTTACCTTTCCGTCAAGAAGCTGACAAAGCACGTAGGCAGACCAAGGAATCAATAAAAGTCAAAATCAAACCACCAATCCTTAAAATAATACACTGACTTTTATAGTCAGTTCAGATAACCATGCAAGGTAAAACAGCATGTTAAAAATAAAGACTGCCATCTCAATTCAAGATATTAACCCTTTGGCAGCTCAAGCACAATCATTCCCCAATGTCCATGGATACATGGGAAAGTCATGAGCACATCTCTTCACGTTTACAGATAACAAGTACACACATTTTCAAAACGTTATCCCCAAGCACCCGAGAGAGATCCAGCTCTCTCCTGCCAAACGCAATGATAACATGCCCTGTCCAAGCCATTACCACATGGCGCTATTCACAAGCCATATTTACAAGACAAACTCTTCACAAACAATATATCCAAGGCGCAATTCACAAAGAACACAGCAGATCAACATGAGAACATGCACCTCACAAGCCACAATAACATGGCACTATTCACAAGCCATATTTACAAGGAGCTATATGTAAAGAACTCCACAAATCATATAACAATGAACACATTTCACATTGCACAGCATAAGCAGATGCAGCAAGCAATTTAATGGACAATTTAAAAGCATTTTTTACACACATTTATACAATTGGACCATCACAAAGATGTAACTGGCTCCCTCATGTAATGCCATCCTTCAACCCTGACAGTTTAAACACCAAGATGAAAACCATTCCTTCCACCCTGAATAAACCAAATGCCATGATGTAATGCAATCTCCTCACGCTGCAACTGTTCAAGCCCATAGGTCACACAGGCTACATAAACTGCAACATTACGCCAGATGGAACCGGCGCTCAGGGCACTCCCACACAACACATGGGAAACTCTCTAAGCACATGGCCAGGACACACAGGATAGGTAAGCAGTTTGTGACGCCAGATGTCATGGCAAACCTACACGCCAGTATCCCCCCTGACGCTCTCACTTACGCAAGCCACAATCCTGTGGTTTCCATGCTGGTCATCCACCCCAGCGCTCTCACTAACGCCGTATATCAACGACGACCACATTCCTATGAACACCTTCAGATATATGTCTCTTCACTAAGGGTCTGCTACTACAATAATATTATGGGATAGCCAAATTACTTAGTGTCAACAATTCCCTAGCTCAAGGGCTCCCTGTTCTCTCTATTTATTCAGACTTACCGGATCAGGGGCAGCATCTGTTCTGGCTGTAACATCTGACTAGGAGAAAAAGGTTACCTATGCTTTGGAACAGAAGACGCTGTTTACAGGATTATGGTAGAGAGTGTACTACTGTGGTCCCTTAGTTGCAGGTCTCCTCTCTCCCTCACTATTACTTACCTGATCAGGGGTAGCATCTGTTCAAACAGTAATACCTACCAGGACAGAAGATTACCCTCACTGTATGGGGACAAAGATATACACACTATGTGATTGAGTTATTTCTTGATTTAAGCGCTCCTACTCCCTTCTGATCCATCAGTGGCTCAACGGCAACTGGCTAGAAGCTAAGATAGCTTTATCATAAAAAACTCATGCACACTAATTCACTAATTAATGGGGATGTTTATTGTAACAATAATAAAGTATACATATACAAAACTATGGGGTCTCTATAACTAGCAGTAACTTTAACACACCGCTGAAAGAAAAGGATTAAACATACAATTTATTTGCGGGGTAACAGGAACACACCGCTGAAAGGGAAAAGATTAGACATACAATAGCCTAGGGAATAAGAACAAGATTAAAGTGTAAGTGTAAGTGTAACTAATTCAGACTACCTCACCTATTAGAAGGAAGATTTCTCTCTCTGCCTCTGGTGGGATTAGGGCTCTCTCTGTCTCTCCCTCCTTCACCACATCACCACGCCTCTGGTTCAGTTGCTCCAGCTGACAGCCTTCTGCACTGCTCTCTCTCTCCTCATCTTCAGCAATCGTCTGCCTTCTTCCTCCATTCAAGAACTGCACTCTATTCTGCAGCTCCAGCAGACATTCTCTCTCTCTCTCCAAGCTGAACTGAGCTCCAAGCTGAACTGAGCTCCCAGCTGTTCTGAGCTCCAAGCTGTTCTGAGCTCCAGGCTGTTCTGCACACAAGCTGGAATGAACACCACGCTGAATTGACCTCCAAGCTGAACTGACCACTCCTCCTCTCCTGTAGCTCACTAATATGGATTCCTCTCCCCTCATGGAAATTTCCACCAGAGGGCTGCCTCCTACCGAATTCCTGTGCCAGCTCCCAGGCTTCCACGCAACCGCAGTGGCCATCTGCTTGTTACGTCTGGGCCCAAGAGAAAAACACATTCCTCGGATAAGAAGCAGTCCTAACTGGATTTTCCTCTAGCACACAACAGCCTTAACTATAATCTTTACCTTTACCCTGAAAAGCCTCTCAGCTTCATCAAGATGGAGTCCCTCTAGTTCTAGGCCTGTAGGCCTGAAAGGGATGAAATGCCCCTTAGCTCTGTCAGAATACCTACATAAACCATACCAATGTGTCTAGTATGTCAAAGCCAATAGGCAATAGACAGGTTAAAGTCAAGAATAAAGGATCTATCATCATATTAAGCAGCTATCCTCTTCTAGGTCTGGAAGAAAGGGCTTAAAAGGGCCAACACAAGCTAAGAATACCTATCCTAGATGTGAGCAAGACTAAGATCTATATCACTGCTAAATAGAGCCAAAAACTCTGCCATTACACCAACCCAATGATGGCTTTGAGGTGTGACCACTGATACAGTGGCACTAGGTGCCAATGTCAAGGACGTGCCCTTTGCATGGCAGACTGAACTGAGATAAGAGGATTCCGCAGAGATATTTGTGTGGGCAGCATTTTCAGGTGTTATTACAAATAGAATGACAACTGTGGGGGTAAATGCAATTGAGGGAGGATCTTAGATTTGTCTATCACAGTTTTGACTCATGATATAGTAGCATAGAGGGTTAATGTTTCTGCTGCAATGCACAAAATGTGACATGCAGATCACAGATTAGTAATATATGTAGATAGCTTACTGGGTTATCGCTTTTATCACATAGATCCTTCTGTACTTGGAGTTCAAAAGTGACAATCCTTCAGATATAACCTATTGAACTATGAACTGGCCTCAACATCTTGCAAGCAAATTGAAAGGCAGATGTTTAGATCATTATTGTTTTTCTTCTCAATCTTTTGTTATTCCAGGATTGCTGAAAAAGCCACCTTTGGGGGGCAATGCAATTTTATTAGTTTGAATCCTCGATCATGTGTCACATTTATGGACAGATTTAGAAAGACTTTGTACCTGGTTTGCTGCACAAAAGTGTTGCAAACCTGGTGCAAAGTATTGCTTTGGGGCTTACCAGGGGTGGCAGATTGACCTTCCCCTGCACTCACCCATAGATTTTGATTTCCATTTACTAACGTTGATATGAAGGGATCGACATAAACAAATGATGCATCCATGAGACAGACATAAAGTTTAAAGAACCTTTCAAACTTTACATACGTGCTGCACAGTACGACTCACATACAAAGTGGTAAAGGGTTGCACTTTGTCAAATATAGAATGTTGTGCTGGATGGTCATGCGTCCAGTATAAAACCCAAGTTTGAAATCACCTGAACTCCCTTGCACCATGGTGCAAGTGTGTGTGCATTGGTGCAAGGCAGCCTAAAGTATGCAAACACTGGAGGAGAGAGCAACAGCATCATATCTTAGTGCCCCTTCGTTTCTCCATGGCCAGCACTGTAAAATGTAATGCCTACCTGTGAGAAAGTCATCGTTTTTACCCCGATCAGCCCCATTGTTTGATTGATACTGGTGGTAACTCACTCTGATTGTGCCCTGGGCCATGATAACCAGACCCAGGGCCAGTAGTCTGTGTCACCCCTAGGAGCCCCAGGGGTAGGGTGCCTTGCAACTATAAACAGGAACATTATATAAGAGATGTTTTATATTCCCAGGTGTAAGAAAAACTGCATATGTTCCCATTGTAGCACATGGGCTCCAAAGGCTAACATAGGAATACTGCAATTAATTAAAACTATTGATAGAAGCCAGCTAATAATGTACTTTAAATATTAAAATGATTGTTAGAATAAATCCAACAACTTGCCATGGTTACATTTATTATAACTATCACAGATAATAAATTATAGAACTATGTTTAGGATGTAGTAACAAGTCAGCCTTCCAACAGTCTCTCCTGATTGGCCAGCCTTTGACAGGCTGGTCCACATTGCTCTGATGAGGTGTGAAGTAACCTGAGCTGAGACAAAGGGCATCCGGTAGGAGGAGATCTGCAATCTGCAGAGCAAAAGGCAGGGTGGGCTTGGAGTAGCTAAAGTGGTCTTTAAATAGTGAATGACAGTTAGGACAGGGCACACGCTCACACTCACTTTCTGCACCCCAAGCCAGACAGGAGCCCCAGTAATTGAATTAGCAGAGGGGCTTGAAGGGAAGTGTTAATGAAACTTAGCCATGCCTGTTGTTTGGCTTAGCCAGATCTTAACCTCCAGAGATACTTCTCCATTTTGGATTTTTATGAAATAGTGTTTCTGGAACAAGAATAACCCTCACATTGGAGGAAGTGATCATACCTGAGGGTGGCACCCTGCACCCCATTGATCAGGGGTGCCCTGATGCTTATCACCCATCGACACTGGATACATATGGGAGAGCTGCCCCGCAACTTAGATCCCTGCCATTGCGTCAAAATCTTGCGCCTGCTTCACAGCAGGTGTAAGACTGATGCAGGCCCTTTCACATGGGGTTTGCCCCATGTGAAAGGACACATTGCTGGAGTTGCGTTACTTTTGTGACACACTCCACCAATGCGTCACTTTTGCGCTTACAGATACGTCAGAAGTACTGAGGTATCTGTAACTCCTTGCGACATGATGCGTCATACTGTAAATATGACGCATCATTAGTGTCGCAAGGAGGGCGCAATGAAAAGTGATGCATCGCTGTTTTCACGCAGCGATGCGTCACTTTTCATAAATGAGGGCCCTGGTCTGCACCAAGAGGATTGCACTCTGAATGACTGCACCTGCTGCACACTTTTGGAACTACAGATTTAAGGTCTTTGCCTTGCCTTAAAAAGAGAAGGAGTGGACTCCCTGAAACCAACATGTTAAAAGAACTCCACGAGCATCATCTTGAGAAGAAGAAACCAGCTGACAACCTTCAGCTGGACTTTAGAGGATTTGTCCAGGTTCATTGTGAGACACATAGTAACAACATCCCACGGAGCAACTCAGAGCTTCTGGAACCTTGGATTGGTGTTTCTACACTTCAGTAACCCAAAAGTTCATTCTGGAAGCGGTCGCTCCCCCACCTCCTCTCCTCTCCTGGTATTGTACCATACTGCTGATTTCTGCCTCGCAAATAACATTATTTATTTACATAACTGCACCGCGCTCTGTAACGCTGCTGTGCCTTGTGCTTGCTTGCTGCCTATTACAATTGTATTTTGATTTTGATGTGCTCCGTAATTTGCTCTGTTCAGCGCTTTCTGGCTTTACTTGTTATAGCGCTTCCTCTGCTGGCCTGAAATAATCTTGCCCCATAGCGCTCCATTACCATTATAGCTTTTGCTGTTGGAGACCCTTGCAGCATTTGTTTACCTGACTGCCATTTTCTTTGTTTTCTGCCCGTCCCAGACCCTCCCTGCACCTCGCTCCCGCCTCCCAGCTGACCCTCCCACGTTCCCGCCCCCTCCACTATCCATTTAAGACAGATTTCCCAACGTGCAGCGTCCACGCGCTGCGGCCGCGCCAAAGGTGCGCCAAAGGTAAGCCCGTCTACGCCCGTCCGCGCCTGGACCGCGCCCAGCACCAGACCCCCTGGTCCCCGCATCACCCACCCCTCCCGCTTTACATACAACGCCTCCACCCTCTTAGCACTTAACCCCGGCCGACTCCCTAACTGCGCCCAAGCAGCACCAGGACACACCCATGGACCCTTCACCTGCCACTCCTGTAAATTCACCTGCATCAAGACCCACACCAAACCCACAAACACCAAACAGAGATCCAACACCAACCACCTTAAATGCATCCTTCTCAACACCCGCTCAGTTCACAAACACGCCATCGACCTTTGGAATCTACTCGACACCAGTTCTCCGGACATCGCCTTCCTAACAGAAACCTGGATGAATGCCTCTTCAGCTCCAGACATCACCATAGCCATCCCGGATGGCTACAAGATCATCCGTAAGGACCGCACCATCCAAACTGGAGGAGGCATCGCCATCGTCCACAAGAACACCATCCGCGTCTCAACCAGCTCAGAAGACAACCTCGCTATCGCCGAACACCTTCACTTCCAGATCCACACCGACCCCAAGACCACACTTAGAGGCACCCTCCTCTACAGACCACCAGGACCCCGCACTAGATTCAGTGAAGACATTACTGACTTCATCACTCCACACGCCCTCCCCTCGGAAGAATATATTCTACTGGGAGACCTCAATTTCCACCTGGAAAAGAGCAACAACAGTAACACTACCACCCTCCTGGACAACCTCGCCAATCTCGGACTCAAACAACTTGTTAACACCCCCACACACTATGCAGGACACACACTCGACCCTATCTTCACTTCCAGCAAGCATATCTCCTTCACGCACACCACACCCCTCCACTGGACGGACCACAGTTGCATCCACTTCATTTACAATAAGACCACGATCCACAACCACCCTCAACCAACTCTGCGAAGAAATTGGAACAAAATCACCATTGACCAGATCTCCACATCACTGCTTCAAAACCCCCCGGCCTACTCAACGAACCCTAACCAAGCCGCCATCAACCTCACACAATGGTTAACCCAAACCAAACAACGCCCACAACAGCAAGGAACTTTTCAACATCATCAAAGAATTCACCAACCCCACCGCCAGCTCCAACGACATCACCCCCTCCCAAGTCCTCTGCGACTCCCTCGCCTCATTCTTCCATGACAAAATCGCCGACATTCATAACAGCTTCGACAACCAGCCCGTAAACCAGTCAACCTCACTTACCTCCGAACCTGTAACTCCTCCGAATAACCTTTTCGACTGGAACCCAATCACCACAGAAGACACCATTCGCCTAATGAACTCCATCCACTCAGGATCCCCTACAGACCCATGCCCCCATAACATCTTCAACAAAGCAAACTCCATCATCGCACCCCATCTCCAAGACGTCATCAACTGCTCCCTCAACTCCGCCACATTCCCAGAAAGCTGGAAACACGCAGAACTCAGCGCCCTTCTGAAGAAGCCCACAGCTGACCCCACCGAACTCAAAAATTACCTCCCCATCTCGCTCCTCCCATTCCCTGCCAAAGTCATTGAGAAAGCCGTCAACAATCAGCTCGCCGCCTTCCTCGAAACAAACAAATCACTCGACTCCTCACAGTCTGGATTCCGAGCCAAACACAGCACCGAGACCGCCCTCATCGCAGCAACAGACGACATTCGAACACTACTGGACAACGGAGACACAGTCGCTCTCATCCTCCTTGACCTCTCTGCAGCCTTCGACACAGTCTGCCATAGCACCCTGATACAACGCCTCAAAAGCATTGGAATTCAAGGAAAAGCATTAGACTGGATTATCTCGTTCCTCGCTGGAAGAACTCAGAGAGTCCACCTCCCCCCTTTTAAGTCAGAGGCCACCGAAGTCATCTGCGGCGTCCCGCAAGGATCATCACTCAGCCCCACCCTCTTCAACGTCTACATGAGCCCCCTCGCAACCATCGCACGTCAAAACAACCTCAACATCATCTCCTACGCTGATGACACTCAGCTGATCCCCTCACTCACCAAAGACCCAATCTCCGCCAAAACCAACCTACATGAAGGAATGAAAGAAGTAGCCGAGTGGATGAAGCAAAGCCGTCTAAAACTGAACTCGGACTAAACGGAAGTCCTTATCTTAGGCGCACCCACCTCCGCCTGGGACGACTCTTGGTGGCCAACGGCACTAGGAAAAGCCCCCATACCGACGGACCACGCACGGAACCTGGGCATCATCCTGGACTCCTCACTCTCGATGACCAGACAAGTTAACGCCGTCTCATCTTCATGCTTCAACATCCTACGCATGCTCAAAAAAACATTTCGCTGGATCCCTGCTGAAACAAGAAAAACGGTCACCCACGCACTGGTTACTAGCCATCTGGACTACGGAAACACCCTCTACGCCGTTACCACCGCAAAACTGCAGAAAAAACTCCAACGCATCCAAAATGCTTCAGCCAGACTCATACTTGACATCCCCCGCACAGACCACATTTCCATTCACCTGAAAGACCTTCACTGGCTCCCCATCAACAAGAGGATAACGTTCCGTCTCCTCACCCACGCACACAAAGCCCTATACGAACTTGGACCTGATTGTCTCAACAAGTGCCTTTCCTTTAACACCCCCACCCGCCAGCTGCGTTTGTCCAACCAAGCCCTCGCCGCTGTGCCGCGCATCCACAAAGCCACCATGGGGGGAAGATCCTTCTCCTACTTAGCGGCCAAAACCTGGAATTCCCTTCCCACCCACCTACGCCTTACTCAAAACCACCTATCCTTCAGAAAACAGCTTAAAACCTGGATATTCGATAAGTAAAACTCCCCCCCTTCCTCAAGCGCCTTGAGACCCTCTGGGTATGTAGTGCGCTATATAAATCTCGACTTGACTTGACTTGGAGAAGATTAGAGAATTTTTGGTAAAAATCACCATGATGGTGACCCACCCATCGACGGGAATCAAGCCAGAGACGTTGAATTACAATCCCCCCTGATATTCACAATTGCCCTGCTGAATCTCTGGAGCTTTTTGTTGCTGACAAGACTTCCAGGAGATGGCTTAGGTATCGCAGTGAGCCAAACTTCTGTCATTAACTCAAAACCCGGCCTGACAAGATTCCTTGCTTGACCTCAAGAGAGAAAGCTCCAAAAACGTGGCGTAGTCAGAAGGTAAAAACTTGACAGGGTCCTACTGCTAAGTGTCAGTCCAGAAACTTTGACTTTGCACCGGTTAATCACAACCAGAAGTCCCAAAGTGGTGCTTTTAGCTTTTAGGCATTAGAAATAGCTTCTTCTTTAAAAATCAATGTCTCTTGTTCCCCACATTGGGTTTTTGTTGTCTTGGTGTCATTTTAATCATAACATAATTTTCCTATTTTTATAAATTGGTGTTGGGTTTTTCTTGTGTGTTGTCTCTTACCTATTTAACATATTGGTGTTTTAAATGCTTTACAAACCTATTGTCAATGTAAGGCCTGCATGCTCTAAGCCAGCTTTTAAGGGTTGAGCAAGGGGATTATTTCTCCAGACCTTGATTGGACCTTATATTGTTATTGTGGACTTATTACTAGTGGTAGGTACCTACCTTCACCTACTAATGAGCTACATTCCAACCCTACCATGGTGGATGACGCGTGACTCCAACATATTTTAGTCATTATCGTTTTAAGTGACATTTCCTATTCATTGCTTTACACACTTTTTTTGTTCTCTGTATATGATGTAAATATACAAATGTAAATGTACATGTATTTATATAGCGCAAATCACCGACCCGGTATCTAAGCGCTTGCTTAGGGAACCCGTCCTGGTATTCCCCAGTGAGATAACCCCGGCAGGGTATCCGCAAGGTGAAAGCCAGGCATCCCACCGCGAGGGGCCGTTGTGGAGATTAAGCAAGCTATTGCCCAGAGTCGCAGAGTGTGAACCCGTGAGTCGAGTAGGCACTGGAGCGAGAATTGTCGAGTCCATGGAATTTTTTGAGCCCAAGACCAGCCGAGGCGGGGAATAGAACCCTGGTCCAGGGCCGATCTCAGCTTCCGGGTCTGCCGCCTCTAACCCCTGAGCCACACTTCTGTCCTGTGAAGCACTAGGACAGTCTACGTTGGAATGATTAGCGCTATAAAATAAATACATGCCGGTTAGTGGCTAAGGAGATGTGGGAGCACCATTGGCAGGTGGCAGAGTGGGAATATATGAAGAATAAGGTTATGGCGGGGTCAAACAAAGATTGTTGCACTGTGCGACACTAATGATGATGCCGGCCCTATTTCAATCCCTCACTGAAAGACCTTCTCTCCCTTTCCTTCAGTTTTCAGGATAATGGATCTCTCACTAGATCCTCTTCCCCTGTCAACACAGAGCACCCTCTGCCTTTCTCTTTTCTCTGTGCAGTGTGCTCTCTTTATTCCTTCTGTCCCCACCTTGCAACACATTTTTCTTCGATGTCTGTCTTTGTCAGTTTGTCGGTCTCTCTCTCTCTCTCTCTCTCTTTCTCTCGGTCTCTCTACTCCATCGAGCTCTGTACCTCCTACCCTCTTTCTCTTTTCCCCAGTTGTCTCTGTCTATATCCGTCTTAACCATGTTTTCAATTTCTCTCTTCTTCATTGCTTTTACTCTCTCTCTTCCTACACTGCTTTGACTCCATTTGGGTCTTATGTTTCCTCTATCCACTGTTGTCTTCCCTTTATTCTCCCAATTCTCCTAGGTTCCCTTTCATTCTGCTACTCTGTCTCTCTATTTTGTGCTCTCCTCCTCTTGCCATTGTCTGTCTTTCTCTTCATCTACGATTTATCTCTTCTGTCTCTCATCTGAAGCCGCCTATGCCACACTACTCCCCATTAGACCATCTACACATATGAGCAGGAGACAGAGGTGAAGTGTAAAGACACAGAGGTTTGAATAAGAGGGGTAGAGGCAAACAGGAGAGATAAACTAAGAGAGACAGAAGGGCCAAGGAAAAGATAAAAGATCAGACAAAGATGTTGATACTCAGGTCAATTCAGGCCAATTCACAAGCTGCATTTTGTAGCACAAACAATAGTACTACTCACATAATACATAATACTATTCACCAACCTACATACAGAGGCCTACGTCTCTGTCTCTCCTAATATTTTAATGCCGAGACCTCTCTCTCGTTGGAGGACATCTCCATAAACATACATCTATGTTTATTTTGTAAATGTGGATTAGGGGCAGGGATCAATTACTAGAAAATGGGGAATACTTACTACAAAAGAGAGGGGAATAGAGAGGGTTAAGGAGGAGTTAAGGGAGGCTCAAGGATGGGTTTTGGGAGGGACAACATTAACCCATAAAAGAATAAGGCCATTGCTAATCCCAGATCTAGAGTAATCCCAGCACCACGCACAACCAACCACTGGTACTGCAACACTCCTAGAGAAGTAATAGAGGCAGGGCCTTATAATAACACTATACAGAAATGCTGTTAAAATAAATGAATGTACTTTTAATTTATATATATATATATATATATATATATATATATATATAAATATATATATTACCTACTGGCAGACGCCAGTAGGTAGTCATAGTTAGGACCTAGTTTCCATAGGAAATCCTCAACATTCTATTTGGAATAACTTTGTCCCTGGTTGAAGAATCTTAGCGAATTTCTGAAAGAAGATGGCACGGTCCGCTGCGCTCCTTCCCTAAAAGTTTGGCGGGGATTGGTCAAGTGGGGGCTGAGATAAAAGGGGGGTTCCAAAACGTGTTTTCTCCATGTTATTTTCCATAGGACCTTTAGACTCGGCTACAGGTCGAACGGGTGAATGGATTTATAAGAAATTTGGCAAAACTGTACAGTCCGGCTCGCAGATTACGCTTTTTTTGGAATGGTGTAAATCCGTTCAGTAGTTGCTGAGGAAATTAAAGTTAAAGTCAATTATATATCTATACGCGCGCACACGTGCGCGCACCCAAACGGCTGCGCACGCGAGCGGAATTTTGCTGCGTGACGTCTGTTAACGTTCGATTCGAAGGAAATCAGGAAGTGTTGACCGCCATTTTGTCATTGCGAGTAAATATATTGTTGATTTCAAAGCGTTGGAACATGGAAAGGGGAGAAGGTAGAGATTGTTTTGCTGCGTAGGTTTTCTCAGGGTGGGCAGTAAGGCCCTTAAAGGCGAAAATATATATATATATATTTTTTTTAAAGTTGCGTGGTGCGCGCACTCGGTCGCGCACACCTTTTTACAAGAGTGTGAAAATGGAGATAAATCAGAAGTTTGAGTGCTTAGATATAAGGTGGCTCTGAAAAGAGCCATTGTGTTAATTGAGTGTTTTCTGCATTTATAAGTAAGTACCGATGCAGAGCCTGATGTTGCAGAGGAAGATTCTGTTTCCCTCATTCGTGAAATGAACACCGTCTCTCCTATAGACGTCTTGCATGTGGTATCGCAAGTTGTTGTGGTAAATAGAACCCATGCTATAATCTCTGAGGAAAGCAGAAACAGATTTATTTACATGTCTCCTTGCTTTTTCAAATTGTGCACAATGTTGATTGGACCAATTCCATTTCTGTCTTTGGCATATATTGGAATATACCAAGGCAGATCGAGGAAAAAGTGTCATCAATTGTCGAAAGGTGTCTTTTAGAAGCATTTCCAGACCTACCCCAGTGATTGTGCCTAGATCGTTCCCACCACAGTGCACAATTATAAGGTCTGGTTCTGGGAGATGCATAAAAGTTTTCACCAATGGAATCAATTGGTGACATTTCAATCCTCTTTTGGCAATCCATGTTATGTGTACATTTGGTAAGCCGAGGTTGCAAATTCGTCTGCTTACTGCATATTTTTCACTCCAGTGAATATAAATGTGTCCTATTAGCCAGACCTTCATTTTCAAGGGATTTGTAGTCGTCCTCCGATCGGTTCTGGAAGTGGAATGGTAGTTAGAATAAAGAAAAAGGAAGAGGCTGGGTGTGGTTTAAAAAATAAAAATGATTGGTTGATTGTAAGAAGTGGAGATTGAACAGTACGTTGCATGTTAATGTTTATGTTAAACGAAAAGTACTATTGGGTGTGAAAAAAAAGACATGTAACAGAGCTGTGGATTGGCAGGTGTTTCTGGAGGGAAAACAGTGTTGTTACTTTGCTGTAGAACGTTGAGATATGAACTTTTGACCTGTGCCTTCAGCCAGGTGCAGAATGAGGTGTTACCATGGAAACAGCCAGAGATGGCAGTGGGTGATGGGTGACTTTTATGTGACATTGAAAATATTGTGAGGGAGAACCAACTGAAATGTAAATGCTTACGTTACGCGCTCCGCGCCGCGCCCCGGATTGCTTCCGGGAAGCTGCGCTTCGCGCCTCGCGCACCGGAGCACTTCCGGGTGCGCTAACGCGGCGCGTCATATGACGGATTACGCAACAACGCGATACGTCGTTGGGGCTCCACCGGAACTGATCGAATTGGTAGTCTACAGTGTTTCTGGATGTTTCAGACTGAAGCTGGCGTCAGCATGAGAGCACCCCGTGGCTACGTCGTGGCCATTCCGCGAGCAATCATGGCAGTCGCTCCCCACCAGAATTCTGCAGGAGTCGGGGGCCTCGGTGACACTTGTAGAATCTTCAAGGCTGAGGGGACGCTTTTGGGAATGGGGCTCATGCCCTAGCAGTCAAGCGTCCGAGTTCCAGGGTTGCCCAGAGCCATCCTTGCAGGCCAGGCCCAAGTCTTTTGGAGCCGACCGCCATTTCCTGAGCTCCGTGGCAGCCGCCTGTCGCTGTATCGGAAGAGTGGGTGCAATTCAGCCAGATGGCGGGTGAGACGGTGTAATAGCAAGAGCAGGCGTAATTCAGCTGACCGAGCGAGGCACTGTGCCGCAGGAGCAGGCGCAACTCAGCTGGCCGAGTGAAGCGCTGGGGTGTAGCTAACAAACCTCCACCTTGTGAGGTGGGAGAGGCTCGTTCGCGCCGCCTCTCCCTTCCAGTGCACCCCACGCCGTCTCCTGGCGCAGGTATATGTGATGGTCGGACCAGGGCACCGCAGGACGTGTCTTCAGGTCAAACGGATTGTGGGAGAAGGTCCAGAATGGAAGAGGCATCAAAAGGCAAGAAGTTCCGCCTGACCCCGGGAGCCGGCCGCCTATGTCGGGGGCGATCTCAGGCCATACCAGGGGAACAAGACTTGGGGAGGGGGCAGGAGCCAAGCGCCCCCTCCGAGTCCGCGTTTCTTGGACCCTGAAGTATGGCACTCAACATCCAGAACTTATGACATTTGTGCAAGGCAGGGACATCGAAGCCTCTCAGGGACCAAGTATATCCAGAGTCCTTCCTACAGAAGGTGGTGGGGGTGGCAGCATTAGCAAGGCATCCCCCCACACAACTTGTCGGACCCTGAAGTATGGCACTCAACATCCAGAACTTATGGAAAGGGGCGACCATTCGGTCCCCCCGAACGTATGGTGGAGTACCTCGATCCCCCCGGGAAGCCATCTTGGGCGGGAGGCGAGTCTCGGCTGGTATGCCCGAAGCGGCGTAGCCGGGGCGCGCCTTTTTCCCGCCCTAGAGTGGGCTGGCCTAGACACCGACGCGGCCGGCCACGCCCTCGGAGGCAGGCAGGGGCGGGTTCACGCCCACCCTGAAGACGGATAAAAGGAGCGGAAGCCCAAGAAAGCATCCTCTTGTTCCCGTGCTCTGAAGCTGCACCTCCCCGCTGCACGTGAGCTCGAGACGGAACGAAGAGCCGATTTTGAGCGTTGTAATCTTTATTTGTTTTACAGATATCCCGTCTGAGAATGCCCAAGAAAGTCGGAAAGCGGGTCGGTACCGAGGAGATGCTCCGCATGCTCATGAAGGAGATAGCCGATCTGAAGAAAAAGGTTGAGGCTAAGGACGGGGAGGGAGGATCGAAGCGGCCTTTGCAGGGAACAGTCCCCGGTGGAAAAAGCAAGAGGCCCAGAAGGGGAGCACTTGGGGGAGAGACCCCGGTTCCCGAAACTCTTCGAGAGGAGCCAACTCCGGTGCCGAAAGAGGGGAATCCAATCCCTGTGGTGGTCACCCCCGTGAACAGGGAGGATATGCCCCCCGAGTTAGCGGCACAATTGGCAGCGTGGATGGGAAACGATAGCGAGGGCGCCACGGCTGACGACGCCCGGGCAGTAATGAGGCAACTGCGTGAATCTAGGGAGGCTGCGGAGGCGCCATCTTCTATTCCCCCACAGGTCCCGGCGGCTGGAAGTACACCAGACCCAAGTTCGGCGACAAGCGCGGGGTCTACTTCAGGTAAGAGGCCATTGCCGATTGCGGGGGAGGGGTCTGTACCTTCTCGAAAGGAGAAGATTGCCCAGCATGTCCCACAAGAAATCAAGGAATTGATCTGGGCGGACAAATATGTAAACATGTTTTCATTGCTTACCGATCATTACGAGATCGAGCATGTGAAGAGTCAGAAGGAGCTCATGCATCCGAGTGTTTGGCGCGCAAAAATGGCCACCTTTAAGGTCGACGAGACCATTGGTACTTGGGGCAGAGCGTGGGGTATTTTTACTTCCATCATGGGTGAGCGCAGGCCCGAGTTGTTGACCAAGTTACCCATTTATCAGTCACGTATTATGGAGTATTCTGTGGCATATGGGGGCAACCAGTGGTTCTGCTATGACAATCTGTTTAGAAAAGCTAAAGAGCACAACCCATTGTTGTCTTGGGATTGTTACGACTCCGTGTCTTGGCAGAAAATGGAGAGTACAGGGATGTTGAAGGTTCCATTGGTAGGGAGTAACGGGGGGGAATCCTCCCGCCAAAACTCTGGGACACCCTTTCGGACGGGTGCAGGTAACGAGTACCACTCGAAGCCGAGTGGCAACACAGGTAAAAGGGGGATCTGTTGGAATTTTAACAGAGGCAAATGTACTAGGCCCCAGGGGTCATGCAAATTCAGACATGAGTGTGGGGGGTGCGGGCAGCCATCCCATCCTGAGTCCATGTGCAGAGCCAAAACGGGTGATAACGGTGGTAAGGGAGGCGCCAAACAGGTCTAATATAGTCCGAGGGGCGCCTTTACCGACCCCGATTGATACCATGGCAATGATTCCTTGGCTCAGCGAATACCCGGATCATGCTTCCGCTGGGGTGTTACGGAACGGGTTTTCATATGGTTTCCGCATCCCAGTGGGGGATTTTCAGGGGGTACCAAACTGTAAGAATCAAATGTCGGTCTTACAGCACACGGCGGTGGTGCAGGTAAAGATTGAGAAAGAGGTGACTCGAGGTCGTGTCGCCGGTCCATTCGATTTGCCACCGGTTGCTGACTTTGTGTGTTCTCCTCTAGGGGTGGTCCCCAAGAAGGACCCGGGTGAGTTTCGGCTGATACATAATTTGTCAGCCCCACGTGGTCTTTCCGTGAATGACGCGATAGACCCGGAAGTATGTTCGGTGCGGTACGCATCTTTCGATGAGGCCGTTGCCATGTTGAATCGCCTGGGGCCCGGGACGCTGATGGCCAAATCGGACATCGAGTCAGCGTTCCGGTTGCTCCCGGTACACCCAGACGATCAGCGTCTCCTTGGTTTTCAGTTTCAGGGTCGCTTTTACATGGACAGATGTATGCCAATGGGATGCTCGATTTCATGTGCCTATTTCGAGAAGTTCAGTTGTTTTCTACAGTGGGTATTCACGAGGAAGACAGGTTTTCAACATGTTATGCATTATCTCGATGACTTTTTATTTTTGGGGGCAGCCGGGGATTCTGAGTGTGGACAGGCTTTACATGAATTTTGTGTCCTAATGAATCAATTCGGTGTGCCATTGGCGCCAGGTAAGACTGTGGGTCCCTCGACCTTGATCGAGTTTCTGGGGATCGAGCTCGACTCGGTGGAAGGTTGTTTTCGATTACCCAAGGAAAAAGTGTTAAAATTCAGGTTTTCCCTTGAGAAATGTATTCGTTCAACGAAAGTTAACCTGCATCAATTGCAACAGGTGGTGGGTCAGTTGAATTTTGCCCTAAGAATAATGCCGATGTCGCGCCCTTTTTCCCGCTCGATTGCACAATCCATGGTCGGCTTGAGGGAAGGACATCATCGCACGAGACTCTCGGCAGAGGTTCGCCAGGACATGCGCATTTGGATTGCATTCCTGGCGGATTTCAATGGTCGAATTGTCTGGAACAAACCAGCGGTGTCTTCCGAGGAGTTGGGGCTTTGGACAGACTCGGCGGGGAGTATGGGTTTTGGCGCCATATTGGGTACACAATGGTCGGCTCAAAAATGGCCGTCATGGTGGCATGAGTGCGGGTTGACGATCAACATTGCTTTTCTCGAACTGTTCCCTATTCTGGTGGCTTTGAAAACATGGCCAGAAGGGTTTAGGGATCACTCTGTGGTGTTCTGGTCTGATAACATGACCGTGGTTGAGTGTATCAATAGTCAGGCAGCACGATGCAAATTGATTCTGAGATTGCTCAAAGAAATTGTGTTGTTATGCATGCAACTGAATGTACTGTTTAGGGCGCGACATGTGCCGGGGGTGATGAACCAAGCGGCTGATGCGCTTTCTCGTTTCCGTATGCAGGCCTTCTGGGGTTTTCTGCCCACAGCGGACCCGGTGGCGGCGCCCTTTCCCGAAGCTCTCTGGTCTCTCGGTGCCCCGAACTACAAAACCTCGTGGGAGAGAGTTTAGCACCCAGGACGAGGAAGGCATATGAAGGGGCGTTCTGTTCCTATTGGGCCTTTTTGGGTACTGCTGGGGGGGAGCTTTGGGGTCAGGAAGAGTTTGTAGTGAGTTTCCTGCTCTCTTTACATCAGACAGGCAAGTCAGTAGCTACGGCCCAGAGGCATCGGGCCGCCATTTCCTTTATGGCAAGGGCTCATGGGATCCAGGACCCGACAGCGTCTTTCGTTGTGCAGAAAGCGCTACCTGGGTGGCAACGCCTTGAGGGTCGCAGAGTAGACGATAGGCACCCGATAGGTCTGGATAGGTTGTCCCTGTTATTATCCGTGCTACCGGTAACATGTTCATCCCAGTACGAAGCAGTGTTGTTCCGAGCCGCGTTCGCATTAGCATTCCATGGGGCTATGCGGGTAAGCAAATTAGTGGCAAAGAACAAGCAGGATACGATGGGGGGACTGTGCCGGGAACACATTCAGGTCAGAAAGGAGACGATGACGGTCTCGTTTGTCAGGTCCAAATCCGATCAGGGTGCAATCGGGGACTGTACAATCATTCAGAGGATCTCCGGGTCTTCCATGTGCCCTGTTGTGTGCGTAGAGGAATATTTAGCACAGAGGGTGGCAGCATGGGGGGGGACCTTGTTGAGACACGCTGACGCCACCCCACTGACGAGGTTTCAGTTTCAGCGGGTGCTTGCGATGTCGATTTCGGCCGCGGGCTTGAACCCCGGCGACTTTGGGACCCATTCCTTTCGGATAGGGGCTGCTACAGAGGCTACAGCCAGGGGTCTGAATGTTGAACAAGTAAAACGTGTGGGGCGTTGGTCCTCGAACTGTTATAAGAGGTATGTGCGGTTGCACATGTTGTGAAGCTGTAATGATGTACTCACGCTTCTTGTTTTTGTTTGGTTTTCAGTTGCGCAAGCCTACGAGGCGGGGCGGACTGTGCAGTCGACCCGACACCGGGGGGCCAGCGTTCAGACATCACCGGCTGTGAAAAGAGAGGTGTGGGTCGTGGGCCACTCATACGTGAGACGTGCCGCGGACGTATTCAAAGCAGGTGACATGATTCACGTGGCTGGGGAATACGGGTACAGTGTGTCCTTCTACGGAAAGGGAGGGCTCTGTATTGACCAGTTTCAATCATTTATTGAGGGTTTGTTAGGGCGGACGAGGTCACCGCCGTCTGTAGTCATAGTACATCTTGGGGGCAATGATTTGGTGACCACTGGTAGACGACTTCTTCTTGAGGCGATGCTTTCCACGGTAAGTTGGTTGGCGAGAAGAGTTCCAGGGTGCACAATTGCATGGTCCCATATGATCCCACGGAAAGTGTGGCGGGGGGCTATTTCTGTTTCTGCTCTGAATCATTCAGTAAGGAAGATTAATAATAAAGTGAGTAGATTGTTCCGTTCAAGTACACTGCATTCTATTTCGCATGGTTGTGTTAAAGGGGACAGTATGTATTTGAGGGATGGTGTTCATTTGTCCCGGATGGGGAACGAGTTACTCATAGGAGACCTGATAGCCTGGCTAAAGACTTTATGACATGACCTTTAGGCAGGAGTGTTGTGGGGGGGTCCGATAGCCGGTCAACTATCCGGCCTGTGGCGGTAAGGTCATGATCGGTGAGCAGTAATTCGAAGATCCCTATGAGGGGGCGTCACCCATTACGGATGGGAGCGCGCGGGGGAGGTGGCCAATTGGCCCCTCAACGGGGAGGCGGTCCTGTCTAAGGAGAGGCCGCCGGAAGGAAAGGAAAGGTGGTCAAGGCCCCTTCCTGGATAGGAGGGGCTACGGCCCCTCCTGGGGAATTTCCCGGGGCCAGGACATCTGCGACGGCAGATGGGTAAGTTGTGTGGGGTGCGGGAGGGGGTTTACGCTACCTTTTAGACACCTCACACGAGTCCTCGAACGACCGTTAAATGGCGTCGAGTTTATTGGGGCCCCCGTCAAGTACAAAGGGAAATTGGTAGATGCACTTGAGGTACGCCTCTGTGCGGTCACTCCTCTCACAAGTGAGGGGGGTATTTCTGGTTTAGGGATCTGACACCGGTTACGACCTTGCCGTTGGCCCTTAACGTTAGGATGTACAATTTCAAGTCAAATGTTTTGTGGGATGTTAGTTCGGCTAGGAGAACCTTTGTATTAGAGATCTGTTAAGGTTAGCCAAACATCGTAATGTGGAAATGAAATTGTACATAATATGAAACTGTTATGTTAATGTTTTAATTTTGTTTCATATTTTAATAAATACGGCCGGGAAGGGTGACTCCCTTCCCGCCTTCCAAAAGTTCAAGAACGGTTTCCGGTTTCCCAATTCTTGGGGATTGTGTTGAGAGGGGGTGGCGGGTTTCTCAGCCATATGACATTTGTGCAAGGCAGGGACATCGAAGCCTCTCAGGGACCAAGCATATCCAGAGTCCTTCCTACAGAAGGTGGTGGGGGTGGCGGCATTAGCAAGGCATCCCCCCACACAACTTGTCGGACATGACCTCTGGATGTACTGGGTGTTCAATTTCAGAATTGAAACTACTAAGAAGCAATTAGAAGTGTTGTTTTCATGTTGCAGTAGGCTGCCATGTAAATACTTATTTAATAAAACGTTTTATCCTGTTACTTTGCTGGTGTGTTGTATATATTTATAATATTTGCATAGTGTTTGTCGTTATTTTGGGCGGGGTGGGCGGCGGAGCCGAGCTGTTTTGCAGCCATCATGGCGTCGAGCTCGGTTCCTCTCTCTAGTTTCATGTTTTTTCTAACGATTTATATGTTATAGTTTGCTAGCACGATACAGCGGATAGTCCGCATTTTATATATATGTCCTTTTTATTAGGGGGGTCCTCCGGTGGAGTCGGACGATCTACCTCTAATAAACGGTCCGGGTTGAACCAACTACCAACAAACGGGGCAGAGATAGGCATGACGGGTTACAAAGGGGACAAAAGTGTGCACTACCTATCCTTCACTATCTGCAAAAACTAAACAGAGTATTGCGACTTTATGCTTATTTGTGAACAGAGAATGACCCAAAGAGAACCAATTTCGAACAATCATAGGCTATTGGCAGTGGGCAGAGAGGCCATGACACAGAAAATGGCTGTTACTTACGTGCATGATGGGGCCTAAAAGGGACTAGATGGCGTGGCCACTGTTTCGCGACTTTCACTTTACTTTTAACAATGGCTGTGGTGAACATAAATGAACGCCGCTTATGTATACCTAATTTTAGTCATTTTCCACAAAAAAGCTTTTGATATTTGCTATTAAAAAACCAAAGAAAATCACTGAAAAAACCATAGGTTATAGACCATATATAGTTAAATATCTGAAGTCCATCTCTGCACTCGATGGAGATACAGGTCGTCAATCAGAAGATGTGCTGGCCACCTCTAATGGTAATAGCGTGGCCAGGGCTTTTGTCGTTGCCTCTGCAAATTGCAGAGGGTGCACTTGTTTGACATGCCGCACCATGGTATGTATGGAAAAGGAATATTTTTTTGCTGGATTTCTTCTTGAGAGAACCAAGTCACATATCGTGCAGGTTACTTTTGGTGCATTCACTTTCTTTTGATCTTCAGGATAAGTGAAAAATTGCCAGATGAAAGATTTATTTTTTCTTATTAAAGGTAGTCGATCATTTTGGTCAGATTCGGAAGATGAGTGAGATACGGTAGCCATTTCACCAAAGTCTTCCGAAAGATGTAGGACGTTGTTCTCTCTTGAGAGTAGAAAAGATAGTGAGGGAAGTGGGTGGAGTGCTGCGTGTAAATTCCAGAATTTAAACTATTAAGAACCAATTGAAAGTGTTGTTTTCATGTTGCAGCAGGCTGCCATGTAAATAGTTATTTAATAAAACGTTTTACACTGTTACTTTGCTGGTGTGTTGTGTATCTTTATAATATTTGTCGTTATTTTGGGTGGGGTGGGCGGCGGAGCCGAGCTGTCTTGCAGCCATCATGGCGTCGAGCTCGGTTCCTCTCACTAGTTTCATATTTCTCATGAGGGGTTGTTCCTAATTTTTCTATTTTAGCGAGGTCAAAAAAAGATCTCATCAGTGGCCTACTGATTTTGCTCGATTCCTTTTGTTTTTTCTAACGATTCATATGTTATAGTTTGCTAGCACGATACAGCGGCTAGTCCGCATTTTATATATATGTCCTTTTTATTAGGGGTGTCCTCCGATGGAGTCGAACGATCTACCTCTAATAAACGGTCCGGGTTGAACCAACTACCATCCTGATTTTGTATATCTTCTGAGCTGGATTTAAGCACACAATTGTTAAAGTATGAAACGTTTTATATTTCTAAAAAAAATACCAAGGTGTGTACATCCGGTAACGCATGAAAGTTTAAAAAGACATTCGGCTCCATTTACTGAAAGTTTCATAAGAATAAAAAAGAAGTCTAGGTACAGTCTCTTTGACGTACTATAAGTTCTTTGAGGGGTGTATGAAGAAATTCAATAAGTTCAAATCGCAAGGTTTTTACGAAATATATAGGCAGGTGCGCGCACTCGGTCGCGCACGAAAGCCTGGAAATGCGATATCCATTTTATTGACAACTGTTGCCGAGAGTGCGCACACCGGGTCGCGCACGAAAGTTTAGTAAGGCTATTTTTATTTACAGACAAATTTTAATGTGTTTAAAAAAAGGCAAGGTACAGACTTTCGAATTCTGTATTGCTTTACAAGGAGTCTCTATGCAACTTGAACAGTGAAGAAAACGGCTTGTTTTCGAAAAAAATATTGCCAGAACTTTATTGCCAAAAGTATAGGTTGCATACACGACATTTTTCTGAATTAGCATTTTAAAAACCAATGAAATTCACAGAAAAAACCATAGGTTTTACACACGTTATAGTTAGGAAGTAGCATTTAAAAAACCTATGAAATTCACTGAAAAAACCATAGGTTTGACACATGTTATAGTTAGCTGGAAATTTTACTGACATAAAACCAATGAAATTCCACGTTATAGTTAGTTGGACTCACTATAACTTGCGCGTGCAATGCACTGCTGATGACGTCACATATTACATCACTCATGACATGGTCAGTGACATCACTCATGACATCACTGATGACACCATCCAGTGAATATGTGTCTTTCTGAAAAATAAATATTAGTGAGTAATGTTTAAATATTTAAATATATATATATATATTAGTGTTTCACTTTGTGTATAAGTGGCTACATGTGTTGGTAAGTAGCTACATGCGTATGTATATGGGTTATTAGATGTTTCTCTTAGTATCAGTATGAGTGTCTATATGGTTTGGTGGGGGTATTACTTAGCACATGGATGCATGAGTGACTGACTCTCTGTTTGTATGTGTTTTGAAGACAGCATATGTGCAGGACTGTATGGGTGGATGAGTGTGTATATGTGTTTGTTAGTGAGTGAATGACTGTCTCACTAGTGTCTTTATCAGTAACGACATATGTTTTAATCTAGTATATGTGAATATTGATGTATATAAGTGAGTATATGTGAGAGTAAGAGATTGTAAGAGTTCCTGTTTAAATAAGTATGTGTTTCTATAAGTGATTGTTTAAGAGAATAATTATGTGTAATTTTCAATAGAAGTAAGGTGGAAGTGTGTGTATAACTCTATATTCAAATAAATGGATGTTCAATAGTTTATTTGCACGTGTGAGTATGTGTGTGAGTAACTTTTCGATGACTGTCGGTGTGTAACAGGATGTATAGGTGTATCACTTCATATGATGAGTGAGTATATGTATGAGTGACTATATAGAACTGTTGATGAATGAGTGGATGTGTATATAGATGGTGGAATTACTGAATTACTTGTTGTAACTGATATGGGTATCCATTTTTTTTTTAATTTCAGTTTCTATTTTTGAATATGTGTTTCAAGGGTTACATTACAGTGAAAGGAGGTCTGTCACTATGTCACAAGGATGGTGTCATCAGTGATGTCATGAGTGATGTCACTGACCATGTCATGAGTGATGTAATATGTGACGTCATCAGCAGTGCATTGCACGCGCAAGTTATAGTGAGTCCAACTAACTATAACGTGGAATTTCATTGGTTTTATGTCAGTAAAATTTCCAGCTAACTATAACATGTGTCAAACCTATGTTTTTTTCAGTGAATTTCATAGGTTTTTTAAATGCTACTTCCTAACTATAATGTGTGTAAAACCTATGGTTTTTTCTGTGAATATATATATATATATTACAAAAAACGTCCACTCCAATTTGGCTAGACAAACGACCAGCACACCATACCACAGGTTTCAAAAGTCTTTAATTTAAGCCCCTACCCTCACAAAAAAAAATATATATGTATATATCTATACTACTATTATAAAGAGAGAACTTGCACCTTTAGGCAAGGTAAACTAGGGGACTACAGCGCCAATCCACACACCCAAGACATCTTAGAAAACCCCATGGCAAGCAGAAGGACATAGGCTACATAAAAATAAAAATAAAACGTTTTTTAAAAAGTTAATAAATTAAAAAAAATAGTCCCTTGCAACTAGCGCCGGCCGCGACGTCTGCGTGAGGGGAGGAGCGGCGTTTACGAAAACCAGGAAGAGCAGACGACATGAGGGGAGGAGCGGCGTTGACCACAACCAGGAAGAGCGGAGGACAACAGCGCCGGTAGGAGCTGCGAGAACCGGAGCAGTAGTGGCAGTGAGAGGTACGTTTCTGGGGCGGGAGGCAGGAGGGAGTCGGCGGGTGCACCAAGCAGGCTTTAAAGTTTATGGAGTCCGGGCGGGAGGCGGGGGGGCAGGCGGGGCGGGCAGGAGGCGGGGGGGCTGCTACAACTTAATTCGAGTCCGGGCGGGAGGTGGGAGACGGGCGGGCGGGCTGGCGGGGCGGGGCGGGGGGGAGTCGGAGAACATGCTGCCCCAGCCACCTTCTGCCCCGGGGTAAACATGCAGCCCCCAGCCCCCTTCAGCCCCAGGCAACGCTGGGGCGGGCTGCTAGTATATATATATATATATATATATATATATATATATATATATATATATATATATATATATATATATATTACCTACTGGCGGTCGCCAGTAGGTATATATAGTTAGGATTTTTTTCTCTATGGGATTTTTGAAAATTCTATGTCTAATAACTTTGGCGTTTGTGGACGGAATTGGCTGAAATTTTCAGGTAAATGGCACATTATGTTTCTGAACAGCCCCTGAAAATTTGGGGGGGTTTTGTCAAGGGGGGGCCGAGAAAAAAGGGGGGTCCCAAAACGCGTTTTTCCCATGTTAATTTCCATAGGGCGGTTGGCCTCACTTTTAGCTCGAACAGCTGAATGGATTTGCACGAAACTTGGCAAAATTGTAGGAACTGTTAGCCCGATGTGCCTTTGCTAGGTCTCAATATATGTGCTCCAGTGGATTTTGATAAATTAACGTTTAAAAAAACAGATATATCTGTGACAGCGCTCCGGGTGGCGCTCCGGTTCGCGTACTTGACGCGTAATGGAACTTCGCGAAGCGAAGCTGATTGGCTCTCCGGTGTCTGTCAACATTATAAACAGTCCGGAGCGGCCGCCATCTTGTCTCTTGGTAGGATCGAGAGACAAGAGAAGGCCAAAACAAAGGGGGAAATGACCATAAGGGGGCATAGTAGATCCTCCCTGACCCCCTAGGTTTGATGTGGAGGCTTTAAAAGGGCCCCGCGGGGCAAAACAAAAAAAAAAAGTTTTTTTTGCGTGGGGTGCGCTTGGTACGCGCACCGGAAAGCGGTCTGGGGAGCGTACTATGAGGAAACAAGAATGATAGACTTTTTAAATATTGTATGTTTATTGATTGTTCATTTTGTGGTTTTTTTTGTTTTTTTTATTTAAGTAGCAATATGTAGGTATCAATGCAGAGTCAAAAAAATTAATATACACCGTCTCCTTTGTAGATATTTTGCATGTTGTTTCAGAAGTTATTGTGGAATATGGAATTCATACCATAGTGTGTCAGGAAAGTAGAAACAATATGGAGGCAGGAGATGATAAAGAGATGTTAAATACACATTGGAGATAATATAGTTGGAGAAAGGAAGTAACTATGAGCAAAATTACTGTGTAACATAAAAAAGTTGCACAGTATACTATAAGTCTGACTTTACATTATAATCAATTTGGTACTAGTTTATGAATTACATATAAAAATGATTAAAGACTCGAATATTTTTTGATTATTAAATATAAATTTATTTTTCTGATTCTTTTTCAAAATGTAATAGACTGTCTAACATTTCACTGTCCGCAATGTCCTCTTGTTGAGTGAATATAACTTCCCACATTTTATCGTCCTCATAATGAAGTAACAAATCCACAGATTCTACACATTGTAGAAGTTCTTGGTCTCGTGATTCGTCCATGAATTCCAAGTCAATGCGTTCAATGATTTCCTCATTGTTCATCTCTAGGGCAATTTCAAAGGAAAATTCTGTTCTCCTTCCATTTTTGTGCTGAAATTTGCATTAAAAAAAAATATCAGTAGAGATAGGGCAATGTTGGGTTTAAGTTCAGACAGGTACTTGTGAGTTTATAACAGAGAAGTTATCTATGGGCACTGTATGGTTTCAGGCGTGAAGTAGTATTATTAAAAAGTGCCTGCGAAAAAGCCTAAGTAAATTCATAATTATAACACAGAAACGTAAATCAATCCATAATTATAATAAACAAGCCTTTCTCAATGTCTAACTCTTACAGAGGGATAGCTATCTGAAACTATAACTATCTGAAAATGTTTTCCAAATTAATTTAAATAGCATATGTTGAAATCAAACAGGAATCAAATGTTGTAGCAAAGAAGATTTAATGTCCAGCACAGCATCAGCAGGTACACAGCTCAGATCCAAGATAAAACTGACTGTCTATCTCTACACCTTCAATAATTCCAGGTCTTGTTGGAATTATAACATGATGTGCAGAGCAGACATCAGAAGAACAGGCAGATGTCATACAAGCAGAAATAAATAAATAATTGATAGAGAAAACATAGAATGTAACACATCCCCCTTTTTCATAACAAAAATAAAGCTAAACATAATCTCTCAATTTTAATGGTCTATTTGTAACGTGAACATTACGTTTGATCCTTGAGGCAATGGTGTCTTGATTACCCTGACCTGAAATATCAGAACTAGGTAAATCCTTAACACAAGCACCATGAACAGCATAGTTACACTTTGCAATTCTTTTTGTGTTCCATAACTTACCATCTTGAGTAATAACAGAATTTGAGAACACTTTTTTAATCTGTATAGGTCTACCAAACTTAGGTGAACCTTTAGTCATTAAACCAGGTTTTTTAATTCTCACCCAATCCCCTACAACAAAATCATGCATTTTGACTTTCCATTTTTTGTTGTACCAACACATGGTCTTGTTCTGTTTTTCTTCAACTCTTCTAGCAGTGTCATGTACATATTCTTTAGTAATTAATTTATCTTGACATTTATCCATAAGCCACCATGGACAAATCTTAGAAGCCGGATCTCTACCCTTTAATAATTTGAAAGGACTAATTCCAGTTGTTGAATGAGGCGTAATTCGATAAACCCACAACCTCTCTCTCAACTCACTCAACCATTCTCCTCGTGTATTAATGACATCAGAAACGTAAGATTTCAAAACCCTATTAAACCTTTCTACTTGTCCGTTTTCATGTGGTTCGTACAAGGATGTACATTTGTGTACAATCCCATGTCCCTTCATAAAGTTTTCCATCTCGGATGACTTCAATTGGACACCATTGTCCGTAACCAGAATAGAAGGACAGCCCTCTCGAGCGAAAATCTCCTTAAAAAACAAAATAACGGAATTGGTGGTGGCACTAGAAACAAACTTCACCTTTGGCCATTTCGAATGGAAATCAATCAACACCAATGCTAAAGTTGCGGATGAATTAGAAATGGAGAATGATTTTTTGTTTAAATCCGGCAAATGTGAATTCGAATGGAAATCAATCAACACCAATGCAAATCGTGAATTCTCTGGTAAGCTCTTGAAAGGTCCTGCAATATCGAAAGCTAATTTTTGCCAAGGCATCTCTGGCCATTTCACAACCTTTAAAGGTGGAACATTAGTTCTGAGCATCTTTTCACTTGATACACACTCTGTACATTCCCTTACTGTTCTGTCAATATACGCATCCATTCCTGGCCACCAAAAAAAACTCCTAATCAACCTCTTCATAGACGATATGCCTGGGTGTGTCTTGTGAGCCAATTTAAGAATCATGTCTTGTATACCCTGCGGTGGAACACATTTGCCTGATTTAAACAAAAAATCATTCTCCATTTCTAATTCATCCGCAACTTTAGCAAACAGTAACAACTCTTCCATAGTAAAAATTTTCTTGGGCCATACCTGTGCTGGCAAGATGACAGGAGTGTAAGGTGGTTCTTTCCCTCGTCACCAAAATATGTTGAAATCAAACAGGAATCAAATGTTGTAGCAAAGAAGATTTAATGTCCAGCCCAGCATCAGCAGGTACACAGCTCAGATCCAAGATAAAACTGACTGTCTATCTCTACACCTTCTAGAATTCCAGGTCTTGTTGAAATCATAACAGCAGTGTAAGGTGGTTCTTTCCCTCGTCACCAAAATATGTTGAAATCAAACAGGAATCAAATTTTGTAGCAAAGAAGATTTAATGTCCAGCACAGCATCAGCAGGTACACAGCTCAGATCCAAGATAAAACTGACTGTCTATCTCTACACCTTCTAGAATTCCAGGTCTTGTTGGAATCATAACATGATGTGCAGAGCAGACATCAGAAGAACAGGCTGATGTCATACAAGCAGAAATAAATAAATAATTGATAGAGAAAACATAGAATGTAACAGCATAACATAGTTCTCCGGTCAAATTTATAAAATAACATCTTACCTTTTGAAAACAAGTTTAAGTTGTCAGTGAAAATGCTCTTGCAATGTACTTCAGGAAGTAGTAGTCAAAATGGCTGTGTGTTTCTCTCTTTCTTTATATATATTCAGGTACATAATCAATCAAATGTCAGGTAAAAAAAGTAGAAAATGAAAGAAACATTTTAATTGGTTGTCAATTCCAACACCTCAGATGTATTTTGTGAAGTAATTTACCTCAGGGAATTTAGAGAGGTCTACATGCTAAATGGCTAAATGGAATTCCAACCAAATTTGTGAAAATGGTAGGGATTGGTATGTAGTATGAGCTAATGTATATTTGGTGAAAGTGTCTCCAGTGGTTTTTCTGTAAATTACTTTCCCACCTTTTTTAAGCGAGCGCTTCTCAGTGCGTGTCCCGGTACGCGAACCTGCAGCGTTACGGGAGTCCTCCATTTTGGGTTTTGGTAGAATTAAGATACAAGATGGAGAGTAAATAATGTTCAGAATGGGTAGAAGGGGGCACGGTAGACGTATCCTGACCCCCTAGGTTTTCTGAGGGTGGCTGAGGAGGCCCATATGTGCGAGAAAAAAGAACATTTTTTTCAATTTTTCGCGCGGTTAGCTGAACCGGGTAGCGAACCGGGAAGCGAACATAAGTGAAAATTAGTGAAAAAAGGTACATTCGAAATTTTTAAAGAGTAATTATAGTTAAGGTAGCTCTGAAAAGAGCTTTTGGGTTCTGTGTAAGTTCTAGGTACTTATAAGTAGGTACCAATACACGGTCTTAAATTTTGTATGAAAACTCTGTTCCCCTCATCTGAGAAGTGCACGCCATCTCCTCTGTAGATATCTTGCATGTAGTAACGCAAGTTATTGTTGTAGATGCAGCCCATATCATGGTCTCTCATGTAAGCTGAAACAGACTTATTTACATGCTTCCTCGATTTCTCAATTTGAGGACAAAATTGATTGGGCCACCTCCATTTTTGTCTTTGGCATATATTGGAATATACCAAGGCAGTTTGAGGAAAAAGTGCCATCAATTGCTCAAAGGTGTCCTTTAAGAGCATTTCCAGACCTACCCCAGTCAAAGTGCCCAAATCATTTCCTCCACAGTGCACTATTATGAGGTCAGTGTTTGGCAAATGCAAAAAGGTTTTCACCAATGGTATCAATTGGTGACATCTCAATCCTCTTTGCCCAATCCATTTGATTTCCACATTTTGTAAATTGAGGTTGTATAAATTTCTGTTATCAGCATACCTGTGAGCCCAGTGGATGGAGCTATGTCCAAGAATCCAGACAGAAAACATGGTGAGAGGAGGTTCTGTTGCAGTCAGATGAAGTGTGTGAATGAAATGGCAGTTGAAACAGTAGGAGTTTGTAAAACTAATGATTCATTAGCAGTGATTGGTGGATTACCATTGCTAAAAACAGAAAGGTAGGGTGCATGGATGTGTTCTTTGAAAGATGTAATTTGAATGGTTAATAAAAAATGATTTTAAGAAACACTGCAGTGGATTAGCAGGTCTAGTGAGAGTTCAGAGTTCATTTGAAACATTGTTGTGTGAACTTGTAAACATGAGAGGTCTGTCAGGAGCTAGTTGCTATGGAAAAAGGGCAGAAAGGGCAGAGGGGGGAAGGGTGTTGATTTGAAAAAAGTGAGGGAAGAGTTTTGATTGGGTGATATGAGAGATATGTGTCATTAATATCAGCATTTCTGTGCCTTTCTTGGTTGCAGCCTCTGGAGTGCATACCTTTTGCTCTGCTAAAGAAAAATTGGTGTATTTCTGAGACTGTTTTGAAATTCAAAAAGCATTTGCTAAGGTGAGATATGGTTCCTTTACTTTAGAAAGAGACTAGTATGCTTTTTGGAGAAAATAAGGAAACCAGCTGTGAATTTAAAATGATGTTTTGTGTCAAGTGTTTGCATTAAGTTTTCTAAGAAGATTTTGCTTCATTTACAAATTGTAATTGGAGATAATGTGAAGTATTAGTACTGAGAAGGTGTGCTTGTACATAGGAGCTGTGCTGTGTTTTCAAATTATGACCAGAAAATCGTTTTTAAGGAAAAGGAATGCTTTTTAAATTTATGAGAATTTATTTACTTGCGATGTGACTCCTGCAATGCGTCGCTTTTGCGGAACAGATGCATGGTGCATTTGTGTTGCTTTTAAAAGTGATGCATAAGTGGTGCAAGGGCCTGGTAAATACACCCCTATGTGTGCTTGGTCATTTTAAGTCACTTCCCCCTGGGGAAAGGGTCTTCTAAATATGTCCTGATGTGTGCTTTGCAATTTTAAGTCACTTCTCTCTGGTGCAAGTTCTTTGTAAATACGCCGTCATGTGTGCTTGGCCATTTCAAGTTACTTCCCTCTGGTGCAAGGCCAGGGCCTTGTAAATACGCCCTCATGTGTGCTTGGCCATTTCAAGTCACTTCCCCCTGGTGCAAGGGCATTGTAAATACGTCCCCATGTGTGTTTGGCCATTTCTAGTCACTTTCCCCCTGGTGCAAGGTCCTTGTAAATACGCCCCCATGTGTGCTTGGCAAATTTTGATTTTGATTGTTTGAGTTACATAGCCATGTTAAAAGTGATGGAAAAAAAGGTGCAAGGGCCTTAAAAAAAGTTTTCATGTGTATTAGGGCATTTTAAGTCACTTCCCCATGAATGTAGGTATATAATTGTTTTACATAATAGGTTTAGACTACATCTGCACAATGAGATAACTAAGCTGAAGAAATACAGGTGATGTGATTGTTAAATGTGCAAAAATATTTGCACGTTTTTCAATTATATCACCTGTGTTTCCTAACATTACGAATCACATTGTGCAGATGAGGTTTAGACGTGTTCAGGGAGATAGAGGAGGTCTGGCCTTTGTTCAAGAGTGCAGTGGACATGATTCAATTCATTGGTAGGCCTGCACATGTATTATCACCTCTGTACTCTTCAACAAGCCTAAATTTCATCTGCAACCCTAAGTAGGCCTCACCTCAAACAAACCTCTAGATAGTCCACACCTTATCGTCATCCTGAATCAATCACTTAAAGTGTTAGGGGCAGATTTATGATGGCTGTGCGCCTCTTTTGTGCTGCTGTTGCGTCACTTTTATAATGCAGCAGTGATTTACAAGATGTACCATGTTGCAAGATAGCAGCCGCGAGCCGTGGAAAGACTTACGGTGGGGCAGGGAGCCGGGAAGGGGGAGGGGCAGGGTGGAGGGACCTAAACACTGGCATATGGATTATTGCAGGTAAGTACACAATTTAACGTGCGTCAGGTTTCATGTGGGCGTTTTGTTGCAGGGTGGGCAGTCATTTGCATGAAAGCCCTGTAAAACTAACACAGTAAAATTATGAAGATTTCACTGAATCATCTTTATGGTATTGCTGAATCAAATCCTTACTGTTATAGATTTACTGTTTGGTAATAGTGGTTAATAACATTTTTTATTATATTTTACCACAGATTCAACTGCAGATCATTTCGAAATTAGACAATGCCGTCTAAGGATAGAATGCGAAAGGCTACAAAACGTCAAAGACAGCAGATTAGTAAATGCTTGCAGCAGTCCTCTACAATAAAATCTCGTCAAGTCACGCAGAAAGCTCCGGGTAAGAGAACAAAATCATTCCTTAGAAACATTTGTAGAAACAAAAGTATAACTACAGAACAAGTTTTAGTCCTGAAAAAGGGAGCCAATTTAAATGGAAAGGAAAGGCCTGTCAAAAAAGTTTCTGCTAGAGCAGGAGATAACTCTGTGCATGGCAGTAGAAGGGAAAATACATTCAGGGACATTTGTAGGCGAATGTTCCGCAACAGGATAATTGTCAATTTGCTAAAACAATTTAAGAAAGGCCAACAGAAAGTGGCATTTTATAAGAAAAAGAAAAATGTAGAGAAAATTATTGATCAGGCTTTCGAAATTAAGCGAAAGTTATTTATTTTGGTAATCAATAGAATTAGGAAACTAAACAAGGTAATTTATGATTTCAAATCAAATAGTAGATGGAAGAGAGTAGTTAATCGTAGCAATTTTTGTGAAGTTTTCTCAGGAGAATGGATGCATAGTTCAAGTTGTGAGGCATTTTTTAATGAGGAGAGTTATTTTCAGGACAATGATTTGGTGCATGCAGTTGACACCAGTGGTCGAGCATATGAGGTAAAAGATGGTCGTCCGGTTGAAAAAGAAAAACTTGTGACTGCAGATGCAGAAGAGGTGTTAAGTGATGAGGTTTTAGGGAGACGTCCTAAGGGACCAGTGTACACCTGGAAGCGTAGTTCTATTTGCAGTGTGCGACAGGATTCCATCAATTTGCTTTGTGATTTTGTACGGACATTCAATAAGAAAAGTTTAAAACAAAAAATAAAGTTGTTGCAAGAATTAGTTCCTTGCAGAGTGAGAGAAGTGACAGGTTTGCATGGTCATTCACTGGCTTGTCTTTCCAGGAGAGTATGCCAGAGTGTTTTTCATCATTTCAGAATGCTAGCAGTGCATCATAATAAAGTGAGGAAATTAGTGAGAATGTTGTATTATGCTAAGAGTCCAGCAATTATGCTTAAACAATTAAGCAGTGCTCTTTTGCATGGTTCTGAAGTAGATGTGAAGAATATTTGTCAAGAAATTGAGTTCTGTTACTTTGCTGGTAAAGAGAACAATGTTGAAATTGACCCACTAGAAGAAGGTAATGTGGAAGAGAGTGTACGGATTTTCAGTACAGATAAGTTTCACAAGGAAATTTCCACGTTTATGGTGAAATCAAGTAAGAGGCATAATTTCACTTGTGTGTGTTGTTGACGGACTTATTATAAGAATCAGACTAAGTTAGTGGTTTTATATGCAAAAAGTGATATGGAAAACAATAGTGAATGGAAGGATTTTGCCACATACTTGATGGTAGAAAATTATTTTGATTTGGGAGTGGACCAACGTATGTGTACTTATTGTTTTAACAAATTAAACCAAAACCAGATGCCTGCTAGAGCGGTTCATAATAATCTGGAATTGGTTGAGATTCCTTCTGAATTGAAGGATTTAAATACTTATGAATCTATTTTGATTCAAAGTGTCCATCCCTTTCAGGCTATTGTACGAATGGAGCCAAAGACAGGGAAAGTGGATCCATCAGATTTACAGAGAGGATTAAAGGGAAGAGTTGTTTATTTGCCTTTAGATTTAAAGAAAAACATTAATACAATTGGAGTAGAGAAAGTGGAAGAGGAACCTCTGGTTATCTTAGTTAATGGGGTTCCGACAAAGAGTAAGAAAATCTGGCAAGATTTAGTGGATGTTAGGAAAGTCAAAAAGGCAACATTGTATTAGATAAATAACAATGAGTACTACAAGAATGTATGTGTTGCAGAAGAGGAAGTAAGTGAAGAAGAGGACAGCGATTTGTGTGCTGGACAAATTGAGAAAGTAGAAGCCTCTAAAAATGAAGAAATATATGAACATTATAGTGTTCATCCTTTGCATTCCAAGGAAGTCATGGGGAATGCTATTGAGTTGTTTCAAATGAAACAAGCCAAAGGGAGTCCCATTAGTGTTTGGGAGGAAAGTTTGGAAGCTCAGTGTTTCCCACAGTTATTTCCCACAGGTCGAGGAGGACGATATGATGAGCGACCTGATCAAATTCCTGCTTCAGAATACCGGACTTTACGATTGTATGCAGAAGATCCTAGGTTTCGTCAATGCATTCCCTATTTGTTTCATCTACTGTTTGAAAGTGATCTGTCTGGACTGTCTTATGCAGTGAACCACATCTTGAAAAGTGGTGTACAACTGCAAAATATCTCGGCAAGGGACTTTATGGATAAAGTCAATGTGCAAGACAGTATTTTGGATTCTCACCTGATTAATCTCATGGCTTGTCAGCGTGGTACTAATGAGTATTGGTACCGTCGTCATGGTGACTTAAAATGTATGCTGAGGAACTTAGGAACTCCCACATGGTTCCTCACTCTCAGCTGTGCTGAGTATGGCTGGGAAGACTTACTTGAATTTCTACGAGAGGCAAATGGAAACATTGAAAATATCGAATTCAAGACACCCGGAGAACTGTGCTCTTTGGATCCAGTGAATGTATGCAGGTACTTCAATCATAGATTTGAAGCTATGATGTCTTTCATCACGAACAAGAAAAATCCACCTCTTGGAGAGGTGTTGGATTTCTTCTGGAGAAAGGAGTATCAAGCAAGAGGTGCTCCTCATATACATATGCTGCTATGGATCAAAGATGCACCCAAATTTGGAACAGATCCGGATGACTTAGTGATGAGTTTCATAGAACAGTATTCTACATGTGCTGTTCCAAAGACAAAGGAAGATAAAAGTCTAAGAGAACAAGTTTAACGGTTTCAAAGCCATTGTTGTGGAAAGTACTGTCGTCGTAAAATCAGAAAAAAGGACAAGTACTACACCAAATGTCGTTTTGGATTTCCACGATCGGTGATATCAAAAGGAAGAGTGAACAATTTCATGTCTTCGCTGCGACATAATGTGACGAGGAAATCACCCAAAAACACATACAATTTGAAAAGAAACGAAGAGTCCAAGTACATTAACGACTACAACCCAGTGATTTTATCCATGTGGAATGCTAACATGGATATACAGTTTGTGGCTGACAACTGTATGGCCGTGGCTCGGTATGTGACATCTTACATCACAAAAAAAAAGACAGAACTAAAGGATATGTGGGAGGATATTTCCCATGAGAAGAGCCTCAGTAAGAAGTTGTACAGTTTCAGTCTGAAGATGTTGTCGCATCGAGAAATCGGAGCTTACGAATGTTTTGACCGGTTATCTTCAGCAAGTCTCTATGCCAAATCTAGGAGTATCATTTGGGCTAGTCTTGGTCTTGCTGCAACGCGTAATCGAGTTCTGAAACCTGTACGGGAAATTGAGTATTTGGCGGAGAAGGAGCCAAGCAGTACAGATATTTTGAAGACCAACATGTTGGATACATATTATCCAAATAGAAGCAGTCACCTGTAGAATGTTTGTCTGTATGAGGTTCTACAAAATTACATTTTCAAGAGGAACATCAAAGAAGATATTGATAAAGGAGTGTATGCTGTAATTGGAAGTGAGGGATGTCTGGTCAAGCAAAGAAAATGTCAATTGGTAAATCATCGAAAATTGAATTGCGAATCTCCAGAAAGAAAAGAGTTTTTCTATTTAGCTCTTTTGCAACTTTTCATGCCTTGGCGTGCAGAAGAGGAACTGCTTGGAGATTTCCTCTGTTACGAAGACTCTTTCAATGCAGCCAAGGAGTCCATAGAATGTCCTGTTTTTCCAAAATATCTAGAAATGTTGAATGCAGAAATCGAGCAGGAAGCAACAATTGCAGCTGAGATTGCTAGAGATAGTTCTCAGGACAGTCAGAGTTCTGTTTCATTGAGTCAGGATCCACTAGGAGAACCAGTTATCAAAAATGAAGCTGCCACTGCTATGATTGAAGTGGAAAGAGCCATGGCACATGCTCAGGAGGATGCGGTTAACTTAGAAGATTTGGAAAGACAACTCAACGTTGAACAGAGGAAAATATATGACGAAGTTACCAAACAAATTGAGCATGGATTAAGTCATGAGAAGAATGAGTGCTCATGTACGTCGTTGAAGCCTGTCCGACTGTACGTGAGTGGAGAAGCAGGAACTGGAAAAAGTTTCCTCATTAAAGCAATTTCATGTTATCTGCAGAAAAGGACTGAGTCATCGCTGTCTGGTGTTGTCACCGCTCCAACTGGACTGGCAGCACATAACATTAAAGGTATTACTTTGCATCGTCTACTGATGCTGCCAGTGGAGCATGATAACAAATTACAATACCACAAGTTATCTGGAGATGCTTGTTGTGAAGTATCTAGAGTCCTGAAGAAGATGAAACTTCTTATCATTGACGAAGTAAGCATGGTTTCCAATGTCATGCTTGCCTTTGTGCATTTGAGAATGCAGGAAGTTCTTAAAACAGAGTATGATGTGTTATTCGGTGGCAAACACATCATTGTTTTCGGTGATCTTCTGCAGCTGACACCAGTGAAAGGACAACCAGTGTTTAAACTGCTTACGCATGAAGATACCAGGAAGTGCCTAGGGAGCATTGGCAATGTTAACATATGGTTAAACTTCAATTATGCTGAGCTGCGTGAAAATATGCGTCAGGCGAAGGACGAAGATTACAAGAATATTCTACAAGATGTTAGAATCGGGAAAGTGGGAAAGAATCTTTACATGCACGATTACTGTCAAATTTGTATCCAGAAGAAGACGTTCTGCCAGAGGACATTTTTCAGAAAATTACTGAGAAGAAATCTGGAATATGTTTGATGCCAACTCTTGCAGAATGTTCCATCTTCAACAACAAAATGGTGAATTTAGAAAACTAAGAGATTGTGAAACTGGAAGCTATTGACAGAATAGAGCATATGGGAGCAACAATTATTTTGTCTGAGAATTTGAAATCTAAATTGGATTCATTAGAGAAGACTATATCTAAAACTGCTGGTTTTGAAAAGACTCTGAATGTGTGCTTAAATTGCCGTATCATTTTGAGAAGGAATTTACATGTTGAAAGAGGTCTGGTAAATGGATCAATGGGTAATGTTGTTGATTTTGAGAAATACAGAAATAGAGATGGAATTGAATTTTTACAAATTAAATTTGATGGCATTGAGGAAGTACAGCTAATTGGTTGTTGCACAGCTAGGTTTTTGCTTGTAAAAGACTTATATGTTCGCCGTAAGCAGTTTCCTGTTTGCTTGGCATATGCGGTGACAATCCATAAATCGCAAGGTTTAAGTGTAGACACTGCTTTAGTGAATATTGGCAGTTCTGTGTTCAAAGAGGGTATGGCTTATTTAGCATTGTCACGAGTCAGAACTTTATCGGGATTGTACTTGATTGACTGTGATGTCACAAACATTTGTGCGGATCTAGATTGTGTTAAGGAATAAAAAAGGTTAAGAAGAGAGTATGCGCCACATTTGCCTCAATATCCTTTGTTTGAGAAACGTGTGGTAGGCCGGAAACGAAGAAATATCAGTAATAGTAGGGAGGTTGTAGCAAAAAAAACAAAAGTCGATGAACCGAAAATTGTAAGCAGAAAGAAAATGAATTCTGTTGAAGATGTTGTTGATTTTCAATTTGAAAATAGTTCTGGTGTCAACTGCTTTGCTAATGTAGTGGTTAATGTTGTCTTTTCACTAGAGACAGATTGTGATCAATTCGGAACAAAGTTTATGCTGTTTGTTGAATTCTGTGTTAGAGAAATGTAGCGCTGATAGAACAAGAGTAGAAAGTGTGTCTGAAATTCGTAATCTGTAAGATAAATGTTCAAGTCAAACGCAATTCTCTCAAAATATTCAGCAGGATTGTCAGGAGTTTTTAATGTATATGTTTGATGTATTGCAAGATGAAGTTGTAGATGTAGATTATCTGTTTGGCCTTTCTTATCAATGGCAGAATGATTGCGAGAACTGTAGGCTATCAAGTACTACTAGTGTAGACTCAGAAAGATTTATATATTTAACTTTGCCTGACAGTAAATCAGTATCCTTCAATAAGCTAGTAAAAGCAGCCGATCAAAACATGGAGTGTAGCCAATGTAAGTCTGCAATGCTGTCCACGTTAATTATACGAAGGTATGGCCAGTATGTCATTTTAATGTTCCAACAATGTAGGTCTGATGGAACCAAATTGACAACTTTAATTAATAATTTTGTGTCTTCGCAGTTGTCAATATCAGGAAGGACTTTTGTAACTACAGCAATAATATATCATGACGGTCCTTCAACAACTTCAGGACATTACACAGCTTATTTAAAATCTGGAAACGGCTGGTCATTCTGCAATGATTCTGTTTTAACTTTCAAAAAAAGATTGCCTTTCCACCTTCAAAATTCTTACCTGGTGTTCTTACAACCAAAATTTTAGGGAAGGAATCTTGGGATTTATTCTGAGGAATTTCAAGAGGTTCTAATGGCTCCTACTCTATATGGCCTTGTGGATAAGTGGTCGTCTCCTTATCCCAACTAGTCGACCACCCAGAGAACCTAGCCAACTGTCTCACACAAATCCATAGCTGGATGAGTGACTCATCATTAAAATTAAATGGGTCCAAGACTGAAGTGATGCTCCTGGGAAAACAATGGACGACCATCCCCCCAACAGTTTGGCCCGACGTGTTCGGAGAAATCCCCTCCCCGAAGCGTGAAATAAAGACCCTTGGAGTATGGCTCGAACCTGAGCTCACCATGAAGACGCAAGCTGCCAAAACCGGGGGCACCTGTTTTGGGCTCATGCGCACTACTCGCAATATTCTCCCCTTACTACCACCCGCTTCCAGGAAACTCCTTATCCAGGGACTAGTTTTGTCCCGTCTGGATTATAGTAATATGGTCTACCTGGGAGCCCCAGAGGCCACCCTGACGAGACTGCAGCGGACACAGAACGCTGCGGCACGTCTGCTCATGAATCTTCCCTCGAGAGTGTCAGCACAACCAGCCCTCAAAGCCTTGCACTGGCTCCCTGTGCGCCAAAGGGTGGTATTCAAAGCCATGTGCACAACACATAAACTGATCAACGGATTTGGCCCGGCGATCCTTAGCAGTCTGATCACCCCCTACAAAGCACCCAGATCCCTCCGTTCGGAGAATGAGCACTTAGCCAACATCCCCAAATTCAAAAGGACACGCACAGGAGGACGACGATTTTCGGTTCAAGCGGCCACGGGATGGAACTCCCTCCCACGCACCCTTAGACTGGAATCCAGTTACCTGGCTTTTCGCAAAAAACTGAAAATGCACCTATTCCCGAAATAAATGTTCCTTCTCCCTTCCCTTCACTCAATGGATAACAACCTTTTGACAGCTCGGGGATGCCCTTGGGTCACCAGGCGCTATACAAATCGCTAAATAAATAAATAAATAAATAGTACAGAGCGAAAACTGTTTGTGTTTATAAGCTAATTCAAGCAGCAGATCAAAACAAGGAGTAGAGGAAATGTAAGTCTGCAATGCTGTCCACATTATTTATGGAAACTTATGGGTGAAATGTAATTTTACAATTTCAACTACATAAACTGGATGAAAATAAGTTGTCAAGTCTAATTAAAAATGTTTTGGCTACACAGTCATCGATTTCAGGAAGAACATTTGTAACTGCTGCTATTATATGTTATGATGGTCCTTTGACAACATCAGGATATTACACAGCTTATTTGAAATCTAAAAAAGGCTAGTCTTTTGGCAATGATTACCATTTTAGTATGAAGCAATGTTGCCTTTTGACTTGTTTTCAGAAGTGAGAATTTAGGGTAGGTAACTGGATTATAATGATTCTAGGTGTTGCTGTAATTTAGTGTGCTGTTTTAAATTGCTTTGTATGTCTCTTTTTTCTTAAAACAATGGAGTTTATCTTTCAGAAAGTGGCGGGCAGAAAATAGTAGCAGCACAACAGAGTATAAGCTGTTCATAGGACTTCCTTTGACGTCATGGAAAGTAAGTTACTTTTGAGGAGTTCTGATTTGTGATTGATTATATTTTATTGTTTTTTTAAACACAATCATTTTGATTGTGGTTTTTTTTCCCCGCTGTTATATGTTGAATACCTTCAACTCACTGTTTTCAGTGAAATTTGATATATTCTGAGAACAGCAAAAATAAACCATTAAATATGTATAATTAATTTTGTACTTGAATTGTGATTTTTAATATGTATTCATCTTGTCTCATGCTCACTCATCTTTTACTACCTTCTATTAATTTAAAATTTTTTGTTCTTTCTTACACAGATTAAAAGTATAAAAATAACAAGTGACTAAGTTAACGACAATTATAAGGTAAATGTTTAGTACTCTTTACGTTACATCTCTATCAAATTTAACTTTTATTAGTTCCACTGCTTCATTTCTTTAACCCTCAGTTTCGGCCTTTGCTTCTTCCCTCATTTCTTTTTCTATTACTTATTTATACTACTCTTTCCACTCCTTTTCTCAGTCCCTCTTTCAACAGTATCTGTGTGTTACTCCCTCTATTTGTCTTTCTTTTAACATTACTCTCTGTTTACTTACTCTTCTTTTTTAAAAAACTTTTTTTTTAGTTCGCTTCCGGTTCGCGTACCAGCGTGCGAACCGGGAAGCGAATCAAAAGAAATAGAGGTTGCCAGAGTGCTAAACATTCTAGCAATTTCTTATAAAGGGGAGGTAGTTCTGAAAAGAGCTTTTTTTTATTATTTTTGCTGTTTTATATTTTTTTAATTATTTTTCTGAACATTTTTATAGTTTTTTTGTATTTTTTGAACGGTTTTATATATTTTTTGTTTTTTTTGGGGGGTGGGGGGGAAACAAAAATGATTCATTAGAAAGGGCTCAACAGGAGCAACAAAAAAAAAGAAAATGTATTTTCTGGGGCGTTTTGTACATTGATGATGTTCAAAAGCTCTATTGATTAGAGTTACACTCCTCTCTCCATAGGAAATTAATTTTTCTCAAATTATACAGGTAAATTTCATTTGGCCAAAGTTCATCTGTATATTTAGGACTGTCTCCCTTGCCTCTGATCCCGTCACTGCCTCTTCATTGGTGGATGTACTGGACATCAGGTCGGGGGTTATCCACAAGATCACGTATTTGTGCAGCACTGTAATTTATCGGGTGCCACCTCTCCATATGGCGATGCATGGTATAATTACCATAACTGTATTTTTTTTCTGTTCCTCTGGACAGTTCATTTTTACAAATCAGGCAGGTAACATACCGGGCGTTCACCTTTTTTTGTCCTTCGGGAAATGAAAAAAATTGCCAAATATAATTTTCTTTTATCTGGGAACTCCTTGGCTGTTCTGGTAAAAACCTCCCTGTCCCTTGCTCCTCTCCCTCTTCTTCCTCTTCTTCCTCCTCTTGTTGGAGGATGACCTGAGGAGGTGGTCCTCTCTTCCTAGGAGGTTGTGGTGGTGGTGGGGGTCCACAAGCTGCAGCAATCATTGAAGCCATTTGTAAGGTAGTCAATGTAGGTCTTTCTCTCATAAAAATGAAAGTCAGAGTGAGGAAAAAAGGTGGGGCTTTCATCATTTGGGAAAAAAAGGTTCTAAACCAATGAAAAGTGTTATTTTAAGGTCATATGACCAAGCCTTCCATCATTAGGAAACCAAAAGTAAAATGAACCAATGAAAAGTTTTATAAACAAGTCACATGACCTGTTATGCTTACGTTACGCGCTCCGCGCCGCGCCCCGGATCGCTTCCGGTGCGCTGCGCTTTGCGCCTCGGTTCGCGTTCCGGAGCGCTTCCGGGTGCGCTAACGCGGCATGTCATAAGACGCATTACGCGGTAATGTGATACGTCGCGCTTATGCGACGCGTCACGATGTTGCTTTCTAACGCGGTACTTGCGCTAACGGAACGTTTACTGGTTCGCAGACCGGGTTGCGGAACAAATTGAAGCTAACGGGAAGCTGTCCGGTTCGCGGACCGGCAGCGAAACAAAAAAAAATAATTAAAAAAAATATAAATAAAAAAATATATTACAAAAATATAAAAAATATATTTTTGAATTAGAATAAGAATATATTTTACAGCTTTTGATATTTGCTATTAAAAAACCATTGAAATTCACTGAAAAAAACATAGGTTATAGACCATATATAGTTAGGAATTAGCATTTACAAAACCTTGAAAATTCACTTAAAAAACCATAGGTTAAAGACCATATATAGTTAGGAATTAGCATTAACAAAACCTTATTTTACTCACACAAAACCATTGAAATTCGCATATATTTTTTAGTTGCACTAACTATATATCGCGCACCCGCAATCCACTGCTGATGATGTCACATATTACATCATTCATGACATGGTCAGTGACATCACTGATGACATCGCTAATGACATCATCCAGTGACTGTATGTTTCTGTAAAGTTAAAATATGTCTTACATATTGAAGAATGAGTGGATGTATAAGTGTCTGGATGATGGATTTAGTAGGTGCATGACTGACTGTATGAGTGAGTGATTAAATGTGTCTCACTGAGTGCATGGGTTAGTGACTAAACTGTCTTAAATTGTGCATCATTATGTATGTTGTTCTGTAAACTGCTGCATGTGTTGATCAGTAGCTATATGATTAACTATATGGGTCATTGATTGGTTGCCCAGGTATTTGTATGGGAGAGTGAGTGTGTGTGTGTGGGTGGCTGGGAGGTGTGTGACTCTGTGCATACATGTGTGAACAGTTGATTCACTAAATGTATGGGTTCAAAACTGCATGAGGAAACAGCTGTATGGGTGGTTGACTGTGTGCATGAGTGTATTGGTCAGTGAATGGATATCTCAGTGCTACATGTCAAAGTAAGTACATTTGTAAAACACAGTACAAGTGAGAGTTGACATATATAAATAACTGTGCATAAGAGCCAGTGAATGTGTGAGTGGCTGCATGGATCATTGTAAACTTGTATCAGTGATTGTATAAGAGAGTAAATATGTGTTAGAATATGTTTGAATAAGTAAGGTGTGTATAACTGTATAGTTGAGGAAATGGAGGTGTGATTGATTCTTTGCATGACTGACTAGGTGTGTGAGTAACTCCATGGATGAGTGACAGTCTGTGAGTGTCTTTTTACACTGAGTGTATCTAAGGTTATATTAGAGTCTGAAGAGGTTCATTGTATTATCACATGAATGATGTCATCAGTGATGTTGTCAGTGATATCAAATCAAAAATCTTTATTCGATTGTAAACATTACAATCATAAAAGCACAGTTGATCAACAAACAGTTAAAAACAGTCCGTATAGTTCATTTATAAAACACAAGTTTCTTTAGACAATGTAAAAGACAGAAGCAACGGGCAGCGTAAACAGTTTAAAAATATATAAATAATTTCTATACAATAAAAGATTAAAAATGCCTAGGGCATTAGCAGCATAAATATCCCTCCATACTTTTCCTGAAGGTAATTGCTAGTTTCAGGAAATTACAAATAAATAAAGTGCAATCGCATTTCAATAATTGAAGGTAATAAAGTGCTGGTTTTATCTGTGCAAAATTCAGTTTTTTAAGGCATGGCTTTAAATATAGCCTCCGGGGTGTTATATAATAAGGACAAAAAAATAAAAATTGATGTCATCATTGATGTTGTCAGTGATATCATTTGAGTTGTCAACAGTGATGTCATCAGTGATGTCACTGACCATGTCATGAATGATGTAATATGTGACATCATCAGCAGTGGATTGTGGGTGCGCGATATATAGTTAGTGCAACTAACTATATATGCGAATTTCAATGGTTTTTTGTGAGTAAAATAAGGTTTTGTAAATGCTAATTCCTAACTATATATGGTCTATAACCTATGGTTTTTTCAGTGTATATATATATATATATATATATATATATATATATATATATATATATATATATATATATATATATATATATATATATGTAATTCTCAATACAAACCTTTTTCCGATGTGTTGTACACATAAGAGGTCCGACAAACACCCTGTACTCCACCCATGGGGTCAGGGTACTTCTAGCCTGACGCCTTCTATCACTCTCATTGTTTAATTTTAGCTCCCGGGGACCATGTCCTGTTACATAACATGGTGGACGCAACTTTCTACAGAGGTTGCATCCAGCCAATCACAGCATTCCTGTTGGTCCGTGAATTTGAGATTCATTGCAAAATAGGTCCAAAGGATTTGTGCCTACAGATATGCAAATTTATTTTTACATTAGTATCTCAAAGCCTACTGAATGGATTTACACCAAACAACAAAAAGTGCTCTTTCTGGACCAAGAGCTACCTTTCTGCCTAATTCGGTGTAATTCTGTGAAGTGGCTTTGCTGTAGTCGTGTTCAAAATCCCTGTTTGAATTAACATGAGAAATACACTTTTTTTGCCCCCTTTTTCTTAGCCCCAGCTTGACAGATCACCCCATACATTTCCATGCACAATATGACCAAGGGGAACCATTTTTTGGGAACGTTTCGTGAAGATTTGTCAACCTTCCCCAGAGATTTAGACAAATCAAAAACAATTTTCCTATGGACACTTGCTCCAGAAAAGCCCTTTTTGTTATTTGGTGTAAATTCATGCAGTAGTTTTCGCGATATTACAGGAAAAACAAATGTCTATATCAAATATGCAATATTCATTTTGTTATGATATAAAATAGTTTAACAACAGTTTAAATGTAATATTAAATGTAACCTTAGTTATTTAAAAAGTGAACTGATTTAAATACATTTTCTATATAATTTTTGGTAATTTTTTTGCAACATAATAAATAAATAAATATAACATGTTACTTTGGTAGGATTTTGTCAAAATAAATCTAAAAAAATACATATTTGTGAAATGTAATATATATTTAATTAATTAAATATTTAGTTCAAAATTAACCTAGTTCTACTGAGAAAATACATAGTTAATATTAAGTTATATTAATAGTTACCATGGGAATATGTTTTAGATGTTTTTTTTAATGTTGAATATATTTTTTTTTTTATTTCACTCTACTTTACCATGGGGAGATATCCATCCAGTGGTTAAGAATTCCGCCGATATGTGAAAAGTTATTAGCTGTAACTTTCCACTTATATATTGAGGCTCTTCCTCCATGCTTCCTGGAGTGGGGATACATACGTTTACACTATGGGGCCGATTACAATGAGGCTCGTAAAGGCTCTGACTGACATTTGGAGCTTTCAGGGCCGCATCATAATGGGTTGCTTGATTTTAGTTCTAGGTGGTCAGAAACTAAACCAGCTGGTCAATCCGGCTGGCTTTCGACGGCCAGTATGAAGCCAGCCAGTAATTCCAAGGGTGGGCCATTCCGCCCTTGAGAGTACGATGCACAGTATTCAGCAAGGTTTCCTTCAAGCCTATCCGACATGGAAACCATGTCAGAAAGCATGTTTGTAGGCCCACAACGGGGCCCCTTGAGTGTGCAGACTTCTGGGGGGCCCGAAGAGGGCACCCAAGGTGCCCCCTGTTGCTCCCTGCATCCCTTGGCAGGCTCCTAACCTGCACCCTCTGGCAGACACCTTTAGTGCCTGCCACGTGGTGCAAGGATGAACCACACCTCCCATTTCCCTCTGGGAGCATGCATTACGGCCTGGTTTACAGCAATAATGCATGCTCCCATAGTGAAATGTAGGAATGCGACTGAACATTGTTCAGTTGCGTCCTATTTATGGGAGTGGGACCGCTGACTGTGTGTCTGTCAGTCCCAGGACCGAGTTAGTGTCGGGCGGAAGGAATTCTTCCCGACATCAAAATAAGGCCCTGTGTAGTAAATTTACACTCGGAAATAGTGAAAAGCCAAATTGAATACATTTACTACAAAGTGTTAGAGTAAATTTAAATGTGTGGATTTTCTCATTTGTGAATTTCCTACATTTGGTTATTCACCATTTCCAAATGTAATATTAATACATAATAATTATTAAATAACATTAAAAAAAGAAACAACCTAGCAATTATATTTTCAGTTACTATTTGTTAAACTTAATCAAACATTGTATTTAACTAACTAATTATTAATTGTGTATACTTTTTAAGGCACACACACAAAAACACATACACACATATGCACATAATTTAAAAGTAAACCTAGTTTAAATATTTTAACATTTTCTTTTTCTACAGGGTGTTTTATTGCGTCTTTGACTCCATTACTTTCTATGGGGGTGCTTTGCAAAAAGTGTGAGTGGCTTTGCGTGGCGCAGAACTCACTTTAAGGCTTGGCTGGCGTTCGTTTGCTACTGTTGTTTATGTTTTTTGTAGTTTTGAAAGTATCTATCTTTATACCTCTGGGTGGAAAGCAGACAGCCTATCACAACAAATGCAGCATGAACCTTGCTTTATTACATCACTTGATGCAGTATCGCTCCCTAATAGCGCTACGTTAGTCATAAAGAGCCCAATGTTAAAGAGAAACAGACACTCCAGAGAGTAACAGTATGCAGTATTAGCAACACAATTTAGATGCAGATCAAACTTGCCCTGCGCACCTGACCACCTTCCTCATCAGAGAATGTCATCCATGCCTTATCTCCAGACTCCCCACACTTTGTCAAACTTCTTAGGACATTGCAGTAGTTTGTTCACCATTATTTTTTCATGGCCCATACACCAATCCATGTTGGCCTCCCAACTTCTCTGCTTCAGGACCTCACTTCTCGGGTGGGTGATAAATACTGCTACGCTGGAGAATTTGCAGAGTTTTGCTCACTGTCCATTCAACTTGGAATGTGAAGTTCAGACAAAACTCTGTCAACTGCAGTGTGGTGGAGGTTGTTCTCATCTGCCGCTCCTCAACTTTAAGTTGGCGAGAGCATCTCATAATTTGCAACCCCTGGTGCAATTTTGTCAACACGGACGGTGGCGAAAGCTTCACATTGAGAAAAGTGCCATTCGAGTTGAAAATCTACTTGAGCTGCAGAAAGAAACAGAACCCTCTGGCACACCGTGTTGTGCCATTCACACTGAATTTACAATGTTGAACAAGCTCCCAGCGCTAAAAATCCACATAAGCAGCACAGCGTGCCAAAATCTGACTGCTCACAAAACTCTGCATCATTACATAAAAACTCTGTGATTTCCGCTCACCCTTAATCACTACCCCCCCCCCCCCACATTCTAATGACATCCTGCTTGGCTACCATAAGAGCTGTACTACAAAAGAGCAGGGCTTATCTGTCTGGGGACTTGTTGCTCCATATGCTCAGGGCTACCATCTGGGGGTGTCAGTTCGATCGTACAGTGTAAGACTCTGAGAGCCACCTTCAAAATACCCCCCCAGTAGTTCCAGAGGAATGGACAGGCCCACAAGATGTGGACTATGGTTTCACTCTGTCCACTGCTTCCCTTACAGCTGTATGATCCAATCTTCACCATTCAGAACAGTCTGAAATGGATATAATAAGCCTGGTGGGACAGCCTAAGTTGTATCAGCTGAAACTGTCCCGAATGCCTACTTCTCATGGGTATCTGCAGGTTGCCCCCTCAGTTGTCATCCTCCATTTTACCCAGGACCACTTCCCACTTCTCCCTGAGGCTATCCAGTGGGGAAAAGGGTTGGTATTTTGTAGTAAGTTGGAATATAGTTGAGACACAATATGGCTGGTAAGGGGGGCCTAACACTCTGTACTCCAAGGGAGATTCAGCTGGGACCTGTATCAGGGCCTCCACATGTGGGCAAAGGAGGTAACTTAGGGCTTCATTACAATGTCAGTTAGAAAGCAATCAGACCGACCACTTGTTGGAATCGTTGCTGACTGACTCAGTTTTGGGGGGTCTGACTGACCGATTACGATGGTTCGAAACACCGTTCAGTCTGACTCGCATTGACTTCAATGGGAGCCTGAGTTCTCACCAACAACACAGGCTCCCATTGAAGAAAGGGGTGGTTGCAGAAAACGTTCTCCATTGTCAGGTTATGCCTCCCGCCCAGGACACTGGTGGCTTTTTTCTATGTCTCTACCAACACATCTGTAAGCACAGGCAGCAGAGGTAGTCCCTTGTTGTCGTACAGACACCAGCATACATTTCTGGCTCTATTGCTCTTCTGTCTGCCATCACCAATGGCTTCTTTTGAGATACATAAACCCAGTCATTGATTGTCTGAAGTTGGGTCGCCCAGTAGTATAAATGGGGGTCAGGGATTTTTGTGTGGTTCCTGCATGGCTCAGTGTAGTTTTCCTCAGGTCAGCCTAACTGTGCACGTAATGGGCCTCATTTTCTTTTTCACTTGTTACTATATTAACACGCTTGCTTTTGTGCCACAATTATTTTCACAAAGAACCTGCAGATGTTTTTGTGTTCTCTTATTTTCTTGGAATTTAGTCTGAACACCACTTACAAGGGCAAACTACAATGTCCCTTGTTATTGTAACAGGTCAGACACTAACATCTAGACATAACATGAGAATGCTGTTGTTGTTTGTGAGTAAGCATATCTAGTCATATAGATGAGCACAGGAGTCCAAAAACATACACGAAGCAAGAGTTTTGAGGCAAGAGCATTGCATCAGTTGAGATGTAAACTGATCAGATAGAATACTGAGGAACAAATTTTGACTCACCAAAATATCGAGTGAAAAAAATCATGGAATGGAAATATCAAGTGCCAGAATAAAGTTGTCATGAATATGGATTTGAAGGTAAATAATATACATTTTTAAAATGTAGAAGTCATTAATATTGTATCCATAAATTATTGTTTTTGAATTTGCTTGCAGCCCGCAGTGGGGAACGACGCCGACATCAGCCGCTGCTTTTTTCGTGGCTTTTTCCAACTTTTCAACCTTCTCAGCCTCACGACCCCCAGGCCCCCGCAGTTTCTACTTTCTACCAGGGGGGTCCAGCGAGAATTTCCTTGAACATTCTTCGAGCGTTTGAGCGCTCCTACGCAGGCTCGCCTCATTAGCTTCATTAGCCCCAATTGCTGCCCCCCTGCCTCCCTGCTCCTTCTGTCTCTGCCCCCTGCCTCCACGGCCAACAGACAACAGATAACGGCTGCTCCCGTCCTCCACAAGAGTCCCGCGCAGGGGTGAACAGGGGTGAGTGGGGGTCGAGTCGGGTTAGGGGTGCCTCAGGAAGTGGAGGTACAAGTGGCGTGGCAGCCAAGCAGCACGAGGCATGGCAGCCAAGCAGCAAGTGGTGTGGCAGCCAAGCAGCACGAGGTGTGGCAGCCAAGCAGCACAAGAAGTGGCAGCCAAGCAGCAAGCGGAGTGGCAGCCAAGCAGCCAAGCTAAGACACAAGTGGCCAGGAGCGCTGGTGGGTCACTGGTGGGTTCACCAAAGTGCGTAGAATGGTGAGCAGGAGGAGGCCCCAAACTGAAGTGCCAGCAAGACCAGCCACCTGCTTCCCTTCGCCCACCCGCCACCATCTGTCATCACTGACATCACTGCCACTGCAACCAACTGCCATACGGCCATGTTGCCACTGCGCCACAGAACATAGATCCCAGTTGCCTCGCACATCCTGTGCAACTTGCATCACCTCCTAATTTCCCCTATCTAATCGCTCCCACACCCATACCCACTCCCTCCCCAAGGATGCGGTCCGGGAGAGTAAGAAGCACACCTCCACCAAAGAACAAGGAGAGAGCTAAAGCGGCAGCAGCCAAAGAACCCCAATGTATGACCTCCCCCGGCCCCTGTCATTCTGTTAAAAATGAAACACATCAGGGGCCAGAACTTGGAGCCTTAATAGATAAGCAGCCACTGCTTACTAAAGCAAAAGCAACAACTGTAGCAACCACAAGCAACTGGTTAACTGCTGCACTAAAAAAACATAGTTGGGGCTCCTGTAGCAAAACGGGGTGGCAGCACCAAGACCATCTCGATAGCCCCACCAAGGCACCACTCAGTACCAAACAACAGTAAACGGGCACTGATCGATGACTTTTTAAAAGTTGTAATAGAATCCACCTCATCTAACCGACTCCGCAGTATCCCCGGCGCCCCCAACACAAGAGGCGAAACCAGCATCCCCCCAGCGAGCGAGGTTACAACACGCACCCCTAGTGGGAAAACTTCGAACCTGGAGAGTGGTAGGAAAGGTTCCCAGTCACCAAAACGTCTGGAAGCCCCCCATGAAGCACTTACTGGCATCCCATGCCTTCAGTCCCCATCGTCCAATGCCCTTATTCCTTTCGAACTCAGACATAAGCAGCACAACCAAGTCTTCGAGGCACAAATACACACCCCCCCCCCACTTTAGTTGATTATCCTAAACATTCGACATCATTTTCTTCTGTCTCATTTTTCCCACATATAGATGGACCCAAAAGTCACAATGAAGGGGCCCCTGCAGAGGAGACGACCACAAACATCTCGCACTCAACTGGGAACATCTGGCCCCATTAACACTAGCACTAGCACTGGCACTAACAACGGACTCCTGAGGCGAAAAGCCGGGAGCTAGACTCTGCTTGATTTTAATATGTGCCTGTGATACTGTGTTTTTACTATTTCCCCGACCTACCTGCACTCTGTTGGCATCTTCTAAACAGCGCTCCACGCTGCAACGACTCCCTTCCTTCTGGCCGCCATTCACGAGGGCGAGGCGCGCCTCGAGACACACCCCCTCGGTTGGCCACGCCCCCTCACCAGGCACATAAATAGCGCGCGCCGACGCTAGGCGCTGCACTAACAACGGACTCCTGAGGCAAAAAGCCGGGAGCTAGACTCTGCTTGATTTTAATATTTGCCTGTGATACTGTGTTTTTACTATTTCCCCGACCTACCTGCACTCTGTTGGCATCTTCTAAACAGCGCTCCACGCTGCAACGACTCCCTTCCTTCTGGCCGCCATTCACGAGGGCGAGGCGCGCCTCGAGACACGCCCCCTCGGTTGGCCACGCCCCCTCACCAGGCACATAAATAGCGCGCGCCGACGCTAGGCGCTGCACTAACAACGGACTCCTGAGGCAAAAAGCCGGGAGCTAGACTCTGCTTGATTTTAATATTTGCCTGTGATACTGTGTTTTTACTATTTCCCCGACCTACCTGCACTCTGTTGGCATCTTCTAAACAGCGCTCCACGCTGCAACGACTCCCTTCCTTCTGGCCGCCATTCACGAGGGCGAGGCGCGCCTCGAGACACGCCCCCTCGGTTGGCCACGCCCCCTCACCAGGCACATAAATAGCGCGCGCCGACGCTAGGCGCTGCACTAACAACGGACTCCTGAGGCGAAAAGCCGGGAGCTAGACTCTGCTTGATTTTAATATTTGCCTGTGATACTGTGTTTTTACTATTTCCCCGACCTACCTGTACTCTGTAGGCATCTTCTAAACAGCGCTCCACGCTGCAACGACTCCCTTCCTTCTGGCCGCCATTCACGAGGGCGAGGCGCGCCTCGAGACACGCCCCCTCGGTTGACCACGCCCCCTCACCAGGCACATAAATAGCGCGCGCCGACGCTAGGCGCTGCACTAACAACGGACTCCTGAGGTGAAAAGCCGGGAGCTAGACTCTGCTTGATTTTAATATTTGCCTGTGATACTGTGTTTTTACTATTTCCCCGACCTACCTGCACTCTGTTGGCATCTTCTAAACAGCGCTCCACGCTGCAACGACTCCCTTCCTTCTGGCCGCCATTCACGAGGGCGAGGCGCGCCTCGAGACACGCCCCCTCGGTTGACCACGCCCCCTCACCAGGCACATAAATAGCGCGCGCCGACGCTAGGCGCTGCACTAACAACGGACTCCTGAGGCAAAAAGCCGGGAGCTAGACTCTGCTTGATTTTAATATTTGCCTGTGATACTGTGTTTTTACTATTTCCCCGACCTACCTGCACTCTGTTGGCATCTTCTAAACAGCGCTCCACGCTGCAACGACTCCCTTCCTTCTGGCCGCCATTCACGAGGGCGAGGCGCGCCTCGAGACACGCCCCCTCGGTTGGCCACGCCCCCTCACCAGGCACATAAATAGCGCGCGCCGACGCTAGGCGCTGCACTAACAACGGACTCCTGAGGCAAAAAGCCGGGAGCTAGACTCTGCTTGATTTTAATATTTGCCTGTGATACTGTGTTTTTACTATTTCCCCGACCTACCTGCACTCTGTTGGCATCTTCTAAACAGCGCTCCACGCTGCAACGACTCCCTTCCTTCTGGCCGCCATTCACGAGGGCGAGGCGCGCCTCGAGACACGCCCCCTCGGTTGGCCACGCCCCCTCACCAGGCACATAAATAGCGCGCGCCGACGCTAGGCGCTGCACTAACAACGGACTCCTGAGGCGAAAAGCCGGGAGCTAGACTCTGCTTGATTTTAATATTTGCCTGTGATACTGTGTTTTTACTATTTCCCCGACCTACCTGTACTCTGTAGGCATCTTCTAAACAGCGCTCCACGCTGCAACGACTCCCTTCCTTCTGGCCGCCATTCACGAGGGCGAGGCGCGCCTCGAGACACGCCCCCTCGGTTGACCACGCCCCCTCACCAGGCACATAAATAGCGCGCGCCGACGCTAGGCGCTGCACTAACAACGGACTCCTGAGGTGAAAAGCCGGGAGCTAGACTCTGCTTGATTTTAATATTTGCCTGTGATACTGTGTTTTTACTATTTCCCCGACCTACCTGCACTCTGTTGGCATCTTCTAAACAGCGCTCCACGCTACAATGACTCCCTTCCTTCTGGCCCCCATTCACGAGGGCGAGGCGCGCCTCGAGACACGCCCCCTCGGTTGGCCACGCCCCCTCCAACATCTTGACCCTTCACCATAAATCATGTGTCTTGGCAGGAAGCGCAGCGGGCGCGACGATTGCGCGCCGAAGTCGCGCCTAAGGCAAGCCCGTCTGCGCCCGTCCGTGACTGGCTGGGACTAGGGGCTCGTCACTCTGCCCCGCTTATCACTTATACCCCGGACCAACTTTGTTGCTGCCAAGGCCCCTGGCCCATCTCGGCTTCTACCTGCTCTCGCATTTTCTCTTTTGGTCTCACTCCTACCACTCCCCCTCTCTGTCCTCTCTCTACAGCTGATACCTCTCTCACGTCTTGCAGCACTGTTCCTTCATTAACCCCTAAAGCCTTTACGGCCTTCTATCTCAACACCCGGTCCGCAGTTGCCCATGCGCATGAACTCTCAGTCTTATTGGATCTTCATGCCCCTGACCTTCTTTTTTTAACTGAGACATGGTTCTGCGATGACTCCCTCCCTGCCCTACTATCCACTCTACCGGCCACCTACTATGCCCTCAGGGCGGACCGCCCTTCAGGCAGGGCCGGGGGTGGCGTGGCGGTCATCGCACGCACCAATCTTCCCTTCCAAATTTTATCTCTGCCTGACATGGCGACCACTGAATTCCTGGTGATCCGCACAGTCTCCACCTCTCCCCCCCTGACCTGCTTCCTCACCTACCGTCCCCCTCAGTCCCCCCTACAGTTTCTCCCCGACTTCTTGGAGGTCCTGGCCACCATTACAGTCAACAATTCCTCCATTCTGCTCCTTGGCGATTTTAATTTCTGGCCCTCCGACTCCGCTGAATGCCCATCCTCCAAGGAATTTTCCGAAACCCTTCACTCCCTCAACTTCATTTCCCATGTCCACTCCCCTACCCACATCAAAGGTCATAAGCTTGATCAGATCTGGTCCCTGAACTGCCCTGTGGAATCACTCTCTATTTCCCCTTGTTCCTGGTCCGATCACCACCTAATTTCATTTCTTCTTCCCATCCACCCTCCAGCTAAGCCCCCCGGCCTAAAAACACCTGGGTCCGATCATGGGGTCGTGTCAACCTGGAGAACCTTTCCTCCCTTCTTACCTCCTCCCTTCCCTCCCTACAGGGTCTTCCCACCCTTTCCCAGGTTGACGCCATAGATCAGTGGCTCTCCTATGGCCGCGACTCTGTTGCCCCGCTCAAGCGCATCACCTCCAAACGAGACAAGGACGCCAATCGGTGGTTCACCGAAGAGCTTAAGGCCACCAAACTAACAGTACGCCGCGCGGAGCGGGCATGGAGGAGAAATTACTGCCCCACCCTGAAACTGGAATACACTAACATCCTTATCCAGTATAAAAAAGACATCTTGGAGGCAAAAACATCTTATTTCTCCTCCAAAATCCTAGCCGCGGAAAACCAGTCCAAGGAGATATTTACCATCGTCCACAACTTGGCGTTCTCGGACAGAACTACTCTTAAGCCGGCCCCGTCCGAAGAACTCTGTTTCTCTCTCAATAATTATTTCATTCACAAAATCACTACCATCAAGGCTAACATCCCGCCCCCTTCCCCCTCTTTTGTTGACCCCCAATGCCCCCCCCCCAGGGCGTGCTCACCTCCCTCCCCCCTTTCACCCGGGAAAGCTTGATCACCTTGGTGCCCCTGGTCAAATCCGGCTCTCCGCTAGACCCCTGTCCTGCTCACATTCTCCGCCATATCTTTGTCTCCTGCCCTGACCCTCCCCTTCACCTTCTTAACAGCTCTCTTGCCCAAGGCTTTGTTCCTAAACCTTTGAAATCTGCGGTAATTGTGCCTATCCTAAAAAAACCCGGGGCCGATCCATCTGTCCCTGCCAATTTCCGTCCTATTTCGCTCCTACCATTCTTGTCCAAGGTGCTCGAGCGCCACGTCACCTGCGCTCTGAGCTCCTTTGTGGAGAATCATGGTGCTCTTGCCCCCCGTCAAGCCGGTTTCCGCCCCGCACACTCTACGGAGTCCGTTGTCCTGTCGGTCTTGGACACCCTCAGGGAGGGCATGGACACTAATCAGCACCAGGCCCTTGTGCTCCTCGATCTCTCAGCCGCCTTCGATACGGTGGATCACACCATCTTACTTTCCCGTATCAGGGCGGCGGGGATCGGGGGGACTGCCCTGGTCTGGTTGTCCTCCTTCCTGAGCGACCGCACCCAGGCTGTTCGCCTGGGCGACTTCACGGCGGACGTCCGGAAAGTTCAGTGCGGGGTTCCCCAAGGATCTTCTCTCTCTCCCCTCTTGTTCAATCTGTATATCGCTCCTCTAATTTTCTCTCTTCAACAGGTTAGCTCTGTGGTATCCTCTTCTTTCCTTTCACTGCGCACTATTCGCAGGGTGTCTCGTTTCTTCACTTTTTCTGCTCTTAAGCTCATCATCCTGGCCATGGTGGTTTCCCGCCTGGACTACGGCACCGCCCTGTATGCCGGTATCCCCGCATACAGTTTGCGCCGCCTACAACAGATTCAAAACCAGGCGGCCCGCCTGGCCTTCAAACTCCCTAAATTCCACCACTCTATCCCACTTCTGAAATCGCTACACTGGCTCCCTGTGCGAGCCAGAATTTAATTCAAGCTTGCATCCATTACTTTCCGTGCCCGACACGGACTGGCACCTGCGTTCATCTCTTCTGAGATCGTCTCCTTTGTTCCCTCCAGGGAACTTCGTTCGTCTTCCCAGTCCCTCCTCACCATCCCTCGCTACCGGAGAAAGAAGTGGGGAGGCTCTAAATTTGCCACCCTTGCCCCTACCCTCTGGAACTCCCTTCCCCTTGAACTCCGCACCACCACCCTCTACCCACAATTCCGTAAACAACTCAAGACCTATTTATTCAGGAAATCTTTCGAATAATAACCCTCCTGTTCCCCCAGCTCTTTAACCTAGGATCCTGTTAGTAATAGCGCCAAGAAACCGCAGGTATACGTGCGCTCTATAAGAAATTTTAAATTCAAATTAAATTCAAACAAGCCTCCCTTTTCTCCTCTTTTTTATGAAGCACAAGCAGAACAGAATCACTCTCAGTCCCCCCATCAGGTAATCCAACAGGAGGCGTAATCTCCCCTCCCGGCAATGCAGGACTTAAATCTTTTTCAGCAATCACCCCCAACCAGGAAATCACTTAGCAGGACTTCGTCCTTTCTACACTCCCCTCGGTCAGGACGCTCAATACAAAGGACAAACAGCGTCCAGGCTTCTCCAACCGAACCTGGCAGTAACTCAATTCCATCAGCCTGGCAGCTCTTGCTACAAACAATGGACACAATTGCCAAAGCAATGTCGTACCACGCAGACAAGTTGGATACCCAAGTGGGCCTTTTAAACATCTTAGCAATCCACGTTCAGGGGGTAGAACAGAAACTGCAAGGTTTCAACGAGATGGTCTCGAGGGTGCAGCGAGACCAGGAAACTACATATCAAACGTGTAACTGACATTGCACCCAAATAATAGACAAACTAGCGAAGGTCCCCACCATCCAATCAGATCTACTTGTCACAAGCAGGGAAGCCACAGAAAAAAACGCCCCGCAAACAGTGCAAGATAACAATGCACTAAGGGCGACTGACCCCGAACCACCCAGCCACGTGGGCGAACAGACACAAAGCGGCGCTTTTTCCATTTCAGAACAATTACAGTCAGACCTCACAGCACCTAGTTCAGCAATTACTGACACCAATTCAAACACCTCAGCCCTTCATCCACCTGAAAATCGGGAGCAACCACTATCCGAGCCACTCACACCAATCAAGTCACTAACCAAGCATGAGAGAAAACGTCTAAGAAAAACAAGAAACAAAAGGCAATCTAGACAGGCAACCAACTTACTCCGTGTCCAAACCGATCAGGGACTGAAACAGAGTGACCACAATGCAGCCCTCACTCCCCCGGACACAACTCCATATAACGACCAATTGAACCATCCATCCACGCAACTCACCTACACAAACAGTCAAAATAACATCAAAAGGGAACTACTGCACTCAGAGAAAGTAATAAAGTATATTTAGACCACCATTGAAAGAAAAACACCTTAAATCCACCAAGGCAATACACCTAGAGAACTCTCCAATTAAACTAAAGAAACCTACGACAGACATAAGTACACCAAGTCCACGTATAGCATCTTCAGTTACCGAAAATCTAGGGGAAGACATCTGTCACACTGACACAGGCAATAACCCTAACGCGGGAAGCAACCAAGCAAATCGGAAAATTGTCCACAAACATCCAACCCAAAACAACGCAGATGTAACCTTGACCACTTCCTTGATAATAACAGAGTCATCCTTGGCCGATAACGTCTTGGGAAAGGCAATACATCTCGCGTCGCACCAGGACTCCTTCCCAAATTCCAACAAATTAGACTTCATCCCCCATTATGTATCAAGGGGAACCCATGACATTCTAAATAGAAGTATCCTACTTAAACTCTTTAAAGCTCTGCCCCCCTGAGTCACATAAACACCAGCGACATTGTCAGTATTGCACTTAAACAGAACACGTACTTCATGGGACAAGAAATCACCACAGCCTCGTTCTCAGCCACCTCATTTAGTGAACAAATTTGGCAGCAGAGGGACCAATTCGCAAAGTGGGGCATCAAGTTAAAAAAGATCGACCCCCCTGCTACCACAACCTGCTCCAACCAGTCTACCAACCAGAGGGCCTGTTAAAGGGGGCAAAAGGATCAGACCATCAAACTTCCCAAAAAAGAAACAAGTGCACGACTAAGAACATTACTATCACCTTTGCTAACCCAGAATCCATTAAGCCCTTTGGACCCTGGGACCGAATCGGAGCCGTACTGTTGGACAGGCCACATGAAGGGCTTGCTTCTTCCCCGCATGACAGGGCCCGAGCCCGGCCCTCCAGGTGTTACCCACAGAACCAACCCGCACCCCGTCTCATACGGGACTCCTGCCCCCGGACATCTCTGCATCATGGGGCCGAACCACTACCGGCTCCCTTGCCCGGCCGCCATCTTGGACACTGCACCACGAGGCCGCGTGGCCTCAGATCGACCCTAACCCTGGGCCTGGCCAGGGCCCGACATCCCGGCACCACCATCCACCCAGGAGGTGAGCGGCCCACTTGGCAGGTCAATGGGAGAAAGAAGTGTTGATGGCTCTCCCCCGCCAGGTGCCGATCGCTCCAGCTCCCCCGGGCGCTGGCTCCACCCCCCTGCTGGGTGTCTGGACTCCCTCATCCCGGACCTCCCGACCTCCAAGTGCGAGGGTCCGGACATCAAAGGACGCCAGACCTATAACTGGGGCAGCTCCAGAGCAGGAAGGCAGTTGTATCCTGGAGTCGAGAGACACCGTGACAAACTCATCCTTGACGGACTACTGGCGCTGCCGTAGCCCTGCCTTGTGAACTACTGTCCTGCTTGCTGGCGCTGCCGCAAACCTTCTGAACCCTTCATCTTCACCGGGACCTGCTGGCGCCGCCGCGGACCGTCGCTACCTACGATCTTCTCGGGACCTGCTGGCTCCGCCGCGGCCCGACCATCTAAGAACGCCGAGCTCGAGGATTGTGAGCTATCCATCTTATCATCGTATCTACCAGATTGGTAACAAGACTGTCCCGCTACCCCCTTTCCAACCAAGAGACTAGAATCGAGGGGACCCCTGAGTCCAGACCTCCTTGTATCATTCTACCGTACTTAAAGATTGATTATAAAGAATGTTAAACCTTATCCTTGTGTGGTGTACGTCTGTGGGGGGGGAAGTTATCCGTCTGTACGATCGCTGGAGACGGCTCTCCCCGGAGACCTCTCCTCTTGTCCTCGGCCGACCCTCCCGGTCCGTCTAACATTGGTGGCCAGCGGCGCGATCCGAATCAACGCGTAATCGTACAGAGAGTAGCTCACCCCACGACAAAACCACAATGACAACCAAAGAGAGCGGATCCACCGAGAAATTCCAGATGGAGAAATTGGAAGAATACAGCCATCGTGAGTTGAAACAATTCTGCATTGAACTAGGCATTACTACCACCGGTCTGAGTACGAAAGACGATTTCAAACACGCCATTGAGTCATGGGCAGAAACCGGGGCCGCCAGACCCCCGGACCAAAATGTTACAACATCGGAGAGGAGCACCACGGCTCCCGAGGAGCGAAGAACGGGTCTCTCGCAGGAAGAGATCCAAGAGAGAGAAAAAAACAGACTACATGAGTTAGAAATGGCCCGGCTCAAAATGGACGGTGAACTCAAATTAGCAGAACAAAAACTGAACCTAGAACATCTGCGGCTCCGAGAAGAACGAGAAGAAAAACAGAGACAAAGAGAACTCGAAGAAAAGAGGCTAGCGTATGAACATGAGCGCAAGCTAGCGGAAATAGACTTACGAAAGCAGAGCAAAGAACTGGGGGTGCCCGAGCAACCGCGCACTCCCGGAGCGACAGAAAAGAAAGTACACATCCCCAAGGATGTCGTTCGAGAGTATTTCCAAAATGACGACATACAACAGTGGTTCAAGGCCTACGAGATCGCCATGACCTCCCACAGGATCGATCGAAGTGACTGGGGAGCCGGTCTATGGGGGAGGTTCGTCAATGAGGGCCGCAATGCCCTGTTACAGCTCCCAGACCATCTGATGACCTCTTATGACCACATGAAGGCTGCCCTCCTCACCCGATATGGGCTCACACCCGAAATGTACCGCCAGAGGTTCCGAGACTGCACCCAGATCCCGGGTACAACTTGGGTGGAGTATGTAAACTATTTCAGCCGAGCCTTCGAGGGGTGGATCAAGGGGAGCCAAGTAACAACCTACGAACAACTTTTTAATCTCATGGTATGGGAGCACCTCTCCAACAACTGCTTCGTCGAGCTCAGGCAGCACCTCCTCGACAGCAAATTGACAGATCCACGGCAGCTCGCCGCCGAGGCTGACCGGTGGGAGATTACCCGAGTAAGCCGGAATGGGCCGCACGAACAGAACCGGAACCACCAAGGTCAGCACAGTCCCCGAGGAGGAGGAGGAGGCCAGGGACGAGGAAAAGACACCGCCCCGGCCGCTTCCGCTGCCAGCACCCCGCCCCCGGCCAACCGGGGCAACCCCCCGGTGCAGCCGGGGTACAGAGCCAATGTCACGTATCACCGATGCCAGCGAGTCGGCCACTACGCAAATGACCCGAACTGTCCTCAGAATCAGACTCCGAGACCCCGCCAGATGGCGGCCGCCGCCCTGGGGGAAGAACAAATCTCCGAAGAGCAAGAGGAATGCGAGCAAGAACAACAGGAGTGGGAGCCGGCCGCCATGGTTCTAGCGTGCCTAGGGGGAAGAGACATGGTCCCGCGGGCTCCCCTACCCGCCAACACCAGAAAATATAGTCAGTGGGTGAACATTAATGGGCGCAGGGCCGAAGCCCTACGTGACACCGGGGCCAGTGTGACAGCCGTCCGCTGTCACCTGGTGACCCCAGAACAGATCCTGCCGAACATTCTCTGCCCTGTCCGTTCAGCCGACAATTCCGAGAGTCTGTGTCGGATGGTCTGCGTCCCCTTCGAATGGGGAGGAGTCTCCGGCATGTTAAAGGTGACGGTCCGAGATGATGCCCCCGTGGACTGTCTCCTGGGGAATGATCTTGAGAGTTCCCCGTGGGCCGCCGTAGAGAGAAGAGAGCACCTGGGGATGTTGGGCCTCCCGGACTGGGCGTGCGTAACCACCCGGTCCATGGCTGCCCATACCATCCCCCGACCTGAAGAACCTGAATGGCCAGCACCTCCTCCCCCGGTCGCTCCAGTAGAAGACACCGACCGTGCCAACCCCCCAGGGCAAACCCCCGAAGGGCTCGCTCAGCTCCAGGACCTTCCCAACCTGGCTCAGTGGCGTCAGGAAGGGGGGCCCACCCAGGAACAGTTCCGTCAAGAGCAGAAGACCTGTCCCTCCCTCGAGGGACTCCGCCAGCAAGCCCTCGCCCAGAGCGCAGGGGACACCACCGGAAGCCATTGGATCTATTGGGACAACGACTTGTTATACAGTGAACAGAGAATCGCGGAGTTAGGGGCCAGTCGAGTGCTAGTGGTGCCCCTCCGCTTTAGAGACTTCTTGCTAAACTTGGCCCACGATGTCCCCCTGGCTGGTCACCTGGGTCAAGACAAAACCTACAGTCGCCTGGTGACCCACTTCTTCTGGCCCAAGATGAGGAACGACGTCCTCAACCACTGCCGGTCCTGCCCCACGTGCCAGGCCAGCGGGAAGAGCGGCCGCAAACTTAAAGCACCTCTGCAACCCTTCCCAGTTGTCACCACCCCGTTCGAGAGGGTGGGAATAGACATTGTGGGGCCCCTGGACCCCCGTACAGCACAAGGACATCGGTTCATCCTGGTACTAGTGGACCACGCCACCCGCTACCCAGAGGCTATCCCCCTGCGAACTGTGACAGCCCCGGTGGTCGGCCGGGCATTGATGGGGATCTTCTCCCGGGTGGGCTTTCCCCGAGAAGTCGTCAGCGACCGAGGCACAAACTTTATTTCAAAATATATGAAATCCCTCTGGCAACAGTGTGGGGTCACCTACTGATTCACGACCCCTTATCACCCTCAAGGAAACGGACTAGTCGAGCGGTTTAACCGCACGCTCAAAGGGATGATTGGGGGGTTGGAAGAGCCCCTCCGTCGCCAGTGGGATGTGCTGCTGCCGTGCCTCCTCTTTGCATATCGAGAAGTCCCCCAGAAGTCCCTTGGCTTCAGCCCGTTCGAACTCTTATACGGACACCCTGTGCGAGGGCCCCTCAGCCTAGTCAAAGAAGGTTGGGAGATGCCCCCTCTGAAGACCCCTCCAGATGTCTTCAAGTACCTCCTGACCCTACGCAGTCAGACCAGGCGATTCAGAGAAATGGCGAAAGTGAATCTTGAGGCCAGTCAGGAGGACATGAAGAAGTGGTACGATCAAAATGCTTCCTCCATCGAGTTCTAACCTGGCCAACAAGTGTGGGTGATGTCCCCCACCGAACCGTGCGCCTTACAGGACAAGTGGACGGGGCCCTTCAAAGTGGTCGAGCGCAAGAGCCCCGTCACCTATCTCATCGATATGGAATCTTCTCGGAACCCCCTCCGGGTCCTCCATGCCAATAGACTAAAACCCCACTTTGTGCGCTCGGAGCTCAGCCTACTGATGGCTACCGACTGCGGAGCTGAAGAAGACTCCGAGCCCCTCCCTGATCTCCTAAGGACCCGGGAGAAAGACGGTTCCGTGGACGGGTCCGACTCTCAGAGGCCCTCACCCCGGAACAGCGCCAAGGCTGCCGGGACCTCCTGCTGCAGTTTGCAACTCTGTTTTCCCTCACTCCAGGGGTCACCCCCTGGTGCTTGCACGACGTGGACACTAGGGACAGTCCCCCTCTCCGACATCGGGCATACCGCGTACCAGATCGGGTACGGGCCTGCATCCAAGAGGAGGTGTCCAAGATGCTCACGCTCGGGGTCATCGAGCCCTCAGACAGCCCCTGGGCCAGCCCAGTGGTACTGGTCCCCAAAGCTGCCGCCCCCGGCACCACTCCAGAGCTCCGATTCTGCGTCGACTACCGGGGCTTGAACGCTGTCACCAGAACCGACGCTCATCCCATCCCCCGAGCAGATGAACTAATCGACCGCATGGGAGCTGCCCGCTACCTCAGTATCTTCGACCTGACAGCGGGCTACTGGCAGATCGGTCTCACACCCAGGGCCCAAGAACGATCCGCCTTTTCCACCCCTGATGGCCACTACCACTTCAAGGTCATGCCATTCGGCATGAAGAATGCCCCAGCTACTTTTCAGCGACTAGTGAACCAGGTCTTGGCGGGACTCGAGGAATTCAGCGCCGCCTACCTGGACGATATCGCTGTGTACAGCCGCCACTGGTCCGACCACCTCCACCACCTCCGAGAGGTCCTGCAGGTCCTCCAACGGGCCGGCCTCACGATCAAGGCCAGCAAATGCCAAATAGGTCAGGGGTCCGTGACCTATCTCGGACACCAAGTGGGAAGCGGTCTGGTGGCCCCTCTTCAACTCAAGATCGCTGCCATCCAGTCCTGGCAGCCCCCCATCACTCAGACCGAGGTCCGCGCCTTCTTGGGCCTCACCGGCTACTACCGGCGGTTCGTGAGGGACTATGGCAGCATTGTGGGGCCCCTCACGGAACTCACATCCAAAAATCACCCAAAGAAGGTCAACTGGACCCCAGACTGCCAAGTGGCCTTTGAGAAGCTGAAGGCCGCCATGTGCTCTGCCCCTGTGCTCCAGGCCCCCGACTACAGTCGGGAATTCATCGTCCAAACGGATGCCTCCGACCATGGCATTGGGGCAGTCCTTTCCCAGTTAAACCCCGAAGGACTTGACCAACCAGTGGCCTTCATCAGCAGACGCCTTCTGGCCCGAGAACAACGCTGGAGCACCATCGAGAGAGAGGCCTTCGCAGTGGTGTGGGCCCTCAAAAAGCTCCGGCCTTATCTCTTTGGTACCCACTTCCGGGTGCAGACAGACCATCGGCCCCTGCAGTGGCTAATGCAGATGCGGGGGGAAAACCCAAAACTATTGCGTTGGTCCATCTCCCTGCAGGGAATGGACTTCACTGTGGAACATCGACCTGGCAAGACCACGCCAACGCAGATGGCCTGTCACGCTTTTTCCGCCTCGACGAGGAGAGTCCCCAAGAGGATGGGTGACTCTCCCCGCCTTCAGCTGGGGGGGACGCATGTTGGACAGGCCACATGAAGGGCTTGCTTCCTCCCCGCATGACAGGGCCCGAGCCCGGCCCTCCAGGTGTTACCCACAGAAACCAACCCGCACCCCGTCTCATACGGGACTCCTGCCCCCGGACATCTCTGCATCATGGGGCCGAACCACTACCGGCTCCCTCGCCCGGCCGCCTTCTTGGACACTGCACCACGAGGCCGCGTGGCCTCAGATCGACCCTAACCCTGGGCCTGGCCAGGGCCCGACATCCCAGCACCACCATCCACAGAGGAGGTGAGCGGCCCACTTGGCAGGTCAATGGGAGAAAGAAGTGTCGATGGCTCTCCCCCGCCAGGTGCCGATCACTCCAGCTCCCCCGGGCGCTGGCTCCACCCCCCTGCTGGGTGTCTGGACTCCCTCATCCCGGACCTCCCGACCTCCAAGTGCGAGGGTCCGGACATCAAAGGACGCCAGACCTATAACTGGGGCAGCTCCAGAGCAGGAAGGCAGTTGTATCCTGGAGTCGAGAGACACCGTGACAAACTCATCCTTGACGGACTACTGGCGCTGCCGTAGCCCTGCCTTGTGAACTACTGTCCTGCTTGCTGGCGCTGCCGCAAACCTTCTGAACCCTTCATCTTCAACGGGACCTGCTGGCGCTGCCGCGGCCCGACCATCTAAGAACGCCGAGCTCGAGGATTGTGAGCCATCCATCTTATCATCGTATCTACCAGATTGGTAACAAGACTGTCCCGCTACCCCCTTTCCACCCAAGAGAATCGAGGGGACCCCTGAGTCCAGACCTCCTTGTATCATTCTACCGTACTTAAAGATTGCTTATAAAGAACGTTAAACCTTATCCTTGTGTGGTGTACGTCTGTGGGGGGGGAAGTTATTCGTCTGTACGATCGCTGGAGACGGCTCTCCCCGGAGACCTCTCCTCTTGTCCTCGGCCGACCCTCCCGGTCCGTCTAACACGTACCATCTCAAGACATTGCATGAATCAACTCCTACGCAGCTCTCAATCGACTTCAAGGCTGTAATATCTGCTCCTGGAATGTGTTCGGGCTCAGCACAAAACTTGAAGATCCAGGCTTCATGGAATTTATTTTAAAGCATAAAATTCTTCTCTTCCACGAAACTTGGATGATTAACCCTACCCCCATAATTGGATACAAGGAATTTCAGAGCCCTGCCTAAAAGGCAGGAAAACTAAGGAGAGCCAAAGGAGGTCTTTCAACTTTTGTCTCAATCGATATTCCATGGCAAGCTTCAATAATAGACCTCGAGTCTTCTTGGCTGCAATGTGTCTAACTCGAAGCCCCACTTCTAACCTGTCTGCTGATACTTAACATCTTTATCCATCCAGCGTTTAGTCAGAAAAAGATATGTGTAGGCCATTTATTAGCAACAATGACAACCCTAAAACTCACCCACCGGAATGCAAACATCATCCTGTCAGGGGACTTTAACATGAACTTACTGCAAGCCACTAATGAGTGTATACACGCACCTAAACAACAAGATACACTCGGCAAGAGATGTGCGGCCAGTCTGGCGGAGCTTTCAATGAGTATGCTAAACGGGAGGAGCCCGACAGACTGTCCAGATGCACACACCTGGATTGCTCACAAATCTGCTTCAACAATAGACTACACTTTTACGGATCACGAGCCTCCAAATATTGGATAGGACGGAAAGCAACCACCAACCGCAAACATTTATGTTACTAATTAACACAGACAACCCAGTGCCACCCAGAGTACTATCACACCAAACGCAATAATAATAATAATAATAATAATAATTACGCACTTATATAGCGCACGACTACCCGGAGGCATCTTGGCAATTGTACGAATACCGCAGAGTCACCCTTCCTGGCCTTTCCTTGTGAGGAGCCCACTCCTGGGCACCCCCAAGGTGAAGTCAGGCATCCTCAGCGTTGTTGGGGCCATTGTAGAGATTAAGCAAGCTATTGCCCAGAGGTGCAGAGTGGGGCTCATAATCAGAATAGGCACTGAGGTGAGAATTATCAGGTCCGAGGAAATTGAGCCCAAGACCCGCAGAAGCGGGAATTGAACCTTGTTCGCGGCCAGACTACTGCATCAGGGTCTGCCACTCTAAACATTGAGCCACACTTCCCTACAATGCTTTAATTTAAAACGTCTGGCTTGGAAATCAGATTCGATCAACGACATCAGGGGGACCTGCACCAACCTCTTAGAAAGCCTACAAACAGAACCCATAAACACTCAGGCATGGGAGCGCTTTATCCTAGAATGAAATCAAAAATTCTGCAAGCAGGCCACAGGTAAAAAATTCAATAGTCACCAAGGGGCTGAATGGTTCACAAAAAACCTCAGAATGCAAAAACAACAACTGAACAAATACCTCAGGAGATTACGCACTCAGTGCTCCGCTCCCTCCCAGGACCTCCTGCAACTAATCACCAAAGCCAGAAAAGACCTAAAAAAAGCCATCAAGGCAGCAAAAAAATTGTTCCAAGAACAATTCTGGGCCAAACTCCACCATTCTACCAAACAAAGGGACTCAAGGCAGTTCTGGGCATTAATCAACCAGTTAGCAAATGGCAAGAACCGGCATTACAACTCTGACATCATGGAGGACTCCTGGAGTGCCCACATTGATTACCTATATAACAATATGTCAATGGTTCCTCTGGCAACTCACGGATCAGAACCAGGCGAGAAGTCAATTGTTGCAGGCCAAACTAGAATTACCCCCAACCCTGAAGCATTCTAATATTCTCTGCAAATCCGGAAGGAGCAAGTACTAAAAATAATTAAAAAACTGAGACCCGAGGGAGCCCCAGGACCCAACGGGTTACCAAACGCTTTGTTCTGGCATAATCCCCTATTTTGGTCTGATCTCTTCACACCACTTTTTTCTTCAATTTTAGCTTCTTCTTCCATCCCAGACTCTTGGAGGGGCAGTATTCTAAATCCCATATACAAGTCGGGTGCCCGCTCTGACCCCTCCAACTATCGTCTGATAGCCTTAATTGATGTAGAGGACAAAATGTATGCATCAAACTTGCTGGCAGACCTGGAGGACTGGGTCGGAAGCAGTAACCTCATCCCCTACACCCAAACAGGATTCAGGGCAGGGATGGGCAAACTCACTAACATCTCTGCGGTCACCCTGCTCGCCAACCAAGCTCTCTGAAAGTCCAGGCCTTTGTATGCATGCTTCATAGACCTGAAAGCAGCCTTCGACAAAGTCCCAAGAGCCAAGCTATGGGTAAAAATGCACAACTGGGATGTTCCAACCAAATTCCTGGACGAGATAATTAACTTGTACTTCCAGACGAGGTTCCAGGTCAGGAAAGGCAACGGGCATAGCATAACCAAAAAGATTCAAACCCTTACCGGATTAAAACAAGGGTGTGTGCTGGCACCCTGCCTCTTTAACATCTATATCGCCGACCTAGATAACCAACTATGGTCAATTCCATCAGACCCCCCAAAACTGGGTAACGTCCCTACACCCAGTCTCCAATACGTGGACGATATAGTGCTCCTCGCTCTAACACCTTTAGGTCTGCAGCGACTCATCACCAACCTAGGAGCTTATACCACCAATGCCCAATCAACCATCAACCATCAAAAAACAAAAGTGATGTGTTTTGTCAGACCTGTTAAAATCAAGGCTCATCGCAAATTCACCTGGTACTTGGATGGGCAACCTCTGTCCCCAGTAGACTCATACAAATATCTAGGTTTCCTAATAGACCGCAACCTCAACTTTAAATTACAACTGGGGCAAGGCCGTACCAGAGCTAAACAACTGCAGTTCGCTTTCAGAGTCCTAAAGAAAAAACTTACGGGGTGCTCCACAGGCCATTTGCTTAAAGCTATTTCAGCACAATTCTTACTCTCGATTTCATACGGCTCGGAAATCCCAAACATGAAAGATGTCATCCCCCTAAACTCAGCACAATCAACCCTTTTTAAGGTCCTGTTCTAAATCCCCCGACACATTTCACCATCCCAAAATCATCCAGAGTGTGGCCTGAGAAACCAGACCCCCGATAGACAAGGGGCATCAGTTAAATACTGCTGGAGAATGAGGGACGCAGAGGACAACACCCTAGCACACTACTGCTGGAAGGAAATTGAAACTCAATCCAGGCAAAGTAACTCAACGCTCAGTGTACTGAAAGACTCCCTCGCAGCATTGCAAGTCGAGGAGTCCTGGCTCACCCTCCCCACTTACTCCAGTTTCAAAACCGTAGTGAACAACGCAATTAAAAGTACCTCCCTACTAATGGACAAAACAGCAGTCTCACAAAAAAAACATGCCAGGACCATGATTCAAGGCTATCAGCGGCTGAAACCTCAATCATATTTACGTGATCGCTTCTCCCAGGCGAGAAAACACTACTTAACGTTATTGCGGCTGAGGTCATTCCCATCAAAAGATCTGACACCAAAATGGAAATACCCCTGGCAACCCAAGGAATGTCGCTTATGCGGAGGTTGGGACGAGTCCCTCCTACACTTATTATGCATATGCCCTTCCCTGGTAGTGACCCGAAGAACGGTCCTCCGGGAAGCCTTCAGGAAGGAACAAATACGGACATGCAGAGCTGCTGTCATCCAATCCCTCGGGGGCTATCAATCCAATTGTCCTGCAGAGCAATCACATTTCTCAAAATGGCAGCAATAGAACTGGAAAAAAAGGAAATCATTCACTAATTGAATAAGTTCCAGCATACCCATTAACGCCATTGTCTCAATGTTTCAAATTCTTTTGTTTTTAAAGTTAAAATGTATTTTTACTCATGGTGGTTCCCCACCCTTTTATGATTTTTTAATGAAATCAAATAAAAGTATTTATGACTGACTGATTGATTGTTTTTTTTTAATTAGTCATGTTTTATAGCATATATTTTAAAAATGTATATGACATCATTTTTTTGTTTATCTATTGTTTATGTTTCTTACTATATTAGTTACATTATTAGTAGCTGTGAAATTTAATGTAATTAAATGTTGTATTTTTTAGTTCTGTATTGGGTTGTGGCTTTATAGGGGAATAAGGGTATAGGGTGGGAAGTAATTTAGTTATAATAAAGTAATGTTTTTTCTTTTTAATTAATATTATGTGTTTAATTGATATTTAAGTTTGTTAGTTGTATTACTGTTTTTTATGTAAATGTTTTTGCAGGTGTGCTATTTATAGGGGTAAAGGGAGCAAAGTAATTTATTTTGAATAAATTAATAACTAGTTTTAAATTAATATCTAATTAATTGATAATTAATTATGTTAATTATGTATTTTTTGTTTTTAGGGGCTGGTTGTGGGATTATTAAGGTAAAGAGTGGGAAGTAATTGTTTTTTAATTTGTTAATATTTGGTTGTTAATTAATAATCATTAATTAATTGATAATTAATTATGTTAATTGTACAATTAATTGCTTTAGGTGCAGGATGTGGTATTTTTGGCATAAAGAGTGGGGAAGTAATTTATTATTTAGTAATTAATAATTAATTGATAATTGTTTATTTGCTAATTGATTATATTTATTGTGCAACTTTAAAAAACAATATTGGGATGGGTTTGTGTTTTTTATTCAACATGTTTTTTATGTATTTACTTTTTATTATTTTTATTTTTTATTTTGTTCAAGATATTTTACTTGTTTTTAGTGGTGCACCGACGGGAGTGGGACTAGTCAATTTTACTTCACCATAATCCGACACTTTCCCTACTGTTAGACTGACTGGAGTACGGATAGGACATTTTACTACTCTGCAATCCATCACTTTCCCTTCTGTTGCAATTACTGGAGTGGAAATAGGAAATGTTACCCCTCAGCAATCCAACACTTTCCCTACTCTTGCACTGACTGGAGTTTGAATAGTAAATGTTACCCCTTGCAATGCAATACTTTCTCTACTGTTGTACAGACTGGAGTGGGAATAATAAATGTTACCCCTCCGTAATCCAACACTTTCCCTACTGTTAGACTGCCTGGAGTGGGGATGGTACATTTTACTCCTCCGCAATCCAACACTTTCCCTACTGGAATTTGAATAGTAAATTTTACCCCTCCCTAATCAAACACTTTTCCTACAGCTGCACTGATTGGAGTGGGAATAGTACATTTTACCCCTTCCCTATCCAGCACTTTCCCTACTGTTGCACTGACTGGAGCGGGAATGTAATTTTTTGTTGTTAATTATAATATTTTTTGTTGTGTTAATTGTTTTGGGAATAGTAAATGGTAGTATTTTCAAATGTTATATTTTAATAAATGTTATATTTATTGAAGTTAGAGTAGAACATCCTATTTTTGTGTGATGTAGAGTATTTTTTTATTTTTGTGTTGTTTTAGTTGGGGAATTTGTGTTTATTTATTTTTATTTTTAATAATGTACTTTATTTTTTTATGTTATGTTATGTTATGTTATAAAAAAATTATAAAGCGCTCGTACACCAAGGGTGCATGGCGCTATTCTGAACTGGTCGCAGCCAAAAAGAAAAACGTGTTAGTCGTGTGCTTGTTTGAATAACCATGTTTTGAGAAGTTTCCTAAAACACAATAGTTCTGTGCAAGACCGTATCTCCAAGGGGAACAAGTTCCACAGCTGTGGGGCCAGGTATGCAAAACGACAGCCTCCATGTCGTTTCTGGTTGAATTTTGGAGTGACTAACAGATGGAGATGTTTGGAATGAAGATCCTGGGTAGGGATATACCTAGATAACAAATTATTAAGGAATATGGGACTGTGGCTATTTAGTGATTTAAAAATTAGACAGCCTGTCTTAAAAACAGACCGTTGAGGCAGAGGGAGCCAATGTAATTTTTTTAAGAGAGGTCTGGCAGATTGCCACCTGGGCTGCTGGTGGATCAATCTTGCTGCCTGATACTGCACCAGCTGGAGTCGCTTAGTCAGGCAGAGTGGTAACCCTAAATAGATCGAGTTGGCATAGTCCAGGTGGGACAGTACCAAACCTATCACCACCTGTATTAGTGCTGCATGAGTAAGCAGGTGGCGGATCTTTTGCAATTGAAAGAAGCAGGTTGATACCACTGTCCCTATTTGGGTCTTCAGAGATAAATCTCTGTCTATGGTCACCCTGAGGCTTTTTAGAGAGGTAGAGGGCTTGCGGGGGGCAAGTTCTGCTGGCCAATAGTGAGGACCCCAGGAGACCTGGCTTCCCCCTATCAGTAGCACCTCAGTCTTGCCTGGGTTAAGTTTCAAGTGATTGTAGTCCATCCAATGACGGATGTATAACATGGTTTCCTGAAACTTAGTGATTGAATTTAGGGAGTTGTCTATGCTGAATGTGAGCTGTAGATCATCCGCATAGTTGAATGTCATCACATTCCTGTCTTTTAAGGACTTGATTAAGGGTTGGAGGTACAGATTAAACAGGTGAGGGGATAAAGAGGAACCCTGTGGGACCCCGCACGTAGTAGTCAACTTGGGTGCTGTAAAATTAGCCAGGCGTACTGCTTGGGTGCGGCCCTCTAAAAAGGATTCAATCCAATCTAGGGCAGGGCCCTAGATACCAGCCTGTCTGACACGGTCTCCCAGTATTCTGAGGTCAACCATGTCAAACGCGGCCGATAAGTCCAGGAGTACCAAAGCCTGAGGGGTCTCTAAATCAGCTTTCCTACGTATATCTGTTGTAATTCAAAAATCCTGCCTCTCAGGGGTGTCACTGATACGTAGTCCATAAAGCAGTAAGAGACTGACACAGAACTCTGAAATATCAAAGGACAGTTTATTACACTCATATGAGGTGAGGCTGCGTCGCCCAAAAGCCATGGCAAATGAATGAGACAGTCTGAGGAATTCAGAAGGCTGGCGCCTTAAATACATTTCAGACTTACACAGTAAGCATAAATGAAAGGGGCAGTCCTGGCTCCTGTGAGCACACAAAATTACCAAATATGGACATACAAGTTCTCTTTGTTCAACCAAGTGGGAGGAGCTAACAGTTTCAGAACGTAGTGAACACATTCCTATGTAAAACTAATCAGTAACAGCTGCAGACTCTACCGGGCATTTCTGAGCATGCGTGAAAGTGGAGGAGGCTAAATATATCCTGTTACTACGCAGACTTCAGGCGCAGCTAAAAGGAAAGTAGGACAAAGCACATAGTGAGCACATGGCAGCACATGGTAGGCAAGATGGCCGCCAGAAACTCAAAATGGCTTATAAAAAGCAGATAAGATAACATCTAAATGCAAGATGGCTTCTGCTAACGCTAACCCATTTTTACCAATTTACAACATATCGTCCAGGACTGCCAGTATCACTGACTCCGTGGAGTTGGCAGGACAAAATCCTGCCTGATGCGGGTCCAAATAACCAGATTGTTCCATAAAATTGGATAGGAATTTAGCCACATGTGCCTCCAATATTTTAGCTAGGTAGGGGAGTAGAGATATTGGACGATAGTTAGAGGGATTAGATGGATCTGCTCCAGGTTTTTTAACCAAAGGGCCCACTATTGCATCTTTAAATGGTTTAGGTACACAGCCCTTTGACAGTAGATGCATTCAGGAGAGACAGATCAGGCTGCGGGAAGGTGGAAAACATTTCTTTCAAGATATATGGCGGGCAGCAGTCCCGCAGTGAGCCAGATTTTACTTTCAACAATAGGAAGGAGAACACCTTCGGGCTAATCGCAGGGAACTGTTCTAGCAGTGAGTTGTTCGTGGGTGTGGCCAGGAGAGGTTCATTGGGAGAAGGGCATGGGATGCTGCCTTTAATTGTGGCTATTTTCTCAAAACAAAAGTTGTTCAAATTGTCACAAAGCTCCTGAATAGGAGTAGATTTGAGCGAAACTCTTTCGGCATTTGATAGCTCATTCACAATCGAGAAAATCTCCTTCGATTTATTACTGGAGTTCAGAATCCTAGTAGAGAAGTGAGTTACCTTTGCCGCATTGATGGCTTTATGATAATTTTTCTGCGCCTCTATATAAAGGAGCTTATCTTCAGGAGTGTATTTTAGTCTCCATTTTCGCTCTCTTTGTTGAAGTGCTAGCTTCTGTTCTCTTAGTTCATTGGAGAACCATTTATGCGCGTCAGCCCGTCGATTGAATCTAAGTTTCTTATATGGAACAAACTTATCGCTGAAATTTTGGAGCCATGATGCGATATGGGCTTCATGGAGATTTAGATTCTGAGTAGGCATTGGGATTGAGCCAGCTAAGGAGTTCATGAACTCTGTTCTATTGAGGGTACCCCAGCTTCTTATCATGGCCCCTCAACCGGGGGAGAGTTAATACTGGGAGGTACTGTTATCGAGAATGTTATAGGATAGTGGTAGGACCATAAACATAGAAGTATCATAGGGGCAGAGATAATAAGATTCATGGTATATGACCCTTATTATGTGTCGCCAAGGACAAATGCTGAATAAGGTTAAGGTTAGTTAGTAACTCTGTAAGTTCATGTGAGTGAGGGCCACCGAGTGTGTTGCTAAACCAGTATTTAAAATCACCAATTAGTATAATATTAGTGTAGTTGGTCGCTATATTTGCTAATTGCTCACTCAGTGTAAGGGGAAATAATGGCATATACTGAGGAGGCCTATAGATTACAACACAAATCAGTGAAGTCGAATCTGATTCCAATGTATTGACCAAATTATCCACTGCCACAAGGTTCAAAGAAGAGACTGCGGTAAATGTGTGGTTGCGATGGATAATTGCAGCTACTCCCCCCCGATTTACCACATGGACGGTCCGCATGGAGAATATAATAATCATTAGGTAGTGCAGCCAGGATATCAGGTGTAGAATCAGGGGTCACCAGGTTTCAGTTCAAATCTAAATATCAGGTCGATCAGTTACCAATAGCGTGAATACCTCTAACTGATGTTTAACTAGGGAGCGTGTAATTAACACCTTGGCTGCTAAGGGGTTTTCCACTCCTGTGCTGCAATCTCAGATTTACCATTGTTCATGACAAGGTCAACTCGTCATAAGCACAGGGCAGGTAAAACCCATGACGAGTTGACCTTGTCATGAGCACTGAAGGGGTTAAATAGTGTACGCGAAGCGCTACCTGCTTAGAAGAGATTGCATCAACTTACTGCTCCATACTGGTTGAAATTTCTGGAAAGCTATTGCGTGGCTGATAGATCCTGTTCATGTCCAGGCAGATTTTAGTGGCAGGGTCTAGTGGGAGCGACGCCCAGTGAAGCCCTCGAAGTTCCTCTTAGGTAAAATTGAGGAATCGGGCAGAGTGACTAGCCCCTAGCCCCGTGCTGGCGCAGATGGGTGCAGACGGGGTTGCCTCTGGAGCCATTGGAGATTCAAATACAAGTTCCCCGCCTAATTCTCCGCCCCGCCCTTAGTGATTGGCTGAGCAGAGGGGAACACCGTGGCTCGTTAGGGAGTCAGCGCCGGCTATGTCGGTAACAGTTTCTCCGTTTTGGTATGTATATAATTATGTGTTTGATTTATTATGATTATAATATTTTAAAATGTTAATATTTTTTGTTTGTAAATTATGTATAATTAAATTGTAAAACAAAAGTCTTGTTTACTTTTTATTTTCATTAAATTGGTTTTCTTATTAAATATTTTACGTTTATGATGTATTTAAATATGTATACATACATTTTTGATAATATATTATTTACATTTTCTTTAATTATATTATTATTTAAAATATTAGTTTGTTATGTATTTTTAACAGTAAGTTTATTTGTTATATTTTGTAAGATATATTTTAAATTAAATATATATTTAAAAATCGATATATAATGCAACTATATTATTGTAAATGATATATTGTTCTCAATATTTTTGTACTTACCTTTTTTCTTCAATATTATTTTCATCGATATTCTGTCAGTGAACCAGAATGTTCATCTGTGTATGCTAAGGTATGGGGTCTGGTACAAGAGATCTTTGATTTATAATCATTTATCTTCTGTAGAAGGGTAGGGGTTTAGGTTACTCTGTTATATAACATGACAGGGCTTTTCATGGTATAAAGTTTATTGTCCATCCTAACAGTATTTTTACTTTGCATTTGTTTTATAATTGTGGCCCGAGTACTGCATTTCAGAGCACAATAGTTTAAATAAATATTCTACATTTCCTTTGTGTCTCTTGTTTATCTTATTGAGGACAAGTGTGAGTGAGAGAGTGAAAATATGTGTCCTGTTACTGTGATCGCTGATAGGGTCGAGAGTGCTTAGTTCTGGGATGCCAATTTGCTTGTTCCTTGGTAAGCTTAGGAGGGCAAGTGAGGCACTATATCTAGTCAGACTCAAGCTTATAGACACTGAGCCGGTATGGTTACTCATTCCCTACATTCCGATGTTCTATAGCCCCAAGCATAGTTCCATAACTAAGAATAATCCCTCCACAGGAGAGCTATGCCCCCATCTAACACATTCATCATAAGGGATGCCTATGCTATGCTTGGGGGAATCAGCCTTAACAATGCAGGCTGAGCCACGCATGCAGTTTCCCCGCAAGCTCAACCATCCATGCCTTAACCAAGCATATGCCTTAACAGCGCATATATGTAGTTACAGCAGTGCAAGGTCTAGATGCTGGAATGGACAGGCCCAGGAGCTGGAAGGATCGGGAGAGGGCGCATTGAGGTAAGTGGAGCTGGGTCAGGGTTTTGGGGGCTGGGGTAGTTTTTTAAGGGATGAGGATAGTTTTAGGGCTCAGGCGGTGTGGATAGTTTTTTGGGCTGGGGTTCTGAATAGTGTCTTAAGCTCATTGGGTCAGGGTAGTGTTTAGTTTCAGGGGGTTCGGGGTCATTTTAGCACTCATGGGGAGTCAGGGCAGTGTTTAGGTCTCAGGATAAGGTAGTGTTTAGGGCTTGGGGGTTTGCGTAGTTTTTAGGGCTCAGGGGGGTATCAGGGTAGTGTTTAGGACCTGGGGTCAGGGTAGTGTTTAGGGCTCAGGCAGGGTAGTGTTAAGGGCTCAGGGGGTCAGGTAGTGTTCGGGGCTTGGGGGGTTTGTGTAGTGCTTAGGGCTTAGGGGGGTTGGGTAGTGTTTTGGGCTCAGAGGGGTCAGGGTAGTTTTTAGGGCTCAGGGAATGTGGGTAAGTGTGTGATATTTACCACACACCCTTTACCGGTCATGCCTTTACCACAAAAATGTGTGGTAAAGGCATGTGTGGTAAAGGAATGCATGGTAAAGGCATGCAGGGTGAATAAATGTGTTGTTTAGATGCATTAGTTGTTGGGGCCTCATAGTAGAGGCACACGTGGTTTAGCCATGCATGCCCATGTCATACTATTCTTGGGAACCAACCTCTCGTGACTACATTTTCTGATCTAAAAAAAGCCCTTGGGCACAGGGAACAGAGTGTTCTATCGGACCTTAAGAAACTCTCTAAGGTATATATAGTCTTGTAAAGTGCTCCTTTACCCATGGGCAGCTTCCTCCTATGGTCAACTGCTGTTTACCTGTGCCTCTTGAGCTGCCACCTCTTTATCTCTCTCTTTGTGTTTGCCCATAATGTGTGCAAACAGGATTTCTCTTGAATCTGTCTTGTATGTCTCTCACAGGGTGACCTACGAGGCAGCTGTTCACCAGTTCTCCTGGAAGTATTAGGGGCTAGTCTCCATCCTGAGTTTCCTATTCTACCAGGCTGCTAGGTCCCAGGGGTCCAATTTCCACTACTCCCTTGATCTCTTAAATGCTTTTCTGCTGAAGTACTGTCAGTGGTGAGTGGTTAGGTATGCCCTGTGAGTGTATCTCTGAGTGCCCAAATCATCCTACTTGGTGTTTAATGGCAAGGGAATAGTACAAGGAGTATAATTGGAGTTACAGGTGTCTTGGTGGGTTTCTTGATGTTCCTCTCAGCACAGGTGTACCAATCCCATGGTCTTTAGGAAAATCTCTAGGAGTGGGTTGTGTTTTGGTCTTGGTAGATCGCCTGATTTTTGTCTGTCTATCTCTTTCTCCATGATGTATTAAATGTAGGTCATCTCAATCAGCAGGACCGAGCCCACCACTTCCGCTAGTCACATTCACATTTTGTCTAGCCAAATTGTCTGTAAACCTGCAGGAAAAACCAAGTGGCCAGTGTGAGGGAGAGCCCAGTCCACTGACCACTCACTGTTGCTTGGCATCCCAACTTATCTGTCCATGTGTTTGATACCCTGAGGGGTAGCGATCAGTGAACCAGAATTTCTACCCCTCTTGATCTTGGTGAGTATCTGTCATGCACTAGTGGAGTGTCCTGCCATGGTGAAGTATTCTACAAGCATTTCCTGTGAGATGCATTTCTTGGAGGAGAATATTTGGATTTAGTTGTGTCAAGTATTTCCACATTACACCCACTTCCATTTGCATCCTAGCCAACTTATGTTACAGGATAACATCTTAGGCAGAAGACTCTTGTCTGTTAGGCGATATGTGACCATTGTCGAGAGTGTCTCCCTTGGGCCCATATTTTTCCATTTTGTAGGTATCTCAGTGTACCATTAACCATCCCCTGAATGACCCCCACCCAAGCACCTCACATTGTGGTTTCAAAATGTCCTGTGCCCCCAATGCACGGGGTATCTGTAGCTTCACCAACAACAATAACAACATTGCATTTATGAATAACAAGTCTTCACTCTGGAATCTAACTCCAGAACTATAGTGGTGCTGGGTAGGCTGTAGTCACCCTTCCTGTCACCCTTGCTGTAGTCATTCTTCTTATCTAGCCAGCCCAGCATCTGGAATAAGTCGTAGGCCACTCAACAGTCTCTCATCAGCCTGTACGAGCCATCGGTAACTTCAAATTATTGTGCCCGCCGTCATTGGAGTGGACTACTGGCCTGTCAGATTCTCCTGAGCATTCCTTTGTCCCCATAGTAGCTTTAATTCCCTTCTGAGTCATTCATCAAGACTGCCTTTTTGTTGCTTGACTCCCAAAATCTGAAGCTCTGGATGTCCGCAATCACCTTAACTCATTCCGCCTCTGCCTGGGATCTTATTGGAGCCAACGCTGACCCCCAGGGTCTTCTCTGCCTCGGTTTTTGCCTCCTGCACTTTTGATTAGTAGATTGTTTGCCTTGATCCAGGAGGGGGTAGCAACCCCACTTCCAGGCGTCCGCAGTCGCGTGGAAAAAGTGTATTTAAGGTTTTGTGGAGGTGTTGCTTTACCACACAGAATTATTTCTTTGTTTACGGATGGCATTGGCATAGTTGGGATAATTATTCACTGTGGCATCATCCATTTGCCAAGGTATGTGTGTCCGTGCCAAATGCAGGATATGGTCCCTGTCGTGGAAGTTGTGCGGCAATGCCACTATTGGTTGAGATGGTTTAGCTTGTTTAATCATCAGTATTTTGGCTGCTTTGCCTCTGAGAACCTCCTTGGGGAGACAGTCCTCCAGAAACATGCATGGCTCCTCCTTTAACTCTGTGACTCCCACTATTCTCACATTGTTCTATCTCGAACGCCCTTCTCATTCTTCGACATTTTCCTAAAGTTGGGCAACTGTTTGTAGTGGGGGCTGGAATTCTGCATCGCTACCCCTAAACCGGGCCCCAGATCTCCCAAGATTTGCTCTGTTCCATCCACTCTCTCCACCAGTTTCTTGTTGTCTGTCCTCAGGAGACCAAGATCCAAGTCTAATGCGTTCTTCCTGTTTTCTGGGGCTAGTTTTGTGTTCTTAATTGCTGGATAGTGCCTGCGTGATTCTTTAGTCCATTCTCTGGTGGGCTACATCCATCCCTACTGTATGGGAGTCTAGGAGGGTTTGACATGGGACACATATTCCTTGGCTTTGGCAGGACATCCTCCCTAGGTCTCGGGGGCACCCCTTGGTCATCCATTATTCAGGGTGGGTTGCAGTGTGAGGTTTGATGTCTGGTCAAACACCATCTTCTTCTGCCCCCATCAGGGCCTCCCAACTTGACCCCCTTTGGGGCCAACCATGTAGCTGCAATGTTTACAGTGCACGCCCAGCAGGACGTCAACCCACAGCCCCTCACCTAGGCACAAGCACCCTCCACCTACCTCTTAGTTCCACAGCACGCCACTGCATTATTCTCAACTACAGCTCTCGTTATACCCCGTGTCTCCCCTCTTTTGCATCACACCTCCTGCTCACAGCCAAGAGGGACAAGTGTGCTTCAGGGGGGCTGCTCTGCAGTCCCACCAGGTACTTCAGTACTCCCATGTAGACACCCCCTGAGCCGGCCTCTTCACAGTGCTCAGAGGTGCCTCTTTATGGTCCTTGTTTCTAGTCAACCTCTCTAGAGGTCATTCTTCAGCCGGTCGCAATACAGGGGCCTTCCCTGACCTCCCAGAGTCTACTGTGCTCCAGTTGGTCCCTTCTATGGCCTCCTGTGGTCTGCATCAAATCCGGGGCCCCACAGGCCCTCAAGCCACCTGGATGTCGTTGTGCTGTTTGATCAGTCAGAGCCCCAAATCTCAGGGCCCCCCCAGCCTCCACTGTCCCGCTAGAGCAAATCAGGGATCTTTAACACCATCAGTGCTGCAGCAATTCCCCCTCTGTGCTGACTCTCATTTACTCCCATTGTTCATGATGAGCTCAGCTCGTCATGAACACACGAGCAGTGTACTGCATGACTCAGCTCGTCATGAGCATCGAAGGGGTTAAGTGGCAAAGGCACCCAGCCGCCCCACACTTTGTCCATTGGTCACCACCTTTTGTCTTTGCCTCTCTCCTGGCTATGTTGGATCAAGCTTTTGCCCGTTTCAGCGGCCCCATCCACTGTGCTTACAGATGGCAGCCACTCTGGGGGCACATTGTGGAGGGGGGCTGGTATATCTATGATGATGGGCCAGGCCATGAACAGAGCTCCTCAAAATGCCTCCTTCCTGACTGCCATCTGAGCCATGCTACTATTTTGTCACCTTTAGGGCAGTAGTAACCTTAGGCATGTAACTTGTGAATAACAATGGTCCTATTTATTTGTGGGTGGTGGCTGGTATTAGCATGTTCATTAATAAACTTCTCCTTACCTCATCCTAACCCCCTCCCTGCTCCTCCCTAAACTACTCAATCAATCAATCAATACACTTGTACAGCGCGCTACTCACCCGTGTGGGTCTCATGGCGCTGGGGAGGGGGAGTGCCGCTACTGCTCGAAGGGCCAGGTCTTGAGGTGTTTCCTGAATGTGTGGTGGTCTTGGGTCAGTCGTAGGGGGGTGGGCGGGGAGGGAGTTCCACGTTTTGGCCACCAGGTAGGAGAATGATCTTCCTCTGGCGGTGGTTCTGCGGATCCATGGGACGGTGGCGAGGGCGAGGCTGGCGGAGTGGAGTTTGCGTGTTGGAGTGTAGAACGTGATGCGGTTGCTGATGTATACAGGGACTATGTCGTGGAGCACTTTGTGTGTGTGGGTGAGGAGCCTGAATGTGATCCTTTTGTTGACGGGGAGCCAGTGCAGGTCTCTCAGGTGGGCTGATATGTGGCTGTGGCAGGGGATGTCGAGGATGAGTCGTGCGGATGCCTTCAGTATGCGTTGGAGTCTTTTCTGAAATTTGACTGTGGTTCCGGCATAAAGGGCATTCCCGTAGTCTAGTCGGCTGGTGACGAGGGCCTGGGTGACTACTCCCATTTACCTGCAGCTATTCCCTATTTTTGCACAGCTCCAGGATTCCCTTTTACATTAATTACAAAGGGCCCAATTCCGATGTCGGACGGGCTGGAGTTCATCCAACATCAGTTGAGAACTGGAACCGAATGACCTCCTGTCTTTGGTTCCAGCCCCGCAAGTGGGGTCTGTCACAATCCTATTCTTTACAATGGGAGCATGCATTCTGAATGGAATGCATGCTTCTATTGCAAAGAGCAGAGGTGCAGTTCATCCCTGCACCCCGAGGCAGGCACCTCAAAGTGCCTGTCACCGGGTTAAGGGATCAAAAGGGGGGCATGATAAGTGCCCCCTAGGCTGCTATTTGGCAGCCTTGCACCCATGGGAGCCCTGCTGGTGGCCCCCAAACACAGATTTGCGAAGTCTTTCTGTGTCAAAAAGGCCGGCAAAGAAAGGCTGTGGGAATCCGCCATTGTAATCCCTCAGTCGGAAAGAGCCGGCCAAGGGATTACTGAAGGCTCCCTAATGGCGAACGGGCTCTCTGTGCCCATCGGAGGCCATTCGGAAATCCTATTCAGATTCCCTTCTGACTCACCCTATCAACATGGGTCGGTTGGAAAGGAATCCAACCAGTCGATTATGATGAGGTCTGAAGGGCTTCAACCGACGGTCTGAGCTGTTTCAGCCTGCATCGTAATTGGGCCCTTAGTAGGAAAGACATGCATGTAAAATATACAACAGCTGGTGGTGGAGATTTCGAACCAAAGGCTTTTGACCTGCAATATGTAGGACCTGCAATATGTACTACAAAGTGCAGTTTGTGAATTAGACCCCTTGAGTGCCCTTCTCTGAATGTAAATGGGAGCATCATGCTTGAAGAAGGCAGAAGGAGGGCGAGTACGACCTGTACAAATTCTTTGCCCCCAGGATATTCAGGATGGTTCCCCTTTTCTACCACACACACTCACGGCTCATACCTCTTTTTCTTCTGTACAGTAGAATATCTTACTCACTCACGCCACAGATCTCAGTTTCTGCAGTACTCTACACTACTGTAGACACTCAAACATAGAACAGTACAGTACATTGTACACTGATTGCACAGATGTTAGTGTCTGCAGCACGGTATGGTACTGTGCGCACTCAGGGACAGATCTCACTTTCTGCAGCACAGCGCTTTACCGTGCACACTCAGGGCACAGGTATTCAGTTTACAGATCAAAGATGAGAGCTCCTAAGTTGCAGACATGTAACTGGAAGTTCATTTACGGAACATCTTAAATGGCAATCCAAGACCTCTTCGCATATGTGGTCCGGCTGCATTAAACTTCAGGTCTAAAGATGGACTTTAGATCTGAACTCAGGGACATATTTACAATGCCCCTGTGGCACTTTTACTGAGCTTCAGTTTTGTGATACTATGGAGGCACAGTGTGCCGACCTATAGCTACAAGGCAAAGCAAAGCCACCCTGTGTAGCTTTTCATGGCTTTGTAAATATGCATTAAGGCAATGCCTTACTCTGCCTGAAAGGGACGTTACATGGGTGCTATTGCGGGTGTTCCCACGCAACACCCATGGGCTTTGACACTGCCTCAGATTTACAACATAGCGTAAATCTGGGTCAGTGTCAAAGCTGATGCCTTCCCAAAGCAGACGTAACAAGGAGAAATGTGTTCATTCTCATTTTTCCCTCTTTCCATGTGTGCTGCATTCCGAAGCATACACAGAATGAGAACAATGTACCCTTTGATGTCCCTTCCTGCTCAAAAATATTCATGCCAACAACACAGACTCCCTTACACCATTGTGAACGGGTGCATGCGTTGGCGCTCGGCTGCAGTTTGTGTGCCAGCGCTGACGGAAAGGACAGGAATGTGCTATATCTTGTAGATACGGTGCACTCCTCCCCTTATCTTTTGCTGTAGAGCAGCACAGCCAGAAGGCTTGTGGCGCTGCCCTATGCAAAAATATTTTAAACATGTGCCTCAGACTTAAGGTCTTACGTTAGAATTCAGATGTAGAGTTAGACTTCAGGTCTAAACGTAGAGTTGAGGTCTAAACGTTGATGTCAGGTCTAAAGATAGACTTTAGATCTAAACTTGAACGTCAGATCTAAGTTAAACTTTGTGAATTTGGCACCCTTCCTCTTTAGTTTAAACATGTGACTTTGTCCATGCTACTTAAGTAAACCATAGAATAATTAGCAGAAGACATCCCGAAAATGCCTTAAACAACCCCTTCTGAAGAAAAGCTTTCATGTGCACCAGTTAGAACAGAGTATCCCACCTGTGTGTCTAAGGGACAGGCTCTAGCACACAACATGTGTCAAATCACAATCTTCTGCACTATGGCATTCAAACATCATCCAAGGAATTGGTTCTAAATCTTCTAGAATAAGATTTGTTTCTTCAAAAAAGCAACACTCTTTATTCTGGGAAATGCATAATAGGATTGATTCAAATTTGATTTGATCAATCAGCCATGGGGAATATTTACAAGGGGATTGCGCCACTCAAACGTCACTTTTACCAATGTTCCAGTGGTGCATTGCCCTGCATCAGATCTATAAAGTGGCGTTAAGTCACTTTTTGTGGCTTAACGCCACTTTGTAAACATGGTACCCTTTTATGCAGGTATCTGCATGAAAGGGGTGTGAAATGGGTGTTGCTGTGGGTGATTCACCGTCGGGAGCACTACCTTGCCGGTGCTGCGAACGTCCAACGACCGACGCAGCCCCACCCACTCCGCGCAACTGCCACACTGCCGCGACAAAACGGCCCCGACTAAAGTATTAAATACTGCTTTGTTGTTTACAGTATGATATGTATCTATTTATAGTTCAAATTTTGACAGTGGAAACCTTAATTAGAGAACAAAGAGCTGAAATGGAGGTATTGGGATGCAAGAACAGAGAGAGGGGACATTTTAAGATTGTGTCCATACTGCAGAGGAGAGGTCTTGAAGTTAATGAGGCTTATGTAAGATCAGGAGATTAGATGAAAACATTGAGAAATTCCTATATTGTAACAATAGGGGCTGCATTTCCAACCCAGCAGCACCAGGGTAAATACAATAAGGATGCTTTTTCCAAGCAGGGTCCAGACCCTTACGTTACAGGTGCTGCTAGATGATCCCTTCTCTAAGGATGTTCTTTTATTGGCTGAGGACATGCCTCTGTGAAAAGCAGCATCTTCCTGTTGCCCATGTGCATGACTCATTGAAGACTAATACATACATGTATGTAGACAGTATGAGTGTATCCACACCCTACAGCCAATCACTTCAAGAATATGTTGATACTACTCTTAGGTTTGTGATGGCACTCAAGCGCAGTATGGTGGCTCATGCAAGCTGGCAGTTGTGACTATGTCTGTCCTTCTGGACACCTCAATGGAGATGCCGTGTCAATATCCGTTTTTAATAATGGCTTTCCAAGGCCCAGTGTGCATGTTCCACAGACAGTACACCCGCACACAGGTACACATCTAGCCATAGGACAGGTCTGAATAACTATACTGTGTCACATTCCACTCATCTCTCCCAACTTGAAAGCATCTTCTGTAATACTGAACAATTTTCTTTTCCTGCAGATATGGCGAACTGCTTAGCATGCCCTGAAGATCAGTGGTCCAATCAGAAGAGAGATGCTTGTATTCCACGGGTGATAGAGTTCCTGGCCTATGAAGATCAGCTGGGAGTTGTCTTATCCTCCATTACAAGTTTCTTCTCCCTCCTCACTGCTGGAGTGCTGGCAGTCTTTATTAAATACCGGAACACACCTCTGGTTAAAGCCAATAACAGAGATCTCAGCTACATCCTCCTCGTCTCCCTCCTGCTGTCCTTCCTCTGCTGTCTTCTGTTCATTGGACGTCCTTCAAAGACTTCCTGCCTTCTCCGGCAAACTGCCTTTGGGATCATTTTCACTATAGCTGTTTCTTCAGTTTTAGCCAAAACTATCACAGTGATCATCGCCTTCAACGCCACAAAGCCGGGCAGCAAGCTGAGGAAGTGGGTGGACCCACGCGTTTCTAGTTTTTTGGTGCTCTTCTGCTCACTGGGGGAGGTGGTGATCTGTACTGTGTGGCTCCTCAGCTCTGCCCCATTCCCAGACATTGACACCAGATCAGAAACTGGGAAGATGATCTTACAGTGCAATGAGGGTTCTGCTGCTGCCTTCTACGCTGCGGTTGGTTATATGGGATTCTTAGCTCTTCTGAGTTTTGTTGTCGCCTCCATAGCTAGAAAGTTACCGGCTACTTTCAACGAGGCCCAGTTTATCACCTTCAGCATGCTGGTGTTCTGCAGCGTCTGGGTCTCCTTCATCCCAGCGTACCTGAGCACCAAGGGCAGGTACATGGTGGCCGTGGAGATCTTTGCCATCCTGACTTCTAGCGCTGGACTACTGGGCTGTATCTTCATCCCCAAAGTCTACATCATCCTCCTTAGGCATGAGCATAACACCAAAGAATATCTAATGGGGAGACAAGGAACCCTCTGAGACCTACAGGACTGGGATAGTTGTATCTCACAATATTGAGTGACAAATTATTGTTCTACAACAATATCAAGTGCAGAACATTGGATAGCACTATATCGTCAAGTTAGGCATGTATAAGTGTGTATTTAGATTTACTATTCTTAACTTCACTTCTATGGGCCTAATTTTGATGGCGGACGGATGCACGTGCAACGCATCCCTGTACTACAGGACAGGCACCATGCAGTACCTGTCACTTGGTACAGGGATCTATTTGGGGGCACCATAGGTGCCCCCCACACCAAAAGAAAAGGCTCTGGGGTGTAGGGGGGCTTGTTACAGGCTGTGAACCGCCATAGGAAAGGCTGGCAGGGTGGGACCATCCTAAACCTTACGGCGGTGCCTGGTGTGCAACGCCACCAATTTAGGGATTGGGCGGCCTCCACCGCATCTGTGGGCTCAAGGAGCCTGTCGGATGCATGGCAGTCGGGATTTCCACCCGTCTGCACCCCGCCAGCCATCAACATATGGCGGGCGTAAAAGCTGCATAGGATGGCAGGATAACTGCCACGGACACCCTATGGTGGCAGTGTCCCTGCCATCCTAATCAGCACCTAAGTATCTTGACAACATATATATCATCAAGGCACATTGATGTGGAGGTAACAATATTAAGGGCGATTTATATGGGTTTTGAATCACCCTTGGGCCACTCAAGTGGGTGCAAGGGCCATGTAAATTATAGGTAGGATTCATCAAGCCATGCAAGGCCACCTTACGTGGCCCGAGTGACACAATGAATCCAAAGTGATGCAACTCAAATCGTAGTGTTGCATTACTCTGCCCTGGGAAAGGATTCCAGGGGCGGATGAGTGGTTGTTCCCAAGTATGCACCCATGGATTCCGAAACATTCCCAGATTTACCAATACTGGTAGACCTGGGAACACATCAGAGCGGCCACTCCTTCCCCGGTGAGGCGAAACAAGGAGAAATATCTGTCTATCCCCCTGTTGCTTCATCTTTATTGTGTGCTGTACTCGGCAGCACACACAGAAAGAGGAACATTCCTCAGGGGATTGTTTTTGTGCAGGGAGAGTCCCTGCTCAACACACAGGCACCCTTGCACCATGGGGCAAGGGCACCTTCATTGGTGCTAGCCAGAGCATTGTGTGCCAGTGCAGAGAAATGACAGGAATACACCATATATTGTTAAGTGTGCCACATTCATGCCCTTACTCCATCACACAGTGCAGTGCAGCACTGATATCTTGACTTACCAATGGACTTACCTTGACTTTACAGCTGCAGACGCTGTTCTGGCTTGATTTTTTTGCAGGCCAATATTCTGCACTCAGTTTTGTGGTAGAAAATTCCCCAGAGACCAACGTATTAAAAGCAAATATGTGTCACGTTGTACTGGTGTATTGTCACAGTTGGTAATTTACACACAATTAGCTTTGTATTGTACACAGCAAAGTTTTACTGACTCAAACATGTGATCCTTATTGTTATCAGCTTGTTGTTCTAGAGATCAAAGCTTTACTGTTGAGAGCGATAATTGTGATTTAAGTAAATGTGTGCCTGACATTATATTTCTGCGCTAAAAGAAATACACTGCACTTGGCAAAACTATATTTTGCTGTGCTTTTCAGAACTAGGTGCAAACTAGGCCTGAACTCCATCTTCAATTATACAGCAGCCATGATGTGTGTTTTCATTTCTTCTTTCATCACATGTGACAAAATGTGCATCATATGTTGATATGCTGTTATTTAAGAATGTCGAAGGAAGAATTTACTTCATTTCAAGGCTCCTACTGTCTGTACTCCTGCAGTGGACTTTACGGTTTGAGATAGTAAGTGTGTAAGTGGAACATGATTTGCACTGATTATGACGTAGAGTAGTTTACTCTGAGATGTGCCTTCATGTCCTTCTCTTTGCTGCATTTGACTCAGCCTCATGCTAATTGCCTGTATTGATGTACCATGCTTTTTGACTAACTATTAAATGTGGCTTCTGTATCACACTTTATTATTAGATAAACCTTCATGGGTTCAAAGCCTTGTAGCAGGTTTATTCAATCATATTTTGTTTAATATTTATATGCTTCCTTTGTTGCACTCATTAAAAAATTTCAAAGTCACTACTTTTAATTATGCAGCTGATCTGCAACTCACTTTCACCATTGATGACTCCCCAGAATCTGTTTGCCAATGTCAGTCCACCATGCTCTTTATAGGTCACTGGATGGACAGTAACCATCTTAAATTGAATCCTGAAAAGACGGAGCTGGTCCTCTTCGGGAAAAGCAAACTTCTCTGGGGGCCACATTATTGGCCCTCCAAACTTGGTCGGCCCCCTACTCCGTCCAAATTGGTCAAAAGTCTAGGGGTACTTATTGATGACGAGCTCTCACTAAAGCCTCAGGTTAACACAGTGGTGTCATCCTGCTTTTTTCAACTTCGGAAAATGAAAAAGATCAGCCGAATGCTTACTCAGTCCGCTTTGACCCAGGTTGGTATGGCACTGGTATTATCACACTTAGATTATGCTAATGCCATCTACCTGGGCCTCCCTGTGGCTCTCAGTAAACGCCTCCAGTTGGCCCAAAATCAAGCAGCCAGACTTATCTATCGCCTCCCACGCTGGCAATCTGCCAGACCGCTGCTGAAGCAACTTCACTGGCTTCCTATTACACGGCGTACATTTTTTAAAACTGCCTTGATGACATTTAAAGCTCCTCGAGCACGCAGTCCTAGGTTCATCCAGGAACTTTTGCCCAAGTACACTCCTCCTCGCAACCTGTGGTCCGCTTCTCAGATTCTTCTGAATGTCCCTAGTTTTAAATTCCAACGGAAGGGAGGTGGCAGGTTTGCCACGCTTGCCACTAAACTGTGGAACTCCCTCACTTTGGAGATCCGCTCCTCTACCACTCTCCTTCAGTTCAGGCGGCAGCTTAAAACTTGGCTGCTTGTTCAGACGCTGGCCTAGTACTCCATTTCTCTTCCCTGGGTTCAGTTTCTAGACCTATTGGTGAGCGCCATGAAACCCCCGGGTGAACGTGCACTGTATAAATTCTGGTTAAGATAAGATAAGATAAACAATGCTAGTACAAGAAAGAAGCTCCACAGCGGATCAACAAGCAAGCACCTCAAATTTCCTAAGTCCTTAGAATACTCAGTCTTATTGTGCTGTCAACCTCCAGGACCTGCTGTGGTTCAGTCCCACTGGAATTCCAGATAGAAAATTTGAAAGAACGTTGAGGCAGCACCGATCTTGAAGTAAATCAACAAGGCCAAAGTTTTTTTCCAAAAATATATTTTTCTTTTTATTTTCGTATTTTCAAAGTGCACAGGACAGCCAACGCGTTTCGCTCCCCAACCATGGGAGCTTCGTCAGGGCTGAAAACAACATGAAATATACACATATATTAATAACACATACTAACATAAAAAAATACATCACAGTACACACAAAATTTAAAAACAAATTAATACAGAGTCAAAGAACAAAGAAGATGACACTACACCTAAAAGGTCACATTAACAATCCTACTAACGTCAGGACATGTTGCCCCAAATCAAGAGACACAATAAAATTATTAACGCTCCAGGGTGAGTACAGCTACTACGTTGTCAAGCAAAGTTTTATACAACCATAGATCACATTGAAATCGAAAGATGGGAGTAAGTGGAGAGCAGGGGGAAGGGCAAAGTTGGAAAAGGGAGAAAGGAGAAGGGGGGGTTATCTATTGTGGAGCCCTTGTGGGTGGGAGAAACAATGAGGGATAACTCAATGCAATAAACTTTCAGTAAATTAAACAATATTAACCCGGTAGATAAAACATATAATTCTCACCAATTTTAATAGATGGTTCTCCTACAGTAGTGCAATCAAATTGAAGAAAGTGCTGGCCACTATAATGGTACATATACTGTAACAACAAAAATATATATATATATATATATCAAAAGCCTAAAAGAGAATTTATTGGAATTGCACATAAAGAGAAACACGTCAACCATGATGGTACATATACTATAACGGAAAGGAAAGCAATTAATATCAAACACAAGTTCCTAAAAGAGACTGTATTAGGATTGCGCATAAGAAAAGACTCATCAACAATGAGGCATAAGGTCCCGGAAAGTCTTCATAAAACAAGTGTCTCAACAATATTAGTATTGAGGAATATAAACAATGTTTCCTAACATGAGGGATAAGCCTGGACCTGTTATCTCCTCACCTAGTAAAAGGTTACAAGTAGAATAGAAGTATCCAAAGCGTAGAGGACCGTAAAATTATTCACACAATTAGCATATCAGATTGTCCCATTAGGTAAATCTGAAAGAATAATAAATGGAGAAGTGTCACTACATGAAGACACACAGCAAATAGAACCCAAGCTCATCATTGCGAACTTTCCTATTACCACAACAGGAGAAACCTCATTGAAGGGCCCCATATTAACACAATCAGAAGATTCATTCCATCAGTGATTATCTACGCGGAAATAGTGCCAGTATACCTGGTTCTAAATCTACTGTAACCACTAAACATTACTTGTGGTGCTATATCTTAATCCAAAGTATACATAATTGTAAGCGAAGGAGTAAATCAAGCCAAGTTAGGCACATAATCGTAAACAGCTTAATTGCGACTCACATTAATATCCATAGGGTTATCGTGACGCGAAGCGACGTATGTGCAGTCCTTGATATGCTGCTAATACACACGTGTTGCAACGAGAAATGGAGTAGATGAAGTTTATGTACCCGCTTGAATCATACATTTTTTGTATATTAAACAAATCATTACTATGCTGAAAAGGTCCAAAGGGGTCACCTAATTCACATAGCCCATATAAATCAAGCTTGACCCCGAGAATGCCCATTAACATTGTTAGGGTGTATCGGCCAGATTGTCCATGTAGGTGAGGCACCTAAGCTCCCTCCTCCCCCAAGTAGTACACAAATAAACATGAGAACCCCCATATCAAAACCGTACATGATGAACTCGCTGGGGCAATGCTGGCGCATAGTGATCAACCAGAAAAAACACGCGACCAAACAGAAACTAAGTTTACAGTTTCGAGGTCCTAGTTGCAAATTCCTGGTTGCAGCGCTTACCTTCAGAGGGTTATGTCAGCGTGACGGCCCACGACGGATTTTCCCAAACAACATCGAAGGAACCGAGCCAACTTTTTAAAGCCGGCGGGCCGGTCACGTGATCCAACTCACCAATATGTGGAGAGTGGAGACGAAAAAAGCGGCGTTGAAAAGTGTGGCTGCCATGAAAGACTAGTCAAAGTTGAACTAAATAACCATAAACAAAATTGTACACAACGCTCAAACCAATTAAAGAGCACCATAACGAACATACATAATTAGAAAACCAACGTTAAGACCCATAACGAATATCTGCAACAGTGGGTAAAAAGAACAACGGGGCTAGCTCATCAGTGCTGGTACGAGGATCACATGACCCAGAACTCCGGTAATGTAGAAAGTGGTAATGGACATAATGGCAATGCAGGGTATAGCGGCCATGATGGAATGTCCAAACCCAACCAATGGGCAATAGCAAATTACACGCAAGGCCCAACGGTGGACTGACAAGTGCACAAATGGGGGCTAGCCAGATTGGTATTGGAATGTAATGAATATATCCGCATCGTAATATTGAGGAAGGGCCGCAAAAAATATATATATGCCAATTATAGTTGCATTATCGTAAACACGAAAGAGAAAGGGTGAGTGCACAAATGTATCCACAAGCGATAGAAAAAGCTTCAAGAGTGGAGAAGAGGAGGTAAAAGGTGCAAATGGAGTAAATGAACTAAATGTACATACATGAGAATGTCTTAATTTCAGCATTATAAAAGTTTCAAGCAGTGTGAAAATGGCATTTCATCCAATCGAGGGTTAAGCCATGTCAAATAAACCAGATATTAGAGCAGGAAATACACTATAAAAAATAGTGCATTTCCTTATCAGAACTGTGTCCTTGGTTGATCGCTCGAAGGCGACAAATCCATTTGGCTTCCTCCCTTCTTGGAGTTAACTCCCTATTCCCACCTCTCTTGTTATGGGGAATATTTTGAATCGCATGGAACCAAAAGGTATCATCATTTACATGTTCCAGGTTGTAGTGTTCCATTATTGGGTGTCTAGTGTCCCTACAGATGATTGTCCTACGATGTTCTTGAATTCTTAATTTCAACGCTCGTATACTGCTGCCCACATATATACGACCAAAAGGGCAACCAAGGACATAGACTGTGTAGGGGGTGTTGCAGTTACAAAAATGAGTAATTCTAAACTTGCGGTCACTGTTATATGAGAAGATCGTGATCTTATTCCTGCCCATCTCACAAACAATGCATGTTCCACAGGTAAAGAAGCCGGCAGGTTTGGGAGGTAACCAATTGCCTTCATTGGGGGGTGTGGTCACATAGCTAGGACACAATTCATTGCGTAAGGATACACCCCTCCTATAGGTGACGGATGGCTTTTCACCTATATGGTTTTTTATTCCCTCGATTCCAGTTAACAGGTGCCAATTCCTCCGAAATACATTGAATATTTTGTCGCTATGCGACGTGTACTGAGTAACAAATCTAACTCTGTTAGAGCCTTTGTCCAGTTTAGTCCTTTCAGTCTTGTTTGTAAGGGTAGAGTCCCTGTCCAGAGACTCAATCCTGGATACTGCTCTATCTACGATTTTTTGGTCATAGCCGCGTTTAAGGAATCTTAGTTTGGTCTCATTTACATTTTCCCTAAATGTATTTTGTTCACTGCAGGTTCTGCGCACTCTTGTTAGTTCACCAAAGGGAATATTTTTGATCACCGAACTGGCATTCGCACTAGACGCATGCAGTACCGAATTACAGGAAGTTTCCTTCCGGTAGAGTTTCCTTTGAACCTGACCATTCTGTACATAGAACGTAATGTCTAAAAAGTTAATGCTGCTCTTATTGTGTGACATAGTGAACTTAACATTATAAGGATTGTCATTGAAATACACAAAATAGTTGTTGAGATCCTCAGCAGTACCTGACCAGAGGCAAATCACATCATCGATGTACCTCCCTCAGAACACAATGTGATTGGTCCAAGGGGAGGCACATCGGGTCCAGGCATGCTCCCTCTCGTACCACCCCATGAAGAGGCAGGCATACGAGGGAGCAAACCTGGAACCCATCGCGGTACCACTGGTCTGTTGGTACCAGCGACCATCAAAGAGGAAGAAGTTATTAAGCAAAATCAGATTTATCATTTGCATGATCATTTCGTTCTGTGAGTAGAGCTGGGCGTCCTCTCTATCCAGAAACGACTGGACTGCTATTTTCCCATGTACTCTGTCTATACACGTATAGAGACTGGTGACATCCAGTGTCACAAAGCTAAGGTCATCCGACCACTCAAAATCATTAAGTTTTACTAGGATATCCTTACTATCTTGAATATACGAGGGGAGACCAAGGACATATTTCTGCAACTTCAGGTCCACATAGTGAGACAGCTTTTCTGTAGGTGAGCCCACCCCATAGATGATGGGCCTGCCAGGTGGAAAGCCCCCCCTCCCTTGTGAATTTTTGGGAGGATATATATACAAGGGAAGGAAGGGTAGGACACGTGTAAGAATTTAAATTCATCCTCTCTCAGCAGGCATGAATCCTTCCATTCGCACAGTCTTCCATTGATGTCATTCACTACATGTGATATCGGATTGCTCTTGATCTCTGTAACTGTGAAGATCATCAAGTTGGCGTTTGATCTCACTAAGGTAGTCAACCCGGTTCATAATAACCACACTCCCGCCCTTATCGGCCTCCCGTATGACAATATTAGGGTCATCCTTGAGATTTTTAAGGGCTTGTCTTTCAGAATGAGTTAGATTTGCTCTAGTTCCTAAACTAGACTGGTTAGATGTGTCCAGTTTGTACAGATCCTCTGTGACCTTTTTGTAAAAAACATCTATATTGGGATGGTATCCAAAAGTAGGGATGAATTTGGATCTGGGATGCAAGCCACTATCATCAGTTATTTCTTGGCTAATACCCAATTCCATCATCAGGGCAGGTAATTCCGTCTGTTCCTCCTCATCGATAGTCATGAGGCAGAGAACAGCACGAATCGAGGCAACAGTATGTTCACTCTCACACATTCTGTCTGGTAAGTTCTCATTACACAAAGCTCTATTTGAAAAGAAATCATTCAATTTTAACAGCCTAGTAAATTTGAACAAATCAACGTGTACATCAGCAAGATCACCCATTTGAGTGGGGCAAAAATTAAATCCTTTACTCAAAACTTTCATTTCCATAGTGTCATGAACTTTATTGGACACATTCACAATTTTCAAATCCTGTATATTGTCAGTCACATTTATCATATCAACAGTATTTACTACTTCTTTGCTTTTACAGACTTGTCGGTTTTCCCTACTGCCTTTCCACCTCCTGCCCCCCTCCTGGTTTTGGCTGTTCCCTTTTTTGTTGTAGGCGGCTTGACATTCTTAACTTCGCCAGTTCTTTTTGGAACGACGATGAGCCCTCGCCTAAAGGGATTTCAGGTGTAGTAGTAGAGGAGGCAACACTACTGGTTGAAGAAATAGAGATGTTACTGACTGACTGGTTATCTTCACCATCATCCCTTTCCTCCCTGGTTCTCTTTTTATCCTCGCCCACAGATAGGTTATCAAATTTTTTGGCAAAGGTGTAGATTCGACCGTCCTTGTAATCACGGTCATCCCTCTTGATTTTTCGCAATTTTTTGTCCTTAAGGTAAACTTGATGATTTTCCATTACTTGTTTCAAAATGGCAAAATTCTTCTCAATAAGATCCTTCTCCCCTAACTCACCAATCTCCTTCTCTATCAACTCAATTTCCTCCTGTAACTTTTCTCCCTTTTCCAAAGAGTGCTTTACCAAAGTTTTCATCATTAAACGTGAGGCTCCATCTAAATTGCTCTCCCATTCCTTAAGTAAATTCTCACTCAAATCCTCAAAGGTGGGGAATATGAGGATCCTCAGTCCTCTGGGGACTTTTCCATTCTCAAGGTATTGTGTCAAGGTCACCCCATCCCACCATCTACTTAACTCCAATTTGCATAATCCTTCCAATTTTAAAAAAAGGTTCTTTAGACTTTTTTTACCAGGTTGTTCAGGAGCTGGTATTACCCTAGGATTGTTAGGTCCAAACAGATTAAGGGCCATCTCCTCACGTCCATCATTGTATCTGGACATGTTATAGTGTCAAAAAATGTCTCGGGAGGAAAGAGTGCTAAACGATCCAAATATAGTAGTACAAGAAAGAAGCTCCACAGCGGATCAACAAGCAAGCACCTCAAATTTCCTAAGTCCTTAGAATATTTAGTCTTATTGTGCTGTCAACCTCCAGGACCTGCTGTGGTTCAGTCCCACTGGAATTCCAGATAGAAAATTTGAAAGAACGTTGAGGCAGCACCAATCTTGAAGTAAATCAACAAGGCCAAAGTTTTTTTCCAAAAATATATTTTTCTTTTTATTTTCGTATTTTCAAAGTGCACAGGACAGCCAACGCGTTTCGCTCCCCAACCATGGGAGCTTCGTCAGGGCTGAAAACAACGTAAAATATACACATATATTAATAACACATACTAACATAAAAAAATACATCACAGTACACACAAAATTTAAAAACAAATTAATACAGAGTCAAAGAACAAAGAAGATGACACTACACCTAAAAGGTCACATTAACAATCCTACTAACGTCAGGACATGTTGCCCCAAATCAAGAGACACAATAAAATTATTAACGCTCCAGGGTGAGTACAGCTACTACGTTGTCAAGCAAAGTTTTATACAACCATAGATCACATTGAAATCGAAAGATGGGAGTAAGTGGAGAGCAGGGGGAAGGGCAAAGTTGGAAAAGGGAGAAAGGAGAAGGGGGGGTTATCTATTGTGGAGCCCTTGTGGGTGGGAGAAACAATGAGGGATAACTCAATGTAATAAACTTTCAGTAAATTAAACAATATTAACCCGGTAGATAAAACATATAATTCTCACCAATTTTAATAGATGGTTCTCCTACAGTAGTGCAATCAAATTGAAGAAAGTGCTGGCCACTATAATGGTACATATACTGTAACAACAAAAGAAAAAAATATATATATATCAAAAGCCTAAAAGAGAATTTATTGGAATTGCGCATAAAGAGAAACACGTCAACCATGATGGTACATATACTATAACGGAAAGGAAAGCAATTAATATCAAACACAAGTTCCTAAAAGAGACTGTATTAGGATTGCGCATAAGAAAAGACTCATCAACAATGAGGCATAAGGTCCCGGAAAGTCTTCATAAAACAAGTGTCTCAACAATATTAGTATTGAGGAATATAAACAATGTTTCCTAACATGAGGGATAAGCCTGGACCTGTTATCTCCTCACCTAGTAAAAGGTTACAAGTAGAATAGAAGTATCCAAAGCGTAGAGGACCGTCAAATTATTCACACAATTAGCATATCAGATTGTCCCATTAGGTAAATCTGAAAGAATAATAAATGGAGAAGTGTCACTACATGAAGACACACAGCAAATAGAACCCAAGCTCATCATTGCGAACTTTCCTATTACCACGACAGGAGAAACCTCATTGAAGGGCCCCATATTAACACAATCAGAAGATTCATTCCATCAGTGATTATCTACGCGGAAATAGTGCCAGTATACCTGGTTCTAATTCTATTGTAACCACTAAACATTACTTGTGGTGCTATATCTTAATCCAAAGTATACATAATTGTAAGCGAAGAAGTAAATCAAGCCAAGTTAGGCACATAATCATAAACAGCTTAATTGCGACTCACATTAATATCCATAGGATTATCGTGACGCGAAGCGACATATGTGCAGTCCTTGATAAGCTGCTAATACACACCTGTTGCAACGAGAAATGGAGTAGATGAAGCTTATGTACCCGCTTGAATCATACATTTTTTGTATATTAAACATATCATTACTATGCTGAAAAGGTCCAAAGGGGTCACCTAATTCACATAGCCCATATAAATCAAGCTTGACCCCGAGAATGCCCATTAACATTGTTAGGGTGTATCGGCCAGGTTGTCCATGTAGGTGAGGCACCTAAGCTCCCTCCTCCCCCAAGTAGTACACAAATGAACATGAGAACCCCCATATCAAAACCGTACATGATGAACTCGCTGGGGCAATGCTGGCGCATAGTGATCAACCAGCAAAAAAACGCGACCAAACAGAAACTAACTTTACAGTTTCAAGGTCCTAGTTGCAAATTCCTGGTTGCAGCGCTTACCTTCAGAGGGTTATGTCAGCGTGACGGCCCACGACAGATTTTCCCAAACAACATCGAAGGAACCGAGCCAACTTTTTAAAGCCGGCGGGCCGGTCACGTGATCCAACTCACCAATATGTGGAGAGTGGAGACGAAAAAAGCGGCGTTGAAAAGTGTGGCGGCCATGATAGACTAGTCGAAGTTGAACTAAATAACCATAAACACAATTGTACACAACGCTCAAACCAATTAAAGAGCACCATAACGAACATACATAATTGGAAAACCGACGTTAAGACCCATAACGAATATCTGCAACAGTGGGTAAAAAGAACAACGGGGCTAGCTCATCAGTGCTGGTACGAGGATCACATGACTCAGAACTCCGGTATGTAGAAAGTGGTAATGGACATAATGGCAATGCAGGGTATAGCGGCCATGATGGAATCTCCAAACCCAACCAATGGGCAATAGCAAATTACACGCAAGGCCCAACGGTGGACTGACAAGTGCACAAATGGGGGCTAGCCAGATTGGTATTGGAATGTAATGAATATATCCGCATCGTAATATTGAGGAAGGGCCGCAAAAAATATATATATGCCAATTATAGTTGCATTATCGTAAACACGAAAGAGAAAGGGTGAGTGCACAAATGTATCCACAAGCGATAGAAAAAGCTTTAAAAGTGGAGAAGAGGAGGTAAAAGGAGCAAATGGAGTAAATGAACTAAATGTACATACATGAGAATGTCTTAATTTCAGCATTATAATAGTTTCAAGCAATGTGAAAATGGCATTTCATCCAATCGAGGGTTAAGCCATGTCAAATAAACCAGATATTAGAGCAGGAAATACACTATAAAAAATAGTGCATTTCGTTATCAGAATTGTGTCCTTGGTTGATTGCTCGAAGGCGACAGATCCATTTGGCTTTCTCCCTTCTTAGAGTTAACTCCCTATTCCCACCTCTCTTGTTATGGGGAATATGTTGAATCACATGGAACCAAAAGGTATCATCATTTACATGTTCCAGGTTGTAGTGTTCCATTATTGGGTGTCTAGTGTCCCTATTGATGATTGCCCTACGATGTTCTTGAATTCCTAATTTCAACGGTCGTATACTGCTGCCCACATATATACGACCAAAAGGGCAACCAAGGACATAGACTGTGTAGGGGGTGTTGCAGTTACAAAAATGAGTAATTCTAATCTTGCCGTCAATGTTATATGACAAGGTCGTGATCTTATTCCTGCCCATCTCACAAACAATGCATGTTCCACAGGTAAAGAAGCCGGCAGGTTTGGGAGGTAACCAATTGCCTTCATTGGGGGGTGTGGTCACATAGCTAGGACACAATTCATTGCGTAAGGATACACCCCTCCTATAGGTGACCGATGGCTTTTCACCTATATGGTTTTTTATGCCCTCGATTCCAGTTAACAGGTGCCAATTCCTCCAAAATACATTGAATATTTTGTCGCTATGCGACATGTACTGAGTAACAAATCTAACTCTGTTAGAGCCTTTGTCCAGTTTAGTCCTTTCAGTCTTGTTTGTAAGGGTAGAGTCCCTGCCCAGTGACTCAATCCTGGATACTGCTCATTCTACGATTTTTTGGTCATAGCCGCGTTTAAGGAATCTTAGTTTGGTCTCATTTACATTTTCCCTAAATGTATTTTGTTCACTGCAGGTTCTGCGCACTCTTGTTAGTTCACCAAAGGGAATATTTTTGATCACCGAACTGGCATTCGCACTAGACGCATGCAGTACCGAATTACAGGAAGTTTCCTTCCGGTAGAGTTTGCTTTGAACCCGACCATTCTGTACATAGAACGTAATGTCTAAAAAGTTAATGCTGCTCTTATTGTGTGACATAGTGAACTTAACATTATAAGGATTGTCATTGAGATACACAAAATAGTTGTTGAGATCCTCAGCAGTACCTGACCAGAGGCAAATCACATCATCGATGTACCTCCCTCAGAACACAATGTGATTGGTCCAAGGGGAGGCACATCGGGCCCAGGCATGCTCCCTCTCGTACCACCCCATAAAGAGGCAGCCATACGAGGGAGCAAACCTGGAACCCATCGCGGTACCACTGGTCTGTTGGTACCAGCGACCATCAAAGAGGAAGAAGTTATTAAGCAGAATCAGATCTATCATTTGCATGATCATTTTGTTCTGTGATTAGAGCTGGGCGTCCTCTCTATCCAGAAACGACTGGACTGCTATTTTCCCATGTACTCTGTCTATACACGTATAGAGACTGGTGACATCCAGTGTCACAAAGCTAAGGTCATCCGACCACTCAAAATCATTAAGTTTCACTAGGATATCCTTACTATCTCGAATATACGAGGGGAGACCAAGGACATATTTCTGCAACTTCAGGTCCAGAATTTAAATTCATCCTCCGTCAGCAGTCATGAATCCTTCCATTCGCACAGTCTTCCATTGATGTAATTCACTACATGTGATATCGGATTGCTCTTGATCTCCCCAAGGTAGTCAACCCGGTTCATAATAACCACACTCCCGCCCTTATCGGCCTCCCGTATGACAATATTAGGGTCATCCTTGAGATTTTTAAGGGCTTGTCTTACAGAATGAGTTAGATTTGCTCTAGTTCCTAAACTAGACTGGTTAGATGTGTCCAGTTTGTACAGATCCTCTGTGACCTTTTTGTAAAAAACATCTATATTAGGATGGTATCCAAAAGTAGGGATGAATTTGGATCTGGGATGCAAGCGACTATCATCAGTTATTTCTTGGCTAATACCCCATTCCATCATCAGGGCAGGTAATTCCATCTGTTCCTCCTCATCGATAGTCATGAGGCAGTGAACAGCACGAATCGAGGCAACAGTATGTTCACTCTCACACATTCTGTCTGGTGAGTTCCCATTACACAAAGCTCTATTTGAAAAGAAATCCGTCAATGTTAACAGCCTTGTAAATTTGAACAAATCAACGTGTACATCAGCAAGATCACCCATTTGAGTGGGGCAAAAATTCAATCCTTTACTCAAAACTTTCATTTCCATAGTGTCAAGAACTTTATTGGACAAATTCACAATTTTCAAATCCTGTATATTGTCAGTCACATTTATCATATCAACAGTATTTACTACTTCTTTGCTTTTACAGACTTGTCGGTTTTCCCTACTGCCTTTCCACCTCCTGCCCAATGCTGATTTATTTGCTGTCACACTGTCATCTGTTGGGGACATAGACTCATATGTTCCTGAGGTTAACACAATGTCCGATACTGCACAGGTGCTGAGTCTTAGATTATCTGATAAGATGTCGCCAACACTTTCGCAAACATGAGGTCCATTAGAGACCACCTTAACTGCATATTGTTGCCGGCGGATGGCATGGGTTGTATCTGGAAGTTGAGGTTCAATGATGTTACAAAAGCATGAGACAGTGCTGTCCATGCGGAGGTACCATCTGTGGTGCTTCATAAACCCAATAGAAGCTCCTTCATCTAAGCCTGTCTTAGGGACTCATTAGGATGGCGGGCAGACATCAGCCCGCCGCCATCAGTGCATGCTGGGGACCAGGTGCCGGTAAGGCAGTGGTCCCGCTAAGTGATTTACAATGTGCCCCCAATTACGGGGGAACATCCTGGGCCCTGAACATTGCTGACAGTGCAGCTGGCTGCAGCACCGTTCACAGTTTGAAAGTGCCATGTAGTGCATTTCCCTGTGGTGCCTGCCACTCTGTGCAGGAAAATGCAGGGGGTCAGTGCACAACCACCCTCCCCCCACACAGAGGGGGCCAGCAATAGGCCCCCAAACACAATCCCCACCAACCTTTCCACGTTGGCACTGCCATCATGGAGAGGCATTTTTAAACACACATCCTAATTTGGTGGACGGTGCCTGCTAGGCACGTCACAATTTTAGCCATCCTGCACCTTCCGCCAGGCAATCGGACCGATTGCCTTTGGTGGTGAAGTGGCGGACGGACTTTGAGTCTGCCGCTGTACCCACCGCCATCCTAATTGGATGGTGAGAAAGTCCTGTGTGATAGCAGAAGGACCGCCACTGCCGGCCCAGTGGTGGTTGTACTTTCGCCATCGTAATAACCCCCTTAGTGAGGTGCTGAGTTGGCCAGCCTTAGGGAAGCACAGTTACTGCATGATGATGCTGTAGACCCACGAGGACATTGAAATAACTGCCTCCTCTGCTCTTTCCTGAAGGCATTAGGGTGAACATCAAAACTGATGACAGAGTGTAACAACTATTGTCCAGGTATTGTGTATTCTTGTGTTTCACTGTCACAGCACCTGCTAACTGTACTGCAGCTCAGACACCATGGTCTATCCAAAGAGCAACCTGGTAAGCAATGCACAATGCTGTCCACATGTCACACTCCACCAAGACCTGTAAGCGACATATCCTGCAGTGCCTTCTCACAGCACTGATTATATGCACTATACATGAGAAGTCACTGAGTTTTGTAATCAAAGTGGACTTACAATGGGTGGACCAGCACACTCCCCACCTGGCGACCACCAGCGGTAATTGGAATAGTGGCATTGATCATGTCAAGAGCCACACAAAAAAGAGAGTAGCACTTTCTCTCCTCCTCTGTCTCCATCCCTCTTTTCATTCTCTCTCTCCATATATCTTTTTATTCTCTCTCTCCATTTTTCTTTTCGGTCTCTCTTCATCTCTCTCTCTCTACTTTTTTCTCTCCCTATCTCTAGCTCTCTTTCCCTCTCCCTCTCTCTATGTCTCTCTTTTACTCTAGCTTGCTCCCTCTCTTTTTCCCTCTCTATCTCTCCCCTTCTCTTCTGGCACTGAATGGATCATAAACAAGTGAAATTATCCCTTGCAAAGGAACCCTTTCTACCCAGATTTAGATGTATCAGTAAAGTGCATAGTTAATTAAAACCATTACACCAAAATGTATATGCTAAAAATGATAAATGCTTTCAGAACAACAATTTTTCATATTATATCAGTAGGGACAGTGTTTCCAATGGGGTAGCTGCTTAATTACCTGTGTCTCTTTTACCTGTAATTGTTTACACTCACCAACTGGTCCTTTGCCGTCATCAGAGACGAATATGCAAACTTAACAACCCTTATGTTCAAAGTGGTATTTTCAGGGCCTGTGTGAGTGCTTGTCTACAAGGTCTACCTCCTACTTGGTTAAAATAACCTCTTTTTTTCTGTAGGCAGGTAACACCGGGCAAACAGTTAACAGGTGAACAATCAGCTCTGTACTTCCCCCACAGCCTGCATTTGTCCCCATATTTTGTCCTGGACCACACAGGCATCTGATCCCAGGAGGACTGGTCACTAAAAACCATCTGCATGATTGACAACTTCAAATGAAAAGGGCATCCTTGGCTGTAGTAAGACTGAGGTTTTAACACTTTGTAGGAGTTAATAACTTGTCAGGTATGCTGCTTCATGGCCAGAGTGCTTTGTTGTCCTGGAAGGAAAGTGCATTGATGTTAGAATTGATATTGCTCTTTAATTATTTAGACAAGCTTTTCAAGTTCCATATGATTTTTTCAAGGCGAGATTATATTATAGCGTTTAGAGCACCTCTTTTGAGTTGCCTGAATGTATTTCCTGCATGTATCACCCGAGATGTCACAGTGTTGTTATCAGCATGGTGGAAGGAGTGACAGATTTTCAAGAAGGCTTTTTGTGGCCACATTCAAGGAACACCTGGGCCTGTGATGTGTGGCTAGGTAATTTACCAACTGAGCGGCAGGTCTTAACTGTTAGTAGATCTAAAAAAAAAAACATTTTTTCCTCCCACAATTTTGAATCCATATGGCTAAGGTGTACAGAAGTTTGGCTACTGTCACCTTCTGCAGAGAACCAAGGATTGGATCATGCAAGGATTTGTGAGCTGCCAAAATCCTGTTGTTAAAGAGGCAGACTTTAGCTCCATGCTCTCCCTCTGTGGGATGGAGGACCCTCCAGAATCAAATCCCTCCAAGATATTTATAATGTGAGGTGCACTCAAGGATAGATCCGCCTTGTACTAGGCCCCTGGAGGTCGACATTTCATCGTGAAATGTACTACTTTAGCTTTATAGAGGATCATTTCTGTGTTCAAAATATTTTTTATTCAGTTTTTGATAACAGAAAACATACCCAAAAGAATTGCGAAAAAGTACACATGTTAATCCAATAAAACAATATGTAAGTAGATAAACATTATAATTTATAAATAAACATCAGGAATATTTTTAAAAAGTACCTATAACACTGTAAAATAAATGAAAAGGACAACATTATAATTCTATATCTGAAGCTTAATATAGCTACTAAGTTAAGTGTTAAGCCAAACCTTAGAAAGTTATACTATACCAACACTTACTAACAATTCAAATTCAAATAATCATCAATAGATTTTCACAGTACTCACGGGTGAGTAGCGCACTTATAATTTCCTCCCTGATTGATTGAACATTTTAATAATTCAGAGTATTATGAAAGATACCAGATAATGTCAAATTAGCACCACTTCTAGTAAAAATTATCCAATCCCATCACCTATGAACTGATATTAACAAGGTATCTTTCCAATTAGCAATAGTTTACTTTAAAGCTGTGGAAATGAGGAAATCAAAAAGTTCATTGTTCAGCAGAGACATTTGAGTGCAGAGAGAAAAGGGTTTATAAATACCTATTGTATATGATAAAGTATCTATAACATGCAATATATGAGTAATTATCTACCAAACTTCATCTCAGAACTTCTCAACACTATGACACTCATATAAAATATGTCTTAACGAACCTTTATTTATTTATTTATTTATTTAAAGAGTTTTATATAGCGCTGGCTAGACCCGAAGGTATCAGAGCGCTTTACATGAGAATTAACAATGTAACAGAAAGAGATCAACAATTTCATAATACATCAAAAAATAGGGAATACATTAGGAGAGGAAGAAAGGAGAGAGAAAAGTAGTAGAGGGGACAGGGGAGGTGAGAAAGGGAGGATAAGGGAAGAGATAACAGGGATAGACAAAATGAAGTCTGTCTAAAGACCGACTGGGTAGGTGACGACCAGGGAGGGAATCCACTGCCCATCTCCCCTATAGCTAAACCAGGTAGCTCCATCGGGCATCAGACAAAATAGTTCAGTCTCAATACATTGAGAGAGGAGAGAAGGAGAGACTTAAATAGATAGAGGCTGCGGGAAGAGACGACAGGAGAGACGAAAGAAAGTCTGTCTAAAGACCGACTGGGAAGGTGACGACCAAGGAGGGAATAAACAAACAGTGGAAGAATTTAAAAGTGTTCTATTATATAATTTTAAGAGGGTCCATAGACAATTAAAAAGTATAAAGGAGGGGGAGGAGCCAAGATGGCGACGGGAGCGGACGTGTAGTCGCCCGGCTCCCCGATCCTTTGTTCCCTGCAGCGCCATCCTGCTCCAGATCCTGACACAGAATGTAAGCGGGAGGTAGCTGACGTCGCGCTGGTACCGGAGGTGTTCCCCCGGTGTCTCTAGCCGTCTGCAATCTGGAGATGGGGCACGCTTCTCTGCGGACCGGGACTGCGCACTGGACCTAGGACCCCGTGTCCCTGAGCAACGCCGGAGGGGGACGCGACTCGAAGGGCTGATGGAGCGGTGCACTGTCGGACGCTCCAAGGCGGACTGTGGGCAGTGAGAGTGCTGGACTTTGCCCTCGCTGGGGAGTGCGTGTCGCCTGCCGGTGGTTGTACTCTGCCTCACAGCTCCCACGCGACACAGAGGTGAGAAGCGCTGCTCCTTTGTGCCATCCATGCAGCGGGCGGCCATGACTAGCCGCCTCACTCGCTCCTGCCAGTAACTACGTGGAGGGGTTTCTTCTTAACTCTTGCACAGGCGGAGACGGACCCGGCTGTCCGGTGCTACCGTCTAGTCTGCACATTGCTTGCCTGCCTCCTCGATCGGAGAAACCCCTAGCAGCACAATATGGCGGACTTTTCCTCTGTGTTCGTAATGGGCTCCACCTCGGCTTTGGCATCGGCTGCATTGCCGGCATGTTGGCGGAGTGGTGAACGTGGTGCTACACTCTATGCTATGGACGCGCATGGCTCCCCGCCTGAATATACCTACGCCTCTATTATGAGCGCTCTCACTGCCCTGACGGTGGATATGTCCGAGTGCTCCCGAGTGCTGGGACAGAAACTGGATGGAGCTGCACACGTACTTCAGGACATCATGTCTGCCTGCTTGCATCTTCCCTCCGGCCGACCCCCGCATGATGGTGTGCTGGCTACATTGTCGCAGAGCGCCTGTGACCTTGTGCACACCTCCTACTCTACTGTCTCAGGAATTACACCGCCTGCCGGTCCCGGCGTCGCTACAAAGTTACCTATCCTGCCTAAGAACTCCATTCGGGCTACTGTATCACCATCCTTCCGTGTGACCCGGCAGGCGCGGCCCTTAGCTTTATGTAACACCTGCATGCCTCGCTACGCTGCTCTAAACCTCAGCGCTCCACCACTACAGATGGTCATTGGACTGTTGCCCTTCTGGTCTGCTGAAACTATGTCTGCTTGGAAGTGGCCATTCTGTTTTAGGGGATCGTCTCTTCACCGAATGCGGCCATCTTCTCTCTTTGTTCCACCTGAGGCGGGGCTTTCATCGGAGCTCTGTTTGCGACAGCGTCTGCGATCTGGCCAGGGTTAGACGTGCCCTTGTCGAACGAACTGTGTTTCTGGATGGTTGAGGCCCGGACTGGAGTGCTTCCTCAGCGCGAAGATGTGCTACTCGATATTCTTCCCTTTTCAATTGTTGTTTGATTCTCCTTGTTTGCTTAAGTTGATTGCGGGGAAGTGAGGGTTGTGATCGGGGTTCTCAGGGTGACTTGTGAATTGCTCCTCCTCCTATAATTGTGTGGGAGTTCAAGGATAGACTCTGTTCTTACTCCCTATATCACTGGATTATGTTTCTTTAATCTTTCTTCTTCTCTTTCCTCAATTTTTCTTTCCTTCCTCTTTTCTTTTCCTTTCTTACTCCTCCTTCTTTCTAAATTTCGGGTTTATTGGGGCGACAGACACTCTGCTAGGGGGGGGGGGCAGGCCGTAGCCTCTGCATGTGTGTAGGTTGGGGGGTTATATTTAGTTTTAGTTAGTTTCTATGGCGCCTATGTATGATCTTCTTTTATGATTTTTCTTTTTCTGTTTTGGGTCTGTGTTAAGGATTAGTGGGGGGTGGGAGTGATGTGGGTGGTATATAAATGCGAACTGACTCTCCTGCTGCTCTACGCTGTACCGCTGACTTGAATGGGAGTCCTCATTATTACTGCTACTTCTTGATGCTGCCTGCCCATGTGCTGTAGTCAATGTACGGACTCGAATCTCCTTGGTTTATTCTTTATTGTTTATCTTGGACTAAACTCTAGAAAATCTAAACCTTCAATGCTCCTCCTCCCTAGCGCCACTATTCCGTTCCGTGTAACTACTGTTAATTACTGCTATATTGCCTGTTGTCACTGGGGGAACGTAATGCTTACTTACGTGCTAAACAGTTTTGTGGCCGGCCCGAGGGTTGTAGGCCCGTATTTGTACCACTCTTCATGCACAATAAAGGTTTTCCAAAAATTTAAAAAAAAAAAAAGTATAAAGGAATTATAAAGTTACATGCTTCCATCCCGAGACAAAATTCAACCAAATCTTCCTCCATATACCCAAAGATAAAGACACATCTAATTCTTCATTCCAAAAGGCAGGAAGAAAATTGACATTGCCCCAATCAGAATTCTTTAATTTTTTATATAACAATGACACCATGTGGGTTGAAGATGCAATTGTTTGAAAATAGACTTCTAAATCAGAAGAAACTATTGAAGGAAAGTCATTATGGAATGAATCAAGAATAGAGTTACAGAGCAATTCATATTTAACAATATCTGACTGTTGCAAATGAAATCTTTTTTTGTAACAGAGCCATTAAGATTAATTATTAGGTTTATAAATGCTGTAACCATAAAAAACATTGTTTTAACATAAAAGCTTTATTATACACAAGTAAATCTGGTAAACCAAACCCACCATTTTTTAGACAATTTAATTTTTTTATAAATTAACCCAGGAGATTTGTTCTTCCAAATTAATTTAGAGAAACATGTGTTAAATGTCTTATAACATTTAAGAGGGAGTTGAATAGCTAGCATTGAAAAAAGATAAAAAAGTTAAGAAGCTACAATCATTTTAATTGCATCCAATATTCCCCACCATGAGAAACACAAGAAGGACCATTTTTTTCTATACAATTTAAAATAGCAGTTAATAGGGGTTCAATTGCAAGAAGAAAACTTTAGGGAGATAACGCCCAACATTTCCTAGTTTTTCTAAAGAGGAAAAATGGTTGGGAGAGTCGACCATTAATAAAAAGTTTGGCAGACGGACTAGAGTAGAGAGCTGAAATCATACGAACAAACAATATACCAAAATGGAAAGCAGACAAGGTGCAAAAAAGGTAATGCTAAGGAATTTTATCAAAAGCCTTTTCCGAATCTAATGCTAGAGCTCCTGCTAGAAACGGCAATAATGATCTAGCATCAATTGCATAAGGTAATACTTTAGCATTATTTGTTGAATGTCTATTTTTCATAAAGCCAGACTTTTCCACATGTATAATATGAGGAAGTACAATAGCTAATCTAGTACAATCATTTTTGCATTGAGTTTACAATCTTGATTTATTAAAGAAATAGGGCAATAATTTGTAACCAGCGAAGGGTCTTTATCCGGTTTCGAGAAGACTTTAATTATCGCATCCGTGAACAACCTCAAAGTAGACCCGGTATTACTAAACTAAGAAAACAAAGAACGCAGATGCGATGAAAGCTGAGGTGAAAATTCCTTATAAATTTCAGCTGAAATACCATCTGGATCTGGAGATTTGTTTGTCTTCAGAAATGTAATTGCTGAAAATATTTCATCTAAAGTAATAGGAAGATCCAATTTAGTTGCATTTGCTTGCGAAATCTTAGGTAAACCATAAACTTTCCAAAAACTATCAATATGCACTATATTATTAGAAGATGGTTTGTTATATACATCTGAATAATATTGCATACATTCCTTCATTATGTAATTGTGAGATAAATAAAATGAACCATTTGGAGGGTGAATAGCCTTATTTCTTTTTTTTATACAGTGATAGTTTGCAAGAGCTCTATCAGATCTATAGGCACTAAAGCAAAATTTACCTTTGTTATTAGAGATTTGTATGCCTTTTCTATTGCTTAAAACAGAGTTCAATTCATAAAGACATTTCTGCATTTGTACCATATATTTTATGTTGTTAGAGGTAATATATAGATGTTCATATTTGGCTAATTTGTTTATCCAAGTCTTTAATTTTAGTATTAAATATTTCATTTTCATGTGCCATAATGGAAGTAGTTTCTCCTCTGAAATATGTTTAAATGCATCCTATTGATTAGTGATAGATGTAGAACCTTCAGGGTTGAATGAAAAATATTCATCAATTGCAGACTTTGGCTTATTTTAGCCAATAAGAACAATATTGGTATTCATGCACCAACGACCTTGACCATGTTGATGGATAAAATGCATGATAATAGTACATGGTCACAAATATCTATATTCTGAACAGTGGGATTAAAAATTAAGGATATTAGACTACAAAAAAATTAAAAATATTCAAGTCAAGAATAAGAATTATGTAGATTCAAAAAAAAAGTAAACATCTACCATTTAAGTAGTTTTAAAGAATGATTTGAGATTTAAAAAAGTTTTTGGAGGACGGAATTTGTTTTGGGAGATTATATCCAGTAATGGTTCAGAAATAGGATTAAAATCCCCTCCAATAATCAGAGGATCATTACCCAATTTTAGAACTTCTGAAGTAAATCTGGACCAAAAATCAGAATCATCATTTGTAGAACGATATACATTAATTAGGTGTAAATCCTTAGTGTCAATTTTAATATTGGCTGTAATGAAACAGAACGTTTATTCAAAATCTGAACATGTTAATTTTTTTACAAAAAGAATCACAACCGCATTTTTCCTAATGAGAGCCAGAGATTAAATAATAGAACCCACCCATTTTTTATTCATGTAAGAAAAAACTGTATCATCTACATGAGTCTCTTGAAGTAAAAATATATCTGCTTTATGCCTAGCTAAATAATGTAAAACCTTAGTATGTTTAACAGGGTGCAGTAAACCATTAACATTAAATGAAACAATACTAATACCGTTAATGCTAGACATTATGAAAAAAGAACAAAGTTAGATAAAAAGATTGACGAGTAAGATTGACTGAAACAATAAATTAGCTCTAACATCAATAAAGAGAAGAAAAGAAGGACACAAACTGACACAAAAAATAAACATTAGATAACATAGTAACATAAATAGTCCTCTTGAATTGCACACACGCATGCCAAGAATAACCTTACTTTGCATGCCCTTATAAAATACTCTAATCAAAAGGCTAGCAAAACAGATATTCAAATATCACTAAGGTCAGGTATCCATCTCATTTGTTTTCCTGGAGGACTGTGAAGGTTGATCCAAGAAGCAACAAAGATCATCTGTTTGCTGAAAAAACGTAGAAGTCCTATCTTTCCATATTTGCATAGTGGACAGATCAAATAAACCATATTTATATCCAGAATTTCTCAGTTGAAGATCAGTGAAATCCCTGAGAATGGTGACAGTTTCCTTAGCAAAATCTTGATGAATAAAAATGTTATCCCCCCTTTAAAGAAGTAATGTCTTGGCAGTCTTTCATTTCAAAATTAATGGTGATGATGCTAAACTTTGAAAATCATTTGACAAGGCTTATCTTGTCTGGCATTACGATGAGAATGAATTCTATGTGCCTTATCAATTTAACATTTTTCAGGAAATGTTATACGTAAAAGACCAGGTAATTATTTTTCTGAATATAACCTGCAGTCATTATCTTCCACACCAAATCATCAATACCGGGCACCTACGCTGCAGCTCAGCGGGAGGTGGCCGTCTTGATCTGCACACTCGAGCAACTGCTTAGATGCTCACTTCTAATTTCTTCTGCTGTGTGTAAGAGAAAATGATGTTTAAAAGGCGCTGTAAGTCTACTGGGGTTGGACTCATTAGTAGCAAGTCGTCGGCGAGCAGGATGTGCATCGAGGGTGAACCAGCAAGTTTTGGAGGGGTGAGCTTTTAAGGTGTTTAGAGAATGTGGTAGGTCTGAAATTTATATTTTGAACAACACTGAGGTAAGAACACACCCTGCTTCAAGTCCTTAGTTGTCTGTAACTTCTGTGAAGGTTTGGTACCATCTCCCTCACGAGGTCAGCTTCAGCATCTCGTGCAGTCAAAATGATAAATTTGCAATCCATCCTAAAAAGGTTAGTGTAATGGATACAAAGGAATAAGTAGTTGGCATTCCTCTTGGAGATCGGCCCAACAGGAACACCGCACAATCAGAGAACCTGCGCCTAAGGAAATCACAGAAGAAGCAGAGCTAGTTGAGAAAGATCTTTCCTATTTCGAGTCAAAGGAATGGGAAAAAATGCTGTTCTCATACGGAAACGCCATCCCTGGCCACCCTCGGCCATCATCCTTTGCATAAACAGCACTGCGAGGCCTTTGCATAAACAGCCCTGCGAGGCCTTTGCATAAGCAGCACTGAGAGGCCTTTGCATAAACAGCCCTGTGAGGCCTTTGCATAAACAGCACAGAGGGGCCTTTGCATAAACATCCCTGCGAGGCCTTTGCATAAACAGCCCTGCGAGGCCTTTGCATAAACAGCCCTGCGAGGCCTTTGCATAAACAACCCTGCCAGGCCTTTGCATAAACAACCTAGCGAGGCCTTTGCATAAACAGCACTGAGAGGCCTTTGCATAAACAGCCCTGCGAGGCCTTTGCATAAACAGCACTGAGAGGCCTTTGCATAAACAGCCCTGCGAGGCCTTTGCATAAACAGCACAGAGGGGCCTTTGGATAAACATCCCTGCGAGGCCTTTGCATAAACAGCCCAGCGAGGCCTTTGCATAAACAGCACTGAGAGGCCTTTGCATAAACAGCCCTGCGAGGTCTTTGCATAAACAGCACTGAGAGGCCTTTGCATAAACAGCCCTGGGAGGCCTTTGCATAAACAGCACTGAGAGGCGTTTGCATAAACAGCCCTGCAAGGCCTTTGCATAAACAGCCCTGCGAGGTCTTTGCATAAACAGTACTGAGAGGCCTTTGCATAAACAGCCCTGCGAGGCCTTTGCATAAACAGCACAGAGGGGCCTTTGCATAAACATCCCTGCGAGGCCTTTGCATTAACAGCACTGCGAGGCCTTTGCATAAACAGCCGTGCGAGGCCTTTGCATAAACAGCCCTGCGAGGCCTTCGCATAAACAACCCTGCGAGGCCTTTGCATAAACAGCACTGAGAGGCCTTTGCATAAACAGCCCTGCGAGGCCTTTGCATAAACAGCACAGAGGGGCCTTTGCATAAACATCCCTGCGAGGCCTTTGCATTAACAGCCCTGCGAGGCCTTTGCATAAACAGCCCAGCGAGGCCTTTGCATAAACAGCACTGAGAGGCCTTTGCACAAACAGCCGTTTGAGGCCTTTGCATAAACAGTCCTGCGAGGCCTTTGCATAAACAGCTCTGCAAAGCCTTTGCATAAACAGCACAGAGGGGCCTTTGCATAAACATCCCTGCGAGGCCTTTGCATTAACAGCCCTGCGAGGCCTTTGCATAAACAGCCGTGCGATGCCTTTGCATAAACAACCCTGCGAGGCCTTTGCATAAACAGCACTGAGAGACCTTTGCATAAACAGCACTGAGAGGCCTTTGCATAAACAGCCCTGCGAGGCCTTTTCATAAACAGCACTGAGAGGCCTTTGCATAAACAGCCGTGCAATGCCTTTGCATAAACAGCCCTGCGAGGCCTTTGCATAAACAGCCATGCGAGGCCTTTGCATAAACAGCCCTGCAAGGCCTATTTCAAAAAAAGAACAGTAGGGACATATGATCAAATACCACCTTGCGACCTGCGCATTACTAGGTCTGCGAGGCAAGCGTAACAAGAGGGTGAGGGCGATTCACAAACAAGATTACAAGCCTATGCAGAGAGCATTGTGAAGACAACCCATGGACCACTTTCAGTGCAATCTTTTCCTCCGTCGGGTTTGAGAGGTTCCTCCATCCTAAACTGCTTATTTCAGAACAGGCCCAGGTAAGTGATGGAAATCCTAACATAGAGAGACAATACTCTGAGTTAAATCGTTATTTATCTCTGCCTTAAGTATTAAGATCTTTCTCAGGGTGTCATCAGCCTGTTCGCCGTGATGTAGTTGGTTGGCGTGTGTATGTTCTAAATATATTAATCTATTTATTAGTTGAGTATGTATCTTTTCTCGCTCTTTTTTACCGCTAGCAACAAAGGTGGCAGTCTCACCCCTTAACGCAGCCTTAAAACTATCCCATACACTAGTACGTGATGCACTATATTGATTTATGTCAAAAAATTCTTTGGTCCATTGTTTAATATGCGCTATGTATTCCTGATTGGCCAGTAGTTTTCGATCAAATGTCCATTGTGGATAAACTCGGTTGTATCCAGGAACTGCTAATGTAATATCAATGGAGTTATGATCGGAGATTGTCTTAGGGGCTTTGAAAATAAGAGCATTCAGTGCAATATCCATGGTTGCAAATATATAATCTATGCGTGCGTATTTTTTATGAGGATAAGAAAAGTAGGTGTATCCTGGATCTCTACTATTTTTTAAAGACCATATATCTTGAAGATTGTAACTCTGAATTAAGTTTAATACTGCCCTGAATACTCTTGGTTTCCGGCCAGAGTAATTGTATTGGCTCTGATGGGATTGAGATTGATTGAATGTTAAATTAAAGTCTCCGCAGAGAATTAAAGTGGCTGACCATGATGCTAATTCTAATTCTAGTTCGATATATAGCGCAGGGTCATCAAGATTAGGGCCATAGATGGAGCAGATAGTAATGCCCATATCTAACTGAACAATGCCCCATCTTCCATGGATATCAGCTCTTTTACGTACTGGGGTGCCTAATCTTGTTCTTGCGAAAATTGTAACTCCTCTGGTTTTCGTGGTTTGTGTTGTTGTGACCAATAAATTAAAGCCTGGTATTTTTAACTGACTTATCTCTCCTATGGGAATGTGAGTTTCCTGTATACAAATGATATCCCAGGAGCTGTGGACCATTGATTGGGAGAATTGGGCCCTCTTTCCTCTGTCATTAAGACCTGCCACGTTCCAGCATCCTAAGTTTAGCTTCCCCATTCAGTTGTTTTGTATTTTAAACAGTATTTGTAGGCCTTGCATGATAATGTGTTATCTATCAACATTCCTTTAGTAATCTCGAGGGTGCTCATTTTACATTGCTTTTTTCCTCCCCCGCCCTGCTCACCCTGGTTCCCACCCAACACCCTCCTCAGTCCCCTCCCCCCTTGCCCCCCCCTGACCTCCCAAAAAAGGCAATAAGACTCCATAAGAGTCTATAATGATGGATTAGCTTATTCCAATCAGAACTAGTGAAGCATGCAGTCTTAGGTGTATAGCAAAAAAAAAAGAAAAAATGTAGCGAAAAAGAAAAAATGAAAAAATGAATGTAGTAGAGATAGACATTAGAGAAGAGAAACAATAATATAGAATAGAATAGCAAATCTTAACCAATTCACAAGTAGCTATTTAGGTCCATTACACTAAGTTACGAAAATAAACGAGTAACCAGTATTCTCTCCCGTCGGTGGCTAGTAGAGCGTAAGTATTTGTTCAAGAATCTTTCATAGACTCTCTAGGTATTCTTTAGCCTTGATCTCAGATGTGAAAAATGTTGTTTGACCCTTATGAATTACTTTCAGCTTGGCTGGATTGTTCAGATATACTACCGCCTTCTTTTCTTGAAATGGCTTGATGAGTTGCCTGAGTCGCCATCTCCTTTCAACTGTCCAATGACAGAAGTCAGGGCGTACAAAATAGGATATAGAATCCTTGCTGCGATGTTTATCTGGCGTGACTTTTGCTGAAATAGCTTGTCGAAGCAAAAAGTTCCCAAAATATACTAGGATTGCACGTGGATATTTGCCTGTGGGCGCTGTAGATTTATAGACATAGGAACCCTATGGGCTCGCTGTACCTCATAGTTCCAGTCCCAGGTGTTAAGTTCAGGAAGGGTATCGCGAAAGAGTTGTATAATAGCGACAGTCCTCCCCCTCCATTTTTTCTGGCACCCCAAGCACTCGTAGGTTATTTCTACGAAGTCTATTTTCATAGTCTTCTAGCTTCCATCTAATATCTTGAACCTGTGTTTTGTTTGCTTCGACTCGCTCATTTGTGGCAGCAGCCTCTGTTTCATTTACTACAATCCGATCCTCCATGTCATTTAATCTTTCTGTGAATGCACCCATTGTCTTAGAGAGTTTGCGAACTACGCCTTGAACCTTTTGTAGCCCTGCTCGGGCTTTGCGACTATCTTTTGAGGTCTCCTCCCGGTGAGATGCTATGGCTTGCAGAACTGTTTCCATTACTTGTGTTAATGTGGCTCCCGATGGATCAGGTTGCTCTCTGTTTGGATTCTGGTCTAAGGATGATATTTGAGGTTTTGCGATAGGGATATGATTCTGATTCAAGGTCAAAACAGTTGGGGTATAGTCCCATGACAATTCATTGGCTCCATGATGTCCTGCTTTTTTCTTTTTGAGTATGGTTCTCCTCCTATCGCGTTGTTCTTTTTGGGGGTTGAGATCTGACTCTGAGCTTAAATTGGAGTCTGTGTCATTCTCCACTTCATCAACTTCATCAAGTTCATCAGTATCCCCAGACCAGCTAATATCCTCCGAAAAAGAGTAAAAGTCTGTTATATCTTTATCCGCTTCCAGCGCCTCATTGGCGTCTATGGGGTGATCATTTATCGCTGAGCTGGCTTTTGATGTTCCTGTATGAGATCTTAAGCCTTCTATAGTCTCTATGACCTCTTTCTCTTCAGCTGTAACTTTTGTTTTATTAGCTCACATTTGTAAGTCAAAATGTAAGTCTGCATTTAGACTAAGTATCTCACTCTGAGGCGAGGAGTTTATCCGCATCTCCGTGCTCGGTTCCAAGTTTAGTTCAGAGATATGGTTGACATCATTATTACTGTTACTATTACCACTTATCGCGGTGGGAGTGTTAAGTAAAATAATGTCAATAATGTCAGTATTGTTAGGGCTTCCCGCTTGCATCTCTAGGGGGTCTGTATTCACAATTCTTTCAGTAGAAATACCGCTAACCCCCTGATTAAGCATATCTGGTCTAACTGGGGAAGCAGAATCAAGAAGAATTGCCTGTCTTACCTCTGTGGTAATGGAGTCCGGTCTCTCAGGCATATAGTCAGCCTCAGTCTCTTGTCCTTCAGGCGGTACTGGCACTTTCTGACCTCCAGTTAACTCTGTCAGCTTCGGTGCAGCAGCGTTATTTTCTTTACCCCCTTCCACCGTTGGCATTATATTTTCTTCCGTGGAGATGATGGACTGTTTCTTCTGGTTACTTTGTGGTGCCTCTTTAGCCACTTGTTTTTGGTTAGCGGCATGTTGAAACATAGTAATCACTGTTGGGGCAGCCTGCGCTATAGCTTTGGCAGAGTGGGGCGCTGCAGGAGTTTTGTTAGAAGTGGCTCCTCTCCGGGCCGGTGTTTTCTCCGCCACTGAAGCTGCCGCCTCGGCTGCAGTATCGTGTAACTCGCTGCGTGTAGCACCGCGTTTACTGCCTGTTTCCTGATCTCGCAAAGCCTGATGCGCCGCTCTCATCTTGGCTGCCGCTGATGCTACCGCGGCTGCGTTTTTCGGAGCCATAGCGCACTGCAGGCTCTGTGTGTTGGTGAGAGTTGCTGGCGTTTCAAGGTCCGTACTGGTCACTGAGTTTCCGGAGTTTGTGCAGCTCAACCACCACAGGGAGCGTTGATCACTTGCAGATGGGCGGTTACTGATCACCAACCTCAGGACTGCATATCCAATTGCCGAGGCGAGGAGTGAGAGCGACGCCCTTGCAGGAACCGCAGGGATCAGACAGTCAGAAGGTACGACCCTTAGGTTGGCGGGCTGTATAATTTGCTCTAGTCTCGGCATCTCTTTATAACGGCGTAGTACTCTGTATGGGTTGTCAGCAAAATTCTCTCCTCATTTTTCTTCTTCCTCGCAGCGGTTTAGTTTAGATTAGCTGCATGCTCCGCTGCTCTGATCAGAGGTTGCTACCGGCGTCTAGCCTGACGCCGCCATCTTGGCCTTTAAGGCAGAGATAAATAATGATTTAACTCAAAAAGCAGCAGAAACTCTCCAAGCTAATCGAAATAAGATATATATGAGACAGGGGAAAATGTAGGGAGACATCTTGCTCAATCTCGTAACTTCATACAAAGCATTGACTACGGTGGCCAGAAATATACCACCCAGGAAGAAATAGCTATTTGTTTTCAGGATTATTATCAAAAACTATATCAGAATGAAGACAAACAATCGATTGATGAAACCAAAGAGTTCTTAGTCAACTGGCTTAGAGAGACTAACATGGTACAAACCATTGATGGAGATACAAAGAAAGAATAAGACAAAGAAATCACCAGAATAGAAGTAGAGCTGGCAATAGCAGAATTAGCTGCAGGGAAAGCAGCAGGACCAGACAAGATACCCCTAGATCTATATAAAATATTGGGTAAAGTAATAATTCCATTTCTGTATGATCTTTTCTTAGGGATTCAATGGCATGGGAAACCCCCTGAATCGTGGAAACAAACAAATATAGCTGTATTTAAGAAAAAGGATAAACCCCCCGAAATAACAACATCATATAGGCCGATTTCACTGATCAACTCAGACTCTAAAACATATGCCAAAATTGTTGCTAACCGTCTTGGTAAGATCATTGAACAACTAGTGTCTCCCTGGCAACACGGGTTTATACCAGGCAAAAGCATCACTGACCACACACGTAGAGTAATATCTCTCTTTGCCATCATGAAAATAGAGAGGGGTCAGATGTCGCTGATCTTGTTGGATGCCGAAAAGGCTTTTGACCGGGTCTCCTGGCAGTTTCTTTGGGAAATATTAGCCATCAATAACATCGGCCCGGGATTCATAAAATCAATAAAAGCCCTTTATGTAGACCCAAAAGCAAGAATTCTGACTGGTGGTTGCGAATCTGAAATTATAAAAATCCAGAGAGGCACGCGACAAGGGTGTCCGTGCTCTCCACTGTTATTCGCACTCTATATTAACCCTTTAATTATCAAACTATTAACATCGCCAGCGATAACACCAATAAAAACCGGCATATACAACAATAAAGTCCTTGCCTACGCCGATGACGTTGCGGTTCTAACAACTAACCGTACTGAGGCCTTAATCGAAATAGAAGAAACCACTAAATCATTCGGGTTCTACTCGGGATACTCTTTAAACCAAGATAAAACGATGGTTATATGCACTGATAATACACCATTTATAACCCAATTCAGAGTTAAAAATGCAAAATATCTAGGAGTGAATATCTCGTCTAATACCGATGATATTAATACACTAAATTACGACCCTCTAATTACAAAAATAAAAATATATCTACTCAGAGTTAATAACCTTCATCTATCTATAATTGGCAGAAGTAACTATGTAAAAATGACAATATTCCCAAAGATACTATATTTGTTTCGAGCAATCCCCATTCCAATTAATAATGCTTCTATGAAAACGATTAACCAAGCAATATCATCGTTTATCTGGAATTGCGGGAAGATAAGAAGAGCTCTACCTAAGCTAGTATTACCAATTTCCAGAGGTGGTCTAGCGATACCAAACTTAACTTACTATCTGTGGGCAGCCATTCTACAACAAATGACATTCTTGACTACACCCAATCGTTATGACCATAACAGACTATCACAATATATACCATCCATTTATGAATTAACACTAGGAAGTACAGCTAGAGGACTATTACTAAGACAAATTGAGCCTTCCTATTTTAAAAAGATTAAATTTAAAATTATTACAGACGCCTTCAAAATTTGGACTAGAATTACTAAAACACTTCTCATCCCTAAAAACACAAAATATACACCTTTATGGCACAGCTCAGTAATACCCCAATACCTTAATGACAATATAACTAAACGCTGGGAGAACTTAGGCCTTATCACCATCGGCGACTTTTTAAATCCAGATGGCAGAACAACATTTGATGAATTGTATATTAAATATCAGATCCACCCCACTGATTACTTAAAATTTATCCAAATTTACACATCATTAAGACAACACATCTCAAATATAGATTTAAAACCTATACCACTCATAGACCTCACACAAAAACAATCAACCAGAATAAGTGATTTATATGAGATCTTCTTGAGTAATCACCCCGATGACCTAGAAAAAATAGAAACTAGCTGGGCCAATAAATTAAACAATCCTAATGTCGACGTAGATATGGCTTTGCAATTATCTTCCAAAGTTATATTAGCATGCAACTTAAAAGCCCAAATCTATAAAACTATATGTAACTTATATTGCACACCTTCCAAACTATTTACTTGGGGTAAGATCGATCATGATAAATGCCCCAGATGCGCACTTGGTCCTGCAAATTTGATACATATGTTTTTTGATTGCCCCAAGTTAGAACAAATTAAGAAAAGCATTACAAAATATTGGACTGAGATTTTCGGCCATGAAATTAGAACATCATCAACTTTGTTTCTGCTAGGCTATGATAGCTCTTTAGATCTCAGCAACTCAGAAACTTATACAACTTGCATATGCACTGCTATTTACAGAATTATCCTAGCAGCAAGGTGGAAGGACTCTGAGGCCCCAGCATTTCAGGGATGGCTTAATAGACTTATAGCAATATATAAACAAGAAGTGGCCATCTATACAACCAGAGGAAAAAAATCTCGATCATATGGGGAACTGATTTGGTCACTTGTAGCCAGTTGGTACGAACAACAGAGGGACTAATAGACCAACCTTTATTCTTATAACACTCCAAGGTCTTAAAGAACTGAAAAACTATTGCATTTTTTCTTTCTCTTACTTTACTTTTTGTTATTGACTGCTATATACCTGTCACAATTTTTATATATTTATTTTACCTTATGAATTTTGCAAAGTTATTGCTTTCTAATACTCATAATGCAATAATGTGTTTCTTTGTGTATTTCTCGAACCTGCTCAATAAAAATAAAAAAAATAAAAAAGAGAGAAAATACTCCGACTAATGACATGCTTTGCATACGTTGAGTTTCGTCCCTATGGTGGTGCCATTAAGAAGGTCTTTTACAGACAGACTGTCGTTTGAGAGATGGAATATTTGGCGACACTCAGGGCACGGGCTGTACGACATGCTGAAAGGCCTTGAATTCCAGTTTCAACCTGCTTCTAAAGTTTCTAAAGTTAAAATATAATATCCCAGCCCATCAAACACATCTGATGCAGTTTAGTTACATCTTGGCAGTCAGACACTTCTGTTCTTGCTGTAAGGGGAAAGAACACCTGAAGGGGGTCTGGAATTATAAAGTAACCAGGTATTTGTCCCTCAAGAACCTCACCTGAGAGGTCACCATGAGATGGTGTGGGACAAAATATCACTTTCTGGGTAGAGGCTGCGCGACCCAGATCTTGATGATATTTGACTGTAGTGTGGCAAATTTAGGCTATGCATTCCATGCATTGTAAAACTCTGGCGCATATTAGCAACAAATAGCGATTTTTATTGCTAAATGCGCTAGGCGCATTTTTTTTATCGCTGTCTATTGCCGGATATTATCGCAGACATAACATGCTATTAGCAACGTTAATCTCCAATGCGATAAAATATCCGGCGATAGCGGCTCAATGCATGAATATCTCTGGAAATCCAGCGATATTCAGGCATTAACGCTAATGGGGACTTAACCTGAATATCCACCTTCCATTGGATATACAGGTTAAGTCATGGTCTGAGCAGGCATTAGGTTCTGGTGATAATAGCGCTTAGCGCAACATTTTTAATCGCTAAGCCTGCTTTGCTAATAGGCAATAGCCATGTTAGCGACTGCTTTCAGTCGCTTACAGGTTGGGTACGCCCACTTTGCATGTCATTAGCGATAAATATCGCTGACATGCAAAGTGGGCCCCAAACTGGTTGCTAGCGCCTAAAAGCTGCCACTAACTGCTGTTAGTGACAGCTTGCTAATAGGGGGATAAAACTATCGCCGCTATAGCGGGCAAAATTCCAGCTAAAGCGGCGATACTGCCCTTGCTAATATGCCCCTGTATCTTTAATCTAACGGTGTATATAATTACAGATTGTACACAGTTTCCTGTTTGGATCAGTGACACACACATTATTATGTGTTATGTTTGTACGATGAAATAGAGGAGTCCTTTTCCACATCTTTACTAACTCTTCTCAATCTTGGTGTTACACAAAATGTCATCGATATTTGTACTTTTTTTTAATTGGGCAGCTACCTCTTCTTGTCACTCTTTCCTTGAACATTCGGGCAGCGGACCTGGACAAAATAGGTACCGAGTGGGGAGCTGACTCGGTGAAAAGTGCCGCTCACTGACCTGCTCCTTGCTCCTGGCTTGAGGAACTGCCTCCCTGTTCACGAACTTTACTGCATTCCCTGTGGCTGAGGTCGGCTGGTGGGAGCGTTACTGCAATCGGCGGTATTCCACCTCGCTCTCAGCGCGACCCGCCCAGGTTGTAGTGCATAGGCTGTGCCCTGGAAAAGCCTACCGGGGGACTGCGAGGCCCAGAAACCACCGCTCTTTGCAGCAGGCGCCTCTTCCCCCGGCGGCCACGCCCATTGATCTGACCGGCTCTCTTAAAACCTTTCGCGACACCCGCTGCGCGGGTGCCGCTCACTGACCTGCTCCTTGCTCCTGGCTTGAGGAACTGCCTCCCTGTTCACAAACTTTACTGCATTCCCTGTGGCTGAGGTCGGCTGGTGGGAGCGTTACTGCAATCGGCGGTAATCCACCTCGCTCTCAGCGCGACCCGCCCAGGTTGTAGTGCATAGGCTGTGCCCTGGAAAAGCCTACCGGGGGACTGCGAGGCCCAGAAACCACCGCTCTTTGCAGCAGGCGCCTCTTCCCCCGGCGGCCACGCCCATTGATCTGACCGGCTCTCTTAAAACCTTTGGCGACACCCGCTGCGTGGGTGCCGCTCACTGACCTGCTCCTTGCTCCTGGCTTGAGGAACTGCCTCCCTGTTCACGAACTTTACTGCATTCCCTGTGGCTGAGGTCGGCTGGTGGGAGCGTTACTGCAATCGGCGGTATTCCACCTCGCTCTCAGCGCGACCCGCCCAGGTTGTAGTGCATAGGCTGTGCCCTGGAAAAGCCTACCGGGGGACTGCGAGGCCCAGAAACCACCGCTCTTTGCAGCAGGCGCCTCTTCCCCCGGCGGCCACGCCCATTGATCTGACCGGCTCTCTTAAAACCTTTCGCGACACCCGCTGCGCGGGTGCCGCTCACTGACCTGCTCCTTGCTCCTGGCTTGAGGAACTGCCTCCCTGTTCACGAACTTTACTGCATTCCCTGTGGCTGAGGTCGGCTGGTGGGAGCGTTACTGCAATCGGCGGTATTCCACCTCGCTCTCAGCGCGACCCGCCCAGGTTGTAGTGCATAGGCTGTGCCCTGGAAAAGCCTACCGGGGGACTGCGAGGCCCAGCAACAACCGCTCTTTGCAGCAGGCGCCTCTTCCCCCGGCGGCCACGCCGATTGATCTGACCGGCTCTCTTAAAACCTTTCGCGACACCCGCTGCGCGGGTGCCGCTCACTGACCTGCTCCTTGCTCCTGGCTTGAGGAACTGCCTCCCTGTTCACGAACTTTACTGCATTCCCTGTGGCTGAGGTCGGCTGGTGGGAGCGTTACTGCAATCGGCGGTATTCCACCTCGCTCTCAGCGCGACCCGCCCAGGTTGTAGTGCATAGGCTGTGCCCTGGAAAAGCCTACCGGGGGACTGCGAGGTCCAGAAACCACCGCTCTTTGCAGCAGGCGCCTCTTCCCCCGGCGGCCACGCCCATTGATCTGACCGGCTCTCTTAAAACCTTTCGCGACACCCGCTGCGCGGGTGCCGCTCACTGACCTGCTCCTTGCTCCTGGCTTGAGGAACTGCCTCCCTGTTCACGAACTTTACTGCATTCCCTGTGGCTGAGGTCGGCTGGTGGGAGCGTTACTGCAATCGGCGGTATTCCACCTCGCTCTCAGCGCGACCCGCCCAGGTTGTAGTGCATAGGCTGTGCCCTGGAAAAGCCTACCGGGGGACTGCGAGGCCCAGAAACCGCCGCTCTTTGCAGCAGGCGCCTCTTCCCCCGGCGGCCACGCCCTTATTTCCTCCTTTAACATCAGCCAGTCTCTAACGCGCCGCGCGTCGCGCGCGGGTCGCAGCCCGGGGCGAAGACCGGGCAAAGACCGGGCCGTTCTAGGCCGTTAGAGGCTGGTAGAGACTGGACTGGGCCACCCCCCTGACATCCCTACCCGTATACCTGCCACTCCTTCGAACTTAATAAGGATAATAATGGTGAATACGAGGGGCTCGAAATCTAAAACCAAAGCCCCCACCTCCGCAGGTAAACTACTTGGCCCCATGGATGACTTTTTAGCGAAGGCTAACACCCTCATAGATGAAAGTATATCACTAATGGAAGAAAGGGTTTCGCTAGATCTGGCATTCGCTAAGAGATCATTACTAGGTGTCCTAGCGGAAGCCAGATCCCCAGCACTGGGAGCTTCAAACGCTGAGAGAGCGCAGACACGTGAGAGGCGTAGCCTGCCAAACACAGTAGATCTGTCAGTATCCCAGCTGGCGGACTCCCAGTGCAGCTCCGACTTAGAAAAAACCCCAGAACTGGTTCCGACAACACCCACACAAACTTCTTCCACAGACAAAAGAATAGAAAGGGGCAGGAGGGAGGGAGCCATTAGTAAGAAAAGGGCGCATAGAAACTCCATCACGCTAGCAAGTCTGCCACTACCTTCTAGCACACCACAAATTCACGACGATAGATCAGCACAAATAGAGATTCTAGCGTCAGTCCATTAGACAGAGAAGGAAAGAGCCCCCCCGATAGACTTGGATCCCCACTCTAACAAGCAAGCCCAAGTGGACTTGAAGGTGACGGAGGCTAAGGAGTTAACCCTCACCGGAATAGCTAATATAGTTAAACATGCATTACAACCCCTAGAACACCGGTTAATAACTATAGAGTCCCAAATCACCAAACTCTTAAAAATTCAACAGTCAGCTTACCCACCATGCCCACAGAAAATAGGAGGACACAACACTAAAAAGCCAACCACTACTGCAAAACCATCTCTCCCCAACCCACAACAAAAAACTCTCCGGAAAACTACACCAAACGTTCCCGTTAACAAAAATACATCAAATCCAACTAAAATAACAAACACTGCAACAGCCTCGTCCTCCACCAATAACTCGCAGCAGATAATTAGCATAACTTCCCCGGATGCGGCATCTACAGTTGCTGTTACCCCGGCACCACCTAGTATCCCTACTAACAAAACTCCTGCTAAGAACACAACTAAAACAGTAACAAAATCTTCTGCCCCTCCACCCCCTCCACCAAAAACCCCAGCGGACAGGCCCAAGAGAGGTGCTGCAAGGAATCCTGGTCCTCCAAGACTCCCAGCAGACTTCCCTCCTGAGGCCTCACCGTACGTGGCGGTGATGGCTGGAGTACCCGAATTAACAGATTCTACTCCAGAACCTATCTGGTCCTTAAAAAACAAAGCCCAGCACTGGCTCCAGACCAACCGCCCGATTCCATCTTCTTGGCGTGGAAGAATTAGATCTGTTGCCAGGGTACCGTGGGTGGATTTACAAAAGGGGGTGGTGATGAACAGAGTGTCTGAATTGAGCAGACCACTCTTACCCAGTCCAAAGATCAGGGCTTGATCCATCACCGTTATTTATCTCACTGCCCCATCCCAGCTCAGAACCTGGCTATATGCAAATTAGTCTGTCCCTGGCCCAGTGCATCATGGGAACAGGGCAGACTAAACTACCAAGCCAATTCTTTACCAGAAAGGAGACAAGCTACCGGGGACCGGTTTCTGGCATTTCAGCCTCTTCGGCCCGGCTTGCTTGAATCCTGATGGAGCAGTGAGAAAGGGACTCATGTCTGAGTATACCCTGCCACACCTATAGTGGCCAAAATCGATTTACAAAAGGGGGTGGTGATGAACAGAGTGTCTGAATTGAGCAGACCACTCTTACCCAGTCCAAAGATCAGGGCTTGATCCATCACCGTTATTTATCTCACTGCCCCATCCCAGCTCAGAACCTGGCTATATGCAAATTAGTCTGTCCCTGGCCCAGTGCATCATGGGAACAGGGCAGACTAAACTACCAAGCCAATTCTTTACCAGAAAGGAGACAAGCTACCGGGGACCGGTTTCTGGCATTTCAGCCTCTTCGGCCCGGCTTGCTTGAATCCTGATGGAGCAGTGAGAAAGGGACTCATGTCTGAGTATACCCTGCCACACCTATAGTGGCCAAAATCGATTTACAAAAGGGGGTGGTGATGAACAGAGTGTCTGAATTGAGCAGACCACTCTTACCCAGTCCAAAGATCAGGGCTTGATCCATCACCGTTATTTATCTCACTGCCCCATCCCAGCTCAGAACCTGGCTATATGCAAATTAGTCTGTCCCTGGCCCAGTGCATCATGGGAACAGGGCAGACTAAACTACCAAGCCAATTCTTTACCAGAAAGGAGACAAGCTACCGGGGACCGGTTTCTGGCATTTCAGCCTCTTCGGCCCGGCTTGCTTGAATCCTGATGGAGCAGTGAGAAAGGGACTCATGTCTGAGTATACCCTGCCACACCTATAGTGGCCAAAATCGATTTACAAAAGGGGGTGGTGATGAACAGAGTGTCTGAATTGAGCAGACCACTCTTACCCAGTCCAAAGATCAGGGCTTGATCCATCACCGTTATTTATCTCACTGCCCCATCCCAGCTCAGAACCTGGCTATATGCAAATTAGTCTGTCCCTGGCCCAGTGCATCATGGGAACAGGGCAGACTAAACTACCAAGCCAATTCTTTACCAGAAAGGAGACAAGCTACCGGGGACCGGTTTCTGGCATTTCAGCCTCTTCGGCCCGGCTTGCTTGAATCCTGATGGAGCAGTGAGAAAGGGACTCATGTCTGAGTATACCCTGCCACACCTATAGTGGCCAAAATCGATTTACAAAAGGGGGTGGTGATGAACAGAGTGTCTGAATTGAGCAGACCACTCTTACCCAGTCCAAAGATCAGGGCTTGATCCATCACCGTTATTTATCTCACTGCCCCATCCCAGCTCAGAACCTGGCTATATGCAAATTAGTCTGTCCCTGGCCCAGTGCATCATGGGAACAGGGCAGACTAAACTACCAAGCCAATTCTTTACCAGAAAGGAGACAAGCTACCGGGGACCGGTTTCTGGCATTTCAGCCTCTTCGGCCCGGCTTGCTTGAATCCTGATGGAGCAGTGAGAAAGGGACTCATGTCTGAGTATACCCTGCCACACCTATAGTGGCCAAAATCGATTTACAAAAGGGGGTGGTGATGAACAGAGTGTCTGAATTGAGCAGACCACTCTTACCCAGTCCAAAGATCAGGGCTTGATCCATCACCGTTATTTATCTCACTGCCCCATCCCAGCTCAGAACCTGGCTATATGCAAATTAGTCTGTCCCTGGCCCAGTGCATCATGGGAACAGGGCAGACTAAACTACCAAGCCAATTCTTTACCAGAAAGGAGACAAGCTACCGGGGACCGGTTTCTGGCATTTCAGCCTCTTCGGCCCGGCTTGCTTGAATCCTGATGGAGCAGTGAGAAAGGGACTCATGTCTGAGTATACCCTGCCACACCTATAGTGGCCAAAATCGATTTACAAAAGGGGGTGGTGATGAACAGAGTGTCTGAATTGAGCAGACCACTCTTACCCAGTCCAAAGATCAGGGCTTGATCCATCACCGTTATTTATCTCACTGCCCCATCCCAGCTCAGAACCTGGCTATATGCAAATTAGTCTGTCCCTGGCCCAGTGCATCATGGGAACAGGGCAGACTAAACTACCAAGCCAATTCTTTACCAGAAAGGAGACAAGCTACCGGGGACCGGTTTCTGGCATTTCAGCCTCTTCGGCCCGGCTTGCTTGAATCCTGATGGAGCAGTGAGAAAGGGACTCATGTCTGAGTATACCCTGCCACACCTATAGTGGCCAAAATCGATTTACAAAAGGGGGTGGTGATGAACAGAGTGTCTGAATTGAGCAGACCACTCTTACCCAGTCCAAAGATCAGGGCTTGATCCATCACCGTTATTTATCTCACTGCCCCATCCCAGCTCAGAACCTGGCTATATGCAAATTAGTCTGTCCCTGGCCCAGTGCATCATGGGAACAGGGCAGACTAAACTACCAAGCCAATTCTTTACCAGAAAGGAGACAAGCTACCGGGGACCGGTTTCTGGCATTTCAGCCTCTTCGGCCCGGCTTGCTTGAATCCTGATGGAGCAGTGAGAAAGGGACTCATGTCTGAGTATACCCTGCCACACCTATAGTGGCCAAAATCGATTTACAAAAGGGGGTGGTGATGAACAGAGTGTCTGAATTGAGCAGACCACTCTTACCCAGTCCAAAGATCAGGGCTTGATCCATCACCGTTATTTATCTCACTGCCCCATCCCAGCTCAGAACCTGGCTATATGCAAATTAGTCTGTCCCTGGCCCAGTGCATCATGGGAACAGGGCAGACTAAACTACCAAGCCAATTCTTTACCAGAAAGGAGACAAGCTACCGGGGACCGGTTTCTGGCATTTCAGCCTCTTCGGCCCGGCTTGCTTGAATCCTGATGGAGCAGTGAGAAAGGGACTCATGTCTGAGTATACCCTGCCACACCTATAGTGGCCAAAATCGATTTACAAAAGGGGGTGGTGATGAACAGAGTGTCTGAATTGAGCAGACCACTCTTACCCAGTCCAAAGATCAGGGCTTGATCCATCACCGTTATTTATCTCACTGCCCCATCCCAGCTCAGAACCTGGCTATATGCAAATTAGTCTGTCCCTGGCCCAGTGCATCATGGGAACAGGGCAGACTAAACTACCAAGCCAATTCTTTACCAGAAAGGAGACAAGCTACCGGGGACCGGTTTCTGGCATTTCAGCCTCTTCGGCCCGGCTTGCTTGAATCCTGATGGAGCAGTGAGAAAGGGACTCATGTCTGAGTATACCCTGCCACACCTATAGTGGCCAAAATCGATTTACAAAAGGGGGTGGTGATGAACAGAGTGTCTGAATTGAGCAGACCACTCTTACCCAGTCCAAAGATCAGGGCTTGATCCATCACCGTTATTTATCTCACTGCCCCATCCCAGCTCAGAACCTGGCTATATGCAAATTAGTCTGTCCCTGGCCCAGTGCATCATGGGAACAGGGCAGACTAAACTACCAAGCCAATTCTTTACCAGAAAGGAGACAAGCTACCGGGGACCGGTTTCTGGCATTTCAGCCTCTTCGGCCCGGCTTGCTTGAATCCTGATGGAGCAGTGAGAAAGGGACTCATGTCTGAGTATACCCTGCCACACCTATAGTGGCCAAAATCGATTTACAAAAGGGGGTGGTGATGAACAGAGTGTCTGAATTGAGCAGACCACTCTTACCCAGTCCAAAGATCAGGGCTTGATCCATCACCGTTATTTATCGCACTGCCCCATCCCAGCTCAGAACCTGGCTATATGCAAATTAGTCTGTCCCTGGCCCAGTGCATCATGGGAACAGGGCAGACTAAACTACCAAGCCAATTCTTTACCAGAAAGGAGACAAGCTACCGGGGACCGGTTTCTGGCATTTCAGCCTCTTCGGCCCGGCTTGCTTGAATCCTGATGGAGCAGTGAGAAAGGGACTCATGTCTGAGTATACCCTGCCACACCTATAGTGGCCAAAATCGATTTACAAAAGGGGGTGGTGATGAACAGAGTGTCTGAATTGAGCAGACCACTCTTACCCAGTCCAAAGATCAGGGCTTGATCCATCACCGTTATTTATCTCACTGCCCCATCCCAGCTCAGAACCTGGCTATATGCAAATTAGTCTGTCCCTGGCCCAGTGCATCATGGGAACAGGGCAGACTAAACTACCAAGCCAATTCTTTACCAGAAAGGAGACAAGCTACCGGGGACCGGTTTCTGGCATTTCAGCCTCTTCGGCCCGGCTTGCTTGAATCCTGATGGAGCAGTGAGAAAGGGACTCATGTCTGAGTATACCCTGCCACACCTATAGTGGCCAAAATCGATTTACAAAAGGGGGTGGTGATGAACAGAGTGTCTGAATTGAGCAGACCACTCTTACCCAGTCCAAAGATCAGGGCTTGATCCATCACCGTTATTTATCTCACTGCCCCATCCCAGCTCAGAACCTGGCTATATGCAAATTAGTCTGTCCCTGGCCCAGTGCATCATGGGAACAGGGCAGACTAAACTACCAAGCCAATTCTTTACCAGAAAGGAGACAAGCTACCGGGGACCGGTTTCTGGCATTTCAGCCTCTTCGGCCCGGCTTGCTTGAATCCTGATGGAGCAGTGAGAAAGGGACTCATGTCTGAGTATACCCTGCCACACCTATAGTGGCCAAAATCGATTTACAAAAGGGGGTGGTGATGAACAGAGTGTCTGAATTGAGCAGACCACTCTTACCCAGTCCAAAGATCAGGGCTTGATCCATCACCGTTATTTATCTCACTGCCCCATCCCAGCTCAGAACCTGGCTATATGCAAATTAGTCTGTCCCTGGCCCAGTGCATCATGGGAACAGGGCAGACTAAACTACCAAGCCAATTCTTTACCAGAAAGGAGACAAGCTACCGGGGACCGGTTTCTGGCATTTCAGCCTCTTCGGCCCGGCTTGCTTGAATCCTGATGGAGCAGTGAGAAAGGGACTCATGTCTGAGTATACCCTGCCACACCTATAGTGGCCAAAATCGATTTACAAAAGGGGGTGGTGATGAACAGAGTGTCTGAATTGAGCAGACCACTCTTACCCAGTCCAAAGATCAGGGCTTGATCCATCACCGTTATTTATCTCACTGCCCCATCCCAGCTCAGAACCTGGCTATATGCAAATTAGTCTGTCCCTGGCCCAGTGCATCATGGGAACAGGGCAGACTAAACTACCAAGCCAATTCTTTACCAGAAAGGAGACAAGCTACCGGGGACCGGTTTCTGGCATTTCAGCCTCTTCGGCCCGGCTTGCTTGAATCCTGATGGAGCAGTGAGAAAGGGACTCATGTCTGAGTATACCCTGCCACACCTATAGTGGCCAAAATCGATTTACAAAAGGGGGTGGTGATGAACAGAGTGTCTGAATTGAGCAGACCACTCTTACCCAGTCCAAAGATCAGGGCTTGATCCATCACCGTTATTTATCTCACTGCCCCATCCCAGCTCAGAACCTGGCTATATGCAAATTAGTCTGTCCCTGGCCCAGTGCATCATGGGAACAGGGCAGACTAAACTACCAAGCCAATTCTTTACCAGAAAGGAGACAAGCTACCGGGGACCGGTTTCTGGCATTTCAGCCTCTTCGGCCCGGCTTGCTTGAATCCTGATGGAGCAGTGAGAAAGGGACTCATGTCTGAGTATACCCTGCCACACCTATAGTGGCCAAAATCGATTTACAAAAGGGGGTGGTGATGAACAGAGTGTCTGAATTGAGCAGACCACTCTTACCCAGTCCAAAGATCAGGGCTTGATCCATCACCGTTATTTATCTCACTGCCCCATCCCAGCTCAGAACCTGGCTATATGCAAATTAGTCTGTCCCTGGCCCAGTGCATCATGGGAACAGGGCAGACTAAACTACCAAGCCAATTCTTTACCAGAAAGGAGACAAGCTACCGGGGACCGGTTTCTGGCATTTCAGCCTCTTCGGCCCGGCTTGCTTGAATCCTGATGGAGCAGTGAGAAAGGGACTCATGTCTGAGTATACCCTGCCACACCTATAGTGGCCAAAATCGATTTACAAAAGGGGGTGGTGATGAACAGAGTGTCTGAATTGAGCAGACCACTCTTACCCAGTCCAAAGATCAGGGCTTGATCCATCACCGTTATTTATCTCACTGCCCCATCCCAGCTCAGAACCTGGCTATATGCAAATTAGTCTGTCCCTGGCCCAGTGCATCATGGGAACAGGGCAGACTAAACTACCAAGCCAATTCTTTACCAGAAAGGAGACAAGCTACCGGGGACCGGTTTCTGGCATTTCAGCCTCTTCGGCCCGGCTTGCTTGAATCCTGATGGAGCAGTGAGAAAGGGACTCATGTCTGAGTATACCCTGCCACACCTATAGTGGCCAAAATCGATTTACAAAAGGGGGTGGTGATGAACAGAGTGTCTGAATTGAGCAGACCACTCTTACCCAGTCCAAAGATCAGGGCTTGATCCATCACCGTTATTTATCTCACTGCCCCATCCCAGCTCAGAACCTGGCTATATGCAAATTAGTCTGTCCCTGGCCCAGTGCATCATGGGAACAGGGCAGACTAAACTACCAAGCCAATTCTTTACCAGAAAGGAGACAAGCTACCGGGGACCGGTTTCTGGCATTTCAGCCTCTTCGGCCCGGCTTGCTTGAATCCTGATGGAGCAGTGAGAAAGGGACTCATGTCTGAGTATACCCTGCCACACCTATAGTGGCCAAAATCGATTTACAAAAGGGGGTGGTGATGAACAGAGTGTCTGAATTGAGCAGACCACTCTTACCCAGTCCAAAGATCAGGGCTTGATCCATCACCGTTATTTATCTCACTGCCCCATCCCAGCTCAGAACCTGGCTATATGCAAATTAGTCTGTCCCTGGCCCAGTGCATCATGGGAACAGGGCAGACTAAACTACCAAGCCAATTCTTTACCAGAAAGGAGACAAGCTACCGGGGACCGGTTTCTGGCATTTCAGCCTCTTCGGCCCGGCTTGCTTGAATCCTGATGGAGCAGTGAGAAAGGGACTCATGTCTGAGTATACCCTGCCACACCTATAGTGGCCAAAATCGATTTACAAAAGGGGGTGGTGATGAACAGAGTGTCTGAATTGAGCAGACCACTCTTACCCAGTCCAAAGATCAGGGCTTGATCCATCACCGTTATTTATCTCACTGCCCCATCCCAGCTCAGAACCTGGCTATATGCAAATTAGTCTGTCCCTGGCCCAGTGCATCATGGGAACAGGGCAGACTAAACTACCAAGCCAATTCTTTACCAGAAAGGAGACAAGCTACCGGGGACCGGTTTCTGGCATTTCAGCCTCTTCGGCCCGGCTTGCTTGAATCCTGATGGAGCAGTGAGAAAGGGACTCATGTCTGAGTATACCCTGCCACACCTATAGTGGCCAAAATCGATTTACAAAAGGGGGTGGTGATGAACAGAGTGTCTGAATTGAGCAGACCACTCTTACCCAGTCCAAAGATCAGGGCTTGATCCATCACCGTTATTTATCTCACTGCCCCATCCCAGCTCAGAACCTGGCTATATGCAAATTAGTCTGTCCCTGGCCCAGTGCATCATGGGAACAGGGCAGACTAAACTACCAAGCCAATTCTTTACCAGAAAGGAGACAAGCTACCGGGGACCGGTTTCTGGCATTTCAGCCTCTTCGGCCCGGCTTGCTTGAATCCTGATGGAGCAGTGAGAAAGGGACTCATGTCTGAGTATACCCTGCCACACCTATAGTGGCCAAAATCGATTTACAAAAGGGGGTGGTGATGAACAGAGTGTCTGAATTGAGCAGACCACTCTTACCCAGTCCAAAGATCAGGGCTTGATCCATCACCGTTATTTATCTCACTGCCCCATCCCAGCTCAGAACCTGGCTATATGCAAATTAGTCTGTCCCTGGCCCAGTGCATCATGGGAACAGGGCAGACTAAACTACCAAGCCAATTCTTTACCAGAAAGGAGACAAGCTACCGGGGACCGGTTTCTGGCATTTCAGCCTCTTCGGCCCGGCTTGCTTGAATCCTGATGGAGCAGTGAGAAAGGGACTCATGTCTGAGTATACCCTGCCACACCTATAGTGGCCAAAATCGATTTACAAAAGGGGGTGGTGATGAACAGAGTGTCTGAATTGAGCAGACCACTCTTACCCAGTCCAAAGATCAGGGCTTGATCCATCACCGTTATTTATCTCACTGCCCCATCCCAGCTCAGAACCTGGCTATATGCAAATTAGTCTGTCCCTGGCCCAGTGCATCATGGGAACAGGGCAGACTAAACTACCAAGCCAATTCTTTACCAGAAAGGAGACAAGCTACCGGGGACCGGTTTCTGGCATTTCAGCCTCTTCGGCCCGGCTTGCTTGAATCCTGATGGAGCAGTGAGAAAGGGACTCATGTCTGAGTATACCCTGCCACACCTATAGTGGCCAAAATCGATTTACAAAAGGGGGTGGTGATGAACAGAGTGTCTGAATTGAGCAGACCACTCTTACCCAGTCCAAAGATCAGGGCTTGATCCATCACCGTTATTTATCTCACTGCCCCATCCCAGCTCAGAACCTGGCTATATGCAAATTAGTCTGTCCCTGGCCCAGTGCATCATGGGAACAGGGCAGACTAAACTACCAAGCCAATTCTTTACCAGAAAGGAGACAAGCTACCGGGGACCGGTTTCTGGCATTTCAGCCTCTTCGGCCCGGCTTGCTTGAATCCTGATGGAGCAGTGAGAAAGGGACTCATGTCTGAGTATACCCTGCCACACCTATAGTGGCCAAAATCGATTTACAAAAGGGGGTGGTGATGAACAGAGTGTCTGAATTGAGCAGACCACTCTTACCCAGTCCAAAGATCAGGGCTTGATCCATCACCGTTATTTATCTCACTGCCCCATCCCAGCTCAGAACCTGGCTATATGCAAATTAGTCTGTCCCTGGCCCAGTGCATCATGGGAACAGGGCAGACTAAACTACCAAGCCAATTCTTTACCAGAAAGGAGACAAGCTACCGGGGACCGGTTTCTGGCATTTCAGCCTCTTCGGCCCGGCTTGCTTGAATCCTGATGGAGCAGTGAGAAAGGGACTCATGTCTGAGTATACCCTGCCACACCTATAGTGGCCAAAATCGATTTACAAAAGGGGGTGGTGATGAACAGAGTGTCTGAATTGAGCAGACCACTCTTACCCAGTCCAAAGATCAGGGCTTGATCCATCACCGTTATTTATCTCACTGCCCCATCCCAGCTCAGAACCTGGCTATATGCAAATTAGTCTGTCCCTGGCCCAGTGCATCATGGGAACAGGGCAGACTAAACTACCAAGCCAATTCTTTACCAGAAAGGAGACAAGCTACCGGGGACCGGTTTCTGGCATTTCAGCCTCTTCGGCCCGGCTTGCTTGAATCCTGATGGAGCAGTGAGAAATCTAGCCCTGATCTCTTGACTGGGTTAGAGCTTTCTGCTTAATTCAGAGACTCTGTCCCTCACCACCCCTTGTTGTAAATAGGGTACCGTGGGTGGGCAGTACTAGAAAAACCATTCCTGGTGATTGTATAACAATCACATTTGAGGACCCGCGAATAACAGACTATGTCTGTTCATGGGAAGATATCACCCAAAATGGAGGAATCAAGATCAAACCACTCTCTTTCTTCTATCCATTCAGGCAGGCAGGGGGCTTCACACAGGAGCAGGAGCCCCCCTGGTCTGCCCCATTTCCCAGACAGGATGAACTATTAATCCCTAGATACCATGGTCCCCCTAACTCACACGAGCCAGATTACTCCTGGCAGACGGTAAGACAACGCCACCAGGGTGGACGCTGGGATGACAGAAGGCCTCATTCCCAATGGTTCCCTCACAGGGAACAATCCCGGTGGGACCCATGGCATAACATCACGCTACACAATAGGTATAATGGCCTAGAAATGGTCGATTGACCATCAACAGAAATCCCCTCAAATGAGCCTCATGTATCCCCCTCCCTTCAGCCTTTTATAACTACTCTAGCCCCCAAAAATAATGAACTTGCAGTCTTAATAGATGAACGTAATGTTGATTCCTCATTAATTACAGTACTCTCCTGGAACGCCGCAGGCCTCCGTAATAAAATCGAGGATGGTTCCGCGCAGGAGTTCCTAAATCCATACCAACTAATCTGTCTGCAAGAGACATGGTCTGTAGAGGAACTACATCTACAAGGCTATAAAACCTATTCTGTCCCAGCACTACCTAGCACAATGGGCAGACCAAAGGGTGGGTTAATAACTTACATTTCAAACACCCTACCGCTTAACAAAGTGGCTATTCTCTCTCAGGATGCCAACCACCAAATTCTTTCACTAACTCTTGTTAACAAAGAAATAATAATCCTGACTAACCGTTATAATAACTTATCGGAAGAAAACTTCATAATTCTTCTCACCACTCTCCATGATAAATTAAAACAGATTCACCATTGGAGATCCGTAAATAAACCAATCCATCTAATCTGGGGCGGAGATTTTAATCTCCACCCCTGTACAGCCTCCAACCCACTGCGCTGTGGGATAATGGACGAACTTAACGTCCCAATGGCGCACTTTGCCCACAATAAATTAGGAAACTTTATTAACACCGTCCTATCGGACCTGGACCTCCACATTGTAAACCACCTAGATGCAGATCCAAATGAATTTGCTCCAACTTATGTGGGCAGAGGCCATCAAACCACAGTAGACTTTATACTTCTTACACCAAGCCTTATGAACAAACTCAAAGATTTCAGGGTTATTGCCACCCCCCTCAGTGACCACTCTGCCTTAGTAATAAAGTTATCTATGCCATCTAACCCCTCTCACAAACTGGAGATGGCGGTTACTCTTACACAGAACAAGATCCAGGTTGGCAAACACAATGGTTTTACAATCAAGTGGGCAAAAATCAACCCATCTGACATATTGAAAAAATTAATAACCAGGGCCTACCCAAACATTGTGAAATGCCTGGACCTTGCATCGAGCCATAAGGAGGTCCTGATAAATTTCAAACAAATCTTGGATTTTATAAAGGACCTACTTACTTCAAAACCCAATCCAAACTGCTCCACAAAACCAAAATGGTTTAACCATAACTGCACTGCTGCCCTAAAAAAACTAAAATCTGCACTTCAAAGCAACCCGCGAGATGTAGCCCAGATCCAACTCCTAAGGCGCCAATATACAGGGGAAAGAAAGCTGAGAACTGCCCAACTTAAGCAAAAATTATGGGACGATCTTCATAAAGGTGCAGTCTCAAAAAACAGCGAGCTTTTCTGGCGCACAGTAAGAACCCCTTACCTTACTGATAATGGCACCCCAAAAATAGATGTCGCCATTGATGAAAATACATGGGTCTCTCACTTTGAAGAGATTTTTAAAAACATCTCACCAACAGAACCCATGCCCTCAAAGCCACACTATCCCATTTTGGTTCCCTTCGACATTCCAGACCTCATAGGCGCACTCCAGAGCAGTAAATCAGGCAAGGCTCCAGGGCCGGATGGGGTCCCAGTGGACTTCTTCAAAAACAACTTAGACCTCTGGGCACCCATCCTAACTAGAGTCTGCACAGCGGCAGCGAATGAGGGAATCCTTACCTCCTGGACCAAATCAATAATGGTCCCCATCTTCAAAAAGGGGGACCGTCAAGACGCAAAATGCTACCGTCCCATATCACTGCTGGACTCGCTCGGGAAAGTAGTGGGGAGAGTAATCTTAGAGCGTTTCCAGCAGTGGAGTGAGGACCGGGGCATAATTTCCGACATCCAATTTGGCTTTCGCAAGGGCTTTGGTACATTAGAGCAGGCCCTTAATCTCTACTTAATAATGGGCAAATACACCCAGGCCACTCCTTCCAAGATATACATGGTCTTTGTCGACCTATCCGCAGCTTTTGACTGCGTTTCGCACGCAAAGCTGTGGAAGGTCTTAGCTCAGATGGGAGTAGATCAACCCCTTTTAGACTTCCTAAGAGAGCTCTACACCGGGGCAACAGCTAGAGTTCGCTTTGGGGTAAACGGAGAGCTGACGTCACCGTTTAGCGTAGGGCGTGGGGTCAGGCAGGGATGCGTCCTGGCCCCCTTCCTCTTCTCACTCTATACCAATGGTTTGGAGGAGGAGATGTTGAGGGGGGCCCAGGACCTCCCACGCATAAACCGCCGTCTGATTCCTGCCCTGCTCTACGCGGATGACGCTGTCATCCTTGCGCGAACGCCCCGAGAACTTCAGAAAGCAGTAATTAAGTACACCTCATTCATGGGCAATCTCGACTTAAAGGTGAACGTAAAAAAAACGTTCGTAATGACAGTTGGTAGAGGTCAAAAAAGAACAAACCCCATTCTCCTCAACAACCAAAAGCTCGAAGCTACCCCTCAGTACCCCTATCTAGGGGTTATGATAGATGACCAACTTAGCTGGAAGCCAGCAGTGAACACTAGGACACACTTATTTAAGAGAGCAATCGCTGCCCTAACAACCTTTTCACAGAGATTAGGCAAAAGACTACCAGTAGAGCTCCTCAAGATCTATAACGCCAAATGCCAGGCAATCGCAACATATGGCGCGGGAGTCTGGGGTTACACAAATACTAGCCCCATCCAGAAAGCTGAAAACGCCTTTTTAAGATTTTTGCTAGCCACCCCTAAAGGCACCTCTACCTACGCAATCCATCTCGAACTAGCCATACCTTATATAGAGGACCTAATTAAAATTGAGCCGCTGATGCTGTGGCAACGCATTTGGAAGTCAGACAAAAACGCCCTGAAACAAGCCATCATCTCAGACACAATGAACTTGGATCACTCCACAAAAATAAAATGGCTTTCTTATGTGAGAAACTTTTTTAACGACTTAGGCGTTGAGAACTACTATTTGGACCCGGTGTCAGTAACAGACATCTCGAAAAAAGATCTTAAACATAAAGCACTAAGACACCTGGAAACTTTAAGACTTGCATCCATTTCCTCAAAAACGGCAGTCATCCATGCAAATATGATCCAAATAGCCCCTGACATCCACCCGTACCTGGCACTTCAAATAACAACCTACGAGAGAATGCTAATCACAAGATTCAGGCTCAATACCTTCTTCAGAATGGTTACCTTCCCAACACAAAATTGTTGGAGTGACATTCTTTCCCCTTGCCCATGTGACGGTCTGTCAACGCAGTCTAACTTGCATGTGATTCTGCTCTGTAAATACCATCAAGCCCACAGAAAGACCTGGCTTTTACCGATATTAAGAACGTGGGGGCTAAGACAATGCAGACCCGCCCTCTTAAGACTGCAAATGTTGGAAAAGGAAAATGTCTGTTACTTTGTTAGTAGTTTTCTAAAATGTATTCTGAGACATAGAAAGAACCTTTAAAACCTTTGTAAATTTTAACTTTGAGTGGCCCCTCGCATCCTCTGATTAATTTTTATATTGTGGAATGAATTTTATATGAAATTTTATGTAACACATGTATTTTTGCACTGTATGATTCTCTGCTCTTTTATGGTTTTTTCCACTGTGAAACAAGCCGAATAAAGAAATTTATATATACACTCTTTCCTTTCTTTCCATAACTTCATAGTTTCTGTCTTTATCTCCTAGAACTCTTTCTTTCTCTCTTCAATATTGCTGCATTGTGTTCTTTTCTTCTCCCTCACCTGCAGCACTATGTTAAGCCTGGCCATATTTCTCCATCTCTAGCAGGGGCTCATTTAAAAATAGCAACACTCATATCAGGTCATTCACTCTACGTTTTGTCTGTGTTCAGAAAACACACAGTGATGTTCTCAGCTTGCATCTGCTCTTCATTACTTGAGGGACACGTGGAGCTTAGCTTATTACCTCTTAATATGCTTGTGAACTCCATTCTTTAATATTTGCTTTCTTTTCCCAAAGATGCGGGGTCATTACCTCTCATCTCTGGCAGTGGCGAAAAACCTGACAGGAATTTCATTCCACATGGCTATACTCACGCTAAGATCTTTTTTTCATCATAATACGCATTTAATAATTTTTTCAGTTGGACCCAGACTATGTAAGGTAAAATTAAACAGGGCGGCATATCATGAATTGTAAGCTATGGTTCATGCATTTAAAGTCACATACATGCGAGTTCTAAAAGCTGGTAAAGAACATTTCTTGAATACTAAATAAGGAAGCTGATACATAGGTTGCGCGGCAGGCCCGCTTCCACGACACCATGGAACATTCTTCTGGGGTCGCAGTGTGTTAACAGGCGGCGTCCCCCATTTAAGGTAAGGCCACAGCTGTACAATTAGTGTCAGAGGCTCTGGTCTGGTTACATGGGAACAGGTGAGTACACACTGGTGCACACTGTGCAGGCTGCACGTGTGAGACTACTGTTATATGCAGCAACAGTACCGGTGCATAGAGAGCCTGTCGAAGAAGGGACTCTTCAGGGTTGGAATCCACATGGGGTAGGTCTTATAGTGTGAGTGGCACCCGTAGTGTTGGTGTGTAGTGCTTACTGAAGGTGGTGGTGTTTTCAGTGTGTACACTTTATGGTCCAAATCTGCCCTCTGCAAGTACAGTTTTGCTACACTTAAATCTATGTATAGGCATTTATATAGCGCACTACTTACCCGGAGGATCCCAAGGCGCTTCGACCGCTGCGAAACCCTTCCTGGCTTCCCTGAGAGATGGTCCCTTAATGGGTATCTCCAGGGTGAGACCAGGCATCCCCGGCGGTCTGGTGGGGCCGTTAGTGAAGATGAGGCAAGCTAATGCCCAGAGTTGCCGAGTGTGATCGCTGATCAGAGTGGGCACCGAGGCGAGAGAATTATCGAGTCCGCTGACCCTGGTCCAGAAACCTGCCGCGCCGGGATTCGAACCCTGGTTCCAGGCCGTCCTCTGCTCTCAGGTCTGCCGCCTCTAACCAGTGAGCCACACTACTCCACTTAGGTCTACAGGGTCTCAATCTTGGGAAGAACATGCACCTGAGTTTGATTTTACTGTTCTCAATAACCCACAAACACACCTTATGACCCTTCAGGATTTGTCATATTTCTCTGTCAGCTCATTATCACATTCTAAATCTTTGTCTCCCCTACTGGGCCAAGTTAATTTCTCTGGTCCACAACTGTGGGATGAAAGGTCTCCACACACAAAAGGGGTTTTAATAATTCTTTGCCCAGTGATTTGGAAAGAAAAGGTGTGGGGAAGAAATCGGCATCTGATAATTAGCTTGTCACACCACACCTGGGCTTGGCCCAGGCTCACCAAAACAAAGGAAGAAGCCCGACCCTCTGGAACACAGGAGGGACTCACTTTAAGGTTTTGATGGAAAGGGATAAGGCAGCTCTGTCAACCTGGGTGGAAGGTCCCAGGGGAGCTCTTAACAGAGACAACTCAAAGTTAACATTTTGGATTGTTATAAAATGCAGTGCAGATGGGTTGGGGCAGGGGTGAAGGGAGGATGTGACATCCTAGGATTATTGACAAGATAATAGACATGAGAGTGACACCCAGCTGGAAGGTGAGGCAACCTGATGGACTGCAAGGATGGACTATGGCTCCAGCTGACCCCTTCAACTAGGACGGCTCTCTCCAGGGTCGGCAGCTCTGGATCTCTCATGTCCCCTAAGTACCAGTTGGGAGAAAGGGCCTGCTGTGAGAAATGGTTGGTTTCCCCACCCCTGCGTGATCCCCTCCCCTGCATGCCCACCTCGCAACCCCCCATGTGTCCCCTCTGCATATCCCCCCGATTGATCCCCCCACGTGACCCCCACCATGCAACCCCCCATGTGATCCCCCATGTGACACCCCACTCGACCCCACATGCACGACCCTTCCGTGCGACACCCCCCACGTGACCCCCTGCATAACCCCCGCACGCGACCCCCACATGCAACATCCCCCACATGACCCCCGTGTGACCCCCCCGCATGACCGCCCCCGCGTGACTCCCCCTGGGTAACACCCATGACCCCCTGTATGGCCCCTTGCATGACCCTCACTGCACAAACCCCCACTATGTGACCCCCCACATGACCCCCCTCATGATCCCTATGCAACCCCTCCCGCACAACCCCTCCCCACGTGACCCTCCGGCACAACCCCCTGCGCAACCCCCCAACTTAACCCCCCACGTGACCCCCACCAGGCAACCCCCCATGTGACCCCCCCACACGACCCCACATGCACGACCCTTCCGTGCGACACCCCCCACGTGACCCCCTGCGTAACCCCCGCATGCGACCCCCATGAGCAACATCCCCCACATGACCCCCCGCGTGACCCCCCCACATGACCCCCCCGTGTGACCCCCCTGGGCAACCCCCATGACCCCCTGAATGGCCCCCTGCGTGACCCCCACACTGCATGACCCCCCATTGTGTGACCCCCCCACATGACACCCCCTCGTGACCCCTATCCAACCCCTCCACGCACAAACCCTCCCCACGTGACCCTCCCGTGCAACCCCCTGCGCAACCCCCAACATGACCCCCACGCGACCCCCCATGCGACACCCCGCAACCCCCCATGCACGACCCCAGTGCCACACCCCTGCCACCCTCCCTGCATGCACCCTCTTCACAAACATTGCCGTTAGTATTCAGATATTGCTCACAAAGAATACCGCTAGTCTTCAAACAGTGGTCACAATCAAGGAGACCAGCCTTCATTTTGCTCTTGAAAGAGCTGCAAATAAACCCTAACAGAATACTACTAAACTTCAAATACTACTCTTCCACAGTACTACAGTCTTTTTTTATCAATCAATTGAATTCTTCATCATGTATTTGAAGGCTAGTTGAGTAGAACTAGTATTCCCTCATTTGCATATTTCGGCTTGTGGGCATACTACATAGTCTTCATGCATACTAAATAAATACCATATTTTAATGGTAAATGAATACCGCTGAAACCACTGGAATCACACTAAGTGAAGATGTCCATTTTAGTACTTCCTTGAAAGACAAGTGAAGGTATGGGGTCGGTTCAAACTCCTCAACCATGTTCTCTATGTCATTATGGTTATCTTCACTAATAGCTGGGTTCCTATTTTGAGACATTATGACAAAAAATTTCTAACCCCTCAACTTTTGACTACAGAGACTTTTTCTTTCCTAAAATTCTAAAGGGACTTAAGCAAGACCCTAACAAGACTTTGCGTAGTTTGGGAAAATGCCAATTTCAAACAATCAGAATTCTAAAGGCAATTAAGGAGTTCTGTTGTGTGATCAGGTGGTAACCAAGTAGTCCAACAAATGCAAGTAGTGTATCCCAACGCAGATCTACCAATGTAAGAAACTGGCTCTATATATACTACACCAAAATGAGGTATAGTGTGTATAGAGTCCAGGTGACCGCAGAGGTATGCAGAGGTTAACGTTAGAACCTTACTCTCTATTTGTGGTGGAGTGGTCGAGAAGTAAGGCAGTATCAGTGGACAGTGTTAAGCATTTGATGTGCACACTCAGTCAGCAAATGAATTCACGCACTCAAGAAATGAACTCTAGGCCAATTGTTTTTCTATAAAAATATATACTGTTGTTTAATTTTTAGTATCAAGCGAGCCTGGCAGAGGTCAGCATTAAATACTTTACAGTAATAAGTTGCTGAATATATAACAGTTTGAAAATGCAATAGAACTTGTACTTTGTTTGATTTACAGGGGATGCAGTAGGTTGCAACACTTAGCAAATACAATACATTGAAATGAATAGTCTTTTTCAGTAAATTACAGGAGTCAGACTTGACCCCTTTTCCCCAAAGATTTTCGCTATTCGCCCCCCTAATTTGGGGATGTCTCCCCCATGGTAAAGGTTACTGAATAGGCCATGTGTGGTGTGAGACACCATGTTAATGTGTTAATGCAATGCAATGGTGAGCAGTTATCAATCCACCATCAAGAAAATGTACCCTGGTGAAATGTTGTATTTAAAATGGATGCCATGGCTATGTGTTGTGCGACCTGACTACAGTAGGTTAGCGGTCTAGATGTTAGGTACCCAGCCTAACAAGCCTGGCACCCAGGGTGTTCTACTCCTCCCCTGAGCCAGTTTGAACCAGTTCGCCAGAGAATTCCAGAAGCTTCTGGCACTGTCTGGTAGGTGGGATGAGGGGGTTATAACTAAGCATGTGCTGAGACAGAGCTGGGAAAGGAACGTGAGGGGACCTGCTGCCAGGGGATACCACCACTTGGGCTTGTGTGCTGGACCCTGCACCCATCTAGGACCCCTACTGTCCCCAGGGCTAGTGGAAGTCCCACTTCAGGAGTTCAGGCTGCTGTTCAGGAGGAGGGCCACGCTGCAGTGGAGGATGGTGTCAGCCTACTGCCCTGTTTTGATGAAGCCCCCACTGACTGTTGACCTGGCCCGGTAGTGCCTGCTGCTCTGTCCCCTAGCCCCTGGAGAAGAAAGGAGGGTCAGCCTAGGTCCCTGAAGCTGCGGGGACCTTGCGCTACACGAGCACCATATCTGAAAGTGCCTAGAAGGGAAGAAGCACCTTGGACCCCCCCAAGGAGGTGAGGAGTGTTACCCTGGGGCTTGCTGCTGGGACTGTCCGCCCCGCTTTCGCTGGGTGCCTGGAAGCGCTGGGCCTAGAAGAACCATTGGGTGCCAAAGCGCTGTGCTGTGAGGAGCTGTGCCTGCGAAGCGCTGTCTGGCCCTGGATGAGTGCTGCCTCCTAAGCGCTATAATCTTGAAGCGCTGTACCTGCTAAGCACCCTGTTGCAGAGATTGGCCTCGGTGAAGCAGCGCTGTGCTGCCTGGAAGCGCTGTTGCCCCCTCACACGCTGTGTCTGCTGAAAATGTGGGGCCAGGAAGAACTGTGGGCTTAAGACGGCTGCGGGTGCCTACCCCACGTGCGCACTGCCCAAGATCACCGCCGCTGCCTGGGGTGTTCCCCGAGGAGAGAGTGAAGAAGCGGGAGCCTACCTCGCAGGTTACAGCTGTAACGGGTGCCCACCCCGTATTGCCCATAAAAAGAGAGTGGCCCGACATCACCGCCCCGGCCCGGTACCTGCCATCGAGTACCGTGGTCCAGAATCCCCACCGCAGCCCAGCGTGAGGTCAAGGAAAAGTGCTGCTGCTGTCCGCGGCCTCTGCTGCGGCCCCCGGAGCCTGGGGAGGGCCGCCGCGGGATTATAGAAGGCCGTGCTGGGCCCTGGAATCCCCGATCCACCATCAGGTGGCTGGGGCACCGGTGACTTCACGGCCGCGCCCCCAGCCCGTCGCACACGGATTGGCTGCCGTGCCCTCCGTAGGCGTATCCTGATTGGGCGGTGTTGCAGCGCCTGCCCAGAACTGCGGCCCCATTGGCTGCAGGGCCATCGAGAGTCCCGGAAGACCCGCAGCTACTCGGGGATAGCAGGGAGGCCCAAGGAAGAGTGGAGGAGCCGCGCGGGCCTCCCCTGACAGCCCCCCCCTCCACAGAAGGGGCAGAATTGAAGTAAAGAGCCACCCAAGTAGCCAGAACCAAGAGGTGATGTTGTGGGGCCCTCGTGGCGTCGAGGGAGCCCCGTGGGAACAGCAGAGCCCAAGGCTGACTGGAGTACACGGAGGGGGGGCCTCGAGGCACATTGTTGGTGCCTGCCCCCCTACTGCAAAGGAGACACCAGAGGAGCCGGAGCCCCCCACAGGAATCCAGGTGAGTGGGGCATGTGGCAGAGTTGGGGGTGTGTCGCGGCACAGGGTCGGTGCCCGCCCCCGGGACCTGTGTTTGGCTGAGAGGGCTTTCCCAGCCCTGAATTAATTGTACAGGACACCCCTGCCCCTACTTGAAATTGTTGTCGGGCCCCGTTGGCTCTTGCTGAGTCAAGGATGGCCTAAAAGGAACTAAGTCCCCGGAACTGGGCAATAGCCTGAAGGGTGAACTGTTATTGGGCCTACTTAAGTGTTGTGGATGCCCCATGCAATTCAGCCGGAATAAAGCAGGTGGACCTTAGCAAATGTCTTTGTGTAGGGCATGATCCCCCCATTGTAGATATAATTCCTGTTACGGGTTTTATGCCTAGTGCAGTGTGAGGAGGCCTATGCCCACTCCTGGTTTCACGCCTAATGTAGTGGCCTGATAGGTGCCCACCTAATGCGTTCCTGCCTGATGTTCTCGGCCTAAGGATACTGTCCCCTGTGTTAGCCTACCCAGAAGGGGACCTGGGCTCACGGCTGATTCCCGGTACAAGTGTAAGTGCACTGCTATGCCCAAGATGTTGCCATGTCTGAACTGGGGTGGTGTGGAGTGCAAAAAAACGATGGATTTAGGCCCAGATCTCTGTACTGAGGTGAATGTATGACATTGTTCTGAATTCTGTCCATCAATTGTTGTTTTTGCATTTGTCACCCCGAGTGAGATGGGTATGCTCAGATGTGAGTCCCATGCTCTCCACACCACTGGAGTCAAGCTATCCTGTCTGGAGACAGCTGATAGCCAGAAACCGGTCCTAGGATGCTTGATTCCGGTCCAGGAAAGACATGGCTTGGCAGTTCGAGCTGGACTGTTCCCATGAGACACAGGGTCAAGGTTGATTTGCATATGGCCATGTCTGAACTGGGGTGGTGTGGAGTGCAAAAAAACGATGGATTTAGGCCCAGATCTCTGTACTGGGGTGAATGTATGTCATTGTTCTGCATTCTGTCCATCAATTGTTGTTTTTGCCTAAGGATACTGTCCCCTGTGTTAGCATACCCAGAAGGGGACCTGGGCTCACGGCTGATGCCCGGTACTAGTGTAAGTGCACTGCTATACCTAAGATGTTGCGCCCAGTGTGATTCAGGCCTGTTGCTAATGTTGTTGACACCAGGTTGCTGGCCTAAGGAGTTTATGCATAAAGGGCTTTCCTTCCTAGTGTTTCTTTCCCTCACATTGATATTGCTGATGGTTCTTGTCAATTGCTAACGCTCTTTTTATTTCAGCCCTGAAACCCATGGACTTACCTTTTTATTCTTTCTCTGATTACCCCTGTAAATAATCCCCCTGGTGTACATTGCCCTGGCGTCCGTTGGTGCCCCATTGTGATTACTGTGTCTTACTTTTGCAGGTTGGAGATAATACAAAAGTTACTCTTTTCATCCAAACTGGTGTTGTGCCTCTTTTTGTGCTTTGCCTGGTGTGTCGTCTGTGGGTACTGCGTGGATGCTTCACACATGTACTCAGGAGTTTGGCCTGCCCGCTCTGCTCCATGCTACCCCCGTAGAATTGGTAACCCCTTTCTAACAACAGGTAAGTTACTTTTTACGTTACTTTTCTAACTCAGTGCTGGATACCTAGATTCAGTACTGTTACACCCTCAGCTGCACTAGGGTGGCCGGGTGCAGAGTATTGAGGCCCAATGATATCCGATGGGAGATAGGGGGCCTCCAGTTGGTGGCTGCTGGCAAGCAGGCCACTGGGTTGTAGGAGCAAAGCTCCTAGGGTTTAGGTCAGGGCAAACAGGGAAACAAAGTAGCACAAAAGGTGCAGCCTTAACAGCACTGAGGCGGCCAGGTGCCGAGTGTTATTTCGACTGTGGGCGCCTTCTTGTTTTCTATGGAGAACCTCCGATTTGTAAATGCACTGCAGGCAGGGAGACAAAGGACTTCTGGGTGCGACCACCACTTAAAGAGGTAAGTTGGGAAGTTAAGGGTTGGTTAGGCACCGTCGGTTTGGGCACACAGGGCTGTGGAGCATCGGATGCAGGGATGCCTTTTGGGGCAGAATCTTCTTACCAGCTCCGGGTTGCGGTCAGAGGATCCTTCTGGATTTAGGCTGCAGGCGTCGGCTGGAGGCTTGAGGCAGGTCACAGGTGGCCGGATCTTGGGTCAGGATCACTGGGGTGACCTCCGTGTGGTGATTTTCCACTCAAGCTCCAGACAGATTCAGTGGGTGCAGAGTGGGCTGGATTCAAGGTCTCCGGCTGCTGCCAGAGGTTGCAGTTGAACAAATTCGGTGTTCACTGGAGAAGCAATCTTTGGAAGTGAAGGCAGACAAGTCCACCAGGGTTTTTGAGGTTGCTGGCTGCAGGACACACTGGAATTTCACAACAGCAGGTTCGAGGAGAGACAGGCCTGTGGGGCTGAGGCCAAGTCAGTGTGAGTCTTCCTCTTGTTAGCTGGCTGCACAGCTGTTATGTCCTTCTTCTTCTTTTCTTCTTGTCTTATCTAGATCTGAGGAAGCAAGGTTCAGGGTGCCCCTACATACTAGATTTAAGGGCGTTACAGTTAGATAAAGGGCAGGGACCAATGGGTCCCTTCCCAGGGGTGGTTACACCCCCATTTTGCCACCCTCCCGTGGGGGGGAGGGCTGGAGCCTGTCCCTGGTCGGCTAGGTCTCCCCATCCGCTAGATGATGGGGACTCAGAGTCGTGCTTCACCTTGCCTCCCCCACCTGAGGGGTAGAGTTGGCAGAGGTGGGCACACCTCTTTGAGTGTGGGCTTAATGTGCAGAGAAGTTTGATACCAAACTTCCCAGTCTTCAGTGTAGCAATTATGGTGTTGTGGAGTTCGTAATGACAACCTCCCAGCACCATATACTGTTGATGGCAGCACTGCACTTACAATGCTGAAGAATGGACTTGGGCACTGTAGGGGTACAGGGCTCATGCACCTGTACCCTCACCAGAGGGGTGACTGATTTATGCCAGGGCAGTAGTTTGTTGGCATGGCACACAGAGAGGTATGCCATGTCGACTCTTCACTTTGTTCTGCACCAAGACACACAGCCTGAAAAGGCAGTGTGTGTGAGTGTCTGGGAACAGGACCTCTAAGGGTGGCACAATAAGTGCAGCAGCCCTTAGAGGCCTTCTCTGGTCACAGTGCCCTGGTACCTCTGGTACCATTTACCAGGAGCTGACATGTGTTCAGAGATGCCAATTGCGTTTAGGCTTCAATGCAATTTTAGGGAAGGAATATAGGCCCTGGGTCCCTGATTAGCAGGAGCCCGGGGCACACTTAGTCAATGAACATCAGCAATCCAGCAAAAAGTGGGGGCATACCATGCAAGAAAAAGGGCACTTTCTCACACTAAGAGGCAGTCGAGTCTTTACTTTTTGTTGTTAAGGCTCAGAAGGACAAAGTTTAGACATGAAACAGGCAATTGCTGTTGGGGGGCTAATGGTTAGAGGGGGTACCTTGCTTGGAAAGACAAAATAATTAGGAACTGGGTTAACTGAAGGACAAGACCTGACATGAGACAGCAATAACTATAAGTGAACACCGTGCATGGTACAAAAATATATAAGTTTTATTTTATTAAATTGGAGCGGTTTCTTTGTGGTTAAAATACAAACATTTTTTCTGTTGTTTTAAGTTTTTCTGTGTGTATGCCTCCACTATACATGTGATGGTAAATCTACATATATACAGTAATATACAATTTTGTTCACGGTACAGTTCAATACATTTCAATGACATTCATTATTTAGGAACTGTATGGAAACTTATTTAGACACACTAATCGTTGTAATTTAAAAACATGGCTAGATGTAACAACTACGCTCGTTTCGGCTGAGGGCCTTCATCAGGAAGCCATGCAAATATCCAAATGAACCTTAGTGGAGATAGTGCAGGTTCTCACGGAGACAAAGGTCAGAATAGTCCGGGATGTGAGACTGGCTGCCTGGAAGTGCTGTCTTAAATTGCCATATTGGATTTGACAGACTAGTTGTTCGTGTAAATGGTCCTTGGAGGAATGTGGAGAGTCCTTCGTGGGTGAAATTGCTGGTTGTCACAGATGCAGTGCTCTCATCGATTAAATAGTATCGGGGGAGCCTGTGGTAGAGGTTCCGCTTGCCTTTCTGAGGTGGGGTTTTCTGATATCTGTGAATCCGGCAAAGGTTGAGAACTGTCAATTTAGTCCTACGTAGATGGATGAGCTGCAAACTACTGTGCGGATGCCGTCATCGAGGGAAATAATACGGAAGAGATCTGTTAAATTATGTCAGCGTGCCTTCCAATCTGGGGTGCTGTAGGCGTCTATAGGAACGCTGGCATTTTACGGGACGGAAGCCGTCATGGCGGTACTAGCACGGAAGGAATCTGATACAGAGTTTCCGGTTGCCTTCCGATGGGGGAGTCTGTCGATGTCTCTGTGTATGAGACCAGGTGTACCTTTCCTTCTGTCACACACTTGTGGTCTGGCATCAAGCACTAAGGAATCCATGTGGTCTTTGAACATCAGAAGGCATGAAGCAAGAAGTTCTGGAATGCAATATTCTATTTCTTGAATAAATGCAAAACACTGTTAGAAAAATATCACCCATTAAAAATAACACCTGCTAAAGAAAAATTCTAAAAATACCACCAGCTAAACATCGCACCAATTATGTAATGTTTGCTAGTTCGGATTATCATTGGTGTACTCCAGATTGTAACTTCAGTGGGTGCACTTGAATGGTAAAGTTATTAATTTCTGGTAAAGGTCACAGCCTCTGGTCTTGTTGTGCTGAAGGGTATTCCAAAGGACACTAAATCACCTATGGTGTTTCAAAGCGCCACATGAAAAGCAGTCAGAGAACCCAGCGACGTCGGAGACGGTCGCTCCCCTCCCTCCCTACCGACTGGTATCGTAGCGCTTTGCTGAGCGTGCCTTGCATTAATAGACATAGCGCTTTGTTGCCAAGCAGCGTATTGCTGCCTGAAATAATTTGTTATAACATTAATTGCAGTAATTGATATAGGGCTCTGCTGCCAGCATTGTTTTCCATAGCGCTTTGTGGCTAGTTACACAGTGCGTCCGAGTTCCCTTTTGGCTCGCTGCCATTTTGTTGTTGTGTATCCCAGCCCGTCCCCCCACCACGCTCCCGCCTCCCAGCTGACCCTCCCTCCCACTGGAAGATAGGAGCTGACCTGACCGCTCCAGCGCTGTGACCATTCCTGACTCCGTCGGAGACGGTCGCTTCCCTCCCTCCCTACCGACTGGTATCGTAGCGCTTTGCTGAGCGTGCCTTGCATTAATAGACATAGCGCTTTGTTGCCAAGCAGCGTTTTGGTGCCTGAAATAATTTGTTATAACATTAATTGCAGTAATTGATATAGCGCTCTGCTGCCAGCATTGTTTTCCATAGCGCTTTGTGGCTAGTTACACAGTGCGTCCTGTTTCCCTTTTGGCTTGCTGCCATTTTGTTGTTGTGTATCCCAGCCCGTCCCCCCACCACGCTCCCGCCTCCCAGCTGACCCTCCCTCGCCCCTCCCCTTCCACCATCCATTTATGACAGATGCTTTTGCGCGCTGCGTTCACTAGCAGCGGTCGCGCCCCATGTGCGCCGAAGGTGCGCCAAAGGTAAGCCCGTCTACGCCCGTCCACGCCTGGACCGCGACCAGCGCCAGACCCCCTGGCCCCCGCAAACAGCACTCCCCCCGCATTACGTATTATGCCGTCACCCTCCTAGCCCTTAACCCCGGACGGACACCACAATGCTACAAGGCTGCCCCAGGACGTACCCACGGTCCCTTCACCTGCCACTCCTGCAAGTTCCCCTGCATCAAGTCCCACACCAAACCCCCTAACTCCAAACACAGCTCCGACTCCAACCACCTGAAGTACATCCTGTTGAACACCCGCTCGATCCACAGACACGCCACTGAACTCTGGGACGTACTCAACACTGCTTCACTGGACATTGCCTTCCTTACAGAAACCTGGATGAACGCATCATCAGCACCCGACATCGCCATAGCCATCCCGGACGCTTACAAAATCATCCAAAAAGACCGCATTAATCAAACAGGAGGAGGCATCGCCATCGTCCATAAGAACACCATCAGAATCACGACCAGCTTCGACGATAACCTTGCAACTGCCGAACACCTCCACTTCCAGATCCGCACCGACCCCAGGATCACACTCAGAGGCACCCTCATCTACAGGTCACCAGGAACCCGTAAACAATTCAGCGAAGTCATCACTGAATTCATCAGCCCACATGCCCTCGCCTCCGAGAACTACATTCTACTGGGAGACTTCAACTTCCACCTGGAGAAGAAAAACGACAGCAACACCACCACCCTTCTGGACAACCTGGCCAATCTCGGACTCAAACAACTTGTTGACACCCCCACCCATGTAGCCGGACATACGCTCGACCCAATCTTCACCACCAGCAAACACATCTCCTTTGTTCGTACCACAGATCTTCATTGGACGGACCATAGTTGCGTTCACTTCAGCTACAAATCTACCTCGACCCACCACCCCCCACAAGCTATTCCGCGAAGAAACTGGAACAAAATCACCACCGACCAACTCCTCACATCGCTCAACCAAAACCCTCCCACCCTCTCATCGGACCCAAACCAAGCTGCCACCAAACTCAAACAATGGATCACTCACAACATTGAAGAATTAGCACCCTTGAAAAACCACCAAACCAAACAGGGCAGCAAAATGGCCCCCTGGTTCAACGATGACCTTAAGAAGTCCAAGAAACTATGCCGCACTCTCGAGAAAACATGGAGAAAAAACCCAACCACTGACAACCTGACCACCTTCAAGACAGCCACCCGCAAACACCACCAACTGATCCGATCCACTAAGAAATCAGCATTCAAGGATCGACTCGACAACAACGCCCGTAACAGCAAGGAACTATTCAACATCGTCAAAGAATTTACCAACCCCACCCCAGCCTCAAACGACATTACTCCCTCCCAAGACCTCTGCAATTCGTTATCCTCCTTCTTCTACAACAAAATCGCCGACATACATAACAGCTTTGAGAACATTTCCACAGAACAGTCCACTCCACCCACCTCCGAACCTAAACCGCCCTCTAACAACCTTAGCGACTGGAACCCAATCACCACTGAAGACACCATCCGCCTAATGAACTCCATCCATTCAGGTTCACCAACCGACCCCTGTCCCCACCACATCTTCAACAAAGCAGATTCCATCATCGCACCCCATCTCCGTGATGTCATCAACAGCTCCTTCAACTCCGCTACCTTCCCAGAAAGCTGGAAACACCCCGAACTCAGCGCCCTCCTGAAGAAACCCATGGCAGACCCCTCTGAACTTAAGAAATACCGCCCCATCTCCCTCCTCCCATTCCCTGCCAAAGTAATTGAGAAAGCCGTCAATAGTCAGCTCGCTGCCTTCCTTGAATCCAACAACTCCCTCGACACCTCACAGTCCGGCTTTCAAGCCAAACACACCACTGAAACTGCCCTCATTGCAGCGACAGACGACATCCGAACACTACTGGACAACGGAGAAACAGTCGCCCTCATCCTACTCGACCTCTCTGCTGCCTTCGACACAGTCTGCCACAGCACCCTCATACAACGCCTCAGCAACATCGGCATACAAGGAAAAACCTTGGACTGGATCATCTCGTTCCTTGCCTGGGAGAACCCAGAGAGTCCAACTTTCCCCATTCAAATCAGAAGCCACCGAAGTCATCTGCGGTGTACTACAAAGATCATCGCTCAGTCCCACCCTCTTCAGCGTTTACATGAGTCCACTCGCTTCCATCGCACGACAACACAACCTTAACATCATCTCTTACGCTGACGACACCCAGCTGATCCTTTCCCTCACCAAAGACCCCAACACCGCCAAAACCAATCTTCACGAAGGCATGAAAGAAGTAGCCGAATGGATGAAAAACAGCCGCCTTAAACTTAACTCAGACAAAACAGAAGTCCTCATCCTAGGATCATCCCCCTCTGCCTGGGACGACTCATGGTGGCAATCGGCCCTGGGCACAGCACCCATACCCACAGACCACGCACGTAACCTAAGCTTCATCCTAGACTCCTCCCTCTCGATGACCAGACAAGTCAACATTGTCTCATCCTCCTGCTTCAACGTACTTCGTATGCTCAAAAAAATCTTCTGTTGGATCCTCTTCTAGGCAAGAAAGACTGTCACCCACGCACTGGTCACCAGCCGACTGGACTATGGAAACACCCTCTACGCCGGAATCACAGACAAATTACAGAAAAAACTCCAACGCATCAGCCAGACTCATTTTGGACATCCCTCGCCAAGATCACATTACCGGTCACCTGAAAGACCTCCACTGGCTTCCCGTCAACAAGAGAATAACGTTCCTTCTCCTCACCCACGCACACAAGGCCCTCTACAAACTAGGACCCGAATGCCTCAACACACGACTGTCCATCTACACACCCATCAGCCAATTAAGATCCTCCAATCAAGCCCTCGCTGCAGTTCCGCGCATCCATAGATCCACCATGGGAGGAAGATCCTTCTCCTACTTGGCGGCCAAGACCTGGAATTCTCTCCCCACTCGCCTCCGCCTTACACAGAACCACATTTCCTTCAGAAAGGAACTTAAAACCTGGCTTTTCGATAAATAATGCACCCCCTCCCCCAAGCGCCTTGAGACCCTCTGGGTGAGTAGTGCGCTATACAAATTCCTGAACTTGAACTTAATTTACCAGTAACAGCTTCATTTAAAAGAGAATGATACAGCACAGCACTGCAAGCCATTTTGCTGCAACCAGCTACACAATTTACAAAGTACATTGATGCATCATATTAACAGCAATATGACACATATGTGTGCTTTCCCCTGCGCTGAAGCACAATTGGCTGCCATGCACCAGTGCAGGCACCCTTGTGTCCTTTTGCAAGGGAGCCTGCGTTGCAGGGATTATCGTTTTGTGCTGGAATGGACATCTTTTTACACAAAAACAATAATTGACCTCATTTTCCTCTTTCTGCACGCATACAAAGAGGAAAGAAACAAAGAGAAATACAAATACTTTTCCGTGTTGCACCGTTCCTACACTCCCCTTGGAGAGGCGTAGGATTCTGACGCATTCCCAGATTACAAAATGTTGTAAATCAAGGAATGTGTCTTGTTCCATGGATGTTGCATGGGAACGCCCACAGCAACACCCATAGAATGCTCATGGAAGGCGACTTTCACACAGGGTAATACGAGAAAGAGGTCCACATTTACAGGACCATGAATAGTCACGTAGGGTGACTTCACGTGTCGGTATGAATATAGGCAAGCCGATTGCGCCACTGGTGCATAAAAAACAGTGATGCACCGGTGGCACAATGGGCTTGTAAATGAGGCCCTAAATACGTAACACTGCACTCACAACACACCTGAGCACATTACACACATTTGTACCAACCCTTTCAACTAGAGTAAATATCCACCCAGTGTTTTACTTTTCTCAGTGCAATACTGGCCCCTAGTGGAGACTGACATTACAGCACATGGAAGAAACCCGTCCAGAAGAAATAGTATGAAAGAAACAAACCCTTATAATACATGGCACTCTGTAATCCTTGTATAACGCCAGTCTCTAATTCATTTACAATACATTGCACTGTAGTCCCGCACTTCATTTTATCCCAAGAGGGTGTGCTGACACCAAACATGAAATTAAAACACAGTTCATCACCATCCAGTGGGCAAATTCAAAGAAACATTACTGGGTTTGCTGGAAATCTGCTGCACCTGTTGTTCCTAATGTGACAACATATAAAGTCACTCAGGACTACTTATACCGGCCTCCACTTGTTGTGATACTCAAGAGGTCCACTTCAGGGTGGAACTTGGTGAGCAGGTGCCCGCAATAATCACCTGAACTGTCACGCTGTTTGCCTGTGAGCAAGGACTGGGGAAGTGTGAAACACGTTAGGCCTCTGAAAATAAGAATTCTCTGCATGTTGCTGGCTTTGCTGCATTCCAAGTAAATGACTGGAATCTATTTGGGAGTGCACCTTCGTCTGAGGGCAAACTTTCTTGTGAATATATAGGTATGTAGGTATACTTAGGACCTAGTTTCCACAGGAAAAAAAGTATATTCTTTTGCCAATAACCTGGGCCCCATTTGATAAAATTTCACAAACTTTTCAAAACAAATACAATGCTCACTTCTGCTGATATTTAAAATGTTGTGTGGGGCCGAGAATATGGGGGTGCTTAAAAGTCTGTTTTCCCATGTTAATTCCCATAGGACCTGTACACACAGCTACAGCCCAAACTGCTGAACGGAACTACCGCAAATTTGTCAGGAAAGTAGATGTTGGTTCAAGTGCCTTTTTGTGATTTGGTGTAAATCTGATCAGTACTTGCTGAGAAATAAAAAATAAAAAATCCCAATTGTATATATAGGGATGCTGTGGATCTGCGACCCCTCACGATCCTGTGCTGAGATCTGATTGGCTGCCAACCCTTTGAACCAGGAAGTGTTGGCAGCCATCTTGTGAGTTAGTAGAACTGAGTCAGAAGAGAAAAACAATAAAAAAGGGGGCAGGGTAGAAACACCCTGACCATCTAGGCCTCTTGGGGCGAGGAGGGGGTGGCCCACAGAAACCTTCAGGGCCAAACAAGAATTAAAAAAAAAATCAGTGAGAGTCACGCTGGATCCATGACTTCTGTCAAAATTCAAAATAAAAAATGAAGTGCGGGCTTGTGCTTCAGGTCCCGGGGCATAATGAAAATATAGGAGGGGGCACAGGGGACCCCATCTTCAGGCTGTTCAAAGCCCCGGGGACTGGCAAAGGTAAAATAAATGATGTGGGGGAGGCCATAGGTCACACCGGCAACCCCAGTGACTGCCATCTCCCCAGGACTTGAATCACAAATAATGCAGGGGGAACACTGCCTCCACAGGCACTTAACATTAGGAATGTGGAGGGGCCAGCAGGGACCTCTCGCATACCCAATGCAATAGGCCTCGCATTTACGCAAGTTTGAGCTATTGACATTGCAAATGACAGTGCCTTTTATTTTTGTTTTTAAAACATAAATAAATGGGATTGTCATTTACAAGTCACCTAAATGCAAGACCTATTGTATTGCAAATGCTTGTTAAAATATGCAATGGTCACTGCGAAGTGAAAGCCCTGCCCTTGAGGTTACCCAGGAGCAGCGATGCCACATAGAGAAAATGGACAATGTGAAGGGTTGGAGGAGCGGGACAGAAGTAATAGAGCCTGGCTGGCGGTGAAATTAATGAGGAAAATAGACTCTCTTGAAACTGGGCTCAACCTGCAGCATCAGCAGTTCCTCGCGGTCCCCTGTGCCTTGCAGCCCTGCAACCGAGCAGCCCACAAATGCCTCGGGCTAGTTATGCACACGCTGACATGCTCACCCCCACTCAGCGCCACTCCACAAACCTCTGTCACCGGAGCTGCCTCTCTCAATCCCCAAGGTACACATAGTACCCTCTGAACTTACCAGCAGTGTGAGACTTGCCCTGACTCAGCTCTGCACAGCTCCAGCTGATGCTCAGGGGGTGCCATGCCCAGGACAATGGCGGCGCCGGGCCACACTGTCACAGTTACACCGTGCAGAGAAGGACGTTAAGTGCAGCCCTTGGGATGCCGGCAGACAGACAGCTGATCAGTGGTCCGACAGATGCTGCTTTTTGCTGATACTTGATCTCTTGCCTTTGTTTTCTGTGTAGTAAACTATCATTCCAGAGTTTACACATCATATGCTGACTGAAAAAATGCGAGCCAAGTCTGGATCCATACTCGAGCCAGCCTGCGGAAAATGAAGGGCGCATTCGGCTTAAGAACTTGCCCGTGCTGATGAAAGGAGATAGCTAGTATCTTATTCTATAGCATAAACAGTAGAGCTTATACACTGCTTGCTAACCATATGTCAAACTAGAGATGTAGTAATACTAGGCGAAGAGTATTGACAGGGAGCGTGCATTCCATCCCCACTGAGAAAGAGGGAGCGAGCACAACATTGCACATACTAGACAAAAAGACAAACTGCATTTCTTATTAGGACAGCGAGACAAGGGGCTTTTTAGGTTTCGTCTGGCCGTAGCACTGCAAAGCAGTGCTCCGCCCAGGCGAAATCTTATGTCCTACAGTATGGGGCTTTGTCACGCCTCTGTCTTCCATTGGCTAGCTCCATAAATAGAGGCTAGCCATTGGAAGAGATTGGCTGTCAATCACTATTTCCCCGTCGGAACGCGATTCGGGGGCGTTTCCGTGTCTTTTTTTAAGTCCCACCCTCTCCTCTTCCCATTGGGGGGAATTTTACCTTCCAGCCAATGGGAAGGGGAGAGCACGAAAAACACACCCCCGAATCTGCCGTCCCGGGACACCCCCGTGACGTCATTCCCCGGGCCGCGCTGCGATTAGCTGCCGGCCCGGGACCTGACTTGTTTTTAATATGGTGTTTAATTGAATGGTTTTAATTAGCTACCATAAATACATCTGAACTTGAATTTGACTGTGCCCATTGCTCCTCCAAAGCCTGCCTGCATGCTGGCGTGAATCTTTTCAGTTTCAGCCCAGCCCTCAATGTGATTAAATTACAGTTTCCCTTAAATGTTCCTAATATGTCCAGCAATAAAATTGAGTGGTAGGTTCTCGGGTGCGATCGTTGACCATTTTCAAATATGGCGATACTTATTGCTATGCTCCTCAAAGGGGCACTACCCCTGATTTGTAAACCATATTGAAGACAGTTTTGAGTATAGGGTTTCATAAGAAGAAAGCCTGAGTTCCGTCTATATCTAATGGTCTTCTGCTGGGGTCTGGTGCTTTGTGCGGTCTCTGACTCTAGGTCGCTAAAATTCCCTTCACGTTAGTGAATTGCAGTTCTTCATAAGACCTAGTGATGTATAGCACCACGATGAACAAGTATTGCTGCTGTTCCATTAAAGCCCAGCTCGAATCGCTGGTTACTTCTCATACTGACCAGTATTGAGCATGGCTTCTCAGGAGGGCTAGAGAGTCGTCTAAACTCAATGCCTCAAGTAATCCTTCCCCTCCCTCTCTCCTTGGTAAACACACGCTCATTATTATTTTAAGGCAGAAAAGCAGGTTGAGCACGTGTGTTGTTTTGAAAGCTTTAGCGTTGTTCACTACTGCCATCTAGTGCATTTTTATAGTGTATGCAGAGCAAGTTAAATGCTTCTAACTTGGTGCAAGTTAGGCACACACTTTAAAACAAATGTTGAACTGGGTCCAGTTTTCACATGTTTATTGCAGCATTCATTCAGGAAATAAAAGTTGTACGAATGAGGCGAAACCTTTGCCAAGGCAGTAGTATTACCATCCCTAGCTGAGGAAAGGACTGGGACAGAATTTTATCTGCCAAATGAAAAAGTCTTGACGCATTTTTTCTGTTTCAAACATGGTGGAAATAATGATTTCTTTTTTGTCATGAAAACTTTTGCTTTATTATTGTCCAAATGTATTTACCGGGCAGGCAGTGTTTAAAAAACAGCAGGTGCCTCATTTATGAAAAGTGACGCATCGCTGCGTGAAAACAGCGAGGCGTCACTTTTCATTGCGCCCCCCCTTGCGACACCAATGATGAATCATATTTACATTATGACGCATCATTGCGCAAGGAGTTACAGATACGTCAGTATTTCTGACGTATCTGTATGGTGCAAAAGTGACGCATTGCTGGAGTGTGTCACAAAAGTGACGCAACTCCAGCAATGTGTCCTTTCACATGGGGCAATCCCCATGTGAAAGGGCCTGCGTCAGTCTTACGCCTGCTGTGAGGCAGGCGTAAGAAATTGACGCATTTGCGTCCTAGAAGTGGCGCTGTGAAATCTTATAGATTTCACTGCGTCACTTCTATGACCTTTTCTTGCGTCAGAACGCCCCCTGCATACATTATACCTGGCGCAGGTCTAATGTAGCGCAGGGGTTTACAAAGTGACGCATCTACCTAGATGCGTCACTTTGTAAATATGGTGCAACAAGGCACATTTTTTACGCTGCTGGTGCGTCACAAAAAGTGACGCACCGGCGGCATAAAAGTGACGCACAGCCTCATAAATGAGGCCCCAGGTATTTCAAAATGTCGCTTAGAGTACAGGGAACCCCATTTTATTTCCCTTTTTAGGTTTCGCCTGGCGTCTACTGCGCAGCAGTGTTCGTGCAGGCGAAATCTTTTGTTTAGCAGTACGGGGCTTTGTCCTGCCTGTCTCTTCCATTGGCTAGCTCCATAAATGGAGGCTAGCCATTGGAAGAGAGATCTGTCCGTTATTCTCCGATTAGATTCGTGGGCGTTCCGGAGATTTTTGTATCCCGCTGTCCGTCCCCCAACCCTGTGAGTTAATGAGTGGTCAGATGGGCGTGATGTCACTTACGGTGCTCATGCTATGGTATTCGTGCTATGGTGTTCATGTTCGGAAGTGTGTGGGACAGCTAAAAAATGGCGGGTCTCGTGTTTACATTCCTTTTTTATATATAGCGTGAACTCGACCGGAAGACTATGCGCTTTTCATGAGTATTAGTTATATTAGGACATGTAAATATAATTTTTGTAGGCACGGTGAGATAAATTGATTTGCCCTGAATCACAGGATGTTGAGCTAACGCCGAGACTTGCACCTGGTTCCCCAGTTCCAAAGTCGGCAGCTCGGGTCGTTGCGCTACATCCTTGTGTTCCATGAAGCCTTGCGCTGCAGCTGTCCCCGTCTTGAGCGCGGTGCTTCGCCCTCTTTAGTGGGTGGCAGGACTTGTGGATTCCCTCATTAGGAGGGAAGCTGGGAAGCTGTTCTCCTGCAGGCTCCTGTTCCGTGTCCTTTGCCTCACATTGGCGGCCACCTCCCTCTGTCAGCCCAGACAGTCTGCAGGATTTCTCAGCCAGCCTTGGCAGGGGAGAGGGTTCTTGGCAGAGTGTCATTGGCAAGATTATGGGCACTCTTTTTGGCTGTATTCCTTCGGCGGGGGCATGTGAATAAAGAGGGCATTGTCTGCAGACTATGCAAGGACAACGTAATAACTTGCTTTGTCAATGCCATTCCACAGCTGTGCCCCCGTACCTTACAAGCCTGATTTAATTCTCATTTCGTAGCATGTGGCACCGCGGCACATCTGGCTCACGATTGGGACTTCCTCTGGCATTCGTTAAAGAGGTCGAGCATTGTGTGATTGTGTAGTCTGTACTTCCCGGCCTCGGTGGAGCTGGCCTGCTACACACTGATGTACCTTGGGGGGATGCCTTCCCTGTGGTATCGGTTTCAAGAGCTATCACTAGTGGCAATGTGGAGGGTTTACTTTGATGAGCAGGTTGTGAGGGCAATGAAAGGGCTAACATCTGTGACCAATGTGTCATTGTGGTGTATGAGAAACTGATATAGGGGATTCTAAGCAGGCCGCCCGATGAACGCTTTTCCAGGAGGCCCTGCCCCCTGGGTGCTCAGATGTCTGCAGGCCCCACCCTCACCGGCGCTCCCAGGCTTCCTAGCCCCGCCCTCTCTGGAGCTTCATGCCACTGACATCACCCTCGTCTCTCACGACTCCGGTGGGAGCCGGATGGAAGGGATCTGAGACCGGCCACGGCTGCACGGACGGGAAGTAGCAGGGGGCACAGCCACACGGACGCCCCCACCCTCACTACAGTAAGGAGCAGCTGTCAGATGAGTTCGGGCAGAGAGTTCACTAAAGTGACATACCGGGACAGGGTTAAACTGGAGTATTAGGAAGAGGGAGGCGAGTGTGTGTACAGCGCTACATGGAGCAACATGTACCCGGAGAGTATACACAGGGGCAGCGGGCACTGACGAACCAGGACAGTGGGCACTGTCTCATGGGGTGAGGGATGGTCATCGGTACAGGACAGTGACGAACGTGCCACCACCACCACAGAGGGGTTAGAGACATGTTTGCATCAGTGGACAATGTGTTACTGGGCCTGTGCCCACAGAAGGTAGTTATTTGGTTCACTGAGTAGGCTCTATGGCCAAAGTGCACCACCGGTTGATATAAGAGAGAGAGTGTAGAGTGCCACGAAGCGGTGGGGGCTTGTTTTGTTACGCACGGGGAGAGTGGGTGTGTGTGTGTGTGTTTGTGTGTGGCTCTGGGTATGTGTGTATGTGTGTGTGTGGCTCTGGGTGTGTGTGTGTGTGTGTGGCTCTGGGTGTGTGTGTGTGTGGCTCTGTGTGTGTGTGTGTGTGTGTTTGGCTCTGGGTGTGTGTGTGTGGCTGGCTCTGGGTGTGTGTGGCTGGCTCTGGGTGTGTGTGGCTGGCTCTGGGTGTGTGTGTGTGGCTCTGGGTGTGTGTGTGTGTGGTAGTAATTGCTGTATGCTGAGCTCGTCCATAGGGTACAATAGGTCTCACATTTGCGAGCGATTAAGCTATTGGCAATGTAAATGACAATGCCATTTATTTATCTGTTTTCAAAACCAACACATAAATACAAATTTTGTCATTTACAATGCCAATAGCTCTAACTTTTCCAAAGGCGAAGCCGTTGCATTGTAAATGCTTGTTGTCTTTGAGCCCAAATTTAATGCTGTGTTTCCCAGAGGCTGCCAGCTGAATTTAAAGTCAGAGATGCCTCGAGACAACAGATGCCCTAAAAAACAAAATCATCATATCGCAATTTTGCAGCATGACCTCCGGGTCCACCGCAGCTCTGGGCTACAATCTGTAAAAAGAATAAGTAGCAAATGGCAGAACACAAAAAGGCTCTCACGTACCTAGTGTTCCCATATATCTCAGGGCTGCTTTTTTTCTAACAAGACAGGGGAACGAATGTTGAAATTCCACCAAACAATTTTGCGAGTTCCGTTTTCTTTAACTTTGTTCCCCTGACGTTTATCAGATTGATACATCGCTTCCGCATTCGAGATGCCACTGTGTTGAGTGCACTTTATTTACTGTATAATACTCGGGAGCGCCGGCTGCCAAGATTGAATTTCCAATAGTTACAAACAAATATCAAGACATTTTCATGCTGCCAAAGCCATCTGAATAACATGTTCCGGATCTTCCGGCTGGAATCAAATTCACTTTCAGCGTCATATAAAAAGGAGGATAATTTGGGAGAAAAAAAACGTAGAGTGGCTCGTTAAGTGATCAATAAAAACAGCGTACATTTGACGGAAGTTCTGTGGTCAGTGGCCAGACAATAGAACGTAAGTGCGCGTTTTTACCAGCAGGTTAACTTGCAAGTGATAATATATATGCATATGGAGTCTAAGAAAAACGCAGTATCCTGGGGACTGTTAAAATGTAGTTCCAACCTTGGCGCATTAAGCCAACCACTGCATTTTAAACAAATAGAAGTTGGTCGTGTTGGATGAGTGCACCCACGCCGGATCTTTAAGTGTGCGTGTTCAGAACAGCCGGGAACGCCTTGTTCCGCGGTGCCATTAGAGATGCAATCATCCAGCTTTGACAAGAGAGAAATGACACGAGGGAAAGCTGATTTACACGACTATAGTTACTGTCGACATCATAACTCTGCAAACATGATAAACTAGAGGACGAATGCAGTCATCGCAAGTGAAACAAAGGGAAATCGCCAGAGGTTAAATATACTCCCCTCTTCTCAAGAGGGGGGAAACTAGTCCAAAGCCGGGCGTGCTCGAGAAGCAGTTAGCAGCGAGAAGGGAGGTGAAGGGAGGCGGACGGGGGCACAGGGGATGAACCCCAAGAAAGTCATGGTAAATAAAGGTGCAGCAGAGACTATTAACTAGCAGCGGCAAATGAAGTGATTCGCCCACAATCATTGAACATTACGTTAAAGCCAACAAGGCAGTAGTCCCTAAATAAGTAGATAACCCCAGGCTTCGGAACTAAACTGTAGTTTTTCAGTGCTGCTTCCTGCAAAACGGCAGCAAAACGGAAGTGACGTTTCGGATCACCCGCCAATCAATGAGCTAAATAATAACAACAATGCCAGATATACCCAAAGGGAAGCGAAAATACAAATATAAACGCAATGGGCGGAGTTTCACCACTAATACTGACTACTTCATGCCTCATAGAGGCACCATGCGCTGCCTATGCGAGACCTACAAATGTGGAGGAGGCATTTCAGCCAACCCATCAGTTTTAGGGACCGTGATCTACCCAGGGCACAAAAACACAACAATGAAGGGAGTTTGTTGCAGACTTTTGCCCCCGGGAACCATCACCACCCTGGTCTTGCACCAGCAATGTCCTAGGGTGCCCGACCCATGGACATTACAGTTTGCTATGGCATGGCGGAAGCTGAGCTCCCGCCATGTGATAGCAAACTCAGCTTAGCTTTCAGCAAACAAAAGCACAAAATCCTCTCACTTGCTGAAAGAAGAGAATGTGACTGTTTCCCCGCCCGCCATGAAGCGAGCAGGGAAACAGGCATTACTTTGGGATCTAGGAAGCTGCATGTTAGCAGCTCCCTTGGTCACAAAGGAAACTGACTCTTGCAGGAGGCGGAGGCATCATGAAAATATAGTAAAGGGTGCAAGGGAGCCCCTCCTTGGGCTGTTCAAAGCCCTAGGGACTGCCACCTCCCTGGGGCAGGGGCAGCTAATGACATTTGAAAAAGGTAGGGCGTAAAATAATTGTCATACTGCACTGCGGATTGCGAGCTTGGCGGCAAGCCGGAACAACTTACCAAGGGTTTAAGGGGGTCCTAGCCACAAGAGTGGACAAATGGTGCATTTTCATACTTTAAATCAGAGTACCAACACTTCTCACCAGGGCTGCTCTACCTTAAATAAGTCAGTACCAACCGTTCTCACCAGGGCTGCTATACATTAAATAAGACAGTACCAACACTTCTCGGCCAGGATGTCATACTTTAAATCAGAGAGTGCCCAGCAGTTGTCATCAGGGCTGCTAAACTTTAATTAAGAGAGAGCCACGTGTTTCTGCGTGAGATACCTCTTTAGAGTAAGACTCTGCCCTCCAGAAAATTGTGCCACACTACACAATTGTTAGGAGAGTATGTAACATTAGACAATAAAAAGAGATGCAAAATGTCTGGGGTTCTTCTAATCTAAAATGTGAGTGCCCTTTTGAAATAACTGGCCCTTTGGATAAAGTGTGTTGTAAACAAAATGTTGCTGAAATAGTGAAAGAAAACATGTTTATTATAATAAAGAATGACTATTTCTATTCTGCCCTGATTAAATTGCATTTAAAATATATGTTTTTCGTTTCTTCACTTATGCAAAAGCCCTTCATTTGGTATATCATGGGGATATTAACAACATCTGATTAAAATACAAGTTCCACACACGGAAGAAATAAACCCGGCAACGATTAGAATATGCTCATGGAATGTGCACGGGTTTAGTAGTATGGAGCAGGACCACGAAACCCAATCATTTTTTGGTGAAAAAGATATAATACTCCTTCAAGAGACCTGGAACCCGACCCACCCAGGAATTCCAGGATTCACTGATTATCACATACTAGCAGAGAGGCTGTCAAAACATGGGCTTCCACGAGGCGTGCTATCAACTTTTGTGTCACAAAAATGTAACTGGGAACAAGAGGAACTGGACATCGGGCTAAACTGGGTTCAAACCACAAAAATCACAATAAAGTCCCAGTACCATCTTCTACAGTTAAAAATCTACATACATCCAGACCGAAAAGCAAAAAATGAAAAAATGGGATTGCTAATCAAACTCATTAAAACCCTTCAAAAAACCAACAAATCAAGCTCGATGATAATATAGGGAGACTTTAATTGTAACCTACTGAGCGCCGACAAGGGTAGACCCAACAGGGAGAAAAGAGCAGCACACGGGTCCAAACAAGTTCCACTGAGCAATATAAAATCAATGGGCGTAATAATTCTAAATAGCAAAAACAATGGCTCTTTGCCGGTACCCACCTATATGAGTAGAAAGGTTAAATCTACTATAGACTTTACAATTGTAAGTGCCAGTATAACAAACTCTATAGTGGACTACTCAATAGTTCAGCGCTTGGAAAGTGATCATTTCCCCCAAATCATACGGATGATCATCGCAGTTCCAAGAGCTGAAAAATGATGCTCGCTACAGCAACAACCAGAAAAATTTAACCTCCAGAAAATAAAGTGGAAGGGAGGAGAAACAAAGAGCATCCAGTCCACAGCCAGTAACTTTGTGACTAAACTCGGGAGCTTAGATCACGGAGACCCCGTGAACAATTGGGAAAATTTATTGGAGGACCTGAAGGAAAAGCACTCGGTTCTGCCAGGGGTGAAAAGAGATGGAAAAGTAAAGTCAGCACCATGCTTCAACTCCGAATTAAAACTAGAAAAGAGAAAACTAGCCAGGGCACCAAAGACCCAACAAAGATCGGCCCCACAGGGAAACAAGCTAAACAATAACGTCATTGGAAGCATGAGGAAAAAATACAGGAAAAAACTATGGATGGCGAAGGCACAATATAAAGAATCGATCTGGGCAAAACTACTGTTTACAAGCAAAAATTCAAACTCTCGAGGCTTTTGGGCCATCATTAATGATCTAAACTCAGGCGTAGTACTGCAACAGGACCCCGGAATCGGGAACAGGACCTGGGGAGATTATGTGAAGAACCTTTATCTAAAAAAGAATCCACATAGAAACAAAAATAGCAGCGGTCTATCAACTAATACCGTACATGATAAACTAAAAGTCATAGGCGCTAGTAAAAGAAAGCACGAAAACGCTAACCCTGAAAAAGACGTTTTCCACCAAGACATTCTGACTACCCGCACCCACATAAAAATGCTAATTCAAAAACTCAAAGCTGAGGGGGCTCCTGGACCAAATGGTCTCCCACCTGCAGTATTCAAAACCAATGAAGATGTTTGGGCCGAACTCTTAACAGTGTTATTCAACCACATTTTTACAAAGGGAAACATACCTGCTTCATGGAAAGGAAACATCATTCACCCAATTCATAAGAAAGGAGATCGAAAACACCCAGGGAATTACAGGTTGATTTCCTTAATCGATGTCAAAGCAAAGCTTTACGCTTCGTGCCTCTTGGAAGAGCTGCAAGACCGAGCAAAATCCATTAACATAATCCCTAGTTTCCAAATTGGATTTAGACAAGGGATGGGGACGACCACAAACTTGACCACCTTGGGCCTGCTAATGGAGAACGCCCAAAAAAAGAACCAATGACTATATGGGTGTTTTGTCGATATAAAAGCAGCTTTCGACCATGTAAGTAGGTCAAGACTCAGGGGATAGTTAAGAAAATGGGGGCTGCCGGACAAATTAATAAACGCAATAATCAGCCTGTACAGTGACACATGGGCAAAGGTAAAACATGGGAACGGGACCAGCCTAACAAAAAAAATCAAGACCCAGGACGGCTTAAAACAAGGCTGTGTCCTAGCCCCCAGCCTTTTCCACTTATACCTAGCAGACATCGGATGCAATCTAGAAAAAATCGAGAGTCACGCCCCGAAACTTGGCAACGTTTCAGTTCCAATTCTGCAGTATGCAGACGATATAGTACTACTAAGCAAAACACAAATAGGCCTGCAACGCTTAGTAAATATGTTATCGTCTTATTTAGCACAAGAAAATTTGGAGCTGAACAAAGAAAAAACAAAAGTGCTACGGCTAGTGGAGGGAAAGAAATTGAATTTTAAATGGTCAATCAACAACTCAGTCCTTGAAGAACAGGACTCATATAAGTATTTGGGGATGACCCTTGAGCAAGGGAATTAAAAAAAGAAGCATTTTTTGGTATTAAAAGGGAAGGCCCAATCATTAATCTATGCGTATAGGCAACTGCAACAAAAAATGGCCGGCCCAAATTATACTCACCTACTGAAAGTAATGGCTTCACAAATCATACCTACTTTGTCATATGGGTTAACCACGTGGCTAGGAGGGGAGGCAAAAATGTTAAACATCCTACAAAATAAAATCTACAAAGTAGTGTTTAATCTGCCGCACTCAGCCGCGCCTGCCCAAGTCCGCCTCGAATTTGGCCTACAGAATCAAAAATTCCGGTCAATGTCCATATTTGCAAAGCTGTGTCATAAAATTTGTTCTGCCCCAAGCGAGTCAACGGACAACATCTGCTGGAAGGAAATAAATTATCAGGAAAACCAGCCTAACACCACCTTATGGGGAAGCTACCTTAGCACCTGTTTGACCACATTGGATCGACAAGAAGTATTTACTTGTGTAAAGTAGCCAACGGGTCAGCAAAAAGTAATTCCTTGTTAGAAGATAATACATCTTTAACGAAACGGCGCCATGCATGGACAGTAGTTAACTCTTTGTACCCACCAAAAACCACAGGGATATTTAGCCTCACATTATAGTCAACATTTAAAAAAAGCTTTTGTAGCTTACCGAATGGTCATGCACTACTCAAAGGATTAAAGGCCCTCTTGGAAACATCAAGTCGAAAGTTCCAACTGTAGACTGTGTGGATATCAGAAGGAAACTTTGATGCATCTGCTATGTGCATGTCCAGCTCTACTAGCTTTAAAAAGACGGTACCTACGGGCCATCTTTATTACGTTAAACATCCGCACCTGCCGGCAAGCAGTGACTCACTGGCTAGGAGGCACATCATCCATCTTGGCATGTCGGGGAGTTAAATTTATGACCAAGGTAACAAAACTGATACAAGAAATTGAACTGATAAAGGCACCTAAGGCCTAGCGCAAATAGTGCTTCAAGGAAGGAAGTCTGTGGTGGTAGAAAGGACAATACTGAAAACTTTGCTAATGAACTTAACAATGTATTATAATGGATGATGTACGATCAGTGTTGTCCCTACCAGGGATAGAATATTTATTCTCCTATCTTTTTAAAATTTGTAATTTTTAACCTTTCCGAATATTGTAACAATGTTTATTAATCAAACAATAAAATGAAATTGAATTGATTAAAATAGGTGACTTTTTTTGTCTGAATAGAGAAAACAGTGGTGAAAGGTGGCCAGTTGACTTACACAAATATGTCAGAAACTGTTGCACGTGGTTGGTGGCACTTAGGATAAGTGCCAACTCCCTGAGCACAACCTCAATGAAACGACGTCCGTTTCTGTATTCAATGCATAAATGCCAAAATAAAGTTTAAACCAAGCTTGTGTCAAACTCCTTCATGTTTTATTCACATGTGTTTTTTTTATCCATTGGTCATGAAGTTCCTTAGCAATAGCTCAAGTCTGAAATCCACTTTAGTGTATACATTATAACATAATTTCCCAATGCATTTCGGACAAGATAGTCCTTCATCAGGGAAATCCTGAAAAACAATAATCCAATCTAAGTATGATCCACCGAGACCAAATTAAACACATAGATACATATGATCAAATCCATTATTCAGTTGAGCAAATCATCAATTAATATGAAAACAAATAGCAAGTAAAGATAGTTCCCAAATGCGTACTTCCCCGAGCATGCATGAATGAATAAATGAATCACGTATCGCCTGACGGGTCAAACGAACCCAGTGTCATGATGAAAGTGCTCGAAAGTTCAATGTTAAACGTTCGTGTCAAAACCATGTGTGCACTATAACTACAAACATTGCCCGAAATTTAATGAAATCATGCAAGCCTCATGGTGCACAGAACTTACGGATAGAGTGGAGCAAGATCCCGCGTCTCACTCGTGCGCCCTTCGCTAGTGTATGTAACCAGCGTTTGCCGTATATACGGAAGTGAATAGAGTAAGGCAATAGGCATAGAAAAGGGACTTCCCAAGTGGCGGCCATCTGTTAGTGGTGTCGGAGAATGGTAAAAAGAAACCCTTAGATCGATAGAGTGAACAGTACATAAACAATAAGTGATAGTCAAGTTTTAAATGCGAAACAACACTCCTGTTCAGGCTGTACATTATTAGAGAAATGAAGTGTAACAGTTAGTTGCTCAATTTAATAGGATTAATGAAATAGAAAATGTCTTTCTCGTTGCAAGGTTCACTACAGATAGCATGTAAATTCCATCCGGTCATTAAGACCGGACGGTTTCATAGATTGAAGATATGTAATCCAGTGGTTTTCACGCTGCAATAAAAAGTTATTATTGTCTCTGTCATCCCGCTTGATAACCACTTCAACAGCAGCGAACCTAAGTTGACTAATGTTATGTCTGCTGTCTTTGAAGTGTAAAGCCACATTGGATTTTGCATTCACAGTTCTTATATTGCTCTTGTGCTCATTTAATCTCAATTTCAGTTTTCGAGAGGTCTTTCCAGTATATACCAGTCCACACGGACATTTGATGATATATATAGCATTCTCAGTGTCACATGTTGCATTCAGTTTCAATTTGATGTCAGTGCCTTTCATAGGGTGTTTGATCACTGGACCTTTGATGATGTTGTTGCAATTCTTGCAGTTAAGACATGGTTGATTGCCTTTGTACATGATAGGACCAGTGTGTCTTGGGTTTTTGATGATTTCCTTGAGGTTGTTGCCTCTTTTGTATGCAAATAGCGGCTGATCACAAAAGATGTTATTAAAATCTTGTTCTTTGCTGATAATCGGCCAATGTCTCAATATTGAAGTTTTGTATGCTTTTGATGCCTCTGAGTATTTAGATACGACCACGGGCCTTTTTACAGTATCCTTTTGTTTTGTCGCCAACACATCTTGACGTCTTAAATTGTCACAGCGCTGTTTGGCATTGGCCAAAATGTTTTTAGGATACCCTCTTTTTTCAAAACGTTCTAACATGTTGGATGCTTGTTCTTCATATTCAGAAGTATCAGATACAATCCATTTCACACGGAGAAGTTGCTGTTGAAGTGGTTATCAAGCGGGATGACAGAGACAATAATAACTTTTTATTGCAGCGTGAAAACCACTGGATTAAATATCTTCAATCTATGAAACCGTCCGGTCTTAATGACCGGATGGAATTTACATGCTATCTGTAGTGAACCTTGCAACGAGAAAGACATTTTCTATTTCATTAATCCTATTAGTTTGAGCAACTAACTGTTACACTTCATTTCTCTAATAATGTACAGCCTGAACAGGAGTGTTGTTTCGCATTTAAAACTTGACTATCACTTATTGTTTATGTACTGTTCACTCTATCGATCTAAGGGTTTCTTTTTACCATTCTCCGACACCACTAACAGATGGCCGCCACTTGGGAAGTCCCTTTTCTATGCCTATTGCCTTACTCTATTCACTTCCGTATATACGGCAAACGCCGGTTACATACACTAGCGAAGGGCGCACGAGTGAGACGCGGGATCTTGCTCCACTCTATCCGTAAGTTCTGTGCACCATGAGGCTTGCATGATTTCATTAAATTTCGGGCAATGTTTGTAGTTATAGTGCACACATGGTTTTGACACGAACGTTTAACATTGAACTTTCGAGCACTTTCATCATGACACTGGGTTCGTTTGACCCGTCAGGCGATACGTGATTCATTTATTCATTCATGCATGCTCGGGGAGGTACGCATTTGGGGACTATCTATACTTGCCATTTGTTTTCATATTAATTGATGAATTGCTCAACTGAATAATGGATTTGATCATATGTATCTATGTGTTTAATTTGGTCTCGGTGGATCATACTTATATTGGATTATTGTTTTTCAGGATACCCCTGATGAAGGACTATCTTGTCCGAAATGCATTGGGAAATGATGTTATAATGTATACACTAAAGTGGATTTCAGACTTGAGCTATTGCTAAGGAACTTCATGACCAATGGATAAAAAAAACACATGTGAATAAAACATGAAGGAGTTTGACACAAGCTTGGTTTAAACTTTATTTTGGCATTTATGCATTGAATACAGAAACGGACGTCGTTTCATTGAGGTTGTGCTCAGGGAGTTGGCACTTATCCTAAGTGCCACCAACCACGTTATTGATTACCACACCTTCTCGTCAGGGGGTGATATCCTTGAGGCACACCACAGGCTGTTCAATCTATGTTCACATGAGGAGTGCGTGACCCACACCTTGAACACAGAAACTGTTGCACTTCACGTGAAGCGTGCTTACTGCTTAGTAACCTTTGGTCGCTTTAGATAAAACCCTTTTTGGGTGAAATCTGCATTTTATGGATCCAGTCTTTGGTGAGGTGGCATTTGTGGTAAATCCAAGATTATGCATGATGTACTCAGCCCGAGAATGGCGCAAATTCCAGTGGCCCTGAATATATCCTGCATTTTAAAATAATGTATTTACCAAAACTCTTAAATATCTCCAATTGTTCTTCTATTCTACACACACATCTCCGTAATTTCTAACACCAACACAATCTAAATATTATGAATAAATGGCCTAAAAGTATGTCTGCAGCCATGGCCCTTTAAATGCTTGAGATGGCCCTGTCTACACGGGCACCAAAGAACATACATAAATATCCAGAAATATTGTTATCCTCCCCAAAACCTTTTGTATTGTGTGTTCAACATCTACCCAATGGTGTCTAATCGCTGCTCAGAAGAGCATGACATGTTGGTTTGATACTGACAAGTAGTTATACACAGCTAGGGAAATTATTGTATGCATCTGTACTGTGACTCCTTAAGTTGAAAGTACATTTCAGACATCACATATCGAAAGAAGCACTTCCCCCGAGTGGCAGGACTTGTATTAGTGAGTGACCCCAGGACCAGGAAAATCCGTACACCAGAAACACACCCAAAAACAGTGACCTAGCAAAGCACAAGCCATCAACAAGAAGAGAGCCATGGCTATTAGACAACAGGAGCTGGCACTGGCCAGACACGAAGGCGTCATGGCCCCTCATGTTTGTGTGGCTCAACAGTGAAGCCGCTGGCATTGGCAATGGCATGGGTGTACTGTCCGGCGTTCGGTTCAAGCTTGGCACAGCTTGGGAGTGCTGGTCTGTCGGGGAGGGGGCACGTGGGGGAGGGACTTGGGTCACTGGCAGTAATGAGTTTGCTGTGGCCCTGCAGCCGACGAGTCACGAGGGGAATGCGGAAGCAGCAGATTCATTGTGAAATAAAAGGTGTAAATGAAGAGGGGGGAAGTGCATTAGTGGAGACTTTACAGAACCCACACGCACACCGCACAGCACACGCACTCTACTACTCATTGAACTGAAACACAGTCACTGACTGTGTTAAAAATACTTACGGTCACTCGAGTCGAAGTCGATAGTACACACTATAGTGCGATGATGAAGAAGACACTCACTGTCTGACTGCAGCAGGCACGAGTCACGAGGTGTACGACTATGCTCACTCTCCTCATGACTCTGACTCATGTTGTTGTGTGGCACGCCAGGCACGGTGACATGCCCACAGTGGCCAATCACTGCTCATGGCTTCCACAATATCCACATGTGATTGGCCATACAGTGCGGCAGCACTGAGCACAGCCACCACCCATGCGCGGCACCATCCTGCTGAAGTCTGCTGTAACTCAGCCAATCCTGGCGCAGCATTAACAGCGCCACTGCGCCAGGATTGGCTAAGAGCAGGGCTAATACTGCCCATAATGAGACCCGGGGGACCCGGGTCCCTGCCTGTCTGAGTGCTAGGGAAGAAGGAAGAGGGAAGGTACTACTGCGTGTGTGCGCATGCATGGGCAAGTCATAAAAATGACTAGTCCAAAATGCGCACACACTGTTGCGCCCTGCCTGCTGTCACTGTCACCCATTGCCGCAGGCCCGCCCACCCTTCCGCGACGATGACAATGACGTCCAATGATTCTGGGCTTGTCCCAGTGAAGCTCTGTACAGACTGTGTGAGTGAGTGCGCTGTGCGCTCAATAATTTATTTTTCAATTGTTTGTTAATCGCTCGATTGCGTGATGTGGCAGTCGTCCATGGATAGTGGGGCAACGCCCCAATGCCCCCAATGGACTCACCGCCACTTCCCTGGGGCAGTCATAAAATTATATGTGGGGGAGACTTGCAGCTCCCTCGCTTCCCCAGGTACTGCTACCTCCCAGGGGCAGAGATGAAACACAAAAATAATGTGGGGGAGGCTGTAGGGTCCCCCCACCTTTCCAGGACTTCAATCGTAACTAATGCAGGGGCATGCTGCCTCCCCGCAGCCCAGGGTGACACCACCTTCCCCGGGCACTTAATATTAGGAATGTGGGGGTATGCCCAGCCCTCCTGCAACCCCAGGTACCGTCACCTCCCCGGGGCACATACATTCTTTTAACAAGCATTTCCAATGCAAAAGGTCTCGCATTTACATGAGTTTGAGATATTGGCATTGTAAATGACAATGTCTTTTATTTACGTTTTGGATTTTGGAGCATAAATAAAAGGCATTGTTATTTACAATGCAAATAGCTAAAACTCGCGTAAATGCAAGACCTAATGCATTGCAAATGCTTGTGTATTGGGGGAGCAGGAGGATGTACACGTTTCATACAAAAGTTTGAGTTTTTCAGATCCATATACACTTCTCAGACCCGACGATTTACTCAAAGACTGATGTTTCCCCTTCTATTCAACACATTTGTGTGGTTCCAGCCACAAGATATTACAACACAGCACTGAGTTTTTAGTTTACAGGGGGTGGCACTACATTTAAGGATACCTTCACAACATCTCATATCTCTTGCTGTTGGAGAATGAAGCATGAACCACCATCTTTCTCTGCTTGAGGACTTTAGCTCAAATTTGACCAAGATATAGGTATCCCTCCCCTCCCATAGATTACTTGGGATGTGCAGACTGCAATCCATCAATACTAAAGTGCATCAGCCTCTTCTCGCTCAGACAGTTGAGGAGGTATAAGGCTCTGATCCCTGGTAACAACAATCACTATATTTAATGACGGCGATGGGTAAGTCTGCTGCTGTACAGAACCCTACACAAGCAGTGAGAGAGTGGATGGTGTTTTGCTATGAGGGGGCAGGTTGAGGGTAGGCGTGGGCGGAAAATCCGTTCCGCTCGCGGATTTTGCGGATTTTCGGGAAATCCGCAATCCGCGAGATTTGCGAATTTCCCGCAAAATCCGCAAATCCGCGAGCAGCGGATTTTGCTCGTACTGCTCGCACTGTTCGCGTGAGTTCGCGCCCCGCGAATAAGTGCAAAATTGCAGAAATACGATCTTGGCAAAACTGAAAGTAACTACTTACCAGGTTCAAAAGTTCAGGCACATCATTAGTAGCCATTTCCTGTAGTGCTTCCTGAGGGGCCCCTCCAGAGTTCAGTTGCCAGTTGAAACTATTATGTGACCCTGCTCTGAACCTCAGAATAGTTACACATATGCCACAAAGGTCCTGAATTACAGCTAAGGGAGACAAGCAGGAGCCAGGCTGGAAGTTAAAATCCATTAATCAGCCCCTAATTCATTATTGTCAGTTGGGGCAGGGCAGGTGTTGTAACTAATTTTGCAACAATGAAAGCACTTAGCAAGTGCAAAAGATCACTAATCAGGGCGCACTAAGGAAGCAGGTGCCAGCTAAAAAAATATTCTGTGACACATTAATCAGCCCCAAATTAATTCAGGTCACTTGAGGCAGGGAAGGTGTGCTTTGCTTTGCCGAAAATAATGTACACTGGACAACCAGAGGGTGTAGTGATGAAACAGAGGGTGGCATGGGTGGGCCAGAGGGTGGCATGAGTAGTCAGAGAGTGGCAGTGGTGACAGAGAGTGGCAGTGATGAAGAAGAGTGTCCCAAACAGGCTGGACACGTAGAAACAACAAGTTCGCAAAACTTGCGACCCGACAGGTAAGTTCGCAAATTGCGAAATTGTAAAAACCCTCGCGAACTGGCAGAAACACGGGCGAACACAAAAAAAAAAAAATCCGCAAATTCGCGGGAATTCGCGGATTTTGCGGATTGCGAATCCGCAAATCCGCAAAATTCGCGGATTGCCAATCCGCAAAATCCGCTCATGCTTAGTTGAGGGGCCACTACTTCTATTTGGATGGATGAGATCCTATTCCCTGTCTTCCGTACCTTAAGGTGTCAACACTAGGACTATGTAAAGCAATCCCCAATGGCCTCCAAATCTCCATGCCAACTTGCTAAAGTAACACATTGGCTGCATATAACTGTGGGAGGTGCCAGCAGATATATCCTGGGTTTGTGGTCGGCCAACGTCTGCCAACCCTTATGTAGGACCCGGGGTCACCCTTCCCCCCGGGGGGTAGCTTGGCTCGAGCAGGTAGGAACCCGAAGCTTAGGTGTAAATTGTCCACACAGCACACACATCCGCTGAGACGGGTAACACACACAAAGACTGAGACCACACCAGGGAGATTGATTAAAACAATGTACTTTTATCTGGATTAAGGTCACAGCTGATAGACCATTTGAGGCGATCAGGTAATCAAGATAGCATTAACTCGATTCACATTTCCTTGAAAGAGTTTACTTTTCATTTCTCAGCCATAAATAGATAAATAAATAAATAATAAATAGTAAATAACTGTAGGACTGGCATGAGCCTTGCTCCTAGTCAGCACCTGTAAGAAAACACACAGTAATAACCTCTTTGTCAAAATTATATCGTATCACCCCCTGCAAGGAATTCACTAGTGGGAACCTCCATTAATATGCCATTTAGCAGGGGCAGATCTGGTGCATGAGGTCGCAATCAGCTTCTCAATAAATAAGCAGTATGAACATTACTTCAGACAAGGATAGACATTTTGATTAAAAACTAGGCAACATCCTTAAAGCAGCGTGAACCTCCTCTTACGGCAGGTATAAACATTTCCTTACTCAGGAGTAACATTATATAAGGCAATCACCACACTCCTGGTAGTAGGGTCTAACAGTCGCCTGTAACCAACTACTTTCCCCAACCAGGGGTTAACTTGGACCATCTTAGGCCTCAAAGGTGTCTCTTGGGGCTCAGGCCCAGTTCCAGTACTTTGGAAGGATTTCACAGGGCCAACGGGGCCTAACAACAGTATTCCCCAGGGGAGGGGCGAACTCGGGGCCTCCTGTAGCCTTCTGCCCTCCTCCCTGGGGGTTGCCTTGTCTCTTCAGGCCTCCTCGGCCCCTTGCGGTGATGTCAGCAGGCCTCGGGTTGAGAGGGGCCGGCTGCAGGCATCGCAGGGCCGCACGGGCCCCGCACTGATGGTAGGGCTGTCCCGAGGGTGTCACAGCTTGGAGGGGCTCTCAGACTCTTCCGGAGCCCTCCGATGGTGAAGCTGCTGGTTCCCGGGCCTGTCCTGATGTCAGTGGTGTGGGGAAACCAATGGGAAGGCTGACAAGGAAGGACCTTGCTTTCACGGCCAATAGGGATGAAGATAATGGAGGTGCGCCATTCAGGACCAATGGCTGTATGGCGTTTGAAAGGGGCGGTATTCAGGACGATGGCAGCTACCTGTGTGGGCGTGCTGAGGAGTCTTAACCTGATACTCAAATTTTTCGACTCTAAAGTCCGGCAACTCATTGTACAATCCACGATCCTCTCTCGTTTGGACTACGCCAGTGTTTTATTTCTGGGCGACAACAAAGCAGAGATAGCGCGACTGCAACAAGTTCAGAATTCGGCAGCAAGATCCTTGGTGGGTCTTCCCCGCAGATGCTCTGTCAGAGCTACCATTCGAAAGCTGCATTGGCTTCCCTTTTTTTTTAAATATTTTTATTAAGAGCTTTTTTTGGAGCGTGTACACAGCACAGAAAATTAACATCTAACGTTTTACAATTTAGTCAGTAGAATTGTCCAACAAAAATAAACTAAAGAACAGCACAATGATAAATAAGAGAGAGAAAAAAAAAACAATAACAACGCCTAAACAATAACAACCAATGTACAACGAAGATTTTTTAGCTTTCCCGCAGATCATTTTTCCAGCGCTGGATCAACTCCCAGATCTTTTTCTCCAGGCTCCTCACTCTCCTGCCCTTTCTCTCATATATACCCTTCTCTAAGTTGTAAACTGCCAGCATAATGGCCAGCCACTGTTGCAATGCCGGAGGCATTTTATCCAGCCATACCCTGGCTATAGTCAATCTAAGAGCCGCCATGGCGATAAACACAAATTCTACATACTCATTGTCAGTATCCTCGCTAACTCCCAACAATATCAAATGGGGATTTAGGATAGTCTTGATCCCCAAGGCTCCTGCTAAGAAACCTTCAATCCCTTTAAGCAGCGGCTGAAGATGAAGGCAGGTGGCAAATATATGGATACTGTCTGCCGCCAACTCATTGCATCGGGGGCAGATAATCCCAGCTGTTCCTCCCCACTGAGCAATTCGCGCCGGGGTAAAGTAGAGTGCATAGAGCGTTTTGTAGTGTTGAGATTGGAGAGGGGTGGAGAATAGCACTGAGCATCCTAATTTCAAAGAGGCTTGAAAATAGCTTTCATTTGTTTCCAGTTTCATTGCCCATTTCGCAGCTTGCTTCCCAAGATCATCCGATTTAGTAGCTACAAAGGCAGCATACAAACTGCGAATAGAACAAACCCCCCTCTCTCTAATGTTTCTAATATATCATTTTTGCCAAACCCAGCCGCCCCACCTATTTTATTTCTGAAAAAACTTCTCACCTGAAGGTACTTGAAAAAGCTTCCCCTACTGATATGAAACTTTGTCTCTAAAGATGAAAATTGCATAATCCCCCCATCCGGACCCCATTAAGTCTCCTATCTTGACTATCCCCTTCCTAGCCCATTCAGCCATAGTTGTATCCGCAAAGACCAAAGGTTCCTATACAATCTAACATAGCTATTAAACCTCCCCAAACTAAGTTTCTTTGCAAACGCCGTCCAGACGTTATAGGCTGCCTTAATGGTTTTAAATTGCGTCCTCTTAAAATACGAGGAATCAGTGCAACTCAGGAAGGCATTCTCTGTACTGGATCCCAGAGTAAATTCATAAATCCTGGTAGAAAATGCCGTTATTTTAGCTGCCCAATAATAAAGCCTAAAGTCAGGTGCCCCCCATCTGCCCCTCTCCCTGGGTAATGACATGAACCTATACGCCCACCCAGTCTTCCCATGTGCCCAAATAAATTTATTCAAAATTGATTCTAGTTTGTTGAGCCAGTACGCTTCAAAAAATAAGGGGATTGCACTAAAAAAGTATAGAAACTTGGGGAGTATTAACATTTTGATAACGTTTGTACTGCCTACCAGGGACAGCCGGAGGTTATTCATCCATGTCAAATCCGAGCTTACTTTATTTATTAATGGTGTCAGATTGCGCTCCACAACCGTCTCTAAATCAGCAGTAATCTCAACACCCAAATATACTGCTGCGCTAACCACCCGTGGATCATTGCAGACGACGTGAGGATTCTTCACAATTTGGGTCTTGTTACTGTTGAGCTTATACCCCGAAATTCTCCCAAACCTATGTGCCTCGGTCTCTATTTCTATTATTGCCAGGGAAGGATTAGGGGTTATTATCACAACATCGTCCGCGTAAGCCAACACTTTAACCTGCGTACCTAATGTAGTTAGGGCTGGGATGTTGGAATTACCGGACAGTCTACGCAGGAAGGGATCCAAATAGATTGCGAACAGAAGGGGATATGAAGGGCACCCTTGCCGCGTACCTCTTCTTATCTGCACTTCCGTAGTAAGCCCCCTATTAATCCTAATTTTGGCTGTGGGGGCTGTATATAGCGCTTGAACCGCTCTGTTGTATCCGTCTCCCAGACCAAGCCATCTCATCACCTCCCATAGATAATCCCAGGAGACCCTATCGAACGCCTTCTCAGCGTCCCGAAATAGAGCAGCAATAGGGTCTCCCGGGATCTCAGTAGCATCGAACATGGTGAAGACCTGCCTAGTGTGTTCGGTGGTTCCCTTTCCTGGAATAAATCCATGCTGTTCTGGGATGGGATGACCAAACCCTCTATTACCTTAGCCAGTCTTTTCGCAAGAATTTTAGAGAAGAGTTTAGTCTCTGAGTTCATTAGAGTGATAGGCCTGTGTGACCCTGGGGCTATAGGTGACTTGCCCTTTTTTAGTAACACAATGACTTCTGCACCTCCCCAGGATACTGGGATTGAGTGCCTGAAGAAATGTGCCTAATAAATCAGTCACCAGAACTTCCTGAAATGTCTTATAGAACTCCAGTGGTAACTGGTCTGGGCCTGCAGCTTTTGCTGAGGGGAGTTCTGCCAATGCCGCACATACTTCTTTGAGGCTGATGGGCAGATCGAGTCTTTCCCTCTCCTCCGCGGGGAGACAATCTGCATTAACTTGGTTAAGTTACTCCTTAATGTCTGTACTTTCTCCTCCCTGCTCAATTTCATACACATCTGAATAGAATTCCCTGAAGACCTCTCTAATACCCACAGGATTAACAATCATACCCCCTGGCTTATCTTTTATGCACTTAATATCCCCCGCAGCTAACTTTTGTCTCTTCCTGACCGCCAGGATATGGCCCACCCTCTCGCTCATTTCAAATGCTGCCTGCTTTTTAGCCAAGTATTAAGCCGCGGCTTTACTAGCTATGCCCTCTAATCCATCCGCCCTTAATACCATCATTTTCAGTAGATGTTGTTCCAAAGGGCTGCCCGCTTGAATCAGCCATGCCAGCTCTTCCTCTGCTTCCGTTAATGTCTTAAGCAATTCCTCCACCCTCAATTTTTCATCCCTTTGTCTATGCAGAGAGTAGCTAAGTGTTTCCCCGCGGACCCCTGCTTTGAACGCGTCCCAAGCATTGCCCGATGATGTGCTCCCTCTTTTGATCCTCAAACAATCTTTGATCCAATTGCTCATGTAACTTACATACTCCCTATCTTTAAGAAGGGCCCTCTCAAATGTCCAGCAATATGGATTAACGGCTACCCCTCCTAATTCCATTGTCAACACCAGAGGGTTATGGTCCAAGACTAGGCGGGGGAATTTTACTATTTGTGATCTGGTAAGTAAGGAGTGGGATATCAAAAAGTAATCCAGTCTTACCGTAATCTTGTGCGGGGCCGAGAAATATGTCCTACCATCAGACTGTGGGCACAAATTTGCCCATAGGTCTATTAAAGTATTATGTTGTGCCATGTCCACTAGGGCTCTGTGTGACCTTTTTTTCCTCCCACTATAACCCTGTCTCTTCTGAATCTCCCTATCCGAGGGACTATTAAAATTAAGATCACCACAACATATGATTGGTTCGGGCCAATTCGCCATTTCTAAATCAAGAAATTCAAATAAATCTGGGTCGTGCCCTGTGGAGCCATAGATAGAGATCAGTGTAAACTTCTCCCCCTTGAACACTACTTCGACTATCACCCACCTCCCCCATTGATCCTCAAGCTTTCTCTCTACACTACATTCCCTATCACGGCCCAAAATTACCACCCCTCTAGTCTTAACCCCTTGTTTGGTATAGGCTAAAACGGAAAACCCTAACTGTTCAAGTAAGCAACCCTTCCCTCCCTCCACATGTGTTTCCTGCAAACACACCAGATCCGGCTTCATTATCTTCAGAAATGCTGTAACTCAGATCCTTTTTTGTGCATCATTAAGCCCACAGACGTTAAGGGACAGAATTCTACAAATCATTAGAAAACTACGAACGGTTGATCCAACTTCTCAACCATACTCACAAAATACATAGTGCTAAAGTCAAAGTGCTCCTGTGTGTGCTGTGTGTGCTGTGTATGCCCCTTTATCCCACTCCCCCATCCCCCCCTACTAACCCCCCCTTGTCCCCCCCCACAGGCAAATAGGCCTCCCATGGCCTATGTGTGGACGCTTGGAAATGCAGTGGTCGCCTCCCCCCCTCTCATACTGATACCAAACCTACTAGAAGGAGTGTATACCCGTCCCAGGATAATAAGGAAATTACCCCAGACTAAACCCCGAACTTCACCCTCCTTTGAAACCCAATACTTCCACCATATACTCCTTGGCCTTAATCTCCGAGAAAAACATTTTCACCACCCCTTTGGTGACCACTTTCAGTTTTGCTGGGTACAATAAGAAAGCTTCCGACCCCAGAGCTTGTATGGGGGCAATAAGCTGTCTAAGCCTCCATCTGCGCTCCACGGTGACGTGGCAGAAGTCAGGCCTGGCAAAAAAGGTTATGTTACTAAAGGAACGCTTAGACTCTGGCTTGGCTTTTTCCAGAATTAACTGCCTTAACAGAAAGTTACCGACATAAATCAAGATAGCTCTTGGCCTGCCCTCTTGACCCCCTGCTTGGCCTTTCCTTATTGCAAAGGGGAAGCGATGTGCCCTCTGGATTTCTATCTCCCATTGCCATGAGGTTAGCTCCGGAAAGGCCCCCTTTAATAAATTCACAGTAAAGAGTCTAATGTCTTCCCCTTCCAAGCCCTCTGCCACTCCCAGCAATCTAATGTTATTCCGCTGCTGGCGATTTTCATACTCCTCGAGCTTCCAGAGAACATCATCCACCACTTTCTGCTGATCCTGTTTGAGAGTCTTGAGGTTGTTAAGATCCTCCTCGAGCTTCCCAGTCCTTTCCTCGACTTGGGTAACCCTCTCGTCTACCTCGTCGAACCGCTTGTTCATCTTTCTCAGAGTGTTCTGAATTTTCCTTGACTCTTGCCTTGCCCTCCGACTCTCAACTCTTGCCTCGCTCTGCATGGTTTTCAGAGTACTGAATAATATCTCCAGAGAGACAGGCTGGGGGAGTAAGTGGGGAAAAGCTTGTGCATCGGGCAAGGGGGTGACGCCATCCTGCTCCAGGTAAGTATGTGACGTGACGGAATAATCCCAATCTAATTTCTTTGAGGGGTCTGAGGGGCTATCTGTGGGGGTGGGTCTCCTCCTGGACACTCGCTTTTTTTTGGGTACTTCTTTGAGCTGAGGTACTACTTTCCATGTCAGTAAGTTCCCCTGAGCTGTCATCCACACTACCCACAGATTGAGAGTCTTCATTGACTGAGTAAAACCGGTCTGGAGATGTGGCACCTCTAGCGCCCCTCTCACTGAGGCTGCCATCATATATGCTTGACTCTGGGGCATTAGTACCTGCAGCATTTTCCATAAACGGACAGTTTCCCCAGTCCCCTGGAGCATCAGCCACTTCTTCTCCCCCCTCAGCCCCCCCTGTTCTCTTTGAGCACTAATGGCTGTACTGTGGCCCCTCCTCCTGAGCCTTCTCCGTCTTCTTCCCCAAAGTCAGGGCCACAGATCCTTCCCTCGGGGCCAGGGGTACTTACCGGTATGCAGAACTGTTTTTGATCCGAGACTGCTGTAGGAAGGTACATCCTGACTATGGTTGCCCCCAACTTTTTTTGCCCTGTGTTTTAGCTGGTTTTTGACATAGTCGACCTGGGGCCCTGCCAATCAGGACCCTAGGCCTACTGCTCTCTCTGTAAAATGGATTCCATGTACCCTAGGTGCATTTCCAATTGGTACTGGGCCACCCTATCAGACCCTGTAACTCAGGGCATGGGTGTACCCAGGGCTGCCAGGGGCTGCAGCATGTATTATGCCACCCCTGGCTGGCCTACTAAATTTGACACAACTGGCTGCTTGACAGCTGGGGCAAAGTCGTGTAATCACCCTTTGCTGTAGATATAGTATACCTATATCTAACCCTAAAATGGACCCATAGATTCCTATCAGTCACTCCTATGGCAGGCCTTAACAATCCTGAAGGCAGAGTGCTTGGAATCCTGTGAGATGGTGCTCTGGCATGAGCTGAGCCTGTCTGCAGCTTGCGGAACCAAGTCCTAATAGCTGTTCCATGATATCGCATACCATATACTCTTAAGTGCATTATAATCCTCGCGGTTAAATGCTATCTTTGGTATTGCTTTATCAAAACATGTCGAGTAAGGTGTCATACGAATTGGAATACTAACCCCTCGCCAATTCTGGTGACGGGGTTAGCATTCCACCCTTCTAGAGGGACACGACATGTATGTAACTGTGAACCCCGGTTAAAGTTAAGCAAAGCCTCAGCTCCACAAAATGGATGCTGCCACCACAGACACGAGTCTGACCCCCTGCAGCTGGGAGTCCTCCCAGTGAGGGGAGCCTGGACAAAGGGTTTCCTGTCAGGGGCGGTGCTAGCACCGTCCCAGACATGGTTTTGTGTATCCTGGGTAGGCAGGGCTTTTCAGGAAGGTGACTGCTGAGTGGCACCCCGGTGCTCACTACGCATAGGCCGGTCTGAACCAGTTCCAGGGGCACACCAGCCCCTGGCCTGGGGAAGTCCGGCATGGCAGAGGGGTGTAACCACCCCCCACCTAGTCCCACCCATAGGCAGGACCTAGTCACCGGGTCAGACCCCTTTTTTAGTATAAAGATGGGAGCGGGCCCCCTGTTCAAATTAGATCATCTTTGGAATCAAGACACGACTTTCTTCGAAAGGACTTCAAGATTTCCTTCTTCAAGATTCTCCCTTGTGGCTAAGGAGTAGTCACCCTGCATCAAGCGGGCACCATCCTAAGAACACTGCGGTCTGCTGCAAGTCCTTCTTCACGAATCCGACGACCCAGCTCTACGAGACCCGGCTTCCCTGGCACCTCTGACCTCTACTCACCTCTACAGCAAAGCTGAGAACTGTGAGTGCGACGAGACCTCGAGGGACCGATGATCGCCAAGACTGCACGACTTCTTTGTAACAAGCCCACCGAGTCTTCCACTGGTGAGTGCTTTGGGGTCCGAGAAGCCCCAACCCTGAGCAGCTCCAGCAACGAAGATCAGCCCTCCAGCATCTCCACGATCTGCGTGGGGCCCTTCTGCTTTTGCGTGCTCACCGCGCTGTGTGGCTACTAGCTGGCTGGCTTGTGGCCTTCTGCACGACGCCCGACGACATCACTGCTGCTGGTCTGGTTGCTCCAGACTGGCCCTTGCTTCCTTCTTCAAGAGAGGCACCCCGGACCCTCCTGGTCCACTCCAGACGCCATTTTAGGTCCACCGCGTGGGCTTGAATTTGCCAAGGCTTTGTTGCCCAATCCTGGGTCCAGCGACGCCGACAGCTTCTATCTTCGTGGGACAGCTTGCTCCTCCATCCTGGTCGCCGACAACGCCTCCTGGTCCGTGAGATCTCCGAGCACAGCGTCACCCACTCACCTAGTCGAGGTGGCTACCATCCGGTGCCCTCCTGGTGCCCACTGACTACTGGCTAGTAGTCTCGAACTTGGTCCCCTCTGCTTTCAGGTGTCATCTTCCATCGATCCAGGCTTGGATCCACCAAACTTTCTTCACTGGTCGCCTGCCAGCAACTTCTTTCTTCCAGGCTCCTGGTCCGTCAACGAGGATTCCCGGCGTCCTTTGAGTCCTATGCAGCTGCAGCCCCTGGGCTAGGTAACTTCGGCATTTCGGTGCCCCAGCATAGCCTCAGTATCCAAGGGTCAGAATCCATTTTCGTTTTCCTCCTACCAGGTCGGGTTCGCCCGAGAACACTAACTTTGCAATTCCTAGCTACCATAGACTTTGTCCAGCATCACGCGTGAGAGTGCACACTCTGCACCCGAGTCCCCTGGGTCTCCTAGAAGTAATCTAACGATTCTATAGTCAAGTCCTAGCGATTCCAAAGGCTATTAGTACTGTACTTACCTGCTAGTAATTTCGCATTCCACTTCCAGAGTATATGGTTTTCCGTGCCCCTCGGGCATTTGTATATACTGTGCTAACTTAAGTATTTTTGTAAGAGTTTTGGTTTGTGCTTAGTACCCTGTCCTCATAAAGAGTACAGGGCTGTTGTGATTGTTAATAAATAACTGTTTATTTTCATAACACTTGTGTGGTGTCCTTTCACTTGATATTCAAGGGGTATATGTGTGGTATAACAGCTGGCTTAACACGCCCTCTCGAGTCTTTAGCCTTAGACTGCTCGTATCCACGCTACTAGGATAGCTGGTCTATAAGGTTGACTTACAACCAATCATCAATAAGGGTTGCTGGACTGATACATAGTGTTCACTAGAATAGTGAGCACTGCATATCAGGCCACCTTCTCACATTGGTGAGCAGCGGTTGGGATTTGAGCTTGCTGTTGTTTTACCACACGTATCCTATGAATATCTTGTTGAAAGATCACATAAGTACTGTTAGGTACATATAACTAAGCTTAGAATACTCTGAGTTCTACTGAACCAGCTGTTGTAGCTCCTCAAGGCTTAGCACACTTTGGCTGCAACTCTTAGCAAGGGATCAGTAGGCAAACACATAGTGTAGGTAGGTGCATCACTTACACCACACTAGAAACAGCATGTCAGAAAAAGGAGGAAACTCTGAGTCTCCCCTTGTGTCAGTGGACCCTCCACAGGTCATCCCTTCCAGATATGCGGTGCTTAGCTTCCAGGAGTTACGACAAGTGTGTACCTCTAAGAAGATTAAGCAAGGGGCTAACCCCACAACTTCCTTTCTGATTGGTCTCTTGGAGACGTATGATGCCAGGAGGGCTGGTAACCCAGACCCTTCTAATCCAGATGGGAATATGCCCTCCTTACAGGGACCCTTTGATAGCCAGGAACATCCCCTCCAGGAAGCAGATGATGCTGACGATGAGGATGAGGATGAGGACCAGTTGTCAGGGGATGAGGCAGATAAGGGACAGGTAGAAGTCGGTAGACTAACCAGGTCCAACTTAAACAGACATGAGATTGGTACTGGGGGACCCCTGGGCCCACTCTCAGGTCAGCTTAACATTGGGAATGGACGAGCCAGATCTCTATCAAGAGGCTCTGGCAGATCCCTTCGAACCAATGGCTCTCTCAACTCTTCTCACAGAGGGATGTCTTCCCCTAAGAGGAGAGTGTATGAAGCTGAAGAAAGGGCAATCAAACTGAGGATTGAAAGGGAAGAACTTGCCCTGGCCAAAGAGAGACTTGCCCTTGCTAGCGAGCAAGAATTATGTGGGCTACAGCCCACTGGTGGCAGCAATAAACCTAGCAATAGGGAAAGGAGTTTTGATACAAAGCACCTGAATAAGATAGTGCCCCCCTTTAAAGAAGGGGATGACATCCACAAATGGATTACTGCTTTGGAGAGAGCCTGCACTGTGCAGGGTGTTCCCCAAAGTCAGTGGGCAGCTATCTTGTGGCTCTCCTTTGATGGTAAAGGTAGAGATAAGCTCCTCACTACTAGAGTTGAGGATGCTAACAATTACCAAATCTCGAAGAATACACTGGTTGATGGGTTTGGTTTAACCACTGAACAATACAGGATGCTGTTCAGAGACACCCAGAAAACTCAGTCTCAAGATTGGACTGACTTTGTTGATTGTGCCACTAAGGCTTTTGAAGGCTGGCTACTGGGTAGTAAGGTTACTGATTTTAAAGGATTGTACAATCTAATTATGAGGGAGCAAATATTAAATAATTGTCAGAACCAGTTATTACACCAGCACCTGGTAGACTCTGATCTGACCTCTCCACGGGAATTGGGTAAGAGAGCAGACAAATGGGTCAGAACCAGGGTTAGGCCTAAAAACCAGGGTGGTGACCAGAAAAAGGAATCAACCAAGCCTCAAGAGAAGGGTGGGGATAAATCCACAGAGAAGGCTTCCCAAGGGCCCCAAAACTCCAACAAGGGTGGTGGGTCCCAGAACACTCCTTCAGAACAGAAGAAACCTTATTGCCATACCTGTAAACAGGTGGGTCATTACAAAAGTGATGCCAGTTGCCCTAAAAATGGTAATAAGGGAAATATACCCCCAGGTAATACTCCTAAACCTCCTGTTACCACTAGTGGTAACCCCCCAGGTGGTGGGAGTGCCCCCAAGAATGTGGTGGGCCTCACTTTGGGCAATCAGGAGGACTATGGCCTAGCCAGGTTCCCTGACCACACTCTTGTCTGTGAGACTGGCATGGGGTTTGCCAACTTCACTACTGGACCCCACCTTTTGGGAAAGTATAGACAAGAGGTCTTAGTGAATGGTCAGAAAGTTGAGGCATTCAGAGACACAGGGGCCAGCATCACCATGGTGATTGACCATCTGGTCCCCTCTGCTCAACTGACCCCTGGTTTTACTTATCAGGTGACAGACATTCATGGAGTGAACAGAAGGCATCCCATGGCAGTAGTCAAGCTCAGCTGGGGTAATGTCACAGGGCCCATGAGAGTGGCAGTGACAGATAACCTACCTGTAGATTGCTTACTGGGGAATGACCTGGAACTCTCAGCATGGGCTGAGGTGGAACAAGAAACTCACTCCAGAATGATAGGCCTATCCAGACAGGTTAGTGGGGAAGTAATAGCTACAGCCCCAGTCCAAGCACCATTCCTCCCTGAAAAGGTTGGAAGGGCAGTGGTAGCCACTGCCCAGGCTCAGACAGACTTTCCAGAACAGGATAGGAGGGCTGTGACAGTCACAGCCCAAACACAGACTGAGTGCCCTCCTGAAAAGGTTGGCAAGGTTGAAATGGTCTCAGCCTCTACTCAAACAGATAATGAGGTTGTGAAGCCTGAAACAATGGATCACTCCACTCAAACAGAGAGCATTGAGGAGGAAGAAGAGTCTTCCCCCTCCCAGACACTAGGTGAGAGCCAGCCTCCTCAGGGAATTGACTCTACCCCTGTTGAAGGAACTGCCCCAGAGGTAGTCAGGCCTAGCCTGGCAGAGCCCCTGATGGCAGTGGACCCTTCCCAGGTGGGACCCAGTCTGGAGCAGGTAACCTGCACCTCTCTACCCTGCCTCAGTCAGCCCAGGGCTGAAGAGATCAGGGAGGCCAGTGGTGGACCCAAAAGGGCCCCCTGTCCAAAAGAACCCCTTAATCAGCAGATTAGGATCACTGAAGCTGGTAAACCTAGCCAAGTGAAAATAGAACAGACTCCTGAGGGATCCCCCTTAAAAGTAGTTAGGGAACTCCCCCTGCTGGACACTGTTGGGCACAGCCAAACATGGGGCCTAAAAACCCCAGACCTAACCTGTCCCTCCAGTAAGCCAAACAGAGGGACTCAGCCTCCAGCTTTAGGTAGCCAGAGGCTGACCCTGAGAGCTCAGTGCATCTCAGCTAAAGAAAGAAAGGCACACATGATGAATGGTGATTGGAGGAAGTTGAGCCCAAAGGTAGAGGAGCCTCACTTCAGTACTCCATCCCAGCATCAGCCTGTTACTTTCCCAAGACACACCAGAGACAGAGATTCCCTATGGTGGAGACCCTCAGATACCCTTAGGATGAGGGGTTGCCTAGTGGACCATGACACAGGGGGAAACCAAGCCAGAGCTGGTCCTTCCTTATATGGCCACTAAGGTAATAGAGGCTTACCTGGACAAGGATAGCCTTATCTCCTTTCGTTTGGGGGGGGGGGGGGGGGTTGTGTAGGAAGGTACATCCTGACTATGGTTGCGCCCAACTTTTTTTGCCCTGTGTTTTAGCTGGTTTTTGACATAGTCGACCTGGGGCCCTGCCAATCAGGACCCCAGGCCTACTGCTCTCTCTGTAAATTGGATTCCATGTACCCTAGGTGCATTTCCAATTGGTACTGGGCCACCCTATCAGACCCTGTAACTCAGGGCATGGGTGTACCCAGGGCTGCCAGGGGCTGCAGCATGTATTATGCCACCCCTGGCTGGCCTACTAAATTTGACACAACTGGCTGCTTGACAGCTGGGGCAAAGTCGTGTAATCACCCTTTGCTGTAGATATAGTATACCTATATCTAACCCTAAAATGGACCCACAGATTCCTATCAGTCACTCCTATGGCAGGCCTTAACAATCCTGAAGGCAGAGTGCTTGGAATCGTGTGAGATGGTGCTCTGGCATGAGCTGAGCCTGTCTGCAGCTTGCGGAACCAAGTCCTAATAGCTGTTCCATGATATCGCATACCATATACTCTTAAGTGCATTATAATCCTTGCGGTTAAATGCTATCTTTGGTATTGCTTTATCAAAACATGTCGAGTAAGGTGTCATACGAATTGGAATACTAACCCCTCGCCAATTCTGGCGACGGGGTTAGCATTCCACCCTTCTAGAGGGACACGACATGTATGTAACTGTGAACCCCGGTTAAAGTTAAGCAAAGCCTCAGCTCCACAAAATGGATGCTGCCACCACAGACACGAGTCTGACCCCCTGCAGCTGGGAGTCTTCCCAGTGAGGGGAGCCTGGACAAAGGGTTTCCTGTCAGGGGCGGTGCTAGCACCGTCCCAGACATGGTTTTGTGTATCCTGGGTAGGCAGGGCTTTTCAGGAAGGTGACTGCTGAGTGGCACCCCGGTGCTCACTACGCATAGGCCGGTCTGAACCAGTTCCAGGGGCACATCAGCCCCTGGCCTGGGGAAGTCCGGCATGGCAGAGGGGTGTAACCACCCCCCACCTAGTCCCACCCATAGGCAGGACCTAGTCACCGGGTCAGCCCCCTTTTTTAGTATAAAGATGGGAGCGGGCCCCCTGTTCAAATTAGATCATCTTTGGAATCAAGACACGACTTTCCTCGAAAGGACTTCAAGATTTCCTACTTCAAGATTCTCCCTTGTGGCTAAGGAGTAGTCACCCTGCATCAAGCGGGCACCATCCTAAGAACACTGCGGTCTGCTGCAAGTCCTTCTTCACGAATCCGACGACCCAGCTCGACGAGACCCGGCTTCCCTGGCACCTCTGACCTCTACTCACCTCTACAGCAAAGCTGAGAACTGTGAGTGCGACGAGACCTCGAGTGACCGACGATCGCCAAGACTGCACAACTTCTTTGTAACAAGCCCACCGAGTCTTCCACTGGTGAGTGCTTTGGGGTCCGAGAAGCCCCAACCCTGAGCAGCTCCAGCACCGAAGATCAGCCCTCCAGCATCTCCACGATCTGCGTGGGGCCCTTCTGCTTTTGCGTGCTCACCGCGCTGTGTGGCTACTAGCCGGCTGGCTTGTGGCCTTCTGCACGACGCCCGACGACATCACTGCTGCTGGTCTGGTTGCTCCAGACTGGCCCTTGCTTCCTTCTTCAAGAGAGGCACCCCGGACCCTCCTGGTCCACTCCAGACGCCATTTTAGGTCCACCGCGTGGGCTTGAATTTGCCAAGGCTTTGTTGCCCAATCCTGGGTCCAGCGACGCCGACAGCTTCTATCTTCGTGGGACAGCTCGCTCCTCCATCCTGGTCGCCGACAACGCCTCCTGGTCCGTGAGATCTCCGAGCACAGCGTTACCCACTCACCTAGTCGAGGTGGCTACCATCCGGTGCCCTCCTGGTGCCCACTGACTACTGGCTAGTAGTCTCGAACTTGGTCCCCTCTGCTTTCAGGTGTCATCTTCCATCGATCCAGGCTTGGATCCACCGAACTTTCTTCACTGGTCGCCTGCCAGCAACTTCTTTCTTCCAGGCTCCTGGTCCGTCAACGAGGATTCCTGACGTCCTTTGAGTCCTATGCAGCTGCAGCCCCTGGGCTAGGTAACTTCGGCATTTCGGTGCCCCAGCATAGCCTCAGTATCCAAGGGTCAGAATCCACTTTCGTTTTCCTCCTACCAGGTCGGGTTCGCCCGAGAACACTAACTTTGCAATTCCTAGCTACCATAGACTTTGTCCCGCATCACGCGTGAGAGTGCACACTCTGCACCCGAGTCCCCTGGGTCTCCTAGAAGTAATCTAACGATTCTATAGTCAAGTCCTAGCGATTCCAAAGGCTATTAGTACTGTACTTACCTGCTAGTAATTTCGCATTCCACTTCCAGAGTATATGGTTTTCCGTGCCCCTCGGGCATTTGTATATACTGTGCTAACTTAAGTATTTTTGTAAGAGTTTTGGTTTGTGCTTAGTACCCTGTCCTCATAAAGAGTACAGGGATGTTGTGATTCTTAATAAATAACTGTTTATTTTCATAACACTTGTGTGGTGTCCTTTCACTTGGTATTCAAGGGGTATATGTGTGGTATAACAGCTGGCTTAACACGCCCTCTCGAGTCTTTAGCCTTAGACTGCTCGTATCCACGCTACTAGGATAGCTGGTCTATAAGGTTGACTTACAACCAATCATCAATAAGGGTTGCTGGACTGATACATAGTGTTCACTAGAATAGTGAGCACTGCATATCAGGCCACCTTCTCACAACTGCTACACAAACCTCTACGCCGCTCTCGAGTTCCTGCCTTTGCACTGCTACCGCCGTCGCTGGTTGCTTAGCAACGCCAGCGTCGGCGTCCACGAGGACGTTCAGCCCACTGCTCAGACCAGCCAAGCCCTCGCCGCCGCATCTCCCATATGTATGTTAGCGAGGCTTTCCACCATTGTGGGCTGGCGCAGGTTGGTTTCTTTCAACTTTGCTGCATTGGCTTCCCATTGAATCTCGTATTCAGTTTAAAACCCTCACCCTGGCATTCAAGATCCTCAAATCCAGATCACCAGAACTTCTGCGCCCGCTTCTAACACCTTATGTGCCACAGCGCAGTCTGCGCTCATTAGGCCAACACCTAGTGATTGTACCCCGCACAAAGCTCTGCCGCATTGGCGGTCGCTCTTTTAGGGTTCTGGGAGCTAAGCTCTGGAACTCCTTGCCATTGAATATTCGCTCCTTGGAAAACCTGGCTGCCTTCCATAAAGCTGTTAAGACCTATCTGTTCCCCTCCTCTTAAGACTTCCTGTCTCAGCTCTTTCTCCTCTATTGGTATGTCACCTGTGGATTCTCAGCACCGGGACGCCTCTTTGCTGGGGCAGCTGTTGTGCTTAATCAAAATGTTAACATAACATAACATGCCCCCATCATGTGATGGTGGAGGCAGACTTCAGGGCCTAGCGCGGCCCTCTCCTTAGACCGCGGCCTGACTAAGATTTACGGCAGTCCTCTCCTGGCCCCCGGGGGCCACCATGGGGGTGATGAGGTCGGCGCTTCTGGGCCGGCAGAGACCGCGAATGGCGTCTGAGGCTCTGGCGGGGCGGCGGCAGTGAGTGGGGCCACCAGCGCTTCTCCTCAGTGCTTCAAAGCACAGAGCTAGCAAGGCTTCGCAGTGCTTCTCCTTGGAGCACAGCGCTTGGGTGACACACGCTCTGGGGGCAGTCACAGCAGTTCTAGCAGGACAATCAGTCTGAGTAATAGCGCTTCTCAGGAACAGCGCCTCAAGGCACAATAGGTTCCAGGACCTCAGTGCTTCTCAAGGGGGTACAGTAGGGGAGCGCAGGGAAGGCATTGAAGGCAGGAGAGCGCAGGGGCCACAGGTGCAAACAGAGGGGGCACAGATGGCACAGCCCAGTACCTGGTTGATCCCCAGTAGTCCTGGTCAGTTAGATTTCTTCTTGGCGCTTGGTGGTTCTGGCGCTCTATTTGTGGAAGCTGATTCTTGGTTGCTTGAAGAGGGTGGGTTGAGTTGAAGGCTGCTGACAGGTTTCCTCAGCAGGTCACTGTAGGTGGTCCCTGGGTTCCCCTCCCGCCAGGCCAGATCAGTGGGCTAGTTCAGTGTTCCTGGGTTGGCTAGCTTGGTGGGCAGCGCCTAAACGCTGTCACCCCCAGTGGTATAGGTTTCCGACTAGGCCCTACCGCCTAAGTCTCCTGCGTAGGGTCCCCCAGGTCAGTGATGCCCCAACTGACTGGAAAGTTTCCCTCCTTTTTCTTTTATAGTCCCAGGTCAGGTGACCACTCTCTGAGATGGCAGTTGGTGACCACTCCCCTATTCCGGAAGGTGCCAGGAGCTTCCTCACTCTAGCTATGGGCAGGGAAGGCAGGCTGGTATGGCAACAATGTTTAAGGGTTCCAGCCAGCTCCTGGCAACTAGAGTGTTACTATCAAGTCCAGTTGGCAGTAGCAGGGGCCTGTGGCAGCCATATTGGTAAGTGAGAGCACCTGCACCATAGCAATGTTTAGCAATGGGAAGGTGCCCGGAGACCTAAGGCCAACAAAAAGAAGGTGGGAAAAAATGGGGCAAGGGTGAAACAAATAGGGAAAGACCACCCTAGGGTTGACAGGTCGAACACCTTACCTCGCATGGGGCTCCCAACCTATCTTACCCATAATTGTAGTTTACAGGGCAACTTTCGAGGCAACCACCCTTCCCCCAAGCTTTCTTGCAACTCGGCCCGTTCTGTCTCCTAACAGCATTCCTCAGCCTCAAAGCGCACCCATTCGTGCTGGGTGTTGAGCAGGCTACCAGTCATGCTAAATTCCTGCCATCCTCCAGGCTCTGGATCTGCTGTTCCCCGGTTAGGCACGGCCCTCCATCATGGAAGCCTTGGCCTTCTGCCTGTGTATGCTATGAAGGGATCTATCCAAGGGAAGAGAAGGCGCAAGAGTATATCGATCTAACACCACTTCCTGCCAGAAGCTGAGCTGAATATGAGGAGCTGAACAGGGAGAAGCAGAGGAAATCCTATGGACAGAAAAGACGGACAACAACCACAAGGAGAGTAAGATATGCAATAAAAATGGAAAACAGACAACACTGCAAAGAATGAGTAGGGCAGACAGAGAAAGATCAAAGACTAGATAATGAGGTGTGATAGAGTTAACAATCAGTGTCAAATCGAACAAGCATTTGCAATGTAATGGGACTCACATTTACGCAACACCTATTGCATTACATCACGGACAATGGGAGGGAGGTCGGAAGGCACGGTCAATGGAAGTGTGGGTGGGGGAGAAGGGTGCGAAAAGGCACTGACAACTGGAGTGCGGGTGGGGGAGGGGGTGAGATGGCATGGACAAGGAGAGGGAGGGGGAGTAGGAAACCTCAATACAGAAAATAGTGCTCACAGTGTAAATAACATGGACGGTGTAACACTCGAAGTAAAGGGCCAGTAGCCATGGGAGGCTACAAATGAGTACATGGGGGTAATACGGAGGGACGAACAAGCTAATAAACAAATCCGAAGGCAGCATTCACAAACGGCAGAGACACAAGCCAACTAAAAATATGAACGGGGTAGTGGGCGGAGCTTCCCTCACGTAATGAACTACCAGAGATCTTCCCTAGAGCAGTGCTTGTGCACTGACTCTAGGCTTGACCTAAAAAATTAGGGGGAGGCCCTATGCCCACCCCACAGTCACAGGGGTCACCACCTATCAGGTGTACAAAAACACAACAAGGAAGGGGGTTCGGTGCAGACCCCCATCCCTTGGGACCGCCACCTAATGGGCCGGCTCTAAACATGTCTGGGGGTGCCCTCCCTGAAGACATTGCAGTTTGCTATGGCTTGGTTGGAGCATAGCTCCCACCATGCCACAGCAAATTCAGTTCTGCTTTCCCCTTTGGTTTTGCTTTGTTCACCCTAAGTCGGCAGGGTATGCCCAGATGTGGGTCCATTGCTCATTTTGCCCCTGGATTCAAGTTAGCCTGGCTGATGATGGCTGATTAGCCAGAAACCGGTCCCAGGATGCTTGTTTCTGGTCCAGGGAAGACATGGCTTGGCAGTTCGAGCTGGACTTTTCCCATGAGGCACAGGGTCAGGTTGATTTGCATACGGCCATGTCTGAATTGGGGTGGTGGAGTTAGCTAAAGGATGATGATGGATTAAACACAGATCAGTTGACTGGGGGTGAGTGCTTGCATTGTTCAATACTCCGTCCATCATCCCCTTTGGTTTTGCTTTGTTTGCCCTAAATTGGCTGGGTATGCCCAGACTTGCTCACTTTGCCACTGGTTTCAAGCTAGCCTGGCTGATGACGGCTACCGGTCCCAGCATGCTTGTTTCTGGTCCAGGGAAGACATGGCTTGGCAGTTAGGGCTGGACGTTTCCCATGAGGAACAGGGTCGGACTGATTTGCATATGACCATGTCTGAACTGTGGTGGTGGAGTGAGCTAAAGAATGATGATGGATTAAACCCAGATTACTTGGCTAGGGGTGAGTGCTTGCATTGTTCATCACTCCATCCATCATCCCCTTTGGCTTTACTTCAACAAATTCGAAAGCACAAAATGACCTTGCTTGCTAAAAGAAGAGCATGTGTCTGTTTCCCTGCCCGCTGTGAAGCAAGCAGAGTAAAGAACATTCTTTTGGGGTCCCGGGAGCTGCTCTCTGGGTCTCAAAGCAATTCTGGCTCCCGCAATAGGTAGGGAACTGTCAGGGGCCATCGGGGTCTTCAGGCACCCCCATGGTCCCCAATGAATTAAATGTAGGTGTCCTTGGTGGGACCATAGCACCCACACAACAGGCCAATCCCCAGGGGATGGGGTCCAACAAGAAGAACATGGCCTGGGAGTTTTATTTTTTAAAAGAAAGGCTGGGCCCCAGGCAATGGCCCAGGAAAGGAGGGCCACATGTTCCCCGTTTTTTTTTTTTTAAAGAAAGGCAGGTCCTGTGGGATGGGGTCTCCAGGACCGAAATAGGACCAGGAGGGGCGGCCCCATGGCCCCCTCTTTTTTTAATTAAAAAAAGGGTCTGGCCTCAGGGAATGGGGTCCCTGAGGCCCAAAAGTGCCTAGATAAGGAGGGGCCACACAGATGATGAATTCAGGCCACAGCAAGGCCTGCAAATGTGGAAAGGGTTTGCCCTTCTGTACGCAAAGTCCTCAGACTATATAACAAATTGGCACGGAAACTGGAAATACAAACACATAGTTTAATAAACCTTTAAAGGTGGTGCTACAACCCACACAACAACCTACAGCATTGTACAAGGTAGTACAAAAATCCAAGACATGTGGTCCCCTTTTATACACAAAGAAGGGGCTCATAAGTGGGCGGTTACAGCTTAAAAGTACAATTTGTGTCCTTATTTGGTCATTTCTTTAACATGATCGATACATGGGTGGAGTTAACGGTTCATAGGACCCCTTGAATGCACATTCCAGTCAGCTCTAAGAAGAAACAGATGTTACACATACTGGGCATGCGCTAGATTAGCCAGAACTATTTATAGCCTGTTGCTGGGCAAACTTTAGGGGTGACGGTCAGTGAAGTAGGACTCGCCTTGTGGTGAGCACATGGCGGGGTGTAACATCTAAAATGGCCGCCAGAGAAAAAGACAGAGTGCGGCCACATTATCAAGTATGAGCGAGAAAACTATAACGAAGACATAATAACATGTCTTCAGCGAATGCTTAACATTATCGCTGTTTTATTTACAACAGACGACCCTTTCAGCATTTATTTATTTTATTTTATGTAGTTTATAGAGCGCGCAGCTACCCCCGAAGGGGTGTCCCGGCGCTAAAATCCTGAGTCACCAAGGGAAAGTGGGGAGTAAGCATGAGAAGCAGTGAAGTTACTAAAGTCCGGAGAAGAGCCCGGTTTTGAGTTTGGCTCGGAAGATGGATTCAGAGGGACAGAATCTCAGCTCAATTGGTAGAGAGTTCCACAATTTGGCAGAAATGACACTGAACCCTCTGCCACCAGTTCTAGATAATCTAAAACGGGGCGAGATCAGGAGGCGGAGGTCATTAGATCTCAGGGATCTGGTAGAGCGGGATATCGAAACCCGTTTTTTCAGATAGTTAGGTCCGCAGTCGTTGACGGCTCGATAGGTGAGGGTGAGGACGTTAAACTGAATGCGGCTAGCCACTGGAAGCCAGTGGAGTTCCCTCCGATAAGCAGAAACAGATTGGCGGTACGGAATGTTACCGATCAATCTGGCTGCAGCATTCTGGACAATCTGCAGCCGACCTACCAAGTACTGGGGGGCACCAGCATAGAGACTATTGGCATAGTCCAAGTGGGACGTGATGAGGGCTTGGGTGACTGTACGGCGGGAATCCAGGGGAAGATAGGGGAGAATTTTTCTGATCATGCGCAACTTCAGGAAGCAGGCAGAGGTGACTTTATTGACCTGTGTTTTGCATGACAGGGAGTCGTCAAACTGGAAACCAAGATTCCGAGCCGAGTGAACGGGGGACGGTGCGGGATCAAGCGCCGTGGGCCACCACCAAGAGGAGGGGATGGAGGTTCTCTGATTAAAAAACAGTACCTCCGTTTTGTCTGCATTCAGTCTGAGGTGATTCGCGGTCATCCAGATACTGATGTTATTGAGGCATTGGCGAAAGTTGGCGAATGCGGAGTCCGAGTGGTCCCTGAAGGAGAACACCAGCTGTGTGTCGTCAGCGTAAGAGACCACCCTGACTCCGTAGGACTCCACAACGTCGGCCAAGGGGGCAAGATAGACGTTGAAGAACAGGGGGCTGAGGGCGGAGCCTTGCGGCACCCCGCATGCCAGAGGTTTTTTCTCTGACTTGAAGGGACGCAAGAGTACCCTCTGACTTCTAGACGAGAGGAAGGACTCGATCCAACTGAAGGCAGTGCCACCAATGCCTATCTGCTTAAGTCGGTCAAGGAGGATAGGGTGAGAGACCGTATCGAAAGCTGCGGACAGGTCGAGGAGGACCAACATGGCCTCCTCGCCCCTGTCCACGCATTCTCGGATTGTTTCGGATACTTCCAGCAGGGCCGTCTCAGTGCTGAATCCGGCTCTGAATCCGGATTGTGATCCATGCAGCAGAGAATGATTTTCTAGGTATTCCGTGAGTTGCAGCTGCATGGCTTTTTCCAGGACTTTGGCGGGTTTAGGGAGAAGGGAAATGGGACGATAGTTAGCAAAAACAGTGGGATCAGCGTCCGCTTTTTTTAGAATGGGGATCACCAAGGCCTCCTTCCAGGTGGTAGGGAAGAAGCCATGGTGGAGGGAGGCATTCCAGATGGAGAGGAAGGGACAGGCGAGTGAAGGCGCCAGTTCTCCCATGATTTTTGCGGGGACAGGATCGGAGGGGGCGCCGGATTTGCAGTGGATGAGTAGTCTGATACCATCATCCTGGTTAAGTTTGTTAAATGAAAGAAAGGACGGTGACTCTGGGGGACTAGTGGGGAAAGGCAAGGTGGCAAGCCCTGTGGGGAAGGAGACACAGAGTTTGTTAATCTTTTCGAGAAAGTAGTCTGAGAGTCCCTCGCAAAGAGCCTGACTCGCGGTGTTCTGAGGAGCCCTGGCCGGAGGGTTAATAAAATCTTTAACAATGCTAAAGAGGGTTTTGGATGAGTTTTTGGCCTTATTGATTTGAGAGGCAAAGTGATCTTTCATCGCGCTTTTTTTTTGTTTAAGGAATTTGCTGAAGACATTTTGTTTTCTAGGATAATCTAAGTACTCATCGTTTATATCGATGCTCATCATGTCCGCTATCTCTTTAGTTATTGTTTTCTTATGGGCGGCATCCGCAACAGCTTGTTTATTGGGTACACAAAGTGAAACACATAACGAACATATCATAGGGCTGCATTGAATACATACACAAGTCAAAAAGTAATTCCCTTTGGGCGAATTAACCTAATACATAAGTACTTACACACATAAAAAATATAAAAAGAACTGACCAATACCAAACATATAACAGGAAGCAATGAAAATATGTGAAAAATTCAGTACACGTGAAAACACTATGGTGAAAATCAAGTATAAAAACAATTTATTAGCATACATTACATTTGTTAAAAATTGGGAAACACATACAAGACGGAACAATACTTAATAAAATCAACATTCCATTAAAAAAGGAGCTACAGGGAGACAGGACTAAACTCAAACAAAAACAGTAATTTTGAAATTTCCTTAGTTTGTAACCAATTTATAGCCAAGGACCTATGAAAAACATTTCATCACATCACATAGGTAAATTCCTCATGTTTTGCAGTAATATAAAGAGCCTTTCTTTTTTCACTTAGCTAAAGACCAGGAACATATAATCAGGCATCGCTTCATGGTCAAAGGATATCAGTTCTAACACCGAGGTGGTAATGCGGAGAGTAATGATATGTCACCTACCTCAGGTAAGCAGAGGGTCTGTCACTATCTCATAAGGGGTATGCTGCCTCCTTGTCGTTAGATAGAAATAATCGTCCAGCGAATTATCTTCCTGATCTAAACCGACTTCCTACTTACTGCAAAACATGAGGAACTTACCTATGTGATGTGATGAAATGTTTTTCATAGGTCCTTGGCTATACATTGGTTAGCCTTATATGTATGTGATACATGTTATATGTGTTGTACTTTGGAAGCAATGTCTATGTGTGTTATTAAATTGAGTAGGATATACACATTATGTTTTTTAAGAATATTGTCTTAACCTGTTGTTAAATTTGATCCGTTGTGTTTATAGTTTATGACTAAGACTGATCTTATTTAATTTTCAGAAGTATTGGGAAACATTTGTACACATTGTCCTGATGAAGGCGGCTTTAGATTGATTAAACCGCCGAAACGCGTCGATGCTAAAGGAGTAAATCTGGGATTACAAACTAAGGAAAATTCAAAATTACTGTTTTTGTTTGAGTTTAGTCCTGTCTCCCTGTAGCTCCTTTTTTAATGGAATGTTGATTTTATTAAGTTTTCACTTTTCACCATAGTGTTTTCATGTGTACTGAATTTTTCACCTATTTTCATTGCTTCCTGTTATATGTTTGGTATTGGTCAGTTCTTTTTATATTTTTTATGTGTGTAAGTATGTATTAGGTTAATTCGCCCAAAGGGAATTACTTTTTGACTTGTGTCAATTGTGGAACCCTATCCCTTTGGTTTTGGGGTCCCTCTCTCTTTTATTAGAGGTTGAATACATACACAACAGGTGAATAATATGGCAACAATTATACATAGTCCAGTAAGGATCTTCCAACCCCATGTAGAAATTAACGTCCAGAACCACCCAGAGAAAGTCCAAGACCCATTTTGTTGATGTATATCAGCTGTAATTTTGTGTAATTTGTTAATAGCTTTATACACAGAGGGAGTATGGTCTGGTATAAAGACACAGCAGCTACTTCCGATAATTCTACAAGCTCCACCCCTATCTGCTAACATGACGTCGAGGACCATTCTGTTCTGCAACGCAACAATCCTAGTAATTTGTAGCTCTTCAGTAAGATTCCTAAGAGCTGCAGCAGTTTGATTAGTAACAGCTTCCACCACTCTGGTTAATCGTCGGATCTTTCGGCTATTCAGAGCAGCTCCCACAAAGAAAAACAATCCTAGGTTGAAATCTATATACTGCTGCAGACTGGTGTCTGTCTGGTCCACATCATCTACAGTAAAAGTTTGTTTAAATCTATTTACAGTTAATTTAACAACTTCAAGTCTTTGTGATATGATGCAGGTGCCAAAAATACAGGTGGCAATAAAAACGATACATAACATACTCCAGACCATCCAGCTGGTAATCGGTAATAACCCTTATTCCCACATACAAAATAAGTGTTATGTGAAGCAAGAAAAGTACTATTATTTAGACCGTCAATATTCAGTACAGCGGTGCAGTCACTAACACCTACAGGAATGTGGCCTACACTTTGTACACATAAATCAGCTTGTGCCTGGGCCACCGAAATTACAATTTTTTTTTGTCCAACAGTGTCTCTAGTGTTCTTGAAAATATAAGGGGTTGACTCATTGTCCGGTCAATATTCTTCCCACTCCCATACAGTTCCATTGGCTTGAGAATAGCCATCTTTCTCTTGATGGCATTCTTTATTCAGTTTGAAAATCAATCGTCCCACTGTAGGCTTCCTTGTAGCAAAAAGCAAAGTATACCATGCTTTACAAGAGCCGTTATGCGAAAAAGGAAGTGGTATGAACGGCGTTCGCCCTTTCTTTTGATGTGCTGGCATCATCTCACATATCCAACAGTCTGTAGCATTTGTAGCAACATGGGTGTGATGGAGCATCTGAATAAAAGTGTTGTTCAAATATGACTGTCGGTGTTTCAACTCTTGATAAGGGAGTGTATAAAAAAAGTGCTCATCAGGGTCTGGAGTAGTAACAGCATACAGTTCATGGGCAGGAGCTCTCTCCTCAACAAACCACATGACTGTAGCAATGACTGCTATAACGAATATGAACCCTACAGAACCAAAAGTCTTTTTCCTATCCATCTCGAACAAAAAAAGTACACAGTATCTTCCTGAAACTAAAGTGTTGTTAGAACTCTTACCCCGTAGGTAGCCGTTGTTTTCTTCACCATCTGTCCAAGACGGGTGCCACTACTTTAATGCATGGCTGATCCCCCCCCCTTGCCTCATTGGCTCTCCGTTTCACAAACCTAGGGACCGTTCTGACAACTTCTCAGACACTTGCAGCTTCTTTCCTTGGGCGCAGATTGTATCTTCTTGATGCAGTCGTTGTTTGGTCCGGGAAGAACTCCTCAGTATCGTCAGGTACCACACCACGGACTCTCTCCGTAGTCAAGATATCTCGATGGTCAGTCAGTACAGCAGGTTCCACCAGATCGGATTGCACTTTCCGGCAGTGCATGGAATGTATCCAGTTCCTGCGATTCGTCACTCGTACTGCTGTCCTCGTGACCAGAAGAACCTGTTCAGGGCCACACCATCTTGGTTCCAGACTTTTCGACCTCTCGAAGGACCTTATAAGGACAAAATCGCCGGGTCGGATAGCGTGGCCTTCTCCTGTGGACCGGTCAGGGAGTGCTTCTCGAACCTGTTGGTGAATAGAAACCAAGCTATCAATTAATTGTGCCAAATAGTCATTCATTAACACACAAGGTACATCATACACTGAACTCGGTTTGGGCACCCCCCATATATTCATGGGGCGCCCGAAAACTATCTCATAGGGCGTTAGGCTCGTCCGAGAGTGTGGTACCGATCTGATAGACAACAACGCCAAAGGCAAAGCATCTGGCCAAGTCAGAGAGGTAGAAGCCTATATTTTCGCAAGCTTTAATTTGAGTGTGCCATTGTATCTTTCCACCAACCCTGGTGATTGAGGGTGGAACACTGCGTGGAACTTCTGCACGATGCCTAATCCCTTTAGGACATATTTAATAACGTCCGCCACAAAATGGGGCCTGTTATCACTCCATAACAATCTACAAACACCAAATCGAGGGAATAATTCCTTCAGAAGCACCTTAGCAGTAGTCATTGCAGTGTTGTCCTTAGTAGGATATGCTTCAATCCATTTACTGAATGCACAAACCACAACCAGGACATACTTGAGATTATTACAGCGTTACAGCTGAATATAATCAATTTGCAATACTTCAAAGGGTGCAGTAGGTGTTGCAAATCCTCCTGCTGGAGTTCGTCTCCCTTTTCCTGGATTATATTTAAGGCGAATCATGCAGGTCTGCACCACTCTCTTAGCTGTGCTAGCAATCTCTGGATGCTCCCAAACTTGTGTAAGCAATTTCACAATCGCTGAAGCTCCAACATGTGCTAGCCCATGTGCCATCTGAACCATGGGTTGTACAAAGGCTGTGGGTAACTTCCATTTATCCATCTGCTTATTCCTCCAACAACCCTCATCATCCAACTCTCCATCTTTGGACCATTGATCTCGTTCCTTTTCAGTAGCAGTCTTTTGCATTTCTAATACCTTCTCCCTAGCATCAATCCACCAATCAGCTTGCGACTTCACAACATACATCGAAGTGGAGCCAGGCTGCATCGCAGTTTCACGTGCAACTCGGTCTACAAAGGCATTCCCTTGTCCCACTTCATCTGTCACCTTCTTGTGTGCACTGCATTTCACTATAGCTATTCTTTTAGTGAGCGTCAGTGCAGTTAAAAAATTTTGCACTAGTTCTCCATACATTATCTGTGTTCTAGGTGATGTCAAAAAGCCCCTTTCCTTCCAGAGCAGGCCAAAATCGTGCGCTACTCCAAAAGCATAGCGGCTGTCTGTGTAAACATTCACACATAACCCTGCGCTAAGTTCACAAGTTCGTGTCAACGCTATCAGTTCCGCTGCCTGCGCTGATTTCTGTGGTATGCGTGCTGTCTCCACTATCGTGTGTAGTGTAGTGATTGCGTATGCTGCGGACGTAGTTCCATCTGGTAACTTTAGACAGGACCCATCCACCCACAACTCTCCATCCACATCTGGGAAAGGAGTATCTTGTAAATCAATACGACCCTTTGTCTGTTCTTCGGTCACAGAGACACAGTCATGCGTCTCTTGCGCCTCAGGCTGAGTTGCTGGGAAGGGCAACAACGTGGCTGGATTTAGTGTTACACATCTCTTCAAAGTTATGTGAGGAGCCAGTAGTGTCAGCTCATATCCTGTTAGACGAGCACTCGTTAAATGCTGCGTCTTTGTCTGATTCAAAGGGGCATCAACAGCATGGGGGACCAACACCAACAGCTTATGAGATAAGACTATCCCTTCACTCTGGCGTATTGACACAGCTGTCGCCGCAACTGAGCGAAAACACCCAGGCAATGCTCCGGCAACAGGATCAAGTAGTGCCGAGAAGTATGCACAAGGGTGCTGCTTGTCGCCGTGCATCAGCACTAACACTGATAACGCGCATCCATCTCTCTCATGCACATACAATGTAAAGGGCTTTGTGTAGTCAGGGGTACCTAGCACAGGTGCTGAACAAAGGGCTTGGCGTAATTGGTGAAAAGCATTCTCACATTCATCCGTCCATGGAAGGGGAACTGGGGTATCCTTTGTCAGAAGAGCTAACAGTGGTTTAACTATGTGTGAAAACCCTAATATCCACTGTCTACAAAAAGAGATAAGACCCAAAAAGGCTCAAACTTCTTTCTGCGTGGATGGTACTGGTGTGTCTAAAATGGCTTGAATACGATCTGATGTAAGTGCACGCCCATCCTTAGACAAAAGGTGACCTAGGTAGGTTACCTTTGGTCTACAATACTGTAATTTCTTCTTTGAAACTTTGTGGTTGTGTGATGCCAAAAAGGTAAGTAAGGACAGAGTGCATTGTTCAGATAGCTCAGGGGTGTCGGCGGCCACCAAGATGTCATCGACATATTGTAAAAGCGCCACACCGTCGGGCAAAACAAAGGAATCCAATTGTCTTTTCAAAGCCTGACTGTAAATGCTAGGGCTCTCAGTATAGCCTTGAGGAACTCTACAAAATCTATACGATCTATTATTCAACGTGAAACCAAAAAGGTATCGGCTGTCAGGATGAATAGGGATCGAAAAGAAAGCGTTCTTCAAGTCTATAACAGAGAACGTTGTTGCAGTTGGCGGGACCAAATTAAGGAGTGTCGTAATGTCAGAAACCACTGGGTATTGAGGTATCACAATCTTATTAATCTCCCTCAAATCGATAATGAATCAATAAATCCTAGTGTCAGTGTCTTTCTTTAAAATCGGTAGAATGGGACTATTACACACATTGTATGGGACTTCTTCAACCACCCCTACTTTAATCAAATCCTGCACTATCTGTGTGAGAGCCTCCTCCCCCTCCTGTGAAATCCGATACTGAGGCAGGCGTGGCAGCACAGCTCCTTCCTTCACACTAATGTGCACCGGAGGGATAATCATCTGTCCCACATCGGTATCGGACATAGCCCACAAAGATTCAGGCAAAGAGGCCAGTGCAGCCTTCATGGTAAGCATGTACACTCTCTCCATTGGTGGATAATTATCATTCAAGATGACAGGCACTCCCTCAGGGGAGCACTGTATCGTGGGCCGAAAATATTTGAGCATATCTAGTCCTACAATATTATCAGGAGTTTTCGGGAAGAGTAGGAATGGACATGGTGCAGTAAAGTGATCTTCAGAAAGTGCAATAGGTTGTGATAGAGGGCTAACAGAAGGCGTTCCATCGAACCCTATAGACGTAATTGTCGAGCCAGACAGGGGAGCCCTCGGAACCAATTGTTTAGACAAGCGCTACGAGTAGCTCCTGTATCAACCAGGAACCAATCAGTAGAGCCCAAAACATGTGCTGTAACATAAGGACCCCTCTGATCTACTGGCACTTCAACTGGTCCCTCACCCCATCCTACGCAATCCTATGCATACTGTGAATCATGCTGTTCGGAAGGTGCATAGTCATACATTTGATATTGATTCCGTCGATCAAAAACATTGGACCCATCTCTGGGTCGCACATTGGAATCAAATCTAGCTCGATCATTTGTGTTATTTCTAGGGCTGAAAAATGTCCTTGACCCCTTATAGACCCCTGTCCCCGCTCCTGGCGTTGTGCACGTAACACCGGACACTCAGTCGCCCAATGTCCTTTCTGCCTACAATAGGCGCATTGATCTCTGGCCAGATCGGTACGGCCCGAAGGAGGGTTAGAAAAATGTCTGCCACCCCGATCGTTACCCCTACGAAGTGGACCATATACTTCTGCTAACATAACCTTCGTTTTTAAATCTTTAGACTTCTTGTCCTCAGTTCCCTTCGCTTCTAATTCCTGATGCTCGTAATATTGAGCCATCGTCAGGAGGGATGCTGGTGTCGAAGTCGTCCAAGAACTTTCACTCGCTTTAAGTCGAGCTGCTATACTTGGTAATAAATTCGAAACATATTTATCAACGAAAAGATGTCGACCTGTGTCGTCCGTAAGAGATTGACCACTAAAATCATGAAAAGTTTCTTCAAATTGCGTGAAGAAATCTGAAACGGACTCATCTATTTTCTGCTTACACGATGCTAACATAGTCCAATCAATCTTTTTAGGGGGAATGAGCGTTTTCAATTTATCTAAAATAGCAGCAGGAAGATCTAGAATAGCCGGAGGCGGTTTCTGTGCTGGTTTCCTCTCCCTGTCCTCATCCTCAAGGTCTTTCCATCGAACTTTAAATGCCTGGAGGTCATCAACCTTTCGGATTGACCTCCACATATCTGGGGGTAGTATAAGCCCAAAAAACAAGTCAATATCAGCCAGAGTCATAGTGCAAGAATTCAAAGTCCCCTCAACTTCCTCATAAAAGGCTGCTGGATTCTTTCGGGGATCAGGTAGTGCTACCTTCAATGCCATAACATCAGCCCTATTCCAAGGAGTATAAACCCGATTATAGATAAAATACCCTTGAGTATCCGCTGACCCTATATCTGGACTAGTACCCGCTCCTTTAGGAGGAACATACAAAGGCGCCGCCTCCCTCATTGGTTTAACATGCACTGCATGAATCTTATCTGAATAAAAGATGGGTGACTGCTTGACGCCGCCACTCGGATTCGATTGGTCCACGCTGGCCTTCCGTTTTCATGCTTCGTCCCGTAGCCGAAACGTGTCGTCCCGTAACGCAAATAACCGTCGAACCGCAGCAGGGAACTGAGAAGAAGGAAAAAGACCTTTACGCAATTCTTTTGCATCAGTTATCACATCATCTGGTTCGAGAACATCGGAATATTTCCGGAAAGCTGATACTACTTCATCAGAAAGATAACCAGTAAAATATAACTTCTCCCTATCTTCCCATGACTCTAATTCTGCCAACAAGTCAGTGAGAGTAACAGAATCCTTATTAACCCGATAGACAATCTTACGAAGCTCAGCCATACGATCAGTCGTCAACATAGACCGCGTATCCACTTTCTGACTGGACGGTGTAAGATCTTGATCTCCTCCACTCGGGGCAGACGGAGCGGCGTACAGTGGTGGTGAGCGATCTAATAACGAAAAATCATCATCCGGTTTATTAAGGACAGGACGTTCTTTCTCCTGTTTCTCTTCCAATTCCTTCGCTTCACGCTGTTTCACTTCACGTGCCTTCTCACGCTCACTCTTTCGCTGCTCTTTCTCAATCAATGCTTGCTCACGTTTCTCTCGCTCTCTTACCTCTTTCACCCACATTCGTATACATTCAAACATATCTTGTCTCACTCGTCGCTTACACATACATTGCTCCACATACTCAATTTTTCTCAAATCAAACGAACCATACATAGGCCATCGCAACTCAGGATCCTTTTTGGTATATTTCCTCCACAACGTGCTGTACATTATGGGGGAAAGACCAAACTTCACATAGATATCCCTATTCGGCGTCCCCTCTGGGGGAGCCGGCTGTGATTCCTCAAGTACCAACCGGTCCTTTCCAAAACAGCAGCACCACTTACGAAGTGTGCGAAAAACAGGCATGTCAAAGAATAATGCAAAATATGCAATATTATAATTAAATGGCACTTAAAACATTGCGCCGCTCAAATTCATAGATCAGGAGAAATATCCCCACATTGCCCGCCTATATGGGTTGCAACTCATATATTACTTACACAGGACTAATAATATGACTAGTCATTAACAATCAAACAATCAAAGTAGTCGGAGCAAGCGTATAAAACCGCCTTGCCAAACAAGACTATCAAAAGCTCGGAGCAAGGACCGTACAACAATTCTTACCAATCAAGAGCGTCCAGATTCCAACTGCCAAGTTCCAAATTCGCCCAAACGGCCACTATGCGGCAAACCGACAGAAGAGATCTCAGTCGATGACCGGCGCCACCCAGATGGTCAGATCGGAAGGGAAGGAAGAATACCTCGGGATGCCTGGACTAAAGGCGCCGCTGGCAGTGATCACGTCCCTGGCAAGGTTCCAATCCTTCGTCACAACCAGTCCTTCGAGCATCCGAGTCGTCGATGAGCCCCACGTGACGGGCGCCAATTGATGAATTCAGGCCACAGCAAGGCCTGCGAATGCGGAAAGGGTTCGCCCTTCTGTACGCAAAGTCCTCAGACTACATAAGAAATTGGCACGGAAACCTGAAATACAAACACATAGTTTAATAAAACTTTAAAGGCGGTACTACAACCCACACAACACCCTACAGCATTGTACAAGGTAGCACAAAGAACCCAGACATGTGGTCCCCTTTTATACACAAAGAAGGGGCTCATAAGTTGGCGGTTATAGCTTAAAAGTGCAATTTGTGTCCTTATTTGGTCATTTCTTTAACATGATCGATACATGGGTGGAGTTAACGGTTCATGGGACCCCTTGAATGCACATTCCAGTCGCTCTGAGAAGAAACAGATGTTAATCATACTGGGCATGCGCTAGATTAGCCAGAACTATTTATAGCCTGTTGCTGGGCAAACTCTAGGGGTGACGGTCAGTGAAGTAGAACTCGCCTTGTGGTGAGCACATGGCAGAGTGTAACATCTAAAATGGCCGCCAGAGAACAAGATGGAGTTCGGCCGCATTATCAAGTATGAGCGAGAAAACTATAACGAAGACATAATAACATGTCTTCAGCGAATGCTTAACATTATCGCTGTTTTATTTACAACACAGGCACCCTTCCCAAAAAAATACACAGGGGAAAAAAAGCTGGAAACTCGCCAGAGAACGGGCCTCCTTTCTTCACTACTCTGCAAATGAGCGTTCTGGCACACTGCTGGTTGGTGGATGAAGTACTCTTCGCTGCTGAGGGTCCGTAGGGGCCAATAAGGCCTGCAGTTACCTCCAGTAAACCCTACACAGTGGGATTGCTGAGATTTGGTCGGAGGCCACATGCCCTTTCTCTACCAATCTGTAAACATGCCTCTCAGTGCATTGCTGATGAGGGGTGAGGTCCAATTTCCTCCTGAGGGCCTCAGGACCAAAGTGGACTTCCTCCCCAACCAGGAGTGTGCCAGGAGGTGTCTTTACGGATTAGGGGAGGAAGGAGGCATAGCCTCTGACAACCACTCTGACATCCAGCTGTGTGGGTCTTACTAGAGGTAACAGGAGGGCTAGTTGGCTCCCAGGAGCCATCCAGAGCCAAGAGGACTTCATCTACCAGCTAGTACTGCGACAGAAGGTGCATTTGCAGAGTGGTGGAGAAAGAGGCGTGGCTTCCTAAAAGGTGTAACAAATCCTTCTTTGTGCAACTCACTAGAAACCAAGAGAAATAAAAATATTTTTCCTCGTTGCACCCTTCCTACACTTCCCTTGGAGAGGCGTAGGATTCTGACGTATTCCCAGCTTTACAAATCATTGTAAATCAAGCAATGTGCCGGGTTCCATGGATGTTGCATGGGAACACTCCCAGCCACACCCATAGGATGCTCATGGAAGGCCACTTTCAAACAGAGTAATACGTGAAAGGGGCCCATATTTACAGGACCATGAATAGTCACGTAGGGTGACTTCACGTGTCGTTATGAATATAGGCAAGCCGATTGCGCCACTGGTGCATAAAAAACAGCGATGCACCTGTGGCACATTGGGCTAGTCAATGAGGCCCTAAATATGTAAAATGCACTCAGAAAACACCTGAGCACATTACACACATTTGTACCAACCGTTTCAACTAGAGTAATTATCCGCCAAGTGTTTTACATTTCTCAGTGCAATACTGGCCCCTAGTGGAGACTGACATTACAGCACATGGAAGAACCCCGTCCAGAAGAAATAGTATGAAAGAAACAAACCCTTATAATACATTTCACTCTGTAATCCTTGTATAACGCCAGTCTCTAATTCATTTACAATACATGCCACTGTGTAATCCCTGTATAAACTCCAGTCTCTAATTCCTTTTTAATGCATAGGATTCTGCAATACCTGTATCAGCCCCAGTCTGTCTTTCTTTAGAATACGTCAGATTCTGTAATGCTTGTATAAACAACAGTCTCTTACCTCTTAAATTCTGTAATGCTTGTATAAACAACAGTCTATTACCTCTTAATAATTCATGCAATTCTATATTCCCTATATAAACATCAGTCTCTAATTTCTTAATACTCAGCAACTTGTGGTGCCCTCAGTTCCTGATTATAAAGTAAAGAAGTAACAACTAGCATTAAATTATTACAGTCGAGTTCTGATGTGACACTGCCTGCTGCCACAGCCTAGTTGATTGGCAAATCAGTGCTATTCCTACACCTTAATTATCTAGTTCACAATGACGAGGAGAGAGAAGATGTTTATGTTTTGTACTCTTTGGATAGTTAGAGAAAAGGTAGAATCTACCCGCGCCAACACATTTTGAGCTACATTTTTAGCTACAGCAGCGTTTATGCTTTTTTTTAAACTGGCTTGCATTGAACTGTTTTTATCGTCTGCTTGCAAAAAATTCTAACAGGTTTTGATGTGTTTAGTTTTGGACCAGAGGTTTCATTTTTAAACTTCGTGATTGCAAACATGCACATTCTATCATGTGAAATAGCTGTGCACAAAGATTTTAAGTGGTTTGTGGGAAAAGTGATGGTGTGATCAAGTATTATATGGGATACATTACTCCCTTCTGTACACTATAAGGATATTGCAAGTCACCTCAGAGTTCCATGACTTTCTAAAGGAACTCAGCCTTCAGCCCGGTTCCTCTGTATGATGATGTAACTCCAAGGTGACCTGCAATATCCGTATAGTGGACAGCAGGAGGTACTTTATCCTTGATATTCCTTATGTCACATGTAATAAGGTGGGTGCAGCGGTGTAACACAGGCCCCCGCAGCCCCCGTGGTGCGGGTTAGCCAAACTCAAGGGGCCCCCTCCGCACAGCACCCTGGCCGGAGAGCACCTGATTGAGCCCAGAGGTTTTGTTACTCCAGTGGTTGGGTGGATATCTAACTTGTTTGTGACCGAGTGACCTGCCGGCTAAACTCAAAATCAGGCCCTTATTCTGGGCATGTGAAGATGAAAAGATAATGAATAAACATGTGGCAAATGGCATTCCCTGTCACAGATAGCATTGAGATATGGTGAGTTTGGGTGAAGCTCTTCATGGGGGCTAGGGGTATTGGGGTATCGGGTACAAAAATATTGGAACCACCTAGCAAGATCTAAATGAGCCCCTTAATTCCAAAATTACTTCTGAAGTTGGGCATCTCTCGCCCCTTAGAAGTTCAGGCAGGTGCCGCTTCCACTGTGAGAGGCGACAGGCTGTTCCTATTACCCGGTATATCACAAATCCCTGCCCCCAGGGCAAGAGGTAGATTGTTCCTGCCCTGGGAGAGGTGAAATATCAGTAATAGAGGGCACTGTTCCTGTTTGCATCCTGCGCACCAATTTGAAGGTGCACGAGGGCGCAAACAGGCTCAGTGTGTCCTATGAGTGTCACGGCTCATGGTGACTGACAGCAGATTATCTATAATGTGTGTATACAGGCAATTTGAAGGAGGCAGAGGCAACAAGAGCATGTCAGTATAAGTAGTCCCGCACATTTCATTTTATCCCAAGTGGGTCGGCTGAAGCCAAACATGAAATTAAAACACAGTTCATCACCCTCCAGTGGGCAAATTCAAAGAAACATTACTGGGTTTTCTGGAAATCTCCTGCACCTGTTGTTCATAATGTGACAAAATATAAAGTCACTCAGGACTACTTATACCGACATCCACTTGTTGTGATACTCAAGAGGTCCACTTCAGGGTGGAACTTGGTGAGCAGGTGCCTGCAATATTCACCTGAATTGTCATGCAGTTGGCCTGTGAGCAAAGACTGGGGAAGTCTGAAATGCATTAGGCCTCCGAAAATAGGAACTATCTGCATGTTGCTGGCTTTGCTGCATTCTAGAATAAATAATTGGAATCTGTTTGGGAGTGCACCTTCGTCTGAGGGTAAACGTTATTGTGCATATACTGCTAGGTAGGTGTAGTTAGGACCTAGTTTCCATAAGAAAAGCGTATATTTGTTTGCCACTAACTTTGGCGCCATTTGATGAAATTTCACAAACTTTTCAAAACTAATACAAAGCTAACGTCTGCTGCTATTATGGGCCCACCAGCTGCCCCAGGGACTTCCATCTCCTCAGGACTTCAATCACAAATGACGCAGGGAGTGTGTGGTCCCACCACAGCCGCATGAACTGCCACCTCCCTGGGGCACATACATTCTTTAAAAAAATGTGGTGGAGGCACTCTGGCACACCCTACAGTCCAAGGGACCTTAACCTACCTTGGGCACAAAAACACAACAATGAAGGGGGGTTGTTGCAGACTCCTGCCCCTGGGGACCACCACCAACCCAGTCCAGCATCAGCAATGTCCCTGGGTTCCCAACCTCGGAACAGTACAGTTTGCTATAGCTCAGCAGGAGCTCTAGCAAATCAGTTCTGCTTTTAACCAAGCAAGAATGCAAAATTCTCTTGCTTGCTGAAAGTAGAGCATGCGCAGGGAAACAGACATTGCTTTGGTGTCCAGTGAGCTGCATGTTAGCAGCTCATTGGGTCTCAAAGCAATGCTGGGTCCTGCAAAAGGCGGGAAGCTGGCACGGACTAAGTGGGTGTTCTGGCTCCCCCAGGGTCCCCAATGATTTGAAAGTAGGTGCCCTGAGTTGGACCATGGCACCCACACTACAGGCAGGGCCAAAGGGGATGGGGTCCCCAGGGCTGAAAGGGCCTGGGATAGGGACTGCTTGGCCCCTCTCCCTTTAACCAAAACATTTTCTTCTTTTTTAAAGGAAATGGCAGGCCCCAGGCAATGGGGACCCGGGGCCAAAAATGGCTCAGGGAAGGAGGTCCACATGGCCCCCCTTCCTTTATATAAAAAAAAGGAGGTCCCGGGGGATGGGCTCTCAGGGGTCAAAATAGGCCAGGCAGGGGAATCCCGTGGCCCCCTCCCTTTTTGTATTACAAGACAAGGGAAAAACAAAAGCTGGCAACTCGTCGGAGGCCCGCCCCCTTTCCCAATATTCTGCAAATGAGCCTTCTGGCACACTGCTGGTTGGGGGCTGTAGTCTCCTTTGCTGCTGAGGGTATATAGAGGCCAACAAGGCCTCCTGTTTCCTCCAGTAAGCCCCACACAGTGGGATTGGTCAGAGGCCATGGCCCCCTTTTCCACCTCTTTGTAAATATGCCTCTCTATGCATTGCTGGTAGGGAGAATAGATCCCCTTGCCCCCTGAGGGCCTCAGGACTAAAGTGGGCTTCTTCCCCCAACCAGGAGTGTACCAGGAGGCACGTTTGCAGAACAGTGGAGGAAGGAGGCATGGCCTCTGACAACCTCCATGCAATCCAGCTGGGTGGGTCTAACTGGAGGTAACAGGAGGGCTAGTTGGCCCCCCAAGGACCACCAAGAGCCAAGAGGACGTCATCCCTCAGCCATAGTGCGACAGGAGGTGTGTTTGCAGAGTGGTGGAGAAAGGCAGCGTGGCCTTCTACTAGATCTCAGCAATTCTGCTGTGTGGGACCCACTGGAAGCAACAGGAGGAGGAGTTGGCTTCTAAGGAAATCTTTGGGAGCCAAACAGCCCCTCCTGTATCTCCAGTAAGTGCAACACAGCAGAATTGCTAAGAGGTCTTCGGAGGCCATTCCACTTTCTCCACCACTCTGCAAATGCAGCTTATTGTGCACTACATGTTGGGGCTTGAAGTCCACTTTACACCCGATGAACCTTGGGGGCCAAAGAGCCCTCCTGGTACCTCCCGTAAGTCCTACACAGCAGGATTCCTGAGAGCTGGTCGGAGGCCCAGACCACTTTCTCCACCACTCTGCTAACCTGACTATTTGAAAAAAAAAACATAGAAATTCACTGGAAAAGTAAAGGTTACAGGGATATTATATACGTTATAGTTAGCAAGTAGAATTTTAAAAACCTTTGTAATTCACTGAAAAAATAAAATATTTAGGGTCAGATTTCACTTGTACAAAATCAGTGAAAATCTGCATTTATAGTTACCTGAGCTAACTATAACTTACACCCCTGCAATGTAGTACTTATGACCTCACATATTACTACATTCATGACATGGTCAGTGACATCACTCGTAGCGTGCTCTGCAAGTCTCCTGAGAGAAGCCCGTTCTGGATCATGGTGCCTGTGAATACTGCAGCAGCACTCTTTGTAGACATCTGCCGAGCAGGGATTAAGGAGGACAGATAAGGACAGTTTAAAATACACCAGTGCAATATATTTTTCATTTGGAACCATCCATGTTGATTGCAGCTTGAGTAATGTTTAAAAAAACATTTAAATACTTGCAGTGAAACCATAGATATTTTATGGTGAATTAGGTGTATTATGATGGAAATGTTTTTTTACTACTTTTCAATATAAACAATAAGTCCAAGGATCCCAGGCCTATATCTGTTTTCACAATTTTTTAGGGGCAAGGGAATCATACTCAAAGCTCTGGACCCAATGAGCTTTAAAATTGCAAAGTTTTGAGGTAAGTATGAGTATGTGTTCCTTTTCTGAAGATGTGTTAATTTGAGGCTAGATCCCTTTTCCTTGGGTGCAAAGTGCAGTTCAAACGTAAAAAAATAATTCCATTTTCATTAAAGTTTTTCCAAACAAATCCTTTATTGATTCAAAATTGAACACAAACAGCCGACACGTGTTTCGCCCTGTGTGGGGAGTGGCGCCAGGGCTTTCTCAAGGCTGCAAATAAAAGAAAAGTGTATTTTATCAAAATGTCACTGTAGTCTGGTTTGTTACTACGAACTATGAGTATTTTTTATCATGTTTACAGCAGGGGTTGAGCTTAAAAAGTGCATTCAACATAACAATTTTAAGAACTGAGCAAGATTGATGAAGGCAACAAGTGCCAAAACACGTTTCTTGATTGTGACAAAAAAAGCCTGAATTTCTTATCTGCTGAGTGCATGGTCTCGTTTGGAGGAAAGGAGCAAGTGTTTATATTAGAGTGATTGGTGGAGGAGCTCCTTTGTGCACCACCTGTGGTTAGGCGCTAGCCAGAGGCAATCACCATCACCTCCACAAACAGCACCCATCAAACAGAGACAGAATTATGGGATTTTATGTATTGCGGTGCAATGAGTCTGCTCTAGCACATGACTATATCGCACTTCAATGGGCCAATGTGTTTATTATTGTAAGGTTCAGCTCTCCTGAGATGTACTAAAGATCTGAGAATCATTGAGAACTGGAGAGATTTGTGCTCTTGATGCATGGAGCAAAGGTCAGCCTTAAGCAATCTATGAGCCACTGACTTTCTTTGAGTGACCATTTTTTTTTGTTATCACTTCATTACATGTCACCTCGCAGAGTTATGGTGTCTATGTCTAATGCAAAGTCTGAAATGTGGCCATAAATAGATGTTCCATTCCACGGGGCACTCTGGGACACCTTTCCAACTTCTCCCTTGCATCTTGATAAACAAGGTCTTTACCCAGATGGACAGCTGTCAATGGCTGAAGTTCCCTGCAGAAAAGAAGAGAGGGGATGATTGCTTAAGTTGATGCATAAAGTAGTGTAAAGACTCGCAACTGCATAGGATAGTCGATCTCCCCATAGCTCGTCCCACACTGGGGATACGTCACAGCCTCTGTTACCTTACATGATGTCTCATCCCTTTCAGACCGATGAGCCCCATCCTCATTCCCTGGAGGATACCTTGACCTGGTCTAGGGGCGCTGCTCTCCCACCCTTGCTGTACCATAGAGTCTCAAGTCTGCCTTGCCATGCTCTATGCCCCTGGTGAGACCTTCCTTCTCGGCATACAGTGACTCTTTGCAGCAGCCTCTATGCAGCGCCCGCACAACAACCACTAACATGTCGCCGGGCACCACCACTCTGTTCAGGCCGATTGGACATTGCAGAGCTATGGGGCCATCTTTCCGGCATTCACTCCTCCTGGCCCAAGAGGTCAATTCCAACCCTATACCAGGGTGCTGCCACCTACAGGTGGGGCTGCCATCTCCTCCATGGCCACTGATATTTCATTGCAGTGGCCTGCACTATTCATGCCAGATCCGACCTCCACTGGTTGTGAGAAGCTGGGATTCTGTTGCAGTAACCCTCCCACTTTTTGCCACACTACTTATGCACTTTTAATTGATGGAGATTGGGTCCCCGCCAATCAGGTTCTCAGGGCCTGTGTTCTTTCCCCAAAACCGTACCATTTCCACCCAATTGGCACTTTCTGGCCACACGTCAGCCCCTGGTAAATGGTCCCACAGGTACCCAGGGTACTGTGACCAGGGAAGCACTCTAAGGGCTGCAGCACATAGTATGCCACCCTGATGGGTCGTGTACCTTTACACTCATACACTGCCTTTTCAGGCTGTGTGTTTTGGTGCAGAACAAAGTGAAGAGTCAACATGGAACACATCCCTGTGTGCGATGCCTGCAACCCACTGCCCTGGCATAGATCAGTCACTCCTCTAGCTGGGTGCACTATACCAGTTGTGAGGGTACTGGTACAGATGCATGAGCCCTGCATCCTTACAGTGTCTAAGTCCATTCTTAGACATTGCAGTGCTGCCATTGAGTCTATATAGTGCTGGGAGTTTATCATTATGAACTCCACAGCACCATAATGGCTACACTGAAAACTGAGAAGGTTAGTATCAAACATTTCAGCACATTAAACCCACACTGTTACCGGTGTTGGAATGAATGAAAAATGCACATAGAAGGCATCTTAGAGATGCCCCCTGAAAAACGACCTTCCCCTAGTGTCCAGGCTTAATGGCTGCTTTCAGCTGCCACCACCAGGCATGTTTCTGGACCCCTGGGTCGGGAGCCTGTTGCTCTGGAGGGCCTGAAACAATGCACTTCCTGGGACGAGATGCCAAGCCATCTCCCCTTGGATGGGTAGAGTCCGCCTTTGTGAGCTTCCCCAGACCATTTGCTGCTTTTAGCAACTGGCCCCCATCGGTTCTGATGTCCACTTTCGGCGGGAGAACTGGCAGGAAAAAACAGCTAACCAGGGTGAGGCATATGGCCTGCCACTGGAGGGTGGCATAATAGGGGTGTACCCACCCCAGGGAAGGGACCCATTGGTCCCAAACTTTACTTACATATTACATCCCTAAATTTAGTATTTAGGGGCACCCCTGAACCTTCCTTCCTCAGACAAGAAAAGAGAAGATGAAATGAAGAGGACGGACCGAACAGCCTTGCCGAAACTAACAAGAGGAGGATACCCACTGACTTGACCCCAGCCATACCGGCTTGTCCCCACCTCAAACTTGCTCCAGCGGTGTGTCCTGCAGCCAGCAACCTCCAAAATCCCGGAGGACCTACCTTCCATCCCAAAGACTCTGTCGTGAACACCGGGTTTGTTCATCAACAGACTCCAGTTCCGCAAGGATACGTGGGTCTGCACCACTCGGCACCAGATGCCGACAGCCCAAGTTTGAGTGGCCCAACACCATGAGGAGGTCTCTCTCTGATCCTGACCTGAGATCTGGTGAACTCTGTCCTGCCTCAAGTCTCTAGCCGACGCCTGCAGCCTCAAACCGGAAGGCCCCCCCAATCGTGACCAGGAGCTGGTAAGGAGATCCAACCCTGAAAGCACCCCTGCACCGGATGCCCCACGGCCTTGGGTGGCCCAAACGATAGTGCCTAAACAACCCTCCGTATCCCAACTTACCTCTCCAAGTGGTGGTCACACGCAGAAGACCTTTGTCTGCGAGCCTCCAGTGTTTTTGCAAATTAGAGACTCCCTATTGAAAGCTACAGGGCGCCCAATGCCAAAACAGCATTCGGCACCTGGCTGCCCCAGTGCCGCTGAGGGCGCACCTTTTGTGCTGACTTGAACCCCAATTTGCTGTGAGTTTAAGTCCAGGAGCTTTACTCCCACAACCCAGTAACCTGCTGGTGAGAAGCCACCAACCAGAGGCCCTCTATCCCCCTTGGATAACATTGGGCCTCAACACTCTCAACCCGGCTTCTCTAGTGCTGCTGCGGGTATTACAAGAGTGCATCCTTGACCCTGGGCAACCCTGAGTGTAACCCCAGAATACCAATTCACACAACAAAGTAAATACCGATAACCGATAACACTATTTCTTTACATCCTTAATGCCTGACTTTAACATGGCGGCCGCAATTGCCCTCGAATGCGCCTGGAGCTGAAGCTCCGTGTCGACCCTGTTCTCCAGGCTACTGAGGTGATCTTTGCAGCACTCCACTCTGGAATAGAGAGCGGGTTCCAGCGCCGGAATTTGGTTGGAGGCGCTTGGGCATAAAAACGCTGCCCTTACTTGTGTAGCTGGTCCTGAATTTGGATTTTTCGGTTGCTAGCACCGGTGAGCAAGATGGTGCCTGCCCCAAACTGACCGGTGGCGGATTACCCTCAATTACAACTTGTGACATTGCCAGTGTCTGGTTGCTGAATCTACCTGTGACTCATAAAAGACAATGTCTAAAATGACGGCCGAAACAAACCCTACTGCATCTCTCCTGACCTTATTTCCCTCATCCCCCTAACCCTCTCCACTCTACTCTTCTCCACTTTCCTGATACCGACCTTTGCCCTCACCTGTCCTGGCCCTTAGTCCCAACCCTGTTTATCTGTGAATTTTCCCACGTCAATTGAGATCTAGCTATTTTGTCTGATGCCCGATGGAGCTACTTTGTTTAGCTATTCCACTCAGATCGAGCAAGCTAAAGATTCTAATAAACAACTGTATCAGGTTGTATTACCCCCCAATCACTTCCCATTCCTTAACAAGTGTTTTGTAATAACCTTGCCAGCTTGTTCTATGACAAAGTTAACAATATCTACACACATTTTTCCCATAAGAATATAGATCTTTGTCATCCCCAGCCCACTTTCAGGCAGTTCCCAGCGACCAATATAGCTGAGGTTTCTAAGATCATGACCACCATTAAATCAGGCTCAGCCTATGATCCCTGTCCTCCTCAAATTCTTCTTCCTGTAGCAGACATAGTGGCTCCTCAACTTACAGAAATTTTTAATTCCATGTTTTCCACAGGGGTCTATCTCGCCATTTGGAAAGATACCCTTCTTAAACCCCTTTTGAAAAAACCTCACCTGGACGCCGAGGATACTAACAATTATAGGCCCATTGCCAGCCTGCCTTTTGCAGCAAAATTAGCGGAGAAATTGATGAATACTCAACTATCCCAGTATAGTGAATATCACTTCCTACTAGACGACACCCAGTTTGGCTTTCCCAAACACCATAGTACTGAGACAGCACTTATCAAAGCCACTGACGAGATAAGAACTATTCTCGATCAACAAGGGACGGCAGTACTTATCCTGCTCGACCTATCTGCTGCATTTGACACGGTCAACCACAACATCTTGATCGACCGTGTCAATGCCATAGGTATCCAGGATAAGGCCAAAGATCTCCTTTCCTCCTTTCTCTCCAACCGCACCCAAACCGTACAACTGGGTAATTTCAGTTCCGCCCAGATGACACTCCCCTGTGGCGTCCCCCAAGGCTCATCCCTAAGTCCAATGCTATTTAATGTCTATGTGACAGATCTAGCATGGCATGATGACCATCAGTAACTGGATGACAACTAACTGTCTCAAGTTGAATTCCAGTAAAACGGAAGTAATGATATTCGGAAACCTTTCCCCTAATTGGCCAGGAGTATGGTGGCCCACTGAACTAGGCCCTCCGCCCACACCAGTTACCAAAGTAAAAAATCTGGGAATATTGTTAGACGATAAACTAACATTTGCTGCACATGCAAATTCCATAGTCTCAACTGCGTTCTATAAACTTAAATCCATCAAAAAAATTCTTCCTTTCCTTCCCCCCAACTCAGGTAAAACTCTGGTCACTGCTTTTGTCATTCAAACCAATCACCCACGTGATCAAAAACTTCCACTGGTTGGCGGTAAAGAATCAAATTAAATTTAAGGCACTTTGCATAGCCTATAAAGCCTACCATAAACTAGGGCCCCATTTTCTCATGAAATCCTTGGCATTTTACGTCCCCAACAGAACATTACGTTCGACGAACACCTTGTTGATGACCGTGCCCCGGACCAGAACAGCCTCATGGGGTGACCGCTGTTTTACTGTCGCTACAGCTAAACTGTGGAACTCCCTTGACATAGACATCAGATCCTGCCCCATTCTTACTGTTTTTAGAAGAAAAATAAAAACCTGGTTATTTAACCAATAATTCCCACTACTATCTCTTTGGTCTGCCTCTGTCTACAGCGCCAAGACGCCCTTGGGCATTTGCTTGCGCTTAATAAATTTAATAAATAAATAAATAAATAAGCTATAGGGGAGACAGGCCAGGGATTCCCTCCTTGGTTGTCACCTACACAGTCGGTCTTTAGACAGACTTCCTTTCATCTCTCCAGTCGTCTTCCCGCATCCTCCCTCTATCTATGTCTCTCCTCTCCCAATGTACTGAGACTGAACTATTTTGTCTGATGCCTGATGGAGCTACCTGGTTTAGCTATAGGGGAGATGGGCCGTGGATTCCCTCCTTGGTCGTCACCGACCCAGTCGGTCTTTAGACAGACTTCCTTTAGTCTCTCCTTGTTGTTTTTTCCCTTATCCTCCCTTTCTCACCTCCCCTGCCACCTCCACTTCTTTTCTCTCCCCTTTCTCTCCTCTCCTAATTGTATTGCCTATTATTTGATGTTTTGTGTAATTTGTTGAACTTGTTCTGTTACATTGTTGATTCTCATGTAAAGCGCTCTGATACCTTCGGGTCTAGCCAGCACTTTATAAAACACTTTAAATAAATTAATAGACAGTTTTCTATGAAAAGTGTGGAGTTGGAAAGTCTAAGAAATCCTTGAAAACTGTAAATATATAACCACAACGCTTTTACTTACCTGTTTACATGAAATGTCCCAGTGCAGTATCCTGGTATACTTCACTGTGTAAGAAAAGTAATCTGAACAGTAACTTACATGATATTCTACTAAAAAGCCAATACGAAGTATATGTACAGTATATCAAAAACATTGCATTACTAGTAGCTCTAATGTAATAAAATCAAAGTACATTTACAATTGCAATTCAAACTGCTTACAAACTGCATTACTACTGTAAAGTATGTATTGCTTCCTTGTGCCAGGCTTGCTTGGTTCTAGGAAATAAAATTATTAAAAGAATATTTTTACTACGCATATTAATTGGTCTGAAGTTCAGTATGCGTAGTATACTATGGCCTGAATGAAGACAACCCAGGGGCACTTTTGTAATTAGAGGCCAGTCTGTGGAATATTACTGTACCAATAATAATAGGGGGGACTTCAATCTGGTTTTAAACAAAGAGATGGATCGCACTTCAAAAGTAAAATACAACACTCCTCCACAAATGTCTGTGACGTTAAAAAACATCATTAAAGGTTTTAACGTGTTCGATATATGGAGATGCAAGAATGGGGAAACTAGAGATATTACATTTTACATAAAAAAGTATAAGCATCATTCAAGAATTGACTTTTTTCTTGTAGATCAGGCGTTTTTTTCTGAAGTTGAGGAAATAAATCATATCCCTGCTATTTTATCAGACCATTCAGCAGTAGTTATGACTCTGGGTCTTAAGCAAAGAGAGATTCAAAAAAAGTGGACGTTAGATAGGACCATGTTATTGGATGATGGAGTGGTAATGGAGATAGGAGACAAAACGGATGAGTACTTTAAGCTCAATATTGGCACAGCCAAGGGTCAGATAGTGTGGAAGGCGTTTAAAACCTATACACACTATATGCTTAGCTCTATAATGGTAGGAAGAAAGAGAGTTTTGAAAAATGAAGAAGCAGATAGGATCAGTAAGATTAAGGAAAAAGAAATAGAATTACAGAAAGCATCAATGGAGACCCTGAGTACTGTACCATGTTTGGAGAAAATTTGGATAGGTGAAAAGCTAACAAGCTTCAGCATTTTGCGTATAGAGAGAAATGCAGTTCTCTATTAGCATGGAAGGCGAAAATGGATCGGGCAAGGAACCTGATAAAGAATTTAATCCAAAAATGGTCAGGAGGCATAATATACGAGGATGATAAAATTTGTGAGGAGGCCAGAAATGTTATGAATGATCTGCATAAGGAGGATATTAGACTTGGGCAAGAGGCTGCTCAGGACTGGTTAAAGTTAACTACCCTTCCTCCGTTGACAGAAGAATACGGAAGTCAGAGAGCAATGCAAAAAATGGCCAGGGGAAAAGCTGCAGGCCCAGATGGGTTACCAATTGAGTTTTATGTAGGTATCCACGATATTTTAGTTCCAATTTTAAAAAGCTTGTTTAATAAAATCTATATTGGGGGAGAAGATACACCAGGTTTGTGGGCTGAAGCCACGGTGACGCTGATATTAAAACCTAACAAAGACCCACAGATGATAGAGTCCTATAGACCAATATCTCTATTAAATTCAGATTATAAGGCTTTTACAGGTATATTGGCAGCGAGGGTGGCAAAGGTTATAAAGGCAGTAGTCCACTCGGATCAGAGCGATTTTATACCAGGGAGGCAGCTAAATGAGCTTACCTTCCAGGCAATGGGGGCCATAGATATGGCCGAAGTTAAGAAAGATCCTCTGACGATAGTAGCAATAGATGCTGCAAAAGCTTTGACCAGGTTAACTGGGTTTATTTCTGGGAGACATTAAAAAGTTGTGGTTTTCCTAACAACTTTGTTGAAGCAATAAAGAGTTTGTACACTAGCCATAAAGCGAAGGTTTTGGTTAATGGCGCCCTGACTAATTGGTTTAATATTTTGAGGGGCACTAGGCAGGGATGCCCTTTGTCACCACTTTTATTCAATTTGTATTTTGAGCCATTCGTCATTTGGCTCAAGATGGACCCTGTATTTTGCCCCTTTAAAATGGGAGAGTGAGGACTTAAGCTTGCTCTCTATGCAGATGATCTGCTTCTATATTCAACAAACCCAGCAGAAGCAATCCCTCGGCTAATTGAGAAGGCAGAGAGTTTCGATGAAGTTTCAGAATATAAAATTAATAAAGAAAAAACAAAAATAATGGAATGGAATCAAGTAGAGGGAAGTCAGGGGGTAAAGAGTCAAATGAGGTATTTAGGGGTTCAGCTAGGTCAGACATTGGAGGTATTCCTAAAGTGAATTGGAGGAGGGGTTCTAAAGAGGTTGCTAGTTTACTTACACGATGGGCGAATCTCCCTCTAAATTTTATGGGAAAGTGAATCTTGCGAAAAGGATAATCTTGACAAAAATTACCTTTCTATATAATTCAGTTCCATTGTCATTCAGGGCAGAAGATAGAGCTAAGTTACAAGGCAAAATAGGCACTTTTATTTGGGCAACGAAGAGTCCTAGAATAGCCTGGAAAAAATTAAGAAGAGGTCTTACAGTGGGTGGGTTAGCACTACCAGACCTACTCACATATTGTTATGCTTTCCACTTTAAACAATGTAGATGTTGGCTAATAAAACTGATTCATCATCATTAGGCCTACGGTTTGAGGCTTTGTTAAAGGATGTGGTGCAAGGGCAGGAATGTTTCCTGTATAAGTATGGAGATCTGAAATTTAAAAAAAAGTTAGGCTAAAGATCTTGGGAGCAGCCTCAAAGACTTGGATGCATATAAGAAGAAGGATGAAAATACCAATATATACCGCACAAGCCCCAGTCTGGGACTCCACCGGTACTCCGGAATGTTTACAAGGCCTACTCAGTCAGCCTTTAAAAATGGGGGGGTGTAAGATGCTGGGATGACCTGCAAGAGGACTTTAAGCTTATGAGTAGGGAGGCGTTTAGCAGGTTAACCCGAGGAACTTTGACAAGGTAGAAGTTTTATCAGATATCACCTCTGTGGGCGATGCCGAATTGGCACGAGGAGGAGGTAAACTCGAAAGTGGATCTAGTTACTAGAACTGGCATATGGAAAAAGGAAGTCTTGTTTAGGTATTGGGCCTTATTGGATGCCGAGGAGTCTGAAGTCATAAGATTATAGGGCGAAGAATATGGAAAAAGTGAAACGGATCGTTTAAAATATGGTCTGATTCTTTTGTTATGTTGCAGGCTATAGTTAAACCAGCTGCACTAAGGAGAAATCACCTGTACACTGCCTACAGAGTTTATTGGTCTCCAAAAAAGCTATCTAAGGTGACAGGGAACGTATGTTTAGAGGAAAGTCAACAGTGGAAGATTCCCAAGAGAACAGCACCTAGTCAAAGATTCTCCAAGAAAGATCTTTCTTTTGAGCCCACCCTCTAGTACATGGGGCAGTCTGTGTGCACACTTCAAAAACACCCACTGTTACAATGTAGGTTCAAAACATGAACTATGAAAGGATTTGAAAGAAAGGTCAAGGTGCACCACTTAAACGTTTTTGAAAAACTGTTATCTCTAATAGGACAAACAGTAATGATCACATCAAACTTTTCTTTTGTTCTTGAGAGTTCTTTATTCAATTCAGTTGGTAAAAACTATACACAGGATCTACAGCCGTCGCGTTTCGTCCTCAAGGGACTTCTTCAGGGCTGTTACAAAAAAGACAATGTACAAGACATACAGTTAAAAGATTGAAATAAAAAAGTTTTTTTTAAAAAGCATTTACGCTAGTACATAACCTGACAGGGAACGTATATAGCTGTCCCAGGTGCAAGTATCCAGCAGCGGATGATATTCATATGTTCATCGAATGTCCAAGAATCAAATCTTATTGGATGGAGGTATGTGAATTTCTGGAAGCTGTGTTGGAAAGAGTGATGGAAGTAAGTAACAGTCTGATTTTTTTCGGTCTATCGAATGACTGTTATGTGAATACATCTGTATCTAACTTCATATTGTACGTGCTAATCCTTGCAAGGAGAGAAATATGTGGGGCCTGGAAATCAGATATTCCACCAACCTTTGCCGAATTGTTTTAAAAACATCATCTACACTAGCAAATCAGATATGGCCTGTGACCAAAGAAGCATAATTAAGATCTGGGCGGCTTTGTTAAGCTGAAGGGCGAAGGAAAGAGAGTCCAATGATTCAGGCAATACACCGTCGGACCTGGCCTCCTAAGTGACATCCAGGGGGGCCCCAGAAATGGGAACAGGAGAGGGAGAAGGTAACAGTATTATGTTGAAGGAAAAGCTCTCTCTCTCTCCATTTGCCTCTCCAAAGGGTCGGCAAAGGTAGGCATGGAGTGATTAGAGGAATCCCATCAAGAGGTTTGGCAGTATGAGGACATATTCTTTTTATACAAAACAAATTGGGCTGAAGTTCAGTCTTTGAGTGTGTAATACCATTTGCAGATTGAGTGTGTACAACAAATGCTTAACACTGTCCTCTGATAAAACCTTACTGCTCGACCACACTACCAAAAATAGAGAGTGAGGTGCTATCTACTTTTACCTCTGCCTACCTTTGGGGTTCCACTGGACTCTCTGCACATATTACCTCATGTTCGTTTAATATATACAGAGCCAGTTTCCTACACTTGTATCCTGCTAGGCCGGGTCTGTCATTCCATCCTCCTTAGGACCTTGTGGCAGCATGCAGAAACTGCACCCCCTATACCTGCCAGTACTAGAGAACATCCTTCCTTCCCTCCGTGGCCTTCACAGTCCTACACCACCAATTTGGGGACACCCCACTGCAACAGACCACCAGTTTGACTTTTTCATACCAATCTGTGCTTTGTGTCTCTTTGCAGCTACCAACAGCCTGGACTGAAAGATCTATGTTCCCTGCCAGGACCACTGCTTCCCACCTGATGCGGCTTGCTACCTCCTCTACTACCCTCACTGCTCCCTGGGGCTGAGCCCCATGATTTGCAGATGCCCGGCTGACAACCAGCTAAAGCCTGTGTGGCCTAAACTACCCATGGGCATCCTGTGAGTGCCTACAGGTGATCATGGACTCGAGACCCCGAAGTATTCGGGCCTCTGCTCGGCATTATTGGAAACTTTGAAACCCACAGCCTGTATACTAACCACTGCCCCAGGCTTGCCGGCCAATGTTTGACAGAGGTAGGGTCCAAGGCTAACCCTGCTGACAATTGCCTCTGTGGTCTTCCAATAATGTTCTCGATTGTAATGATCTCATGATAGTCGATGGCCCTCTCTCCTCTCTGGTACCATTGCTTAGACGGCTACACCCCCCCCTCTAACAAAAGAATGGCATCCGAAAAGGCTTCTTACGGAGGTTGTTGGTAGATGGAAAGCCGCCACAAGGGCAGTTCAGCTTCCCCCATCCTCACAATTGGAGGCTGCCTGGGACTCAATCTTAAAAGAACTCACCTCTATCGGTACTTGCCTCACAGCAATGGACATGAAAATCACTAATCTCGCCTGAGATGTGCGGACCATTAAATTAGATATGGGGCTCTTCCACTTGATAAAAGCTGCTGTAGATCACTGCCTCTCAACAACAGAGAAGAAAGTGGCAGATCTGTGGAGAAGTGTGGCTCACGGTGTAGAGCAGGCAGACCCGGAAGCTGAGGTCAGACCCGGGACCAGGGTTCAATTCCTGACGCGGCAGGGTCTTGAGCTCAAATGTCCATGGACTCGATAATTCTCGCTTCGGTGCCTGCTCTAATCATGGGTTCTCACTCTGCAACTCTGGGCATTAAGCTTGCTTAATCTCCACAACGGCCCCCTGCGGCGGGATGCCTGGCTTTCACCTTGGGGATTCCCTGTAGGGGCTATCTCACAGGGAAAAGCCAGGACGGGTTCCCAAGGCAAGCGCCGGGAAACCTCCGGGTAGCTGTGCGCTCAATAAATGCAATAATAATAATAATAATAAGGCCTCTCAACCAGATATATGGCATTACCCAGCAGAAAGCAATTGAATGTGAACACCACTCCCGCCTGATGATGTCAGACTCTGAGGCAGTTCAGAGAAAATGGAGGGGTCTAACACTCGTGCGTTCTTGCTAAAAGTTATCTCCAAAGTGACAGAGCTTGCCTTCACGCGAAATCCAACATGTGCAAAGAATTTTTTTTATCGCTGCCAGGGAGCTCAAACCCCATCCCATAATCACTTTTTTTCTGTGCCATGTCCATACCAGACAGACCTTTTTGGGAGCAGGCAAACACAGCCCACATGACATCGAAGGAGGAAGGCTTCATTTCACGGCGGATTTCTCTGCCGAGACTAGTGACAAGAGTGAGACTTTCCTAGTCTTTTGTCCTCTACTGAAAAGAGATATGGGCTTTGGAACCAGTAGTAACATGGATCTCCATGGATGGCGCTCCAGGGACTTTCATGACCCCACGGATGGGGACTGCAGAGAGCCGTCCGGGCTGTCTCTTACATTGTAGCGAAGCACACACTCCTCGGAATAGGTTTGTCCCAATGTAATAAATAAAGGACGAGAGATCGCTCTGTGTCTCTCCACCTCTATGATACCAATGAGCAATGTGTCATTATTTCCACACTGATACCCCTCAGGCCACGCCGCGCCACATTGGCAACCAGTCTGGTACGAACCACCACGCCTCTCTGGAATACCTGTGAAGAGGACTAAGGTATTCCCATCCTGACACTCCAGCATCTGTGGAAGCTACAACGCCTTTCAGGAAGCGGCTGTCGGAGCCCCGCTGGTCCAGCTCACCAAGTGCCCATCTGCATCATCCCCTGGGTCTGCAGCAATGGTCAGTGCTTCGGCACACCCACATGCCTGCACCGGAAGACTGTGAAGCTGTGCTGCACTCAGGCCAACACCTTGGCAGACTGCAGGTCCTACACGTGACCACACCCTGCACCACGTACACTGCCGCCTGAAAAAAGCTAAGAAACAATCATCCTTGGACCAGTTTCAGGGTAACATCCCTCATCAGCCTGGCTAGCGTGAATCCAGTTTTATATAAAAACAATGGTCGTTTTAAGAAAAAACAGTGATGAGATAAATATAGACTTGAATCAGTGCTATATTAATGATGTCCAGCCAGACAAACAATTTAATAAATTGATCAATGCGAAAACAAATAGGAGCACATTAATACTGTGGTACAAAATCCTGCATCCTTCACAATTACACAACAATTACATTTGGACAAAAAATGTCAGGCAAGACAAAGGTAGCTTGTGGAAATTTAGGGATAACTTTGGTAAGCTTAGAAAAAACATTTAATGCACTTGTTTTATCACATTGGATTAATGTGGATACTGTTTAAACAAGTCAACAACGTTTTGATCCTTTTAAAACAATAAAAGGATCATCATCAGGGCGGTTATAATACAATCCTGAATTTTATAGGGCCTTGTACATTATGGGCAGGGTCACAGAGCACATGTAGGCTCTAATAGGGCCTGTCCGTAGCTGCAGTGGCGTATCTGCTTGTGCGAATGTAAAAAGAGATCTTAACTTATAGGTATGAGCGATGTAGTATTGGAATACAATCCGGGCTAGGTGGCGATGCACTGTATGCCCTTTCTGATGCGAACAGATCCAAAGCTCGATGGCTGGTATGAATCCAGTGGCACAGTGAGCAAGGGACCCATGTTTGGGCTTACCCTGCCAAATTAGGGCAAACAAAGCAGACACAAGGAGAAGATGGATGGAGCGCTGAACCTTTTCAGGCACTTACCCCCAGTCACAGATCTGGGTTGAATCCATCATCGTTCTTTAGCTCACTTTGCCACCTGAGTTCAGACCCAGCTTTATGTAAATCAGTCTTGACTCTGTGCCTCATGCGAACAGTCCAGCCCAAACTACCAAGCCAGCTCTTCCCTAGACTGCAAACAAGCCTCTGTGGACCTGTTTTGCGGTGACACCCCTCATTAACCATGCTAGCTTGAGTCCAGTGGCAAAGTGAGCAAGAGTCCCACATCTGGACATACCCTGCCAACTTAGGGCAAACAAGGCAAATATAAAGAGATGCTGGACAAAACGCTGAAACTTTTCATACACTCACCACCAGTCACAGATCTGGGTTTAATCATTCATCATTCTTTACCTCACTTCACCACCCCAGTTGAGACCCAATGATATGCAAATCAATCTTAACTCTGTGCATCATGGAAACAGTACAGCCCGAACTGCCAAGCCAGGTCTTCCCTGGACCAGAAACAAGCTCACTTCACCACCCCAGTTCAGAACAAGCCAAATGCGAATCAATTTTGACCCTGTTCCCCAAAGGAACAGTCCAGCCCAAACTGTCAAGCCAGGTCTTCCCTGGACAGGAAACAATCATCCTAGGACCGGTTTTGGGGTAACACCCCTCATCAGACAGGCTAGCTTGAATCCACTGATACAATGAGCAAGGGACTGACGTCTGGGTATACCCTGGCAACTGAGGGTGAACAAGTGCAAATAAGAAGAAATGAGTTTTGGAGCGCTGAAACTTTTCAGACTCTCACCCCCAGTCACAGATCTGGGTTGAATCCATCAAAATTATTTAGCTCACTTCACCACCCCAGTTCAGACCCAATTATATGCAAATCAATCTTGACCCTGTGCCTCATGGGAACAGTCCAGCTTGAACTGCCAAGCCAGGTCTTCCCTGGGCCGGAAACAAGCATCCTGGGTCCAGTTTTGGAGTAACACCCCTCATCAGCCAGGATAGCTTGAATCCAGTGGCAGAGTGAGCAAGGGACCGACTTCTGGGCCTACCCTGCCAATTTTGGGCAAACAAATGCAAATACAAGGAAAGGATGGACGGAGAAATGAAACTTTTCAGATACTCACTCCCAGTCTGGGTTGAATCAATCATCGTTCTTTAGCTGACTTCACAACTCCAGTTTAGACCCAGCAATAATCAAATCAGTCTTGACCCTGTGCCTCATAAGAACAGTCCAGCCGGAACTGAAAAGCCAGGTCTTCCCTGTACCGGAAACAAGCATCCTGGGACCGGTTTTGGAGTAACACCCCTCATCAGCCAGGATAGCTTGAATCCACTGGCAAAGTGTGCAAGTAACCCACGTCTGGGCATACCCTGCCAACTTAAGACATCATTAGGATGGCAGGCAGACTTTGTCCGCAAGCCATCCTGACGGAAAACGGGACCGCCTGCCATATGTGCGGCGCTGTCTTGGGGAAGATTAGGATGTGCCCACCACAGTGGCGGGCGCATGATGCATTTTTAACATTGTGGCGGGCGGTGCTTTCAGCAGCACTCGCCTCAATGGTAAAAATGCATGTTGTGCATTTGCATGCACAAAGCGGCAGGCACTGTGCCGTGCCTGCCGCATTGTTCATGCAAATGCAAGGGGGTACCATAGGTACCTTCCATGTGCACCCCCAGCCCCCAACTACCTGGGGGACCACAACGGGCCCCCAATTGTAAACTCTGCATGCCTTTCTGTGTTGGCAACGCCGCTACGGAAAGGCTGCTCTCCGCCTGCGTATCAATATAGATGGCGGTGTCTTGAAGACACCGCCACCATATTAAACCCATTTCCGCCTGGTCGACTCATCAAACGGACAGAAAAGTGGCGGACAGTGTTCCTGTCCGCCAAGGTGCCCCCGCCATACTAATATGGCGGGGGAAATGGGTGGCGGGTGGGGTAGGATGTAGGGCCGATCGCCACCACCATGGAGACGGTGGCAATCCGCCCTACATCCTAATGGACCCCTTAGTCTGCACCATGCAAATACAAGTGGCCGAATTCACAGAACTAACTTAAGACGAAATCCTAAACTTACTACTTTTGGTATTCACAGAAGGCATTTAGTAGTAGTAAAGTTAGGATTTTGTCTTAAGTTTGACTTAAGACAAACTTAAGACAGACTTAAGACAGACTTAAGAAAACTTAAGACAGACTGAAGACAGACTTAAGACAAACTTCAGACAGACTTAAAACCGACTTAATACAGACTTAGGTTAGGTTTTTGTATTAAGTTTGTCTCAAGTCTGACTTTAGTTTGTCTTAAGTCTGTCTTAAGTTTGTCTTTAGTTTGTCTTAAGTCAAACTTAAGACAAAATCCTAACTTTACTACTACTAAATGCCTTCTGTGAATACCAAAAGTAGTAAGTTTAGGTTTTTGTCTTAAGTTCGTTCTGTGAATCGGCCCCAAGGAGATGATGGACAGAGCACTGAAACTTTTCTGACACTCACCCCCGTCACAGATTTGGGTCGAATCTGTCATCATTCTTTACTTCACTTCGTCACCCCAGTTCAGACCCAGCTATATTTAAATCAGTCTTGACCCCCTTCTATATGGGAACAGTATAGCCTAAACTACCAAGCCCGGTCTTCCCTGGACTGTAAAAAATCATCCTGAGACAGGTTTTGGGGTAATACCCCTGATCACCCAGGCAAGCTTGAATACAGTGGCAAAGTTATCAAGGGACCCACGTCTGGGCATACCCTGCCAACTTAGGGCAAATAAAGCAAACGTAAGGAGATTATGGAAGGAGTGCTGAAACTTTTCAGACACTCACCCGATATGGTTAGGCCAGGAGAAATAAGGTCAGTATTGGAGTTAGGGATAGTTTGAGAGGGTAGAGTTGGATTATCTGGGGTCACGAGCGGAGTGCCTGTGGTGAGTTCAGTCACGTAAAAGCTGTCGTTTGTGTCCGAGCTGCTTAGTTTGAAAGCAGCCTTGCGGTGTTTGTTAACTGTGAGTTTGCTGGACCTGGTGGGATCAGTTGGTGACATTATAGTGGGAGTTTGACGGCAGAGTGTGATGATGGGGGTAGTGCGATTGTAATGATTAATGGTGGATGTCCATGAGCTGTAGAGTGGGTAGCCAGGGCAGGGGGATTACATTCGGTTACGTGTTTTTTGTCAGGGTGAACGGGGCCAGTGTTAGGTTTTTCTGTTGAGTTAATGAGGAGAGTAATGTTGGGAAATGAAAATCAAAAGCGATGAGGTGCGAGTCCGTGGCCTGAATGAGAATGTTTCCGGTTCTGTAGATGGAAATTGTGAGTCCCCCTTTAAAGGTAGGTGAGATGGTTGTGGAGATTTTTTCTTCATAATGAATATTTACTGAAATGGTGACTTGAAAGTAAAGAAGGAAGGTGTTTTTCCACTTTGTCGGGCAATTAGTGTAAAAGATGAAGTTAGTTTTCGTGTTGCCGTTAGTCGCAGTGGGGCAGTTGTCTACTATAAGTGTTTCTGGGTGCTGTTTTAGAGTACAATACTTGAAGTTCTTTATAGCATTACTGCATTACTGGTCAGATTATCTGGGTAGTTAATGGACAATAAGTTGGGTCAGTAACGCACAAGTTTAGTGTTCTCGGTGGGGTTTAGTGGACGCATAGTTAACGACTGAAAGATCTGGATCTATATGAGTCGGCGGGAGGAAAAGTTAATTGCGTAATTAGGGCCTCGATTTCACCTTCAACTAGGGTAGGTACAGAGTAAAATGCATGCTTTACAGGGCCCGTGTGGGTCGTGGACTGTGTATGTGTCTCCTTGTGGTTCTCAATGTTGCAGCTGTGTCAGTTTATTGGTTATCGGACTCTAGTCTGGGCCTCTCATGGCCATAATAGTTCCTCAGATGGGGAGGAGCTCAAAACCCCCAAATTCCTTTCTTCTTCTTCTAGGCCATGGTAGAGCAAGGAAGGCCTCAGCGCTGTGGCAGGTAGAGATTTGGGCCCTCCTGGGGCTGTTCAGGAAAGGTCACGAAGCACAGCGAAGTTCACGCCGATTTTGGGTTCAATGGGATATGGGTGAAGAGGTAGGAAACCAAGTGCCATGGTCGATAGGGTTGAGGTCTGAGCGGCAGCAGGGCACAGTACTGGTCTAAGGACATCAGCTGCAGATCGAGAGGGGAACAACAGAGACTGAAATGCGGATGGAGGGTCAGAAAGAGGACACAGCTACGGTCAGTAGTAACGCATGACTGTGGTCCAAAGCTGAGGCTCTGGTTTTCATCAACAGTTACTGGAGTTCTGGGGGCCAATATGTTCAGCACCATCAGTGAAGTAGTGTGGCTCACTGGTTAGAGGCGGCAGACCCGAGAGCAGAGGACGGCCCGGGACCAGGGTTCGATTCCCGGCGCGGCAGGTTTCTGGACCAGGGTCAGTGGACTCGATAATTCTCTCGCCTCGGTGCCCACTCTGATCAGCGATCACACTCGGCAACTCTGGGCATTAGCTTGCCTCATCTTCACTAACGGCCCCACCAGACCGCCGGGGATCCCTGGTCTCACCCTGGAGATACCCATTAAGGGACCATCTCTCAGGGAAGCCAGGAAGCGTTTCGCAGCGGTCGAAGCGCCTTGGGACCCTCCGGGTAAGTAGTGCGCTATATAAATGCCTATACATTACATTACATTACATTACACCATCCTACGCAGTGGCCCTTGAGGGTGCCTGCATCATTCCCCTCAAAGCGTGGTGCTTGGAGGGAGGAACAGGCTAGTTTGGAAGTGAGGCCTCACTGTAGAACAGCCCTCATGAGGAGCTGGTGGATCAGCGTCATCTTAACGAGCATCAACCTGCTAGCGTTGATGATCAGTAACCGATGGTGGACTGCATCGGTGTTGGGAGATCATCGGTGGTCATAGAGGAAAGACCACTAGTGGGTCCAATTCATCCCCATCTCTATGTGGTGGAACAACCTGATCCTCACTTGGACCAGTGTCTAAACAGATGCACTAGGCCACGCCAGTCAGGACCTGCAGTGAACAGAAGCAAACCGCAAAAAGAGGTTTAGGGCCCGATTCACAGAACTAACTTAAGACAAATTCCTAAACTTACTACTTTTGGTATTCACAGAAGTTAGGATTTTGTCTTAAGACAGACTTAAGACAGACTTAAGACAGACTTAAGTTAGGATTCTGTCTTAAGTCTGTCTTAAGTCTGTCTTAAGTCTGTCTTCAGACAAAATCCTAACTTCTGTTAATACCAAAAGTAGTAATTTTAGGATTTTGTCTTAAGTTAGTTCTGTGAATCAGCCTCATAAGCAGGGGCAGCGATTGACAGAAACACAAAGAGCCAACCTGCGCATAGGAAAGACTGTGCCCGCAGTGTCGATGGCGTGTGTGCCCAATCTCAGGTCGAGTCAGGTCCCTGGCACGGCAGCTCACTGGAATAGAGCCACAGCGCTGGACACAGAGTACAGGGCGGGGGCTCACCTCACTCCATGCCTTGCAGTTAAAAGGGGCTTAATTTTAATGGTACAGCCGGTGCAGTGGCACCAGGCACAAAAGCTCCAGTAACACCACTGGGCACAGAATATTTCTAAACTTTACCTATAAACAGGCATTCACAAGTGCAGTTATCTAGCAGGCACTTGTGCCATGACTTCAATGATGCTGCAGGTGCAGTGGAACTGGGACCAAAAGATGTCAGACCTCTAAACAACAAATATTACTAAATGTAACTACTAAATAGTCAGTCACAAGTGCAGTACCTTGCAAACAATAGGGTGCAGCAGGATCAGGGAAATCAGGGCCCAAAGCTCTCGGAACCCCTGTAAATACCAAATAGTGCAATATTTTACTACTAAACAGACAGTTACAATTACAGTTAACTTGCAGTTGAAAGGGGCTTGATTTAAATAGTGCAGTGGTAACTGGGCCAAAAGTTGTCAGAACTCCTTTAAACACCTAATATTGCTATATTTTGCAACTAAACAAGCAGTCACAAGTGCAGTTATGTAGCAAGCACTAGGGTCATGATTTCAATAGTGAAGCAGGTGCAGTGGCACCAGGACCAAAAGCTCCAGGCACACCACTAAACACCTAATATTGCTATATTTTATTTCTAAACAGATAACCACACAGTTACCTTGTAGATAACAGGGTCATGATCTGAATGGTGCAGCAGGCGCAGTAGCACTGGGCCCAACATTTGTCATGCAGTCATAATTGCAGTTACCTTGCAGTTAAAAGGGGCTTGATTTGAATGCTGCAGGAGCTGCAGTGGCACCTGGGCCAAAAGCTCAAGGGACCCCACTAAACATAGAATATTGGTAAACTTTACTACTAAACAAGACAGTCACATGTGCATTTATCTAGCAGGCAAAGGGGTCATGATTTGAATGGTGCAGCGGGTGCAGTAGCACCAGGACCCAAAGCTCCAGGCACTCCTCTAAAACACCTAATTTTGGTATATTTTACTACTCAACAGGCAGTCACAAGTGCAAATTACTTGCAGACAACAGGGTCTTGATTTGAATAGTTCAGTAGGTGCTGTGTCATCAGGATCAACATATTTAATGACCTCCTCAAAACACCTAATATTGCTCTATTTTACTTCTATACAGGCAGGCACAATGGCAATTATCTTATCGTTAATATGAGCTTGATTTTAATGGTGCAAAAGGTGCCAAAATCTCTAGGGACCCCACTAAATGCAATATATTGCTAAACTGTGAAACAGTCAGTGACAAGTGCAGTTATTTTGCAGGCACTAAGGCCATGATTTGAATGGTGCAGCAGGTACATTGGCACCCAGGCCCAAATATTGTCTGAGGTCCTCTAAACACATAATATTGCTATTACATCAATTAATTATATTTGAAGATTTGACTGGGGCAGGCACTCTTCTTTGGAGGAGGCAGGCTTCTTTTTAGATGGAGGTATCATGAACATGATTTTAATGGTGCAGCAGGCGCAGTAGCACCGGGCCCAAAATGTGTTCCAACTTCTGTAAACACATAATAGTGCTATATTTGACTACTAAACAGGCAGTCATAATTGCAGTTACATTGCAGTTAAAAGAGGCTTGATTTGTATGGTGCAGTGGCACTCTGACTCACTCCCACTCAGCTCGGCTCCCAGTCGTCTCCCAGCTTCCTGCCATGTGCTACGTGCTAATCCGTGGTCCTGCAACGATGCGGGCTGCCTTTTTCCCGTGGCTCCGGCCCCTTGATCTCCCGCTCCGCTCCTGGCCACCTCAGTACTTACTGTTTCAGCTACATGTTGCTCATGCTCATGCTCCCAGCTCACGTCCTTGGCATCAGGAAAACAATTAATTATATTATTCCCCTCTTTCATTTAATTTTTCAACATTTTGCAATTACTTGCCTGCACTATACCACTAGTAACAACACACTATATAGTATATTTTTGTGGGTAAACTTGACCCACCCACACAAGTGAGTTACCATTTTTATCTGGAGACCACGGGGAATGCTGTGTGTAGGAAATGTGTTGATCCATAGAGATTCCAGAACTAACCCTCACAGAAATTTGGAGAAAAATTGGATTTTCTTCAACTGAATGTGATGTTTTCAGGGGATTCTGGGTAGAAAAACATGTGAGGGACCCACGAAATCCATGCCTCGCTGGACATCCCCGGGTGTGTAGTTTGCAAAAATGTGTGGGTTTGGTAGGTTTGCCTAGATGGCCTCCGAGCCGGGGGCAACAACCCAGGTGACCCCACTTGCGAAACCAGGTTGTTTTGTTATAGGTCATTTTGATGTCTCCTCAATACGTTTTGGGCCCTTGCCTGTCACGTGTACTTGACCCACCCATGCGAGTGAGGTACCATTTCTCTTGGAGGACTTTGGGGAATGTGGGGTGGGTGGAATTTTGTGGACCCACACAGATTCCAGAACATTCCCCCACAGAAATGTTAGGAAAATGTGTTTTTTTTTTAACAAAGATTGAGGTTTGCAAGGGATTCTGGGTAACAGAACCTGGTCAGATCCTGACAAGTCACCCCATTCTGGATTCTCCTGGGTGTTTAGTTTTAAAAAATGTATAGGATTTCTAGGTTTCCTTAGGTGCCAGCAGAGCTAGGGTTCAAAATCTACAGTTAGGCACTTTTTTCAAAAAATGGGTCAGTTTTCACTGTGAAAATGTGGTGTGTCCACATTGCGTTTTGGGCCGCTTCCTGTCGTAGGCACTGGGCCTACCCACACAAGTGAGGTATCATTTTTCTCATAAGACTTTGAAGAATGCGGGGTGGGTAGAATTTTGTGGATCCATGCAGATTCCAGAACTTTCCACCAAAGAAATGTGAGGAAATGGTGTTTTTTTTTTTACAAATGTTGAGGTTTGCAAGGGATTCTGGGTAACAGAACCTGGTGAGAGCCAGACGAGTCACCCCATCCTGGATTTCCATAGGTGGCAAGTTTTAAAAAATGTATAGGTTTGCTAGGTTTCCCTAGGGGCCGGCAGAGCTAGGGTTCAAAATCTACAGCTAGGCACTTTGCAAAAAAAGGGTCCATTTTCACTGTAAAAATGAAGTGTGTCCTCATTGCTATTTAGAGCCGTTTCCTGTCGCGGGCTCTAGGCCTACCCACAAGTGAGGTGCCATTTTTATTGGGAGACTTAGGGTAACACAGATTTGTAGAGCAACTGTTATTACCGATTGACTTTCTATGCATTTCTGCCTTCCAAATGAAAGACAATGTGTAAAAAAGAAGTAACTTTGAAAAATTTCCTATAATGCTCATGCTAGTATGGGTATTCAAAGTTTAGGAAATGTGCAAATAGCTACTGTTTCTAAACTCTATATTTTGTTCCAATTTCAGAAATACATAGGTGTCTTTCATCCCATTTTTTTCCTATATATATTTTCCCAAAATAATTGCTATATACCCGGTACATAATAAGTTATTGCCTCTGGGTTTGTCGGGTTCTTGATGAACTTACAAGTCCTATATATCCTCACAACCAGAAAAGTCAAGCGGATATAACTGTATATTGATTTTAAACATCTGTCATAATTAGAAGAAAACATTGGCAAAAATATCTGTATTTTCAATGTTTCCTATTTTTAACTATTAGTTTCTATAAATAAACCTTGAAGGATCTACACAACTGTTCCCTTGCTGAATTTAGAATTATGTCTACTTTTTTATATTGTATAGATTTAGAAGATCCATAATTGGATTTATACCAATAACTGGAATAAGGTTGAAAGTACAAAAAATAGCACAAATAGGCTATATGCTAGTAAAATGCTAAAACTGTGTAGAAAATGTTGGTTTTCTGACAAAATTCAGTCAGTCCCTTAAAGCAGGGAGGGAAATTTTGATTTCAGCCCCACAAAGCCTTTGTTGGCACCAATTTCAGGAAAAAAACAGACACTTTCATTTGCAGCACTTTTTTCCAATTCACCCCGCCCCCCCCCCAAAACGAAATTTTGCTCCAGGGAATCCAAAAACTCTGGATCCCTTAGAATTCCCATGAGGTTGGAAGAAAAGGACGCAAATTTGGCGTGAATACCTTATGTGGTCAAAAAGTTACAGGGGCCTAAGAGCAAACTACCCAGGTTGGGGCCACTAGTGCCGAGTGGAGGCTGCAGGAAGCTGTGTCCTTTAAAAGCCGGACAGACATTTGCATTTTAAAGTGCTCTAACCCAGCTGTCTTAGACCACTGGGTTAGAGAAAGCGTACACTCTTAGAACGATGCACACTGCACCGGTAACCAACGGTCCTTGTATGGAGGGTGTTCTACAGGCAGGGTGGTACGGATAGTGTGCATCACTGGTGCAGTGTGACAGACTAACAGTGCACTGTACCAATGCATGCTGCACTGTGGGGGGGAGGGGTGGTAATCCACATTACTCATTTGGAGGTTGTTCTGCAGACAGGGTGGAGAAGAGAGGCTTGTCACTGGTGCGGAGTAAGTGGATAAAAATGTACTGTACCGATGCACACTGCACTGAGTGGACAATCAACAGTACTTATATGGAGGATATTCTACAGACAGGGTAATGTAAAGGGGTGCCTCAATGGTGCAGTGTGACAGACTAACAGTGCACTGTACTGATGCGCTAAACTCTGGAGGGGTAATCCACAGTACTTTTATGGAGGATGTTCTGCACACAGGGTGGTGAGAAGAGAGTGCACTTCAAAAGACACTACATTCAACACTGAGGGGAGCACAAATTGTGCACGGCATGTACCATGATGCAAAGGAGAAAACTTTTCTTGGTTATGATGTTGTACCTGGCAATCCCCTTTTCCCTGCCCAACTTTTTTTCATGACCTCCTCTACCATTTATCACATATTCCTAATGTTCCATTTTGTAAAAATTGCAATCTGGCCCATTGACTACACTTTATCCGGCCCCAGCTGGAGATTAGAGCTCAACCTAAAGACTACTGCTCGAGCCAAAGAGTACGGTCGGGTGCAGAGAGTACGGTCCGGGTGCGGAAATTCCAGCTCGAGTGCTGATGTAAAGTTAGGAGTCGTAAGTGCTTTCTGTGAATACCAAAAGTAGTAAGTTTAAGATTTTGTCTTAGATTAGTTCTGTGAATCTGCCCCTTAGTCGTAAAGTTAGGACTTCATCTCAGTTAAACTTAAGTTTGTTTTAAGCTTAGCTTAAGACCAAAACTTGAGATGGACTGAGACACAGTCCTAACTTAGTACTCCTAAATGCCTTCTGTGAATACCGAAAGTTGTAAAGTTAGGATTTTGTCTCAGTTAAACTTAAATTTGTCTTAGGTTTAACTTAAGACCAAAACTTGAGATTGACTGAGACAAAGTCCTAACTTTCAGAACTCCTAAATGCCTTCTGTGAATACCGAAAGTCGTAAAGTGAGGATTTTGTCTCAGACTACTTTTGTGAATCGGGCCCTAAGGGGGTAATTCACAGTACCTTTGTGGAGGACGTTCTAGAGACAGGAGGATTCGGAGAGGGTGCATCACTGGCGCAGTGTAACAGAATAACAGTGCACAGTACTGATGCATGCTGCCCTCTGGGACGGGTAATTCATGGCACTTGTAAGGAGGATGTTCTACAGACAGGGTTTGCAGAATGGTCAATCACTGGTGCCGTGTAACAGACTAAGAGTGCGCTGTACCAATGCCTACTGCATTCTGGGAGGTGATAATTCACAGTTCTTGTATGGAGGATTTTCTACAGACAGGATGGTGCAGGGAAGATGCATGCCCCTCTCTGGTGGGTAATCAGATAATGTTCTTCAAACAGGGGGTGCAGAGAGGGTACATCACTGGTGCAGTGAGACAAATTAACAATGCTAAATGCCAATGCATGCTGCACTCTGGGGGTAATCCATGGCACATGTATGGAGGATATTCTATAGACAGGTGGTGCAGAGAGAGTGCATCACAGGTGCAGAGCAACAGACTAGCAGTACACTGTACTGATGCACGTTGTACTGTGGGGGTTGGTAATCCACAGCACTTGTATAGAGGATGTTATACAAACGGGGGGAAGAGAGGGTGCTTCACTGGTGCAGTGTGACGTACTGACAGTGCACTGTACGAATGCACATTGAACTGGGGGGACGCTCCACTGTACAACACACAGGTGTTTGCTCCACTCTGGTGGTGTGAGAGATTCTGTACAACCTATAAGGAGATGCTTTACAGTGAGGGTGTGACAGAAGCTGGCCAACTTCCTGATTCATGTATGACTGGAGTGGTGGAACAGGGGCTGTACAATCCACAGGTGAAGACTTCACTGTGGGGGTGGGACAGATGCTTTACAACTCATAGGTGAACGTTTCACTGTGGGGGTGTGAGACATGGTGTACAACTGATACATGAATGTTTCACTGTGGGGGTGTGAGACATGGTGTACAACAGATAGATGCATGCTTCACTGTGGGGGTGTGAGACATGGTGTACAACTGATAGATGAATGTTTCACTGTGGAGATGTGAGACATGGTGTACAACTGATAGATGCATGCTTCACTGTGGGGGTGTGAGACATGGTGTACAACTGATAGATGAATGTTTCACTGTGGGGGTGTGAGACATGGTGTACAACTAAGAGATGAATGTTTCACTGTGGGGGTGTGAGACATGGTGTACAACTGATAGATGCATGCCTCACTGTGGGGGTGTGAGACATGGTGTACAACTGATAGATGCATGCTTCATTGTAGCAGTGTAATAGATGCTGTACTGAATCCTTCTCTGTGGTGGGAGAATGTCTGCCAAAGGCACAGGGAGTTCTGAGAGATTGAAGGTACACAAAAAGATGCAGTTTTTAGAAGGATTTGACCTTTATTTTTGTGATTCTTGATCACACAGGTGAGCTCTCCGCAGATGTTACCTTCTCCTGGCATCTCTAGCAAGTTGTTGTGATTCTTGTTCACAAAAATGAGCCCTCCCATGATGCTCCCTCCCATTGGTGTCTCTAACAAGCCTTCCTCCTTCCCAGCTGCCGCCTTCAGAAACAACCTCTGCCTGGAGTCCGACAGGTGTCTTCAATAACAATAATTTCAGCAGGCAGAGAGGCCTCTGGTGAGAGCTCCCGGTGGTCACTGCTCACACCTGGACAACATGCATATTTGAAAATACTTTTCATCTGATGAGTGATCAGTTTATTGAACAGGCATTTTTTTTTAATCAAGGAATCTTGATCAATAACCTGGATCTGTCTACCTATGAAGCACAGCAGTATTCTGATATAGAGATAAACATGTATGTTACATTGTTAGAAATTGGTGAACAACCTTTACAACTAAACTTTTACAACACACTAACATTTCAACGCGGTCATTACAATGCAAACCATTACAACGCATTGCGCTGGGGGGTGCTCTAGGATAGGGAATACGTTTAATTTTCTATCCAACACCTTCCCTAGTGTCCACGGGGACTGGAGTTGGAATGGAAAATTAAACTTTTCACTATCCAGCACCTCTAAGCGCTATGCGTTGTAAAGGTATGCGATGTAAAAACCGCGTTGTAAAGGCAGGCGTTGTAATAGCCTGCGTTGTAACGTCATACATCCTTAGAAATTGTATTTATGGTTTGCAGAGGTATGCACCCTGTCCAAGTAAGAATCACAATCTTAGTCAGGGTGAGTTAGATACCTATTTAAAGATAACCTGTGCAGGTAACTTGGCATACACAGTCAGCACACAGAGTCAGGTTTATCTAAAGAGTCAATGTGTAAAATATGTGTACAACACAACACACAGTAATACAGTAAAAGCACCCCAAAAAGACTTCACACCAGGTTAGAATAATAAAGAATAATTGTGTAAATAAATTAAGACCAAAATGACAAAAACCCAATAAGTAAAAGTTGAGATATACATTTTTAAATATGGAGTTTATCTGCCCACGCTAGACGGGGGCAAAGTCAAGAGTTCAGGACAACCATGATGGAGCACTGGTAAGTACAGGAGCCATGCAGGCCCAATGAACATAGTAACCTGATCCTGTTTGCACCAGCAAGATGCGGGGTACAAATGAGTGATGCAATGGTGTCAATGGCACAGTCGAGGTTATCCGTCTGTAATGAAGGTGAAGCGCCGAATCTGAGATGCGTAGGTTCTGAGTAAGATGAGCTGTATTTTTCCAATGCAGTTGAGGGGATGCATCGATCTCTCCCCACTGCTGCAGTTGCAATACGCAGTTCCCATGTGTTATGCGCGGAATGTTATGTGCTAGTTCGGAGTGTGATGCACAAATTATGCGCCTGCAACAAGGTCAATGCGCCGCTTCTCCTACACGCAGACTGAAGAGTCATTGATTTCTCTGGAAGAAGTACCTAGGTCCACTTGTAATTGACCAAGCACAGGAGTAGGAGTAGAGATATTGATATCTCTGAGTCTCAAGCAACAGGAGGCCAGTCAGAAAGCCCTTGGAGGTCCCTTTGGTTGCCAGACAGAGCTCAGCTCTCCCTCAGCAGGGTCAGAGAGTAGCAGGCAGCAGAGCAGTACAGCAGGAAAGCAGGTCTTCCAGGTCAGCAGTCAATCAGAGTGTCAGTCATTTGTAGCAGCACAGCAGTTCTTCTGACAGAAGTTCTTTACAGGTTCAGAAGTGTCTGACTTGGTTGGATCAATGACCCAGTTGTGCATTTGAAGTAGAGTTGACTTCAAAGAAGGGTCTTTGAAATTCACGGAAGCCCTTTCTTGCAGCAATGGCTCAAGACTATCTGTGGGGGTAATCAGCTCTTTGTGTGGGGACAGGACATTGCCTATTCAACTGTTATTGCCAGCACCTCCTTCCCATCCTGCCAAGGATGAGCCATAAGGGTACAGAGGGGCACTCAGACACACATAACCTTCCTGTGTGGATGTCTGTAGGGAATGCACAAAGTCAAGCGGTGACCAACCCCAGGAGTATAACATTACCATTCCAAAGATATAAAATATGACAGCAATGCTCCTTTCTAATCAGGCATAACAGCTTAAAAGTGTAATAAGGAATTCCCAATGTTAACCTATAAGAGGAGAAGGCCTCAGAGTAGACAAAAACAAATGTTGGTTTTTTTCAGTACCAGTACCTGCAAAACTTAAAAGTATGTGTCCTATCTTTATATAAATGGCATGCTGCCCTATGAGCTACTTAGGGACTACCTTAAGGCTTGGCAAAGGGTTTGAAATGCCAAGTTTAAGTGGTAGTAAACTGCCTCACAGGATCTGCAGTGGCAGGCCCGAGATATGTTTAATGGACTACTTGTGTAGGTGGCACAATCAGTGTTGCAGGCCCAAAAGAAGCATTTAATTTACAGACCCAGGGTACAGGTAGTACACTCCACTAAGGACTTACAGATAAATTAAATATCACATTTGAAGATATATACCAATTATAACCATGTTTTGGTGAGAAGCACAGGTACGTAAGCATGAGTCAGCAGTGGTAAAGTCCTCAGAGTCCTAAGGCCAACAAAAAGAATCAGGAAGAAGAGGAGGCAAGCAGGGAAAGAGTTTGGGTGAGGACCACACTAAGGCTGACAGGTCTATCATACATAGTAGGAAATATGAGGACTTAAAGCTTCAGCAATATGTGTGATATAGGAAAGCACTTGTAACTTCTGAATACTGTGACATGCGGAGGGCAGTGGTACGTTTATGCATGGACTAAAGGGAAATGTGTCTGTTCAATAATGGGGCATCTGTGTATTGGCTAATAGAACAGGTGCAGTGAGATTGGAGTGTCAGTAATAAAAACAAGCATTGGCAAAGCTATTAGGTCTGCCTTCTTTATAGGTGACTATTCTTATGTGTGTATTTACAAGTGTATGTATGTATGGACCTGTGACCTGGAGACTGTGAGAAATGAATCAACGGTTGGATGGATGAGTGCTTGGGTAATATTGACTATGACTGCAAGGATGAATGGGAAACTGCAAGTATGAAGTGTTTGTATAAGTGATTAAGTGTATAAAACAATAGCAAACTTGCATGAATCAGTTGTCAAATAAATGAATGTGTGGACTGAAATCTGTTTTGACCCGTATGTACATGAATGGATGAATAGGTGAGTGAGTACCATCATGGATTCAGCCAGGATACACCAACAGTGCCGTTGAAGATCTCCGAAAGCAGCAGATACAATAATGTGTAAATGCACCAAGAATCACCCATATTTCACAAGGGTATTTATTACACCATAGCAAGGCATCATGGGAATGTATCGATTATTACTACCATTATTACAGTGCAAGCATCATACCAGAGCACTTCTACCGTGTGTTTAGAACTAACAGTGGAAGGCACAATTGCAACTGTGTAGTTGTACATGTGCACTGGATTATACACTTGAAGTAGTATGCACACTCATGGGCCAGTATTGAACAGTGAGACTGGCACATATCCTGGAAGCAGTAAGCACACTTAAGAGTCATTATTGATCAGTGTGCACCAGAATATATACTGGAAGAAGTATGTAAATGAAAGGGCCACTATTGATCATTATACACCAGAATATATAATAGAAGCAGTATGCACAAGCAAGGGCCATTATTCACCAGCGTTCACCAGAATATATATATATATCAGAAGCAGTAGGCAAATGCAAGGGCCATTATTGATCAGTGTTCATCATAATACATCATAATACCTAGCAGAAGCAGTGTGCAGATGTAAGGGTCATTATTGATCAGTGTGCACCAGAATATATGCAGGAAGCAGTATGTACATACAAGGGCCACTGTTGATCAGTGTGAGTCAGGATACATACAGGAATCAGGATGCCCATGTAAGGGCCATTCTTGATCAGTATGCACCAGAATATATACCGGAAGCAGTATGTACGTACAAGGGCTGTTATTGATCAGTGTACATTAGAAAACATACAGAAAGCAATACCCACACACAAGGGACATTAGTCACCTGTATGCACCAGTATGGATGCAAGTCACAAGAATAACTTAAAATAAGAATAGTGACTATATTTTTGCTTAGAATGTATTGGAAGTTCAATGTTGCAGATACTCAAAGTCAGTCAAAGTCAAAATTGCTTTATTCGTATTTCATTTGAAAAACATAAAAGCACAGATAAAAAACATATCAAGAACAATAAATAGGAAAATACATTTGCTTTATAGCCTGATTGTCTTTCTTAATCTGAACACACATTTTAAACAAACTTACTACACATCCCATTGTCAGTTCATCTTCCATACATTGCATCTTTAGTTGTGCCACTCTGCATTGTCTTAGACCATACTGTTTTAGAATTGGTAATAAAAACATCTTCCTAGGCAATGTATAAAACCTACAAAATAAGGTTACATGCAATGTAGATTGCGTCGACCTACCGTCACATGGACAGAATGCTAAGGTACGTGACCAGTCATTCATCATTGGAAATGTAATAATTCTATGCACAATACCTATTCGGAAACGTGTCATTAGCATCCGATCATAGGGGCGTATAACATGTAACAGATATGGCTGAATTCCAGGGCATAATAACATATTATAATTATCCATTACAGAATGTTTTGCTTTCTCCACAGACCAGCACTTATCCTCCAGATATTACAGATATACCTTTTTAATAACTCCCTGGAGGTGATCTTCATGCGATCCGGAGTTAAAAATAGTTCTGGTTGACCAATTTTATCTGTGACCTCCTTAATATGTCTTATCCATGGGATACAAGATCCACTATCAAGTTTTAAACCATCTATAATGACTTCCCGGTTAAAAGCTGCTTCAGGAGTATTCCATATCTTATGCCATAATAATAAAGGGCCAGTTTTTATAATATCTACAAAATGACTCAAACCTACCTCAGAATGACAAATATGTATAGCAGTAGATTTAGGGACAGCTAATAGGTAGCGCAGAAAACTATTTTCACTACTCTGTATGGAATTTACATTTGTGTGTCCCCAAATACCAGCAGCATAAGTGGCAGTTGAGACACATTTAGTCTTATAAATTGCCAACAATTCTGGGACCGGTCCAGAACCCAACTGTCTTGACAAACTGACTAAGGCCCCAGTAGCTTTTATAAACATGTTTCTACAGGCAGATATTGCAGCTGGCCAGTTACCATTCTGATCAAAGTTTATCCCTAGATGAGCAACATTTTTTACGCACTCAATTTTCTTTGCAGTTCTTTTCCCGCATTTCATGCTGAACATTTTGCTTATATTCACTTGCAGCCCCCTTGCGTGCATGTAATTAACAAAGTGTGTGACTGTTCTCTGCAAACCTATTGATGTCCTTGACATTAAAACCGCGTCATCCGGGTATAGTAGTAATGGTACTTGATTTCCATTAATATTAGGGTAATCATGGGAGAGTCCGGCCAGAAGATCTCCCAGGCTATTGATATATAATGAGAAAAGGAATGGGGCAAGGACGCATCCCTGCCTCACTCCCTTTCCAATGCCATATCTGGCCTTGCACTCTCTGTTTTTCCCTTATCTCACCCACGCTCCGGCCTCTCAATAGAGTTCTCTATTAAATAATAAAATATAATTTTTGATGCCCATCTCAGATAAAATATCCCATAGTTTATTATGTATAACACAGTCGAATGCGGAGGATAGGTCGACAAATGTTAAGAACAAACTTCCACATTTGCCCCTAGTGTGTTTATCAATAATAAGACTGAGATTTAGCCCTTGCTCTATTGTGCCCAATCCAGACTTAAAACCATATTGCAACCGTGATAAAACTCCCTTCTTCTCCACCCATAATTGAAGTTTATTTAAAATTACCCTCCCAGTCACTTTTAAAAAAGAATCTAAGAGTGATATAGGTCGGTAACATTTAGGGTCATCACGATTTCCCTTCTTAAAAATGGGTATTAAAATTGCATCTGACTAAGATTTTATAAAACCAGATTGACAGCACGCATTTAAGATAATCATTAAAAGTGGAGCCCAGATGTCAATATTTGACCTATATACATCCACTGGGACACCATCCGGCCCGGAGCTTTACCTGCGGCACTTTTCTGTATAGCGCCAATGATCTCATCTAGAGTGAGACCAATATCCTGTGGGTGTACCGTTGGGCTCCTCAATGTCTCATGTATATCCTCTGTCCCGTAGTTTCCAGTTTGTACGGTATCATGCCCTAACTTAGTATCTATAGGGATTGTGTCGGCACAATATAGGGCACTAAAATATCCAATCCACCTATCTTCTGTGATGGCTATATCTATCTTATCAGAGTCCCTCACCGTTAGATTTGGAGAATTCACTATCTTCCAAAATTTTACATTATCTTTCCTGAAACATGCCTCATGTAAGTCTAGCCAGACCTCTTCTTTTAATTTTTGCTTTCTATTTTTTAGAGCTTGTTTATAGAGTGATCTAGCTATCCTTATCTCCTCTCTATTCCTTGGTAATTTTTTTAGGACTGTTTTAGCTTCTTATAAGATTTACTACATTCATCATCAAACCAGCCCCGCGTTTTACAAAAGCCCATCTTTTGTTCAACTGTAAGAATTTTTCCTTAATCTTGGCTGAAATGTTTGCAAAAGCATTTATCACGTCTGCTCCTTCACTTTCCTTCACTAGACACACTTTAAAGTACTCTTGTGTTTCATGTACATGCTGCCCAAGAAACGCCGCGGGGTCCACCTTCTGCCATTTTAATGTATAACCGTTTCCACTAGACAGACTAACATCATAATTATACGATGGACCCACATCACCTGTATAGTGGCTAATACCATTCTCAAACGATAGGGCGGCGCTAATGGGATAGTGATCACTCAGCGCATTAGAGAGTATATCATAAGTTAAAAGCTTTACAGGTTTATTATTTTTTTAAAACAGCACAAAATCGTTTGTTGTGTTACAACCTCTCCATATGTAAGTGGGCTTTAAGGCTACTGGGGGGATGCATATTTCACTAGCGAAATCTAAATTAAATTCAGACATGATTTCATTCAGCATATCACCCACAGTTGAATGCTTAAAATGTGGGGCAGCGTCATCTGTTTCCTCCCCAACCCACATATTCCCTTCTGATAATACCTACACAGATGACAATTAAAATCCCCACCCCAGATACAAAACGGTTCCGCTTTAGGTCTCTCACGGAGTTTCCTCATATCACTTTGTAATTCATTCAGAACATTGAGAATCAGATTTATTGGAACATTGTTATAAAAGTTAACAATTATCAAGCAGCCAACTTCCTTCCCTTGTAACTCCACAATCTGATAGAAATCATTAGTTCTTGCAAACGTTACTTTCCTCATGATTAACAAATTTGAAATATAGATGAATAGACCACCTTTAGATCTACCTGCTTTGATAGGAAGGGCTGGAGTGTGATTAATCCGGAAACCCTCCATATGATGCTCAGTAATCTGCCAGGTCTCTTGTAAGCAGATTATCGGGTGGTCCTCCACAACTTTCAACCAAACTGGGTCATGTATCTTTGCTGCCAGCCCGCTATATTCCAAAATACAACCTTACAATGTTGGTTCCCTGTTACTTGTGGCCTCTCAAAGGAGTTTATATTTGTACGATTTATGATATCATTGGGGATATTTTTATCCTGATGTTCCATTGCATCACTAGCAATTTCTTGACATGCCTTACCTTGGTAATAATAAGGCTGAAAATCTGTCCTTGGGTGATTATCCGCGGAGTCACCCAGCTCATGCTGTATTATAGACGTGGTTATAGACCCTTTATCTAGCCTTTTCTCCATAACTGTACAATCGGTAGGCATATAATCCTTACTACCTGTACTTAGATCTTCGAGTAGTGGTCAATCCACATTCCCCAGTGATGATAATGGTTCGAATCTGTTTTGTGTAGCCACATTAAAAGGGTTCCACCTTGCCTTGTAAGTCTGTGTCATAAATCTAGCTTGTCCTTCCAGATTTGAGGGTTTATAGAAAAAACCTAGAGGGAGTACACATATTTCTCTCTCGTTTATGTGTATTTTTCCTACCCTGATCAATAATATTTGACTGAGTCTGGGGTCTCTAAATGTTAAAACAATACAGTCCCCAGACGCCATTTTCCCTCTGCTGCCTACCCAACTAACCCGACGGGCCATTTTAAAATTTCTAAATAGAGCTTCCCCCAGTCCAGTTTAATCCCCTAGCCATGAGAGTGATTTATTACGTACAGTTTCCCATGATTCCTGCGCTGCTTCCAATAGAGGCGGATCATTTGCTATTACAATAACATAGGTTAAAGCAGCCGGAGGCAGATCTAAATGACTACCATCATTTCTGTGAATCTTAGGTGTCGGCCTCTCTATTCTTCGACTCACATCTTGGCCCTTTGGTTTTTGCAGATCCAGGGTCTGACTGGGGTTGGCTTGATTTGCCATGGTATTACTATTAATGACATTAACTGGCATAGTCTGGGGATCTTTATTTACAGGGCCATTCACATATGTGATTACCGGGTTCAATGGCTGCATAGAGCTGCCCTGTACCGGCAGAACGCAGTTACTAACATTGTTCCTTATATGGTTATTACTTTTTAGTTGAGTTTCAATGGCCTCTACTTTCCCAAGTAGATTTCCCAATGTGCTCGTTAAAAATGAATACAATTCATCTAAAGTTTTTGTGATGTTAACTAAATATTTTCTATATTCATCTACAGGGTATTCATTTTTGATATGATCTGAAATATTCAGAACAGACCCATTTGTTGCACCCATCATATCTGCCCCTACTTTAATGATCTCACCCTGACTTTGTTGTGCACCTCCCCCTGAACTTGAGTCTGCTGGTAGAGATAATCTACCCTGTGATAGTGTCTCCTCTACAGATGTTATGTGTTCCTCAATAGCTCCCATAGCTCCTTTTAGGTATGCCATCAGGGACTGTTGAACACTTCTACCACCATTTCTATACCGCTACTGGTAGAAGAAACATTCTTTCTCTTTCCCATTTTGTAGAGATCGCACTGTCACGTTCCCCAAAAAAGAATTATACTGATTTCTCAGTCATACGCTGCGGGTGTAATTTTCAAGTAACACTATAGTTTTGTAGGGCAGAAGAAGGGATAACTCAAACCTGGGAACTTAGTTATATATAAAACGTGCTAGTATTATGTTGGTTCACCATACAGATCTGTACAAATTGTGCTGTAGTTTGTTCTACAGTACAAGATACAGGTATGTGCAAATTATGCTAGGATTGGGGCAACAGGATAAAGTGCCAAGATTCCAGCAGCAAAAAACCAGTGTAAACACAGAATTACTGTGAAACTTCGGTGCAAAATACAGATCTGTGCAAGTTATACTAGTTGTTCTATAATACAGAATACAGGTCTGTGCAAATTGTACTAAGGTTAGTTCTACAGTGCAAGATATAGGCCTGTCCAAATTATGCTAGTTGTTCTATAATACAGGATACAGGATACAGGTCTGTGTAAATTGTACTAAAGTTAGTTCTACAGAACAAGCTACAGGTCTGTGCAGATTATGCTCGGGTTGGGGCAAAAGGATAAAGTGCCAAAATTCCAGCAGCAAAAAAAGCCAGTGTATACGCAGAGTTACAGGGTTACTGTAACACTTCAGTGCAAAAACAGATCTGTGCAAATTATGCTAGAGTTGTTCTACAGTACAAAATACAAGTCTGTGCAAGTTATTCTGAGATTGGGCCTAAGGAATAAAGTGCCAAGGTTCATTAATACAGTTTTAAAACTTGGTAAAAGATGCAGTCTAAAAACCATATCTAAAATCACTATTTATAATCCAGTCCGGCTTGCATGCTCAGGGGGTTCTGTCCACAGGGGCGATGCAAACAACAAAGTATTCAAAACAATCACAAGGTATCCAAATATATGTGGGATGAAAAAAAAATAGAAAAAAGAAAAAATGAAAATGGCAGCCTCTATTCAGAGTCCTAAACACTCACAGTCCTTATATATACAGCCCGGAACCACACTTCTTGTCCAAATGTCCTGTCAGAATCCCAGGCATTAGTAGGATAGCCCAGCTTCAATCGGCCACAGACGGCCAAGGACTGGCGCGCCCTTGGCCCGGGCTTTGTCCGGGCGAGCCCGCGCGCGTCCCCGCAGCGGGAGCCCGCGTTGGATTTAATAGGCCTGAGACAGGAAGCTCCCCGCCTCAAGAGAGACAGCGCTGCCCTCTGGGTGTTGAAGTCCGGGCAGCACGCGGTCCGCGGTTCCGGCGGAAGCTATGCAGGGCACTGGCAGGCTAGGCGCACAATCAGGAGTCTCCAACGGGCAGGATCAAAAGCAGCAGCTGGGCAGTGAGTACAACCAACGCTGTGGAAGATACTCAGTTATTGTTATGTGATATCTCTCATGCAATACTCTAACCACTTACTAGGAGTTTGTGTCAAGATGTACATGTGTACTGGTATTTTCTTGTATATACCTGTGCAAAAGTTGCAATGTACTGGAACATGCATGCACCAGTGTGTGCCTGACGAAGAGTTGGAACCACCATGATATAGTATACATATGTAATTGTATAACAAGAAAATTGACACAGGTATTTTATTGCATGCTGTTATATTTGCGTAGTGCTTCATACCCCTGACCAGGTGCTAACACAGATGAGTAGAAGAGGGGACTGTCATAGGGTTTTGAAAGTGTTGGAGCTTCAGGATGATCTCTTTCACAAGCATTTTGCTGTCCTGTATGTGTGACTGTAGGGAGCCCTTATCTAGAGTTAGTTCACATGATTTAAATCACTGTATGCAGCATTTAAAGGAGAGGTGTGAGAGGTTCAGCTCCATGATTAGCTTTAATATATTATTGACTCTATCATCCTCCCTGGGCCCACACATGTGAAAGAGAGGTCAAGGGTATGCACTGGATACAGACAGTCGGGTATGGGTTAATGTATTATTGACAATATCTGCCTCTGTGGGTCCACTAATGTGAGAAGAGAGGTCCCCGGTATGTACTGGATACAGACGGTCATGGTATGGGTTTATTTATTATTGAATGTATCTGCCTTTGTGTGTCCACACAGGTAAGAAGAGAGGTCCCGGTATGTACTGGATACAGATGGTCGAGGTATGGGTTAATGTATTATTGACTCTATCTGCCTCTGTGGGTCCAATTGTGAGAAGAGAGTAACCCTGGGAATAAAACTCTACTCTGCTCGTGGAGTTTGCAGATTTTTTGCAACTCTGTGTTATGCGTAGAATGCAGAGTTACCGGAAACTGAGTGCTCTGCAACAGAGTGTAGGTTTTTTTTGGTTCGCACTTTTGAAATGCGTTTTCACGCATGTGGAAGTGAATTACTAGGACGCCTGCGTTCGTTGATGGGATTTCCTATCCGTTCGTATGCACCACGAGATTTGGTAGTCGGCCGCACAGTCCTGCTAGAGTGTGCAATCGTGAACACATAATTTGGACCCACGATCAGAATTCCACCGTTCTGTGGTTCTGTGAAGATCGCGATGCTGAACATGTAGAATTTGCAAGCTGGAGCAGAATTTCTCTCAAGCAGCATAAAACCTTCTCGAAATGATGATTTGGATGAAAAAAGTCCTCAGATTGAAATTTGGCTGTACTTTTTTGGGCAAGGAGTTCTTTTTATTTTTTTTACTTTTTTTTAAGAGGAAGGAAGTGCCCCAGAGTCTCCAATTTCCTGTTCCTATCCAGCAGGCTCCTCCCAGTGCTTTGTCCATGTCCTGTTCACTTTTCATTTGGATTTGGATCTGGAAGGATCACTCTTTGTGTCTGCTGCCTGATATCTCATATTGAATTTGAGGACTTTTGGATTTTAGATTTTACAAGTAAGTTGGAAAATTGGTGTTGTTTGTTTGGTGGGTGCATTGCGCCTGCATTTTTTTGTACTCTTTATGATTTTGTTTTACATTTATTGTTGTGGGTGGCCTGTAGGTTCAGTAGGGGCCTAGTTGTTTTCTTTGTATGTAATTGTTCTACTAGTTTTCTGTTATAAAGGAAACATGTTGCAAAGTTCATACATATTCTCCAACATGTGCAATCAATTTGCAATATTTTTTTAATTCACTAGCCCAGTAGTCTGCCAATAGTCCTTTCAGCCAGTAGGCCCAAAGCTACTCATGTGTGCATGAAACAACTGTTTCTATCATTTCTGTTGAATTTAAACATTATTTATGGCATGGATAGCATTGGATTAAATTGCAAAATGTGTTTTTTGGGGTAAATTTTCCTTTTTATGTGTGTGTTAAATAAATGCGTTTGTTGTCTGAGTGTGGTGTGATTGTTGTGTAACTTGCAAACCTTTTTTTAGCCCTATGGATTTTCGTTTTTGCATTGTTGCATTAAAGCTGTGTTGTTTAGCATGCCTCCTTTGTCTGGCCATATAGGCCTGCCTGAGTTCATTGTTTTACAGGCCTCCTTCTTGTTGTTGTGTGAGTGACCATGTGGCTGGGGGCCTTCTTATGGTGGTAGTTAGTGTGCTGCTTTTGCCACAGGCCTGCATGCCTTTCCTTTGTATCTTTTGGCTTACTGCTTCCATCCCCACTGCCAGCTGCAGCTTCCTGAATGATGCTGCATCCCACGTGATGCACAATTACATTCACAATGCCAAACAGGTTCCATTACATTTGTGTTTTTGTTCTCCATCTTCCTATCCTTCCTGAGTGTACACAGTACACCATGAAAGCCCTTATTATCAAAGTCTCATGAATGGCTACACTGTTGATATATTTATTTTTAAATAACTGAGTTAATACAATTTAATAAAATAATATTAACACTAACAAGTGTGACCACCCACTGATATATTAGATTTGTTTGTTTGTATAGTAGTAAATTGAACCACAACAATAAATGCCACGTTTCACTGATGTTCTTCTTGCTTCTTTGCATTTAGGTGCACAAAAGTGGTGGAGGAGTCATCACCCATTGTACTGCCAGACAGAAGTCCTGCTGTGCAGGATGTCACGTGATGTATGACCACAGACATCTCTTCAACTTGTGCCACTGCATGCTGCCGACATCTGAAGAAGTTGGCCCCAACGAAGGGTTCCATGTTCTCCATTACCAACAAAGTTGCCAGTGAGAAGAAGAAGGAAGTGCAACTTACCACTTCTTGTCTGCCGACCAAGATATTTTTTGAGAACCCAAAAATTGCGCCTGCAGCAGCGGTGTCTGGGAATCAAGCTTGGAGCAGCACCCCTGCATCAGACGACCCACCCCACGATTCTAGGAGGCAGCCAGTCTCATCATGACAACGGCAACGAGTAGCTATGCTACAATTGACTTATTGTTATCGCAAAGTAGTACCCAATCAACGCAGGAAACTCAGATAAGTGGACAACAACAGCTGCCACCACTGCCCAGAATAGCAGTCTTTCCTCCTGAAGTAGGGGCAGTCCAAGAAATTGAGCTTCCTGCAGAGGAAGAAGAGCAAGCCACTCTTTCAGAGATCCAGTGTCTTCCAGAACCCCAGCAAGGAAAATGAGTGTTAGTCCATCACGTTTTTCTGCCAGCCCCACTTCTGATGGTCTAGATGCCACTTGGAAGCCACCACCTCAGTCTGAGAATGAGAGATGCCCGAACACAAGGGCAGGGAAAAATAAGGTTCCAGCAAGCCTCTGGGTTATGGAGTTAGATGTAGAATAAGAGGAGAATGACGAGCCAGTCATGGACATCAGTCCCGCCCCAGTAGAGACTGACATTACCCCATCCCAAATTGCTGTGAGGGATGTGGCACGGATACCACCAACACAAGTAACACCAACACCACCTCCAGCTTCCATATTTGCATTTACAAAGGCCCTGCAGTGTCCTAAATCCAGCACAACCACCTCGGTAGAAGTAGATAGTGGTAGTGCACAGAGTCAAATTCCACGCCACACCCTCCATTTCATCTGGCATTGTAAGTGGCACTTACAGTTGCTCCAGAAAGTTCTCCTCCCCAGTTTGGGACTTCTTTTTGGATAGCAGTAACGAGGAGAATGTTGCTTTTTGCTCCATTTGTAAGCAAGGTGTTAGCCGGGGTAAGGTTGGTACAAACTATGATACCGGAGGCCAAACAACCCATCTGAAAACACACCACTTGATCCAACCTTAAAGGCCAAAAAAGATAAACTGCACCCATTGCTGTTGTTGGTGATGAAGAAGTAGAAGATAAGATCACGGTTGAAGGTGAAAAAGAGGGAGAACTTTTATCTGGGACACAAAGTGGCCCTGTCCTCAGCAGTGCAGTGGGACCGCCCACATCCTCATCAGCCTCAGCAACATCTCAGTGGCACAAGAATAAGAGTCAGGCTGAGAGTGAGACACCAAGACAACGGAGTACTGCAACAAAAAAGTACTGCGTTGAGCCTAACAACATCTAGCATCAAGATGTCAACTGCATCAGTAGAACCAGAAAGAAAATAAATCCACCCTACCATTCTCAGCACGTTTAGGTCGGAGGGGCAGTACGAACGCAACCACCCAAAGGCATGTTTGTACAACCTGAAGCTGGCTAAAGTGTTAGCGCTGGACCTTTCCCTTTTTCTTTTGTGGAAGGAGTGGGTTTTCTTGAACTTGTGACAGCTATCTGCCCAAAATGAAAAGTTCCAAAAGTCGGTCCTATTTTGCCAGAGTTGCTGTTCCAGCACTAGATCAGGATGTGCTGGAATTGCTTGGACAAGCTTTACGGCAGAGTGCTGTTCACAGTATCCACATAACAACAGACATGTTGAACAGTTGCCAACTCACTGATTACATGTGCATCATTGCACACTGGAGCTCTTTTGTGGGGGTTAGAGAACAGATATCTACTGGTGTTGATGATTTTTAATGCCGGAAACATGAAAATTTAGCCATGTTCGCCATGGAGAACTCTCATACTGCTGCAAACATTTTGGAAGAGTTTAACAGCAAGGTCTTTGAATGGCTGCACCGAAGAGGGCTAACATTGGTTTTGATGCCACGGAAAATGGCAGTAATGTAGTTAAGGCCATGGGCGATGGTGGCTATTTCAGGGTCCCGTGGTTGGCGCAGTGCATTAACATCTTTGTTTAAGACTTTCTGAAAAAAGAATAATGAGTCATCAACTTACTGACCACCTGCAGAAGAATAGGCACATATTTCAGCCATTCATTTAAAGCCTGACAGCAGCTGAGGATCATTCAACATGAGTATAAAATGCCAGTCAAAGCGCTCATCCAGGAGGTGCCAACACGTTGGAACTCAACTTATTACATGCTTGGCCATCGGTTTGAGCAGTACAGACCAATCATTGAATTTGTCATGCAAAGACTAGGGGATGCTACTGTGAAAGGCATGACCGTTGAGATTAACAATTGGGGCCTAGTTAAATGCCTGACAGGGATTGAGGTTCCGTGAGAATCGTAATGACGTTTTGGGCTTGTTCAAATATTGACGAGTTCGGTATCTATGAACCGCAAATGACGAGTTTAGTAGGTGTACGCGTTTCTGCTACACTACGTGAAAGGGCTCGTCTATTTATTGGGTTTCTTTTCTTGCCCTCACATAGCCGGCGAACGGACAATGTCCGCTTCATGACCCTGGGTTTCCCAAGCTCTTGCGGAAGATGCATATCCCTTTGAGTGTGTCTTTATGACTAGGGGGATGACACGACAAACGCAGATGGCTCCGCTCAAGGCTCATCTTGCTGTGCCGGTCTATTGTTTGAGCCTTGCATGTGCTAGGCTCGACTTCTTTGATCCTGTGATCACGTTTCCGATATTGCCCCCACACTCTTTTTCAATCTGTTGTCTGTCTTCCTTGCACCTGTTTCTGTCTTTTCCCTTAGCTCGTTTACAACTAGAGTGGAATGTGCTAATGGTGAGATAATGTGCTTTTACAGTTGGGAACCGGCAATGCTACTGTAATTATGTTCCGGGCTTCTGGAAACATGAATGCAACCCTTTTGAAGTTTACTGTGGGAACTGAGTTGTAACCTTTTGTTCACCATGTTGTGGAATGATGAAATTGTGTATAAAAGGAGTGATCCACTTTTACAATTCGAAGCAGTGTCTCAGAACCTACACTTCGTGTACTTCTTGCGATCTCTGTATCCCTGCAGTGAATAAACGCTGATCTTTAACGCCGAAGGAAGTGTCCCGTGTCTCTGTCATTTGTACGCCAGAACAGGTAACTCACGAAGGTTTCAGGTGTTGTTCCCTGGCACCGCTGGGTCTTAAGATAGCCCGTCCTTCAGTTGGCGCCCAACACATGGGGCGACATCGGCGGTACCGGTCCGAAGCCTGACGATTGTGAGGAACTTTGTGTGAAATCTCTGAGGGAAGGTGCACCCCGCTTCATCGATCCTGTTGTCGAAATAAGTGGTCCGAAGATTTTTCCCGCGAAGATTCTCGCCTCCTGACGGCTGCAACGGACTGATACCCTGACTGTCGACCTGTTTTTGACGCCTGGCGTAGTCCTTTGTACGGCGAGACGATAGACGGGCCTTCCTGGTGACGCCATTGTTCTTTCAGTTAAGTATTTGTGGGTCGCGCCCAGAATCCTTGGTTGTTGTTGTTGAAACTTGGTTGTTTTGCATGGTTCCATTGTATTTGTGGTTCTTAGTTGATGGTTCTTAGTCGATGGTTCTTAGTTGTTATTTGACGATTGCAATTGCCAAAAACCGAGGGTCTCGTATTTTTGCGAGGACATCGTAATTCAATAACCCTTGAAGTTTGTAAACTCGGTTAGTGTGCATGATGCCTGGCCGTAGTACTTGGTTTGGTTTCCTTAAATGTTGCAGCACGGATTCCCGATTGGAGGATTCATGTCTGATACCTCCAGTTGGAACTCCACTTTATGAGCTCTATATTCGACACGGAGTGGGCCCTATCGTATACAATGATTATTGGACCCGTTATACTAAAAAAGATGGTGTCCTAGTTGGCCACCCCATGGTAGTTTTGAAACTGAGATTTTAGATAATCTCAAAGCACAATTGTTTAAAAGAAGAGCTAGGCAGGCCATGTTTGTTTCCTTTCGGTTGTGGCGTAAAGAGGCCAAGCAGAAAGAAATCAAACAGATAAAGAAAAATAAGAGAGACAGTATCATTACAATGATGCAAAGTGCAGAACAATATCAGCGAGATAAAGACGAGAAGGAAAAGGAAGTTTTCACTAGATTGCATCGTATGGCGGTGGATAAATGTTATCCGGTTTTACCTTCAAGTTCTGATAAGAAGGGAGAGGAATCGACGGAGGATCCTTTGTTGTCCTACTTATTAAAATCGCCACCTCCTTATGCACAGGGTACTACAGCCCCTGTGGTTCCTCCTGTTCCTCCACCTGTTGTTCCGGCGGCTGCTGGTCAGCCTGTCGTTAATCCTGTTCCTCCAAATCCTCTTGTTCCTCAAGTTGTTCCTACTACCTTACCTGCCCTTTTTCCTACTGCTCCATTGCCTATACCTTCCCAGTCTACTGTTTCTACTAATTCTGCTGTCTTGGCTACTCCTACTGCTCCTATGTTCAGTTCTCACGTTGTTGCTCCAGTACTTCTCTCCTCTTCTCCTTCTGTTCGTAGTCGTATACCTAATGCTGTTGCTAATCTCTATTCTCCACTTTCCGGACCAATATTTGGGTCCGCTGTCTCTGATGAGACGAAGCCAAATGCCTGGAGGTAGGGAGTGTGCGACGTTGATCACTATGGCGCACAGGTGGATTAGACATCCTGCTAAGTACACTCCGCGTATAGTGTTTGATAAATTTTCTCAGTTCAATGAACCCACACAAAGATTCGTGTTCGAGGAAATGTGTAAATTCTTGAGAGAAGAGTGGGATAACGATGAGGTAGATAATGTACCGACCGATATGACTGAACTTCAAAGTCAATTTTCGAACGGTATGATTGTAGGCGGCGATGTACAACGTGCATTAGAGCGCCTGTTAGCTTTTTGATCTACAATACATCCTCGAGTGTTGTTTGATGACGACACTGAAGATTGGAAAGCACAACCTGGTCAGTATCCCATGCGAGAGGTTCCCCCAGTGTGGATGCCAGGTGATGCTGCTGCTAATTCTGCAATTTTGCCACACTTCCAGAGAGTTTGGATACATCTCCCATGGAAGCGGTCAGAGGTTTTGCAGGTGAAGCAATCTTTGCCTGACCCACGCAAGAATCCGGCAGGTTATTATAAGGAGTTATCCCAACTGGTGGATGCTTCTATTATGAACCTTGCCGATATTGACATGTTGTTTGGTAATGTCGTACCGCAACCGATTTGGGCAAAAATCCGCCAAGAGAATCATGCAGCTGAGTTGGGTGGTGATTGGGCTGCACTAGTAGCGGCTGATGGACAGCAAGTTGGTGGGGCTAAGCCTGAACAGTTAATTACGGATTTGCCCCAAAGAATCATTACGCTTATGAAAACACTTATGCCAGCGATGAGAGTCAACTGGGACAAATTGTCTGCGTGCAAACAAAAGAAAGACGAGAGTGTCTCCGATTTCTTTACTAGATTTGAGGAGGCATTTGTCGATCATAGTGGTCAAGATATGAGCACTGAGGGAGGTCAGCGGTTGTTTGTTGATAAGTTTGTGTTAAATCTGTTGCCTGAGCTATGCAACAAATTGAAAAATTCAGAAAGTGCATGGGCTGTTTCAACCACTGCTCAAATATTAGCGACGGCTCAATACTATGAGAATAGAGAAAAAGAAGAGAATGATCGTGCAGATAAGAAAACGAAAGAGCTTAAAACTAAGGTTTTGTTACAGCAAGCGTATCCTCCGCGCTCGAATCAAAATGATTCACAACAGCAGAATCGATCACAGTTGCAGTCTTCTAGGTCGCAGTCGCGTTCTGACTCTTCTACACCCAGATCTATGCTTGGGTATAATCAATGCGCATATTGTAGGGGTGAGGGCCATTTGAAATTTAATTGTCCTGTTTTACTCAACCGAAATAATGGTGTTTCGGCTCGTGGAGGTCGTAATGGTCCGCAACAGGCGCCTCGAGGTAGAGGTCGTGGTACCTCTCCAAATCAAAACAAGCGTTTTACTTCTTCATCGAATTCTAATAATTGTTTTGATCAGCGCGATTCATCGTCTGGTAGATCTGCACAGTATCATGTGGACGACTATTACATCGAGCATGACATTGATGCAGATGGTAATTACTAGGACAGCCATAGTCAAAGAGAGGGAGTCGTATCAGTTCCGGTTGATCAGAGAGGGCCTTACGTCGCAGTTGCCACATCAGGCGTGGTTGAGCCTTTTCTGTTGGACACTGGTGCAGCGAAAAGTTCCATCATGCATTCAAAACTCCCTGGCGCACCTTTGTCTGGCTTAACAAATGTTTCCGTTGGATTCTCTGGCGCCCCCGTTAGCAATCCAGTCTCTAGCCCTTTGTCCCTTACGATCGGCCCTCGTGAGCTAGAAGCTCCTTTGATTTTAACTACTGGTTGTGATGAGAATCTTTTGGGTCTGGATTTGCTGAAGCGGTTATATGCGACTCTGTACTGCTCTCCTGCAGGAGTGGAGCTTACACTAGGTCAGAGAGTAATCTCTCCTATGTACTTGTCAAGTGATAAGCTCCCACTGGAATTGAGTTCCCTTCCTGAGTCTTTGTGGGCAACGGGTCCGAATGATGTGGGCCTGTTGGATATTCCACCTTATGTTGTTCAACTGAAATCGAATGTACGATTGCCACGTATTCCCCAGTACCGTATCTCCCTTGCGTGCGCTATTAGCGATCATTTATCATTTGATCAAGAAAGATGTTATCAAGGGAACACGGGGTAATGTGTGCAATAGTCCAGTGTTACCTATTCGGAAACTAACTGACCCATCTAAGCCTCCTGTGTACCGTTTTGTCATTGATTTGAGAGAGGTCAATAAAAACGTGATTCCACAGTTTCCAGTGGTGCCTGACATTACAGCTTTACTAAGGATCACTGACATAATATAGATTGACAAAATATAGACTTACCAAAATATAGTCACCAAAATATAGAATGCCAAAATATCGAATTCCTATCTACAAACAGGTAAGTACAAAAATATCGAATCCAAAATATAGTCTGTAAAAAATATAGTCAGTCAAAATATCGATTTCTTTTAAATAACTTAAAATAATTTTAAAATTAATGAAATAATAAATATAATTAACTAAAACATACTTAAAAATACTCAAATAACCTTAAAATTAAGATATAATTAATTTAAGTTATTAATAAAAAATGTACAATATTTTACCGTAGGATAGCAGAAGGGTAACATTTAATATTACCACACCAGTGAGTGCAACAGTAGGGAAAGCGTTGGATAGCATAGGGGTAAAAAATACTATTCCCACTCCAGTGAGTGCAACAGTAGAGTAAGCGTTGGATAGCGTAGGGGTAAAAAATACTGTTCCCACTCCAGAGAGTGCAACAGTAGGGAAAGCGTTGGATAGCGTTGGGGTAAAAATTACTATTCCCACTCCAGAGAGTGCAACAGTAGGGAAAGCGTTGGATATTCGAAGGGTAAAAATTACTATTTCCACTCCAGAGAGTACAACAGTAGGGAAAGCGTTGGATAGCGTAGGGGTAAAAAATACTATTCCCACTCCAGAGAGTGCAGCAGTAGGGAAAGCGTTGGATAGCGAGAGTGTGAACATTACTATTCCCACTCCAGATAGTGCAACAGTAGGGAAAGCTTTGGATAGCGTAGGGGTAAAAATTACTATTCCCACTCCAGAGAGTGCAACAGTAGGGAAAGCATTGGATAGCGTAGGGGTAAAAAATACTATTCCCAGTCCAGAGAGTGCAACAGTAGGGAAAGCGTTGGATAGCGGGAGGGTGAAAATTACTATTCCCACTCCAGTGAGTTTAACAGTAGGGAAAGTACTGATTTAATATATTATTAAAAATAAATTAAATATCAATCCCAATAAAACATTAATTTAAATTAATAACCAATTTAATATTATGTAATAATTAATTACAAATACAACTACATATTAGTTATTACAAATTAATAACCTATTCATAATTATTTAACAACGAATTAATTTTCAATAACAAAAACTAATTAATAATACAAATTAATACCAATTAAAACTTAACAGTAAATTAATTATCAATACACAAAAAGTATTTTTAACATGTAATTAATTACAATTACATTACTTCCCACCCTATTCCTCTATAAACTCACATCCCACTACAGAAAATACATTAATACAATTATCAAATATTTAATTAATACAAAATAATTACCAATTAATAAAAATTAATTGCCAATTAATAGAAATTAATTACCAATTAAAAATGAATTAACAATACATTTAAAATCAATACCAATGAATGAAAAAAATATTTACTTAATTACAATTAAATTACTTCCCACCATATTCCCCTATAAACCCACAACCCGCTACAGAGAATAAATATAGAAAATTAACATAATAAACAATTAATCAATTAATACAAATTAATTGGCAATTAATAAAAATTAATTACCAATAAAAACTAACAATAAATTCAAAATGAATACCAATAAATAAATAAAAATATTTAATTAATTACAATTAAATTACTTCCCACCCTATTTCCCTATAAACCCACAACCCGCTACAGAACTAAAAAGCAAAATTTAATTAAAAATGAATAATAATTGCTAAAAATTAATATTTAATTTAACATAATTAAATTACTTCCCACCCTATTCCCCTATAAACCCACAACCCACTACAGAAAATAAATATAGAAAATTAACATAATAAACAATTAATCAATTAATACAAATTAATTGGCAATTAATAAAAATTAATTACCAATACAAATTAACAATAAATTCAAAATGAATACCAATAAATAAAGAAAAATATTTAATTAATTACAATTAAATTACTTCCCACCCTATTCCCCTATAAACTCACAACCCGCTACAGAACTAAAAAGCAAAATTTAATTAAAAATGAATAATAATTGCTAAGAATTAATATTTAATTTAATATAATTAAATAACTTCCCACCCTATTCCCCTATAAACCCACAACCCGCTACAGAATTAAATTACGCAAAAATTAAATAACATAAAATTCATTACTTAAAATACATTAAACATACATTACAAAAATTAATATACACTTTTCACACATATACTAACATAAAAAACACTTTAAAAAAATTGATATTATTAAAAAATCGATATATTTAATGCCTATATTGTATACTTCGATATTTTGACTTCTATATTTTGAAAATCGATATTACTAACCTTAAATTCGATATTTTTAACCACTATATTGTGTCCATTCGATATTTTGTCCATTCTATATTTTTACTTCGATATTATGTCCATTCTATATTTTGGAATCGATATTATGACTGTTTACCCTTTACTGACCCTGATTCCAGCCTCTGCTTCTTGGTTTTCGGTGATCGATCTGAAGAATGCTTTCTTTAGCATTCCGATTGCTGAGGAAAGCAGAGATCTCTTCGGATTCTCATTAGGTGGTTGCAGTTTTAGGTTTAAATGCACACCACAGGGCTACTGTGAGAGTCCATCCATCTACAGTCAGGCCCTCAAGTGCCAACTTGATGCCTTTGTGTTACCGACTGGTGCAGCTTTGATTCAGTACGTTGATGATCTGTTAGTGGCTGCTGACACTGAGCAGATTTGCAAAACTGCTACAGTGTCGCTGTTACAGCATCTATGTGATTTACATCACAAGGTGTCACCTTCTAAGCTACAATATTGTTGTCAGGAAGTAACTTATTTAGGTCACTTATTGTCAAAGGAGGGAAGAAGGTTGACCCCAGAAAGAATTGCAGCGATTGCGCGAATGACTGTGCCAACAACTCAGAGAGAGGTACGTGCCTTTCTAGGTATTACATCATACTGCAGACAATGGATTCCAAACTTTTCATTGTTAGCGAAGCCTTTGTTAGCTCTCACGTGCAAGGATGTTCCGACTCCTTTGCCATGGACTGAAGAGTGTCAGAAAAGTTTTTCTGAATTTCGTGATGCGTTGTGTTAGGCTCCTGTGTTAGGTACTCCTGATTACAGTAAGCTGTTTACACTATACGTTCACGAGAGGGAAGGTTGTGCGTTGAGTGTCTTGATGCAACAATTTGGCGATAAACAGCGTCCATGTGCATATTTTTCTTCGACCTTAGACCCAGTAGCAAGAGCATTGCCGAGTTGTTTAAGAGCGACAGCGGCAGCTGCGGTGTCCATTCGACAGTCTGCAGGTCTGGTCATGGATAATATGCCTACGGTAATGGTTCCGCATGCAGTTGACACTCTCTTGAATCGAACCAAAACTCAACACTTGACAAGTGCAATATTGTCGGGTTATGAGTTGACACTTTTGGCAAGTCATATACAGATCAAGCGTTGTAATGTGTTGAACCCCGCGACATTGTTGCCGATCAACATGGAATCAGGTGATGTAGCATCACACGACTGCTACTTAAGAACTGAAGAAGAGACGAAGGGTCGTATTGACCTGAAAAATACTCCATTGTTAGATCCCGATGGTACTTTGTATGTTGATGGTTCATGCTTTAAGTTGCTGAATGGTGATGTGACGACTGCGTATGCTGTAGTGACGTTGAGTACAGTTGTGGAAGCTGCGAGATTGAGTCAGAGTTCTGCTCAAGCGGCAGAATTAATTGCATTAACGAGAGCGTGTGTTTTGTCTAAAGGGAAGCGAGTGAATGTGTTTACTGATAGTCAGTATGCATTTGGCGTAGCGCATAGTTTTGGTCGATTGTGGAGAGAAAGAGGATTTATGACGTCGCATGGTACAAAGATCCAACATGGACAGCTTGTGAATGATCTTTTGGACGCACTTACATTGCCTAAGCAGGTGGCAATCATTAAATGTAGCGCACATCGAAAGATTACGGATGATGTTGGTCGTGGTAATGCATTTGCGGATGAGGTTGCTAAAGAAACAGCTAAGAATCTTGCAACTCGGATGTACGTTACGAGTTCAGTAAGGTGGCCGACGGAGACTAGTATGTGTGAGGACACTGTTGAAAGTGTGAAGGCGATTCAGAATGAGGCTACCGAGACGGAAAGGATTAAGTGGAAAGAAAGCACAGGGAAGTTAGACGTGAATGGATGTTGGGTTGATTTGTTGGAATGTCAGAGATTGATGTTACCGGATGCGTATGTGCTTGCCGTTGTTACTATGGCCCACGGCATGTCACACATTAGCGCGAAAGGTATATGTAAGTTGTTGTCTCCTGTATGGAAGAATGATGGGATTGCTAGGTGTGCGGAGAGAGTGGTTAAGAACTATATGGTGTGTTTGATGTATAATCCTGGCAAGGGCACCCCCACTCCACCCAGTCATTTTGCTCCCCCTACATGTCCCTTTGAAGTTATCCAGTTGGACTTCATCCATATGGAGAGATGCAATAACCTGAAATATGTTTTGGTTGTGGTTTGCGCGTTTTCCAGATGGATTGAGGCCTACCCTCTTAAGGATAATACTGCCCTGTCCACAGCGAAAGTCCTACTGAAGGAATACTTTCCTCGGTATGGAATGCCACGGATCGTATGGTCAGATAACGGAAGTGAGTTTGTGGGAAGTGTGATGAAGAGTGTGTGTAAGGGCCTTGGAATATGTCAGAAATTCCATAGCGCCAATCATCCTCAGTCAGCGGGTTTAGTGGAAGGGTACAATGGTACTCTGAAACTAAGACTTGCCAAAATTCAAGCCAGGACTGGTCTATCATGGCCTGATGCACTGCCTCCAGCTCTCTTATTGACCAGGGCGACTGTGCACTCTCGAGTAGGGCTTAGCCCATATGAGATTGTGTTTGGCCGTCCTGCGAACATTTGGGGAGTTCCGAGGCCTAAGGCATTTGACAGTCTCGAATATCCGATGTTGATTGACTATCTTTATGATCTGACTGCTAAATTGAGTTTGATTCATCAACAGGTTTTTGAAGCTCTGCCGGCACAGACAGAGGGTCCTGGACATCGGCTCCAACCAGGTGACTGGGTGGTCACCCGCAATTTTGGGAGAAAGCGTAATCTCGAGCCAAGATTTGTGGGACCCTACCAAGTTCTACTGGCAACAAGGACTGCAGTTCGGTTGGAAGGCCGGAAGCACTGGGTGCATGCCAGCCATACGAAGAAAATTCCACTTCCTTTGCCAGCAGATAACTGGGTGAAAGCAGGAATTGCCCCAACGGAGACTGAGGCCCTTCTACGTTATGTGCCATTCAGTGATGCTCAACCTGTAGAGGACGATTCAGTTCGGTCAGACACACTTGATGAATTATCTGGAACTGTACCGTCGCTTTCAGCATTGGAGAATTCGAGTTCTGAATTATCACCTGAACGATCGAACACTGTTTTGACATCTGAACCGTTGTTTGAAGAGCAAACTCGGCCTGGGAAAAGTCGATACTTTCTTCGATCGAGTAACAAGGACTAATGAAGCATTTCCTTTTGTTTTTTAAATTTTATATTACCCTTTCACTGTTGCTACGAATATTGTGAACATTTTCATTTTTTTTTTTGATTTGATTTTGAGTTTTCTTTAAATTCTTGTTCTATACATTGCGTATATTTCTCTTCTGTACAGCTAAAATTTAAATGTCTGTTTGATTAAAACCTATCATCTGGGTTGACCGTAGGGCCGTGCGGGTACTTCCTTCTGTTTAGCAGGTTCCTGACACTAGGTCGGTTACTTTTGTCGATTCCTGGGAACTCCTGGGAATTGATAATCGCTACTCAGAACGAAGTGCGTCAAGAACGTTACGGACGGTTTTTAGAGGATGGAGTTTTCTAAGCTGTCGGAAGTAGAGAAGATGTCGACGTCAAGATCTAAATTGTATAAGGTTTTGCGAACAAAATGTTTTTTGTTTCAGGTTTTCATGCTGTTCCTGACTGTTTCCATGTTATTGGTGGGTGGAGTGTATTTTGGAATCCAATCGTTATTGATTTCCACTTCACCTACTTCTCCTTCTTCTGATCTAAATTCTGTTCCCACTGTTTCTCCACATTCCTTTCATCTTCTGCCCCAACATGAGCAGGTTAGACGTGCGGAATTTATGAACAACTCCTTTGTTCAACTCCTTCATCAACACCAATTGGTGATGAACACTACCAACTGTTGGGTGTGTGGGTTGATGCCACATACCATGGATAGGGGTATTCCGTATTTCGTTCTTCCTTACAGCTCCCAGGGGTCAGCTCGAGCATTCCAAACCATGTTTCATAGCGCACTGGATTCCTACCCTCGTCGAGAGCCACGCTCTGCAGACCTTGGTCCCGGCCCGTACCACAAGACTTTGGCGATAGCGATTGCTGACTTAGATAGAGATATTTTTGATGCATCGCTTATTCCGGAGGAAGAGGTGCGACCATACAAGGATCTGAGTGAGGCTGAGTATAGTATGTCAGTGGGTGATAGACAGCTTAAGAGCTCGTCTCCGATCTGGATCGTACCCCACCTTGGTCGTTTCTGCCTGCAAGGTCTTGGTCGAAATCCGAGAGCTCAGCTTGGGAAGAGTGCTTGTACTGAAACGTATGGTTTACCAATGCTCTCTTCCCCTGTTTTCCTGACTGCCAAGGGTACCTATTTTGTATGTTATGATCGCGCGTATACATGGTTGCCCCGTGACTTCTCGGGCACCTGTTATATTGCGAATCTTTTGCCACCGACTTTTTCAGTTGCCTCAGACTATCACAAGACTAGAGTTGTGAGAGGCGTTATTAGCGAAGAGGACACTGCCGGTCAAGAAGCAGGAGACTTCTTTAAGGGTTTTCTGCCGTTTTGGGGACCTATGGTTAATAGTAGGAACCTGAGACAGTTGACTCCTGTGGTGGAATTGACTGATAGCATAACTGCAAGTGCTCTTGGTAATCTGACAGCAGAGCTTCAGGCGGATAGACTTATGACGTTGCAGAACCGTATGGTTCTAGACGTTGTTCTCGCAGATAGAGGTGGTGTGTGCAAGGTGATCCATTCGAGCTGCTGTATTTTCATTCCTGATAACGCTCCAACTGTATATCAAGCCATCTCGAAGTTGCATAAAATCTCCGAGTCCATACACGTGGACGAAGGTAATTGGACGCTTCTAGGATGGTTTTGGGGTCTGATATCGACTTGGGGTTGGAAGATTCTGATGATTGTAGGGGTTGTTGTGACGTTTCTGTTCACGTGTTGTCTTTGTGTACAGTGTGGTCCAGCCTTATGTGGCCTCTGCGCTACAACGTGTATAAGACGGCCATCTGTTACCAAGGAGACATTGATGGATAGGATGATGTTCCAGCAACAACTGAACGATCTGATGAATATCGAGATTGATTCTGATATCGACTAGTGCTTGCCTACATGAGGGCAAAAGGAGCGTCTGAGGTTCCGTGAGAATCATAATGACGTTTTGGGCTTGTTCAAATATTGACGAGTTCAGTATCTATGAACCGCAAATGACGAGTTTAGTAGGTGTACGCGTTTCCGCTACACTACGTGAAAGGGCTCGTCTATTTATTGGGTTTCTTCATCCGAACCCACAGGTTCCATTTTAGATACGGCATCCATTTTGTTTCTTGCCCTCATGTAGCCGGCGAACGGACAATGTCCGCTTCATGACCCTGGGTTTCCCAAGCTCTTGCGGAAGATGCATATCCCTTTGAGTGTGTCTTTATGACTAGGGGGATGACACGACAAACGCAGATGGCTCCACTCAAAGGCTCATCTTGCTGTGCCGGTCTATTGTTTCAGCCTTGTATGTGCTAGGCTCGACTTCTTTGATCCTGTGATCACGTTTCCGATATTGCCCCCACACTCTTTTTCAATCTGTTGTCTGTCTTCCTTGCACCTGTTTCCGTCTTTTCCCTTAGCTCGTTTACAACTAGAGTGGAATGTGCTAATGGTGAGATAATGTGCTTTTACAGTTGGGAACCGGCAATGCTACTGTAATTATGTTCCGGTCTTCTGGAAACATGAATGCAACCCTTTGGAAGTTTACTGTGGGAACTGAGTTGTAACCTTTTGTTCACCATGAAATTGTATATAAAAGGAGCGATCCACTTTTACAATTCGAAGCAGTCTCTCAGAACCTACACTTCGTGTACTTCTTGCGATCTCTGTATCCCTGCAGTAAATAAACGCTGATCTTTGACGCCGAAGGAAGTTCCCCGTGTCTCTGTCATTTGTACGCCAGAACAGGTAACTCACAAAGGTTTCAGGTGTTGTTCCCTGGCACCGCTGGGTCTTAAGATAGCCCTGTCCTTCAGGATCCTACTAACATTTGAGCTCTTCACACGTGAAGTCAACAAGGAAGACTGTACTATGGGCCAAGTAATCCCATTGTGGAACAGCTGAAGGGGGCGTCTGCAATGTAGGCAGGTGTGGAGGGAAAAAAGAAGCATATGAGTTGGTGGAGAGTTTATCCCTTCACTTACCTGAAAATACAAGGGTACAAACTGACATTGTGTCATCCAACGTTTCTGCCACAATTCTGGATCTACGGTAAAAAGAAGTACTGAACACTAACACAATAATTCCTTTTTCACAAGTGGATGTTGGCAAGTACAAAACTTAGATAGCTGCGGTAGCCAGTTGCTTTGAAAAAGACCTTCTGGAAAATAGGCACACTACTCTAGCCCACAACAAGGTAGTTGGTGTTGAGTTCAACTTCAGAGCCTGAGGGCAGTGCGGTTGGCTCACAACAGTCAAAACCACCAACATCAACAACAAAAAGAACAGGATCATCAGCCCTAGTAAAACTGGCACAGGAATGGTTTCTACAGCAGGGGCTTATTTGGTCCAGTTCTGATGCAAACGCAAAGGCAAAAGAGGCCAGGCAACATTGATCAAAAGCCATTGCTCTATTGGTATGGAAAAAGTTACCATTGGCCAGTACTCAGCAGGCTGGCTATGAACTATCCGGCTTTCCCTGTTGCAAGTATCTCTTCTGAGCATGTTTTAGGTGCTGCTTGTGCAATTGTAACTAGGGGTGGGCGGAATTTGCATAATCGCATTACGCAAACCTCCGTGAAACATTAAAAATCTCCACGAACAGGCAGAAATTCCGCAAACGCGCGGGTTGCTTGTTCGCTATGCTTTTTTCCTGTTTGCAAGTGATGTTTGCGTGCTCGGGGGAAATATCTCATAAACACGCATTTTGAGAACGCAAAAATTACCACAATTCCGCGAACGGCACGGAATTTATCACCCAGGCCTAATTGCAACAGTGAAAAGGAACAGTCTCTTGCCCAAAAACCTGGAGAGGATAACCATGATCAAAATGAAGCAGTATTTTATACCACCGGATTACACCATTCCTGAAGCAGGAAGAGGAGAAAAGTGATTTAGGTGACGGAAGTAGTGTGGTACAAGACCTACTTCTGGGTGAACCACCAGAGTTTGAGGACAAGCTCTACTTCCCTGAGAACTAGGCGTTCAACTTGTTACTTTATTTCTTCCTTATTTACTTTTATTATTTTTGTGTGTGTTTCTGTCTTTCTGGTTCGAATCACAACAAATCCATCACCACTGTCTTGTCTTTTTATTGTCGTATTGGAGTTGCAACTGTGTGCATTTATTAAAGAAGTCCACTCCTCCGAGTCCTGCTCCATCCATCCTGACTCGCCCTAAATCCATTTCCCTCAAGCCAAGCATTAGATGAAGAGAATAGTACAAGAAATGCGTACCTGCCTCATCAAGTCCCTCCAAAAAACATGACTATAGCTGTCCTCCATTCTGAGCCGAGAGGGACTGCCCCTTAAGATGAGAACAGGTAATGATGGCATACATTGGATGCTGACTCTCAGTGATTGATGTGCATGAAGTGTACTAGTATTTTATCTACACACTAAAAGTGACTCAAGTCAATGTTTCCCTTCTTGTTCTTTAATATTAAAATTGTACTTTTACTGCAGGCCGATCCCTTGCATTTTTGAATATGGAATCTGGACTCACGCGGTACACTACAGACTGAGTTGGACACCATGATGATGATGACCACATACTATACTCTTCGCAGTCAGTCAGTAGGAATGACGGTGATTGATGGAATAACTTGGGGTGTTTCATGAAGTATGAAGTGGCATGGGGGTAAACAAGTCAACGACAGTCACAGAAGACCTATATGTCTGTGTGGTGGTGGAGTCGAGTGTAGTGGTATGTCAGACAGCGGTGCATTGATTTAGTCACTTAATTTGGAAAATGCTATGTTGCTGTATATGTGTGCTCTGTCTGGCTCAGTCAAAATCTAAGCTAAGTGGAGGTTGGGTGGGTGCCGTGGGCCTGCCCTGTCCTGTTGTTGTAGTAATGTGGTTAATCCTGGAAACAGAGTAGACATGATTTAGCCATTCCGCCTCAGAAAGTGTTCTTTTTGCACTCCTCCTTAATTTATGCATTTTAACTTTACTTTTCTCCTTGATTTTTCAATATCCCTTTTGATTTTTCATCTACACTTACAGGCTGGCCTTTACCCTGTGCTATACTGGGAAAAACAACTCACACTTACCTGACCAATTCGCATCTGCCAGGCAGGCAGTGGCACCCAAGATTGATGGACGGAGCATCCATGGAAGGGAGAACCAAGAGGAATACCGAGATACAGACATCAGAGCTGCCCGTAAGTCCCATATTATCTCCCAACTCTCTGGGGCCGGTCACGACCCTAAAATGCTGTATCAGGTGCTATGCACATTTACCAAGCCTGCCGCCTGTGATAGTACAGAAGTGCTAACACAAAAACTGTGTGATGACACGGCTGGTTTCTTCTCGGATAAAATTGATGCCATATACCAAAAAATCTCTCAATCTAGTACATCCACGGATGATAATGTTCCCCCTCCAAGCTCTCAGCCTGTAACAGTCGGTGTTGCCCATGCCTCACTATCATCTATCCCTGAGATCACCTCAGACCAGGTCAACTCTCTGATTGGGTCCATTAAGTCAGGCAGCCCAGTAGACCTCGTACCTGCCCGGGTTATGCACCTCATTGGAAGTGTTCTCAGCCCCTCCATTCGGACGGTGATCAACCGCTCTCTATCTGAGGGGCTGGTCCCCCGGATGTGGAAGGAGGCCATAGTTAAGCCTATCAGGAAGAACACCGCTATCCCTTGGTCAGACATGACCAACCTGAGGCCGATCTCCCTTCTGCCATTCATCGGCAAATTGACGGAGAAACATGTCAATCACCATCTCTCCGCCTTCATTGAACAGACTGGTAGTTTAGACCATTCACAGTCCGGGTTCAGGCCTAGGCACGGTACTGAGACCGCCCTCCTCTCCGTGACGGATACCATACGCATGTCACTGGATAGAGGGCTGTCTGTGGTGTTGGTGCTGCTGGACTTGTCCGCAGCATTCGACACCATATCCCACGCCATTCTCCTTACCAGATTAAAGGAGACAGGCATTGACAAATCTGCCCTGGCATGGTTTTCCAGCTTTCTTTCTGAGCGGACACAGACGGTGAACATGGGCTCCTTTAGTTCCAACTCGGCCAACATCATCAGAGGAGTCCCTCAGGGCTCGTGTCTTAGTCCTACGTTGTTTAACGTATATGTTTCCTCCCTGGCCAACTTGACTAGGTCCTTTGGGTTCATGCCTATCTCCTACGCTGACGACACGCAGCTGCTGTTCACCTTTAAGACCTTGACTCCCGAGATCAGGCAAGCTTTTTCTAACGGCATGACTGCAATCGCCAGCTGGATGGCCAAAAACTTCCTACAGTGTAATGTGGGAAAGTCTGAGGTCATGTTATTTGGAGAGGCGAAAATCCTCTGGACCCCAGACTGGTGGCCTCCAAGCTTGGGACAGGCTCCGCCTCCCAAACAGATAGTCAAGAACCTGGGAGTACGTCTAGACCAGGACCTCACCCTTTCTCATCATGCCAGCACCACTGCAGGGTCCTGCTTCCACATCATCGGCCTCCTTCGAAAGGTGTTTCCCCTTCTACCGGACGACACCCGGAAGACCCTGGTCCAGGCCCTCGTTTTGAGCCGCCTGGACTATTGCAATGGCTTACTTCTGGCTGCCAATGAGGGAGTGCTCAATAGACTGCAGGTGGTGCAGAACACCGCAGCACGGCTGGTGACCAACACCCCCCCCAGAACACCGTCCCTCCCCCTTCTTAGGGCCCTCCACTGGCTTCCTATCCGGAAACGGATAGAATTCAAGATCAGCTGTGTGATACACAAATGCTTATACAATCTAGGACCACATTACCTGACAGACAAATTTGTTTTTCACCGTCCGTCCCGTATCCTCAGGTCCTCTAATCAACAGCTGCTTCAGGTCCCTAGACATTACAAGACTAGACAGGGAGGCCGTGCCCTATCTATCATGGGTCCTCGTCTATGGAACAGTCTCCCCCTCTCCCTCAGAGAATGCCAGAGCCACACAGCTTTCAGGAAACGACTAAAAACTGTACTATTCTAGGAGGAGTCTCTGATCTGTTCACCTCACAGCACCGCGCGGAGATACACCTTCGGGTGTGATGCCGGCGCGTAACAAACCCATAAATAAATAAATAAATAAATAAATACATGCTCCCAATTTGACCAGAAGTAATAACATACAGTAAATTAGTATCATTCATCATCGTTTAATTAATTTGATTCGTTTTTCCTCTTCAATCATTACGACTGTGTGTTGTTGTTTATTATGTTTGCTCTTAGTCTTTCCTTATATCGCTACAGCAATTTTTAGGTCGAGCATTCAAGATCTATTGTAATTTCTTATGTTGGCTTAAAGCCATCCCCCTGCTTTTAATTTGTTTGTTGCAGTGTCCTTCAAAAATCCTTGCTTGCCAGTGGTCAGTCTGCCTTTTTGTCAACCCTTGTTCTCTTCCGTTCCTCCCATGCAGCAGGGACTAAGTACTGTCTCATTGTGCAACAGTTCTTTGTCTGTTCTCTGGGGGACTGTTTTTCTCTAGGTTTCCTGCTCTGTTTCTGTTTGTCTGTGTGTAGTTTTGGCGCTATACCTGTTTACATTTATATGTACTTTTTCCTCCCTCCCACCACCTCCTAATTCTACAGTTGTATCGGGGTACGTCTTTCACCATGCCTCCCTCTTCCTTGGTTATATTTTTTAGGATTATAGCAATTTTCATTGTCGAAGTTCATTTGGGCATTTCTTAGTAGGATTTTAGTTGGTTTGGGGCTTTGTTTTAAGGAGGATTGAGCTTGTTCCTCTTGTTTCACTCGGGAGGCCTGGCCAACTTAAGTTTCCTTACAATGAAAACGTTTGTGTGTACCTTTGCAGACTACAAATGTTAATTGCGGCTCATGTTCTACTATAGGTAGTGTAGTTTGTAATACAGTTTGCTGTTTCATTTAGGTGTATTTATTCATCACGCTAATCACGGCGTCCACTTCACACTTGCCACACGCACAGCATTTATGGACACAGGCGCATGTTTCAAAATATGGCTTCTTATTTGTAATACTTTTCACATTTTATTTTCATTTGTGCATTTATTTTTTCATCATGGTCCCACTTCAGGGACTTCCGCACATACAGCTTTTATGTCCTAAGGCGCGGTGCCCCCTTTTATGCTGTTTTTTCAATTTTTAGCTGCCGTTCTCCAGGCTGGGGTTTTCGCTCGGTGATATGTGCATGAGGGCGGGCGCTTTCCGTGCTGCACAAATAGCAGTGCTGCGGCCATATTTAGCATTCAGCAGGGACTCAGCTATGGAAAGTGGCTGCAAACAGATGCGGGCTCCAGCGAAGTAAGCAGATTGTGATCATGGAGCTAACTATTTGAACTCAAACCCCTCAGGCGGTGGCAGCTTCAGGGATTGAAGGAGGCAGCAGCCGGGAGCAGCAGCAGTGATGCCTGGCCAACCTTAATACTGTAATCTCTCAGGAGTTTACGTACAGATAGCAAAAGTGCAGGAGCGCATTCGTTCTCTTCCTCCTGTGGACTTGTTTTTTCTATCTCTGCAGCCTAGATAGGCTCATGTCCAAGCGGTGAGTGCATTTACGGGAGTAGATGTGTGCTGGGCAAGCACTCGCAAGAGCTGCACACTCACCATTGTAGGACCGCGTTTATACCCAAAATAACTCGGGGTGGTTGCAGTCTTCTTTATTTCTACTGAGCGCCGGGGAAAGCGTCCGGCGGGCTCGAAAGTTACGGCTCTCTAAAATGGCTGCACTTCCGTTTCCGTTCGCGGCGCCCGCCCCAAGAAACACCACATATCTCCCCCCTTTAACACCCTCACAATAGACCCACCATGAACATGATCATTTCTCAGTCCTAGTGGAAGAGTCTGAGGGGGGTAGGAACAGTCTTACTTGATTTCCATGTTGAAGTCCTCGAATTTCTTGGGAGCCTTGACCACTCTGCCTGACCTTGTTCTCACTGGATCCAGGCTGGTGATCTCACCTTGGATTCTGACTGTGTTTCCGTCCACTTTAAAAGTAGTCGTCCTTAGCCCTCGGCCGAGTCCTTCGCGTCCTTGGCTCCTTGGCGTTGGTGGGTCGGTTCTTCCATCTTCCCCACCTTCCTCCTGGTAGTGCTGGTCTTTATTGCTTTCACAATGCGGTTGACTCCCGGACCTGTCCACTTCCGCTGTTGCTACTGTTTCCGGTTCATCGCCGTTCTCCCAGCGGAGAGGACTTGTCTCTTCTGGAATTTCGCACTTTAGGATTTTGCTGCACCTTGCCATCCTGTCTTGCGACCGTACCTTTCCATCGCTGAGCAGAGCCGATCTGGCATATGGCTCTATCACTTGCAAAGGTGGTGTGAATTTGCTGTCACCTTTCTTTTTCAACATCGCCTGTTTCACTCTCACCTACTCGCCCTTTTCTAGGGTCACATATTGGACATTTCATCGTTTGTTGTAGTGTTCTGAGTACAAGGCCTGTGCCCTTTCAATGTTCCGACGCAACACCGCCGGGGACCATTTGCTCTGGACTATTAGATGTTTCCACGCCATATTGTCCTTCGTGAAAGGGTCTCGCCCTCACAGTATTCGGAAGGGGCTATACCCTGTGCTGGCAGGAGTGATGCGGTACGCCCACAACATCTTCGGGAGCTCCTTTTCCCAATCTTGTCCTGCGCTTATCGCAGCCTGCATCGAACCCATTATCACTCTGTAGAACCTTTCTGCCAATCCGTTCCCCGCCAGGTGGTAGATTGGAGTATGTTTGACCTCAATTCGGTTGCGGACACTGAAAGCATCCCATTTTGCGGACATGAACTGGGGTCCATTGTGACAGGTGATTACTTTTGGGATCCCTTCCCCCAAGAATGTAGCGGTGAAGAAGGAAAGCATGGCTTCTGTGTCCACGGTCTCATGCACTTCCACTTCCGGCCATTTGGAATACCGGTCCACCAATACTATGGCATATTTGCAAATCGTTGGTATTTAGGATGGGTCCTAAAATGTCCACCAATAGCATTTCCCACGGGCTGGAGGGAACAGCGAATTTTCCCAGGGGTGGCCTCAGCAAGATTTGTGTTTTATCCGCCCTCCCGCATGGTTCGCACATTCGTACATGTCTTTCCAGTAAGCTTGCTTCACCCTGGCTTTGGTCTTCATTATGCCGAGAATAGTTAGGAGGTGTTCCACCAAGATCTGTCGGGGGACTACTTTGTCTCCTCTTAGTAAGAACGCTGGATTGTCTCTGATCGACAGTTCTTCACGAACTTCCCAGAACTTCTTCAGCTGGCTGTCGAGGTGTTTCTTGTCTGGCCATCCATGTGTCACGTAGCCTTTCACGGCCTCCAAGGACTCATCTTGGGTGTACGCCTCTTCCCATTCTTTTTTGCTGATTACCGTTTCATGGTCTTGCGTTAACGCTACCATGTAGCCTTCCCATCTGGAGGGTTCTTGGTCTTCTGCCCGTTCCATAGCCGCCGCTCTACTTAAAAAATCAGCCACCTTGTTTCTATTTCCTGGAATGTATTCCATTTTGAATACATAGTCCAGTCTCAAGGTCATCTTCGCTATGCGGGATGTCTCATGGGCGTGCCCGCTGGAGGTGAGGACTTTTACTAGTGGTTTATGGTCCGTGCGAAGTAAGAAACTGGAGCCCCATAAGAACTGTCTGAAATGCTCCATAGCCCATACCGTTGCCAGCATCTCCTTTTCAATCACGCTGAACTTTTCTTCGTTGGGCGCTAGTGACCTTGAGGCAAAGCTGACCATGGTGACTTCTCCCTCTTGTGACCTCTGCATCAACACAGCCCCTAACCCCTATGGACAAGGCAGCTTGGTCGAATCCCTTGAGGGGTACCACATTGCAGATCTCTTGTTTCAGGGCATCAAACTCTGTTTGTTCCTCGCTGGACCACTTGAACATGTTCTTCTCCTTCAAGAGTTGCCTCAGATGATGGGGCTTGGTCGTGAAATGCAGGATGAACTTGCTGTAAAATTCTGCCATTCCTAAAAACAAGTGAATGTCCTCTTTCCTTGTTGGTGTCGGTGCATCTTTGATGGCTGCCACATTAGCTCTCTTCGGTTCTATTCCCTTCTCACTGATCTCGTGACCCAGGTATGTCACTGATCTTACGCTGAACTTGCATTTTGCCCATTCCACTGTGAGCCCATTTTTCTCCAGTATGGATAACACAGTGTGTCATTTAGTATTGTGGTCACTTTTTGACTTTCCCAGTATGAGGATATCGTCTTAGGTAGTGCACTCCTTCTACCTTTTGGAACAGTCAATGCATTAGTTTTTGAAATAATGCAGCTGCTGATGCTAGTCCAAACGGCATCCTCAGGAACTTATAACATCCGAACGGGGTTATGAAAGATGTTAGGTGACTGCAGGAAGGATGTAAGGCAATCTGATGATACGCGGATGAGAGATCCACTGTGGAGAACCACTTTATTTCTTTTGTCTTCGATAGCATCTCGTTGATCCAGGGTAGAGGGAACTTTTCCACCCATATGTTCTTGTTCAGTTCCCTAAGGTCCACGCATAGACGCACCTTCCCGTTGTGTTTCTGCGCGACGACAAGAGGCGCAAGCCGTTCGGCACTCTCGATAGCCTCAATAATTCCGCTCCTTTCCAGGCGCCTTAGTTCTTCCTGTACCGCCTCCCTGCTTCGGAATGGAAAGTTGCGGACCTTGTGGCTCACAGGACACGCTCCATCCTTTAAGCGTATTTTGTGCGTGAATTTGGTCATCCTACCTATGGTTCCCTTGAAGACCTCCAGGTATTCTCTCCTCGATGCGTATTCCTTGTATTCTTGTTCTGTGTCCGTCATTAGAACTTTGTTGACTCCTCCTAGGTTAGGTTGAATGCCTCGGGCGCATTGATCCATCCATCCCAGTACCGAAGGTCTTTTCTCTGCAACATATAGCTTGCCGTCCGCCCTTTAAAGTTGAACGTGAGAGGACAATACCCTACCATGGGTATGGGTTCGCCTGTGTATGTGACTGGGCGTATGTCCGGGGAAATTAGGCTTGCCTTTGTCTTGTGTTGAAAGTCTCTTTCCCACACTGTTCATTGAATTATCGTGTAAGGAGAACCTGAGTCCGCCACTATGTCGATCTCTACTCCGCCAATCCTCATTCTCAGTAATGGCTTCTTGGAACCCGTGCAGTTTATCCCCAGGACTTGGTTGTCTATGCACAAGACATTCTCCTCTTCTTCTTCTTCCCCTTGCGATTCTTCTTCTTGCTTGCCATCTTGGGCTACGTACTTCACTTCTGTCTTCCTGGGTCGGCGTCTGCACACCTTTTCATAGTGACCCATAATACCACAGTACGAGCATTTGGCCTGAAGGCTGGGCAGACTTTGTGGTTGCCGGTGTGCGTTGGGCTTCCACATCGGTAACAATTTTCCTTGTTGTTCCATTTAGGCCTTTGCATTCCTCCTGCTCTCTGAGGGTATCTCTTCTTGGACCATGTGTCGAATGGTCTTATTTGTTGGGTCTTGGCTGGTCTGTTCCCTTCTGCTACCTTGCATACGGTTGTTTTTCTGATCGTCTCCTTCCTCGCTGCTTCCGCGCACCTCTTCAACAGTTACTCCTTCTTCACGAGCGCTAGTACTTCTTTGAGAGCGGCAGACTCTGAAGCAGAGATCAGGCCCGGGATCAGGGTTCAAGTCCCGACGCGACAGGGTCTTGGGCTCAATGTCCGCGGACTCGATAATTCTTGCCTCGGTGCCTACTCTAATCATGGGTCCCACGCTGCAACTCTGGGCAATAGCTTGCTTAATCTCCACAACGGCCCCTACAACACTGGGATGCCTGGCTTCACCTGGGGGGTGCCCAGGAGGGGCATCTCACAGGGAGAGCCAGGAAGGGTTCCACAGCGTTATACAGCGCCGGGACGCCCGGTTGGGGCAGCTGTGCGCTTTACAAAATACACTACATTTACATTTACATTTGAGCGGAGCATCGCCATTGACCCACAACTTTTCCTGAATGGCCGTGTTGGATGTTTGCATTATGATCTTGTCCCTGAACAGTTCGTCATGCAGTGTTCCAAATTTACAGGTCACTGCTAGTTTCTGCAGTGCTGCAACATACTCGTCGATCGATTCTCCTCCCCCTTGCTTTCTCTGAAAGAAATTGCATCTGTCTATGGCTACGCATACCACAGGTCGGTAGTCTAAATCCTTGATCAGATGTTGGAACTCATCTGTGTCTGAAGGAAGCCTGGTCTTCTTCTCTAGGTTGTCATATACTCTGATTCCCTCAGGGTCTAGGTTGTGCAGGAGTATCTTCTTCCTCCGGGAGCTCGAGTATGCCCCTTCGCTCTCTTCCTCTAGGGCCGATAGATAATTCAGAAAATACCTCATCCAGTCTTCCCATGACATCGTTGGTTCACCTCTCTTAGGTAGGAATGGGACCAGGTTGGTGAGGGAGGATGATTGTGCACTCATTCTCCCAGCGTTGTGTAGGACCGGGTTCTGCTGTGTGACGACGCTTGGCGGGCTTCCCGGTGCTTGCCTCTCTTCCCGTCTGTCTTCTTGTACGGGGACCGGACTTCCTTCCTCACTACTGGAAGCACCTGGGGAGTCCAGGGCTGCGTTTTGAAGCTCGTGTGCAGGACCTTGGCATATGCTCTTTCCTCAGTTGACTTGGCTTGAGATGAGGACCTTCCGGGGACATCACGCTCTCCAGTGTTCTTGCTTCACTCCCCTAGTTCTTGTCCCTTCTATGGATGTTGTGGGGCCGGGGTGTTCGTTCCCTCCTGAGTTGGTCTTCTCCAATGTCTGACTCCTCCTAGGTTAAGGTGAATGCCTAGGGCGCATTGATCCATCCATCCCAGTACCGAAGGTCTTTTCTCGGCAACATATAGCTTGCCGTCCGCCCTTTAAAGTCGAACGTGAGAGGACAATACCCTACCATGGGTATGGGTTTGCCTGTGTAGGTGACTGGGCGTATGTCCAGGGAAATTAGGCTTGCCTTTGTCTTGTGTTGAAAGTCTCTTTCCCACACTGTTTGTTGAATTATCGTGTAAGGAGAACCTGAGTCCGCCACTATGTCGATCTCTACTCCGCCAATCCTCAATCTCAGTAATGGCTTCTTGGATCCTGTGCAGTTTATCCCCAGGACTTGGTCGTCTATGCACAAGACTTTCTCCTCTTCTTCTTCCCCTTGCGATTCTTCTTCCTTGCCATCTTGGGCTACGTACTTCACTTCTGTCTTCCTGGGTCGGCGTTGGCACACCTTTTCAATAATGTAAATTAATACTTGTATAGCGCACTACTCACCCGCAAGGGTCTCAAGGTGCTTGTACGAATACCGCTTCGGAACCCATCCTGGCTTTCCCTGTGAGGCGTCCACTCCTGGGCACCCCTAGGTGGAGGCCAGGCATCCTTAGCGTTGTGGGGGCCATTGTGGATATTAAGCAAGCTATTGCGCCTACGGGTATATGCAGCGCTTTATAAATATTAAAAAATAAATAAATAAATAAATATTGCCCAGAGTTGCAGAGGGGGACTCCATGATTCGAATAGGCACCGAGCGAGAATTATCAGATCTGTGGAACTTTTTAGCCCAAGACCCGCCGAGGCGGGGAATTGAACCCTGGTCCCGGGCTGTACCTCTGCATCAGGGTGTTCCGCTCTAATCATTGAGCCACACTTCTCCATAGTGACCCATAATACCACAGTACGAGCATTTGGCCCTGAAGGCTAGGCAGACTTTGTGGCTGCCGGCATGCGTTGGGCTTCCACATCGGTAACAAATTTCCTTGTTGTTCCATTTAGGCCTTTGCATTCCTTCTGCTCTCTGAGGGTACCTCTTCTTGGACCGTGTGTCGAATGGTCTTATTTGTTGGGTCTTGGCTGGTCTGTTCCCTTCTGCTACCTTGCATATGGTCGTTTTGCTAATCATCTCCTTCCTCGCTGCTTCCGCGCACCTCTTCGACAGTTCCGCCTTCTTCACGAGCGCTGGTACTTCTTTGAGCGGAGCATCGCCATTGACCCACAACTTCTCCTGAATGGCCGTGTTGGATGTGTGCTTTATGATCTGGTCCCTGATCAGTTCTTCATGCAGTGTTCCAAATTTACAGGTCACTGCTAGTTTCTGCAGTGCTGCAACATACTCGTCGATCGATTCTCCTCTACCCTTGCTTTCTCTGGAAGAAATTGCATCTGTCTATGGCTACGCATACCACAGGTCGGTAGTCTAAATCCTTGATCACATGTTGGAACTCATCTGTGTCCATAGGAAGCCTGGTCTTCTTCACTAGGTTGTGCCGGAGTATCTTCTTCCTCCGGGAGCTCGAGTATGCCCCTTCGCTCTCTTCCTCTACGGCCGATAGATAATTCAGAAAATACCTCTTACAGTCTTCCCATGGCATTGTTGGTTCACCTCTCTTAGGTAGGAATGGGACCAGGTTGGTGAGGGAGGATGATTGCGCACTCATTCTCCCAGCGTTGCATTGGACCGGGTTCTGCTGTGTGAGGACGGTTGGCGGGCTTCCCGGTGCTTGCCTCTCTTCCCGTCTGCCTTCTTGTACGGGGACCGGACTTCCTTTCTCACTACTGGAAGCACCGGGGGAGTCCAGGGCTACATTTTGAAGCTCATGTGCTGGACCTTGGCCTATGTCTTTTCCTCAGTTGACTTGGCTTGAGATGAGGACCTTCCGGGGATATCTCACTCTCCAGTGTTCTTGCTTCACTCCCCTAGTTCTTGTCCCTTCTATGGGTGTCGTGGGGCCGGGGTGTTCCTTCCCTCCTGAGTTGGTCTTTTCCAATGTCGGAAGTGGCCCCTTTCTCTCTCCTGCCCTGTGGCCCCTCTCCTGCGCCTGTGCTTGCCCTTGCTGGGTGCCCAGTGTGGTACCTGGCACCTACCAGCCATAGCCAGGCGTAATGAGCACTCTCTGGTGGCCGGGTCCTGCGCCAATGTACTGCGCTCTTTCTGCGGGGGGCTACGTCTTCCGTGGGGCACACTCTCGTCCCTCTGCCGTGCTCAGTGTGATGTGGGCCGTCGGGTGTCTAGCACGCTGATCCTCAAGCCGCTACGCCTTCCCGTGCCTTGTCGCCATTGTAGGACCGCGTTTTTACCCCAAATAAACAGGAGGGAAACTCGGGGTGGTTGCAGTCTTCTTTATTTCTACTGAGCGCCGGAGAAAGCTTCCGGCGGGCTCGAAGGTCACGGTTCTCTAAAATGGTCGCACTTCCGTTTCCGTCCGCGGCGCCCGCCCTAAGAAACACTAGAACCACAACATCACACCAAAGTCCATGCTGGAACGCTGGGCAAGAAGCAGAATGAGCTCAGCGAGCCGGATCCCGAGCACTATGCATAGTTTGGCGATCCCCTGGGCGAGCTGTACCTGCACCCGCCTGTCACCCTTGCTGTCCCAGCTCCATGCAAGCTCAGACTTATATTTAAAACAGAGGAATGTGATTCACAAGCTCCATTTATTTACTTTTTTCAACACCTTTCCGTTTTCCAAAGAACCGTTTTGCCACGTAAGGCTTTTATTTTTAAGTTGGAGTTTATTAAAGAACAAAAGAACAGAACATAAAATGAAGAAACAGATAAAATAATAACCCATCAGGTTATACAGTAATAAAGAAAATTATGGTATTACAAAGTATACATGAATATATAAGAAATGCAATAAAAATTGTGTACATAGAGAAAGCAACGTAAGCATAGCAATATCGAATAAACTGAAAGAAAGTATGCAATATGTTCAAAACAATAATAAAGAACGTTCAATAAGTGATATTAAGAAAAGGCAATGGAAGAATCAAGGTGGTTTTCGTACTTCAACAGATCTAGCATTGGAGGTAGTGACTGAGGGAGCAGATGAGGAAAAATTATGGGGGAAACATAATTAGTATCAAGTCAATGATGAAACCGCGTTCCACCAAGCACGAAATGTAACGTTAGTAGCTTGTTTCCAATTAGAGGTAATAAGGTGAGAAGCAATATCTATCAAAAGATTTATGAGCATGTAGTGTTGATGGGATTGGGGAAAAGTAGGAGTGAGAGAACCTAGAAAATGTGAGTGAATGAGAAGGGGACTTGAAACTGAAAATATCTTTTGGATTTGGAGCCAAACCAGTTTCCAAAATTGGAGTATGGGAGGACAATCAAATAACATATGTTTCAAATCTGCGGAGGGACAAGGACATGACCAGCAAGTAGAGGGAGTGTCTGAGGAGAAAGTTGACAACATTAATGGGGTAAACAAAATTAGATTATAAATGAAATAAAGGGTTTGGGTGGTATTAGCAGCTCTAGAGGTTTTATGGATTTTAGACCAAATCTTATCCCAAAATGGGACCTGCCAATCTTGTGAAAGGTCTTGTTCCCAGGCTAGTTCAGTCTTTAGTCTTGGATCTGTCTATGGAGAGATGAAAAGATTTATGAAGAAATTATGCGGGGGGAGGAATCTAATGCAGAGGATATAGATTAATGGATGATAGGGATGTCATTAGAATTTGGAAGGGACTGAAGGTATTGAGTAAGAATGGGAAGTAGTAAATTATATTGTGAACAAGAACTAGAAGGTAGAGAGTATTGAGACTGGAGATCCGAAAAGGAAAGAGGCTGGTTGTGAGAGAGGAGTTGAGAAACCCATCGCAGGCCTCGAGAATGCCAAGTTTTCCAGAAAAAGGAGCGATTACAAAGTTTGAGTTGTTTATTATACCAAATAGGTTGAACATGTGTCAAAGAAAGAGAAGGATAAGAAGAGGACAAGAAAGGGAGAAGGAGCTTACGAGAATGAGAAATAATAGGATTACGGAGACAAGTCAAAATAGATGTAAAAGATAGGATTTCACGGAAATCAAAGGGAGAAATAAAAAAGGATTCTATTTTCAGCCAAAGAGGAGGATAAAAGGGGAGATCGATTGAGAGCCAACGAGATGCCTGTTTCAAGGAAAAAGCACGATGATAAGCTCTAAAATCAGGGAAACGGACTCCAGCATGGGCTTTGTCGTCCTTTAGGAAGCAAGAGCAATACGGGAACGTTTACCGTTCCATAAGAATTTTAGTAAAATAGAATCGATATTCTTAAAATAGTAGTCGGGAATATGAATAGGAATCATGGACATGGTATATAGTATAAGGGGTGATAACATCATTTTTATAGAATTGAGGCGTCCCCACCAGGATAAAAAGAGAGGGCTCCATCGGGTAATGGCAGCATCCAATTTCTTAGATATGCAATCAGAATTTATTTTAAGAGTGTCAGAAAAGAGGGGAGCAAACCAAACACCAAAGTATTTAATCTTGGATGGTTGCCACGAAAAACCAGAGTGGTCAAAGAGGTGTTTTTGACGGAGAGGGTTTAGAGGCAGAATTTCACAATTGTCGGCGTTAAGACGATAACCAGACACAGCGGAAAAGGAAGAGACATGTTGAAGAAAGGAAGGAAGAGAAGATAGCGGGTCCGAACAATAGAAAAGAATGTCATCGGCATAAACCGAGAGTTTAACTTATTGGGAACCAAAATAGAAACCAGAAATGGTATTGTCCTGTTGAATCTTGGTAAGAAAAGGTTCCAGAGCCAAGATAAATAATAGAGGAGACAATGGACAGCCTTCTCGAACACCTCTTTGGAGATCAAAATAATCTGAAACCGTACCGTTAACAAAGATCGACACTTGAGGGCCAAAATAGAGTAAGGAGATAATAGAAATGAATTTGGGTGGGAATCCTGTCCATTTAAGAGCTTGAAACATGAAATCCGAACTAATCCTGTCAAAAGCTTTCTCGGCGTCTAAAGAAATAGCAGCTAGAGGGAGGTCTAGAGAGGATGCCTTACTGAGAATGTCAAAAAAGACTCAGGAGTTATCCGAAGAGAGACGGCCCTTAAAGAAACTGGATTGTTCAGAACCAATTAAGTCAGGTAAAAAAGGATCCATTCAAAGAGCCAAAATCTTGGCCAGAATTTTGTAATCGGTGTTGACCAGGGAAATGGGTTGGCAGTTCTTACATAAAGAGTGATCCTTATCGTCCTTAGGAATTAAACATATTAAAGCTTGTTGAAACGTGCCACACGACAAGCCCGTATCAAGAAAAGAAGGAAATAAAAGTTAAAGTTTTGGTAAAAGAAGAGAAGCGAAATGGCTATAGAATTCAATAGTGACTCCGTCGGGACGAGGGGCTTTTCCATGACATAGTTTCGAGACAGCATGGGAGATTTCCGCAAGCGAGATATCATGTTCCAGAGCCCGAAAATCCACATGGTAAGAACGAGGTGGAGGGATAGATTGAAAATAGGAAAGAAGATCAGCTGAAGTAGGGATCGTTTACGGAGTATATAGGGTTTTGTAAAATTTGACAAATTCATTTAGAATATCTTTGTCCTTGAATAAAGAGTCACCAGAAGAAGTCCGGATTGATTCAATTTTCGTACATTCTTTCCGTATTTTCAAATAATTGGCAAGCAATTTCCCCATTTTATTCTGACCGCCGTAGTAATGTGAATTACGTTTTAATAAAAGATTAGTGGCAGCGTCTGTGGTAAATTTATTGAAAGAAATTTTGACTTCAATGAGATCTTTGAGAGAGGATTCAGTATTAGAGGAATGGTAAGCGAGTTGAGTTGTTTGATTTTAGTAAGAAGTTGAGCAGATTTAGCTTCCATGAGTTTTTTCTTTTGTGACACAAAGTTTATGATAACACCTCTAGAAGCTGTTTAAAGGAATCCCACACCATAACATAGGAGGTATCGGGAGTTTGATTTAGTAGAAAAAATTCAGTGGCAAAAGTAGTAAATTGTGTACAAAAAATGGGCTCAAGAAGTAAAGAATTATTGAGTCTCCATCTGCCGGAATGAGGGAAAAAGGGGAGGAGATCAATATCAACAAGAACCGGAGCATGATCTGAAATTAAAATGGAACCAATGTCAGAGTGTATGGCATGTTGAGCTAAAGATTTGCTGAGAAAAATATAATCAATGCAGGATTGTGAATGATGGGAAGGGGAATAAAAACTGTATTCTCTAAGGTCCGGATTACATAATCTCCAGATATCTACTAGTGCATTATGATGGACAGTATTGGTGAATTGGGAATGCATTCTAGACAGTGAAAATTTTACCTTGGTGTATCTGTTGAGGATAGGATCATACATTTGATTGTAGTCACCACCTAAAATAATATATTCATCAGTAAGTGTAGTCAACTTATCAGAAATGAAAGGCCAAAAGGATTTGTCAACGCCAGTGGGACCATAAACATTGAGTATAAGAGGAATTTTATCTATAAGTAATTTAACAATGACCCAACGACCATTAGCATCGCATTCATGAGAAACTGTAGAAACATTTAACTTTTTATGAAACAAAATCACAACTCCGTTTTTCTTACCCGTAGCAAGAGAAAGAAATACATGTCCCACCCAATAGCATTTGAGTTTCAAAGCTTCTGACTCTGAGAGATGGGATTCTTGAAGGGATAACACCCGCTGCCTTTTATTCGGATTATTTAAACCTTTAACATTCCAAGTAGTAACCCAGAAGAAAAGGTATATAAAGCAGTAGCACTGAAAAGAGATGGTGTAAAGAACAATGCAAGAATAATGAAAAAGAAGCCAGGGAGTAAAGTGAGAGAAGGAAGAGGAAAGAGAAAAGAGAGGCAAAAGAAAAACAAAGATGAGGATAAAGGAGTGAAGGAGGAAGGATTGTTGATGAAATAAATAAAGAATAGAAAAGGATAAAAAACAAGAAGACAGTACAAGACCAAATTGTTATAGGGTCCAAGGTAAAATAAAATAGGAAAAGTACAAAATGACTCATGAGGAAGCAACCTAAGAAAAGGAAACTAATTAAACGCAGATGAAGCAATAAATGAGAAAACAAAGTGAAAAGAAAACACAACCATAGGACTAACTCTACGAAGAACCATTTAAACAATTATAGAACCAATCAAACAATTCCAGAGGTGTCCATAACACCAGCTCCATGATGACAAAGGAATTCTTGCAGGGCCACTGGATCTTCAGACTTGGTAGTTTTGTCCTTATAGGTAACCTTGAAGAGATAAGGGTGAAGCAGGCCACATCTGGCATTAAGAGCCCGTAACTGAGGACTCATATCCAAAAACTTTTTCCGGTGGTCAGCTGTTGTTTTAGCTACATCTTGTGAAAGAAATAGTCTATGACCTTCCCACATAATTAGCTTTTTAGCTTTAGCCGCTGATAACACCTGTAGAAGATCAGTGTACTGTAGAAACAGCATGATGACACCTCAAGGTTTGCCGGATATTTTGGGACCAAGTCTGTGGGCTCTTTGAATGTTGATAGTGGATGAGGCAGGTAAGTCCAGAATCTTTGGGAGAAAAGATTGAAAGAAAGTAGTAGGGTTTGACCCTTCCGAAAGTTCCGGAAGACCATAAGGCGAAGGTTGGTCCTACGGTTACGATTATCCAAATCTTCTGTTTGACGCTTCAGTTGAAGTATATCAGCTTCCATAGAAGGGATACGTGAACAAGAGGTTTGGAGAGATTCCGATGACTGTGCTACAATCAGAACTCAGAACTCAGGAATCTAATGAAGATCATTTGTCATGTAAAGTCTGCAGAGTTTTGGTAGCCACTTCCATGAAAGGGTTAAGTGCATGTATTTCCTCTAGAATGAGATCCATAGAGGATGAGGCTGAGGCAGAGTTCGGAGAAGAGGGATCCTTTGGCGTTTTAGTAGAGACAGCCGTTGTTGGAAGTTTGCTTGTATTTTGCATTTTGGAAGATGTATCAGGATGCAAATCTGATCTGGAAGTGTGATTCTCGTCCATATCCTGTATTGTGGAGTCAGTGCCCGAATGAACAGTTGATTTATGAGCCGCAGAGAATTTAAGGTTGCGCAGTTTCCCATATAGAAGCAAGAGATATTGTGGAAGGAAGTTCAAATTAGTTATGCTGTGTTATGCGCCACAAAAATGATGTCAATGAACTTCAGTGGCTTAAAATGAGGAGAAACATGCAAAAGCCAGTCAAAATGGTAGCAAGTCCAGGACAAAGAGCATGTTGAGGAGGTTAAAAGCGTGCAAAGCTGTAAAGCGGCATTAAAAATGGTATATAGCCCAAAAATAGAGAATGAAAGTCATGAACAGCAGAAACATGAGGGTTTTTGAGGAGAAAAACGTTCCATAAAACAGCGCATTCCTGGGGAGGAATCGCGCGAAAAATGGAGAAACGAAAACAAAATGGCGGCCGAAATCGGTAAAACCGAGTTGCGCCAAATTTAAAGGTGAAAAGGCATCCAAATGCGGCAAAAGTCAGAGCACTATGCTCACCTCATGTTGGGACTTCAAAAGGTGGCTTTTGCGCTCGAAATCCTCCGGTAATGCCGCTAGAAAATCAAGAAGAGCAGAGGTCAGCGCCGGAGCTCTGCTATCACGCCGCCATCTTAGCTGGCGCACAAGCCACGCCCCCATGTAAGGCTTTAATATTGCCAAGATGTACTTCATATGCTAATACAGGCAGCTCATACATCCTTTGCCACATAGCCATCTTTTTCAGGCCGTGCCACTTTGCACATCTCAGGTAAGAACTATTGAGATGTTTCTTTTGTCCACAAATGTATACCGCTTTTTGTCAGCTGAGAAGAAAGATTATGCATGGGTAGAATTACATCTGTGGGGAGGCCAATTCCATAATGTTTCCATTTCCATCTGTTTTTTTGCCTATTATTTCCAATGCCAGAGCTCCCAGGGTTTTTGGGAAATAATGCCTAGGTGTCTTCGGCATGACTATGATGACGCACAAATGATGTCCCCCATCGTTTCTGTTGCTTAACAGCTAGAGCAGCCGACTTTGATGCTGGGGAACCAGGCTCAAGTCTAGTGGGAGGCTCAAACATCCTGTGATTTCCGGCATACCACTTAATCTGACCGTGTCCATCTGTAATGCAACGAGCGCTCATTTAAAGTGCTCAGGTACCTTCGGGTTGAGTTGGCGCTATATAAAACAGTAAAAAAAACTAAAACAAAGGCACGGTAGCCAAATGAACTAGAACTTACTCTCTGCCTTGCCACTCAGGCCATTGTTTTCATTCAGTGGTTGCGTTTCTAGTTTATTCATTTAGCATCAACATACCTCACCAAACCCTGTCCCTCAAATGAAAGTCACATATAAAACCAAATGGGAAATAAAGTAGTGTCAGTGATTTAAGAATCATTCTGCCATATTACCAACACTCGCCAGCAGATATGTTCAATTAACATACTGTTTGCAAAGGTGAATCGTATTTAGAAAATTCCATGTCTAATTTATCTTAAAGTAATCCCAATGAAGGGGTTATGTCCTATATTAGTGGCCAGATGGGGCGTAAATAAAGTTTTATAAAGAAGAGAATCTGGCTGCCATTTGTACCATGCTGCTTTTTATTTAAGCAGACTGAGGGCCAATATATATATAATCCTTGGTCCTGACTTAATTAATTCGCCAATATTTCACCATTTTAATGTGACGTTTATACTATTTTTCAAGTCTGAAATGGAATAATACATTGTTTCTCCATGTCTCTCCCTCCCTTCCTTTATTCCTGTCTCTATGTCTCTCCCTCCCTTCCTATATTCCTGTCTCCATGTCTCTCCCTCCCTTCCTATATTCCTGTCTCTATGTCTCTCCCTCCCTTCCTATATTCCTGTCTCCATGTCTCTCCCTCCCTTCCTATATTCCTGTCTCTATGTCTCTCCCTCCCTTCCTATATTCCTGTTTCCATGTCTCTCCCTCCCTTCCTATATTACGGTCTCTATGTCTCTCCCTCCTTTCCTATATTCCTGTCTCTATGTCTCTCCCTCCCTTCCTCTATTCCTGTCTCCATGTCTCTCCCTCCCTTCCTATATTCCTGTCTCCATGTCTCTCACTCCCTTCCAATATTCCTGTCTCCATCTCTCTACCTCCCTTCCTATATTCCTGTCTCTATGTCTCTCCCTCCCTTCCTATATTCCTGTCTCCATGTCTCTCCCTCCCTTTCTATATTCCTGTCTCTATGTATCTCCCTCCCTTCCTATATTCCTGTCTCTATGCCTCTCCCTCCCTTCCTATATTCCTGTCTCCATGTCTCTCCCTCCCTTTCTCCCATCTAGTCTCTGTCAGAGGCCCCACTCCCCATGTCATTATTTCAATGCCTCCCATTCTGTTTTCTTATTTACCTGGCCCTAGTGGCTCCATTAGCATCTCCAAAACAATGCTCCTGAAATGTATCTCACAGTAGGACAAAGACAATTGGAACCTCTTCACTTGGTCATAAATAGAACACCTCTTAAACACTGTGTGGAAAGCATCATATGAACAAAAATACTTTGCATGTTCGATAGCCAAGTACTAAAATTAAAGAATTTCTTTAGTTTTTTAAGTCCATATGGATCTTGAACAAATCATGTTACCAACAGCAAAGCACGTGAGATTGCATTGCACACAATTGTAAAATGCTAATAATTAAAAATTGCAAAAAGCTTTGTTTTGAAGGCCCTTAATACTGTGCTTTGCCCAAGATCACAAATTGTGGTGGAGTGGGAAGACACAGGGGCATATTCTCAAAGACTCATTGCCATTCTCAACGACCAGCCAGATCTGCGATGTGACCCAAAAACAGAAGACAAGCAGCGATAGCAGCTTGGATTTAACACCTGCCTTTTACTGGTGTTAAGCAGAACGACTACCTGCAGTATGAAAGGGACCCAGCTCAGATCCACATCTGATGATCAACACATGCCATGGAGCCAATGATCATGCAGATTGGAGACCCAAGAAGACCCACCGCTACCACGCCCAGGACCCCCCCCAACGGACCACCCCTGGAATACCATTGAGGCAGCATAGAACAGGACAGCAGATGTTCCGAAAATGGCATGGCCCCCAGCCACACAATGGCAAAATGGGAACCAAGTATTTGTGAAGGCGGCAAGTCACCCATGAATAGGAATGCACACAATGCCAAGTGTGGCGGTGATGTGCAGGACAGACCTCAGTGTGCAGAGCACCGGTCCATGTGGACATATACTTCTGGTGTTTGTAGTGTTGCGGCCAGTGGATGAAACCATGATACCTCAGGCAGTGGTGAAGAGCTTCGACATTTAGCTAAGTCCCGTATCCCCCTATAAGTGAAAATGTTGCAATGTAGCATGCGCCCGGAGGGCGAGCTGGCAAAAACAGAGTAATGAAGGAGGGGAAGGCCACTTGGGGTCCAGGAGCACACATGCCAAGTGTGTGTATCAGTATTGCCACAGCAGGAGCCAAATGCCTAGCCACATTAGATGCACCAGTTCAGACTGGCATGTACTCTAAATCTGTGTCCGCCCTATCCTTACCATAGGCCTACACTCATGTGGCCCACCACCTACAACGGCCAATATGACAGTGTCGTCGTCAGGCTTGTGGACATGTGCAGACAGGCATGACAATGGTGTGTCTTAGGAGTTCAAGCAATGCAACTTTACTCAAGTCCTATGCGATGAAATAGTTCTTTGAGGACAAAATAGAAGGGATATGTTATGTTATGTTATGTTATTTAATTTTTGTATAGCGCACGGATGCTGCAGCCAAGTGGCGTCCCGGCGCTTTGGAGAATTGAGAACACAACACATCAGAGAAGATAAAAAAGTAGGCCTAAATTGTAGAAAAAAGGAAGGTTTTTAGTGCCTTCCTAAATGGGAGCAAGTCAGGGATGGAGCGAAGAGGGGCCGGCAGAGAGTTCCAAAGAGCTGCCGCCAGCACTGAGAAAGAGCGTCCGCCAATCCTGGATTTTTTAAAGCGTGGCACAATAGCAAGATTAGATCAGGCGGAACGAAGAGCTCTAGCAGGGACATAGTGCAAAATAGTCTGTGCAAGAATAGGAGGGGAGGCTAATTTGAGAATTTTAAAAGTTAAGCAGAGAGCTTTAAACTTAATTCTCTGCCCCACCGGCAGCCAATGGAGATCCTGAATAGTCCGACGAACCGAGACAAACTTCGGGAGGCCAACAAGCATCCTAGCCGCCGCGTTCTGAACCCTCTGAAGGCGGGATAGCTCAGCCTGATTTAGACCCAAGAACAGAGAACTAGCATAATCCAGCCTGGTGAGAACCAGGGCTTGGACTATAATCTGTCTGGTCTCCGCATCAAAAAACTTAAAAATTGGACGAAGACACTGCAGAGTGCCAAAACAGGTGCCAGCCACTCGTTTAGTGTGAGAGGTGAAAGAGGGCTTGTCATCGAACCACACCCTGAGATTTCTGACCTCAGTCACGGGGGAAGGAACGGGGCCTAACTCAGAAGGCCACCATTGTTCTCCCCATAATCCACTATCCCTACCAAAAATAGTGACCTCGGTCTTAGGGGCATTAAGTTGCAGTCGATTGTTCGCCATCCAGCCAGCCACAGCTTTTAAAGCTGACTGAAAGGTGGGGGCATCCATGTTGGAATCGCCGTTAAGTGCCACCGCCAGCTGCGTGTCATCGGCGTATGACACCAGGGAGAGACCAAAACTATGGGCTACCTCCGCTAATGGCTGAACATATAAGTTAAACAAGGTAGGGCTAAGGGCCGATCCTTGGGGAACACCCTGAAGTATAGGGCGGGAAGCAGAAACAAAAGGAGGTGCGGAGATCTTGAAGGCTCGATCCTTAAGAAAGGAGCGGAACCACTCGAGTGCCACCTCTCCAACTCCAGCCTCCATCAGACGATGTAAAAGAATCTGGTGAGACACCGTGTCGAAAGCGGCACTGAGATCCAAAAGGATCAGTGCCGCCGTCTGACCCAGGTCCATCAGATTCCTGATGTGCTCCACCACAGCCAAAAGAGCAGTTTCGGTGCTATGACCTGCACGGAACCCATTTTGGGAATTATCCAGTATATTCGCTTCCTGCAGGTGAGATGATAGAATACCATTAGCATGTGCTTCTGCTAGTTTGGCTGGCCAGGGGAGAAGAGAGATGGGTCGATAGTGTTCAGGCTTGGTAGGATCAAGGGCGGGTTTTTTAAGAATGGGAATAACCGTCGCCTGTTTCCAAGCCTTAGGAACACTGCCCGAACTGAAGGACAGAATAATAAGATCATGCAAAGCAGGATAGCAGCATTCAGCAAGTTCACGGAATTGAATGGGCCTCATGGAGTCGTCCGGAGAGCCGGATTTGACTTTAGTCGTCAAGGCTAGAAATTCATCTAGAGTCGGACTGGGTATAATCAATAATGGTTTATGAACCAGTAGTGGAGAGCTAATCTCCGTGATGGGAAGCTGAGAAAATGACTTGTAGATAGCCTCCACCTTTTCGACAAAAAACGAGGCTAAATCCTCGCAATGTGTCATAGACGGTTGGAGAGCAGCAGTGTCAATCCTTTTGCTAGTGAGGTCCTTACACACCCTGAAGATGACCTTGGTGGGGTTTGTGCTGTTCTTTATCTCCTGAGAGTAGAAATCAGCCCTAGCCACGCATATGGCCCGATGATACACTCTAGTGCAAGCCCTATAGGCCGCTTTGAGGTCAGTATCATAAGTTTTAAGCCACGCGCGTTCTGCTTTTTTGCAAGAGACTTTAAGTTTTTTAAGAGATTCATCATACCAGGGACTGGAAGGACTAGATCTAGTCTTACTCCACTTAGCCGGAATAAGCATATCTAATGAGTGATTTAGCCACTCACAGAAGCTGTCATAGCCGCGGGAAACTTCAATGGGGGGTAGAGGATGATATTTCATCAGAAGCTGATGAAAATGCTCTAAATTTAAGTTTCTCCAAGGGCGTCTAAGACTGGCTGAGGGGTTGTTTTTAGAAGGGGAAAAGGTAGTGATGATACGGATTTCAATCAGATGGTGGTCAGTCCAGGCCATAGGTCTAGGATGGAGCACTGAAATATTCGTAGCGAGATTCGTCAAGAAGGGATCTAATAGATGGCCGCCTGTGTGGGTTGATGATCGTACCATTTGAATCAGTTGGAACGCTTCGAGATCAGCTAACAAGCTCTGGACCGAATTGGAAAGTGGGGCATCCATATGTAAGTTGAGGTCGCCAATAATCGTAAAGTTGGCAGTTTTTAAAGCTAAGGAGGAAATCACCTCCGGGATTAAGAAAATTACTGCAGTCTCAGGTCCCTTGGAAATTGAGGCCCTTGATACTCTCCCAATAGTGACCCCTGGGAAAACTCTTCATGCAATCCCAGAAATAACCATCAAAGACCTAACTGCACTTGTCAATCAAATAAAGACTGGCTCTCCCACTGATCTGATACCTGCCAAACTTATCTCCCCTTTGAGCGAAATATTAGGACTCTCTATTCAGAAACTGCTCAATCTTTCCTTTGCTGAGGGACAACTTCCACAATCATGGAAGGAAGCGGTAGTGAACCCCATTCGCAAAAACTCCACCTTGCCCTGGTCAGAACTCTCCAACCTCCGCCCGATTTCTCTCCTTCCTTTCATCAGCAAACTGGCAGAGAAACACGTTAATACCATCCTCTCCAGCTTTATCGAGGCGACAGGGGGCCTGGACCAATCTCAATCTGGGTTCAGGCCCAACCACAGCACTGAATCAGCCCTCCTCTCTGTGACAGATAAGATCAAAATGTCACAGGACAGAGGTGGCTCTATGATTCTAGCGCTGTTGGACCTGTCCGCAGCCTTTGATACCGTGTCCCATAACATCCTTCTCAGCCGTTTGCAGGGAGTAGGAATTGGAGGCTCAGCACTATCATGGTTGGAGAGTTTTCTTTCCGGGAGATCACAATCTATCAGCCTGGGCCCCTTTCGTTCCATCTCAAGGGCGCTCATGAAGGGGGTGCCACAGGGCTCATGCCTTAGCCCAACATTGTTCAATGTGTATGTGGCCCCCCTTGCTGAGATTGTGCGTAAATATGGGTTCATACCGGTTTCCTACGCAGATGACACCCAGCTCCTCTACCCTTTCAACTCCCTTGGCCCCAAAGTCAAGGAGAACTTTGCTGAGGGTATGAGAGCAGTGTCACATTGGATGGCAGTGAACTGCCTCCAATGTAACGTGACAAAAACAGAGGTCATGCTCTTTGGCAAGGCGAGTCTCCTTTGGTCCCCAGACTGGTGGCCAATAGATCTGGGCCCAGTACCTACATCCAAACCTCATGTAAAAAATCTAGGGGTGAAGTTAGACCAAAAGCTGACCATGAAGGAACACACCAACTACATCGCAGGGCTGTGTTTCCACACCATCGGCCTACTTAGACGCGTCTTCCCGTATCTCCCTGCCATCTATAGGAAGACACTTGTACAGGCCCTGGTGACCAGTCGTCTGGACTACTGTAACGGCCTGCTGACATTAGCAAACGCAGATGCTGTAGGTCGTTTGCAGGTAGTCCAGAACACAGCAGCAAGACTGGTCATGAGTGCACCTGCCAGGACTCCCTCTAAAACCCTGCTGAAGGAACTGCACTGGCTTCCCATACGGCAGCGTATCAACTTTAAGATATGCTGCACGGTTCACAAATGTCTCTACGGAGCAAGCCCTAAATATCTGTCTCAATCCCTTGAGCTGTATCAGCCCAGCCGGTCTCTCCACTCTAGCAACCAAGCCCTTCTAAAGCCCCCTGCAACTAAAAAATACAGACAAGGAGATCGTGCTTTCTCCGTGGTTGGACCTGTTTTATGGAAAAAACTTCCCATTGATGTAAGAATGACTACCAACCACCTGTCTTTTAGAAAGACACTAAAGACCCTTCTTTATCAAGAAGCATTCCTGTCTAGTTAATTTCTATGATGCACTACCTGTCGTTCTATAGCTGGCAAAGCGTGGAGATACCCTTACGGGATTGATTCCTGCGCTATAGAAGAAATTAAATAAATAAATAAATAAACTGCGCAGTGCACACAAGTAAATAGGCTCAGGGGGAGTGAGCAGCAGCTGTGAGGCAACGTAACACACAGTGATGCCGCTCATATGCTTTGAACTAAGCAGCTGCTGGATAGACGCATTTTTGCCAGATCACGTAAATCACTTGAATGGCCGTAACAAAAGACTCCAAACGACAGGTGGAAGTCGTTTAAAAGAAAATATTGAGGCTCCAACCGGCTGGTGGAGAATTGAGAGGTTTTAATCATTAGCCACTCCCTGAATAAGAAGCCCTTCATACTTGCAGATGTATTAGAGAATCTGCACTTTGGCTGCCTACTCCGCCCTCCGGTCTTGAAGAAGACCCACCTTGACGCACTTTACATTTTGCGCTCCTAACGGGGTCGAAACGTTGACGTACCAGAACAGTTTAACTTATCAATGGATCCTGAAGCATATGTGCAAAAATCATGAGGACAAACAGAAACTCGTTTCCTTTTTTTGATCGCACGTTTGTTTGTCTTGTATGCAGTGTACTGTCAACATCACTAGCCACCACATGTCACTTTTTCACCACAGTCACCTACTTTTTATTGCAATTGAATTTGTAAATTGTGACCGCCGTGAATATTTGATGCTTATTTCTGAATACATTATTGAATTCTAACTTTGGTGTGTGTTATGTTGTTTTATTCTTCTCTCTCAAATCATTGGTATGTGTTGCAAGTAAGCTTTATGCTCCTTGAGTACTCGAAAGCAATTGAAACCCCGACAGAACCAATTGTTTTGTTTAATAAGCTCATATGCCACATGCAAGACATGTCAAACATGAATCCAAAAGTCGCACACATCCAAAACCCCACCCCCAACAAGCCACATTACATTGCCTAAATGCAAGCAGATGACAAACTAACATTGGGATGAAAGCTCCTTTATTAAACTCTCAGGCGGGAGCACATCTGCACCACCGAACTCTAAATTGCATGTGCCTGGCACCGCCTGACAGATATCATAGCAGCTGATGATGACTCCCACACTATGCACAGCTCTTAGAAGGAACAACGTATACACACCCCACAGACAGAAGTCCTTGCTTGAAGTTATCTTGCATAGAATGCCCTTCACACTTACTCCCACAACATCCCAGGTGTACAACCGTTGCACACTAAAACAACTCATTGATCCGAGATGTGGCATTTCATCCACAGAACTGGCGCTGGTCGTATCAGTGCCTGCTTCACCCAGAGCCACTGGCGCAATGGCCGAACATCCCGGACACATGCCCACCCCTGTCACATGGAACTGTACTGTGAACGTATGCTGCATTTACTTGGGGCACTGCCATTGGCAGTGATGCAAATCAGTCACCGGCTAGCTTCTGCCATGCCAACGTCACCTGCGTTCAGCCTGTGTTGCATTGTTGATCGTGCACATTCAAGTGGTGCATGTCTGCCTATCCAACAGGAAGGTAGCTGAACTGGATTTTGACATGTGTGTGCTTCCCTGTTGGTCCATGACCAGGAGTGTCACTGTGATACCCGTTTATGGGATGCCTTGATACTTGGCTTACATGCTGGCAGCTGGACCTTGCACAAATGCTCTTGTGCAGTGACCACATTGAACTGCTCCTCTATTGGGCAGTAATGCAAGCTGGTGAAAGGGGGTGGACGCAGCACATCTGTCCGGACCTGCTAATGGATGGACTCACCATCCTGTTTGATGAAGTCAACAATGACCTCATGTTGGAAATGTTAGCCTACAAAGCTGCAATCGCTTTCATGGATGAGTAACTAAGTACCTTCAGCCACAACAGATTGGAACACATTGAACATGTCCTGATACCTTGTTGCGTCTTGGTGATCTGGTCACTTATCCCACAACAATAGTGGACATGCTGCATTCACCTGGACTCCGAATTAATGAGCGGAAAACAAAGCGGCTTAACACACACCTGTGAAAGGTGAGGCACTCCCCCAGAGTGGACAGCAGTGCTTGGCAACGTTCCTCATTCTGTCATACTGCTGCATTGGTCTGCATGTTGTGGCACTTATCTTGACTGTACTATGCATATGCTAATAAGTCTACGCACCTTTACTTGTATTCAACTGAGATGAGTGTTGATTTGAATGACAATGTGTGTCTCAATGCCTATCTGGGTCATGGCCATACATGCACATTGATAGCAGTACCCAGGGAGTGCCTTCTTGTGGAATCAAGGTCCCCACATTCATTCATACTTTCATATGGCATCTAGTTTGGCTCCAATGTGGTCGAACCCCACCCGCAGCTGGTCAGACATCTCCTCATGGCATCTTAACACATGGCGTTGGAATGCCATGTGTTGGTTGTGTGGGTCCTGGGAGGTAGCCGTGGTGGTGGGTGTTTCCTGCTGTGTGGTCTGTGCAGGGGGTAGGGTCTCATGGATGCAGCTGGGCTGCACTGCTCCTGGAGGTGGGGTGCTGGAACTGTCCCAGACCTGTTGCAGTGCATCACGGTCGATGTTTGGGAGGTCCTCTTCATCATCAGTGCTGAGTATATGGGTCTACTCTGCAGGAGGTGTTGATTCTCCCTCTGTAATGTGAAGGGGAAATGCAGATTTGCATTGTGTTGACATGTATTTTCACGCATTTTCACGCATTGCACAAGTTTACTGTCAGACTGCATGACAATGTACATTGTGACTGTTTATGAGGTGACACCTATTTGAAGCGGGACACTTGGCATCTCTACGCCATTGGGGATGTGAGGTTGTAGCTGTACATTGTCATCTCACAGTTTCCTGCTATGCCACATGCGAATGGCCATGTTCTAAACACAAGTGGCAGCAGTTGTGTCCTCTGTTCTTTGTGAAAGTGTTGCAGTTTGTACCACATTGTTGTGAATGTTGGGGTGCTCTGCACCTTATCCCTTGCAGGCGGTGTGACTTTCACTTCTGTGCTTATGCAGTGCTGAGATGTTGCAGAGTTGGGTAAATTGGGCTCTTGGTTGGAGTTGTGACTCTTGGGCATGGCTTGTCCACAGTAGTGCTATACTTACTTGTGCATATGTGCCATTGTGTCCATCTCCCCCCATTCCCCCCAGTCCATGTTTGTTACTAGGTCTGGGCGGTAAATTCCGTTCCGCTCACGGAATTTGCATAATTTGGGTAATTTCGCATTCCGCGAGAACGCGAAAGTGCCCAAAATTCTGCGTTTCTCGACTTTGCGAACTGTTTTGCTTGTTCGCGTTCTCAAAATGCGTGTTTGCAAGCTAGTTCCCCCCGAGCACGCAAACAGCAATTGCGAATAGGAAAAAAGCAGCGCGAGCAAGCAATTCAACGTGTTCGCTGAGATTTTTTACCGTTTCGCGGAGATTTGAGTAACGCAATTACACAAATTCCGCCTATCCTTATTCGTTACTCACCCTGTTGCTGTTGGCTCAGGCCATGTGTTCTTTGGATATTTTTGTACTAGTAATACTTTATTTTTGTACTAGTGTACATTGATGACATTTTGATCTTTTCGCATTCCCTTTCCGAACATATTGAACATGTGCGAAAAGTATTACAGGCATTACGCGAAAACCAACTATTCGCCAAGATGGAAAAATGTGCATTTCATGTTACTACAGTGCACTTTTTGGGATTTGTAATTTCACCTGAAGGTACAAGCCATCCTCCAATGGCCAGTATCCAGTTGCATGAAAGATTTCCAACGCTTTCTTGACTTCACAAGATTCTATTGGTGCTTCATTACAGATTTCTCAAAAGTGGTTGCCCCATCACCACTCTCATTCATAAAGGTCAAAACTTCTGGTGGAGCCGGGAAGCAGTACAAAAGGGGGTGGTGATGGACGGAGCATCTGAATCAATCAAACACTCACACCCAGTCAAAGGATCTGGGTTTAATCCATGACGTTATTTAGCCCACTCTGCCACCCCAGTGCAGAGCAGGCTTTTCAAAATCTTAAAGAGGCCTTTACTTCTGCACCTATTCTTTTGCATCATGACTCAAACCAACCCTTCTATCTAGAAGCTGATGCCTCGAATATTGCTCTAGGTGCTATATTATCTTAAAGACACCCAGACACAGTGCAGCTCCACCTATTGGCTTTTTTCTCCCGAAATTTGCAGCAGCTGAAAATATTCAATCTTCGATAAAGAACTTTTGGCTGTTAAGGTCGCTTTTCTGGAGTGAACCCATTATCTTATGGGCACAAAACATCCAGTCACTGTGTACTCAGACCACAGTAACTTACAGTTCTTGAAATCAGTCACGCCCTGGCAATTACGCTGGTCAATGTTTTTTGCATATTTCTCCTTTGTGATCACATTTCGACCCAGGTGAAAGATTGAAAAGGATGACGCTCTTTCCCGACACACTCTAGAGGTGGTACAACCAAATGAAGCTCCTTTTTCATTGGATAAAACGAATGTTGTGAACATCAACATCACAGATGTTTCATGGTTGGAACAAATACAACAAGCCTCTGCTTAGTTCGATTAAGAAAAATGGATTAAGGAACACTCCAACAGACACGAGGTAGACGGTATGTTATACCATCAAAAGCACTTGTTTCTAACAAAACAAGATTTTCAACAAGAAGCCTTGGGGTAGTGTCATGACCACTTTCTGGTCATCATCGAATCACAAAAACACTCGAGTTCCTGCAAAGCGATTATTGGTGGTTGAACATGCGTTTTGATTGCCATCAGTACGTGAAAACATGCAACACTTGCGCTCAAAGTAAACCAGAACTATAAAACCAAATGGGGTTACTTAATCCTCTTCCATCACCAGCATCACCTTGGCATTCAGTATCTTTATATTTAATATTTGATCTACCTCAAGACCAAGGATTTACATTGATCACGGTGGTAGTCAACCTGTTAACTTAATTATATATTTGCTTTCCAACTAAACACAAAACTAATGCCTCCCATCTAGCTAATCTGTTTTTACAACAAATAGTACGTCTCCATAGTTTACCATCATGTTTCATTTCATTACCAACACACACTATTTGATTGAGGCACTAGATTATTTTGAAACACGAAAGGTTTCAGCTTTAGTTCTCCTCTTAGATGGAAAAAAAGCTTTTGATTTGGTGGTTTGGGATACACTTTTTTTTTATTTTACAGCGTTTTGGCATTCCCTTGTCAAATCACTAATCTAATTAAAAATCTGTACCAGGGTGCAAAAGCTCATATTCTTGTCAATACATCCATGGTAGGCTCGATTTCAGTACAGAGGGGGACGAGGCAAGGCTGCCTATTGTCTCCTGTACTTTTCGCCTTTTTTATCGAGCCTTTAGCAGTCGCAATTAGGAACCGCACTGATATTTCTCCGTCTCTTGCCTCCATGGCTAAGATCAAACTATATGCGGATGATATAATGCCGAGATGCATTCACAAATACAGGCCTTTTCTGTCTTTGCAGAATTTGAAGCTTTGGGGGGGGTATCAAATTAATAAAAAGAAAACTGAGATTTTAATTTGTGGTGGTATAAAACCCGATCTGCACCCAGATATTCAGAGCTGTATTAATAACAGACCCAAAAGGTACTTGGGAGTATATTTTTCCTCCTCAGTACGGTATTTATATACATTGAATTTCAATCCTCTAATTCAAAAAGTTTGCGATATGTTCACGCGCTGGAATGTATTGCCTTTATCAATTCTAGGTCGAGTGGCATTAATCAAAATGTCAGTACTCCCCTTATTTAACTTTTTGTTCTCCACTATTTCCTGCTCCCTCCCTAGCTCCTTTTTCTTAAACGTCGAGTCCTTAATTTCAGCCTTTGTCTGGGCAAAAAAGACGCCCCGAATTGCTATTAGTACGTTATATGCAGACAGGGAACAAGGAGGTCTTGGTCTGCCGAATCTTAAAGATTACTATTATGCATACTTTGCACAGTACCTGTCACGATTTAAAAACCCTGTATCTAGTCAGGCTTTTTTTAATTAATTTCTTTTTTGATTAAATCTGCAAAGAGACTAAAATTCCCTCCCCACTCTCGATTTTTAAATCACCTAAATTAGTCAGATATAAGGTTCTGAATTGGTTTTTTAAAAAACGTGATGTTATGTTGAAAAGGTATTCACTCTCCCTCCTGAATTTAATAACTCCATTGAGCGACGCTATTTCTGGTTTCGGGATTAAAATGGGGTTAGAAACTATATCCAATTGGGCCAGATCTGGGTTCTTAACATTGTCGAACTTTGTGAAAAACTGAGTTTGGCTGACTCCGAATGAGATGGCCATTCTAATTTGTGGACATTTTCTCTTGATAGGCTTATATAACTTGCTTTAGAAGTCTCTGGTTCAAATCGATCTATTACAGATAGGCCAATCTTCACAGTAAACCAATGAACTCTTTTGGTGTCCACTTTTTAAGAACCCCGTAAAATGGAGAAGAAGCGTTGCGCAAAGTAGGGAGGATGATTTAAGTGCCAAAACAATAAAAAAATGGCAGAAACATGAAAATTCTAAACTAACTGATAACTCTTGGACAACATTAAATACATTTAATTTCAGTGTTTTGAGAGGTGCCAATTGGCGAAGAATACTTTTTTTTAGTTAGTGGCTCTTATACCGTACCCCAGTAGCCATTGCGAAAATGTACAGTAACACTTCATCTACCTGTTTCAGATGTAGTCAACCAGACTTAGCTAACTGGTCCCATATAATGGCTCACTGTCCTAAAATTAAGGTATTTTGGGACAGAATTTTACCTTGCTTTACCTTGATTTAAAATTCACGGCTCCCTGCTATGCGAATTTAATTGTATATGGATTTGATCCAGAGCTTAAATTATCCGAACCTTTGGTGAAACTTTTGTATATCATAGTAGCAGTTGCTAGATCACTGATACTTCAGTACTGGAGGTCAGAGACGGTTCCAACCATAAATGAGTGGTATCACAAAATCAAGAGAGTTAGGAAAAGAGAAATTTATATTTGCTCAAAGGATTGGGGGATTGAGGAAATTTACAAAAATTTGGGAATCTTATTTTGATTAGATTGTTATTTGATTATGGTTAGCAAACTCGATGTCTGATGCCGGAACTGTTTGTCTATATGTTATCCTGGAAATTTACTCTGTTTTTGTTTAAATTCAGTCTATTATTTATTTTGGATTAAATGTAATAAAGGAAAATGTCAAGTACTTCATTAAACCATATATATAAAAAAAAAATGTATCATTTCAGACCGTGAGCCGCAATTTGTTCCGTACTTCTGGGGAGCATTTTGCAAATTACTTAACATTTTTGTGAAACTCTCTTCCGCCTATCACTCAGAGTCTTATGGGCAAACGGAAAGAACCAACCAGCAGATCAAACAGTTATTACCAAAGTATGATACCGAACAAGAGCAATGGGTCGATCACCTTTGGTTAGCATAATTTGCCCGTAACAATGTAGTAAATACATCTAGAGGATTCTCACCCTTCTACGCTCTATACAGGAATCATTCTAGATCTTCCCTGTTACTAACACAGCATGCACTCTCTCCTAAACCTTTAGATCAAAAATACGCATTACAACATCAGGTTCTCAAAGAATTAAAAAAGAACTTGACAGGTGCAAAACTATTGTGCAAATAGTACGCGGACAGAAAGCGACGGTTAGCTCCTCCTTACCAAGTGGGCCGGCAAGTGTGGTGATCCACCAAACACTTACTCTTAAAATGGCCTCGTAAATTTCACCCATTATACATCGGTCCAATCCCTATTCTAAAACTATATCAGAAATCAGCAGTATGCCTGGCCTTACCGGCCCACTTAAAAATTCACCCTACCTTTCATGTGTCCCTTTTAAAACCCACTTATCCAAACACTTGTCACCTTGCTCCTCCACCTCCAGTGAGTGCTGAGGATCACTTAGAACATGAAGTAAGTTCTATTTTAGATTCTCATCGAACCAGAGGCACTTTATGTTACCTGGTAGCTTGGAAAGGGTAGGGCCTACAGGAATGCACCTGGGAGCCACGATCTCATGTCCATGCTTCCCAACTGTTGCGTATATTCCATCAGCATAACCCCCTCAAACCCTGCCCTATCACTGGGCCTTGGAATGGGGTATTGTCAGGATTCATTGGACTGCCCACCACCTTCCACACTCCAGCAGTGGTGCGGGTACTATTCAGACTGCCCATCACCATCCGCACTCCAGCAGTAGTGGGGGTACTATTCAGGGTGATCCCCAGGGCGCTAGGTACATTTCTCTTACTTCCATCCTACCTAAGAAGACTGCCTGTCAGGTGGGGAATCCTAGCAGGTTCTCAACACATGCCTCTTGCCCTTGGTTCATCCCATTTTTTACCCCCTATGTTCACTGAGGAAGAAAAGCTGGCTTATATGTCTTCATTTCTCTGCTCTTATATGTGGTTGTGTTTTCCGTATCTTTGTTTCCAGGCTGCTCCAGATCTCGACTCAGCAATATCCATGACTCAGCAGCCTCCGTGACTCAACAAGCCTCAGTGACTCAGCAACCCCATGACACAGCAGCCTCCATGACTCAGCAACCTCCATGACTCAGCAGCCTCCATGCCTCAAAAAGCCTCCACGACTCAACAGCCTCCATGACTCAACAAGCCTCCAAGACTCAGCAACCTCCATGAGTCATCAGCCTGGCAAAAGGTATTTAACTCTCAACCAGGATCATCTTCAGTGCTTTGCACTGAGTTTCCTTTTGAAGATCCTGCAGTGTGAAAGCTCTTCTCTGCAGGTGCTGGTCGTACAAGACCTTTTCCATCCTTGCTGCTACTACTCGCAGATAAGTCTAAATCCTTCTTGGGCTACATTTAACTCTTGTGCTCATTTGAATTCAATTGTTTTGACTCCCGGCTCTTTTCTGGTTATCAGGTAGATCTTGAGTTAACGGCGCACAAAACTCTTTGCAGTCAGAGACTTCCTAACTTTATTTCCTATTTCAAAGTTCCCTCCTGTTCCCACTCAGCTTAATTTATGCTACTTGCATGGATTTTGGTCATTTAATCCTCATACCATTTATGTAATTTGTGCATAGTTTTTGCTGATTGAAGTGTATATTTTTATTGCAGTGTTTATTGTTATCCTGTAAAAACTCTGTTTTTTCTCATGGAAAGAGGGTCATGGTAAAGCTCTCTAGCCTTGGACATACTTCAGCTGAAGGATACAGATTATGTTTTATCTCATTGAAATCAGAATGTGTTGTGTGCATATATGTAATCTTCAATGGCCCATTATTGTATGAGTGTGTATTTATCTTCGGCGCAATATTGTGTGAGTGTGTATTTAGCTTTGATGCCATATGGTGTGAGTTTAGTTCTGATTTATTCTAATCTTTCTAAAAAACCTCTTTCATCGTGACCCAATGCAGAAGTTTATGCATGATATATGTAATTGATTATTTGTGTTCTTATTGATGTTTTTTACTGCTGCTGCAGGAGTTGGTCTCCGTACTCATTCCTAGCTCTGGTACAGATTTTCCAGATTGTTCTGTGACACAGGGTTTGTTTCTCTTCCAGCATGAACGTGCACCAGTTGTTGCTTTCTTTAGTTTAGCTTTTTGTTTTAACTAATTATGTTAGTTTATTGTTCGTTCCCAAACCCCCTTCCCTTGAGATTATCGAATGAGCACTGGTGTCTCTGGTTCAGTGTTCGTTGGATGATTTCTGGGGATTGTTGGGGTCAGCTGCCTCTGCAATTTCAGCAGAGAGAAGAATGTGTTCCAATGTTCCTCTTCCCAGATTGGTTCCTGATACCTGCTCGACCTGGTAGACAACCAGATTACAAGGCTTGGTGAGTATTAATTATTTATTTTGTTTGTGTTCTACAATGTTAATATTTTATTTCTGAATAGCAAGCTTCTCACACTCAGAGGTAAGTTACGTTTAGTTTACACAGGTATATTATTGTGTAATCCAGTTTCTAGTTTTCGCTAGGCAGGTGCTCAGCACTACCTAAGCATACTTGTCATTGGCTTTTGCTTTGGCTGATTAATTAAGAAGACATTGTAGACTGTTCTACTGTCACTACAGTGAATCAGTGAGTAGTGCATTCACTCTGTGACTTTGTTTTTGTAGCTCGTACTGTTCCAAGTTATTTATTTCACAGCGTTGCGCAGTATGCAACTATGCATTGCAAAGAAGGAGACTGAGTTGATCCATCAAGGGATTTGAGAAATGGGCATAGGAATAAAGGGCATTAACTGCAATGCATTAGTTTCAAATGCTTTTGTTAAGGAAATTTTGACTAGGTTTTTAAGGATCAGTATGTGCAACTAAGTGATATTCACTAGGCTTTAAAGTATTGCTGTAGAGGATCTGTTCTAGAGAAGTGCAATGTTACTGCGCTTGCTTGTCATCAAAAATATGTTCAGATTAACTGAATCACTAATCTATTTCTTTAATTGTCTTCATTTCTTACATCAGCACCCAAGGGCAAGAGGAGGGACATTCAGGAGGAGAAAGGACAGGGAGTACCTGGTCAGCTGGCACCTACTACCAGTAAGTCCTATGTTTTATCATTAATATTTCCCTAATGTTATTCTTTGGGATTGTTGTGGGCTTAGGGTAGAATCTTGGGGTATTGGAATGTTGGTGCTGTCTATCATGAAATTGCAGGCACAAGTAAGTTAGTATTATAAAAAAAATACACCAGTTTTGAAACAGCTACATATAGAGGGATGAAGGCAATACAATACCACACTTAAGAACCAAATAAGTTGGTCAAGTTAGTTGTTTAAATGTGGTGCACCGAACCAGGAGAACAACCCCTCTCTACTACAACTTGAAAGCAAATTTCAAAACAACATTTATCAATAGTGGTCCAGCACTCACAATATTATAAACAATATGTCCAGTAAATGAGAGTTTGGCATATGTTCACCAATGATTTATACTGAAGGTACATCTGAAAGTATGATTCACTACGTAAATGACTGCATCTGACAAAAGTATCTCAGTTCAGTTATTCTTTATTCATTTCCTTCATTTTAAAACACCATTGAATAGTGGTTATAGTAGACAACCAGTTTTGTCCTACATGGACTTCTTCAGGGCTCCAATGTGTTGACCTACGAATACGCCAGAGACATTTCTTGCACTTTTGGCACACAAACTCAAATTATCGTACTAGACAGAAAAATTCAATACTGAAAAATCTCAGAACATATTCACAATTTCTACCAACAGACTTTTATACACACATTTGCTGTGAGTGGGTGGGTTCATGGGGCCAGTGTGGGCTATTGCTTAGAAGATCCTGAAGTAAGTTGATGTTGCTTTCAACACATTTGCCCCACCAACTGTGGCATCAATTGATGGTGTAAATTGAGCCACACCTCAATAAATCACACCCCAGGAGAAGAGGCTTAGGGGTTTGATGAATGGATGGGAAGGAGGAGTTGAGCAAAGGTTTGCTGAAGACAAACACTACACATGGACAACATACATCTGCGCAATGAGCAGTACATCATTTGACATCAATTTGTTGTGGAAGGAAACAAAGAAATGAGTATGACAGAGTATAGCTACATTTAGTGCACACAGTCCTTCTTTCCCTGAGAGCCAAGTTATCAGATATCTAAATGTTGTGTCTTCTAAGTTTGGGATCAAATGTCAATCAAATGGTTATCTGGGGTAGCCTTTCCAGATAGTGCTAAAAGCAAAAAGGATCATAGGAGTGGGCAATGCAGGCTAATTAATGTGTGCAAACTAAGTTGCTGAACTCCAATCTCCTCCAGGGAAAAATTATCACAATTCACTCAGGCCCCAAAAATTGCTAATCAATCAATAAATCAATCAGGGAATTTTGTATAGCACAGTTACTCACTGGAGGGGTTTTCAGGGTGCTAGGGTCGAGGGGGCGCCTCCACAAGTTCCCATGTTACAGTTCAACATTCCACCTCACTGTCTGCTACCATCACAGGAATCATCAATCATCATCATCACTCACACAGTCACGCATTCACCATTGCAATAGTTGCAGCTACCTCTTCCAATTCAAGCATGGGTACATTAGGTATGAGGTAATAATCTCTGATGCTGGCAACACATTGGAATTGGGTATTGACAGGTAATCTTGTAAATATTCAATGATTTTCTGGGCAGAACTTCTAGAGCTAAGTGATTGAAAAAGGCATAGACAATAGGCATGAAAGGGCCATGCCTATTTCATGACATTGTTCCCACTCTCATGAAGGAATTGGGGAGGCATCTTCAATGCACACTGGTCCAACTGCACTCTGCCAATATATTTGACAAACAAAATGGTGGTGCAGCATAAATCTTTCCACTATCTTTTTTTTACTAAGATAGAAGTTTAACAAGAAATAATTCAAAAGTTCTATGGGGCACTGACATTCATTTTTGGGAAAGTAGAGTGTGAGAAGTTGGCCTGGTATATAATGCTCACTAGTTCTAGTGATCACTTTGTACCATGCCAAGCAACCCTTATGATGATGGTTGTAATTCAACCTTGTAGACCAGTTATCCTAGTGGTAACGTGGACAAAGCAGTCTTAGGCTAAACTCTGAAAGGCATGTGAAGCCAGCTGTTATACCATACACAACCCCCTTGAATACCAAATGAAAGGGACACCACACAGATATATATTGAAAATATATGTTGATTTATTAACTATAAAATCCCCTGGACTCTTTATGAGCACAGAAGCACAAGCGTAAAATCACAAGACAGTTTAAAATACACAAAAGTTGCACAATATGGATGAGCCCTAGGGGCCACCTAAACCATATACTAAATAAGTGGTATAAGAGATACCTAAAGGAAAGTGAAGAGGCCTAGGGCCTTGGGAATCGCTGGAGCTATTCGAGACTGGAATTAACTAAGTCGGGAAAGGCCCACGGGACTCGGGTGCAGTGTTCAAAGTGCACGCACTTCTCAATACAAAGTCTATGGTGCGTAAAAAGCACAAAGTTAGAAAGTTAGGAACCTTCCGAGTGACCTACGGAGCTAAAACTTAAAACACAGGCCCTTGGGATGTGTACCAGTGCAGGAGCACCGGCGGAGCTGAGTTACCTCACCCACAGGAAGCGGGTGCACAGGGTCGAAGATGTGTCGGGTTTCGTCACGCTGGTCGATGGTGCTTGGAGCTAAAGATGCTGCAGGCGGCTCGATGAGAAGAGTTCCGGTGGATCCAAGGGTGGATCTGAAGAGTTGAAGACCTGAAAGCAGAGGGGACAGTGTTCAACGTCACTAGCCAGTGACTACCGTGGAACCAGAGTGGAACCAGGCGATGTCGGGTGCAAACAGGCGTTGTCGGGTAGCTTCTTTCTGCAGCCACGTGGATACCCGGGGTCGAGGACGTCCAGGAGTCGGTCACGAGCTGTCCCACGTAGGCTTCTCGCTGTTGGCGGTGTCGGCGACCTGATCGGAGCAAACAGGCCTTGGCAAATGCAAGCCACGCAGGAGTTGAAAGATGCTGTTCACTCGGACCAGCAAGGTCAGAGCGAGTACTCCTTTTCACAGGAGCTTGGGTAGGTCTGGAGCAACCAGACCTGCTGTTTAAATCTTCGGGTTCGTCGCCAAGATGGCCGCTGGCCGCTTGGCTAGTGGCCGGGATGGCGCGTCGAGTGGCACAATGCAAAAGGGCCCCACGCAGATCGTGGAGATGCTGGAGGGCTGATCTTCGGTGCAAGGGCTGCTCGGTGGTGGGGGTTCTCAATCCCCAAAGCACAACGTCGAGGATGACTCAGAAGCTGCGCAGTCAGCTTGTCGGGTGTCTTTCAAGAGGTCCGGTCCCACGTCACTCTGTGCCTCCACGGGTCCCTTCTTTGCAGGGACTGTGGATCGGGCTCTGAGAGGTCTGGGAATCTGGTTCTTGTCGGGCTCTGGGCTCGGGCTCCGGCGGGAGGCGGCGGCAAAGCAGACGTCGAGTTGCTGGTTGGTACCTGTGTTCACAGGGTGGTCACTCCTTGGCCACAAGGGAGATTCTTCTTCAGTCTTCTGTGCAGCAGAATGTCGAAGTCCAGTCTTCTTCTTAGTTTAAGTTGATTTCGGGATGATCTGCTGTGCAATGGCACTGCTCCCCCTCTTATTCCCAAACTGGGGGTGGATCACCTACTAGGTCCCTCCTCTGGGTGGAACCAGGAAGGGGGGCGGTTACACCCCCTTTCCTTTGTCCAGCTCCGCGCCAGGACTGGGGCTGGAAGGCCCCAGAACCGGTTTGGACTGGCCTATGCACGGGGACACCTTGTGTGCCCCGGGCATGTCTGATTCTTTTCAGCCCTGTCCTACCTAATACACAAAATCCTGTCTGGGGTGGTGCTCGCACCTCCCAAGGCAGGAAACCCTTTGTCCAGGCCACCATCTGCCGAGTTTCGGTCAGCAGCAGGAGGCCAGACTTGTGTCTGTGGTGGCAGCGTCCATTTTGTGAAGCTGAGGCTCTGTTTAACTTTAACCGGGGTTAAGGCTACACACATGTCGTGTCCCTCTAGAAGGGTGGAATGCTATCCCCGTCGCCAGAATTGGCGAGGGGATAGTATTCCAATTCGTATGACACCTTACTCGACATGTTTTGATAAAGCCAAACCAAAGATAGCATTTAACCGCGAGGATTATAATGCACTTAAGAGTATATGGTATGGCAATATCCCGGAACAGCTTAGGGAGTGGTTCCCGACAGCTGCAGACAGGCTCAGCTCATGCTAGAGCACCATCTCACATATTTCCAAGCACTCTGCCTCCAGGATTGATGAGGCCTTCCATAGGAGTGGCTGATAGGAACATATGTGTCCAGTTTAGGGTTAGGCACAGACATACTGCACCTAAGTAAGAGGTGATTACACCAACTTACCCCAGCTGAGTGATCAGCCAGTTGTGTCAAATATGGAGGCCAGGCCAGGGGTGGCACAATACATGCTGCAGCCCCTGGCAGGCCTTGGCTACACCTATGCCCTGGGTACCTATGGTACACTGTTACAGGGGCCTATAAGGTGAACCAATTCCAATTGTGTTATGCACCTAAGGTACATGGAGTCCATTTTAAGGAGAGAGCAATCAGCCTGGGGCCCTGAATAGCAGGATCCCAGGCCAACTAAGTCAAAAACCAGCTAAACACCAGGCAAAAAGTTTGGGGGTAACCATAGTCAGATATCCACCTTCCTACATAACCCCCCCCCAAACGAAAGGAGATAAGGCTATCCTTGACCAGGTAAGCCTATATTGCCTAAGTGGCCATATAAGGAAGTACCAGCTCTGGCTTGGTAACCCCCTGTCTCATGGTCCACTAAGCAATCCCTCACCCTAAGGGTATCGGAGGGTCTCCACCATAGGGAATCTCTACCTGTGGTGTGTCTTTGCAAAGTCAAAGGCTGGTGTTGAGATGGAGTACTGAAGTGAGTTTCCTCTGTAGGGCTCAGCTTCCTCCAATCACTCTCCACCATGTGTGCCTTTCTTTCTCTGACTGAGTTGCACTGTGCTCTCAGGGTCAACCTCTGGCTACCTAAAGCTGGAGGCTGGGTCCCTCTGTTTGGCTTACTGGAGGGACAGGTCAGGTTTGGGCCCTTAGGGTCCCAGGTTTGGCTGTGCCCAACAATATCCATCTGGGGGAGGTCCCTAACTACTTTTAAGGGGGATCCCTCAGGAGTTTTTAAAGCTTGCACCTCACTAGGGCTACTAGTTTCGGTGCCCCTAATCTGCTGATGGGGGTGCTTTATTTGACAGGGGGCCCTTTGGGTCTCACTGTCCTTCTTGTCCTCTGCAGCCCTGGGCTGAGTAAGGCAAGGTAGAGAGGGGCAGGTTACCTGCTCCAGACTGGGTCCCACCTGAGAAGGGTCCACTGCCATCAGAGGCTCTGTTAGGCCAGGCCTAACAACCTCTGGGACAGTTCCTTCATCAGGGGTAAGATCAGTTCCCTGAGGAGGCTGATCCTTTCCTAAAGTCTGGTGGGAGGGAGATTTCTCTTCCTCCTCAATGCTCTCTGTTTGGGTGGAGTGATCCATCATTTCAGGCTTCACTACCCATGTATCAGTTTGAGTTTGGGCTGTGGCCATCACAGCCCCACCAACCTTTTCAGGAGGAGACTCAGTTTGGGTATGGGCTGTTATCAGTACAGCCCTGCTACTCTCTTCAGGAGGGAAGTTATCTAAAGATGGGGCTGAGGTTTGCTCAGCCCTCCCAACCTTTTCAGGAAGGACATCTTGAATTGGGGCTGTAGCCATTACAGCCCCACTAACCTTTCCATGGAGATTTACCATTCTAGAATGGGTTTGCTGTTCAACCTCAGCCCAGGCTGAGATTTCCAAATCATTACCCAGTAGGCAATCTACAGGCAAGTTTGCTGACACTGCCACTCTCTTTGGGCCAGTGACACCTCCCCAGCTAAGATTGACTACTGCCATGGGATGATTGGATTCTATGCCATCAATGTTTGTCACCTGATATTTGGCATCAGGTAAAAGTTGCCTTGAGGGGACTAGACATTCAGCCACCATGGTGATGCTAGCCCCTGTGTCTCTGAAGGCCTCAACTTTCAAGCCATTGATGAAGGGCTCCTGTCTATACTTGCTCAAAGTGTTTGGGCAAGCTGTGAAATTGGCAAACCCCATGCCAGTCTCATAGACAAGAGTATCTGAGTTAGGGGACCTGGATAGGCCAGAGTCCACCTGTCCTCCAAAAGTAAACCCACCCAAATTCTTGGGGGTGCTCCCACCACCTGGGGGACCACTGCTAACAGTGACAGGAGGTGTTGGAGCCTTACCTGGAGGTATATTCTCCTTATTGCCATTCTTGGGACAACAGCTATCTGTTTTGTAATGCCCCACCTGTTTACAGGTATGACAATAAGGCTTTTTCTGGGATGTAGAAGTGTCTTGGGACCCACCCCCATTCTTGGAGTTTTGGGGCCCTGGGGAAGTCTTTTCCTTACTTTTATCCCCACCCTTCTCTTGAGGCTTGGTAGTCTCTTTCTTTTGGTCACCACCTTGGTTCTTAGGCCTGATCCTGGTTCTGACCCATTTGTCTGCCCTCCTACCCAATTCTTGTGGGGAGGTCAGATCAGAGTCAACCAGGTGCTGATGTAGAAGCTGATTTTGACAATTACTTAAGATTTGCTCTCTCATAATTAAATTATACAATCCTGTATAGTCAGTAACCTTACTTCCCAGCAACCAGCCCTCCAGAGCCTTAGTGGCACACTCAACAAATTCAGACCAGTCCTGAGTCTGTGTCTTCTGGGTATCTCTGAACATTAACCTGTACTGTTCAGTGGTTAAGCCTAACCCATCAATCAGAGCACTCTTCAGGACCATGTAGTTTCTAGAATCCTCATCACTAACTGTGAGGAGTCTGTCTCTGCCTCTACCTTCAAAGGAGAGCCACAAGATTGCTGCCCACTGCTCCTGAGGGATCTGCTGTACCATGCAGGCTCTCTCAAGTGCAGTCATCCATTTGTGGATATCATCCCCAGCTTTGTAGGGGGGCACAATCTTACTCAGGTTTCTTGTATCAAAGGACCTGTCTTTATCCTTCTGGATATTGCTGCCACCAGTGGATCCTAATCCACTCTCTCTAGGCTGTCTTGCTCTAGCAAGTTTCTCCTTGGCCAGGGCAACCTCTAACTCTTGCCTCTGGATCCTAAGCTCAGCCTCTCTCATCTTGGCCTCATGTTCCCTTCTCTGAGGGCTAGTCATCTCCTTTCTGGAGTGACCATGAGAGCCTCTAGAGACATGGGAGGTATTGGATTCACCTGAGTGATGCCTCCTCCTCCTATGGCCCTGGTTAAGTCCACCTGGGGGTCTGAATGGGTTGTTACCTGATTCATTCCCAAGTTGACTTAAGTTAGCCTGGTTCAGTCTACTGACCAGCACCTGACTATCTCTGTCATCATCTGACTCACTGCTTTCCACCTCCTCCTCCTCTTCTTCTTCCTCTTCCTCTACATCTACTTGAGGAGCTCCAGTGGTGGAGGCTTCCTCATCTACTAGGATGATAGGGGCAGGGGTGTCTACAGTGTCATCCTCTGAAGGATGGCCTCCTTCAGCATTCCCTGTGGGGTTTGCTTTAGAGGTCTTTAGAGCTTCAGACTGATCCAAGAGCTCTCTTAGGTGGTCTGCAGTAGGGGTAGGCCCTGTCTTCAGACCCCTTAAGACACAAAGCTGTCTTAATTCCTTAAAAGGAAAAATAGCAAACTGGGATGGTGCCCTTGGAGGGTCACTCTCAACAGGAGTAAGTCCACTGGACCCCTCTGTTCCAGACATTGCTCTAGTGTGGGTGGATGTGTTGCAATCTACCTACACTGGTGTTTACCTACTAAACCTATCTAGTAGTTGTAGCTAGGGTGTGCTACTCCCTTTGCTCTACAACAACTAAGTTCAGTAGAACTTAAGTATACTAGTCTTGTTTTATATGTACCTAGCAGGTACCTGTGTGATCTTTCAGATGATAATCTCAAAGATTGTAATGGTAAAACAACAGCAAGCTCAGATCCCAATCCGCTGCTCACCAATGTGAGAAGTTGGCCTGGTATATAATGCTCACTAGTTCTAGTGATCACTTTGTACCATGCCAAGCAACCCTTATGATGATGGTTGTAATTCAACCTTGTAGACCAGTTATCCTAGTGGTAACGTGGACAAAGCAGTCTTAGGCTAAACTCTGAAAGGCATGTGAAGCCAGCTGTTATACCATACACAACCCCCTTGAATACCAAATGAAAGGGACACCACACAGATATATATTGAAAATATATGTTGATTTATTAACTATAAAATCCCCTGGACTCTTTATGAGCACAGAAGCACAAGCGTAAAATCACAAGACAGTTTAAAATACACAAAAGTTGCACAATATGGATGAGCCCTAGGGGCCACCTAAACCATATACTAAATAAGTGGTATAAGAGATACCTAAAGGAAAGTGAAGAGGCCTAGGGCCTTGGGAATCGCTGGAGCTATTCGAGACTGGAATTAACTAAGTCGGGAAAGGCCCACGGGACTCGGGTGCAGTGTTCAAAGTGCACGCACTTCTCAATACAAAGTCTATGGTGCGTAAAAAGCACAAAGTTAGAAAGTTAGGAACCTTCCGAGTGACCTACGGAGCTAAAACTTAAAACACAGGCCCTTGGGATGTGTACCAGTGCAGGAGCACCGGCGGAGCTGAGTTACCTCACCCACAGGAAGCGGGTGCACAGGGTCGAAGATGTGTCGGGTTTCGTCACGCTGGTCGATGGTGCTTGGAGCTAAAGATGCTGCAGGCGGCTCGATGAGAAGAGTTCCGGTGGATCCAAGGGTGGATCTGAAGAGTTGAAGACCTGAAAGCAGAGGGGACAGTGTTCAACGTCACTAGCCAGTGACTACCGTGGAACCAGAGTGGAACCAGGCGATGTCGGGTGCAAACAGGCGTTGTCGGGTAGCTTCTTTCTGCAGCCACGTGGATACCCGGGGTCGAGGACGTCCAGGAGTCGGTCACGAGCTGTCCCACGTAGGCTTCTCGCTGTTGGCGGTGTCGGCGACCTGATCGGAGCAAACAGGCCTTGGCAAATGCAAGCCACGCAGGAGTTGAAAGATGCTGTTCACTCGGACCAGCAAGGTCAGAGCGAGTACTCCTTTTCACAGGAGCTTGGGTAGGTCTGGAGCAACCAGACCTGCTGTTTAAATCTTCGGGTTCGTCGCCAAGATGGCCGCTGGCCGCTTGGCTAGTGGCCGGGATGGCGCGTCGAGTGGCACAATGCAAAAGGGCCCCACGCAGATCGTGGAGATGCTGGAGGGCTGATCTTCGGTGCAAGGGCTGCTCGGTGGTGGGGGTTCTCAATCCCCAAAGCACAACGTCGAGGATGACTCAGAAGCTGCGCAGTCAGCTTGTCGGGTGTCTTTCAAGAGGTCCGGTCCCACGTCACTCTGTGCCTCCACGGGTCCCTTCTTTGCAGGGACTGTGGATCGGGCTCTGAGAGGTCTGGGAATCTGGTTCTTGTCGGGCTCTGGGCTCGGGCTCCGGCGGGAGGCGGCGGCAAAGCAGACGTCGAGTTGCTGGTTGGTACCTGTGTTCACAGGGTGGTCACTCCTTGGCCACAAGGGAGATTCTTCTTCAGTCTTCTGTGCAGCAGAATGTCGAAGTCCAGTCTTCTTCTTAGTTTAAGTTGATTTCGGGATGATCTGCTGTGCAATGGCACTGCTCCCCCTCTTATTCCCAAACTGGGGGTGGATCACCTACTAGGTCCCTCCTCTGGGTGGAACCAGGAAGGGGGGCGGTTACACCCCCTTTCCTTTGTCCAGCTCCGCGCCAGGACTGGGGCTGGAAGGCCCCAGAACCGGTTTGGACTGGCCTATGCACGGGGACACCTTGTGTGCCCCGGGCATGTCTGATTCTTTTCAGCCCTGTCCTACCTAATACACAAAATCCTGTCTGGGGTGGTGCTCGCACCTCCCAAGGCAGGAAACCCTTTGTCCAGGCCACCATCTGCCGAGTTTCGGTCAGCAGCAGGAGGCCAGACTTGTGTCTGTGGTGGCAGCGTCCATTTTGTGAAGCTGAGGCTCTGTTTAACTTTAACCGGGGTTAAGGCTACACACATGTCGTGTCCCTCTAGAAGGGTGGAATGCTATCCCCGTCGCCAGAATTGGCGAGGGGATAGTATTCCAATTCGTATGACACCTTACTCGACATGTTTTGATAAAGCCAAACCAAAGATAGCATTTAACCGCGAGGATTATAATGCACTTAAGAGTATATGGTATGGCAATATCCCGGAACAGCTTAGGGAGTGGTTCCCGACAGCTGCAGACAGGCTCAGCTCATGCTAGAGCACCATCTCACATATTTCCAAGCACTCTGCCTCCAGGATTGATGAGGCCTTCCATAGGAGTGGCTGATAGGAACATATGTGTCCAGTTTAGGGTTAGGCACAGACATACTGCACCTAAGTAAGAGGTGATTACACCAACTTACCCCAGCTGAGTGATCAGCCAGTTGTGTCAAATATGGAGGCCAGGCCAGGGGTGGCACAATACATGCTGCAGCCCCTGGCAGGCCTTGGCTACACCTATGCCCTGGGTACCTATGGTACACTGTTACAGGGGCCTATAAGGTGAACCAATTCCAATTGTGTTATGCACCTAAGGTACATGGAGTCCATTTTAAGGAGAGAGCAATCAGCCTGGGGCCCTGAATAGCAGGATCCCAGGCCAACTAAGTCAAAAACCAGCTAAACACCAGGCAAAAAGTTTGGGGGTAACCATAGTCAGATATCCACCTTCCTACATAGAGTTTGTCCTCAAACTCAGGTGGTTCAACCAGAGGTTGAGTAGCTAAAACATTTGATTACATTTTGGACCAACCAACCGCCTCCTCCTGTGCTGCTCTTTCAGGAATTGTGTAATTGTGTGATACAACATTTTGGTTTAGTTTTATCATAGTCTATCTCTCTACATTTAGAGGCAATAGACTGGCTCTTCCTTCCGTAAAAACCACACCAGCTGCACTGAACGCACGCTCAGAATACACCCTGGTGACAGGACAAGCCAGATATTTTATTGTGCTCTAGCTATTTGCACATCGTCACATACCTATACATCAATGAATTTTTAATATACATAGTTCTATTTTGAATCATCTACAAACTCCTGGAACATCCTGTGAACGTTAATTGATACTGCCACTTGCTCAATGTAATGTAATGTAATAGCACATTTGTAGAGTGCAAATTGTCACTCCCGGGAACATCATGACTCTAAATGGAACCCAGGGATGAGAAACTAAAAGCCTGGTTGACTGCTGACTGTAGGAGAAGGGACTCAGATCAGAGTTTTGCAGAGAGTGACCGATGGACTGAAAATCCAGGTTTTTAGGACTTTCCTGAACTGGGACTCAGATGTAATCTGGCGAAGCTGTGGACGAAGTCTCTTCCATGCTGTTGAGCCAATCACTGCAAATGAATATTCTTCCTTCGATGCCAATCTGAAAGCTGATATTTCTAACAGATTAGCATTTACTGATCTTAAACTTCGGGAAGGAATGTAATGCTTAAAATGTGCATGAATGTAATGAGGGCCCAAAGAGTGGAAGGCCATAAAATTGATGAGAAGAACCTTAAAAAGGACCTGTTTATGGATTGGCATCCAGTGGAGTATATCTAGCGCTGCCGATGCAGATATCTTACTGAGCCACTACAGTACTAGTTATGCTGCAGCATGCTGGACCATTTGTAACCTATATAGGACTTATTTATTAGTCCCTACTGAGAGGCTATTACAATAATCTAGCCTAGATGTAATAAGGTTACGGTCACTGTTTGCCTTGCTGAAAAGGGAATGACGTCAAAAGATTTCTTTAGCCTTTTTATAACATAGAAGCTGGTTCTAGCCACTGCCAAAGATTGCTGTTTAAATGACAGAGTAGTGTCACATTTTATTCCCAAATTCCTGACCACATTTACTACATTTGGAGGAGGGGTGGTGTTTGCTGTCCACCAAAGTTTGGGAGAGAACATTTTTTCTTAGCCTAAGGGTAAAATTCCATATTTTGGGGGGAATTACTCGCCGGCACTTGTTTTGCCACTCTGAAAATGCTCCGTAAATTTTTCCCCCTGCTCCCCAGGGAGGCCAGAGAGTCGGTTGCCAGGGCTCTCATACTGGCCCGCCTTGACTATGCAAATGCACTGTTTAGTGGCATTCCGGCATACCTTGTCAATCGCCTCCAAATTGTCCAGAATGCGGTTGTACGCCTATTATTTAACATTCCTAGGTGGAAGAGCGTGCGCACAGAGTTGCGCTCGCTTCACTGGCTCCCAGTAATACAACGCATTCGGTTTAAAGCCTTGGTGCTGGCGTTTCGCGCAATTCATGACCAAGGCCCCTCCTATCTGAAGAGAAGATTCACCAAGTACATCCCGGCACGCACCCTGAGATCTGCCTCATTGTTCAAAATGTCTCTTCCCCGCTTCAAACGCGCCAGACTGGGTGGTATGTCACTGTCGGTGGTGGCGGCTCGGGCCTGGAATGCCCTCCCTCTCCATCTTCGCTCCATACCGACAGTGACTGCTTTTAAAAAACATCTGAAAACCCACCTTTTTGTCTGAATGCAGGTTAGGAGGATGCTCTCTCTGTCTTGTTTTATGCCACTTTGATCCCTCCCCGCGCCAGGATACTCACAAGTAGCAGAGCGCGCTACAAAACGGTTTATAACATAACATATAACATAACATAACAATTACATTGCAGGTGGTTAGTATTCATCCAACTGAAAAAGTCGCAGTAAGGCATTTGTGGAGGTTTTCTTCTGCCTGTGTGGTGTTATTCTCCAGCACCAAGATTAGCTGCGTATCATCCGCATATGAGATGGGATCTATATTAAAGGACGATATCAGCTTGATCAGTGGGGCCATATAAGCATTAAAGAGGGTCTGACTAAGACTTGATCCCTGAGAGAAGTGCTTTTTCTTGTGACTTGTATTGACCAAGTGTGATCACTTGCTTGCGATCCTGCAGGAAGTTCTTTATCCACACCAGAACAATACCAGAGATGCCAAAGGATGCGAGGAGGTCTAAAAGGATGGCATGTGAGACCATGTCGAAAGCAGCCAACAGGTCTAACAGTAGCAATACTGTTCTTTTTCCCTGATCCATAGCTGCTTTAAGGGTTTCAGCTGTATACAATAATGCAGATTCTGTGAAGTGTTGGGATCTAATGCCATTCTGATTGGAGTGAAGCAGATTTGCTTTCTCCAAATATGTAGTAAGTTGCTTATTTGCAAATGTGTCTGTCATCTTATACAGACTTGGTAGGAGAGAGATGGGGTGCAGATTGGCCAGAGTGGCTGGATCTGCAATTTTTTTCTTTTGGAGAGGCTTTACAGCAGCAATTTTTCCGTCTGCCGGAATCTTGGCTTGAGGAAGAGAGGAATTTATTATATTGTTTATATTGGGGTTCACAATATCAATGTGAGTGTATAATAATATTGGGGGACAGGGATCAAAAGGGGAACCAGATTTAATAACCAGAATCACCAGGCACGATTCTTCCAAGGAAATTGGTTTGAAAATTTGCATACAGACTCTGTCCAGACCTGCAGACAAATCATTATTAATCAAGGAAAGAATAGGAGGGGGAATATCTTTTTGTAGTGTATGAACTTTCTCTTCAAAGAATTCTGCAATATCATTACAAAGACTCTGGGGAATCGCTTGTAAACTTTTAGGGATCGTAAATTGATTGACTATCTTGAAGATCACTTTATGGTTTGCATTGGTGGTTTTGATTGCCTCGGTATAATAGGCTTTTTTGGTGGTTTTAATCAGAGCTTGATATTTCCTGAGGGCTGCTTCAAAATTGTTTAGCTCTATCTCATCATAATTTCGGCAACATCTCCGTTCTAGTGACCTGACATGGCTTCGCAATTTTGTCAGGGCTGGTGATTACCATCGGGCAGAGGGCTTCTTATTTGGTCTGGTGTGATGTGGAACCGGGGGAACCAGCCAATCTTTCAGGCTCAACCTGTTTTGCCATTGCTGCTGGACTTGAGACCTGCCAATTGAAACCAATAAAATGCAGAAGTTGGGTTCAGTCATTCTGTTGTTGTTGTTGCTGGTGTTCTGGTTGATGGTGTTGTTGGCTATTGTGAGACAAGACCACCCTCTCTCAAAGATGAAGGCTGCACCCCAGAACTGTGGGTGGGACTTGAAGTTCTAGCTGTTTTCTTCCATTTCTCCAGCTTGCTCTACAATGCACCTCTTGTATTGTAAAACATCCCCTTCAGAAAAAGGAATGAAAATGGGTAGAATTTGTTTGTACCGTGAATCAAGTAGTGTGGCACAGATGTACTCTTTAGATATGATGAGGTGACGTTGCAGCCAAATATTACAAGCCTTGTGAAGGAATAAGGTCTCAATCAAGGCATGTGCTTCTGTGTTTTCATTTAAACCTGCGGAGGCAAACCTTCCAGGCACCTTCTTTACCTGGTCCACTAGGAGATGAAACAATGGGATAGCTTGGACCATCGTGCTGTCCTCCTTGTGAAAGTCCTGTGTGAAAACTGCAAAAGGGAGTTGCAACTGTGTCAGGTGTTTGACTAGGCTCCATTTGTCTGCATCCATGGTCATAGCTTTTCCAACTGCATCCCCTCCTCTTTGAATGACATGCTTGAACAGATGTTGCTACATGTAAAAGTTTGACTTTGAACGTGTTGGCACCTCCTGTTGCAGGAATTTGACTGGTGCTCTTTTATTACCCTGAATAATCTGCATCTGGGCTTTAAAAGAAGTGCTGGAATTAATATAGATTCTCCTGCAGGTGGTTAACATGTTGCTAACTGTGGCTTATTTTTTGAGGAAAATCTATCAACAACAAGTTGATGCAATGGGCCATACATAGGACCCTGAAATAGCCTCCATCTGACTTGGCCTTGATTATGTTACTGCCATTGCCCGTGGCAAAAAATCTAATCCTGAGAGCTCTGGAATGCAGCCATTTATACACCCTGCTGTCAAATTTTTGCAAGATGTTTACAGCCAGATGTGATTTCTCCATGGAGAAAATGGTCACTGTTGCATGCAGCCAAACACTCTTACAACTTTCTTCAGGACCAAAACCTGCAGATATTTTTTGTTTTACAAACACAAAAATGATCTAGCCTGTAGTGATGCAAATATAGTCAGTCACCTGACAACCGGACGACTTGTTTGTTGTCAGGTAGATAGAGTGAACAACACTTTGCTGAAAAGCTTGTCCAGCCAACTGCAGCACATCATGATACAGCACTGGAACAGCAACTCTAGCAAAATAGGTCTGACCTGGTACCTTCCATTTTGGGCAGATGGCTGCCACATGTTTTAATAATCACACTCCTTCCACAAAAGAAAAGAAGAGGAGGTCCATTGCTACCATTTTTGCCAGCTTTTCATTGTACAAATGGGCGGTTGCATCGTTCGGCACATAGGGTTCCTCCTACCTACTCATTCCCCTAATTCTAGCCTGGATTTTGTTTTATTCTGGGGCCGCTGACACAGGCATCTTTCAAGAAGTAGATGGTGGTGGCAGACTAAATGTTCATTGTGGTGGTGCAGTCACAGTATGCTGTGGTGTCTCTACTTCACTCAGAGTCTTCATGTGCCATTGTAAAGTTGCAAAGTGGATGATTCTGCCTCCAAACTGCTGGGGACAGGGCTGCTTTCTTCTTCCTCATCATCATCTTCCACCATCATTGGGCTTGTAGCTGATGTTTTCCGGCTCTCCTCACCACCACAACCATGCTCAGCGTATTTTTAAGGGGCTCCTTCCACTGGATTGTGTGATGGTTTTTCACATGGATCATTAGGTCTCCAGTACCATAATGTGTACCAGGCTTTCTTCGACAGACACTTGTGCTGCAAATGATGCATACTGCAATGTGCTCCCCTCTTTACTAACTGTAAAAAAGTCCCATACTGGGGAGGAATACTTTTTTACTGTGCCACTACCAATGCCTGGAAAAGAACTAGAGGTAGGTGGGAGTTGATTGCCTCTCTGATTCTCGGGGGGTAAGGATTGGTGCAGGTCTCAGCTGAGGTTTTGTAAAAATGGGAGCTGGTGGTGGTGCTACCTGTACCACATACCACAGGTTTAATAGCAATGTCAGACTCCTCTGTGTCACCTTCCACTTTGAATGCCTAGTCATCATCATCAATTTCATCATCATCCCCTTTCATAAGTCTATTTCATAAACTTTTCTTTTCCCTTGCCTGTCATGTTGTCTCCTCGACTCTGCTGAGGGCCACTCATTTCTCTATCATGATGAGGAGCCAATGATTCTAAAATAGGGGGTTCTTGCTCCGAAGGAAGCTCAACTTCATGCTCTGCTCCAACAACAGGCAAAGGTGGCATTGCTGGCTGTGGCTGCTGTCCACTTTGCTCTGTTTCCTGAAACAATTGTGTACTACTTTGCGAAAAGGACTCATTTGATTCAATATCACTACTCATTGGCATGATTGCAATGGCTGAATTACTGATAGACATGGTCTTGAATTTAGGTTATAGAGGTGGTGCTCATGATTCAGGAGTGGTGTTATCAGTTTGCTTATCGGAGGCCAGTGAGGCAGGCACAAGTTTGCCTAAAAAGGTACTGGTCGGCATGCCAGTGGTAAAAATCAGCTTCTTCTCCTTCCCACTGGCCACTTTATTGGCAACACATTTTTTTGGGCCAATCTTGAAGCTGTCAGTTCACAGTGGCACTTATCTTCATATGCTAAATAGATGTATTTGTTTTTCATAATCAGTCACGCATCAGATTGTGCACAGACCTTCTGTCTGGCATGACTGTGGGTGATGTTTCTTCTCTTGTGCACCTAAAAGCAAGAAAGCAAGAAGAACATCAGTGAAACATAGCATTGTTGTAGTTCAATTATTAGTACAAACAAACATTATCATTTAGTGTGGTTACTTAAGATATTACAAATAATTAGCAATACAGTGTACTATCTATTCATAAAGCCACACCAACATAAACGTGCATGGTGTACACTCATAAACCATGAAAGGAAGGATAAGGAAGAGCAAAAACAACAACATACAGTTGTAACTGTTTGCCTTATATGCATCACATTGCAATGTGGCACTCAGGGAGGTAGAGCTCAGAATGGATTAATCCTTAGACAATGAATGCTCTTGTGCACATACAGCAGACATGGGAACGATGCCGGATGTTAGGAAAATGTAAAAAAAGTACATTAAAAAATTGAAACAATTATCAAATAAAAATGTTAAAAACCCACAATTAAAAATATTTCAATAAAAAATGTAACGTAAAAAATTTAAATTTAAAAATCAAAAATTATATATATATATATATATATATATATATATATTCAATGAAAAAACCATAGGTTATAGTCCATATATAGTTAGGAATTTTCATTTACAAAACCTTATTTTACTCGCATAAAACCATTGAAATTCCATATATAGTTAGATGCGCTAACTATATATCGCGCACCCGCAATCCACTGCTGATGATGTCACATATTACATCATTCATGACATGGTCAGTGACATCACTGATGACATCACTGATGACATCTCAAATGACATCACTGATGACATCACTGATGACAACATCCAGTGACTGCATGTTTCTGTAAAGTTAAAATATGTCTTACATATTGAAGAATGAGTGGATGTATAAGTGTCTGGATGAAGGATTTAGTAGGTGCATGACTGACTGTATGAGTGAGTGATTAAATGTGTCTCACTGAGTGCATGGGTTAGTGACTAAACTGTCTTAATTTGTGCATTATTATGTCTGTTGTTCTGTAAACTGCTGCATGTGTTCATCAGTAGCTATATGAGTAACTATATGGGTTATTGATTGGTTGCCCAAGTATTTGTATGGGAGACTGAGTATGTGTGTGAGTGGCTGGGAGGTGTATGACTCTGTGCATAGATGTGTGAGCAGTTGATTCACTAGATGTATGGGTTCAAAAGTGCATGTGGAAACAGCTGCATGGGCAGTTGACTGTGTGCATGAGTGTATTGGTGAGTGAATGGATATCTCAGTGCTACATGTCAAAGTAAGTACATATGTAAAACACAGTACATGTGAGAGTTGACATATATAAATAACTGTGCATAAGAGCCAGTGAATGTGTGAGTGGCTGTATGGATCATTGTGAACTTGTATCAGGGATTGTATAAGAGAGTAAATATGTGTTACTATATGTTTGAATAAGTAAGGTGTGTATAACTGTATAGTTGGGGAAATGGAGGTGTGATTGATTCTTTGCATGACTGACTAGTTGTGTGAGTAACTCCATGGATGAGTGACAGTCTGTGAGTGTCTGTTTACACTGATTGTATCTAAGGTTATATTAGAGTCTGAAGAGGTTCATTGTATTAGCACATGAATGATATCATGAGTGATGTCACCAGTGATTTCATTTGAGATGTCATCAGTGATGTCATCAGTGATGTCATTTGAGATGTCATCAGTGATGTCATCAGTGATGTCATTTGAGATGTCATGAGTGATGTCATTTGAGATGTCATCAGTGATGTCATCAGTGATGTCACTGACCATGTCATGAATGATGTAATATGTGACATCATCAGCAGTGGATTGCGGGTGCGCGATATATAGTTAGCGCATCTAACTATATATGGAATTTCAATGGTTTTATGCGAGTAAAATAAGGTTTTGTAAATGAAAATTCCTAACTATATATGGACTATAACCTATGGTTTTTTCATTGAATTTCAATGGTTTTTTGAAAGCTAATATTTGTATCTGTAAAATGTATTCTTCTTTAAATCATAAAATATATTGTACATGTCTTTTATACATTTTTAAAAAAAAAAAAATATTGTTCCGCTCCTAGTCCGCGAACCGGTCAGCTTCCCGTTAGCTCAATTCAAAGCCGTGACTTGGTGCGCGAGCCGGTAATCGTTCCTTAAGCTTAACTGTTACGTTATCATGACGTTTTGCGTTGTCGCGTAATACGTTATCTGACGCGCCAAGTTAGCGGACCCGGAAGCGGATTGGATAGCGGCGCAAAGCGCGAAACGTAAAGACAGCAGGTCATGTGACTCGGTAATAACACTTTTCATTAGTTCATTTCACTTTTGGTTTCCTAATGATGTAATACTAGGTCATGTGATCTAAAATTAACACTTTTCATTGGTTTAGAACTTTGGCTTTTCCCAAATGATGAAAACCCCTCCTTCTTTCCTCACTCTGACTTTCATCTTGGTGAGAGAAAGACCCTTGTACATTCCAGAGAAATGGCTTCAGTTGTTGCTTCTGGTAGTGTTCCCCCACCACCACCTCCACCTCCTCATGGAAAAAAAGGACCACCTACTCAACCAATCTTTCAAGAAGAGGAAGATCAGGAAGAGGAGGAAGACCCTGAATATTTGCCAGAGGAGCCCAGGAGATACAATAGGAAGGAAAATTTCATCTGGCAATTTTTTAAAATTCCACCAGGGCAAAAGAAAGTGAACGCCAGATATGTCTTCTGCCGTATCTGTGATGATCGCCTTTCAAGGGGGACGGACAAAAAATATAGTTTTGGGAATTTTACAATGCACAGGCACATGAGTAGGTGGCACCCAAATAATTATAGTGCTGCTCAGCTTCGGGACGAACAACAAAATTCCCCAGCAATAGCCAGAAGATCGGTCGTGCCAGAAGTTTCGGGACCAGAAGCAAGGGAGTTGATCCCGAATATTCAAATGGACATGGGGGAAGTGAAACAAATGTGCGTGTGGTGCAATCAAATATTATGCTACCGAGAAAGTAGCATAACCCTTATAATGAGAGCAATCAAAAATCATGTATGTCCAAAACGCCCCCAAAAATAAATTCTTCTTTTTTTTGTTGCTCCTGTTGAGCCCTCTTCGATGAATCATTTTTGTTTCCCCCCTCCCCCCAAAAAATAAAAAAAAACAAAATGTTCTGAAAAAATCAAAAAAATATAATAAATGTTCAGAAAAAGAATAAAAAAAAATTAAAATAACAAAAAGCCAAAAAAAAGTTCTTTTCAGAACTACCTTCCCATTATAAAAAAAAATTGGTAGAAGTCTTTGAACTCTGCCAAGCTCTATTTCTTTTAGTTCGCTCCTAGTTCGCACTCCGGTACGCGAACTATAAGCGAACCCAAAAAAATTTTTAAAAAAAGAACAGTAAGTATAAGGAAAGGAAACAGACAGTTATGTTACAAAAAAGACAGCTATAGGGAGTAAAGAAAACATACTGTTACCCGCAATTCACTTCTGATCATGTCAAGCTGTCTTTCTTGTAACATAAATGTCTGTTTCCTATCCTTATACTTACTGTTCTTGTTTTAAAAAATTTTGGAGATCATTCAGAAACAGTAACATTAATAGAGACAGAATTAGTGAATAATAATGAAGAAGTATGAGAAGAGAGGGAGTGAAAAAAATACTGGAAGGAGTAGAATAATTAAGTAATAGAGAAAGGAATGAGAGAAGTAGCAAACACAGGAAAGTAAAGATTAAAGAAATGAAGCAGGAGAACTGATAGATGTTAAATGTGATAGACTAAATGATTGATTGAGGGTCACGATAAGGTGTGTCCTCTCTAAAAGTTTGTTTAAAGTGAACCGTACTCAGGGTTGCATATCAAAATTAATGCTTGTTGAAGAATACAGAGGATATAATAGCTGTCAAGACCTACCATTGTAGTAAAACATGCCCACTTCTTACATCATTCATAACATAGTCAGTGACATCATCAGCAGTGGAATGCAGGTTAAAAAAGTACAAAACATTTACCTTATAATTCTTGTTAACTGTAAAAGAAAATTTTTCATACTTTCAATCTGTAAAAGAGAGAACAAACATTTCCAAAAAAATTAGAACATGTATTTAAAAATTAGAAAAAAGAAGGGAAAAGGATCAAGAAGAAACAGTTTTTAAACAACTTTGACACTGACAGAAGCCTCTGCATCTCTACGCCCCGTACACAATCCTAAAGATATATATTTTAAAGTAACAGTATCTTCATGCTGAAGAAATGAGGCCTATTTTGGAACATGGTGCTTCTTTTGCATTGCTAATGTCTCACAATAGTGATGCAATAGCAGCACAAAAGAGATGTAAAGCTATCATAAAATTGTGTCTAACATTTTAAATGATTGTTTCAGGATGCAAATAAGATGTGTCCTTTCAAGAGGTTTCTTTAAGGTGAGGCCTATTCAGTTTTAAAAAAAAACAGTACACAGAAGTACAGCACTGTAAGCATTAAAATTGACACTTACAGAAGACTCAGTTTCTCCATATCTACCTCACATTTCTAAATGTATTCATAAGTACAAAAAGCAGAATATTAATTATACATGTTAAATGGTTTATTTTTGCTGTTCTTAGAATGTATCAAATTTCACTTAAATCAGTGACTTGAAGGTATTCATCATGTAACAGCGGGGAAAAAAAAACACAATCAAAATGATTGTGTTTAAAAAACCCATACAACCTAAGAAATCTGAATTCAAAACTCCTTAAAATTAACTTACTTTCAATGACGTCAAAGGATCTCCTATGAACAGCTTCCACTCTGTTGTGCTATAAATATTTTCAGACCGCCACTTTCTGAAAGAAAACCTCGATCGATTCAAAAAATATGTTACATACAAGAAAAGACTTCTCTCATTCTATCACATGTTTCCACTAGGCCACATCATGTTGCCGCGATTCGCAAGTCTTGTAATTCTTCCAATCAAATCCCGACATTTTCTGTTTTCGCAACTTTCAAAAAGAAAACATTTAAGATTATTTTCACAATCCAGGACTAATAATATCTTACCCTTCTTTGTCACTCATGTTCTCCTTTTCCTATGACACTGATACTGCTTACTATGAAGCAGACTTACTTGCATCAGGTTTATATAGTTGGATTTTTAAATTGACATTATAATTAAAACTTTTGCACCAATAATCTAGACAGCATTGCAGACTTACATTCCCTCTACTTCATGAATCTTTTGCAATTCTTCACAGGAAATCCCGAGATTCTTTCATTAAAATTTTGGTTTTAAAAACAACAGGTAAGAATTTTTAAGGTCAAACGGCAATTTTTTTTTGAAAGTTACAACGGAATCATTGCAGAATGACCAGCCGTTTCGAGCCTTTAAATAAGCTGTATAATGTCCTGATGTTGTTGAAGGACCATCGTGATAGATAATTGCTAGAGTTACAAAAGTCCTTCCTGATATTGAAAGCTGAGAAGCCACAAATTTTTTTATTAAAGTTGACAATTTTGACCCATCAGGCCTACATCGTTGGATCATTAAAATGACATACTGTCCATATCTACGTATAAATAATGTTGACATCATTTCAGATTTACATTGGCTACACTCCATGTTGTGATCCGCTGCATTTACTAGCTTATTAAAGGAGACTGATTTACTGTCTGGCAAAGTTAAATATATAAATCTTTCTGAGTCTACACTAGTAGTACTTGATACCATACAGTTCTCGCAGTCATGCTGCCATTGATAAGAAACCCCAAACAGGTGATCTACATCTACACCCTCATCTTGCAATACATCAAGCATATACATTAAAAACTCCTGACAATCTTGCTGATTATTTTCAGAGAAGTCTGTTTGACCTGAACATTCATCTAACAGATAACGAACTTCAGACACACTTTCTACTTTTGTACGATCAGTGCTACATTTCTCGAAAACAGAATTCAACAAACAGCATAAAATTTGTTCTGAATTCAACAGAATCTGTTCTTTTAAACTCTCTAGTGAAAAGAGAACATTAACCACTACATTTGCATAGCAGTTGACACCAGAACTGTTTTCAAATTGAAAACCGACAACATCTTCAACAGAATCCACTTTCTTTCTGCTAACAATTTTCGGTTCATCGACTTTTGGTCTTTTTGCTACAACCTCCCTACTATTACTGATATTTCTACGTTTCCGGCCTACCACACGTTTCTCAAACAAAGGATATTGAGGCAAATGTGGTGCATACTCTCTTCTTAACCTATTGTATTCCTTAACACAATCTAGATCCGCACAAATGTTTGTGACATCACAGTCAATCAAGTACAATCCCGATAAAGTTCTAACTCGTGACAATGCCACATATGCCATACCCTCCTTGAACACAGAACTGCCAATATTCACCAATGCACTGTCTACACTTAAACCTTGCGATTTATGGATTGTTACCGCATATGCCAAGCAAACAGGAAACTGTTTACGGCGAACATATAAGTCTTTAACAAGCAAAAACCTAGCAGAACAACGACCAATTACCTGTACTTCCTCAATGCCATCAAATTTAATTTTTAAAAATTCAATTCCATCTCTACTTTTGTATTTCTCAAAATCAACAACATTACCCATTGATCCATTTACCAGACCTCTTTCAACATGTAAATTCCTTCTCAAAATGATTCGGCAATTTAAACACACATTCAGAGTCTTTTCAAAACCCGCTGTTTTAGATATAGTCTTCTCTAATGAATCCAATTTTGATTTCAAATTCTCTGACAAAATAATTGTTGATCCCATATGCTCTATTTTGTCAATAGCTTCAAGTTTCACAATCTCTTGCTTTTCTAAATTCAACATTTTGTTGTTGAAGATGGCACATTCTGCAAGAGTTGGCATCAAACATATTCCGGATTTCTTCTCAGTAATTTTCTGAAAGATATTCTCTGCCACAATCTCTTGTCCGGGATATAAATTTGAAAGTAATTGTGCATTTAAAGCTTCTTTTCCATGCTCGGTCACTTTTCCAATTCTAATATCTTGTAGAATATTCTTGTAATCTTCATCTTTTGCCTGACGCATATTTTCATGCAGTTCAGCATAATTGAAGTTTAACCATATATTGACGTTGCCAATGCTCCCTAAGCACTTCCAGGTATCTTCATGCGTGAGTATTTTGAACACAGGTTGTCCTTTTACTGGTGTCAGCTGCAGCAGATCTCCGAAAACAATGATGTGTTTGCCACCAAATAACACATCATATTCAGTTTTAAGTACTTCTTGCATTCTCAAATGCACAAAGGCAAGCATGACATTGGAAACCATGCTTACTTCGTCAATGATAAGTAGCTTCATTTTCCTCAAGACTCTTGAAACTTCACAGCAAGCATCCCCAGATAACTTGTTGTATTGTAATTTGTTGTCATGCTCCACCGGCAGCATCAGTAGACGATGCAAAGTAATACCTTTAATGTTATGTGCTGCAAGTCCAGTAGGAGCGGTGACAACACAAGACAGCGATGACTCAGTCCTTTCCTGCAGATAGCATGAAATTGCTTTAATGAGGAAACTTTTTCCAGTTCCCGCTTCTCCACTCACATACAGTCGGACAGGCTTCAACGATGTACATGAGCACTCTTTCTTCTCATGACTTAATCCATGCTCAATTTGCTTGGTAACTTCATCATATATTTTCCTCTGCTCAACGTTGAGTTGTTTTTCCAAGTCTTCTAACTTAACTGAATCCTCCTGAGCATGTGCCATGGCTCTTTCCACTTCATTCATAGCAGTGGCAGCTTCATTTTCGATAATAGGTCCTCCAAGTGGATCTTGACTCAATGAAACAGAACTCTGACTGTCCTGAGAACTGTCTCTGGCAGTCTCGGCTGCAATCGTTGCTTCCTGCTCAATTTCCAAAGTTAGCATTTCTTGATATTTGTGAAAAGCAGGACATTCTATGGTCTCCTTAGCAGCAGTGAAAGAGTCTTCGTAACAGAGGAAATCTCCAAGCAGTTCCTCTTCTGCACGCCAAGGCTTGAAAAGTTGCAAAAGTGCTAAATAGAAAAACTCCTTTTTTTCTGGAGATTCGCCACTCAATTTTCGATGGTTTACTAATTGGCATTTTCTTTGCTTGACCAGGCATCCCTCACTTCCAATTACAGCATACACTCCTTTCTCAATATCTTCTTTGATGTTCCTCTTGAATATATAATTTTGAAGAACCTCATATAGACAAACATTCTAAAGGTGACTGCTTCGATTTGGATAATATGTATCCAACATGTTGGTCTTCAAAATGTCGGTACTGTTTGGTTCCTTTTCTGCCAAATATTCAATTTCCCGGACAGGTTTTAGAACCCGATTTTGCGTTGCAGCAAGACCAAGACTCGCCCAAACAATACTCCTGGATTTGGCATAGAGACTTGCTGAAGACAATCGATCTGAACATTCGTAAGCTCCGATCGCTCGATGCGACAACATCTTCAGACTGAAACTGTACAACTTCTTGCTGAGGCTCTTTTCATGGGAAATGTCCTCCCACATATCCTTCAGTTCTGTCTTTTCTTTTTTGGTGATGTAAGATGTCACATACCGAGCCACAGCCATACAGTTGTCACCCACAAACTGTATATCCATGTTAGCATTCCACATGGACAAAATCACTGGGTTGTAGTCGTTGATGTACTTGGACTCTTCGTTCCTTTTCAAATTGTATGTATTTTTGGGTGATTTCCTCGTCACATTATGTCGTAGTGCAGACATCAAACTGTTCACTTTTCCTTTAGAAATCACCGGTCGTGGAAAGTTGAAACGACATTTGGTGTAGAACTTGTCCTTGTTTCTGAATTTACGACGACAGTACTTTCCACAACGATGGCTTTGGAAACGTAGAACTTGTTCTCTTAGGCTTTTCTTCTCCGTTGCATTTGGAACAGCACACGTAGAATACTGTTCTATGAAATTCATCACTAAGTGATCCGGATCTGTTCCAAATTTAGGTGCATCCTTGATCCACAACAACATATGTATATGAGGAGCACCTCTTGCTTGGTACTCCTTTCTCCAGAATAAATCCAACACCTCTCCAAGAGGTGGATTCTTCTTATTTGTGATGAAAGACATCATAGCTTCAAATTTATGATTGAAGTACCTGCATACATTCACAGGATCCAAAGAACACAGTTCTCCAGGTGTCTTGAATTCAATGTTTTCAATATTTCCATTTGCTTCTCGTAGAAATTCAAGTAAGTCTTCCCAGCCATACTCGGCACAGCTCAGAGTGAGGAACCATGTCGGAGTTCCTAAGTTCCTCAGCATACATTTTAAATCACCATGACGATGGTACCAGTACTCATTAGTACCACGCTGACACGCCATGAGATTAATTAAGTGAGAATCCAAAATACTATCTTGGACATTGACTTTATGCATAAAGTCCCTTGCCGAGATATTTCGCATCTGTATACCACTTTTTAAGATGTGGTTCACTGCATATGACAGTCCAGACAGATCGCTTTCAAACAGGAGATGAAACAAATAGGGAATGCATTGACGAAATCTAGGATCTTCTGCATACAATCGTAAAGTCCGGTATTCAGACGAGGGAATTTGATGAGATCGCTCATCATATCTTCCTCCTCGACCTGTGGGAAATAGGTGTGGGAAACACTGAGCTTCCAAACTTTCCTCCCAAACACTAATGGGACTCCCTTTGGCTTGTTTCATTTGAAACAACTCAATAGCATTCCCCATGACTTCCTTGGAATGCAAAGGATGAACACTATAATGTTCATATATTTCTTCACTTTTAGAGGCCTCTACTTTCTCAATTTGGCCAGCACACAAATCGCTATCCTCTTCATCACTTACTTCCTCTTCTGCAACATACACATTCTTATAATACTTATTATTTTTCTTCAAATACACTGTTGCCTTTTTCACTTTCCTAACATCCACTAAATCTTGCCATATTTTCTTATTCTTTGTCGGAACCCCATTAACCAAGATAACCAGAGGTTCCTCTTCCACTTCTTCTACTCCAATTGTGTTAATGTTTTTATTCAAATCTAGAGGCAAATAAACAACTCTTCCCTTTAATCCTCTCTGTAAATCTGCTGGAGGCAACTTCCCTGTCTTTGGCTCCATTCTTACAATAGCCTGAAAGGGATGGATACTTTGAATCAAAATAGATTTAGAAGTATTTAAATCCTTCAATTCAGAAGGAATCTCAACCAATTCCAGATTATTATGAACTGCCCTAGCAGGCATCTGGTTTTGGTTTAATTTATTACAACAATAAGTACACACACGTTGATCCGATCCCAAATCAAAATAATTTTCTACCATCACGTATGTGGCAAAATCCTTCCATTCACTATTATTTTCCCTTTCACTTTTTGCATATAAATCCACTACCTTAGTCTGATTCTTATAGTAAGTGCGTCGACAACATACACAAGTGAAATTAGGCCTCTCACTTGATTTCATCTGAAACGTGGCAATTTCTTTCTGAAAATTATCTGTACTGTAAACCTGTACATTATCTTCAACATTACTCTCTACTTCAGGGTCAATTTGAACATTCTCATCTTTACTACTAAAGTAACAAAACTCAATTTCTTCACAAATATTCTTCACATCTATTTCAGAACCATGCAAAAGAGCAGCACATAATTGTTTAAGCATAATTGCTGGACTCTTTGCATAATACAACATTCTCACTAATTTTCTCACTTTATTATGATGCACTGCTAGCATCCTGAAATGATGAAAAACACTCTGGCATACTCTCCTGGAAAGACAAGCCAGTGAATGACCACGCAAACCTGTCATTTGTCTCACTCTGCAAGGATCTAAATCTTTCAACAACTTCATTTTCTGCTTCAAACTTTTCTTATTAAATGTCCGTATAAAATCACAAAGCAATTTGATGGAAACCTGTTGCACACTGCAAATAGAACTACACTTCCAAATGTACACAGGACCCTTAGGACGTCTTCCTAAAACCTCATCACTTAGCGCCTCTTCTGTCTCTGTTGTCACAAGTTTTTCTTTTTCAACTGCACAACCATCCTTCACTTCATAAGCTCGACCACTGGTGTCAACTGCATGCACCAAATCATTATCCTGAAAATAACTCTCCTCATTAAAAAATGCCTCAGAACTTGAACTATGCATCCATTCTCCGGAAAAAACTTCACAAAAGTTGCTACGATTTACTACTCTCTTCCATCTACTGTTTGTTTTGAAATCAGAAATTACCTTGCTTAGTTTCCTAATTCTATTGATTACCAAAATAAACAACTTTCGCTTAATTTCAAAAGCATGATCAATAATTTTCTCTACATTTTTCTTCTTCTTATAAAATGCCGCTTTCTGTTTGCATTTCTTAATATTTTTTATTAAATTAACTATTATCCTATTACGGAACATTCGTTTTCGAATCTCCCTAAACTGTTCTTTCCTTCTACTATCATGCACAGAGTTATCTCTTCCTCTACCAGTAACATTTTTCATGGGTCTTTCCTTTGCATTTAAATTACTCTTCTTTTTCTGAACTGAAACATTTTGGCGATAAATACTTTTTTTACTACAAATATTTTTTAAGAAAGATTTTGTGCTCTCACCCGGAGCTTTCTTGGTATTTAGGGAAGAGGACTGCTGCAATAAAACATCACCGTGCTGTCTTTGACGTTTTCTAGCCTTTCTAATTCTATTTTTTGTAGGCATTTTCCAAACTATGAAAGAATCTGCAGTTGAATCTGTTGAAAAATATAATAAAAAATGTTAATAACCACTATTACCAAACAGTAAATGAATAACAGTCATCAAAAACTTAATGCCCTACTTATTATTTAACATAGCAAATCTTTTGCACCAGCACTGCATCATAAAAATGACACACAGTGCTACAAAACAGGCATACAACAGTCATAAATCTCTCCCTAATATTTTAAATGATTAATTCAGAATAACGATAAGGTGTGGCCTATCTACAGGTTTATTTAGGCCCAGATCTTTTGACTGGGGTGAAAGTGTATCATTGATCCTCATTCAGTCCATCGCCTGTTTTGTTTATTTGAGGTGAGGCCAACACATGGTTGCAGATAAGATTTTCACTTAAGAAAACAAAGGAAATAATACATGTGAAGGCCTACCAATGAAGTAAGTCATTATTTGAAATCAATTACATTTCTGGATATGTACTGCTAAAGCTTCTTAGGTTGTTTTTGGTCATATTTATAAGGCATATGAGTGTGTATGATGTTATTTTTCTTTTTTAAATGGAAAGCGTTCTTCATGGTGCAAGTTTCTTGTAAATACGCTCCCACCTGCGAAACGGAACTTTGCAATGCGAAGCTGATTGGGTTCCCGGTGTCTGTCAACATTCTGAACAGTCCGGAGCGGCCGTCATCTTATCTCTCGGTAGGATCGAGAGAGAAGAAGAGGTGAAAAACGAAGGGGGAATTTAATGAAAGGGGGCAAGGTATACCCCTGTTGACCCCCTAGGAATGTTGTTGGGATTTTTAAAGGGTCCCCTGGGGAAAATAAAAAAAAAATATTTTTCACGGTAGAAGCGCTTCCCAAACACCGAACTGGGCCGCAAACTGCACGGGAATACGCCATTTTGTGCTTCGTTTTAATTAAATTACTAGGTATAAGGAGGTGCGGGAGACGTATGCTAATCCCTTATATTTTCTGAGGGTGGCTGAGGAGTCTCATATATGTTGATACATGTGTTCCAGCGGCTGTGCGTGAGCTTTTTTTTTTTTTGCTGCGTGACGTCTGTTAACGTTCGATTCGAAGGAAATCAGGAAGTGTTGACCACCAAAACGGCCGATAAAGCGGCGATAATGGGCTTGATAATATGCTCTGTGGAATTCCAATCGAAGCCCATTTTAGATGTCTTCACATCTAGCATGGGCTTCGATTGGAATTCCACAGAGCATATTATCAAGCCCATTATCGCCGCTTTATCAGCCGTTTTCGGCCGATAAAGCAACGATAATTTTAGTGCACAGGCTTGATAATATGCCCCGTAGTTTATGGCCCTAGCTGTAGAGAATCAAGACATGCCAACCCTCCCGATTCAGGTGTCAGACTACTGATTTCAGTGCTACTCTCCCGCATCCCGATTCCTGCAAACAAAAACCCGGGGGCATATTACCAACAACTAGCAATAACTTGTTTAGAGACAAAATTTATCGCCGCACATCTGCGATTTTTATCGTAGATAAACATTGCTATTAGCAAGGTTTATCGCAAATGCGATAAAAAACGGCCACAATGCATGAATATCGCTGAAAAGTCAGCGATATTCATGCATTATCCAGCAAATGCTCTTAACCATGTTATCCACCTCCCATTGGATAACATGGCTAAGACTCCTCAGCACCATTTTTTGGACATTATTAACATGGCTATGTAACACTCATATTCAAAATCTAAATTTGCCAAGCACACTTGTGTTACTGCATGCCAGAATGCTACACCGAATATGCAATTACAATTTCGCAAAGTAACAAAATCTATTTCTATATCACTACAGACAAAGCCACAGTTTAAAAACACAGCTTTCTTCATCATTTTCTCCTTAGCAAGGTTTATCGCAAATGCGATAAAAAACGGCCGCAATGGATGAATATCACGCTGAAAAGTCAGCGATATTCATGCATTATCCAGCAAATGCTCTTAGCCATGTTATCCACCTCCCATTAAATAACATGACTAAGAACTGCTCAGGGCCCCATGAGGAACGCTTTCCATTTAAAAAGGAAAAAATAACATCATAGAAAAGAATCGATTTTAAACACAGCATATAAATCAATTGTATACCTGCATTCAAGAGGAAATGACTGAAAATGTCCTTGAGACACATGAAAGCGTTTTCTGGAATGCCCTAGCACCATTTTTTCGACATTATTAACATGGCTATGTAACTCCCATAATCAAAATCTAAATTTGCCAAGCGCAGATGGGAGCGTATTTACAAGACACTTGCCCCATGAGGAATGCTTTCCATTTAAAAAGGAAAAAATAACATCAAAGACACTCAAATGCCTTATAAATATGACCCAAAACAACCTATGAAGCTCTAGCAGTACATATCCAGAAATGTAATTGATTTCAAAAATGGTTTTTAAAAACAACATATCTGTTTCAGCTTACATAAGAGACCATGGAATGGGCTTCATATACAACAATAACTTGAGTTACTGCATACCAGAATGCTACACCGAATATGCAATTACAATTTCTCAAAGTAACAAAATCTATTTCTATATCACTACAGACAAAGCCACAGTTTTAAAACACAGCTTTCTTCATCATTTTCTCCTTAAATCATACTATTCTCTATCTAAAATAAATACATCTTTTCTCACCTTAGCAAATACTTTTTGAGTTTTGAAAACAGTCTCAGAAATACACCAAATTGTCTTCAGCAGAAGAAAAAGGATGCACTCCAGAGGCTGCAGCTATTGAAAGCACAGAAATACAGATATTCATTTCACATATCTCTCATATTAGCCAATCATAACTCTTCCCTCACTTTTTTCAAATCAAAACCCTTCCCCCCTCTGCCCTCTCTGCCTTTTTTCCATAGCAACGACCTCCTGGAAGACCTCTCATGTTTGCAAATTCACACAACAATGTTCCAATTGAACTCTGAACTCTCAGTGCACCTGCGTATCCAGTGCAATCTTTCATTAAAAGTTTCTTCCTTGACCATTCAAATTACATCTTTCAAAGAACACATCCATGCACCCTAACTTTCTGTTTTCAGAAATGGAAATGCACCAATCACTGCTAATTAATCATTAGCATTGGAAATCCACAGTTTTTTTTCTTTACAAACTCCTACTGTTTCAACTGCCCTTTCATTACCACACTTCATCTGACTGCAGCCCAACCTTCTCCCACCATGTTTAAGGTCTGGATTGTTGGACATAGTTACATCCACTGGGCTCAAAGGTATGCTGACAACAGAAATTTACACAACCTCAATTTACAAGATGTGGAAATTAAATGGTTGGGCCAAAGAGGATTAAAATGTCACCAATTGATACCATTGGTGAAAACCTTTATGCATTTGCCAAAACCTGACCTGTTAATAGTGCATTGTGGAGGTAATGATTTGGGCACTTTAACAGGAGTAGGTCTGGAAATGCTTTTAAAGGACACCTTTGAGCAATTAATGGCACTTTTTCCTCAACCTGCCTTGGTATATTCCAATATATGCCAAAGACAGAAATGGAGGTGGTCCAACCAATTTGGTCCACAAATTGAGAAAGCGAGGAAGCATGTAAACAAATCTGTTTCAGCTTTCATGAGAGACCATGGAATGGGCTCCCTGTACAATAATAACTTGCGTTACTACATGCAAGATATCTACAGAGGAGATGGAGTTCACTTCTCAGATGAGGGCAACAGAATTTTCATTCTGAATTTAAGACTGTGCATTGGTACCTACTTATAAGTACCTAAATGTACCATAAACCCAAAAGCTCTTCTCAGAGCTACCCTTCATCTGATCACTCACAATTAATACTTTTCTCTAACTTATTTCTGTAATTTTCAACAAACTACGCTCAAAGAGCGCTACCCGGTACGCGAACTGGAAGCTAACCGCCCAAAGTTATTTAAAAAATGTTTTTTCTCCGCACATATGGTCCTCCTCAGCCACCCTCAGAAAACCTGGGGGGTCAAAATACTTGTACCGTGTCCCCTTCTACCCTTTCTGAACATTATTTAACCTCCATTTTATATCTTAATTCGAACGAAACACAAAATGGTGGACTCCCGTTACGCTTCTAGTTCGCGGACTAAACCGCTTCCCGGGAAGCGGTCCAAAAAAAAGGTGGGAAAGTAATTCACAAAAAAAGGACTGGAGACACTCTCACCAAATATAGATTAGCTTATACTACATAACAATCCCTTTCATTTTCACAAATTTGATTGAAATTCCATTTAGCCATTAAGCCTGTAGACCTCTCTAAATACCTTGAGGTAAATTACTTCACAAAACACATCTGAAGTGTTGGAATTGACAACCAATGAAAATGTTACTTTCATTTTCTACTTTTATTACCTGATATTTGATTGGTTATATACCTGAATATATATAAAGGAAGAGAAGAAAACACAGCCATTTTGACTACTACTTCTTGTTGTACATCACATTTCAATACTTACCTAAGACTTCAACTTGTTTCTGAAGGTAAGTTGTTATTTTTAAAACTGAAGTATATTGTGCACTATAACTTGATATGGTAGACTTTTTCTGATAGATATACACTATCCCTCTGTAGTAGTTATGGATTTAGATAGACTTCTCTGTTATAGTTATGAATGGAATTAGGCTTCTCTTCGTTAAATTACATACACTTTTTTATAGTCATATTTCCACTCTGATACTATACACTGCCAAAAGAAAAATTCACTGATAAAAACTGCCTATCTAAAATTAATCCCAACTGTACCCAATCTCTACTAATATATATTTTTTTATTCAAAATTTCAGGCAAAATGGAAGGCGAACAACAAGTTACATTTTCAATTGAACTGAAGGAGAGCAGCCAAGACAAAATTGATGACTTTATGGATGAAAGTAGAGACCACTACAATGTGTTGAAGCAGTGGACAACCTGCTTCAAAATGAAAAAAAGTTACACCCTATATTCAATTTTGACATTTCTGACAATGAAATGTTAGAAAGTTTAAGAAAGTATGAAACACAATCATAATAAAAAAAAATTTAAAAATAAAGAAAACAAAAAAAACCCAACAAAAACAACAAATAATTAACATACAGTATTAGAAAAGTCTATCATTCTTTTATCCTTATAGTACGCTGCCCAGAACGCTTCCCGGTTCGCGTACTAGGCGCTCACCACGCAAAAATATATATATATATTTTTTTTTTTTGCCCTGCAGGGACCTTTTACAACCTCCACATAAAACCTAGGGGGTCAAGGAGGATCTACTATGCCCCCTTATCGAAATTTCCCTCTTTGTTTTGGCCTCCTCTTGTCTCTCGATCCTACCGAGAGACAAGATGGCGGCCGCACCGGACTGTTTAGAATGTTGACAGACACCGAAAAGCCAATCAGCTTTCCGTGCGCAAAGTTCCGAAACGCGAAAAGTACGCGAACCGGATCGCTGCCCGGAGCGCTGTTACAGATATATATCTTGATTTAAACGTTAATTTCTCAAAATCCACTGAAGCACATATATTGAGACCTAGCAAAGGCACATCGGGCTAACAGTCCCTACAATTTTGCCAAGTTTCGTGGAAATCCATTCAGCCGTTCGGGCTAAAAACGAGTCCAACCGCCCTATGGAAATTAACATGAGAAAAACGCGTTTTGGGACCCCCCTTTTTTCTCGGCCCCCCCTTGACGAACCCCCCCAAATTTCCAGGAGCTGCTCAGAAACAAAATGTGTCATTTTCCTGAAAATTTCAGCCGATTCCGTCCACAAACGCCAAAGTTATTAGACATAGAATTTTCAGAAATCCCATAGGGAAAAAATCCTAACTATAACTACCTACTGGCGACTGCCAGTAGGTAATATATATATATATATATATATATATATATATATATATATATATATATATATATATATATATATATATATATATATATATATATATATATATATATATATTACCTACTGGCGGTCGCCAGTAGGTAGTTATAGTTAGGATTATTTTGAATAGGGAAATCACAAAATTCTATTGTGAATAACTTTGGCGCCAGTTAAGGAATCTGCCTGAAATTTTACTCAAATTTGCCTCGCGGCGCTCCGGTCCTTTCCTGAAAGTTTGGGGGGATTCGTCAAGCGGGAACCGAGAAAAAAGGGGGGTCCCAAAACGTGTTTTCCCCATGTTAATTTCCATAGGGCGGTCGACCTCACTTTTAGCCCGAACGGCTGAATGGATTTCCACCAAACTTGGCAAAATTGGAGGGACTGGTAGCCCGATGTGCCTTTGCTATGTCTCAAGATATGTGCTCCAGTGGATTTTGAGTCATTTAGGTTAAAAAAAATATATATATCTGTAAGCGCGCCCCGGTACGCGCACCGGGGCGCGATCCAGCGCGCTACGCGACTTCGCGCGCGGAAAGCTGATTGGCTCTCGGGTGTCTGTAAACATTCCAAACAGTCCGGAGCGGCCGCCATCTTGTGTCTCGGTAGGATCGAGACACAAGAGGTGGCAAAAACAAAGGGGGAAATGTCCAAAAGGGGGCAGGGTAGACCCCCTAGGTTTGATGTGGGGACCATAAAAGGGCCCCGCAGGGCAAAAAAAGAATACAAAAAAAATTTCGTTTTGCGCGGGGGAAGTGCCCGGTACGCGCACCGGGGAGCGTACCATGGGAAAAAAAGAATGACAGATTTTTTTTTAAAAGTAGCATTTTTTTATAAATTGGAGGTAGTTCTAAAAAGAACAGTTTTTTTTAATTCTTTTTGTTGTTTTATATTTTTTTTATTGTTTTTTTGAATTTTTTTTACTTTTTTGGCTTTTCTGAACAGTTTCATATTTTTTTTGTATTTTTTATGGGGAGAAACAAAAAACAGGGAATTATAAACGGCTCAACTGGAGCAAAAAAAAATCTGAAAAAAATTTGTGTTTCTTCGTGCACTTGTGGTTATCACCAGCAACGTTGGTGAGGCTAATACTCTTCTCACCATAAGTAATGGTTTTGCCACAATATATACAAACGATTTTGTATCCACCAAACTTAGTTTGTATGTTTGGAACCATCTGCCTTGCCTCTGGACCCGATGGAGTGGGTTCTTTGGTTGTTGAGGTGCTGGCAGACGATTGTGGAAGGTTTCTGCATAGTTCTTTCACCTCTGCTGCAGAATAGTTATTGGGGTGCAATCGTTGCATGTGCCGAATCATTGTGTGATTCCCAAATGAATATTTTTTTGCAGGGTTCCCCCTGGATAGTACCAATGAAAAGTGTTATTTTCAAGTCACATGAGCCAGGCTTTCATCATTTGGAAACCAAAACTATTCTGAGCAAATGAAAAGTGTTATTTTCAGGGCCCGGAGGTGCTTACGTAGCGCGTTCGTATGCTCGTGGGTTCTTCTGGTGCGCTTATCGCCATGCGTATCACGCGGACGCGGCTACGCAAATCGTCACGATGATGTTTTCGTTCGAGGCATTAGCGCTAACGGGACGCTCCCCGGTATGCGCACAGGGGCGCGCTGCAACATTGCGCTGACCGGTGCGCTCCCCGGTACGCGCACCGGGAGCGCTCCAGGGCAAAAAAAAAAACAATATACATAAAGAAAATAGTATTACATAAATAAACAATATGGGAATAATTATAAAAAATATTAGATTTTATAGTTATAGAAATTTGTTATTAAAAAACCTGCGCATGGGTGCTTCCGGGTGCGCTTACGCCATGCCTATCACGCGGACGCGGCTACGCGAAACGTCTCGATGATGTTTTAGTTCGCGGAAATAGCGCTAACTGGACGCTCCTCGGTACGCGCCGGAAGACTGCGCTTACCGGTGCGCGCCAGAAGACTGCGCTTACCGGTGCGCTCACCGGTACGCGCACCGGGAGCGATCCAGGGCCAAAAAAAAAAAACATGAACAATATACATAAATAAAATAGTATTATATAAATATACAATATAGGATTCATTATAAAAAATATTACATTTCATAGGTTTGAGGCCCTATATATAGTTAGGAATTAGCATTTAAAATACCTGCGAAATTCACTGAAAAAACCATAGGTTTCACACCAGTTAAAATTAGGAATTAGCATTTAAAAAACCTTTTAAATTCACTGAAAAAAACATAGGTTTCACACCAGTTATAGTTAGCTGGAAATTTTACTGACATAAAACCATTGAAATTCCCACATTATAGTTAGTTGGTCTCACTATAACTTGCGCGCCTGCAATGGACTGCTGATGACGTCACATATTAAATCACTCATGACATGGTCAGTGACATCACTCATGACATCACTGATGACACCATCCTTGTGACAGAGTGACAGACCTCCTTTCAGTGTAATGTAACCCTTGAAACACATTCAAAAATAGAAACTAACATTTTCAAAAAAATGGAGATACCATACCAGTTACAACAACCAATTCAGTAATTCCACCATCTATATACACATTCACCAACAGATCTATATAGTCACTCATACATATACTCACTCATCATATGTAGAGATACACCTATACATCCTGTTACACACTGATAGTCATCCAAAAGTTACTCACACACATACTCACACATGCAAATAAACTATTGAACATCCATTTATTTGCATACACAACAATACACACACTACCACCTTACTTCTAAGGAAACCTAAACATACTTACTCTCTTAAACAATCACTTATAGAAACACATACTTATTTAAACAGGAACTCTTACAATCTCTCACTCTCACATATACTCACTTATATACATCAATACTCACATATACTAGATTAAAACATATGTTGTTACTGATAAAGACACGAGTGAGACAGTCATTCACTCACTAACACACACATATACACACTCATCCACCCATACAGTCCTGCACATATGCTGTCTTCAAAACACATACAAACAGTGAGTCAGTCATTGATGCATCTATGTGCTAAGTAATACCCTCACCAAACCATACAGATACTGATACTAAAAAAAATCTAATAACCCATATACACACACATTTAGCTACTCACCAACCCATGCAGCCCCTTATACACAAAGTGAAACACTGATACATATATTTAAATATTTAAACATTACTCGCTAATATATGTATTCACTAAGATACACTTAATAAGCCAGTTAACCAATCAATTTTTTTTAAAACATCCTTTTAGACACTTATTTAAACATTTATTTTTCCAGCGTCCTTTACATATACATATATAAAACATATTTATTTTTCAGAAAGACACACATTCACTGGATGGTGTCATCAGTGATGTCATGAGTGATGTCACTGACCATGTCATGAGTGATGTAATATGTGACATCATCAGCAGTGCATTGCAGGCGCGCAAGTTATAGTGAGTCCAACTAACTATAACGTGGGAATTTCAATGGTTTTATGTCAGTAAAATTACCAGCTAACTTTAACTTGTGTGAAACCTATGGTTTTTTCAGTGAATATATATATATATATATATATATATATATATATATATATATATATAAGTTAAATTATTCTCAAGCATGTAATTTATTAAACCACTATCTCAACCATTGATGCAAGCCTATGGCAAATGGTCACATTGGCTGGACACACAAAATGACAGCCAGCCAGTGCCACATATCAATAATAACAACACGGAGCAAGAAGGCATTGGGGACCAAGAAGACATGCAGGCCTAGGGCAAAAGCACACTGGTTGCCTACACAAAATGGCAACCAATCACAAAGGGTGAAACAGTAAGCAAGGAGCCTTGGCCACAATAAAGAACACATGCAGGCCTATAGCAATGCACACTGGCTACCCACAGAAAACGGCTGCCAGTCACATGGTACCAGCAACAAGCAAGAAGGGATGGGGTACAAAGAAGACATGCAGGCCATTTACAAAAGCACAAAGGCTGCCTATACTAAATGGCCACCAACCGCATGGTGAAACAGCAAGCAGGAGGCAGAGCCACAATAAAGAACACATGCAGGCCTATGCCAGTGCATACTAGCTGCCTACAGAAAATGGCATCCAGTCAAATGGCAACAGCAAAAAGCAAGAAGGGATGGGGTAATAAGAAAACATAAAGGTCTTTGGCTAAAGCACACTGGCTAGCTATACAACATGGCCTCCAGCCACTTGGTCACAACAACAAGCAGGATGCCTGGAAAACAAAAAACATATGGTGGCCTATTTATGCTGACAATACAAAATGGCCTCTGGCCACTTGGCATGGAGATCAAAGACAAATGGTGGTCTATGACAAACACACTCCCAAACTGGCCAGCCAAAGGAGACATGGTAACAAATCGAACACAGCATTAATTCAGCAATTCCAAAAGTGAAAATTAACAGGGGTAACATTTTTTATAACAACACACATGCTCCGTAGGCATTACCCCACCTATGCACTATTGCATGAAAAAATTGTGAAATACCACTAAAAAACATTTTGTATTTTTATCTACTACCATCCATGGACTAAACGATGTTTAAGTTCAACAGACAACACATAAACAGTTTTTTTTTGCACCAATACCTAGTACAGGGGTTACTGCCTGAAAGGACCATTGGCAGACTAGGCCACATAGTGAATTAAATCAATATTGCACATGTATTAAAAACATAGAGAAAATTTACTTAACTGTGCAACATTTTTCCTGTACAAAATAAGAAAAGTTGCATGCACAGAAATTGCTTTCATCTAGTGCCACATGGTCGCCAACAACCAGAAAACCAGCAAGCAGGCATGGCCACAATCAAAGAAGTTATTCAAGCCTATGGCAAAAGCAAACTGTCTGCCTACACAACATGGCCACCAGCAACATGTAGAAAAGAACAAGAAGGAGTCTTGGAAAACAAAGAACACATGCAGGCCTATGGCAAAAGCACAATGACTATTTACACAAAATGCCCATCAGCCATATGGTCACAACAATCAACAAGAAGGCATGGCCACAACAAAGAAGACATGCAGGCCTATGGCAAAAGCACACAGGCTGGCTACACAAAATGATCACCAGCCACATGGCCACAAGAACATGCAGGAGGCCTAGAAATCAAAGAACATATGTAAACTTATGTACACTGACTATAAAATATGGCCCCTGGCCACATGATAAGGGGAACAAAGACAAATGGTGGCCATTGGCAAACATTAACACACATTGGCCAGACAAAGAAGGTATGGACTGGTAACACATAAAAAAGAGCATTAGTTCAGCAATGCCAAAAACCGAAAATAACTAGGCTGAGAAATTTTGCAAAAACACATACACTTTGAAGGCATGAACTGTAATGACCCCGCCTATGTCATGTTTCCAGAAAAAAAACATGAAATACCCAAAAAACACCTTTTGCAATGTAATTCAATGCCATCCATGGCCTAAATGATGTTTCAATTCAACAGACAACACAGCAACAGTTGTTTCATGCACCAATGACTAGTACTGGGCCTACGGGTTGGAAGGCCTATTGGCAGACTAGGCCATATAGTGAATTTAATCAATATTGCAAACTTATTAAAAAACATGGAGAAGACAATGTACTGAACAGCAACATTATTCCTTTTCAAAACAATGTACTGAACTGCAACATTATTCCTTTACAAAACAAGATAATTTCATGCACAAATAAACGAGGCTCCTACTAAAACTGCAGTCCACCCACCACAATACATTTTAAAAATTGAATAAAAGTACAAATACATCCAGGTGCATGCCCCTAGTCTAACAACAAACAGCCTTAGACACCAGTTTTTCAAATTACTTATGATATCCCAAAAACAAATCCCTTACATCCAATGGTATTAATGCATCAGACAAGGAGAGTGATACTTCCAGCTCAAAATTCCACAAAAAAATTACCAGGAGAGGGACATATAACTGGGAGGAGTATGCTGGGCAAGAACAGTAAGCTGAGTCTTTTGGGCACTTCCTTCCTGCTTGTAAAAAAGGAAAAACAAAAGGCTTCTCACACAAAAATAAACAACTCCAATGGCCTTTTTGAGAAGAAAATCCACTCCAAAAGCTTCTCAGGTGCATCTCAAGCACAAAAGCTGTTAAAGCGCTCAGTTTGCAATCACGATCGGCACTAGATTAGCGCCGTCACAGCAGGAAGCTATGCAAGTGAGCGTGAAGTCTTACAGGAGGGCACTAGTAGTGCAAGAAGTCTTGCATGGACTCTCAAGCAGCCTAATAGTGTCTTGGCACTTGTGAGTGAGTGCAAAACAAAACTCGAGGTCATGAACAGGAAAAAACTCTGCTTCACACATGAAAGGCTGAATACAGGAATTCCACTTTCCTTCACGGGGTGCCCACATTCTGTAAACTCCATGAGCTGAGTTTTACCCCCAGGCCTACTCCCTACCCATACAGACTAGCATCTGATTCTAGAATAACGTATGGCTGGAAACTGAATATGGCTCCGCCTTTTCAAGCAATCCTGTAGTCCAACTACCATTGAAGCCGGTTCTTGTCTTCATAGTTAGAACAATCAATAAAAAGTTACTCTCTTCTGAAAAAGGTGGATCTTTAATCACTGGAGCACTCTGTACTGAAGAGGATGGTAGAAGCCCTACTATCCTCGCCAGCACCGTCAAGGACACTTTATCTTTGTGAAGGTTGGACCGGATCTCCTTTCGGACTGTGTGTAACTTCTATGGTGGAAGGGATAGCTAAGAAGATAGGCAGTCGATTTGGAACCCCAGGAGTTCCATGCAATGAGAGGAAATAAGGATATATTTATTTTAAATGATGATGAAGCCTAAGTCTTGAAGTAGCTTGCATGACTAGCTCAAATGATGTACCAACAATTATTCATCTTGGGCCCTTAACAGAATGAGTTCTAGGTAGATAATCAGACAAACACCTCTGGAGTGGAGACTCTCAACTACTGGGTGAATGACCTTAGTAAAAGACCAAGGTGCAGAAGACAGGTCAAATGGGAGCACCTCGAATCTGTACCATTGATCAACTCACACAAACTGGAGGAATTTCTGGTGAGGGTCAAATATCAGAATGGAGAGGTATGCATTCTTCAGGAATGTTGATTGTCCTCAAGAGCTAAAATAGAGAAATGTTCTCCTGAACTCTTCTGGAACAGAAATGTGCAGAAGTAACATAAGAAAGATGTCAGACCTGGCAGCCTTAGGTTGGTCTTCTCTCCAAATTTTTTGCCTGCCTTCTCCTTTTTTCTGACTTGGTATTTACTAGTACTAGGACACTCCGCACTTCACCACTTCTAACCAAGACTAAAGTGCTTGTGGTAATATTAGTTCACACCAACTGACATTAACTTGTAAGTCCCTAGTAAAGAGGTATGCCCTCTAACCTGGGCATGTAAATTAAATGCTACTTGCGGGTCTGCAGCATTTATTGTGTCACCCACTAAAGTAGTCCTTTAGCCATATCTCAGGCCTGCCACTGCATACTTTGTGTGTGCAGTTCACACTGCCATGTCACCCTGGCAAAGTAACCCTTTTGGCAGGCCCAACCTTTTCCTTTTGATACATATAAGTTTCCTCTAAAGTAGTCCCTGGACAATCCAAAGGTCAGGGTGCAATGTATTTAGGAGGCAGGACATATACATTTAAGTTGTACATGTCTTGGTAGTGAAAAAACCTAAAAGTCGTTTTTCACTCCTGCAAGAACTATCGCTCCGATAGGATAGAATTAGGATTACCTTTTTACATTTTATATATTTAAATTTCAATTGGGAAGAAATAAAATCAGGAATTCTGGCATCTCTGGATTACTATTAAAAAATCCTAACTTAAAGTGAAGTTGAATTTTAAACTACAATTTGGGAGATGCCACTTTTATACAGCTTAAAACACCACATCAATTGCCAGCACTGACTCTATTACTGTATACCTTTGTTTTTATTCATGTCCTGTTGCGTGTTTATCTAGGTTCCTGATCGATACTGTGACCTTATGCCCCTATTCGGCTATAAATCCATTTATTCCCTATATTGGCATAACCGTTCAAGTGCGATTTTCTGAAAAGTCATCTCTGGCCTCACACGAACAGAGCCACATTCCAGCATAGTTCTCTCTGCCACTTCCTTTGCGACCAATTAGTGCAATGACAGAGCAGTAGTCACTATCTGATATTCCTAGATAACACTCCGAGTTCTTCAACAAGATAAAAACTCAGCAAACCTGGAAATCCCCGCTTGCTATGTTTTGATTAATAATGGAACTCTAATGAGCAACTGATAACTATCACTTCCTAGTGACATCTTTAATTGACGTCTTATGTCCAGCAAACTTGCGTCAAACCCGGCACCTGTCAGGTATAAATATTACCAACGTTGCCTTAAGCAATTGCTGTTGCCTGCTGTTGTACGAGCTACTGATGCAAGCTGTCTGCATGACCCCGTGTTGGTGAAGCTAGCACCCTGTCGCTGCAGCCTGCTGTCCCTCGGTGGTGAAGCTGCTGATACCATTATCGCTGCTAAAGCGCGAACGATGGCACAGTACGCTTAGGAGCTGAACAGCCGTCCCTCTGCGAAGACATCCAGCAGATTCCAGCTGCCCGCGGACGCTGTCCCCCCTCCTTCCTCGACGCGCTGAAGAGACCCGCTGCCTTTCTCGTGCAGAGAAATCCAGCTCCGGCGTTTCCGGTCTGCCCTCGCGGGTGACTGGGATATCGAGAGTGACCCCTGAAGGAGATACCAATCCTCCATCATTCTATTCAGAGGTATGGTGTTGACTAAACCCTTAGATGAGAATTCTTGAAACAAACCTTGGCAAAACCAACTTAACTTAAAGCTACTTACTTACTCCCCTTCCACGTGTTAGGCTTAGGTCAGGCACACTGGGGTAGGCTTAGTTAGAAGCACCAGTTGAGTATGTTAGCCTAATGTATATATGACTGTATATATGTTTTATTACTTTTAAACCATTGTATGGCTAAGAAACCATATCAATGCTTTTACAGTTCTATTTCGCAATACTTATCTTACTGTACGTACTTTTCATAATAACAATTCTTGTAATTGTGGCAATACATTTCTCTTGTACGAGAAGAAAGATTGTTCAATAAATGTTAACCCTTTATTGACAAACGCCTGTCTCTCTATTCTCTACATCTCGTGAAAGTAACCTGCACTAGACTGACTGAGTGAAATACATGTCTATTGTTTCACACAACCCTAGAGATCGACTCTTGATCTGAGGAGCAAAGTTGTCATGTTGCACGGTTGTTGGAAAGCTGAATCCCTTCTTGTCTGTGCCAAGGAAGCTGATCACTTCCCATGCAGAGAAGAAAGTTTCCAGTGACCTCTGAGCTAGTTGGTAACACAACCCAATTAAGTTTAGCATAGTCAGTGGAGGCCTGGAATATAAGCAGTTCCACGTCGATACTACTGTTTATGTTATTCCAATGCGCAGGGCCTAGTGGGAAACTAGGAACTACACTACATGGCGCCCAACGTTTGGTAAGGCGATAAACTAACGCAAGACAGTTAGAGTAACTCAGTCGTGCATATTTCACACCCCTTTCTCCCGTAAATACTCCAATGGACGTCTGGAGTGGGTGAAAGGTTAAAATCCGCCCGACCTTAGTAGGAAGAGATTCCTATGTAAAGGTCTGGTTTATTCAACGTTGAAGGATACAGTGTTCCAAAATATTGTGCACCTAATCTTTGTCTCCTTGGAGACCTACTCTGCAAACCTTGCATTTTTACAATGCCAGAAAATAACGGAACCACTGGGGCCGCAGCAGATGCGACTCAGCAAAGTCCCGAATACACAGACCCGGATGCTATTATCATCCCGGTCCACTTAAGAAGATCTATAACTTTAAAACTTATAGAAAACGGACTGACACCTCAAGGTGGTACAGTAATTTTCGTGATAGAGGCTCACGAGTATCGGCAGACAGAGGTATTCTATTCATGGATAAACTTTCCAGTGGTAAACGCAATAACAAAAGAGTTTCACTATTACAAAATAGAGAAACCTCCGGAAGAGTACGCTCCTTTCGAGGAGATTGAAATTCCACTTAAATTTCAATAGCACCTGCTCTGGTTTAATGGCGCCCTAAAACACAATGATCACATAACTAGGCTCGGTCCACTAGGTAGACCAGGAGCAACGTGGCCGGTTCTAGCCAGCTACACACCACATCCAGACATTGTAAAAATGTATAGAGATGAGCTGTTAGTACAGCTAAACACATTAATAAAAATACATAGGCAATTAGTCCAATATGTAATGCGGATTGCAACGGTCCAGCCAGCTGTTAATACACCACAGCTGACCCCTCATCAGGGGAATACTAATAAAATCACACCACAGAACATACAGTCATGTCTTGGTAAAACACCCGTAAAACGGGAACAAATTCCTTTCTGGTTAGCACAGAAAATCACTCAAATAGAGGCAGTATTTCCTGATACTACCCCTATTGAGAAACACAGAATCTTGACCATCTGCCTTCCAATGGGAATCGCACCACACATGGAGGACTGCTACACTTGGGGTACAGTCTTTGCTTCCATTTACACAAAAACACACGGTGTTCCGTCTATGGCGGTAATACCAGAAGTGCTAAAACAGATTCAAAATGAATTCGGTCCAGAGCCCGCTTTAAATCTAGGTATGAAATTACTGAAAGACTTCAAGCAGGTCTCGGCTATATTATTAGCCAATATAAGAGGAGAAGCAGCATCTGTGGCGATCCGCCAGAAGTTGAAGGAAACAGATATAAAAGATCCTGTTGAGCTTGCAAAAATCATAGAAAAGTGCTATGAAGAATTAGGTAGAGACAGCTTGGGAGGGAAACCGGTAAAGCCCCAACTGCTCGAAAATCCTGAAAAATTATTTATTAAAAATAATTCAAACACTTCTAAAAAGAGCTGGGATGGAAATAAACAATCCACTCCCAAGGAAAAAGTTTTCCAGTCCAGAGGAAGGTCTCCTCGACGGAGGGAAAGAACTCCGACTCGAGAACGCCAGTCTCCCCAGAGGGAGCCCTCTGAGAAAAGATATAACCTTAGAAATAGGGATAATCTGAAAAAACCTGATAGATATCAAAGTATTGATACACGTCCCTCTCGATCTCTTCCACAGAATTCGAAAAGAAGAGGGCGGTCAGACCCAGGAGAGCACACCAAGTCCAAAGACAAGGAACCTGCTCAGAGTAAAAAATCTCAATTTCAGAAAAAGAAGGTAGCCAGTATTAGAGTAATCAACCATGCCGAGAATACTGAGGACACAGTTGAAAAACGGGGAGTGGGCATTGACAATGTTGGACAGTGCAGCAGAAATCAGTATAGCGCGCAATATCTTGATGAGTCATCTGGAGACAGTGGACACGAATGAATACATTCAGGTTGAAACTGCCGACACCAGACTTAGCGAGCCCCATAAAATATACGAAATAACATTGCGTATAGAGGGTGATAAGACTAGGAAAATTAAGGGTCTATTTTGGGATAAGCTCTCAAAAGGCTATGATATTCTGTTAGCTGAAAAAGATTGGCCCCCAGAGTTTGTCAGGGAGTGCCCTCGTGGCGAAGAAGTGATTATGCCTGCCTTCTCGAATCACATTCCGATTCACAAAAAATATACATATGCAAGGAAATGGGCAGTGGCCCAGGCACCTGCATTATATAAAAATCATGTAGGATGGGATGAGGATTCAACTCCTCACAAAATCCAATTAAAAAGTGAACAAACTGCCCAACGGCAGTATCCCATAAAGCAAGAAGCTAAAAAACAAGTCAGGGAGATCTTAGATCAACTTGAGTACCAGGGGGTGATTGAAACATGCACCTCTCAAATGAACAATCCTTTGTTTCCTGTCTCCAAGCCAGACAATTCATATCGTCTAGTTTTGGACTACAGACATCTTAATACATGTTGCAAAACTTTTGCAGTACAAAACTCGCATAGTGCAGCCCTAATGAATAACATAGTTAGGAAAAAATATAAAACGACGTTAGACATATCAAATGGTTTCTTTTGTCAAAACATTGCACCAGAAAGCAGATATTTGACCGCTTTCTCTGCATTTGGGTCGCAGGAAAAATTCTGTCGACTCCCACAGGGGTTCAAGAACAGCCCAGGACTATTCTCAGCTAGGGTAACAGAGTTACTACAAATCTATGATGATGAGGCATTATCTTACGTAGATGATATCTATCTCACAGACGACGACTTGGATACTCACTTGAAAAGAGTGAACACCATCATACTTGGGTTCACAGCAGAGGGTTACAAATTCAACTTTAAAAAGTCCCAAATTGCCCATCTGACAGTACTATTCTTGGGGTACGAGTTATCAAGTGAAGGGAAAAGCCTAGCGGACAACTTCTTAGAGAAGTGCGCTGTACTCCAAGCTCCAAAAACGCTGAAGAATTTACAATCCATTCTAGGTTTTCTGAATTTCGGAAGAACTTACATTCTAAATTACGCAGAGAGGGTTAAACCTCTCTACGAACTAATTAAGCCTGATTTTAAACAAATCAATTGGACTCAAAAACACACAGAAATTTTGAGATCACTGCAAACAGACATGTTAACAAAAACAAAATTAGATACACGTGACAACACGATCGATCTTGTAATCCGAGTCATCCCAGGAAGATGCGGATTCATGTACCTGACCTCTAATGAGGGAGAAAAGGTGCCTATTTCAATTAAATCTCACTTGTACACACAAGCAGAAAAAACATTAAGTCACACAGAAAGAACTGTGAACGCAGTGCAAATCGCATTAGCAAATGAAAGAGAACTAGCACACGGCAAACAGATTAATATCCTTACAGCGGAATCCGCCTTCGAAGCGCTATTCAGCCCAGTAAACCTGCCTACAGTGTCACTGGATACGAAATGGATACAGTGTATAGATTCTCTAGGAGCGGAAGACGTGAAATACTATTTCGCCCCGCAATTTGAAGAACTGAATGATTTAGAATATGAAGAAGAATATCCTCTGCCAATCGAAATTCTGCCTCTCCCACAATACGCATGTATAATCTATACAGATAGTTTTGTACAGCATTTTAATGTAGAGAGTAAATCCTACAATGCAGCATGTGCGATCATTAAAGGTCGTTGGCTGTGCGGTAAATTCAGACCGAAAGTAACAAAAACTGAATCTGTAAGAAACTGTTTGGTTCAGAGAACTGAAATCAGATGTTTAAAGATGGCGCTCGAAAATGCAGAACGCGAATTCCCGACACTTATCGTGTGCGATTCTCATTTTTGCGTCAACTCTTACAACAATAAACTGCAGAGTTGGATCGAGAACGACTACAAAGATGACACAGGTGCCACAATAAAGCATAAATTGCTCTGGAAACAAGTAGCTCTTTTACACAAAGAACTACAAAAGACTCACGTGATTCACGCACAGAGTCTTCAACGTGATGGCGTTCACGTTGCAGGGAATTCATTGGCTAATACAGCCACTGCGGAAGCAACTAAACCGGCCTCCCTAGCCACAAAAAAGCGTACAGATAAATACATAGACGGGGAAACCATGCTGGCAGTAAAAACGACCGTAAAAGGCGACTGTTCAGCACTACCCGTGAACTATCCACTCAATTATGCATACATAATCGATGCAAACTCCGTTCCTTTTGCTCGAATCCCTGGAGTGGGGGACAGAGTAATTCCAAACAGGAGCAGGAGGGGCTTCCTTTTACTGGAAGCACACATGGGGTTGGGACTGAAACACCAAACAATCAAAGCCTCTCTGAAAGAATTACAATCAGAGTACTGGTGGCCAGGAATGAGTATAGATATTCAATGTTTTGCTCAAAATTGTAAAGACTGCAACAGAGATCGCAGTAATGAACAGGCCAGTGTAGTTTCAGGATCCCTTCTAGACAGCATAAGGCGGTCTATCTGCGCAATCAAAGAAGAGAAGCGCGTCCCAGTGTACACCATTAAGACGAAAAGCACTTAAAGAATGAGGCCTCCAGCGCTCGGCTGACGCTAGAACGGTTAAAAAAGATTTGCAAGTCCATATCGGCATATACGCAATTACCACGTTCCATTCTGACCAGGGTCCTGCTTTCAGCTCTCGAGCCTATAAGGAGGCCATGGCTAGCATGGGAATTGGGTTGCGGTATTCTTGTCCGTCGCACCCCGAAAGGGAATAGTGTGGTAGAAAGAAAAAACCGGGACATAAAGCAATCTATAACAGCGAAGGTATTAGGTTCAGGCGCTGGGTGGGTCAAACATTTAATAAGTGTCCAGACTAGTCTTAACAACATGCCAAGAAATTCTCTAAAAGGTTTCAGCCCATACGAACTATTGTTCGGAATTAGAATGCGCGTTCAGGACCTCGATAGTCAGATGTCAGTGGTACAAGAAAAAGCAACAAACTTTGACATCAAAGATCATTTGGCTGTTTTACAGGAACTGAATGAAACAAGAAAATCCTTAAGCAACATAAAGTTAAAGCAACAGCCAAGTACCACTGACGAGGCACCACCAGCAACAGCCCCAGCAAGGCCTGTCTGGATTCCAAAGATTGGGGATCTAGTCAGAGAAAAGATCGCGGTGAAGAAGGAATTTGGGCCTTCTTACAGAAAAGCAGTACCTGTCTTAGCAGTCACCGGAACAAGATCAGTTGTGCTACCGCCCCTTGCTGGTAAAAAGGAGAACAGAGTTGTGTCCATCGACCTGGTAAAACCACAAGCATGTGGCCTATAATCAACAGTAGGCCCAGTGGACTCCCAAGAAACAACAGAATACCCAAACTTGCAACAATCCAAGAGGTTCAAACTGAAAGACTAATCACATTCGATCAGCCTGCAGTGCACAATGAAGGACTATGCAATAATGCCATGGAACTCGTGCCTCTTGAAACACAGATTGAAACAGTTCGTCAAGAAACAACACCAGTCTACACTAATGTGGCATCAGAAAGTGCTACCGAAAGACAGATTGAAAGAACAATCCCATCAACTGACAGAACTTCCTCTGGTTATTTCATCAACTTCGACAACTTCTCTGAAGATCAAAATGACCCCGAAGTGATGCCAGAAACAAAAAAAGTCTTTTAAAGAAAAAGCAACGGAACTCTTTCATCAACTAAAGGAAATCTACCTTATTTCCCCTTGGCTAGAGTTCTGGTTCGGTCTAGGTGTATTTTTCCTCCTGCTTTGGCTCATCATGGTACTATGTTTGGGAAAATTAATTGAAGGAAAATATATTACAATGGACACAGCAAGTCAGAACATCAACCTAGTCCTGAAACCACACAGATCATCCCACGTGAAGAAAAGAGAACTGTCAACATTAAATGTCACAGCAATTCCAATACCTGGTGGGGTAGTTTGGGAGAAAACAGACTATGAGATATATGGTCCGGTCGAAATCCTGAAGTATCCTCATCAACTAAAGGTTTCCTTAAGTGACTTTGTTACACCTAGTACATTCTCTGATGATTGGGACTTTAACAGTATTAATGACATGATATCTGATTTAGTAATGTCAGCTAGATTCACAGATCATGATTATTTACAAGGTTCATCTAGTTATGAGCAGTTATTCTGTTACACCCACTATGGGGATCATTACTTGCATAAATCTGCACAGCCTAGAAATGTTTTTATGTATAATCAAAGGGAACATTGTTCTACACCACCTAAAAGCAGTTCTAAAGCGTTTTTTGAGAAATTCAAATATTTTTCAGGGTTTAACACCAGTGATGCAGAAACGTTTTATTACAAACTGTTAGATAAAGCAGGAATGAAAACAATGCTGACAAATTCAAAATTGATATATTCAGAAGCATTTTATGACAAAATGATGACATTTGGTTTTGATTATTGGAAAAATAATATTGAAACGAAAACAATTTGGGGTACAAAAGATTGGCAGGTGCAAGGCATTGAAGCACTATTTAGAACCTGCATGATACCAGAACAAATGTTGTTTTTAAATGACACAATACACCAAACATCTTGTCTTGGCCTAGCTAAGATCAGAGACCTTAAAACACCGTCTATACCAAAGCCAATACCTGAAAATGCAACTACAGATATTGAGTTAGACGTGTCACAAATTTTACATTTCAACAGAACACATCCTGATTGGAAAAAGTGGTTAATCTGGCCTACAGACACAAATAGCTGTCAAGATAGATTCCTGAATAAAACACAGGGTTTGAAAATGACCAGATTAGACTCGAGATATTCCCAGAGACAACATCCAGGGATTATAACAACATACAGTGTAGGGAAACTCTGCCTTGAATGGCTAACTACATCCACATTGGCTGAAATTAAGCAACACTTGTCTTTACTAAAAGATGGTGCTGATTTGCGCAATTTCATTCTTGGACCACGCAAACAGCGTCAGAAGCGTTTCATAGCGACCAGCATCTATGCTGCTTACAACGAGGCTTGGAAAGTCAAACAAATTGAAACTGCTGAAAAAATACGAGAAATTGATCGTATTAATTTGGAAAAATCACTTTCTGTGGTAGACAATGGGTTAATGACTCTGTCTTCCATTCCATTTCATATTCGTTGGACAATATTGTATCCTCTGCCTTTGATGTGATAGACAGAGATTTGCTAATGTTACAACATGGCCAATCTCAATTACGCTCTATTATAGAACTAGGCTGGACGCTGCAAAATCTTTGTTCAGGCTATGTGCCTTGGCGTTTAATCAACACAACGTCATTATTTTCCAGTTTTAACCTTACTGATGAACAGATCAGTTTGGCACAGAAAGGAGCAGACTATACAATCCTGAGCATCGAAAAACTCGAGAGATTACCATTGACAATGTCAGAGAGTCCTGTCATTGAATGGATAATACACGGAATTATCACAATTCCGATAACAACTTTCCAATTTAAAAAGTGCCTTGAATACATACCTGCTGGCCAATATGAACAATTGGGTAAAGGATATGTAAAATCTGAATGGAAATTACCATACACTCATTCTTGCTATAGTGACAGCGACAAAAATGTATTTCTTAGTGGTGAGAACTGTAAACATTCACTAAGCGGTATACTTTTGTGTCAGGGTATTAATTTACACGGAGCATGTGATGGAAATTCTAACAACCTTTCATGCCACCAGCTAGTCACACCTGCAACTCAGATAGAGCCCTTCTTTATGCAACTCGCGAACGGGAGTTACATTCTTAGAACGGATCACAGATGTTGTGGCCTCGTGCCAGGGAAAAGTTATCTAGTAGAAGTAACATCCATGGTCAAATGCTGTATGCAAGCATTGTTTCCGAGTGGGCCTTCAGACACAGTGACTCCCATCTGGCCTCGTCTGAATCTCTATTCTATACGAATTGATACATTAAGCAAAATGAAATCTGTACTTTTACAGACAACAGTGCCTATAACGTCATCTAAAGAGACGTATGATTTTCTAGTTGCAAGGACAGCTACTGAAGTTCATGACCTTTTATCAACAAATTGCCCCGTGCATTTCGAACAAATGCTCGACCAACTCCTTAACATGTCTAGTGCAACAAGCATCCCAGGCATATTTAAGACAGTCTGTACGGGACTGCTAACACCCTTCCAGGCAATTTTGGGAATCGTTCCTAATTTTGTGCACTCCATTTTTTGCGGCATACCATTAATTTTGGGACTTGTAGCAGGGATTTTATTTTTGACCCTCCTGCTTCGTTATGGCAAGCCGAAACTCAGACATAGCTCCCATGGGAATGGAAGAGACAATCCTAGCAATGCCCTACCGGGACAGGATAACTAACGTCCTCGGATTGGCCAGGCTGAGAGATCTAAACATGACCTGGTTCCTTTCATTCAGACCGATATGGCAAAATTGCATTTTACCTGTGCTACGGTGTATGCTTTGCGGCGATGAATGCGTGGTGGACATCTGTCTTTCACTTCCATCAGCAGTACCAATGGACGTCGATACTTTGCTCAGTCCAATAACGGCTCACACATTGTGTTGTCCCCAGCGGCTACCAATCCTGATGACGGCATTTGTGGAGACTCCTGTGCTACGACTAGGTGGTAACAGTGGAGCAAGCGACAAAAGCAGCATCACCCAGGTACAGCCATCTGTGAGCATTGCTGCTCCTGACTACGATGACAGCAATCATTCTCACACCTGCCAAGTTACAACGCTATCGAACTTGGTTGAACTGTCACCTGAATTTGTAGACCAGTTTTTTGAGAGCCTGTCTGATACGATGTTCTCACCCGTAGAGAAACAATAACTTTTAGAAGCTTTTCCGACACACAGCGTTCCCATGAACTCTGAATTCGGCCTTCAGTTTTGATCAACAAAGACTGCAATAAGCTTTGGAACTCTATGTTTCCCCGTTCAAGCATTAATTCTTTTGAATTGGACATTTTTAATATTGACCATTTTTTGGCACGAACAAATCTTTGCTTAACGTAAAAACTATTCTTAGAGAACAGAAGCTTCACACTTCTATTTCTAAACACATCTAGAGACATAACAATATTACACCAGCCTCTAGCACACATGTTATTACAATGCATTTTTATGTGATGATTTATCTCGCTTTTCTTCTGTCAGAGATACTTCATGTGTAAATTCTTTTTGCATAATCGTTCAATGATTTCATATGCAATAATTTTTTGAATGATTACTATGCTTTAAAAAACGTACAGTACCTACATTTCATGTATTTCAAGTACGCCTATTTCGAATGCATTTGTGTATTTTGGGGTGGGCAATGTTACACATGCATCTAATTGCTTTAGTTTTAGTAATTTTGATGGACATTAACCCGTGGAGTGGGTGTTGCGTGTTTATCTAGGTTCCTGATCGATACTGTGACCTTATGCCCCTATTCGGCTATAAATCCATTTATTCCCTATATTGGCATAACCGTTCAAGTGCGATTTTCTGAAAAGTCATCTCTGGCCTCACACGAACAGAGCCACATTCCAGCATAGTTCTCTCTGCCACTTCCTTTGCGACCAATTAGTGCAATGACAGAGCAGTAGTCACTATCTGATATTCCTAGATAACACTCCGAGTTCTTCAACAAGATAAAAACTCAGCAAACCTGGAAATCCCCGCTTGCTATGTTTTGATTAGTAATGGAACTCTAATGAGCAACTGATAGCTATCACTTCCTAGTGACATCTTTAATTGACGTCTTATGTCCAGCAAACTTGCGTCAAACCCGGCACCTGTCAGGTATAAATATTACCAACGTTGCCTTAAGCAATTGCTGTTGCCTGCTGTTGTACGAGCTACTGATGCAAGCTGTCTGCATGACCCCGTGTTGGTGAAGCTAGCACCCTGTCGCTGCAGCCTGCTGTTCCTCGGTGGTGAAGCTGCTGATACCATTATCGCTGCTAAAGCGCGAACGATGGTACAGTACGCTTAGGAGCTGAACAGTGGTCCCTCTGCGAAGACATCCAGCAGATTCCAGCAGCCCGCGGACGCTGTCCCCCCTCCTTCCTCGACGCGCTGAAGAGACCCGCTGCCTTTCTCGTGCAGAGAAACCCAGCTCCGGCGTTTCCGGTCTGCCCTCGCGGGTGACTGGGATATCGAGAGTGACCCCTGAAGGAGATACCAATCCTCCATCATTCTATTCAGAGGTATGGTGTTGACTAAACCCTTAGATGAGAATTCTTGAAACAAACCTTGGCAAAACCAACTTAACTTAAATCTACTTACTTACTCCCCTTCCACGTGTTAGGCTTAGGTCAGGCACACTGGGGTAGGCTTAGTTAGAAGCACCAGTTGAGTATGTTAGCCTAATGTATATATGACTGTATATATGTTTTATTACTTTTAAACCATTGTATGGCTAAGAAACCATATCAATGCTTTTACAGTTCTATTTCGCAATACTTATCTTACTGTACGTACTTTTCATAATAACAATTCTTGTAATTGTGGCAATACATTTCTCTTGTACGAGAAGAAAGATTGTTCAATAAATGTTAACCCTTTAAACAAACGCCTGTCTCTCTATTCTCTACATCTCGTGAAAGTAAACTGCACTAGACTGACTGAGTGAAATACATGTCTATTGTTTCACACGACCCTAGAGATCGACTCTTGATCTGAGGAGCAAAGTTGTCATGTTGCACGGTTGTTGGAAAGCTGAATCCCTTCTTGTCTGTGCCAAGGAAGCTGATCACTTCCCATGCAGAGAAGAAAGTTTCCAGTGACCTCTGAGCTAGTTGGTAACACAACCCAATTAAGTTTAGCATAGTCAGTGGAGGCCTGGAATATAAGCAGTTCCACGTCGATACTACTGTTTATGTTATTCCAATGCGCAGGGCCTAGTGGGAAACTAGGAACTACACTACAGTCCAATGTACTAAATAGCAGTGATCACCATTTATTATTTCATACATCAGTCAACTAAATATTATTCCAATGTTTCACAGAAAAAAATATGAACATATCACAATTATACATTACAAAATATATCTCCCACCCCACAAAAAACTATTTCATTTACAATCATGTATATTAGAAAACATCATATACATTCTAAAACTATTCTGAATTTGGATGCCTGAGAGGAAATACTCTTTGTAAGCATCTACCACAAGTATGTAAATTCCTCCCCACTAGGTCTATTAGCCTCACAGTACTGAGCTGATTGGAAACAAAGGAGTGACTCTGTTGATATTCAATACCATCTGCCGTAGGTCTCAACACTTAATATTGTTGTGCACTTATTCACCAAAGATGTTTCAACGGATTTCAAACCTTTGTTATTGTGAGGTTCTCATCAGGACTCAGAAATGATATCAACTCTCTTCCATTTCTTCAAAGGACAGGATCAAACTTTGAAAAAAGGCTTTTCCAATTGTTTTGACCTCTTCCGCAGTTATCTCATTTTTTTTACCCATGACGCCACTGAATGTCACCAATATTGAAATTGGTGTGCTATACAGTTGTCTATGTAAAACTGCATATCATTGCAAATGTTATTGTCATTTTCTCCTCCTGAATGGGAATGGCTCATTCGCTTCACTTTTGTGTGACACTTTGATGTTTTGCAATCCCTATGACTTCAGTGATGTGACATTGATGGCAGAACTCCCCACTCTGAAAATTGTTCCAGCACCACTGCTCCATTGTATAAGCATGCAGTTGCACTGGAATTGCAGAGGAAAGAAAGATGAAGCTTTTATGCCCAGACTTACACATTTTTGGAATACCCTCTGCCAGTTCATACAGCTGGTACATTTGTGGAGTGCCAGTGGCGGTTATTGTGATACAGATGTAGAGTCTGGCAAAGAGATGTGAAGCCACTTGTGCACAGCCAACAGCTCAAAGTGCACCTTGTAAAAGGCCCTAATGAAAGACATTTCTGTGTCATTTGTTCTCTGCCATACAGTTTGTGCAGCACAATGACAATAGTGCACACAGTTGTATAGACTTTGCAGAACATAGACTCAGGCATCCGAGCAGGATGTGTTGCAACTTGTCTAAAGTAATAACATTTGTCCTGTGAAGGAACCAGTTGTTAGGAACTGTAGTGCAGGGAAAACCTTGACACTGCAACAAACACAGTTAGTGATTCAAATGGGTTCAACTGCCATGATTAGGGACCCCTTAAAGTTGTTATTTGGGATGATATTGTAGTGTGGTCTAACTCTACTATTATCAGTGGATCCAGTTGTGGACTTTACTAATGGTGCCTCTGCCTGATAAAATACCAAAACAAGTATTTATGTGTTACCCAGAAAATAAATATGAAACATTATGGATGACTTCCATGTATCCTGTGAGGTCACATATCATAAATACTGGTCACTCAGAGGAACTTCATGTTTGTGCTTTCTGCTGGAGTTGTTAATTAAGACATGTGTGATGAACATTTTGTACTTGATTTTGCTTTCTGTCTGGCCATTATCCTTGACCCATAAATTAAACTCTAGGGGGCATATTATCAAGGGGGTTTATCTCCTCTTTTTTGGCTTTAAAAGGCAAGAAAGTGGAGATAAAATGATCTCCCTATTACCTAGCTGTCGCTAACACCAGTTAGCGACAGCTAGTAGGAGATAGCGACCATCTTGGGCCCCACTTTGCATGTCAGTGATATTTATCACTAATGACATGCAAAGTGGGCGTGCCAAGATGTTAGCGACTGGAAACAGTCGCTAACATCGCTATCTCCTATTACCAACTTTTGGAGATATTCGCGCTAAGCGTGAATATCTCCAAAAGCTAACACCTGCCCCTGAGCAGTTCTTAGCCATGTTATCCAATGGTAGGTGGATAACATGGCTAAGAGCAATAGCTCGGTCATGCATGAATATCGCGGACTTTTCAGCGATATTCATGCATTTCGGCCGATTTTTATCGCTTAGGAGATATACCTTGATAATAGCATTGTTCCTACGCGATAAAAATCGCCGCAGCTCGGCGATAAAAATATTGCCGCTAAACCAACATAGCGATAATTATCACTAGTTGTTGGTAATATGCCCCTAGATGCTTAACAAACTACAGCATTTTTGTGAAGATGTCAGTCTCTGTGCTTGCTGACCTCTTCATTAATTGGCATAGTCTGGCCTGTTGTATGGTGAGTGCAACTATGAATCCGACCCTGGGGTGATCAATATCCCATGGACCCCAACACTACTGTCCTGCCACATGGAGATCACACATGTATTTAGTCAACTTTCACAGTGTAACTTGGTTCAGAATTTCTGCCTTGCAAACAATGACCCCTGCAGGTGTTGTGAATCTGTGTTCTTGTCCTGGATCCTCTTGAGACGTCCACATTTAGAAGTGATCATCTCTGTATCCACTGGTGCCTTTCGGCTTTCAGTTGATGGCCAAACCATTTAATAATAAACATTACACTTGTTATTTGTCTCCTGTAGTTTGTTACCACTAAGAGACTGAGCAACCTAACAAGTGGCCCTTAAATCGGCACATGAAAGTCCTGGGGGGTTTATGTGCATGCAGAGTGTCTTTATTAGGAGGAGTTGGGACAGCACTGAATCACTTCATAAATAGGCACCAGAGCCACAGTGTGCCGATTCTAATAAAAAATAATTTTTGAAAACGACCACAACACAAAGTCTATGAGGAAAAACAAGGAACAAATCAGAGTGAAACATTCATTTCAAGTCTTCAAACTTTTAATATACCTTTCTCACTGTGTGTTGTTGTTTCCTGCCCTCAGCCGGTTGCTTGAATCCTCAATGAATGATAAATTGATTTTAAGCCAGATTACATTTTATTTTCATGAAGTCCTGTCTAAGAACAATGTACAGTTGGACCTTGTTGGTGCTCAGTGACTTATATTTTATATACCTCACTCCTGTGCTGCTGATCATGTTTATTGACGCAGGTGAAGCTCGTGAAACCGTAAGCCACAACTGTGTCTTAGAAACAACCGATAATCCAGCAACAAGAAGAGATGGGAACCTGATCCTGGGTGCAGTGATGCAGTTTGGAAATGATGCTAAATATCCTGTACCTGACTTTGAAACAAAACCTTCCTTCATTGATAAGTACACGTATGTATTATATCTGAGACAGATGGCTGCTTGTGTTCATATGGGTGTCTGTTACTAGAGCATCACTTTGAAAAAGTTTTTATGTGTTTGAATACTAGATGAATAATGGAAAAATATTTTATTAACAAAAGGAAACTTCTTCTGAAGGATTAGTGAAGTGGAGGAATAAACTAAACGTTTACATGCACAATCCAGAAAGTGCTACAAATTGTTGTACAAAGGAAATAAACTAAAAGATGGTGATATGTGCTACTAGACGGACAAATACACCCTCCTTCCTGCTTTAGTAGACAATCATAAGCCAATATTGCATTTCCAAATTTACATTTTTCTCCAGAATATATTTACTCTTCCTCATAAAATGATTGATGATACAGTTGAAAACTGTTTTGTTTGGCACCTGCCCTCTTAACTGACCTTTTTACTGTGCTCAGTTATCCACTCACTTCCTCTATCACTCACTCTCGCCTTACCTTTTAGCTCATGTTATCTTTTTGCTCACCTTTTCACTCACTCTCATGCCTACATATTTTTGTTCATGTTATCCTCTCATTATCTCTGTCACTCACTATTCACACCTTTTGGCGTATGTTACCGTCTGCTCCCTCTATCACTCACTCTGCACTCCACATATTTGATCTCATTTTATCACCTCCTCAGTCTATCATTCACTGCTTCCTCTATCATTCACTCTCCTTTCTATACCCTTTAGTTTGTGTTATCCTCTCCTCCCTCTATCATTCAATCTCCTCTACCATTTTTAGTTTGTGTTTTCCTTTCCCCTTTTATCACTCACTTTCTTCTATAGCTTTTTATCTCATACTACCCTCTCCTCTATCACTCACTCACTCTCGACATCTTTTAGCTCATGCTATCCTCTCCTCCCTCTATCTCTCCCTCTCCTATATACCCTACAGCTCATGTTAACCTTTTCTCCATCACTCACTTTCCTCTACACGGCTCTTAGTGCATGTTATCCTCTCACACCTCTATCAATCCTTGCTAAACCTTTAAGTTCATGTAATCTTCTTGCTCACTTTGTTACTCACTCTTCTCTCTATACCTTTTAATTCATGCTATCCTCTCATCTCCTCTAACACTCACTCCTCTCTCTACAACTTTTAGTTAATGTTATTATCACCCCCTCTGTCAGTCACTCTCCTTTCTAACTTTTAGCTCATGTTGTCCTCATCCTCTCTTTGTCACTCACTCTCCTCTTCCCATCTTTTAGTTCCAGTTATCCACTGACCCCCTCTATCCCTCAATTTCCTCTCTAAACCTTTTAAACTGATTTTACCCTCCCCTCCGTCTATTTCAAACTGTCCTCTCTAAGCCTTTTAGTTTGGATTATGCTCCCGTCCCTCTTTAGCTCACTCTTCTCTCCACAACTTTTAGTTGCTGTCATTCACTCCTTCCCTATCACTCACTCCTCTCTCTACACCTTTTGCCTCATGTTATCCTCTCATCCTCTCTATCAGTCACTCTCTCCCTACTCCTTTGTTCATGTTATGCTATCACCATCTCTTTCACTCACTGCGCTTTCTACACCTTCTAGCTGACGTTATCCTTCCACCCCCTCACTCACTCTCCTCTCTATGCCTTTTAGCTCATGTTAACTCTTCTCCCTCTCACTGACTCTCCGCTCCAAAAATGTTAGCTTATTTTATCATGTCCTCCCTCTATCACCTACACTCCACTTTCCACATTTTAATTTGTGTTATCCTCTGCTCCCTTTTTCACTCATTCACCTCCACAATCTTTCAGCTCGTGTTGACAACCTCATCTTGTATCAATCACTCTCCTCTCTAACGTTTTAGCTCATGTTACCCTCTGTTCCCGCTATCACTCATGCTCCCTCTTCATTACACCATTGAGCTAATATTTTCCCCTTGCTCCCTTTATCACTCATGCTCCTCCCTTCAACTTTAAAGACTTTAGGACTCCTAAACTGAGAAAAATCCTAACTTTAAGACTTTTGGTATTCACAGAAGGCATTTAGGAGTCCTAAAGTTAGGGGTCCTAACTTTACTACTCCTAAACTGAGAAAAATCCTAACTTTAAGACTTTCGGTATTCACAGAAGGCATTTAGGAATCCGAAAGTTAGGAGTCCTAACTTTACTACTCCTAAACTGAGAAATATCCTAACTTTAAGACTTTCGGTATACACAGAAGGCATTTAGGAGTCCGAAAGTTAGGAGTCCTAACTTTACTACTCCTAAACTGAGAAATATCCTAACTCTAAGACTTTCGGTATTCACAGAAGGCATTTAGGAGTCCTAAAGTTAGGAGTCCTAACTTCTGTGAATACCGAAATGAGTAAGTGCCTTCTGTGAATACCAAAATGAGTAAGTGCCTTTTGTGAATACCAAAATGAGTAAGTGCCTTCTGTGAATACCAAAATGGTAGTACGTTTAGGATTTTGTCTTAAGTTAGTTCTGTGAATCGGGCCCATAGTGTGCCCCAACTGTGGAACGTCTCCTGTTGCACTGCCTTGTGTCCCAATAGAAGGTCTTGTATCAAGTTCATGACTGTAAATCAACAAGTCATAGATGAGTTAAATCTAAATTTATTTTCAGCGGTGGTATTAGGTGTTCTTCATACCATCAAATTTGGAATGGCAAATTTCCAGAATAAGAAACATGCATTTTTTTTTATCCCATCCCAATGCATTTTGGACTGGTATGGCCCTTAGGCAGGGGATAAACGATCTGCCCTGGTCAGTAATGCACTCGCTCTCATGTGCTTCTCTATCCCCGGATCCACGTTGCTCTCTCTATTTCTTGACCTGTGTGTCTCCAGAAGATGTGATAAAAAACTGATAAAACTAAAAATGCATGCTTCTTATTCTGTAAATTATTTTCCTGATATTTGCCATTTGATGCCACCCAGGTAGGCCATTTCTTTTCCTTGGGATGCTCCAATAAGCTGATTTAAGTTCCGTGCAGGAAAACTATGCTTGGCAAATCTGGGGGACAACTAGCACATTTACCCACAAAGAGGCATCTAATAAACAAAGAGAGATAATCTGCTTAGAAAAAAACAATGGAACTTAAAGCATAGAGGTGGATTCACTACAAAAGGGACCTGCACAGCCAGACACCAGTTGTAGGTTGAGTGTGAGGAGGACCGGCGGGAGGCAGGCTGAGCTTCATCTGTCTGTTCCAAGTCTTCACTAGAGAATATCTAATGATACCTCCTCTTGTGAACGGGGTGCATGGACAGAGCTGGACCAGTAGCTGCATTTGATGAGAGGCCGTTGTCCTCTCTTGCTGACCCATGTGTCCTGAACTGATGGCTGCTGCTATTGCTCACAGCACACACTAAACTACTGAACATGTATGTCTACAAATAAATATACCTATCCTTCCCACAGTGCCCGATGCTTAGTCAGTTCCATCCTTAACACAGGTGCAATGCAAGAGGGGAGAGTGTACTAAGACTGTGGGATGGTACAGGAAAGGAGATTGAGATTGGGCTGTGGGGGCTGGTGTGGGAACCCAGATCAGTCTTAGGCTGTAGGCATCAGACAAGAGAGAGTGGTGAAAGCAGGCAAAGGCAGCAGCACAACAGGCTAAGGATGAAGCCCTGCAACTGTTGTTGTGATATGGTGTGGCCGTGTGACTGGTCCTGAAGGCTAAGGGTGCATCTGTGGTGCAGGTTGGGGAAGAATTTACAGCTCAAGACGTACTCATTGGTGCTGCTCTGAGCTCCATTGGCCTTCATACAATCCACTGTGCAGGAGGTTGGAGGGTCATCAATGACCAGACGTGCTGTTTTTGCTGCTACTGAAGAAATTATGCCGAGCACCTTATAGGCCCTGTTGGTCTGCAGTGCTCTGCAGGGGATGGGAGGGGAGAGTGTGCTGGGGCTCCAGCTGGTGTGTGAGAAGGGAGTGTCCGTGGGGGGCAGTGAAGTTGAGGAGAGTGAAGTAAGGTTGTCGGTTGGTGTAGGACGAAGGACTGGGATGATTCTATTTTGACAAATGACTGCAGGCTAAGGTTGCAGTGAGAAGAACTACTGGAGTGCAAGGAAGTTTGGGCAAAACAACTTTTTTTGTTTTGAATGTCACTAATGTAAATGGAGAAGAAATAGCAACCAGGCTCATATGCTACTGCGTCATCACGCTGGACAAAGCAGCCATTATGGATGGGAGAAATCTCTTGTTGGGAAGTTCTGTTCACCAATACTTGTACCAGTTATACTGCTGTTGGCTCACAGAGTAATGTTCCAAGCCAAAACTATCGCATCATTGTGGAGAGGTCTTCTTCTCGCACACTGCCATGTTATTGTGTTTTAATGGGGTAGCCATGTTAGGCGAGGGGACATCACTCAGGGTCAATAGAAGTGTAAGAAGCACTGCACTCTTTCTCAGCAGCACCAAACAAGTTCTGGCCAATCAAATACTGTAATAAGGTGAATATGTGGGAGAACCCAAAGTCTCTCTGACAGTTGCATTTCTTAAATCTTTTTTCTGTTGACCACATAAGGTATGAGATGGCCGTACCTAAAAAGTATGTCTCAGAAGTCATGAAACACATTAAATGCGCGCATTTCTAAAGCACGACCTGTAAGTTTTGACCTGCAATTTGTGTTTTACTGTTTTTAATACACTTTCCAGCACTTAATTTTTTAAATTGTGAAAACTCACTGGCAGCGCTATCTCCTCGCCTCAAACACCACGGTCCACCGCAAGTGCTAGGCTTGATTTTTGCGTAGGGCGGTGTCTGTTTGTCCAGGGGACCTACGCAATTGGGTCAGAAAGTAGAGGCGGAGCCCCAACAGTCACCTGACCTAGAGCTCGTCCTCTTCTTTAATCATATGTCAGGCAACCCGCGCAGTGGACGTGCGCAGTGGTCGCACCACCGTTGCGCCGAAGATGAGCCAACAACCCCAAACATACAGGTATTTTCATCTGAACAACTGTGGGCACTCCGTCCCCCTAGACCTAAAGGTTGTATAACACTAAAGGCTAAACACACAGGGAGCGTTACATGTCCTAACTGTAACTTTTCTCTCTTGAACCTCCAACCTTATCCCCCTACTACTAAAAACTGCATGTCGCATACCCCGCATACTGCTCCCGTCACTGACAACTTTCTGTTTTTCAGTTTAAATTGTCGCTCACTTCCCAAACATAAACTTGACATCTTTAATATTATTTGGGAAAAACAGCCAGATATAGCCACAGCTCTCCCCGCTAATTAAGCCATCATGCGGCGAGATAGAGCACTGAAAACAGGAGGTGGCATTGCCATTATTTTTAAAAATCACCTGAAATGTAGTTTCGACCCCTTGAACATCCCGGATTGTGAAGTAGCCACTTTTAAATGAACTTTGACCCCTAATTTCACTCTATCAGGCATGTTGATTTATCGTCCTCCAGGAAACCCAACACAGTGGGCTACCACCTTCGCAAATTACATTACTCCGCTTCATCTTGGTTCTAAGAACTTCTCTCTCATTGGAGATTTCAATCTTCACTTAGAAGATCTTTCCAACAATATTTGCAATAACCTAATAGAGGATCTTGCAGCCCTTAACATCAAGCTTCTGAACTCCGGCCCTACACACAAAGCAGGACATCTATTAGATCCTACATTCTCTAGCATCTCCGATATGTATGCTATCCTGCCATTCCAATATGTTGGTCAGATCACTTTCTATCTAAATTCACTCTTGGGCTATCCGTTCCTATTACCCCTTTTTTCTCCTTCCAGATAGCATCGAGAAGGAACTGGACAAAAACTTGACATCTCAGCCTTAAATAAAGCTCTCTGTGGTAATTCCCCCCCGATGGCCTTGAAATGGAAATTGCAGCTAAGACCACACAAACCTGGCTTTCTGAAGCCGTTGATTCATGTCTGCCCACACCTCACAAAAAATTTAGCAATCATTGCCCTCCAGCCCCATGGTATAATGATTTACTCAAAATTGAAAAGACCAAATGTAAAGTACTAGAAAGGCAATGGCGCAAACACTATTTACCTGAGAAAAAACTGATATATACTAAGACTGGAAATAATTATCATACCTTGTGTATAAAAACGAAAGCCACCTATGTTTCTAAAACTATCACCGAAGCCACCAACCGTTTAAAAACTCTGTTTAATATGGTCAAAGAACTGGCGGGATCCAAAACAGTTGCAACTGCATTTAAACGAGTTACAATGCGATAATCTCGCACAATTTTTCACAGGGAAAATTGAAAATATAATCCTGGAAATGAATAGCTCCAACTCTGACACCACCATGTCCACGAATCAAGAGGACACTGTAATTCTCCTTGCCTCTATGGGCACTTTAGACTGTTGGCCTCCCATTAGTATGGACCATTTTAAAACTATCCTTGATAGTATTAAATCAGGATCACCAAATGATCCAGTTCCCATTAATATCTTGAAACAACTTCATGATCCGCATTTGAAGGTGATTCTCAATACTCTTAATACTTGACTTCTTCAGTCCATTGTACCTGCGCTCTGGAAACAGGCAATGGTGACCCCCCTTCTAAAAAAAATAATGGCTGATTCTGAGGTACTGTCAAACTATAGACCCATTTCCCTCTTACCAATCTTTTCAAAAATCCTGGAAAGACATGTTCACTCACTTTTAACACATTTCATTGGAAACAACAACTTTCGCTATCCTTCGCTATCTGGTTTTCGGGCTGGTTACTCCACGGAGACAGCATTACTAGGTGTTACCGAAAAGATCCGTAAGCTTCTAGATGAAGGTCAAACAGTCACACTTATTTTATCAGACCTTAGTGCGGTTTTTGATACCATCTCGCTCAAAAGGCTAATAATTACGCTTAAAAACACTGGTATATGCGGTGCGACATTGGAGTGGATCTGTTCTTTTCTAGAAAATCGTACGTTCCAAATCACGTCAACTTCAGCCTGCTCTAAAATCTATACCTCACCTCATGGAGTACCCCAGGGCTCAATTCTTAGTCCACTGCTATTTAACCTTTATGTTAGACCTTCAGCGGATATGGCAGATCAAGCAGGACTAACTCTGTTTACGTATGCAGATGATGCCCAAATCATCTTGTCCCTTTCTGACTCTAACCTGTTAGCTCCGTCCCATCTCAAACAGGGTCTCACCAACATTTCTAACTGGATGACCAACAACCAGCTAAAACTAAATGGTGATAAGATGGAGGTTCTTATCTTAGGTAAACAAAAAGACCTTTGGAAGTCTTCCCACTGGCCTACACAAATGGGCAATCTCCCTGAACCTACCAGCCATGTTCGGAACTTGGGTGTTATTGTAGACAACACACTGTCCATGCACCAACAAACTGTTAAGGTAGCTGCACTATGTTTCATCACTTTAAAATGGCTCAAGAAGATTTTATGGATGTTGCCCGTTTCCTCCCAAAAGACCGTAGTCAATGCTCTTATTACATCAAGACTTGACTACGGCAACTTTCTCTATCTTGGCTCAAACAAAGCCATGGTACGTAGACTACAGCTATTCCAGAATTCCGCTTCCAGGTTGCTTTGTAGGATTCCAAAGACCTCCAGCATTTCGGGATACCTACGTGACCTACATTGGCTCAGGGTGGAAAATCGCATCAAATTCAAAGCCCTGAACTATATGTTTAGGATAAAAGCTGGTACTTCTCCCAAATATCTCCAAGCACTAGTACGTCCTTACATACCTGCCCGCCATTTACGATCTGAAACTTCGGCAAACTTCTGTGTGCCCAGGTTTAAACTTTCCAGAATGGGAGGGAGGTCTTTTTCCTATCTATATTTTTGTCCACCCTAAGCGTGGAAGGGTATACTCAGATGTGAGTCCCTTGCTCATTGCACCATCAGGATTCAAGCAAGCCGGGCCGAAGAGGCTGAAATGCCAGAAACCGGTCCCCGGTAGCTTGTTTCCTTCCCAGTGTAAGAATTGGCTTTTGTAGTTTGGTTTGCCCTGTTCCCATCATGCACTGGGACAGGAACAGACTAATTTGCATACAGTCAGGTTCTGAAACTGGGATGGTGCAGTGAGCTAAAAAACGGTGTTGGATCTAGCCCTGATCTCTTGACTGGGTGAGAGTATTCTGTTTAATTCAGAGACTCTGTCCCTCACCACCCCTTGTTGTAAATATTTTTCCTATCTAGGCCCCTCCATCTGGAATTCTCTTCCTACTTCCATCCGCAAAGAAACTAATTACATGCGTTTCCGAAAAAAACTCAAAACCTGGTTGTTTGATCAGTTACACGTACGGAAGGTCCTGCCTTACTGCCATTGTTCCGTCCTGACACCGGGAAACCCTTCTTGGGTAGCTGAGCGCCTTACAAATTTATCAAATAAATAATAAATTAAAAATGGTGCTTAAAAAAAATCACATTATAACACTATACATTAACTTATGTGCATTAACACAAAAAGAATAAGACAAGGAGTTATGTCATTTGCTGTGGAATACTGGTGTTTATCCAAAGGTGTTTTTTACAACAGTATTTGTTCTATTAAAAATATTCTTTGGTTTCATTCATTTCCTTCAGTGCATTTAGTGACTCTTGCTCCATTTCTAACTGAGCCCGATCAGTCCTTGACTCCCATTGGAAACATAGCATTAAGTGAAGGCCACTAGACTTAAGTGCCATACAGTGTATAATTGGTCACTCTGAATACATATCCTTTTCTGGCAGAAGGCATGTGCCAGATCCAGTTCAGGGGGCCCGGAGCAAGTAGGGGCTATTGAGCCTCAGCTGTCAGGGCAGGGGTAGTTCACCTCAGATAACACAGAGTCGGTCCTATTAGGGTGGTTTATCGAACTCGGCCATATACAAACTCTCACCACATGACTCTCAGTGGTAGAACAATATAGGAGGCACACAGTTCTCAGGGATTTAGTGTAGGGGTATGCAACTCAGAACCCAAATCACCCAGCAAAGCAATATCTGTCCAATCCAGTGCTCTATTTTGATAAATAATGTACTTTAATAGACAAGCTTTATATGGTATACTGCCGCAGGTACAATAATATGCACCGCCACTTAGGCGACTGAAGGTTGGGATGCTGTCTTTACTGTCTTCCTCTACTCTCTTTCACATGAGTTGCTCCTCTTGTGAGTCTAGGCAGGTCCCCGTTTGGTCATTTTTGTGAGACATTATTCAAGGCGCAGGTGCAGGTACCCCATTATAATTATGGTTGTGCTCAGTTCAGTACAGTCTCCTGGATACAGCCACACCACAATGCAGATCTGTATGTATTTCACCATCTTGCGTCTCCGATCTCGCCCATTTCCAGGATGGGACGGCTTGGTTGCAGGAGTGTCCCTGGGTTTGCATAGGCTGCTGGAGGATGAGGCAGCCATGGCTGAAGCTGTGAGTTCTACATTGAAGGCAGGAAATGGAAGCCAGTGAGGACTCAAGGAAGGCATACGATCTGCTTCTGCATCACTGTGTAGCAGACTGACCATCATTTACGCAAGTGTCACAACAGCACCTCAGCAGCCATGGAATGCACTTAGTAAATAATGTAGCGGTGACCATCATGTGTACAAGTCTTGGCTATGATAGAGACGTACACCATGGACATGGGTTTTGACTTCTGTGGTAACAACAGCCACAGGAATAGATCTAGGTTTCAGTGGCTACATTCACCATAGGAATAGCTCTTCATTTAAGCAACAAGGTCAACCATGATTGTTCCTTTTGCAATGTTGGCTGCCTGCTTGTGATTCCCTCTTGGAACTGCACTTCTAGAGAGACTTCAACTACCCTGTTTGGACATGCAGATACATTTCTGTAGTCTTCCTTCTCCTGGCAGATCCTCCACACATGTCTGGCACATTCTGGCACTACCTGGACAGTCACACCTCCTGCAGCTTGACAGGCACTTTCAGTCGCTTATCAGGCAAGCTGGCTAACAGGTGCTTCAGGTCAGGAGTAAAACTCTTCCAGCATGTAAATACTGCAGTTGATGTACCCTTTCCTCTGGGAAGTTGGCTCTCTCACAGACATAAGTGCTGGCTTTTTTACAGCAGTCCTCAAAATATGCTAAAGAATGCTCCCTTCCTTGCTGAAAGGACTTGGAACTGGAGTAACAATGATGTAGGTTGCTCTCACTTGTACGCAGTCAAAGCAGATAATGAATATGGATTCTAAGTCTGCAGTCTCAAAACAGATTTGGGCTGGTTCTTCTGTCAAGTGTCCTCTATAGGCTATTTGCCAGACAGAGCCTTTATGGAGAGTGATGCTCTTCAGAGCAGGTTAGTCTCCAGCCTCAAGTACTCACAGCAGAAGCCCAAAGAGTCATCCTGTTTCTGCAACTGGATTTTCACGAGCCACACTAAACAGTGATCAGGTTGAAGACAAAAAGTTGGTTAAACCTAAAATATCTCTCTCACCCGGAACAACAAAGATGAGAGTCCCATCCAGAATACCTACCAAAGACCAGTACCACAGGAAAAATAATCAGCAGCTCCACTCTGCAGGAGTTGCTTAAGTGATTTTTAAAGGAGCCATGTCACTTGCCTTCATTTTCAGTAATGATGGCATTACTCTTCTACTGTCTGTGAAAACAACCTCACCTATCTTGTTCAAAGGCTACGGCCTTCTAAAATAGGATCTGAAGGCCTCCATTACTCTGGCTCACTCATGCACATACTGCATGCACTACACTAGCCACAAACACACACAATCTGATTGAATGTTAATACTAGGATGTAGGTTACACATTGATGCAGAACTTTACACAACTGGGGGAGTCTTCACAGATAGAAGGTCTGATCACAATTGTGGATTCACAAAACATATTATGCTGCCACCACCAATGTAAATGCTAAACCCATGACTGTGGTGGTAATCCACTGTCAGCAAAATAAGAACACAATTTGTGTATCCCTCCAGGTCACAGGACAGTTGCAAGACTTCATTTGTGTCAGGGACAGTAGTAGGCCTAAGCACATGTGATATCAGCGTGAGACTAGAGCCAATATCAAACATTTAGATATAAGTCAGAGTCAAGCACTCAGAACATGACAACATAACTGCACACCGCACATGGAACATTCTTAGTCCTAGATGCACAGACAATATGATGTTTTTCCTAAATTAATATGGCTATCTTAACGTCTTTTCCCTACATATTTGTTTACTTGACTTTAATAAATATGCTATATTGTGGGTACTAAACAGGTGCATATTTGTGTATAATCATTGATGTAAATATACATTATTTCCGATCATTATCCATCTATACAGAGTGCACACATGCAGGAATAGCTTTTCCGCACCCTCTAAATATTGAGTAGCTTGTATGTCTTGTTTTCTTTTCTTCACACAAATGATGAGTTGGTAGCAAGAAAAGCTGACTGTAGCATGTAAAGTTAGCGCTCCTTGTGACCAGGTACCTACCTATGTCAAGGGGTACCTGCAATATTTTTGGGAGAGCTTACCTACAGGCTGCAGAGTTGAGAGTAGCCATAAACACTTAACATGAGGCAGAAAATGTGAATAGAGAGATAGAAGGTTAGAGGCATTTAGACCCGATGAGAGGCCTCAAGGTCATAAATGACAGGCCTGCTAGAAGATTTCAATTCAATTCAATTCAAAGTTTATTATGTTTTTGGCTCTCAATGAGGGCCACATAAAATAAAGCATACAATATACATCACATAAAAGAGTCAACAAAATAACACCTTACAGTCTAGAAAAAGCGATGTAGAACATACAGTCATTAGTCTCGCAGTCCTCAGCCATTCTGCGTGCATTATTAATAAATATCTAAAAAGCATTTAAAAAAGTTAAAAATTCTGTAGCAAAACATTTCATTAGGTGGGCTATAAAGTGCATGGAGGAAAGTATATACATTTAAAATTCCTAGCTGTAGACAAATTGGTTTTAGCCATTGAAGATTTCAGAGGAAAAAGGATCTGTCAGCCGTAACATCTGCGGTGGTAGTACCTTATAAAATCCTGATTCCTTGGCAGTACAACTGAAGGCCTCCGCAATACTACCCCATGCTCAAACCTGCATTGCGTCTCATCGACCAATTTCACTCTCCTTGCATCCCTACCCTCTGCTCAATCATAATTCCAGAGGCTCAATAAGATTTATCAGATAACAAAACTGAAAAACATCTACATTCACTCACCTGTAATTTCATCAAGAATTCAACAATCCTTAATCAATGATGTAGGCCTGTAGGCCAGCAGGATTGCCTGCAGACCCATATCAATGACTAGCTCTGCAGCCAATCCAGTCAGAACAATCTACTCATTTAGTATAGTTATTTTCGCAAAGGAACTCTAAGTTAAGTCTGGGTGGTAAACTCTAATACGATTGCAGTTTGTGGAGTTTTATGCACTCCGTGTTACACAGAGCTCGTGGAGTTCTATTATACTCTGCTCCGCTTAGTGGAGCAGAGTTTTTTTCCCTCGTGTTCATCAACGTCAAGTTGGTGAGTGCAATGAGGAAAATCCACCTCCTGCGAGATTTTTCCTCATTCGGAATCATCAACATCAAGTTGGCGAGCGTGAGCAACTGCTCACATTGAGAAACTGTCTGTTCCCTTTGAGAAAGCTTCTGCTTGCGTAAACATCTACTCAAGCGGCAGAAAAGAAGCCGCTTGTGCTGTGCATGGTGGCGTTTACCATGATTCCACGTAGCAGAACTCCATGAACTCTGCCCAGGCTTACTCTAAGTGCCTTGCATACACGCTTTTCAAAACCAAACTGCCTCAAAAATCTACCTACATTCAAACAAAATTACCTGCTTTAAGAATTCTAAAATAGATTCTAGTACGGCTGAGGCACAGAAGCAGCAGTGATTTCCACAGGAGATGATTATAAAATAACAGGGGAGTAAAACTGAAGGCACATCTTTTACTGGAACTCTTTCTTGCATTTAAAATTGTTCATCATCACTGGCTTCTACAGAGATTTGACATTAGAGTGCAGTGCGCATGACTGAGTGAGATTGCATCTTTTCAAGCAGACAGATCATCATCTCATGGCTCCCTTCATGTCAGCTCCATTAATTAAATTCAGAAGATGTAGCAAATATTTGTATCCCCTCATTCACATTTACCTTTGCTCTTTATTGAACCAAGTCTGCTACTTCATTTTCAAGTGTTATTGTTTAGCAGAAATAAACAAATCCTACTTAAGTATGAAAACTCATCTGACTTTTATTCATCAGACAATATCTCAAAGTCAAATAATGGATGATATCTAATCACACTAAAACAAACACATCCCACATCGAAATATCCATATGCCGTAAATCGATCAAACATCACTCATCAACTATATGGCCTCAGCAAGTAGGCCTGCAACCAACAACTCAACCTAAGTGAGGAATCTACGGATAAAGAAAATTTGTCTAATACATTTAAACTGCAGTTTGGCACTTCTTTCCCTCATATTGGCTGCAAGGATATCTATTCTTATATTGCTCAAAAATGCTTGTCCCACCCCACTGACGAGTCCCCCCCAAAACTCGGGTCTAGTTGTGCCACTTCCCGGAGGGAATCAATTCCACTGCCCCACTCTGACATACAAACAGCCCACCTGAATTTTAATTCTTCTCAGGTTACAGATGGAGACATCTCTCCTCTCCCTGGCCAGCAACCTTGTTGTTACCCGGAGCCGTATTTCAAATGTTACATTCATTAGAGGGTCGGAGATGAGTATTGAAGGGGGCCTGTACACCCAACCCAGACACGGAGAACAAGACACTTCATTAGTATGCAGCACCAGCGAATAAATGAGTGCAAACCTGTAGACAATTCAACACTACAAATAAACAGTGCAGAGTGGGTTTCTTATCAACCTGTTTCCCAAAACTGGTTAGCCCTGACTACTTATTTCCGAAGATGACTTGAACTTTCATTACATGCTGGGTGTACCTGAGCGATGCAAGCTTTGAATCCATAAGGACAATTGGCTACAAATTATTATAAAAATACGTGTTTTATTATAGATTTTTGAACATTTAAAAAACAAATGGCATAAATGTAATAAAAAAGACAATGAACACAATTTTAGTCACATATCATACAATATCAATAAAATTCATATATTCATAACATTTTATGTAAACAAAGATTAAAAAATTATCAGTGGCAGAATTGGTCTCTACGCGCGTTTCGGCGAACCAGCGCCTTCTTCTGGAGTAGCCACATAAACTAAGCAACAATGAAAATACACCGAAAGTTGATAGCGAATCAGTTTGATGCCCGGGTATTTTCTACGTTGATGAGATATTGTAAGTGCTGATTCGATGCAGCTTATCAATGTAATTCCCGCCAGCCGGAGACTTGTTATAAGCTAGTCGCTTTTCATTTAAGGAAGATGCTCCAAGGTTCATAAACAGTCCGCCACCGGACATTTGGAGCTCTACCGAAAATCTTCGGGCAGGGAGACCTTTTAAACAATCAACACAATGAGCCCTGCCGAATATCTCGGGCAGGGAGATCTTTTAAATAATCGCCTCACATTCACTGTTTATGAACCTTGGAGCATCTTCCTTAAATCCTATGATAAATCGGTTGTATAGAAGAAGAGGATACCAAACTATGAAAAGCGACTAGCTTATAACAAGTCTCCGGCTGGCGGGAATTAAATTGATAAGCTGCATCGAATCAGCACTTACAATATCTCATCAACGTAGAAAATACCCGGGCATCAAACTGATTCGCTATCAACTTTCGGTGTATTTTCATTGTTGCTTAGTTTATGTGGCTACTCCAGAAGAAGGCGCTGGTTCGCCGAAACGCGCGTAGAGACCAATTCTGCCACTGATAATTTTTTAATCTTTGTTTACATAAAATGTTATGAATATATGAATTTTATTGATATTGTATGATATGTGACTAAAATTGTGTTCATTGTCTTTTTTATTACATTTATGCCATTTGTTTTTTAAATGTTCAAAAATCTATAATAAAACACGTATTTTTATAATAATTTGTAGCCAATTGTCCTTATGTATACTACATTGTTAGATGTCTTAAAACACTAGTTGCCTAGGTTGTTTTCTGTCAAAAGTTCTGCTTTCCCTGACCTAGGAACCATTGTATCCAAACTTACAGGGGGTCCTTGTTGAATACACGCTAGCTTTGAATCCATGCACTATGTATAGAAGCATATATTTATAAATAGATTTCCAATTTGTAAAAAAAATGCATTCTAACGCATTGTCTTGTTCAGACTAAGTGCAAGGGGCACCTAAATTTCACTCAATCTTGCATAATAAAATGTTAAATTTTAGTAAGGTCTTGAAATAATGTCTGCATGAAAGGGAAAGGAAACACTATGCAACTTGATACTGACTACGACACATCAACTTAACGACCCTAAACTCACATGATCATTAAATAAATAAATAAATATATAATTACATTGGCGACTTCTGTACAAATACATAAACTATTCAACATGCAACATATATTTATATGTGTGTGTGTGTTTGTACATATATATATATATATATATATATATATATATATATATGGCCTACTAGCGGTTGCCAGTAGGTAGTTATAGTTAGGACCTAGTTTCCATAGGAAATCCACAACATTCTATTGGGAATAATTTTGGCGCCGGTTGTTGAATCTTTTGTGAATTTCTCAAAGAAGATGGCCCGCTCCGCTCTGCTCCTTCTCTGAAAGTTTTTGGGGGATTCGTGAAGTGGGGGCTAAGAAAAAAGGGGGTCCCAAAACGTGTTTTCCCCATGTTATTTTCCATAGGTCGATTAGACACAGCTACAGCCCAAACGGCTGAACGGAATTACAAGAAATTTGGCAAAATGGTAGAGTCTGATTCGCAGATCGCCCTTTTGTTTCAATGGTGTAAATCCCTCCAGTAGTCGTTGAGAAAATCAAATTTGAAAAAAAATGTATATCTCTAAAAGCGTGCACCGTGCGTGCACCCGTGTGCGCATGGTGCGCATGAGCGGAATTCTGATTTGCTGTTAGACGTCTGTGAACATTCGATTCGGTGGTAACTAGGAAGTGTTGGCCGCCATTTTGTCAGTGTGAGGCTGAAAAGAGGGCAAAATAAAAGTGAAGAACATAAAAGGGGGAGGGTAGAGAGTCCCTGACCCCCTAGGCTTTCTCAGGGGGTCCCTGGAGGACTCCAAAGGCCAAAATATATGTATTTATTTATAAAAGAATCGCGAGGTGTGCGCACAGTGCGCGCACGGTGGAAAAAAAACAACAACAAAAAGACAAATAAATAACAAGTTTGAGTGTTTAGATGTTGGTTGGCTCTAAAAAGAGCCGTTGTGTTCATTGAGTATTTTTCGTACCGACAAGTAAGTACCGATGCAGAGACTAAAGTTTAAAAGGAAGGCTCTGTTCCCATCATCTGTGAAATGTACACCATCTCTCCTATAGATGTCTTGCATGTTGTAACGCAAGTTGTTGTGGTATATAGAACCCATACCATAGTCTCTGAGGAAAGCAGAAATAGACTTATTCACATGTTTCCTTGCTTTCTCAATCTGCAGACAATATTGGTTGGACCAGTTCCCTTTTTGCCTTTGGCATATATTAGAATATACAAAGGCTGTTTGTTAAAAAAGTGACATCAATTGCCCAGAGGTGTCCTTTAAAAGCATTTCCAGACCTACCCCAGTCAAAGTGCACAGGTCATTTCCACCACAATGCACAATTATGAGGTCAGGGTGTGGGAGATGCAAAAACGATTTTACCAATTGCATCAATTGGTGACATCTCAATCCTCTCTGTCCAATCCACATCATATCCACATTTGGTAAATCAAGGTTGAAAAAGCATCTATTTGCTGCATACCTTTCACTCCAGAAAATAAAACTCTGTCCTACAATCCACACTCTAAGCATCTTGAAGGCAGATCTGGTTGTACTCAGATGGGCTCTGGAAATGAAATGGCAGTTTGAAAAATAGGAGTTTAGAAAAAAATGTGGATGACATTCAGTGCACGTGAAAAAAAAGAAATGATTGGTGGTTTCTGATAATTTAACATTGAAAACTAGGGTGCATGCCACTGTTTTTTAAAAGGAATAATACTATTGGTTTAGGAAAAGTCATTGAAAAGAACATTGCACAGGATAAGCTGGTATATTGAGAAGTCAAACACACTTGCTGGTTTGGTTTGCAACATTGAGTGATGAACTTTTCACCTTTTGAGTTCAGATAGGTGTTCTATGGAGAGTTACCATGGTAACAGGCAGAGAGAGCAGTGGGGGAAGGTTGAACATTATGTGAGTTTGAAAGTGTTGAAATGTACAACCAATTAAAATGTTAGTTTGGTTTTGAATTTGTGTGGGAAGAAATTTCATTGGTTATGTACATGGATATGTGTGAAAAATGAGAGGGAATCAGGGCCATTTTGTGGTTGCAGTGTCTGAGGTACATTTCAGAGATTCTGCTTAAGAAAATCTGGTGTGTGATTGACACTGTTCTAAATCTTCAAAAGCATTTTTAAAAGTGAGTTATTAATTTGTAAGGGGATATATGTTGTGCACTTTAAGTTAATAATACAAATGTGTTCTAAAGTGGAAGTTACTCCCTCTCCCTCTCTTTCACTCTCTCTCACTGTCTTCCTTTCTCTCCACCACTGTTCTTTTTCCTTCCTCTCTTTTTCTATAGATCCTTCTGTTTCACCTACTCCTTTTTCCTTTTTCTTATTATGCTTTTTTTTCTCTCACTCTCCTTTCCTCACCCTCATATCTCTTTCCTCACTGTCATTATCCCTTTCCTTTACTCCTCTTTTCTAACTCCCTCTCTCCATCAGATTTACTTCCTTTTGTGTATTCCTTCCCTCTCATTGTCTCCCTCGTTCTCTCTCCCTCAACTTTGCTCTCTTTATACAACACTACTAGCAAGACCCCCCTTCACTGTAGTAATCATTTGACTGAATTGCAAGGATTTCAGTTATGTGTCTAAGATCACAGTGTGAGTCGGTATTCATTTCAGAAGATTCTGGCAGAATAATTTACCTTTCTCTTTCTGCTTGTAGATTTTCACCCTCTTGCTGTACCATTTTCTCTCTGTATGTATTATCTCCCTCTCTGTGAGTTTCATCTCCCCTCTGCATGTAACATTTCTTTCTCTGTTTGCAGCATTTATTTCTTGCTGTACCATGTCATCCCTTTGTGTACATTATCTCTGTGTCTTTGTGCACCATTTGTCTCTCTGTGTGAACCATATTACCCTGTCCTGTTTTATCTGCCCTCTGTCTGCAGCAACTCTCCTCTGCCTGCAGCCCTGCACCATATATTGCTTTTGGTTGTAATGTTGGGAAAAAAATATTGCAGTAAATTTAGAATATATTTGAAAATTAACTTAGGATTGTTAATTGAAATGTAGTGTTCATATGCATTGAATGTTTTTAGTCAGTTAAATGTTTTAGGATGGGAACTGTGTTTTGGTAAAATGTATGGTTTTAAATTTTTCGTCCAGGATCACACTGAGTGCCTGTCTACATGAAAGAATTAAATTTTGATCTTTTTCTACAATCTCCCCTGTCTGTCCTCACAGTCTTCCTCTCTATGCTTATACTGTCCTTTGTTTTCTGAAATTTCCACTCTTTCCTTATTTTTTCTTGTCTTTCTTGAGAGTGCTTTTTTTTAAAAACTGTTTCTTGTGTTCCCTCTGTTGTGGTTGTCTTTACTGTCCCTTAATGTTCCCATTTCTTTTTATACTCCCCCCTCTGCTTTCTTCATAATACTCTCTGTTTTATTAGACCTCCTCTTAGCAATGACCCACTTAATATAGATTGAGTGCTGTATACACTCTTGGGCAGATTTACAAGCATATTGGGCCTCTTTCTTCTTGCATTGTGTCTCATGTTTGGATGTAATGCTGGCAAAAAACTAATGGTGCATATTGGAAATGCATTTTGGAAATGAGTTAGGTTTCTGCACTGTAATGTAGTGCTGATATACATGGGCTGTGTTCTGTCTCTTAAACGATTTACTGTGGTATATATGTTTTGGTAAAATGGATAGTTTTAACATTTTTGACTAGGATCACTCTGAGTGTCTGTGTAAAATAAAGATTTATTTTTGTACCTTTTTCTATAATGTCACCTGTGTCTCCTCACAGTTTGCATCTCTCTGCTTATAGGGTACTCTTTATTTTGATATTGTGTCTCATGTTTTGATTAAATGCTGGTATAGAAATTGTGCTGTAAATTGGAAATGTATTTTCTGTCTGCACTATCCCTCTCCCTCTGCCTGCACCCTCTGCCTGCACCCTCTCATGTGCATCTTTAGATGCCTATTATGATATGGCTGCTGGTGTGTATTAGACAGCAGTACCATGTTAAATATTTTCCTTCTCTGCCTGTAGTCTCACATCCTCTGCTTAGACCATTTTATCTCTGTATTCACTATCTCCCCCTCTGTGTGCTCTAATTAGCCTCTGTATGTAACATTTCTCTCACTGTTTCCAGCATTTCTTCTCTGCTGTACCATTTTTTCCTCTGTGTGTACCATGTCTGTGTGTGCTTGCACTATCTGTGTCTCTGCTTGAACCATCTCCCCTCTCTCTGCACCATCTTTTCTCTGACTGCACCATCTGTCCCTCTGCCTGCAAACCTGCACCATCTATCCTCCGCCTATACCAGTTAGTCTCTGCCTGCATTATCTCAATTTCTGTCTGCACCAACCCTCTCCCTCTACCTGCACCCTCTGCCTGCACCCTCTCATGTGCATCTGCAGAGGCCTATTATGATATGACTGCTGGTGTGTATTAGACAGCACTACCATGTTAAATCTTTTCCTTCTCTGCCTGTAGTCTCGCTCCCTCTGCGTGTACCATTTTATCTCTGTCTTCACTATCTCCCCCTCTGCGTGCTCCAATTAGCCTCTGCATGTAACATTTCTCTCACTGTTTCCAGGGTTTTGTCTCTGTTGTACCATTTTATCCTTTGTGTGTACCATGTCTGTGTCTGCTTGCACTATCTGTGTCTCTGCTTGAACCATCACACCCTCTCTCTGCACCATGTTTTCTCTGACTGCACCATCTGTCCCTTCGCCTGCAGCCCTGCACCATCTATCCTCTGCCTGTACCAGTTTAGTCTCTTCCTGCATTATCTCATTTTCTGTCTGCACCAACCCTCTCCCTCTGCCTGCACCCTCTGTCTGCACCCTCTCATGTTCATCTGCAGAGGCCTATTATGATATGGCTGCTGGTGTGTATTAGACAGCGCTACCATGTTTAATCTTTTCCTTCTCTGCCTGTATTCTTGCACCCTCTGCGTGTACCATTTTATCTCTGTCTTCACTATCTCCCCCTCTGTGTGCTCCAATTAGCCTCTGCATGTAACATTTCTCTCACTGTTTCCAGCATTTCTTCTCTGTTGTACCATTTTATCCTCTATGTGTACCATGTCTGTGTCTGCTTGCAGTATCTCTGTCTCTGCTTGAACCATCTCACCCTCTCTCTGCACCATGTTTTCTCTGACTGCACCATCTGTCCCTCTGTGTGCAGCCCTGCACCATCTATCCTCTGCCTGTATCAGTTTAGTCTCTGCGTGCATTATCTCATTTTCTGTCTGCACCATCCCTCTCCCTTTGCCTGCTCCCTCTCATGTACATCTGCAGAGGCCTATTATGATATGGCTGCTGGTGTGTATTAGACAGCGCTACCATGTTTAATCTTTTCCTTCTCTGCCTGTAGTCTCGCACCCTCTGCTTGTTCCATTTTATCTCTGTCTTCACAATCTCCCCCTCTGTGTACTCCAATTTGCCTCTGCATGTAGCATTTGTCTCACTGTTTCCAGCATTTCTTCTCTGTCGTACCATTTTATCCTCTGTGTGTACCACGTCTGTGTCTGCTTGTACTATCTGTGTCTCTGCTTGAACCATCTCACTCTCTCTCTGCAGCATGTTTTCTCTGACTGCACCATCTGTCCTCTGCCTGCAGCCCTGCACCATCTATCCTCTTTTTGTACTAGTTTAGTCTCTGCGTGCATTATCTCATTTTCTGTCTGTACCATCCCTCTCCCTCTGTCTGTACCCTCTGCCTGTACCCTCTCATGTCCACTTTAGAGGCCTATTATGATATGGCTGCTGGTGTGTATTAGACAGCGCTACCATGTTAAATCTTTTCCTTCTCTGCCTATAGTCTCGCACCCTCTGCGTGTACCATTTTATCTCTGTCTTCACTATCCCCCCCTCTGTGTACTCCAATTTGCCTCTGCATGTAACATTTGTCTCACTGTTTCCAGAATTTCTTCTCTGTTGTACCATTTTATCCTCTATGTGTACCATGTCTGTGTCTGCTTGCAGTATCTCTGTCTCCACTTGAACCATCTCACCCTCTCTCTGCACCATGTTTTCTCTGACTGCACCATCTGTCCCTCTGTGTGCAGCCCTGCACCATCTATCCTCTGCCTGTACCAGTTTAGTCTCTGCGTGCATTATCTCATTTTCTGTCTGCACCATCCCTCTCCCTTTGCCTGCACCCTCTCATGTACATCTGCAGAGGCCTATTATGATATGGCTGCTGGTGTGTATTAGACAACGCTACCATGTTTAATCTTTTCCTTCTCTGCCTGTAGTCTCGCACCCTCTGCTTGTTCCATTTTATCTCTGTCTTCACAATCTCCCCCTCTGTGTACTCCAATTTGCCTCTGCATGTAGCATTTGTCTCACTGTTTCCAGCATTTCTTCTCTGTCGTACCATTTTATCCTCTGTGTGTACCACGTCTGTGTCTGCTTGCACTATCTGTGTCTCTGCTTGAACCATCTCACTCTCTCTCGGCAACATGTTTTCTCTGACTGCACCATCTGTCCCTCTGCCTGCAGCCCTGCACCATCTATCCTCTGCCTGTACCAGTTTAGTCTCTGCCTGCATTATCTCATTTTCTGTCTGTACCATCCCTCTTGCTCAGCCTGCACCCTCTGCCTTCACCCTCTCATGTACATCTGCAGAGGCCTATTATGATATAGCTGCTAGTGTGTATTAGACAGCGCTATCATATTAAATCTTTCCTCTCTCTGCCTGTAGTCTCGCACCCTCTGCCTGTAAAATGTTGTCTTTGTTTGTACTTTCTCTCCCTCTGTGTGCTAAATCACATAAATCATGAAGTGAGTCATGAATTAGGAGATGTAGTTGTAGAAAGTCCTATGCAGTATGTGTCTCAGGCCTCCTAATTCCCAAATTGTGTTTATGCTGTGCAATTTAGATGCTGGGTGTGCTGTTGAAATGCAAAAGCAACTGTCTCTGTAGCATGTAGTAATCATTTCAGTGAATTTTCATTAGAACATTCTCAGTCCCACCGTGACTCTCTACACTGCTTGAACACCACTTCCTTGTCCTAAACCCTGAAACTCCAACCCTAGAAAAATATTCTAAACTCTTTCAACACTACTGCAGTGCTGTAAACCCTGAAAGAATACTCCCAGCAAGACCCCCTTTTACTGTAGTAATCATTTTACTGAATTTCAAGGGATAGTGTTATGTGTCTAAGATCACAGTGTGAGTCAGTTTTCATTTCGGAAGAATGTGGCAGAATAATTTGCTTGGTTGATGTGTTTATAAATATGGGAATGCATGTATTTATGAAGTTGATTGTCAGGACCCGAACCCTGGGCTCCATCCTCTACAATCCAACCGTGAAGCACACTGGACAAGATACCTGGTCAAGGAAGGTGCGGTCCTGGAGACTCAAGATGGCCGCCGCTGTTGCCATGACTGGTGATCAGTAGGTGCGCTAGTCTCTCAGGATCCCAGCTCCTGTGGACCCCATGTGAAGCACGAGCGCTGGAAGAAATGCGCACTTCACTGAGAAACCCTGACTGGAGAAGTTCGTGAGATGATAAATTCCTTGAATCCTGACTCTGAGAAGAAGTTTTTCTTTTACCGAGTTGCAGTCTTGCCCTGACATTAAATTGAAGTAAATTTGATTCGGAACCCGGCGCGTGATTCAAGCGCGGGTTGCAGAATATATCAGGAGAGCGTCAAGTGAAGATTTCCGCAACGAGTGAACACCGGAGCTTGGTGTCAATATTCGTCGTGCGGAGAAAGAAAGCAGGAATGTTTAACATCGAAGAACTCGGAAAAGGAAAAGGCCGAGTGACGTTTTCCGAGGAGAGGAGATATCGCTGGAATACAGACCTTTCAGATAAGAACTTGTAAAATTTAATAGCCGTTTCAATTGTTGTGTCTTGTTCAAATACTTTCCGTTGAAAAGGAATTCATTTAAGAGACATACCTGTAAGGAAAATACAGAAAAATACAAATGGTTAAAAGAGGACAGTACTAATGCTGCAAGTGAAAATGTATATACTATAAGCTTGTGTGAGAAAACTTACCAAGGAGCCAAGGAGCATTCAACCACTCTGCCAATCTGCCAAAAGACAAGAAGGAGGCGAGGTTAGAGAGAGAAACAAAAAAGGCTTCTCACAGAACACTGAAAATATTAGAACCCCCTAATTAGAACGAAGACTCCACTATAGTGAAGTAAGTGCACTCACAACTAATATTAGATAAATTAGTTAGGGAGTCCTAGAGTAGGAAAGAAATATATAATATGTCCCTTCTTTCTCACTAGTGACAACTGTAGAGGAGAACAGAATAACTACACTCATAAGAAGATAAGCTAAGGTCCAGCAGCATAATGGTTGGTGAGAAATAAATACTGAGTAGATTACAATAGAGGGAGTAGGAGGTTAGGATTATAATGATGTGTTATTGTTTTTAGGTTTCCATCTACAAGACAGCACCGAGGGTAGCTGACTGAGGAGGCCAACGCAGGACCAGTCTCTTCTCTGTTTATTGTTTTATCCAATTCCCCCGTCCCTTAAGGTAATGATGGAGGGTTCTGCGTAAAGACCTTCCAGCATTGCTGAGAGGGACTTGGGTTCTAGCATCTCTGTTCCTGTGCAGTAGTTGAGGAGTCAAGAGTAAGTTAGAGTTCTGACATTGATAAAGCTAGTTTTGTATTATCTATTAGTGAAAATGATATAATTAAGTGTTTATATTTTTTTGCAAGGTCCTGCAACATTCTACTATATATAATGGATCAAAATCAGGACAACTTTCAAGTCAATTTTGAAATTTCCATCGATGTCATAGAGGACTTAAATGTACCTTTTGAGGATAATATTGATAAACAGGATAATGGAGAAGGAGATTTAAGCAGTGATTTTTTTTATCAAAGTTTGGACAATGACTTGATGGAAGCAGTAGACGACATTGAATTTCAAGTTGCAAATTTTGAAGTTGAGGACAAGGCAAATGAAATTCAAGATGAAATCATGCTGGATGTTTCATTACAGTATGAAATGTTTAAAGAATACATTTATGATTTTGAATTAAAAATGATTCAAGAGAGTCTTTTTTTACAATTGTAATAATTTGCTTAGTTGATGTGTTTAAAAATATGGGAATACATGTTCTGATGAAGTGAATTAGGCTTTGGGATATGTAGTGCTAGAAACTGCTACGCAGTACGTCTGTCAGGCCTCTTATTTCACAAATAGTCTCCATGCTGTGTACTGAAGATCCTGGCTGTGCTTTAGAAATGCCATAATAACTCTCTCTGTAACATGTAGGAATCATTTCAGTGAATTGCAAGGCATAATTACATCTGTTTTCGTTCAGAATGCAAGTCAGTGTCTTTTTTAAATATTGTGACAGACTCACTTGCTCGGTGTATCTGTTTGAAGACATGGGAATACATGTATTCATGGAGTGAGTTAGGCTTTAGGACATCCAGTGATTTTTACTCGTAGCCCTTGCATGATTCCATACACTGCCTACACACAACTATATTGCTCTAAAGTCAGAAATATCAATCCCACCACGAACCCCTACACTCCCTGAACACCACTGCATTGTTCTGAACCCTGAAACACCATTCTCAGCAAATGCCCCTATAATGTTGAAACACCACTGCACTGCCATAAACTCAGAAACAGCACTCACTGCACGATTTCCTACTCTGCTCAGACACTGTTGCTGTGCCTTAAACTTACTTATGAAGTAAACCAGTGTTTATATCATTTAGTGGTTCTAATTGCTATGTAGTATGTTAGTAGTGGTCTATAACATGTTTTTTTTTCTTCACAAGAAATTGTAATTATCTACAAACGAAAAAACAACATGCCTACTTAGAATGCGAAAAGAAAAAAATATAAACAGGTTTACTTTTCCAAGAAAACACAATTTCAAGATTTATCTAAACAACAATGTACGGAGAAAAAGAAGAATGCTCCTGGTAAGACAATAAGGATTTTATAAGGAAATTAACCCAAAGTAAAAAAAAGTGTGGATAATGTGCAAAAGATTTTTTTTTTATCTGTAAAAACAGCCCCAAAAAAAAAATGTTGGAAAAGTATGTGGCGATCAAATTGTCTATAGTAATAGACGAAAAAATCAGTTTGTTCAAATTCGCAAGAGAATATTTTATAACAGAGTAGTTTTAAATGTATTAAAAATTTAAAGATTTGTAAAAAGAAGAGAGCTTTCTATAAGAAAAAGAAAAACATTGAGAGTATTGTTGATCAGGCTTTTGAAATAAAAAAGATGTATATTTTAGTAATCAATAGAATTTGTACACTAGACAAGGCAATCAATGTTTTGAAAGCGAAAAGTAAGTGGAAAAGACTAATTAATAGAACTAATTTTTGTAATGCTTTTTTCAGGAGAATGGAAGCATAGTTCAAGTTGTGAGCCATTTTTTAATGAAGAGAATTACTTTCAGACTAATGATTTGTTGCAAGCAGTTGACACCAGTGGTCGAGCATATGAGGTGAAGGATGGTTGTCCGATTGAAAAAGAGAAAATTGTGCCTAGAAATGCAGAAGAGGTGTAAGCTGATGAAGTTTTAGGGAGACGTCCTAAGGCTCCAGTGTACACTTGGAATTGTAGTAGTATTTGTAGTGTACGACAGAATTCAATTGATTTGTTTCGCAATTTCTTACGTAAGTATACTAACAAAAGTCTTAAACAAAAGATTAAGTTGTTGCAAGAATTATACCCTTGCAGACTGAGAGAAAAAGTGGGTTTGCAAGGGCATTCTCTGGCTTGCCTTTCTAGAAAAGTATGCCAGAGTGTTTTTCACCATTTTAGGATGTTAGCAGTGCATCATACTGAAGTGAGGAAATTAGTGAGAAGGTTGTATTATGCAAAAATTCCAGCACTTAAGCTAAAACAGTTAAACAGTGCTCTTTTGTATGGATCTGTATTAGATGTAAAGAAAATTTGTGAAGAAATTGAGATTAGTCACTTTTGTGAAAAAGAGGACAGTGCAGAAACTGATACAGTAATAGAAGGAAATGTGGAAGAAAATGAACAGATTTTTAGTACAGAAAATGTTGACCAAGAAATTACAAGGTTTAAGGTCATTTCAGGTGAAAGGCCAAACTTTTCTTGTGTGTGTTGTCGATGAACTCATTATAAGAATCGGACTAGGGTAGTGGATTTATATGTAAAAAGTGAAAAGGAAAATAATAATGAGTGTAAGGATTTTGCAACTTATTTGTTGGTAGAGAATTATTTTGATTTAGGTTCTGATCAACGTATTTGTAAATATTGTTATAATACATTAAATGATAACAACATGCCTGCTAGAGCTGTACATAATAATCTTGAGTTGGTAAATATTCCTTCTGAACTGATGGACTTAAATACCTATGAGTCTATTCTGATTCAATGTGTGCATCCATTTCAGGCTATTTTTCGCATGGAGCCTAAGACAGGGAAATTGCCTCCTTCAGAGGATTAAAGGGAAGAGTTGTCTATTTGCCTCTAGTTTTAAAGAAAAATATTGAAACAATTGGTGTAGAAAAAGTGGAAGAGGAACCTCTAGTTATTCTAGTTAATGGCATTCCTACAAAGAGTAAGAACATCTGGCAAGAATTAGTGGATGTTAGGAAAGTGAAAAAGGCAATGTTGTATTTGGTAAAAAACAATCAATACTACAAAAATGTATATGTAGGAGAAGAGGAAACACCTGTAGAAGAGGACAGTGATTTGTCAGTTGGACAAATTGAAAAAGTGGATGTGTCCAGAAGTGAACAAATTTATGAACATTATAGTGTTCATCAACTGCATTCCAAAGAAGTAATGGGGAATGCTATCGAGTTATTCCAAATGAAAGAAGCAAAAGGAAGTCCCATTAGTGTATGGGAAGAAAGATTGGAAGCTCGTTGTTTTCCTCAGTTATTTCCAACAGGTCAAGGTGGACGATATGATGACCGACCTGTGCAGATTCCTGCATCTGAATTACGGGCATCAATATTATATGCAGAAGATCCAAGGTTTCGACAATGTATTCCATATTTGTTTCATCTTCTGTTTGAGAGTGACTTGTCAGGACTTTCTTATGCAGTGAACCATATACTAAAAAGTGGAGTACATCTGCAAAATGTTTCGGCAAGGGACTTTATGGATAAAGTCCAACAGAAAGACACTGTTTTGGAATCTCAGCTAATTAATCTCATGGCATTTCAGCGTGGTACTAACGAGTATTGGTACCGTCGTCATGGGGATTTGAAATGTATGCTAAGAAACTTAGGAACTCCTACATGGTTCCTTACTCTAAGCTGTGCTGAGTATGGTTGGGAAAATTTACTTTAATTTATTCAAGAGGCAAATGCAAACATTGAAAATATAGAATACAGGACACCTGGTGAACTGTGGTCTTTGGATCCAGTTAATGTATGTAGGTATTTCCATCATAGATTTGAAGCTATGATGTCTTTTATCACAAACAAAAAAAATCCTACTCTTGGAGAGGTTCTGGATTTCTTTTGGAGAAAGGAGTATCAAGCAAGAGGTGCTCCTCACATACAAATGCTGCTATGGATCTAAGATGCCCCCAAATTTGGAACAGATTCGGATGACACAGTGATGAGTTTTATTGAACAATATTCTACATGTGCTGTACCAAAAAGTACAGAACAAAATAATTTAGGACATCAAGTCTTACGGTTTCAAACCCATCGTTGTGGAAAATACGGTCGTCTAAAGTTCAAATCTAAGGACAAGTTCTACACAAAATGTTGTTTTGGATTTCCATGACCAGTAATATCAAAAGGAAGAGTGAACAATTTTATGTCATCTTTGCAACATACTGTCACAAGAAAATCACTGAAAAATACTTACAACTTAAGAAGAAATGAAGAGTCAAAATACATAAATGACTATAACCCAGTCATTTTGTCCATGTGGATTGCTAACATGGGTATTCAATATGTTGCAGACAACTCCATTGCTGTGGCTCAATATGTAACGTCTTACATTACGAAATCTGAAAAGAAAGAACTAAAGGAAATGTGGGAGGAAATTTCTCATGAAAAGAGCCTAAGTAAGAAATTGTACAGCTACAGTTTGAAGATGTTGTCTCATCGAGAAATTGGAGCATATGAATGTTCAGATCGCTTATCATCTGCAAGTCTATATGCCAAATCTAGAACAATCATTTGGGTGAGTTTAGGTCTTGCAAGATCACGAAACTGAGTTTTGAAATCTGTACAAGAAATGGAGTATTTAGCAGAGAGAGAACCAAACAGTACAGATATTTTGAAGACAAATATGTTGGATACATACTATCGAAATAGAAGTAATCATCTTGAAAATGTTTGTCTCTATGAAGTACTGCAAAGCTATACTTTTAAGAGGAATATTACAGAAGATATCAATAAAGGTGTATATGCTGTGATTCGATCTAAAGGATGTCTGGTGAAACAAAGAAATGGACATTTGATTAATCATCGAAAACTGAGTTGCGAAACTCCTGACAAAATGGAATTTTACTATTTAGCTCTTTTGCAACTCTTTAAGCCATGGCGTACAGAAAAGAAACTACTTGGAGATTTGTTCAGTTATGAAGATTCATTCAATGCAACCAAAAATACTATAAAATGTCCTGTTTTGACTAATTATCTATAAATGTTGAACAACGAAATACAGCAAGAAGCTACAATTGCAGCAGACATTACTAGAGACAGTTCTCAAGAAAGTCAAAGTTCTGCTTGGTTGAGTCAGGATCCACTAAGAGGACCAATTATCCAAAATGAAGCAGCCACTGCCATGGATGAGGTGGAAAGATGCAATGGAACAAGCTCAGGAGGATGAAATAAACTTAGAAGAATTGGAAAAACAACTAAATGTTGAGCAAAAACAAATATATGATGAAGTGACAGAGCAGATTGTGCATGGTTTATGTCATGAGAAAAAAGAGTGCTCACATATGTCATTTAAACCTGTCCGACTGTATGTGAGTGGAGAATCAGGAACTGGAAAACAGTTTTCTAATTAAAGAAATTGCAACTTTTCCACAGAAAAGAACTGAGTCGTCACTCTCTTGTGTTGTTACCGCTCCAACTGGGTTGGTAGCACATAACATTAAAGGGGTTACTTTACATAGTTTATTGATGCTGCCAGTAGAGCACAAAAATAAATTAGAATACCACAAGCTATCTGGAGAAGCTTGTTGTGAAGTTTCCAGAATCCTGAAAAAAAATAAACTTCTCATTATTGATGAGGTAAGCATGGTATCAAATTTCAATGATGCTTGCTTTTGTGCATTTAGGAATGCAACATATTCTTAAAACAGAGTATGATGTGTTATTTGGAGGCAAACACGTCATTGTTTTTGGAGATATACTACAGCTAACTCCTGTGAAAGGACAACCAGTGTTTAAAACCCTTACACATGACGATACCAGGAAGTGCCTGGGAAGCTTTGGAAATGTTAATATATGGTTATATTTCAAATACACAGAACTCATTCAAAATATGCGACAGGCAAAGGATGCTGATTATAAAAGTATTCTTCAAGATATAAGAAATGGAAAAGTGAATGAACATGGCAAAGAAGCTTTACAGGCACGATTACTTTCAAATTTGTTTCCAAACGAAAATATTCTCCCAGAGAATATATATAGAAAAATTGCTGAAAAAAAATCAGTGATATGCTTGATGCCAACTCTGCAAGAATGTTCAATCTACAATGAAAAAATGTTAAAGTTAGAAAATCAAAAAATTATAAAACTGGAAGCTATTGATAGAATAGAGCATGAAGGAGCTACTATTATTTTGTCAGAAAAGTTGAAGTCAAAATTGAATTCTTTAGACAAATCAATATCTAAAATGGCTAGTTTAGAAAAGAATATGTATGCATGTTTAAATTGTCGGATAATTTCATGACGTAACTTACATGTGGAAAGAGGTTTAGTAAATGGAGCAATGGGTCATGTTGTTGATTTTGTGAATTACCCAAACAGAGATGACATTGAATTTTTGAAAATCAAATTTGATGAAATTGAAGAAGTACAACAATTGAGTCGTTGTTCGACTCGATTTTTGCTTGTAAAAGATTTATATGTCCGCCGAAAACAGTTTCCTGTTTGTTTGGCATATGCAGTGACTATTCATAAATGTCAAGGTTAAAGTGTAGATAGTGCTTTGGTGAACATTGGAAGTCCTGTGTTCAAGGAGGGTATGGCATATGTTGCTTTATCACGAGTCAGAACTTTATCTGGATTATACTTGATTGATTTCGATGAGACACAGATTAGTGCAGATCTAAATTGTGTGAAAGAGTATAATAGGTTAAGAAGACAATATGCTCCAAATTTACCTCAATATCCTTTATTCGAAAAACTTGTGGTAGGTCGAAAAAGAAGATATGAGAAAAACTGTAGCGAGGTTGTAAAGAAAAGAAAAAAACTAGGTGAACCAGTAATTATAAGCAAACAGAAAAAGGATAGTATTGAAGAGGTTGTTGGATTTCAGTTTGAAAACAGTTCTGGTGTCAACTGCTATGCTAATGTAGTGGTTAATGTTGTTTTTTTTCTTCAAACTTTACAACAACAGATTGTTGAAAATCGGGATCAAAGATTTTGTTGTTTGTTGAATTCTGTCTTTGAGATATGTAGCAGTGATAAAACAAAAATAGAAAGTGTTTCTGATATTCAAAATGTTTTAGACATATGTTCTGGTCTAAATCAATTTTCACAGAATATTCAGCAAGATTGTCAGGAATTTCTTATGTATATGCTTGTTGTATTGCAAGATGAAGGTATAGATATTGAAAATCTTATTGGCCTTTCTTATAAATGGCAACATGACTGTGACAATTGTTCGTTTTCAAGTAGTTCTGAAATAGACACTGAAAGATTTATATATTTGACGTTACCAGACTGCAAATCAGTGTCTTTTAATAATCTAGTTAGAGAAGCAAATCAAAACATGGTCTGTACCCAATGTAACTCACAAATGTTATCAACATTATTTATACAAAGATATGGACAGTATGTAATTGTAATGCTCCAATGATGCAGACCTGATGGAACAAAATTGACAACTTTCATTAAAAATGTTGCGGCTTCTCAATTATCAATTTCTGGAAGAACTTTTGTATCTGTAGGAATTATTTTCCATGATGGTCCTTCTACAACATCAGGACATTACACAGCTTATTTAAAATGTCCAAAAGGCTGGACACTTTGTAATGATACTCAATTGACTTTTAAACAACGTTTGCCTTTTGACTTACCAAATTCTTACCTAGTGTTTTTACAACCCAAATTTTAGGGAAAATAATTGTCCTAGGAAGATTGGTGCTGTTAAAAAAGGTTAGTCTGTTGTTGAGAAATACTTTGTGAGTGAGGGTGATCAGGATAAAAAAACTTCTACTTGTCATAGAGGTAGTGTAAGTGTATCACATAGTGAGTGATATGAGTATTACAGGAAATAATGATCATGAGTGAGGCAGAGGTGTTTTAGATTAGTTATAGTTGTTGTAGATGTTGTTGACATTTTTGATTCTCTTAAAGAAGTTTATTTTAATGGTATACAGCTCCTTGCTAAGATAAAGGATGAGCAGAGTGTCATCAGCATACCACATGAAGTTGAGATTCTGATAGCTTACTGGTTGTTTAAGGTTCTATGTACATGATAAATAGCATTGGGTGGAGATATACCTATTGTTAGATGATAGAAAAGACGTTGAAGCTTTTGATTCAGAAGGTCGGGAAAAGGAAGTTTAAGAGTACTATTAAGTAACTTCCAAACAAAGGACTTTCCATATACTATTTGGCCATGTGGAAAAGTATGTCAATTAAAAATTAGTATTTCGGGCAAATGTTGTTAATATATGTTTGTACATAACTTTACTTAGAGAGTATAAAAAATAAGTAATAATGTTTTATTACTTTGTGATTGTTGATATTTACGTAAGAAATTGGTGTTTGGAAGAACACATTAAAGATGTGTTGTTTTCTAATTTTTACATTATTTATTGAAACGTTGTATGTTTTTTTTTAAACACAATCTTTTTGATTGTGTTTTTTTTGCCCGCTGTCATATGATGAGTAGTATTGAACTCACTGTTTTTAGTGAAATTCAATATATTCTGAGAACACCAAAATAAAATATATAACATATTGTACAAATTATTTTGTATTTTGTATTGTGAAATATATATTATAACTCAATTGTTTATTCTCTTCCACAGATATTATATTTATAAGGTAAGTACGGCAAACAAAAAAAACGTTTTCATCACTTTCTTACTTCTCTTTCTCTCTATCCTTTCTTCACTCTCTCTCTTACTCCTTTACCTTTCCTCTTCTTACTCCTCTTCCCTCATTCTACTTACTCCCCTTCATTCACCTTTACACTCCTTCTCTCACCATCCGTACTCTTCCTTCACCCTCACTCATCTTTTCTAACTCCCTCTGTCTGTCCCTCACTTGTCTTTCCTATCTTCCTCCATCACTACCCTTGTCTTGCTGTATCGATCAGTCTCTTCTCACTGCCCCCTTACTCTCTTTCCTTCACATCATCTCTCAGTGACCTTCACTCACTCCACTTCTTTCACTTCCTCACTCCCATTCGCTCACTCCCCTTTCCTCCATCTGTCTCTAAGTCTTTTCCTCTGTGTCAGTCACTATAACTGATTTACTCCCTCACAGTCTGTCACTCTCCCTCTGTTTGTCTCTTTTACTGTCTCCCTCTCTCTCCACCAGTCTTCCTTTTCTTTTCTCTCTCTTTCCATAAATCCTTCTTTCTCACTTACTTCTTTTTCTTTTCTCTTAATATGCTTCTTTTTCCATCACTCCCCTTCCCTCACCCTTATATCCCTTCCCTCACTGTCATTGCCCTTCATTCAATCTGAGTCCTCTTCCTCCACTTCATGTTCTCTTCTCTCTGCATCACTCTCATTCCATTTTTCCTGCACCCATTCCATCACTCTCCCTCACACTCTTTCGCTCACTCCATCCGTCAATCCCCTGTGTAAATGTATTGGCATTTATATAGCGCACTACTTACCCGTAGGGTCCCAAGGCGCTTCGACCACTGCGAAACCCTTCCTGGCTTCCCTGAGAGATGGTCCCTTAATGGGTATCTCCAGGGTGAGACCAGGCATCCCCGGCGGTCTGGTGGGGCCGTTAGTGAGGATGAGGCAAGCTAATGCCCAGAGTTGCCGAGTGTGATCGCTGATCAGAGTGGGCACCGAGGCGAGAGAATTATCGAGTCCGCTGACCCTGGTCCAGAAACCTGCCGCGCCGGGAATCGAACCGTGGTCCCGGGCCGTCCTCTGCTCTCGGGTCTGCCGCCTCTAACCAGTGAGCCACACTACTTCACTCATCCCTTCCCTTATTCCCCTTTCCTCAATCCCTTTTGGTAACTCTCATTCCTTTAGTCTCTCACTCATTTTACTCCATTTCTCTCTCCCTCTCTCCCTCTGTCTCACTCAGTCTAACCACTTCATTTCCTCTCAGTCACTCGCTCTCCCTCTCTTTCTCTCTCACTCTCTCCCTTTCTTTCTTCCCCTTTCTGTTTTTTTACTTCTACTTTCTTTTGTATTATGAAATATATATTATAACTAAATGTTTTCTTGTCTTTCATAGATACTATATTTATACAAACATTTTCTAATAAGTTGTCATTATTTATAATGTAAGTATGACAAACAGAAAATACTTTTTCTTCACTCTCTTACTTCTCTTTCTCTCTTTCTCATTCTTTAATCTCTCTTACTCCCCTTCCTCTACTCATCTTAGTCTCCTTTTCTCATTCTCATTACTGCCCTTCATTTACTTTTACAGTCTTTCTGTCACATTCAGTACTCTCTCTTCAACCTCACTCACCTTGTCCAACTCCCTCTTTCCCCTGTCTGTCTCTCACTTCTCTTTCCTATCTTCCCCCATTACTACCCTTGTGTTGCTCTATCGCTTAGTCTCTTCTCACTTCTCACTCCTCCCTTACTCTCTTTCCATAACATCATCCCTCACTCACCTTCACTCACTCCACTTCTCTCACTCCCTCACTCTCTTTCGCTCAGTTCCCTTCCTTTATTCCCTCCCTCACTCCTCTTTCTTCCATCTGTCTCTAAATCTCTTCCTCTGTCTCAGTCACTATAACTGATTTACTCCTTCACAATCCCTCACTCTCCTTCTGCTTGTCTCTTTCACTGTCTCCCTCTCTCTTCACTACTCTTCCTTTTATTTTCTCTCTCATTCTATAAATATGCTTCTTTTTCAATCACTCCCTTTCCCTCAATCGTATATCCATTCCCTCACTGTCACTGCCCTTCATTCAATCTGAGTCTTCTTCCCCCACTTCATGTTCTCCTAACTGTGCATCAGTCCCATTCCCTTTCTCTTGCTTCCATTCCCTCACTCACCCTCACTCTCTTCCACTTACTCCATCCGACAATACTCTTCACTTATTCCCCTTTCCTCATTCCCTTTTGATAACTCTCATTCCTTTAGTCTCTCACTCCCCTTCACTCCTTTTCTCTCTCCCTCTGTCTCACTCAGTCTAACCACTTCACTCCCTGTCACTCACTTGCTCTCCCTCTCTTTCTCTCTCACTCTTTCCCTCTCTCTCTCTCCCTCACCCTTCCTTTCTTTCCCTTTCTGTTTCTTTCACTTCTACTTTCTTTTGTATTGTGAATTATATATTACAACACCATTTTTTCTTGTCTCCCACAGATACTTTATTTATAATAAAAAGTTCAAATAACTTGTCATTATTTATAAGGTAAGTATGACAAACAAAAATACTTTTTCATCACTCCATTATTTGTCTTTCTCTCATTCCCTTTCTTCACTCTCTCTTTTACTCACCTTCCTTTTCTTCATCTTACTCCCCTTTCCTCATTCTCCTTACTCCCCTTCATTCACCTTTACACTCCTTCTCACACTATCAGTACTCTTCCTTCACCCTCACTCACCTTGTCCAACTCTGTCTTTTCCCTCTCTGTCCCTCACTTCTCTTTCCTATCTTCCCCCATCACTACCCTTGTTTTGTTGTATCACTCAGTCTCTTCTCACTCTCCCCTTACTCTTTTTCCTTCATATCATCCCTCACTCTCTTTCACTCACTCCACTACTCTCACTCCCCCTCACTCTCTTTCCCTCACTCCATCCGTCAGTCCCTTTCCCTTACTCCTCTTTCCTCATTCACTTTTGCTAACTCCCATTCCTTTAGTCCCACACTCCCCTTCACTCCATTTCTCGCTCCCTCTCTCCCTTTATCTCACTCAGTCTAACCGCCTTACTCCCTCTCAGTCACTTGCTCTCCCTCTCTTTCTCTCTCACTCTCTCTCTCTCTCTTTCTCTCCCTCACACTTCCTGTCTTTTTCTTTCTGTTTCCTTCACTCCTGCTTTATCCCTCAGTCCCCTTTCCTCTCTCTTAATCTCCTTTCTTCTCTCTCATTCCCCTTTTGTCACCCTCATACCAATTCTCTCACTGTTACTGCCTTTCACTCACCCTTAGTACTTTCCCTCACTCCCATTTGTTTACTCCCTCACTCACTTTTTTTCATCCATGTTTCTCTCCCTGTCTCTCTCTGTCTCATTCACTCTAACTGCCTCACTCCTTCTCAGTTCCTTGCTCTCCCTCGCTCTCATGCTGTACCTCTCTCTCCCTTGCCCTTAAACTCCTTTCCTCTCTCTTTTTATCACACCTTTTCTCTTCCTTACTCATTTTCCCTCTCTCTTAATTTTGTTCATTCTTTCTCATTCATCTTCCCTCACCTTTATACTCCTTCCCTAACTGTCACTGCCGTTCACTCACCATCACACCCTTCCCCCTCTCCACTTCCTCCTGTCTGTATTTCTCACCCTTTTACTTTCCCATTACCTTTTCCTCACTCCCCCTCGCTCTCTTTCCCACACTCTATTCCTTACTCCCCTTCTCTCACTTCCCTTTACTAACTCCCTGCATCCCCTCACCTCACTTCTCTGTCCCTCACTCCCCATCTCTCACTTTCCCTTACTCCCCTTTTGTCATCCTCATACCCCTTCCCTCACCTTCACTCCACTTCTCTTACCTTCACTCCCTTTACTCGGCTCTACTTCTCCCTTTCCATCTCTTACTTCCCTTCCTTGTCTCTGTTCTATGCTCCCCTTTTCTCACTCTTCCTCCCTAACTTTCCTTTCCTTACTCCCCTTTCTTTACTCTTTCTCTCCACTTACCTCACTCCCCTACCCTTAGTCCCCTTCTTTCAGTCACTCTTTGACTCCCCTTTCCTCACTCACCATACTACCCTTTCCTCACTCATTCCATCAGTCCCTTCCTCCCCTACACTTAGTCATTTCAGTCATTCATTTATACTCTACACATTCATTCAAAAAAAGTATGACACAGTATATAAGAGAAATAGCTCTTCGTGGAGAAGTGAAGTGAGTTCTGAAAAGAACTGGTTTTTTTTGTCTTTTTTGTTTTGTAGTTTTTTTGTCGTTTTTTAACAATTTTATATTTTTTTGTATTTTTTAGAACAAAAATTCAAAACAGGTAACAAAAAACTGCTCAACAGGAACAAAAAAATGTTAAATGAAAAAAATTATTTGCAGGGACATTGGTGCTGGCTGATTCTCAGCTCCATTAAATTTAGACTTTGCTCACCATAGCAAAGAATTTCTTTTTTTTCTTTTTTTTTATTGAGATTTACTGATGTCATACAAAAAGGATGAATAAAATTACATTATTCCATTAATCCTTTAAACAGTGCAGAAAGAGCAGATGTCAAATTCCATTAAATTCATTAGCAGATATATAAATAACAAATAATCGCAAAGATTATAAAATCCAGACTGTTAAAATATTGCAACATTTCCTTTAAGATAAATTTTCTTAAAAAAGTAAACATTTAATTACAGTCTAAAACTTCTTCATTTGGCAAGTGTAGCCCAGATGTTTCTGCCTAGTTCCCTAGATTTTTTACCCTTTAGCTCATATAGACAGGACTCTATGTTGTGCATTCCGAGCAGCGTTGCCATCCACATTTGAAAGGAGGGGGGGGTGGTGTCTTTCCAACCTGCTGAGATAAGAATGCGAAGGACTGCCACAGACATAAAAACCAAAGCCCCTGCATCACCACCGAGGTTTAGTTTACTATCTGAGCCAAGTAGCATCAGGGAAGGGGATAGAATGATTCTACAATCTAGCAGCCCCTCCAAAAAATTAGTGATTTCCCTACGTATTAAAGTTAACTTATCACAATGGTGGAACATGTGGAGTAAGTCTGCGGGACCCGCATCACACCTAGGGCATTTGTCGTTACCCCTCATACCCCAGCGAACAGTTTCGCCGGGGTATGATATAAATTAAACAGTGTTTTGTAGTGCTGTGCCCTCAGATATGAAGATCGAAAAAGTCTCTTATTTAGTATAAGGGCTAGATCTAGATCAATATCTGGATCTCCTAGCTTCTCTGCAAGTGTTGATTCAGTGTTCTCCAGATCGTCTTGCAGACCCAACATTAGCTGGCTATATACTATTTTTATTTTATTACCCCCCTTACTTAGGTAATCAATCATGGGGATACAGGTTGTTATGGAGATCCTAGGTCTAAAGGACGTCAAAGTTCGGGCTAGCTGCCCATACAGAAACCAATGATTGGGTGGAATCCCATGCTTCCGCTGTATTTCTTCAAACCTAAGGATGTCATGCCCCTCCATGATATCCCCTATGGTGTTTATTCCATGTTCTCTCCAGAACATGCAGTTCCTGTCTGTACCTAAGTGGGGAAAAAGGCTAGAGTTCCAGAGGTGGAGGTGCACATTAATTTTTGGTATATCCAACAACTTTTGAGTAGCTTTCCAGATCCCCCATGCCCCGTCCAGAATCTTATACCGGACCTTCTTATAATATCTGCGATCTACTTCACGCAGCAGAAGACCAATAGCCTTTTTCCCCAATAATAGTTCAAAAATAGAAGGAGGATTCTGCCTATCTCCAGGAACAGCAGTGGAGCTAGGGCCCGATTGAAAAAGCACAGTCATTTGTGCCAAGAGACACGTCCAGTGATATAGGCGGAGGTTTGGCAAGGCCAAGCCCCCCCTTTCAAATGGGAGCGACATAAGGTTCATAGAACGCCTAGTCTTCCCATACTGCCAGATAAACCTATTGAAGATTGATTCCAGATTTTTATTTAGTTTGTCTCCAAGCATTAATGGGATGGCCCGAAACAGATATAAAACTTTCGGGAACATCGTCATTTTGAGGACATTTACCCTGCCTATCATGGAGACGTGCAGGACATCTAATCTCTTCAATTCAGCTTCAATCGAACCCATAAGGGGGAGGTAGTTATCTGTGATGATCTTATCCACTGAGGCATTAATTCGTACCCCTAGATAGACTGCTGAGTCTACATATCTGCTGTCTACCTTTCGGATGTTTTTGGTGCAGATTATTTGAGTCTTTTCCGCATTTAGCAGATATCAATCAATCAATCAATCAATCATAGCATTTATATAGCGCACTACTCACCCAGAGGGTCTCAAGGCGCTGGGGGAGAGGGTCCGCTACAGCCAGGTCTTGAGCTGCTTCCTGAAGGCGAGGTGGTCTTGGGTGGTCTTGGGTGAGGCGAAGGTGGGTCGGAAGGGAGTTCCAAGTCTTGGCGGCCAGGTAGGAGAAGGACCTTCCTCCTGTGGTGGCTCTTCGGATGCGGGGGACGGCGGCGAGGGCGTGGCTGGTCGATCGAAGCTGGCGTTTGGGAGCATAGAAGTTGAGGCGGCTGTTGAGGTATCCTGGGACTTGGTTGTGTAGGGCTTTGTGTGTGTGGGTGAGGAGCCGGAAGGTGATTCTCTTGTTGACCGGGAGCCAGTGTAGGTCTCTCAGGTGTCCGGAGATGTGGCTGTGGCGGGGGATGTCCAGGATGAGTCGTGCTGAGGTGTTCTGGATCCGCTGGAGTCTCTTCTGGAGTTTGGCGGTGGTTCCGGCGTAGAGGGAGTTGCCGTAGTCCAGACGGCTGGTGACGAGGGCCTTGGTGACCGTCTTCCTGGTCTCTGTGGGGATCCATCGGAAGATCTTGCGTAGCATGAGCAGGATGTTGAAGCACGACGAGGAGACGGCGTTGACTTGTCTGGTCATGGAGAGGGAGGAGTCCAGGATGAAGCCCAGGTTGCGTGCGTGGTCTGTTGGTTTGGGTGCACTGGCCAGGGCGGGGGGCCACCAGGAGTCGTCCCAGGCGGAGGGTGAGGATCCTAGGATGAGGACTTCCGTCTTGTCCGAGTTCAGTTTCAGGCGGCTGTTCGACATCCATTTGGCTACGTCTGTCATCCCTTCGTGCAGGTTGGCTCTGGCGGTGGTGGGGTCGTTGGTGAGGGAGAGGATCAGCTGGGTGTCGTCGGCGTAGGAGATGATGTTGAGGGGGCTCATGTAGACGTTGAAGAGTGTTGGGCTGAGCGAGGAGCATTGAGGAACGCCGCAGATGACTTCGGTGGCCTCCGATCTGAACGAGGGGAGGCGGACTCTCTGTGTCCTTCCGGCGAGGAAGGAAATGATCCACTCCAGTGCCTTCTCCTGGATTCCGACGTTGCTGAGGTGCTGTACTAGGGTACGGTGGTAGACAGTGTCGAAGGCCGCGGAGAGGTCCAGGAGGATGAGGGCCGCTGTTTCTCCATTGTCGAGCAGGGCTCGGATGTCATCGGTAGCTGCAATCAGGGCGGTCTCGGTGCTGTTGTTGGCTCGGAAGCCAGACTCTGAGAGGTCGAGGGAACCGTTCATCTCGAGGAAGGCGGCCAGTTGCTTGTTGACGGTCTTCTCGATGACTTTTGCCGGAAACGGGAGCTGCGAGATGGGGCGGTAGTTCTTGAGGTCGGTGGGGTCGGCTGATGGTTTCTTGAGTAGAGCGCTGAGTTCGGCGTGCTTCCAGCTCTCCGGGAAGGTGGCGATGTCGAAGGAGGTGTTGATGATGTCCCGCAGGTGGGGTGCGATGACAGCGTCGGCCTTGTTGAAGACGTGGTGAGGGCAGGGGTCTGTCGGAGATCCGGAGTTACTTCCAAAATCCTTAGCCAGATCAGTCACAATGGGCATCGCCTGCTGTGGATCGATAGTCAGAACTGCCAGGTCATTGGCGTATGCTAACAGTTTGTTTGAATAACCATTAAGCGTCACTGGATTAATCTGGGGGCAGCCCAGGATTTTTTGGATCAGGGGGTCTATATATAACGCAAAGAGAATCGGAGAACAGGGGCAACCCTGTTGCGTCCCCCTTTTGATTACTAGAGTCTCCGAACTCTCTCCCATTACTGACAACAGGGCTATCGGATCTTTATACATCGCTCTTCGAGCTCTAATAACATTGGGTCCAAATCCCCTACCTACAAGGATACCCCACAGATAGTCCCAGACCACGCGGTCGAAAGCTTCTCCTCGTCGAGGAGGATCATGGCCATATCCCCCCCGCGGCAGCATGGGCATCAAATAAAGTAATAGCTTGACGAGTGTGGTCCATAGTGCCTCGCCCAGGCACAGACCCATGCTGCCATGGAGAGACGAGATCGCCAATGATCCTACCCAGTCTCTTGGCCCAAATTTCAGAATACAGTTTTCTATCTGCATTAATGAGAGATATTGGGCGATATGAGACCGGGTTCTCCTAAGTTTTGCCCTTCTTGTGGAAGATAAGTATGGGCGGAAAATCCGTTTCGCTCGCGGATTTTGCGGATTTTCGGTAAATTCGCAATCCGTGAGATTCGGGAATCTCCCACAAAATCCGCAAATCCGTGAGCAGCGGATTTTATGGCTTGCTCGCACTGTTCGCGTGAGTTCGCGGCTTCCCAGTACAACTGAAACTACTTACCAGGTTCAAAAGTTCAGGCTCATCATTAGTAGCCATTTCCTGTAGTGCTTCCTGAGGGGCCCCTCCAGAGTTCAGTTGCCTACTTGCAACTATTATGTGACCCTGCTCTGAACCTCAGAATAGTTACACATATGCCACAAAGGTCCTGAATTTCAGCTAAGGGAGACAAGCAGGAGCCAGGCTGGAAGTTCAAATCCATTAATCAGCCCCTAATTCATTATTGTCAGTTGGGGCAGGGCAGGTGTTGTAACTAATTTTGCAACAATGAAAGCACTTAGCAAGTGCAAAAGATCACTAATCAGGAAGCACTAAGGAAGCAGGTGCCAGCTAAAAAAATATTCTGTGACACATTAATCAGCCCCAAATTAATTCAGGTCACTTGAGGCAGGGAAGGTGTGCTTTGCTTTGCCACAATAATGTACACTGACTGGACAACCAGAGGGTGCTGTGATGAAACAGAGGGTGGCATGGGTGGGCCAGAGGGTGGCATGAGTAGTCAGAGAGTGGCAGTGGTGACAGAGAGTGGCAGTGATGAAGAAGAGTGTCCCAAACAGGCTGGACACGTAGAAACAACAAGTTCGCAAAACTTGCGACCCGACAGGTAAGTTCGCGTTTGCGAAATTGTACAAAACCCTCGCGAACTGGCAGAAACCCGAGCAAACACACAAAAAAAAAATCTGCAAATTCGTGAGAATTCGCGGATTTTGCGGATTGCGAGTTCGCAAATCCGCAAAATTCGCGAACGCGAGATTCGCAAAATTCGCCCATGCTTAGTGGAAGATAATAATATTAGTTTCCTTCCAGGTCTCGGGTATATTCCCTGAACACAATATGCCATTAAAGAGGTCCAGCAATATTGGAGCAATCTCAAACTCAATGCTTTTATACACTTCCAGGGGGATCCTGTCTGGACCTGCTGCCTTACCGGCTGCTAGCTCCCGTAAGGCACCTATAATCTCACTAATGGACAGGTCCCTAGCCAGCTCTTCTCTAGATTGTTCGTCCAATCTTGGGCCTTTATCCCCGCTCTCCTCAATCTGCTGACAATTCTCTTCATCATACAATTTTTGATAAAAGTTTTTAAAGACCTGTACAATTTCCTTAGACTCTGTATGGTTTTTACCATCCTCCGGTATGCGGGATATTACATTTTTAGTTCTATCCTGTCTAATCCAGAGCGCCAGAGCTCTGCCTGCCTGTTCTCCTGTTTCATATCGTTTCGCTCTGGAAGACTGGTATTCTCCTATCGCTTTCTGTGTGACCATTTTTTGAAGCTCTGCTTTAATAATCAACAGATTCCTTTGGCTCTCTGCCCCATCTGTAACCTGTCCAATATCCCTTATATGTAATTCGTCAGCCTTCGCTAGTTACCCCATAAGTCTATCTAACTCTACCCTATCCTTCTTTCTTAGTCTCGCCGAACAACTTATGGTTTCCCCTCTTATAGCCACCTTAAAGGATTCCCAAACGCCATTCCTAGATGTGCTGTATCTGTTTGCATCAAAAAATTCCCGTCAACTTTTTGAGGTGTTCCAAGAATCTTTGATCAGTTAATAACCTCCTTTCAAAAGTCCAGTTGGCGTGTTTTTTCGCTGCTTTTTCTATTCTACAAGATAAAATAAGAGGATTATGATCCGAGATTACTCGTGGGATTTTTTTGATGCAAACTTTATTCAATTCAGACGTTGTAATGAAGAAGTAGTCTAATTTAGAATACTTTTGAAAGGGGTTCGAGAAATATGTGAACCCAGGGTTCTGTGGCTCCTTCTCCCTCCATACATCCTTTAACCCATGTGAGCTCGTTAGGGTGGTCAAGGCACGAAACACCCTTGGTTTCCGTCCTGAGTACGTATTAAGATTATGCCAGTCAGTGGATATATTTAGATCACGACATACTATCATGGGAGTGGGCAAGCCAGCCAATTCTCCTTCAAGAAAATCAAAAACAGCAGGATCATCAGAGTCTGGCCGGTATATTGAGCAGATTCTATACCCCACGCAAAGATCTACTATTGCCCATCTGCCCAGACTGTCAGTTTTTACTCGCTTAGCCCCCCTAAAGATGAACTAGCTAAAATTGCGACCCCCCTAGTTGTTGACGTCTGAGATGTACATGCTATCGGCTCAAAACCTCTTATATATAGCAGTTTGCGTTTTGCCCAAGGCAGGTGGGTCTCTTGGAGACAAAGTATGTCAATCCCATTATATTTACAAAGTGATCCAATCTTTGGCGTTTTTTCCAATCATTCAGCCCGCTCACATTGACTGTGCAAATTCTAATGTTCGACATTATGGTGTTTTCTATCAGCCCTTACCCTTTTCTGACAAATTTGTCTCAGAATCTTCATTATCATCATTACAGCGCTACTCATGCCACTCTTAAAGCGAAAAAGTTCTCTACAACACCAGTTTATCTCATTTTTCTTTCCCCCCCTCCCCAGCCCCTACTCCCCAATCCTCCCTCTCCTCTGCTCCCCCCTTGCCCTCCCTCAACTCCCACTGCTGACCCCCCTGACCCCCCCATACCCCTCCCTGCACTCACCCTAGTGAGGCACTCAGACCTAGTCTGTGCATGTGATGGATCACAGCAGACGCAATGAGGAATAATAAGTGAAAAACCATAATATCCAGTAAATGTGCCCTAAATACTCTTCAATTTACAGCGAATGGCAGCACCACAAGACCACACTTATACCTAAAGAAGGAGAAAAGGAAAACCAGTAAACAAAGCCCTGAAGGACCTAATACAAGACTAATACATGATTAGTTGCCCAATGAGTCCAAGTACTCCTTTGCTTTAATCTCTGAGGCAAAGTATAATGTCCTCCCCTCGTTAATTATCTTTAGCTGGGCAGGATTGATCAAGTAAGCCTGCATCTTCTTCTCTTGAAAGGGTTTGATCAGCTGCCTTAACCTCTATCTCCTTTCCACGGTGACATGGCAGAAGTCTGAACGGACAAAAAATGAAACCCCCTCGCAAGTCCTCCTAGCATCTGGTCTTGCCTTCTCTGCAATGGTTTGCCTTAATACAAAGTTGCCCAGGAAGATTAAAATTGCCCTGGGCTTATCTCCTTCCCTTGCATTTTTCCGGACTTTTAACAGGGTACGATGTACCCTCTGAATTTCGCATGGCCAGTTCCAACTGGAGATCTCAGGAAATGACTGTTCAAACAGCTTGATGGTAAATGCTCTGATGTCCGAACCTTCGGCCCCCTCCGGTATCCCAAGGACCCTAATATTGTTCCGCCTGAGTCTATTCTCCATGTCCTCAAGTTTCCATTGAATATCTACCACTTGCGAACAGTGAGCGTCAACTTTACTCGTGGCTGCTACAGCCTCTGCCTCCGTTGAGTCGACTCTCTCCTCCAGGTTTGATACTCTATCACCCAAGTTCGTACATGCCTTGGACAGTTTCCTCACAACCCCCTGCATTTTTCTCATCGCGGCTTGCGATTTCCTACTGTCTTGGCGTGTCTCCTCTCTATGGGCAATGATTTCCTGGTGTATTACCTCAAGGAGCGACATCTGGGAAGACTCAGTGTTGGGACTACCCAGTAATGGCATAGCCGATGAGTGATCCCAGTTTAACTCACAGTACTCTTGCCCCTTTGATATAGCTAAGGGCCTGACTGCGGTGGCGGGGGGTTCATGCTCTATATCGCTCTCAGAGTCTGGAATACTATCCTCCTGGAAGGAGCTATGTTCATCCCCGTCGGACCATTCTGCATTCTCAGATACCGAGAAAAAGCTTTCGCTAGGGACTTTCTCTTTCTCCAACATGCCCCCGGAAACTACCTCTGCGGTGGCGCTGCTGATATCTACAACTGGACTATCAACACCCAGAGTCGCACCCACCTCAGTATGCTCGCTCCCCTTTCCTAGAGGGGGACAGCTGGCAAGTTGGCCTACCTGGATAGAGGCACACGTCACAACATCATGGATTTCTGGACCCTCTCCTGTTCCTACTGCTGCGGGACCCGGGCTTGCGGTGTTTACAGGGCTGGTTGTTATGAACGCTTGCTCAATAGCAGGTGGGGTATCTTCGGGTACTTGCAAACTGGGAAGCTCTTCACTGGCCGAGTGCGAACTGCTCCCTTTCCCGCTGTTCCCGCTGTTCTCTTTTTCACTCTTTTGTTGGAAAGGCAACTTAGCTTGACCCCCCAATCCTTGGGTTACCCCGACCCCGCATTGACATATGACCTCCTTTGCACCTTTCTCCTTGCTGCTTTTTATGAACATATCGGCAATTGATGCAGTTGCTTGCCGTGTCTTGACCGTCAGCTGTTGCTTCCTTGCTGAGGGTGATTGAGATTTCAATCGGGACTCCCCTTCCTCTACCACTATTGCCACTGGCACCCCTTCAGCCCTGTTTTTCTTCTTTAGTGTTGCCGTTTTCGAAGAGTTTATTTTCGGGGCCATTGCTCCTCTCTGACGTTGCCAACCTCTTCTTCTTCCACTCCTCTGATCCCAGAAAATGCCTTCCACTCGGCCGCCACCGCCGTTTCCAGCTTCGCCTCCGATCCTCGGTCTTACGCTCCACTCCGCAGCGTTGCCTGCAAGCCCCGCCCACCAGCGAACGTGAACGCGGGTTGCCAGCTGCAGGGGAGAGGACAGCAGCGGCTAGCGCCAGAGCCCGGAGCAAACACTTTGCCGATCTGCGACAGGTAAGCAGGAACATCATTCTTCTTTACTCGTTTTACATCCTCATTTCATGCGTGGTTCTCTCTTGGCTGCCGAATTCGTGCTTTCGCCGTTCTATGGCTTCAATGCGTCCTCATTGCTCGGCTGCTTTCAGCCACTGCTAAGCAGCCGCCATCTTGCCCACCATAGCAAAGAATTTCATTGCACATGTTGCAACGGAGGTGGACCTTGGTGAGAAGTGACCTGATATTAACAGATGATGTAGAAGGAGTTGCTCCTCCAGATGAAGTGCTGGGGACAGCAGGTGGTAGTTGTGTTGCCAGGGCTCTTGTAGAAGCCTGTGCATATTGGTGAGGATGCACATTCCTCACATGCCACAGCATGGTGTGTATGCTAAATGAGTATTTTTTTCTGAGGGTTCCCCTCGACAGCACACTCCCACAGATGGTGCAGGATACTTTTGGCGCATTCACCTTTTTCTGCCCCTCAGGAAAAGTGAAAAACTTCCATATGAAGGAATCCTTTGATTTCTTGGCAGGTGGTTGTGGTTGCTCCACATCGGAGTCAGAAAAGGAGGAATCCTGTGATGCTGTCTCTGTGCCATCTTTTCCAAAGAAATCCTGCAATAAACTCCAAAGCTGTAACAAAGCAGCAAAGGTCCTTCTCCCAAGCAAGTGAAAGAGATAGTGAGGGAAGTGGGTGGGGTTTTGGAAGATTCTGGAACAGAAACTTATATAAACCAATCAAAAGTGTTGTTTTCAAATCACATGACATTACTTGTGCGCATGGGTGCGCGCACTGTGCGCACCGTCGCATATAAATGACGATTATACAATTTTGAAAGGGAGGCAGGGAAGAGACTCCATGACCCCCTAGGCCTTCTCATGGGATCCCTGAAGGACCCCCAAAGGGCAAAAAAAAAAACCAATAAAAAAAAAAAGTCATGAGGTGCGCGCACGGTGCTCGCACCCCCGAGGCACAAGAGTGTGAAAAACAATACTGGAGAACGTGGAAAAGGGGCAGGGTAGAGACTCCCTGACCCCCTAGGCTTTCTCAGAGGGTCCCTGAAGTACCCTGAAGGGCCCAAAAAAACATTTAAAAAAAAAAACTGCGAGGTGCGCGCACGGTGCGCACACTTTGGGAATTTAAAAAAAAAATTAATTGACAAATATGACTGTTTATATTTTGATTGAAGATGTAGACTATACAATTCAACTTTATACAAGTCATAAAAACTAGCTGTGCCGTTGCATATTATAGGATACAGTCAATGTATTACAATATGCAAGGGCAGTTTGTTGAAAAATAAATATATAAAAATTTTAAATATTGATACTGAAATTAGCATTTTTTAAAACCTTTGAAATTCACTGGGGGCTCACAGCAGGACACTATTGCGCCGTGAGGGGAACGGCTGTCATACCTGCACTTTCATTTCCTCTCCTGCCGTGAAGGCAACGGCTTATCCTACATCATCGCGCACTGTGCCGTGAGGGAAACGGCCCAGAGACAAGCACGCCGGTCCCATTAACGGGCCGAACCACAACTCCCAGCAGCCCCGGGTCATGCGCAGCGGGAGCAATGTCAACAACGCACCCGGCGGCGCATTAAGAGAAGGGCGCGCCGAGCGCTCAGGGGGCTCACAGCAGGACACTATCGCGCTGTGAGGGGAACAGCTGTCATAACTGCACTTTCATTTCCTCTCCTGCCGTGAGGGCAACGGCTTATCCTCCATCATCGCGCACCGTGACGTGAGGGAAACGGCCCAGAGACAAGCACGCTGGTCCCATTAACGGGCCGCACCACAACTCCCAGCAGCCCCGGGTCAGGCGCAGTGGGAGCAATGTCAACAACGCGCCCGGCGGCGCATTAAGAGAATGGCGTGCCGAGCGCTCAGGGGGCTCACAGCAGGACACTATCGCGCCGTGAGGGGAACGGCTGTCATACCTGCACTTTCATTTCCTCTCCTGCCGTGAGGGCAACGGCTAATCCTCCATCATCGCGCACCGTGACGTGAGGGAAACGGCCCAGAGACAAGCACGCCAGTCTCATTAACGGGCCAAACCACAACTCCCAGCAGCCCCGGGTCAGGCGCAGCCAGAGCAACATCGCTGCTGAATTAATTTTAAAAACTTGTGTGATACCTTGTTTTAGCATCCTGCACCGATCCCCCAGCACTCACTTAGCATTGCCAAAACAGCAGATTGAACGCTGTTACTGGTAGAAATTGTTCTCCTGCCGCCATTACCTGCATCGAGGAGCCACGAGACACCCCACCTCTGTTGGCCACGCCCACCCTCGCCAGGTATAAACAGTGCATGCTGAACACTAGCGCTGCATTGTACACGAACCTCCTGAGGCGGAAAGCCGGGAGTCGCGCTGCTGAATTAATTTTAAAAACTTGTGTGATACTTTGTTTTAGCATCCTGCACCGATCCCCCAGCACTCACTTAGCATTGCCCGAACAGCAGATTGAACGCTGTTACGGGTAGAAATTGTTCTCCTGCCGCCATTACCTGCATCGAGGAGCCACGAGACACGCCCACCTCTGTAGGCCACGCCCACCCTCGCCAGGTATAAACAGTGCAGGCTGAACACTAGCGCTGCATTGTACACGAACCTCCTGAGGCGGAAAGCCGGGAGTCGCGCTGCTGCATTAATTTAAAAAACTTGTGTGATACTTTGTTTTAGCATCCTGCACCGATCCCCCAGCACTCACTTAGCATTGCCCGAACAGCAGATTGAACGCTGTTACGGGTAGAAATTGTTCTCCTGCCGCCATTACCTGCATCGAGGAGCCACGAGACACGCCCACCTCTGTTGGCCACACCCCCCCCTCCAACGCCCAGAACACCACCTATAAATCATGTGTCTTTGCAGGAAGCGCAGCGGACGAGCGCAGCGGGCGCGACGATGGCGCGCCGAAGGCGCGCTTAAGGCAAGCTCGTCTGCGCTCGTCCGCGCTTGGCAAAGTGCAGATCCAGACTCTATAATTAATACCACCGACCAGACGCGCAGATACGCAAGGGACGCTCCACTACATCCTAACAAAAAGTTACAGGATCCCTGCCTACACTCCGTACCCGGGGATCACCCCCTCAACCGATGCTCCCATTGCCCGTACAAATTTACCCTCACTGGACCTGAAAACTCACCCCCCATCCCTATGCACATGGCCCTAATCAACTGTAGATCCCTTCCCAAGCACTCACTGGAAATCTACCATACCAACTACTGGAAAATCACGACCTTGACGCTCTCTTCCTAACGGAAACATGGCTAGGACCGGACTCTGACCCCGACATTGTAAACTCCTTACCCCCGGGCTTCCTTATCCATCACATGGACCGCCCCAAGGGAAAAGTTGGGGGTATCGCCATAATCTACAAAGACCATCTCTCATGCCGTTTACAAGGCAGTCCTCTCCTAGACTGTGAAAACGCCATGTCTTCAATTCAGGTTTCCCCATGTAAATCCATATCGGGCTTTCTCATCTACCGCCCTCCAGGACCCCTAGGTCAATTCTGTGAATCTCTTATGGAGTATACATATACACTGCCCGCTACGCACCCCACCTGTATGATCCTAGGTGACCTGAATATCCATTTTGATAAAAAGGAAGCCAAACCAGCTGCTGACCTGATAGCAGATCTCGAAACTCTCCAACTAAAGTTACTAGGCCGTCTTCCTACCCACTCACTGGGACACTTGCTGGATCCGGTATTTACCAACATTAACGATCTCACCGTCCTTGACCCTATCCCGGTACCTTGGACTGACCATCTCCTAGTCCCAATAAACTGGCAGTTAACTCGCACTCCACGTCCTACTGCCCCACCTAATAAGCCTACGCGCTCCTGGTCCAAATTAGATGTAGAAAATTGGAAACATCATCTAGAGAGCTCCCCTCCTGAACTCGATATTAACCCCATTCGCGCGGACGCAGAATTCTAAACTTGGATAGGAGATACAATGGACAAAACTCTTCCAAAAAAATCTCCAGTAATCCTCGGGGTAAAGCTACCTCCCCTTGGTTCACGTGTGAAATGCAGATTCTAAAAAAAAGCTTGCAAGGGATCAGAAAGAGACTGGAGGAAAAACTTTGATCCCACAAAAAAAATTGAATATAAAAAAACCCTCCTCAATTACAAAAAAGCACTTAAAACTGCGCAAGTCAATTACTTCGAGGAGAAAATAAGATCATCTACCAACTCATCAGGGGAAACGTTTCAAATAGCCAAGAAACTTCTCAAAGTGCCGGAGCTCCCTCCACTGGTAGAACTCTCAGCCACCCGTTGCAATGAACTTGCAGAATTCTTTAATCTGAAAATCATTAACATTATCAAATCCCTTCCTCCAACTACTTTGGACGCTTACTCCGCCTCCTCCGCTGCCGATCAGCCCTCTCACCCACAAATAGCAACAGCTGGTCAGTTGTCAGTTTTCACTCAACTGACAACTGACACTATTCTTCCCATACTCAACTCTATCAAAAGTGGTTGCCCTACTGACCCCGCTCCACTCAACATCCTGAAACTAGTTGCGCCCACCATTATCCCCTATCTGACCAAACTAATCAACAACTCACTCACCCTTGGCATCGTCCCCCCTAGCTGGAAAAAAGCAATGGCGAAAGCACTGATCAAAAAACCACATCTAGACCCACTAGAACTAGCCAACTACAGGCTGATCTCCCTGCTCCAAGGCATTAGCAAAATAGCCGAGAAGCATGTCAACTACAGCCTATCCCATCATCCTGACTACTGGAACCTTCTCAAACGGGATTCAGGCCAGGCCAGAGCACAGAAACTGCAATATTGGTGGTAGTCGAAGAGGCAATTCATGGCAGTGATCCTCCTGGACCTAAGCGCTGCCTTCGAAACCACTCAATACTGGTCCACAGGCTCAGTGACCTTGGTTTTGCAGGAACGGCCCTGGCCTGGCTTGAATCCTTCCTTGAGAATAGATCCTTCCAGGTGGCAGATGGCAACTTCACGTCCAGGCCCACGGCCATCAGCTGCGGAGTCCCTCAGGGCTCATCCCTGAGCCCGACCCTTTTAAATGTTTATATGCCCCCCTTGAGAAAGTCGTCACCCCTTTTTGGATCAAGCTTCTAATCTACGCCGACGACACTCAACTGGTGGTATCCTTAAGCCAGCAAGACCATTCCCTCCCCAACCTCCAAACCTGTCTTATCAAAATAACAAAGTGGATGAACCTCTCCCACCTCAAGCTGAACAACGATAAAACAGAGATAATGATTCTAGGCAATAAATCCCTCTATCATTCCACATCCCTATGGCCATCCGTCATGGGTCCTCCCCCCGCTCCGAAACAAGAAATTAAGAGCCTGGGTATATGGTTAGACGAAGGCCTTAATTTCTCGGCCCAGGCAAGGAAAACAGCGGCAACATGCCACGGCCTCCTACGGTCATCAAGGAAAATCCTACCCCTACTCCCGGCACAATCCCGCAAACTCCTAGATCATGGCCTTGTGCTGTCCCGCCTGGACTACGGTAATGCCCTGTACCTGGGGGCCCCCAAAAAAGTACTGTCAAAACTCCAGACAGTACAAAACGCCGCAGGCCACATTCTCACAGGAACCCATCGCCGCTGTTCAGCCAAACCCGCTCTGAACGCCTTACACTGGCTCCCCGTCCAGGAAAGAATACAATTCAAGGCTCTCTGCACTACCTACAAAATTCTGCACGTTAAGGCCCCCCCTATACTACAAAACCCCATCTCACCTCACACCACCACAAGAACGCTTCGATCCTCCAACTGCAATTTAGCCTCTATACCTAGAATTAAGAAAGCTCGCTCTGGCGGTCGACTATTCTCATACAATGCTTCCAAATTATGGAACACTCTACCCCCAAACCTCCGAGCCCAACCCAACCCTCTCTCATTCCGCAGAGCACTTAAAACATGGTTATTCCGGTGAGATTCACCTTCAGTTGGTTTTTGTCACTTAGCGCTGGGACGCTCACGGGCAGCCATGCGCTCTACAAATCAGTAAAAAAAAAATAATAGTCAACAACTCGCCAGGCGGCGCATTAAGAGAAGGGCGCGCCGAGTGCTCAGGGGGCTCACAGCAGGACACTATCATTTATTTGTCCATCTACCTTTACAAATACATATATAAAACATATTGATTTTTCAGAAAGACACACATTCACTGGATGGTGTCATCAGTGATGTCATGAGTGATGTCACTGACCATGTCATGAGTGATGTAATATGTGACGTCATCAGCAGTGCATTGCAGGCGCGCAAGTTATAGTGAGTCCAACTAACTATAACGTGGAATTTGAATGGTTTTATGTCAGTGAAATTTCCAGCTAACTATAACTGGTGTGAAACCTATGTTTTTTTCAGTGAATTTACTAGGTTTTTTAAATGCTAATTCCTTACTATAACTGGTGTGAAACCTATGGTTTTTTCAGTGAATTTCTTAGGTTTTTTAAATGCTAATTCCTAACTATAACTGGTGTGAAACCTATGGTTTTTTCAGTGAATTTCATAGGTTTTTTAAATGCTAATTCCTAACTTTATATAGGGCCTCAAACCTATGAAATGTAATATTTTTTATAATGAATCCTATATTGTATATTTATATAATACTATTTTATTTATGGGGGGTTTTTTTGCCCTGGAGCGCTCCCGGTGTGCGTCCCGGTGAGCGTCCCGTTAGCGCTATTGCCGCGACCGAAAACATCATCGTGACGTATTGCGTAGCCACGTAAGCGCACCCGGAAGCACTCGAGCGCATACGATCGCGCAACGTAAGCATCCAACGCGCTTACGCAACGCACCTGGGGGTGCGTAGCGTAAGCGCGTCGGGTCATGTGACCTTAAAATAACACTTTTTATTGGTGCAGAACAGTTTTGGTTTCCAAATGATGAAAACCCGGGTCATGTGACCTGAAAATAACACTTTTCATTGGTCCAGGACAGTTTTGTTTTCCAAATGATGAAAGCCCCCACCTTTTTTCCTTATTCTGACTTTGTTCCTTTGACTGAGGAAGACCTGTTTGGAGATCTGTCACTAATATTTTGTACTTTAAAATGGCTACAGTAGCAGCAGCAGCTGGAGCATCTGCACCACCACCACCACCACCACCACCAAGAGGACCACCACAACATCACATTGGTGGTCAAGAAGAAGAGGAGGAGGAAGAGGAGGAGGAGGAGGGGAGAAGGTGGCTGCCAGAAGACAATACCCCATATAGGCCAAAGCAGCACGTTGTATGGGAGTTTTTTTCCATCCCAGAGGGCAAGAAGAAAGTGAATGCGCCAAAGGTGACTTGCCAAATCTGTGGCATTGAACTTTCAAGGGGGAACCCTAATAAGAAATATTCATTTGGCAATAACACCATGATTCGGCACATGCAGCGCAAGCATCCAAACAACTATGCTGCCGCAGAGGTGAGAGAACTGGCCAGTAACCCTCCCCAATCTTCACCCAGCACCTCCAAAAGAAAGCAACCCACTCCATCGGGACCAGAGACAAGGGAGATGGTCCCTTGCATACAACCACAGTTTGGTGAATTCAGGATCACATGTATTTTTTGTGGTAAGACCATCACCTATGGTGAGCAGAGCATAAAGCTCATCAACCTTGCTGGTGACAACCACAATTGCCCCAAAAAAACATAATTTTTTCCTGATTTTTTTATGCTCCAGTTGAGCCGTTTACAATTCCCTGTTTTTTGTTTCTCCCCATAAAAATATCAAAAAAATATATAAAATAGTCCATAAAAGCCAAAAAAAGTACAAAATGTTCAATAAAACATTAAAAATAATACAAAACAACAAAAAGAAGAAAAAAACAGTTCTTTTTAGAACTACCTCCAATTTATAAAAAAAGGCTACATATTTTCCTCATTTTAGAAAAGGGGGTGGTGATGAAGAGAGTGTCTGAGATAAACAGACCACTCTTACCCAGTCCAAAGATCAGGGCTTGATCCATCACCTTTATTTATCTCACTGCCCCATCCCAGCTCAGAACCTGGCTATATGCAAATCAGTCTGTCCCTGGCCCAGTGCATCATGGGAACAGGGCAGACTAAACTACCAAGCCAATTCTTCACCAGAAAGGAGACAAGCTACCGGGGACCGGTTTCTGGCATTTCAGCCTTCTTTGGCCCGGCTTGCTTGAATCCTGATGGAGCAGTGAGAAAGGGGCTCATGTCTGAGTATACCCTGCCACACCTAAAGTGGCCAAAAACGATTTAGAAAAGGGGGTGGTGATGAACAGAGTGTCTGAGTTAAACAGACCACTCTTACCCAGTCCAAAGATCAGGGCTTGATCCATCACCGTTATTTATCTCACTGCCCCATTGCAGCTCAGAACCTGGCTATATGCAAATCAGTCTGTCCCTGGCCCAGTGCATCATGGGAACAGGGCAGACTAAACTACCAAGCCAATTCTTCACCAGAAAGGAGACAAGCTACCGGGGACCGGTTTCTGGCATTTCAGCCTTCTTCGGCCCGGCTTGCTTGAATCCTGATGGAGCAGTGAGAAAGGGACTCATGTCTGAGTATACCCTGCCACACCTATAGTGGCCAAAAACGATTTAGAAAATGGGGTGGTGATGAACAGAGTGTCTGAGTTAAACAGACCACTCTTACCCAGTCCAAAGATCAGGGCTTGATCCATCACCGTTATTTATCTCACTGCCCCATCCCAGCTCAGAACCTGGCTATATGCAAATCAGTCTGTCCCTGGCCCAGTGCATCATGGGAACAGGGCAGACTAAACTACCAAGCCAATTCTTCACCAGAAAGGAGACAAGCTACCGGGGACCGGTTTCTGGCATTTCAGCCTTCTTCGGCCCGGCTTGCTTGAATCCTGATGGAGCAGTGAGAAAGGGACTCATGTCTGAGTATACCCTGCCACACCTATAGTGGCCAAAAACGATTTAGAAAATGGGGTGGTGATGAACAGAGTGTCTGAGTTAAACAGACCACTCTTACCCAGTCCAAAGATCAGGGCTTGATCCATCACCGTTATTTATCTCACTGCCCCATCCCAGCTCAGAACCTGGCTATATGCAAATCAGTCTGTCCCTGGCCCAGTGCATCATGGGAACAGGGCAGACTAAACTACCAAGCCAATTCTTCACCAGAAAGGAGACAAGCTACCGGGGACCGGTTTCTGGCATTTCAGCCTTCTTCGGCCCGGCTTGCTTGAATTCTGATGGAGCAGTGAGAAAAGGACTCATGTCTGAGTATACCCTGCCACACCTATAGTGGCCAAAAACGATTTAGAAAAGGGGGGTGGTGATGAACTGAGTGTCTGAGTTAAACAGACCACTCTTACCCAGTCCAAAGATCAGGGCTTGATCCATCACCGTTATTTATCTCACTGCCCCATCCCAGCTCAGAACCTGGCTATATGCAAATCAGTCTGGAGCTTGTTTCCTTCCCAGTGTAAGAATTGGCTTTTGTAGTTTGGTTTGCCCTGTTCCCATCATGCACTGGGACAGGAACAGACTAATTTGCATACAGCCAGGTTCTGAAACTGGGATGGTGCAGTGAGCTAAAAAACAGTGTTGGATCTAGCCCTGATCTCTTGACTGGGTGAGAGCTTTCTGCTTAATTCAGAGACTCTGTCCCTCACCACCCCTTGTTGTAAATATTTTTGTCCACCCCAAGCGTGGAAGGGTATGCTCAGATGTGAGACCCTTGCTCATTGCACCATCAGGATTCAAGCAAACCGGGCCGAAGACGGCTGTAATGCCAGAAACCGGTCCCCGGGAGCTTGTTTCCTTCCCAGTGTAAGAATTGGCTTTTGTAGTTTGGTTTTCCCTGTTCCCATCATGCACTGGGACAGGAACAGACTAATTTGCATACAGCCAGGTTCTGAAACTGGGATGGTGCAGTGAGCTAAAAAACGGTGTTGGATCTAGCCCTGATCTCTTGACTGGGTGAGAGCTTTCTGCTTAATTCAGAGACTCTGTCCCTCACCACCCCTTGTTGTAAATATTTTTGTCCACCCCAAGCGTGGAAGGGTATTCTCAGATGTGAGACCCTTGCTCATTGCACCATCAGGATTCAAGCAAAACTGGGCCGAAGACGGCTGTAATGCCAGAAACCGGTCCCCGGGAGCTTGTTTCCTTCCCAGTGTAAGAATTGGCTTTTGTAGTTTGGTTTGCCCTGTTCCCATCATGCACTGGGACAGGAACAGACTAATTTGCATACAGCCAGGTTCTGAAACTGGGATGGTGCAGTGAGCTAAAAAACGGTGTTGGATCTAGCCCTGATCTCTTGACTGGGTGAGAGCTTTCTGCTTAATTCAGAGACTCTGTCCCTCACCACCCCTTGTTGTAAATATTTTTGTCCACCCCAAGCGTGGAAGGGTTTTCTCAGATGTGAGACCCTTGCTCATTGCACCATCAGGATTCAAGCAAACCGGGCCGAAGACGGCTGTAATGCCAGAAACCGGTCCCCGGGAGCTTGTTTCCTTCCCAGTGTAAGAATTGGCTTTTGTAGTTTGGTTTGCACTGTTCCCATCATGCACTGGGACAGGAACAGACTAATTTGCATACAGCCAGGTTCTGAAACTGGGATGGTGCAGTGAGCTAAAAAACGGTGTTGGATCTAGCCCTGATCTCTTGACTGGGTGAGAGCTTTCTGCTTAATTCAGAGACTCTGTCCCTCACCACCCCTTGTTGTAAATATTTTTGTCCACCCCAAGCGTGGAAGGGTATTCTCAGATGTGAGACCCTTGCTCATTGCACCATCAGGATTCAAGCAAACCGGGCCGAAGACGGCTGTAATGCCAGAAACCGGTCCCCGGGAGCTTGTTTCCTTCCCAGTGTAAGAATTGGCTTTTGTAAATTGGTTTGCCCTGTTCCCATCATGCACTGGGACAGGAACAGACTAATTTGCATACAGCCAGGTTCTGAAACTGGGATGGTGCAGTGAGCTAAAAAACGGTGTTGGATCTAGCCCTGATCTCTTGACTGGGTGAGAGCTTTCTGCTTAATTCAGAGACTCTGTCCCTCACCACCGCTTGTTGTAAATATTTTTGTCCACCCCAAGCGTGGAAGGGTATTCTCAGATGTGAGACCCTTGCTCATTGCACCATCAGGATTCAAGCAAACCGGGCCGAAGACGGCTGTAATGCCAGAAACCGGTCACCAGGAGCTTGTTTCCTTCCCAGTGTAAGAATTGGCTTTTGTAGTTTGGTTTGCCCTGTTCCCATCATGCACTGGGACAGGAACAGACTAATTTGCATACAGCCAGGTTCTGAAACTGGGATGGTGCAGTGAGCTAAAAAACGGTGTTGGATCTAGCCCTGATCTCTTGACTGGGTGAGAGCTTTCTGCTTAATTCAGAGACTCTGTCCCTCACCACCCCTTGTTGTAAATATTTTTGTCCACCCCAAGCGTGGAAGGGTTTTCTCAGATGTGAGACCCTTGCTCATTGCACCATCAGAATTCAAGCAAACCGGGCCGAAGACGGCTGTATTGCCAGAAACCGGTTCCCGGGAGCTTGTTTCCTTCCCAGTGTAAGAATTGGCTTTTGTAGTTTGGTTTGCCCTGTTCCCATCATGCACTGGGACAGGAACAGACTAATTTGCATACAGCCAGGTTCTGAAACTGGGATGCAGCAGTGAGCTAAAAAACGGTGTTGGATCTAGCCCTGATCTCTTGACTGGGTGAGAGCTTTCTGCTTAATTCAGAGACTCTGTCCCTCACCACCCCTTGTTGTAAATATTTTTGTCCACCCCAAGCGTGGAAGGGTTTTCTCAGATGTGAGACCCTTGCTCATTGCACCATCAGGATTCAAGCAAACCGGGCCGAAGACGGCTGTAATGCCAGAAACCGGTCCCCGGGAGCTTGTTTCCTTCCCAGTGTAAGAATTGGCTTTTGTAGTTTGGTTTGCCCTGTTCCCATCATGCACTGGGACAGGAACAGACTAATTTGCATACAGCCATGTTCTGAAACTGGGATGGTGCAGTGAGCTAAAAAACGGTGTTGGATCTAGCCCTGATCTCTTGACTGGGTGAGAGCTTTCTGCTTAATTCAGAGACTCTGTCCCTCACCACCCCTTGTTGTAAATATTTTTGTCCACCCCAAGCGTGCAAGGGTTTTCTCAGATGTGAGACCCTTGCTCATTGCACCATCAGGATTCAAGCAAACCGGGCCGAAGACGGCTGTAATGCCAGAAACCGGTCCCCGGGAGCTTGTTTCCTTCCCAGTGTAAGAATTGGCTTTTGTAGTTTGGTTTGCACTGTTCCCATCATGCACTGGGACAGGAACAGACTAATTTGCATACAGCCAGGTTCTGAAACTGGGATGGTGCAGTGAGCTAAAAAACGGTGTTGGATCTAGCCCTGATCTCTTGACTGGGTGAGAGCTTTCTGCTTAATTCAGAGACTCTGTCCCTCACCACCCCTTGTTGTAAATATTTTTGTCCACCCCAAGCGTGGAAGGGTATTCTCAGATGTGAGACCCTTGCTCATTGCACCATCAGGATTCAAGCAAACCGGGCCGAAGACGGCTGTAATGCCAGAAACCGGTCCCCGGGAGCTTGTTTCCTTCCCAGTGTAAGAATTGGCTTTTGTAAATTGGTTTGCCCTGTTCCCATCATGCACTGGGACAGGAACAGACTAATTTGCATACAGCCAAGTTCTGAAACTGGGATGGTGCAGTGAGCTAAAAAACGGTGTTGGATCTAGCCCGGATCTCTTGACTGGGTGAGAGCTTTCTGCTTAATTCAGAGACTCTGTCCCTCACCACCGCTTGTTGTAAATATTTTTGTCCACCCCAAGCGTGGAAGGGTATTCTCAGATGTGAGACCCTTGCTCATTGCACCATCAGGATTCAAGCAATCCGGGCCGAAGACGGCTGTAATGCCAGAAACCGGTCACCAGGAGCTTGTTTCCTTCCCAGTGTAAGAATTGGCTTTTGTAGTTTGGTTTGCCCTGTTCCCATCATGCACTGGGACAGGAACAGACTAATTTGCATACAGCCAGGTTCTGAAACTGGGATGGTGCAGTGAGCTAAAAAACGGTGTTGGATCTAACCCTGATCTCTTGACTGGGTGAGAGCTTTCTGCTTAATTCAGAGACTCTGTCCCTCACCACCCCTTGTTGTAAATATTTTTGTCCACCCCAAGCGTGGAAGAGTATTCTCAGATGTGAGACCCTTGCTCATTGCACCATCAGGATTCAAGCAAACCGGGCCGAAGACGGCTGTAATGCCAGAAACCGGTCCCCGGGAGCTTGTTTCCTTCCCAGTGTAAGAATTGGCTTTTGTAGTTTGGTTTGCCCTGTTCCCATCATGCACTGGGACAGGAACAGACTAATTTGCATACAGCCAGGTTCTGAAACTGGGATGCAGCAGTGAGCTAAAAAACGGTGTTGGATCTAGCCCTGATCTCTTGACTGGGTGAGAGCTTTCTGCTTAATTCAGAGACTCTGTCCCTCACCACCCCTTGTTGTAAATATTTTTGTCCACCCCAAGCGTGGAAGGGTATTCTCAGATGTGAGACCCTTGCTCATTGCACCATCAGGATTCAAGCAAACCGGGCCGAAGACGGCTGTAATGCCAGAAACCGGTCCCCGGGAGCTTGTTTCCTTCCCAGTGTAAGAATTGACTTTTGTAGTTTGGTTTGCCCTGTTCCCATCATGCACTGGGACAGGAACAGACTAATTTGCATACAGCCAGGTTCTGAAACTGGGATGGTGCAGTGAGCTAAAAAACGGTGTTGGATCTAGCCCTGATCTCTTGACTGGGTGAGAGCTTTCTGCTTAATTCAGAGACTCTGTCCCTCACCACCCCTTGTTGTAAATATTTTTGTCCACCCCAAGCGTGGAAGGGTATTCTCAGATGTGAGACCCTTGCTCATTGCACCATCAGGATTCAAGAAAACCGGGCCGAAGACGGCTGTAATGCCAGAAACCGGTCCCCGGGAGCTTGTTTCCTTCCCAGTGTAAGAATTGGCTTTTGTAGTTTGGTTTGCCCTGTTCCCATCATGCACTGGGACAGAAACAGACTAATTTGCATACAGCCAGGTTCTGAAACTGGGATGGTGCAGTGAGCTAAAAAACGGTGTTGGATCTAGCCCTGATCTCTTGACTGGGTGAGAGCTTTTTGCTTAATTCAGAGACTCTGTCCCTCACCACCCCTTGTTGTAAATATTTTTGTCCACCCCAAGCGTGGAAGTGTATTCTCAGATGTGAGACCCTTGCTCATTGCACCATCAGGATTCAAGCAAACCGGGCCGAAGACGGCTGTAATGCCAGAAACCGGTCCCCGGGAGCTTGTTTCCTTCCCAGTGTAAGAATTGGCTTTTGTAGTTTGGTTTGCCCTGTTCCCATCATGCACTGGGACAGGAACAGACTAATTTGCATACAGCCAGGTTCTGAAACTGGGAAGGTGCAGTGAGCTAAAAAACGGTGTTGGATCTAGCCCTGATCTCTTGACTGGGTGAGATCTTGCTGCTTAATTCAGAGACTCTGTCCCTCACCACCCCTTGTTGTAAATACATATTTTCCTCATGGCACGCTCCCCGGTCCGCTCCCCGGTGCGCGTACCGGGCGCTCCCCCCGCGCAAATTGAAAAAAAAAATATTTTTGTTTTTGCCCCGCGGGGCCCTTTTATAGCCCCCACATCAAACCTAGGGGATCAGGGGGGGTCTACTCTGCCCCCTTATGGTCATTTCCCCCTTTGATTTTGCCACCTTTGTGTCTCGATCCTACCGAGAGACAAGATGGCGGCCACTCCAGACTGTTTGGAATGTTGAAAGACACCCGAGAGCCAATCAGCTTTCCGCACGCGAACTCGCGTAGCGAGCTAGTTAGCGCCCCGGTGCGCGTACCGGGGCGCGCTTTTAGATATATATATTTTTTTTAACCTAAATTACTCAAAATCCACTGGAGCACATATCTTGAGACATAGCAAAGGCACATCGGGCTACCAGTCCCTACAATTTTGCCGAGTTTGGTGGAAATCTATTCAGCCGTTCGGGCTAAAAGTGAGGTCGACCGCCCTATGGAAATTAACATGGGAAAAACACGTTTTGGGACCCCCCTTTTATCTCTGCCCCCGCTTGACAAATCCCCCTCAAGCTTTCAGGGAACGAGCGGAGCGGAGCGGGCCATCTTCTTTGAGAAATTCGCAAAGATTCGTCCAACTGCGCCAAAGTTATTCCCAATAGAATGTTGCGGATTTCCTATGGAAAGTAGATCCTAACTATAACAGCCTACTGGCGATCGCCAGTAGGTAATATATATATATATATATATATATATATATATATATATATATATATATATATATATATATATATATATATATATATATATATATATATATATATATATATATATATATATTCACTGAAAAAACCATAGGTTATAGACCATATATCGTTAGGAATTCGCATTTACAAAACCTTATTTTACTCACACAAAACCATTGAAATTCCATATATAGTTAGTTGCACTAACTATATATCGCGCACCCGCAATCCACTGCTGATGATGTCACATATTACATCATTCATGACATGGTCAGTGACATCACTGATGACATCACTGATGACATCTCAAATGACATCACTGATGACATCACTGATGACAACATCCAGTGACTGTATGTTTCTGTAAAGTTAAAATATGTACATATTGAAGAATGAGTGGATGTATAAGTGTCTGGATGAAGGATTTAGTAGGTGCATGACTGACTGTATGAGTGAGTGATTAAATGTGTCTCACTGAGTGCATGGGTTAGTGACTAAACTGTCTTAATTTGTGCATCATTATGTCTGTTGTTCTGTAAACTGTTGCATGTGTTGATAAGTAGCTATATGAGTAACTATATGGGTTATTGATTGGTTGCCCAAGTATTTGTATGGGAGACTGAGTGTGTGTGTGGGTGGCTGGGAGGTGTATGACTCTGTGCATATATGTGTGAGCAGTTGATTCACTAGATGTATGGTTTCAAAAATGCATGTGGAAACAGCTGTATGGGCGGTTGACTGTGTGCATGAGTGTATTGGTGAGTGAATGGATATCTCAGTGCTACATGTCAAAGTAAGTACATATGTAATACACAGTACATGTGAGAGTTGACATATATAAATAACTGTGCATAAGAGCCAGTGAATGTGTGAGTGGCTGTATGGATCATTGTGAACTTGTATCAGGTATTGTATAAGAGAGTAAATATGTGTTAGTATATGTTTGAATAAGTAAAGTTTGTATAACTGTATAGTTGAGGAAATGGAGGTGTGATTTATTCTTTGCATGACTGACTAGGTGTGTGAGTAACTCCATGGATGAGTGACAGTCTGTGAGTGTCTGTTTACACTGATTGTATCTAAGGTTATATTAGAGTCTGAAGAGGTTCATCGTATTATCACATGAATGATATCATCAGTGATGTGATCAGTAATGTCAAATGAGATGTCATCAGTGATGTCATCAGTGATGTCATTTGAGATGTCATCAGTGATGTCATTTGAGATGTCATCAGTGATGTCATCAGTGATGTCACTGACCATGTCATGAATGATGTAATATGTGACATCATCAGCAGTGGATTGCGGGTGCTCGATATATAGTTAGTGCAACTAACTATATATGGAATTTCAATGGTTTTGTGTGAGTAAAATAAGGTTTTGTAAATGCGAATTCCTAACTATATATGGTCTATAACCTATGGTTTTTTCAGTGAATATATATATACATACATATATAAACATATATCATCGGTATATCTATATAAATACAAACATAAATGCATGCATACATATACTTATATGCATACAGATGCATGTTATTTACATGAAAGTTGAAAAAACACTAATAAAAGCAAAGCTAAAAAGCCACCTCATTACAAACAGAATGGCTTTAACTTAAACGAGGGCGAGATCTATTGCATTTTCAATGCTTGTTTACTTTGGTTCCATCAAGAAGGCATTCAGATGTGTCACACATTTGCCATAAATTCTGAATGTTAGCACTCTAGTTGCACATTAGATCACTGTAGTAAAGCTACTGCTCACCAGGGACGTCTGCTGCTGGTATTCAAAGTGCATGTTTCAGTCTGCATGTCACAATTTATTTAATGAAATAGAAGAGGATTTGAGAAGTCACTCAAAATGATCCCTAATTTTTCTTTCTGAAGCACTAATCATGCTTTCTATGGCAAAATTAACCCCCTCATGTTGTTCCTTTTTAAATTGAGTGTTTTCAGACTTACCACTTCATTCCAATCAAGATGGCTTCTGGTGTGCCATACTTTTGTCATAAGTAAGACTGTTAGCGCTCTAGTTGTTCTTTAGAACACTCTGGGACATTCTGTCATTGGGCTATACTTGGGGTACATCTGGGTGATATTTGGGCTACATTTAGGCTCTTTTGTCTCTGGTGGCCATCTTGGGAGACTGTATGTCAGAATTTTTTAATGAAATTGAAGAGGGTTTGAGAAGTCACTCAAAATGTGCCCTAATTTTTCTTTCTGCAGCACTAATCATAATTCATATGGCAAAATATACCCCCTCATTTTGTTCCTTTTTAAATTAAATGTTTTAAGAGTTACCACTTTATTCCAATCAAGAAGGCTTCAGGTGTGCCATACCTTTGTAATAAGTAGGACTGTTAGCGCTCTAGTTGTTCTTTAGAACACTCTGGGACATTCTGTCATTGGGCTATACTTGGGCTACATCTGGGTGATATTTGGGCTACATTTGGGCTCTTTTGTCTCTGGTGGCCATTTTGGGAGACTGCATGTCAGAATTTTTTAATGAAATAGAAGAGGATTTGAAAAGTCACTCAAAATGTGCCCTAATTTTTCTTTCTGCAGCACTAATAATACCTTCTATTGCATAATATACCCCCTCATTTTGTTCCTTTTTAAATTAAATGTTTTAAGAGTTACCACTTTATTCCCATCACGATGGCTCCAGGTGTGCTATACCTTTGTAATAAGTAGGACTGTTAGCGCTCTAGTTGTTCTTTAGAACACTCTGGGACATTCTGTCATTGGGCTATACTTGGGCTACATCTGGGTGATATTTGGGCTACATTTGGGCTCTTTTGTCTCTGGTGGCCATTTTGGGAGACTGCATGTCAGAATGTTTTAATGAAATAGAAAAGGATTTGAGAAGTCACTCAAAATGTGCCCTAATTTTTCATTCTGCAGCACTAATCATACTTTCTATGGCAAAATATACCCCCTCATGTTGTTTCTTTTTAAATTAAATGTTTTAAGAGTTACCACTTTATTCCAATCAAGATGGCTTCAGGTGTGCCATACCTTTGTAATAAGTAGGACTGTTAGCGCTCTAGTTGTTCTTTAGAACACTCTGGGACATTCTGTCATTGGGCTATACTTGGGCTACATCTGGGTGATATTTGGGCTACATTTGGGCTCTTTTGTCTCTGGTGGCCATTTTGGGAGACTGCATGTCAGAATGTTTTAATGAAATAGAAAAGGATTTGAGAAGTCACTCAAAATGTGCCCTAATTTTTCATTCTGCAGCACTAATCATACTTTCTATGGCAAAATATACCCCCTCATGTTGTTTCTTTTTAAATTAAATGTTTTAAGAGTTACCACTTTATTCCAATCAAGATGGCTTCTGGTGTGCCATACCTTTGTAATAAGTAGGACTGTTAGCGCTCTAGTTGTTCTTTAGAACACTCTAGGAGGCTGCAGTAGAACACAAAGGAATCAACTGACAGTCTCTGTCCTTGTTGGATGTACATGTTTTACTGAGAATGTCAGACTTCATTTTCACATGACTGAGAAAGATAATGTGAATTTACAGAAAATATGCTTTCAGTTTAGCTTATAGATCCCCTTCCAAACCACTGTGGGAAAATCATGAGATATTAGTTTTCTTTCAAACAATATTCATGATATCACAGCAGAAGGTTTTTTCACATGGTAAAATCACCTTAGAACCCACCACAATTCCTAAAACGAGTATGGTACCATCAACAAATGATTTATAATATAACTAAAGTCTTAAAACCCTCTATTAACTACAATGCTTTTTAATGAGGTGCTATCATGTATATTGGTCCCAAGATGGCTGCCAACACTTCTTGGATAAAGTGCTGACAGCCAATCAGATCAGATGTGTGGTTAGGCTCCGCCCAGATATATATCTTTTTTTGAACCTAAATTACTCAAAATCCACTGGAGCACATATATTGAGACCTAGCAAAGGCACATCGGGCTAACAGTCCCTACAATTTTGCCAAGTTTCGTGCAAATCCATTCAGCCGTTCGAGCTAAAAGTGAGGCCAACCGCCCTATGGAAATTAACATGGGAAAAACGCGTTTTGAGACCCCCTTTTTTCTCGGCCCCCCCTTGATGAAACCCCCCCAAATTGTCAGGGGCTGCTCGGAAACATAATGTTCCATTTTCCTGAAAATTTCAGCCAATTCCGTCCACAAACGCCAAAGTTATTAGACATAGAATTTTCAAAAATCCCATAGAGAAAAAATCCTAACTATATATACCTACTGGCGACCGCCAGTAGGTAATGTATATATATATATATATATATATATATATATATATATATATATATATATATATATATATATATATATATATAGTTAGGGATTAGCATTTACAAAACCTTGAAAATTCACTAAAAAAACCATAGGTTATAGACCATATATAGTTAGGGATTAGCATTTACAAAACCAGAATTTACTCGCACAAAACCATAGAAATTCGCATATATAGTTAGTTGCAATAACTATATATCGCGCACCCGCAATCCACTGCTGATGATGTCACATATTACATCATTCATGACATGGTCAGTGACATCACTGATGACATCACTGATGACATCATCCAGTGACTGTATGTTTCTGTAAAGTTAAAATATGTCTTACATATTGAAGAATGAGTGGATGTATAAGTCTCTGGATGAAGGATTTAGTAGGCGCATGACTGACTGTATGAGAGAGTTATTAAATGTGTCTCACTGAGTGCATGGGTTAGTGACTAAACTGTCTTAATTTGTGCATCATTATATCTGTTGTTCTGTAAACTGCTGCATGTGTTGATCAGTACCTATATGAGTAACTATATGAGTTATTGATTGGTTGCCCAAGTATTTGTATGGGAGACTGAGTATGTGTGTGTGTGTGGCTAGGAGGTGTGTGACTCTCTGCATAGATGTGTGAACAGTTGATTCACTAGATGTATGGGTTCAAAACTGCATGTGGAAACAGCTGTATGGGTGGTTGACTGTGTGCATGAGTGTATTGGTGAGTGAATGGATATCTCAGTGCTACATGTCAAAGTAAGTACATATGTAAAACATAGTACATGTGAGAGTTGACATATATAAATAACTGTATAAGAGCTAGTGAATGTGTGAGTGGCTGCATGGATCATTGAAAACTTGTATCAGTGATTGTATAAGAGAGTAAATATGTGTTAGAATATGTTTGAATAGGTAAGGTGTGTATAACTGTATAGTTGATGAAACGGAGGTGTGATTGATTCTTTGCATGACTGACTAGGTGTATGAGTAACTCCATGCATGAGTGACAATCTGTGAATGTCTGTTTACTATGAGTGTATCTAAGGTTATATTAGAGTCTGAAGAGGTTAATCGTATTATCACATGATTGATGTCATCAGTGATGTTGTCTGTGATGTAATTTGAGTTGTCATCAGTGATGTCATCAGTGATGTCATTTGAGATGTCATCAGTGATGTCATCAGTGATGTCACTGACCATGTCATGAATGATGTAATATGTGACATCATAGTAAAATGTTCATACATGAGTGTACTTTTTGCCTTTTGGTGACTCTTCCATTTGTCCCACAATCCGTTTGACCTGAAACGATTACACAAATAAAACATTTGTGAGTTTTAAATTTCCGGAGAAGTATAATTCACCAATAGCTTTCTCTGTAGATCTTTTTCCATTAACAATCCCAGTTCCATCACCCGCCCAGGATATCACTACTGTTAGTTGTCATTGTTGCTTCTGTTTTAATAAAAAATGTTTTAAGGTGTTTACTGTTTTTGATTCGATGTATATATTTCTAAGTTATTAAAGTGTTATAATCCTACTAATTTTTTATCGATTATTGCTCTTTGAGATATTCCCTGTCTACAAACAGAGAAGAATAGGATTATTCTGTCTCCCTTTGCAGATAGTGAAGGATAGGTAATGCAGACTTTTGTCCCCCGTTGTAATCCGTCATGCCTGTTTTTCTCCCCACTGATTGATTGATTGGCTGGACATTTATTGTTCAAGGAATAGTTCTTTCGAGGTATTCTTTGTTTGCAAATAACGTGGAATAGAAATATTCTGTCTAGTCTTTGCAAGTAGTGAAGGGTGGGTAATGCGGACCTTTGTCCCCCGTTGTAATCTGTCATGCCCATCTACTCCCCACTGAATGAGAAACTAGTTCCACCCGGACCATTTATTAGAGGTACATCATCTGACTCAACCGGAGAGTACCCCTAATAAAGAAGACATATGTAAAATACGAAGTAATCACTGTATCCTGTTAAACAGAAACTTTAGCATGAAACACACTTGAAAAGGAAGGGAAAGAAATCGAACAAAATCAGTAGGCCACTGATGAGTTTTTGACTTCACTAGAAATAAGAAACATGAAAGTGGTGAAAGAAGCCAAGCATGTCTGTCCCACCGCCCGCCACGCCCAATAACGGTAAAATGAAATAGATACAAATCAGCAGATACCTACCCCCATTCCAGAAACTCCCGAAGTGCAACAGGTTCGCGGCTACGCCCATCCGGAAGACGAGGCCTTCGGCACGTGTAGGGTGAGTCCTGCTGGCAGCCGTCGGCCGGCGAGGTCATCCCGTAAGGTGGGCCAGGAGAGGAGCCGAGGCCGACGGGATTCTTCTTCTCTCTTTAATAATGGCTGCGACAACGGGGGGATATCTTGCACATGCCACCGACCCCCCCCCTCTTCTTTTTTCTTCAATAATGGCTGCGACAACGGGGGGATGTCTTGCACATGCCACCGACCCCCCTCCTCTTATCGCCTGGTCCGGACATCACGGATATCAACGCCAGGTGTCGGGGTGGGGTGCGCGGGGAGGGAGAGGCGGCGCGAACGAGCCTCTCCCACCCCCACAGGTGGGGGCCCCTCAGCTGCACCCCAAACGCTCCACTCACCCAACAAAAGGGTCGTCGCGTAAGGTGGACCTGGAGAGGAGCCGAGGCCGACGGGATTCTTCTTCTTTCTTCAATATTGGCTGCGACAACGGGGGGGGATGTCTTGCACATGCCACCACCCCCCCTCCCCTCGTATCTCCTGGTCTGGCCCCGGCTTGATATGAGCTCCCCGTTCGGTCCTGAAGCGGCGCCCTGTAGGCCACGGGGGGGAATTCTTGCCTCTGCCTCCGACCCCCCCCCCTGTTATCGCCTGGTCCGGACATCACGGATATCAACGCCAGGTGTCGGCGTGGGGTGCGCTGGGAGGGAGAGGCGGCGCGAACGAGCCTCTCCCACCCCCACAGGTGGGGGCTCCTCAGCTGCACCCCCAACGCTCCACTCACCCAACAAAAGGTCTCGTCCACTATTGCGAGGCAATGATGCTCCGCTCACCCAGCGGGGGTCTCGTCCACTGTTGCGGTGCAACAGCGCTTCTGAGTTCAACAAGAAAATGAGTCCTGCATCCAGAAACGTTCTCCTCAACTTTGAAGATTCTATAAGAGCCACGGGGGCCCCCGACCCCCGTAGACACCCCCGATGGGGAATGACTGCCTTGATCACCAACGGAACGACCACGACGTAGCCGCGGGACGTCGGCGCGCTCATGCCGGCGCCGGCCTCAGTCTTGAAATGACCAAAATCCTGCAAGACTACCAACTTGATCAGTTCCGGTGGGACACCAGTATGACCCGGTAGGAAAGATTGTTGCCTCCCACCCCACTTTGACTAATGGTTCATGTCGCCAGTCCCCTCTGCTACCTTTCAACGAAAACTTTTGGACTGCCGAAAGAGGTCCCGGTCCAACCACGAGTTGGTGGAGACATTTTGACTATACTTGGACCTTCCTGACCTCACCCAAAATGGCGCCGGTACAAATGAAACTCTCAACTCCTTGTTGTGCCCCGATTGCTCAGCCTTGATATCATGAGATATGTATGCAGTTTTTAGCACATGAATTGATATGGGATAAGACTGATTATATGTTCGGACAATGAATTGATCCGGGATGGGTATGGATTATACGTTCGAACAATGAATTGACATGGGACAGGTACTGATTACACGTTCGGACAATGAATTGATATTAAGTTCTAATGCATCATTGATTACTGTATTTATTGAAGGTTCGAATTGTCGACACTTTTAGTACTTGCTCACAATGAATTATCGATATGATTTTGTAGCACTTGTCGCACTTTTTACTGATTATATGTTCGGACAATGAATTGATCCGGGATGGGTATTGATTATACGTTCGAACAATGAATTGACATGGTACGGGTACTGATTACACGTTCGGACAATGAATTGATATTAGGTTCTAATGCATCATTGATTACTGTATTTATTGAAGGTTTGAATTGTCGACACTTTTGATACTTGCTCACAATGAATTATCGATATGATTTTGTTGTACTTGTCGCACTTTTTACTATGAAATCAACGACCACTGACTCTGTTATGTTTTCCACAAATAAATACCCCCCCCACCCATTTACAGTTCCAGCCTGCTCCGTGGCCGGCCCACAGGGTTGTAGGCCCGTATTTGCACACCAACATTTTTATTAAAGGTTTTTGAAAAAGCAAACATAGTTGTAACGCGAAGATTGGTAAGTTTCGAATAAATGGCCACTGTTTCCGATTTAAAAAAAAAAAAAAAAAAGCAGGTGAAATGAAGCAGCTCGATTAGTTAAGGGTTAAAAAGTATAGTACGCAGAAACATTGCAAATATGAATGGTCCAGGTTTGTTGTATGTGTTTTTCATTTTTGTACAGCATAAAGCAATCGATAAAGATCCTGGTATTTAGCCTCTACTTTATATGCTACCTGTATCAGGGAAGTTGTTTTAAATGCCCCTAAGCCACCCCGAAGGAATGTCACCTGGCCCCCCTAGTACGAACGAAAACGACCCCGTACCACTGTAGGTTATCTCTCTTCCTCAAAGGAGAGCACAAGCTCGCCCCCACTTTACACCGACTGCCCTTTGTTTTCACCCTCCCCTGCACACGATCCGTAATGCTACACTCGGGCGACCTATGCTATCCACAGGCCTTCGATAATTATCTCTCCCACATCACCGGTCCCCCCTGGGCTTAAACACCGAGATGGTAGGGACTGCATCCCGTGGAGATAGGCCGAGTATGCAGTAAGTAAAAGCCTTTTCAGGTTTATGCGCGCTGATGTGTTTTAAACGCTGCCCCCGCCCCTTCTTTTTCCCTCTTTTCTGCAGGTCACATCGGAAAGTCGATAAAAGTACGGAAAAAGGGATGACTTAACGGCCGATGGGATGAGAAAAAGGATTTGAATATGGTGCCTATACACGACGAGCAAACAATGACTATGTCTCTCTCTGAACCCAGCGCTTGGGAGGGCAGCCTGAAGCAGAAACTTGACGGGTTATTACAGGATGACAAAATATGACTTCGCTTGGCACCCCGAATAATACAACCAAGAATGATGTGCACCAATGAATAAATTCCTACGTTTAACTAAATAGGGAAAGTTTAAGGAATATTCCGAGGTGAGGTTTACCCAAGTACCCTCCGTCTGTATATATATATATATATATATATATATATATATATATATATATATATATATATATATATATATATATATATATATATATATATATATATATATATATATATATAACCTACTGGCGGTCGCCAGTAGGTATATATAGTTAGGATTTTTTCTCTATGGGACTTTTGAAAATTCTATGTCTAATAACTTTGGCGTTTGTGGACAGAATCGGCTGAAATTTTCAGGAAAATGGCACATTTTGTTTCCGAGCCGCCCCTGAAAATTTGGGGGTGTTTCGTCAAGGGGGAGCCGAGAAAAAAGGGGGGTCCCAAAACACGTTTTTAACATTGAGTTTTCCATAGGGCATTTGGCCTCACTTTTAGCTCGAACGGCTGAATGGATTTGCACGAAACTTGGCAAAATTGTAGGGACTGTTAGCCCGATGTGCCTTTGCTAGGTCTCAATATATGTGCTCCAGTGGATTTTGAGAAATTAACATTTTAAAAAACAGATATATCTGTGACAGCGTCCCGGGTAGCGCTACGGTTCGCGTACTTTTCGCGTAACGGAACTTTGCGAAGCGAAGCTGATTGGCTCTCCGGTGTCTGTCAACATTCTAAACAGTCCGGAGTGGCTGCCATCTTGTCTCTCTGTAGGATCGAGAGACACGAGGAGGCCAAAACAAAGGGGGAAATGACCATAAGGGGGCATAGTAGATCCTCCCTGACCCCCTAGGTTTGATGTGGAGGCTTTAAAAGGGCCCCGAGGGGCAAAAAAAAAAAATATCATTTTTTTTTTGCGTGGGGTGCGCCCGGTACGCGCACCGGAAAGTGGTCCGGGGAGCGTACTATGAGGAAACAAGAATGATAGACTTTTTAAATATTGTATGTTTATTGATTGTTCGTTTTGTTGTTTTTTTTTTTTTTATTTATGTAGCAACATGTAGGTACCAATGCAGAGTCTAAAAATAAATAAACGCCGTCTCCTTTGTAGATATCTTGCAAGTTGTTTCAGAAGTTATTGTGGTATATGGAATTCATACCACAGTCTGTCTGGAAAGCCGAAACAATATGGAGGCAGGAGATGATAAAGAGATGTTAAATACACATTGGAGATAATATAGTGGGAGAAAGGAAGTAACTATGAGCAAATTTACTATGTAACACAAACAAGTTGTACAGTATATTTTAAGTCTCACTTTATTTTATATCTATTTTGGTACTATTTCATAATTTACATAGAAAAAAGAATAATGTCTCAAACAATTTTTAATTTTAAAATTTTAATTTATTGTTCAGATTTTTCAAAATCTAAAAGAATTTGTAACATCAATTCATCAGGTATGTCCTCCTTTTCATCCCACGATTCAATTTATTCTACACATTCAATTAATTCTTCGTCTAATGTGTCATCCAAAAAGTTATTTTCATAATTTTCTTCATTTGGATTGTTTTCAATCTTTATTTGAAAGGAAATGTTATTTTCTTTCTGTTGTGCTTCCATTTTTTTGCTGTAAATTGCATAAAAAATAAATATATCAGTAGAGATAGGTTACTGTTGGGTTAAAGTTAAGGCAGGTACTTGTGAGTTTTTAACAGTGAAGTTATCTTTGGGCACTGTATGAATTCAGGCAGAAAGTAGAAGTATTACAAAATGCCTGTGATGAAGACTAAGTAAATTCATAATTATACCATAGAAGCCTAACTCAATCCATAATTATAACAGAGAAGCGTATGTCAATCTCTAACTCTTACAGAGGGACAGTATATAACTATCTGAAAACGTTTTCACAAATTATCATATCATAGTTCTCATTTCAAATTTTTAAAATAACTTCTTACCTTTCAAAAACAAGTTTAAGTTGTTAATGAAAATGTTCTTGCAATGTACTTCAGGAAGTAGTAGTCAAAATAGCTGTGTTTTTCTCTCTTTCTTTATATATAGGTAATAATCAATCAAATGTTAGGTTAAAAAAGTAGAAAATGAAAGTAACATTTTAATTGGTTGTCAATTCCAACACTTCCGATGTGTTTTGTGAAGTAATTTACCTCAGGGAATTTAGAGAGGTCTACATGCTAAATGGCTAAATGAAATTCCAACCAAATTTGTGAAAATGGTAGGGATTGGTATGTAGTATGAGCTAATGTATATTTGGTGAAAGTGTCTCCAGTGGTTTTTCTGTAAATTACTTTCACACCTTTTTTGAGCGAGTGCTTGTCAGTGCGTATCCCGGTACGCGAACCTGCAGTGTTACGGGAGTCTTCCATTTTGTGTTTCGGTAGAATTGAGATACAAGATGGAGGGTAAATAATGTTCAGAATGGGTAGAAGGGGGCACGGTAGATGTATCCTGACCCCCTAGGTTTTCTGAGGGTGGTTGAGGAGGCTCATATATGTCGGAAAAAATATTAGAATTTTTCGCGCGCTTAGCTGCCGGTACGCGAACCGGGTAGCGAACCGGGAAGCGAACATAAGTGAAAATTAGTGAAAAAAGGTACATTCGAAATTTTATAAAGAGTAATTAAAGTTAAGGTAGCTCTGAAAAGAGCTTTTGGGTTCTGTGTAAGTTCTAGGTACTTATAAGTAGGTACCAATACACAGTCTTAAATTTTGTATGAAAACTCTGTTCCCCTCATCTGAGAAGTGCACGCCATCTCCTCTGTAGATATCTTGCATGTAGTAACGCAAGTTATTGTTGTTGATGCAGCCCATTCCATGGTCTCTCATGTAATCTGAAACAGACTTATTTACATGCTTCCTCGCTTTCTCAATTTGTGGACAAAATTGATTGGACCACCTCTATTTTTGTCTTTGACATATATTGGAATATACCAAGGCAGTTTGAGGAAAACGTGCCATCAATTGCTCAAAGGTGTCCTTTAAGAGCATTTCCAGACCTACCCCAGTCAAAGTGCCCAAATCATTTCCTCCACAGTGCACTATTATGAGGTCAGGTTTTGGCAAATGCAAAAAGGTTTTCACCAATGGTATCAATTGGTGACATCTCAATCCTCTTTGCCCAATCCATTTAATTTCCACATTTTGTAAATTGAGGTTGTGTAAATTTCTGTTATCAGCATATCTGTGAGCCCAGTGGATGTAGCTATGTCCAAGGATCCAGACAGAAAACATGGTGAGAGGAGGTTCTGTTGCAGTCAGATGAAGTGTGTGAATGAAATGGCAGTTGGAACAGTAGGAGTTTGTAAAGAAAAAACTATGGAGTTTGAGTGCTAATGATTCATTAGCAGTGATTGGTGGATTTCTATTGCTGAAAACAGAAAGTTAGGGTGCATGGATGTGTTCTTTGAAAGATGTAATTCGAATGGTTATTAAAAAATGATTTTAAGAAACACTGCAGTGGATTAGCAGGTGTACTGAGAGTTCAGAGTTCATTTGAAACATTGTTGTGTGAACTTGTAAACATGAGAGGTCTGTCAGGAGCTGGTTGCTATGGAAAAAGGGCAGAAAGGGCAGAGGGGGGAAGGGTGTTGATTTGAAAAAAGTGAGGGAAGAGTTTTGATTGGGTGACAAGAGAGATATGTGTCATGAATATCAGCATTTCTGTGCCTTTACTTGGTTGCAGCCTCTGGAGTGCATACCTTTTGCTCTGCTAAAGAAAAATTGGTTTGTTTCTGAGACTGTTTTGAAATATTTATTCACTTAAAAAAACATAGGTTTTACACAGGTTATAGTTAGGAAGTAGCATTTACAAAACCTATGAAATTCACTAAAAAAACCAAAGGTTTTACATACGTTATAGTTAGGAAATAGCATTTACAAAACCTATGAAATTCACTAAAAAAACCAAAGGTTTTACATACGTTATAGTTAGGAAATAGCATTTACAAAACCTATGAAATTCACTGAAAAAACCATAGGTTTGACACATGTTATATTTAACTGCACATTTTACTCATATAAAACCAATGAAATTCCACGTTATAGTTACTTCAGCTAACTATAACTTGCGCGCCCGCAATGCTACTTCCTAACTATAACCTGTGTAAAACCTATGGTTTTTTCAGTGAATATATATTTCAAAACAGTGTTTTAAAGTGCCCTCTAAATTACAACCAACACTCTGTTTGAAGAGAACCCCCAGTTTTTTTAACACCTCTTAACTTCTCTCATGCTCATGACAGAGCCGCTCCGTCATGAGCATCGCCTGAGCTGTCCTTATGACGGAGCGGTTCTGTCATGGCTCTGCTGCTGCGCTTGCGCAGCACTGATTTTGTGCGTGCGCAGCACGTTGTATTCACTGAGCAGGGCCATGACAGAACCACTCTGTCATCAGCACAGCTCAACCGCGGCTTGTGAAGGAGTGGCTCCATCATGAGCATGTGAACGCCACTCACCCCCGCCCCCCTAATGCTAAAGCGAAATTGCCACCGCTGCAAAGAAGCTAAAGTCCTGAAAAGAACACCATTTAACATTTAAAATTATTTACCACCAATGTTTTGATATATCAGTGTTGCTGAACTCACTCAGTGAAATGTCGCTGATTTCAGTAAATCACTTTTAAGGCACACCTTATGACAATCTACCCAATCCTGTGTGGAACTGCTTATATAAAACATGACAGTGGTATAACAAGGATAGACAAAGAAATGGCACAGTGATGGAAAAGTTTCTTTATTTTTTATACTTACCCAAGAAATAGTAACAAACTAAAAAAAAAAATCTTTTAAAAATATAGTATCTGTGGAAGAAAAGTAAAAATGAGATTATAATGTACATTTCATAAAACAAAAAAAAGTAGGAGTGAATGAAACTGAAAGTAAAAGAAAAAAAAAACTAAGGGAGAAAGAAAGAGACAGAGACAGAATGTCTAGTATCTAAATTAATAAGTAACATAATTAATTGAAACACATAATAGGACTGAAAGAATGAGTGTCTAAACGAAAGTAAAGTGAGCGAGAAAATATAAGTATGATGAGTGATAGTACACGAAGTAAATAGTCTCTTAAAGAAACACATTCAGAGTAGAGGAATATCTAAAGGAGATAAATAAAATAAAGGAAAAACAGTAAAAGAAACAGAGTGAAAAAGGATCAGTAACAGAAGGTAAACAGAGTACAAATAGACAAGCACTGCAAGACACATATAAGTAGAAATAAAGTAGGGTAAGAGAACTAAAGTATGGGCCTTATTTATGAAGGCCTTGTGCCGCCCATACGTCACTTTTAACATGTCAAAAATTGATGCATCGGTGGCACAAGGATTAAGAGAAACAAATTAAGATTCTACAAACAAAGGTGATGGAAGGTCAATAAAGGTGAGTCACCAAGAGACAACAGTAGAAACAAACTGAAAAGATAGATAGACTGAATAAGATAGTGGCAGAAAAGATGTTACAGAAACAGGAGAAAAAATTAAACAACACAAAATGTGAATGAGTTAAACAGAAGAAGCGTGACTAAACAGTACTGAGAAAAGAAGGAGATTAAAACAATAAGGATAAGAGAGAGGCAGACAAAAGTCTCGGATGTTATTAGTTGTACTTACCTTATAAATGTAATATCTGTGGAAGACAGTAAAAAAATCTGTTATAATACATATTTGTAAATCCAATGTAACAAAATAACTTAAACAACATATTACATGGTTTATTTTTGCTGTCCTCAGAATACATTGATTTTCACTATTAACAGTGATTTCAATATTAATCATCATGTAACAGCGGGGAAAAAAAAACCCATACAACATCTCCATATATAATATAAATACCTGAGAAAAACATGTCTTAAATGTTTTTCTCTAATTCGCAATTTCTTCAGTAAGCACAGTACATCTTCCACAGTTACAAAGTAATTAAACTATACCACCTATTTTTAAATACATCTCAACAAAGACCCGTGCAAGTACCTTCTTTAAAAATCTATCTTAAGTACACAATTTCTTCTATCATACCTTTCCGCGTGGCCAAGTGGTATAAGTTAACTCGTTATCCTTTAAATATCTCTTAAAAAACTTGTGGCCATATATGTTCTAAAATAATTATATGAAGTACTCATTTTCTTGTCTCATATTTTTCCGCATGGCCAAATAGTATGAGTTAAGTAGTTATTTTCTGAAATTTCTTAATCTTAGTCTTATCTTTTCTTTTCTCAATCTTACCAGTTAAAAATAGTAACTTGTTCTGTGCCATCAAACATTAAGTAAAGTTGTACCTGATGCTATCACTATGCCGAATACAAATTTCATTTCTAGATTTGCACACCCTCAGTCACATGATATTTCTAAACAACAGAGTTTCATATCTTTACAGTATTAATCTTCCTACACCAAGTCATTTTACTGAAATTTGGGTTGCAAAAATACCAGATAAGAGTTAGATAGGTCAAAAGGCAAACGTTTCTTAAAAATCAATTGACTATCATTGCAAAGCGTCCAGCCTGTTGCACACTTTAAATAAGCTGTATAATGTCCTGATGATGTTGAAGGCCCTTCATGAAAAATAATGGGTGCAGTTACAAATGTTCTTCTAGAAATAGATACTTGAGAAGCAACAACATTTTTAATTAAAGTTGACAATTTACTCCCATCAGCTCTGCATCGTTGAAACATTAAAATGAGATATTCTCCATTTCTGCTGATAAATAAAGTTGATAACATTTCAGACTTACATTGACAACAGACCATGTTCTGATGCGCATCTTTAACTAGTTTATTAAAAGGCACTTCTTTACAGTCTGGTAATGTTAAATATATAAATCTTTCACTGTGTATATTAGTAATACTTGAAAATGAGCAATTATCACACTTATGTTCCCATTTATAAGAAAGGCCAAAAAGACGATCAATATCTACACCTTCATCTTCCAAAACTGTAAACATATACATAATAAATTCCTGACAATCTTGCTGAATATTCTGAGAAAACTGATTTAGTCCTGCACATATGTCTAAAACATTCCTTAGTTCTGAAACACTTGATACTTCACTATCACCACTGCTACATTTTTCAAATACAGAATGTAATGAAGAACAAAATGTTTGCTCCTGATTTTCAACAATCTGTTGCTTAACATTTTTTAGAAAAAAAACAACATTAACTACTACAATTACATAGCAGTTGACACCAGTCCTATTTTCAAACTTAAATCTAACAATCTCTTCAATACTAACCTTTGTCTTATGCCTACCAATGACAGCTACATCTTTTTTTCTTCGTTTCTCGACTACTTCAGTACATTTTTCCTCATTTCTCCTTTTCTGACCAACCATACGCCTTTCAATTAAAGGATATTGAGGTAAACTTGGAGCATATTTTCTTCTTAACCTATTATACTCCTTGACACAATTTAAATCTACACTATTCTTTGTCTCATTGAGGTAATATGAATTTTTATGCTCAATTGTGTCCCCTACTACGTACCCCAATGGCCATGTATGTGCTTCAAGTACATGTATGTTCCCTCCACAACTAGCTATGAAGACGCAAATACATTTGCTTCCAACGTTAACATGTCCTCTTTCAGATCCGCCATGAATGGATCAATAATTCAGTTCCTAAGTATGCCGTGCCACCGTCTTTACATGGTGCACTTTCATGTTTTCATGGCTCTGGCGAAGGCCCTGATTTCTGCCATCGAGCCTTTTCCTGACTTCTGCCTCTGAAAGCTGCAGCTTTCAGAGCATCTGCTTCCCTGAACTTTGACTTACTCCCTGCGCGGCAAGTGGTGCCCGGCTCTGCCTGACTGCCTGCCAAAACTGTATTCAGCCTTCAAGTTATCTGCTCCGCTCCTCAAAAATACATTCTTGTCCAGTAGTTTAGGTAAACATCCCCCCAGCTGCAGAGTAAAGGGCCCCGGCTTTTCTGTCTCCATGTAAGTAATTCATAGCTCCTGTTACCATGGTAGGCCCATGGCCCCTCGCATTACACGTAGACACATATGCACGCATTAGCAGTCAGTATAGAATAGCCTCTGCCCGAGAGACCTTTCCTTCTAGATAACACAGTTCTCCAAACACAAAATACCAGATATGATTTAGGAACAAGTCGATCTGACCCACCAGACTTCTGTCTCTAATCCTAGCGCTAAATGTCAAGTCCCCTTCACCCTCCAGTCCCACGTCAGTCACACGTCATGCTGCTGCGCGCGCATCTCTGCCATATATTTCTGCTGACACTGTAGGATTCTTCTAGGGATCCACCCACTTGTGTCACGTCTGTGGCTGAAATGCTGAAATGTTTTTTCTTCTATGTGACGTTTCTGGCACCCACCTCCGTGTACACCCTTGTGCATGCCTTCTGATTACATATTGTTACGCACATGTTTCTTATCTTGGTTCTTTCAGCTGTTACGCCTTCTGAACCCATCACCACTGTAATGATACTATATATACTGTGTACTGTTAATAAATCATTGTACATGTCCATGATTCCCTTCCTGAACCCTCGTGGTGATGGATCATGCTACCTGGTCCGGACCAATTCCATTTTATGGAATAAAACCCCTTAAAACTCAGATGCCACGGACTCTGTGTCTCTTATTTTGATTGAGCTATTTTATTGAACTTTACCGCATAGAAATTAAGTACCAGGTAATTTTATTTACCACATAAATTGGCACCCCAGATGGGACCCTCCCCCACCTTACGCGCCGGCGGTGCGTTGCAGGCCTAGTCCTCTGCCACAGCCGTACGGACACTCATGCACATCCGCAGGATTTCCTGTATCTCCCTCAGGCCAACGGAGGTGACTGAGACTGCGATTGACACCCAGACGAGGCGGTGAGGAGTGCGGAGGATCCCGACCCGAGTCCAGCCGAGAGTGCAAGGTCCGAGGTGTCTTGAGGCCCACCAGTTCCGAAGTTCCGAAGTATCTACGTCGCGAGTCGAGTCCAGTCCAGGGTCCAGTCCAGTGTCGAGTTTTCCGAGGCCTTCCGATTCCGTGCTTCCCGGTGAGTACCGTTGCTGGGGACGCATCTAGACGGGTGCATTAGTTTGCCCCGGTCAAGACGAGTTTGGGTACACAGACCCAGTCTGCACTGTTTAGCAGTGTATCTGTGCTGTTTAGCAGTACATCAAGTAAATGTTACTAGTTAATATGTGGTTTTCTGTTCGAAATGTTTAAATGTGTTTTAATGTCGTGGTATGAGTGATTGTTTGATCTGCATTACTGTGTATATTGTATTTATGGTGTTCGAGTTCGAGTAAGTATCAAGGATCAAGGTTCAAAAATGCCGCTGTTCAGTAAATTACGACAGATAGGAACTAGAAAGGGGATTCTAGAAGAAGCAGTGCCTGTTCCACCTAGGGACACTCCAGGGCACTTTATGTACCACAAGCATGGCTTAGATGCCATACTGTACTTAGACTTGTGGGTCGATTACACCAAGCACTTAGACGAGAAATATAGATGGCCTGTTTCAGGAACATGGGATGCCGAGTGCATCATGAGAGTAGAGGAAGCGTTATGGAAAAAGAAAGCCCGACAGTCACAGAAAGATGCCATAGAATTATGGCGCAAAGAATCACATAGACGCACAGAAAAAGAATTCAGAAAAGCAGAGAAACATAGAGAAGACTCAGAAAAGACTCGAGAAAACGATCTAGTCGAGGAAGGTATACGAGTTCGAGCAGAACAAGTAGACCGGCAACAAAGTACGCTTAATAATGGCATGTATCCAGTTCGGGCCGAGGGCCTGCCCAAGGCGACCCCGGAAGTACCGAAAGATCTGCCCTCTCCATTGGTTCCAACTAAATTACGTCACAAGACCGTAGCAGAGATTTTCCTTTCTTCCTATTTGGATGATGTAGCTCCAGCTTATACTAATGCACTTGCTCATGTACCCGTCCCACATGTACCTGTACCTGTACCCCATAATCAGCAGCCCCCGGGTCCGCAACAGCAGATTCCTCCTGCCCCGGCTCCTGTCCCGAATCCTACACAGCTTCCTGTACCCCCTATTAATCCGCTTAATCCTTTTGGGACTGGCATAGTTCAGGTCCCAACCCAGTTACCGACAGGTTATGGTCAAGCCTCCGGCTCAGGAGGCGCATCAGGAGGTTTTCGAACCCCGCCGCAGTTACATCGAGTGACAATGAGAGATTTCGCAATGGCACGGACACCTAAGGGTGCCACAGCAGAACAGCTTAGACAACAGCTTACAGATTGTAGGTACGACACTGTGCCTGGTGCGTCAGGACCCATGTTGTTAGCATCCTTACGCTTAAGACGAGTTACAGATTATCTGATAATGTTACCAGAAATGCCAGAACATCTAGACAAAATGTATCACTTTATTAGAACAGGAGAAGGACCCGAGAGTGTTGGTGACGCCATGTCACGTCAGAAAGTTGAGAACAAAGGTTTAATTATGCGATTTTTGGTTAATTGTTTGATAAGAGAACAAGATCAGGCAGGATTTCCACAAAGTGAGATGGATAGATTGAACAGATGGAGTCAGAACATGGCTGAGGGTAAACATGATAGAGAGAAAAGTATACATACTATGGTTAGAAAGATCCGTAAAGAAATCTTAGATATACATGCTCGTCGAGAAACCGACGAGCCACTCGAATCAGACGATCTAGCCTCCTCCCAGGAAGAGGATGAAACAGAGAAAACAATAGAGACTTCGCAACTAGCAAGTCGAGACATGCTAGCCTATGTAGGTAAGGGTAGACCTTTTAATAAAGGGATACGTCCAGAAGGAAAGCGAATTTTCCATTCTGCTATGTCGAATCCGAAAACACCTGAACATCTATTCCAGGCTACCGATAAAGTACTTCAACATCGAATGGGGTACCATGTGCTCAATTCTATGGATGAACAAGAATTAGCCAGATCAGCTGTACAATGGGCTGACAATTCTAGTATGTATAATGATGACACAGTAGCGCAAACCTTTTTGAATCTGTCCCCAGACGAACAGCGACTAGCTGGTATATACATGATACAACATCTTCTTTTGTTGTATAAAAGCCAACGTTCTGATCCAGGTCCCTTAGCTGATGTACTAATAGAACTACTCATGAATAAATGGAGAGGTCTAGGTACCGATTTAATTAAAGTAATTCTTGAACAACGACACAGATATAGTGCTTTCTTGAATCCACAGTTTGTTTCAGCCCCACCCCCAGAAAGGAAAATGTTTTACTTCGATAGACAGAATCCCTTACGAGAAGTACATCCAGTCCAGAATGCCGATGATACCCTTAGACGTGTATTTGTGTACACACCCCTAACGAAAATGGAATTATTGGAAATGAAGAAAATAGTACCTAGTCATGATAAAGATCCAGCAGGTTTTCACCGTGAAATAAAAGACATGTTACTTATGGGAGACTATACCTATCCCGACATTATGAAAATATTGAAAGTATTACTGCCTGCTGGTATTTACGAGAAACTCAAAGAAAAAGACTGGGAGGTGGGAGAGCAAAAGATTGATTGGGCTGCATTAGAGAATGAAGAAACGACTCGAACCCCAGGTCTAGGGCTTGGGGACAAAACTAAAGCATTACCAGGATTATTAGTACAGGTTTTGCCAAGATTATTGTCAACTAAAAAGGAAGACTGGGATGCAATCTCAGCCTGCAAACAGAAACCCGATGAAGACACTAGTGATTTTTATTCCAGATTTGAGAAATGTTTTATTATTAATAGTGGCCTAAAACCAAGTAGCGAGTCATACCCACATCTTTTTGTAACAAAACTAGTTGAGAATTCCCTGCCTCAAGTTAAGAACTGTGTATTGAAAGTCGAGAGCACATGGCAAGCAAATACGCCTTCCCAAATGTTACAAATGTTACAGTACCACCAGAACAGAATCAGGGAAGAACATGATCACGAACAAAGACGTATGAAAGACACGAAAATGAAAATGTTAGTTGCTCAGTCAGTTCCAGCTGACAGTCAGAAAAAGGGCATGACACAGTCCAATAATTCAGCAGCTCCTGTTAAAGGGACATGCAACTATTGTAAACAGCCAGGTCACTACATAAATGAATGCACTGTTTTGAAATACAATATAGCCACAGGCAAAACTAAAGAGAGACCGCGTCCTCCTAGACAGGACCAGGTCCAGCAACAAGTTCCACAGAATGTACAGCCTATGCATGCTCCACAACAGACAGTAGCGGTACCCCAGCCACAGCCAATTGCCGCAACACAACATGCAACTCAGCAGATGTACCAATATGCACAAACTGATTATCCCGAGTATCAGCGATACACATGAAACAGCCTAGAGAGGGAAGTAGGCTTGCCTCTCATTGAGATTCCTGTAGATCAAGAGGGTCCTTATGTACATAGTCAGATATTAGGGAAAGATAGAAAGTTTTTAATTGACACAGGGGCAAGTCGCACGACTATCAGTCATGACGAGGTTCCAGGGGCACCCCTCTCAGGCTCACAGAATGTTTCCCTTGGTTTTTCAGGAAAACCTATTATTAATGAAGTTTCGAAACCTGTTCCTCTAGCAGTTGGTCCGTTATCACGAACTACAGACTTATTGCTTACGAAATCATGTCCAGAAAACTTGTTAGGTATCAAGACACTGAAGGCTCTAGGAGCAGTCATATGTTGTTCTCCGGAGGGAGTACAACTATTTTTACGTGACTTTAAAGGTCACTATGTGTTGAGAGATATTGATCCCAGGTTGCAGAATGTTCCTGCCCAGTTATGGGCAAAAGGCCCCACAGATGTAGGTTGTATGCATATTACACCATATCGAGTTACACTCAAGCAAGGAGTTGTTTTACCCCGAATCCGACAATACAAGTTACCCCCAGATGCTGTAGTGGCTTTACTGAAAATCATTGACGAGCTCATTGCCCAAGGAGTGGTTGTAGAGACCGACTCCAATATCTGTAATTCCCCTATCATTCCGATTCTTAAACGCACTGATCCAAGTGCACCACCAGTTTATCGATTAGTGATCGATTTGCGCGAATTGAATAAATGTATTGTGCCACAGTATCCTGTGGTTCCAGATATCTCCTCATTATTGACAGCTATTGATCCAGAAGCCACGTTCTTTACTGTAATTGATCTCAAGAACGCCTTCTTTAGCGTCCCCATTGATCCGGATAGCCAATATCTGTTCGGATTCTGTTTAAATGGTCGAAGCTTCAAATTTGCACGCGCACCTCAAGGATTCACAGAAAGCCCCAGCATCTATAGCCAAGCATTGAAAAGACAACTTGACAGTATCCACATGCCTGACAACACTGCCCTACTCCAGTACGTCGATGATCTATTGATCACCGCTCGAAGTGAACACGAATGTGAACATGCATCACTGACAGTCTTAAATTTCCTGTCTGATAAGGGACACAAGGTGTCCCCTTCGAAGTTACAATTCTGTGTTCAGCAAGTGGTATACCTTGGACACTTGCTGTCCAAATGGGGGAGACAGCTAACACCCGACCGTATCCAGTTAATTGTAAATATGTCACAGCCCAGAACACAAAAGGAGGTACGGGCCTTTATAGGCCTCACTTCTTACTGCAGACAATGGATCCCTCAGTATGCATTTCTAGCCAAGCCACTTATACAGTTGACAACACAGGAGGCAGCGTCATCGACTGTCCTCCCTTGGACTCAGGAACATACACAAGCTTTTGACGACTTGAAGAAAGCCTTATGTCAAGCACCTGTTTTAGCGACACCATGTTACAGCAAACCTTTTACACTTTTTGTCACAGAACGTGAAGGCACTGCATTGTCGGTCCTCACTCAAGACCAAGCAGGTTCACACAAACCGTGTGCCTATTTTTCTAGTACATTAGATCCAGTAGCACAGGCTTTGCCTGCGTGCTTGAAATCAGTAGCAGCAACAGCTCTAGCAATCAGACAAAGTGATTCTATAGTGTTAGGACACCAATTGACAGTACAAGTTCCACATTCCGTGGAAGTTCTTTTAAACCGAACACAAACTCAACATTTGACTATAGCACGACTGACAGGATATGAATTGACATTGTTTCAGCCACACATAGAAATCAGACGCTGTAACACATTGAATCCAGCTACACTTTTGCCATTAAATATGACAGACCCTTTGGCACATGATTGTGTTGAAGTTGTTACCATTACGACGAAACCCAGACAAGACTTGACAGACACCGCATTACCAGATCCAGACCTGACACTTTATGTGGATGGTTCATGTATGAGAACAAGTACAGGAGAGTTAGTGGCTGCATATGCAGTAACAACAGAAACTGATGTCATAGAAACACATCGTATTGACACCCTGTCAGCCCAAGCAGCAGAGCTCATCGCTCTGACCCAAGCCTGTATTCTAGCCAAGAACAAGAAAGTTAACATATACACAGATTCCCGTTATGCATTCGGAGTTGTACACGACTTCGGAGTCCTCTGGCAAGAACAAGGTTTTTTAACTTCACACGGTGCCAAGATCCAGCACGGTCCTCTCATTCAAGCTCTGTTAGAAGCAATACATTTGCCTACAGCAATAGCCATTATGAAGTGTAAAGCACATATCAAAGTTACTGACACCATTTCCCAGGGTAATGACCTGGCAGACCGAACAGCCAAGCTTACAGCACAGACTCACACACCTGACTTGACAAAGACAATAGTCCCGACGCCAACTCATTGCATGACAGTCAGGGATCCCGCCTTAGATGTAATTGACATACAGACACATGCTACACCAGACGAAATCAAGAAATGGACTGAACTAGGAGGGATCCAGACAGAACAGGGATGGAGGACGAAGGGAAAAGCCACATGGTTTCTCCCCGACTCTATGGTTCAAGTTATTATTACCACAGCACATAGTCCTGCACATTTAGGAGAAAAAGCCATGTTAGACAGTATTCAAAACCTTTGGTTCAATAAACATTTACGAGCAGCAGCAAAACAGAAAGTGCGTACTTGCATGATCTGTTGTCAGTTCAACCCAGGTAAAGGCATTCCTGTAGAGCAAGGTGGATTTCATGTTCCCGATCACCCTTTTGAAGTCCTCCAGATGGATTATATCCAGATGGAACGTTGTCGAGGATTCAAATATGTCCTCGTAGTTGTCTGTGCACTTTCCCGTTGGACAGAAGCATATCCAGTCCCAGATTACACTGCTCCGACCACTGCCAAGCAGCTGGTACGTGAATTTTTCCCACGGTACGGTTTGCCCCGTGTCGTGTACTCAGATAACGGTCAGCCATTCTCGTCCGAGTTAATGAAACAGGTATCACTCCTGCTCGGCTATCAATGGAAGTTTCACTGTGTCCGACATCCCGAGGCAGCAGGTCTCGTGGAACGTCATAATCAGACTCTGAAAATTCGCCTCGCCAAGATTTGTAAAGAAAAGGGCGTAGACTGGATAGTAGCCTTACCCGTTGCCCTCTTCTATATGAGGATGGTAGTGCACTCGAGAACAGGGCTATCCCAGTATGAGGTGGTCTTTGGCAGGCCACCGAATATGTGGGGGACGCCTCTGCCTAGAAAAATCACAGATGTTGATAGTAATATGCTGACAGATTACCTTGCTTCCTTGATGTCTGCACTACAATCATGTCGTTCACAGGTTGCTGCAGCCTTTCCCGACAACACCGATGTAAAGCCTCATGGGATCATTCCGGGGGACTTTGTTCTCGTCAGGAACTTTGATCGGAGGAGTCCGCTGGAGCCCCGTTGGCAGGAGCCGAAACTTGTCCTGCTAACCACGAGGACTGCAATCAAGGTCGAGGGCCGCAAAGGGTGGCTCCACTCCAGCCACGTCAAGTTATTTCATGGACTGCTTCCAGTTACAGACTCTCAGCACTCCCCCTCTAAGGACTGCCCAGATTTCAGTGACTCTAAACTTCCCCTGATAGAGAAAACTCCGTCCGAGGAGTATAAATCCAAACTAAGGTCTAGCAAGTCAGACAGTTTAATTGTTTAAGTCCTCCCCTAGGTGAATCGGTTAAACCTGATTCTGACATGTACCCGTTAGACCCCAATAGAGAGAGAGATAGACAGAAACAGCTCAAGAAACATGAATATTGTAAAACTCTCCGCAGTCACTGTATAGTGACATTATTGATTATATTTTTTCTGAGTCTTATGATTATTACTGCAAGTATACTGTTAAACATGTACTATCCTATTTTCAAGCGTACACATTCTTCTTCAAATGTCACTGTCGAGCACACTTTCAGTGAATTGCCCCCGCATGAGTTGTCTTACCGACTTGCGCTGCGCAACAATACATTCATTAGTATGTTACACCATTCCCATCAGACCAGCAATGCTACCAATTGTTGGATATGTGGCCGACTCCCTCCCTATCAGAAGTACAAGGGAGTTCTGCCCCTCTTTCCGTACCCGTTCACACACAACGGTTCATGTGGTTCATGGTTTAGTTTAATTAATTCCTTAGATTCTGATTCTGCAGTTTACCAAGGCAATTGGGTATGGGGAAATCTGAACACTGTTCTGCACAAAGTATGTTTCCCTGACAAGGAGGGTTTTCCCAAAAGGACAGGGACAGATCTAGAAAACGAAGTATATGGATTAGGTAATTTTACACTTAACCTCATGATTCTGAATGTCGAGTCCGAAATCAAGCCAGACTTACCCTCTATGTCAGTATTACCAGCTAAGGGTGAACTATGTGTCAGAAAGAATGGTTCAGTACACCTAGGTCACAGCGAATGTACTACTGTAGTCGAGTTCAGTGATAAAGGCAAGTCTACATTCAAAGCTTCCCGTCATTCTTATTTTGTTTGTGGCCATACAGCATACATACGTTTACCTCTAGATTGGGATGGCACTTGTTACATTGCATTCCTTCTACCACCTGTTTTCCTAGCTCCTCCTGACTATCATAGGAACTCCCACCTAGTACATACTAGACACAAGAGAGAACTCCCGATTGTCGACTATACTGAAACGGCATGGGAGCAATACACAGACTTCAATAAAGGTTTCTTCCCCTATCTAGGCACTGTATCGAATAGTAAACTGATACGACACTTAACCAGAACCCTTGAAGCAGTAATAGATGAAACTACTTCCGCCCTAGGCAACTTAACAGAGGAACAGTCTGCTATGAGACTTGTTGTCCTTCAAAATCGTCTTGTTCTTGACGTCATCCTGGCCGATAGGGGCGGAGCTTGTAGAGTCATCGGATCGAGTTGCTGTATTTTCATTCCACAAAACGCACCTTCAGTATATAAAGCCATTACCCGTCTTCACCAGATTGCAAGTCAGATACACCAGAATCCAGGCACCTGGACTTGGTCCGGTTGGTTCTGGAGCACGTTATCAGCCTGGGAAAGGAAAGTCCTATCCTTCCTAGGAATAGCCCTTCTCATAGTATTCAGTTGTTGCCTATGTCTACAAATGTGGGCCGGCGATATGCGGCTTGTGCGCCACATCATGTATTCCCCATTCAAGTTCAAGTTCAAATTCCCGTCAGAAAAAGGAAGAGCAAATGATGTTATATGAACAAATAGATGGATTAATGAAGATTGATATATCATGAAGGGTCAGTAGGGGACAAGGAGGGAATGAGGTAATATGAATTTTTATGCTCAATTGTGTCCCCTACTACGTACCCCAACGGCCATGTATGTGCTTCAAGTACATGTATGTTCCCTCCACAACTAGCTATGAAGACGCAAATACATTTGCGTCCAACGTTAACATGTCCTCTTTCAGATCCGCCATGAATGGATCAATAATTCAGTTCCTAAGTATGCCGTGCCACCGTCTTTACATGGTGCACTTTCATGTTTTCATGGCTCTGGCGAAGGCCCTGATTTCTGCCATCGAGCCTTTTCCGGTATCTGCCTCTGAAAGCTGCAGCTTTCAGAGCATCTGCTTCCCTGAACTTTGACTTACTCCCTGCGCGGCAAGTGGTGCCCGGCTCTGCCTGACTGCCTGCCAAAACTGTATTCAGCCTTCAAGTTATCTGCTCCGCTCCTCAAAAATACATTCTTGTCCAGTAGTTTAGGTAAACATTCCCCCAGCTGCAGAGTAAAGGGCCCCGGCTTTTCTGTCTCCATGTAAGTAATTCATAGCTCCTGTTACCATGGTAGGCCCATGGCCCCTCGCATTACACGTAGACACATATGCACGCATTAGCAGTCAGTATAGAATAGCCTCTGCCCGAGAGACCTTTCCTTCTAGATAATACAGTTCTCCAAACACAAAATACCAGATATGATTTAGGAACAAGTCGATCTGACCCACCAGACTTCTGTCTCTAATCCTAGCGCTAAATGTCAAGTCCCCTTCACCCTCCAGTCCCACGTCAGTCACACATCATGCTGCTGCGCGCGCATCTCTGCCATATATTTCTGCTGACACTGTAGGATTCTTCTAGGGATCCACCCACTTGCGTCACTTCTGTGGCTGAAATGCTGAAATGTTTTTTCTTCTATGTGACGTTTCTGGCACCCACCTCCGTGTACACCCTTGTGCACGCCTTCTGATTACATATTGTTACGCACATGTTTCTTATCTTGGTTCTTTCAGCTGTTATGCCTTCTGAACCCATCACCACTGTAATGATACTATATATACTGTGTACTGTTAATAAATCATTGTACATGTCCATGATTCCCTTCCTGAACCCTCGTGGTGATGGATCATGCTACCTGGTCCGGACCAATTCCATTTTATGGAATAAAACCCCTTAAAACTCAGATGCCACGGACTCTGTGTCTCTTATTTTGATTGAGCTATTTTATTGAACTTTACCGCATAGAAATTAAGTACCAGGTAATTTTATTAACCACAAAATCAATTAGATAAAGTCCACATAAAGTTCTAACTCGCGATAAAGCAACATACGCCATACCCTCTTTGAATACAGTGCTTCCAATATTTACCAAAGCACAATCTACACTTAAACCTTGAGATTTGTGAATAGTCACTGCATAAGCCAAACAAATTTGAAATTGCTCCCGACAGACATATAAGTCTTTCACAAACAAAAAACAAGATGAACAGCGACTAATTTGTTGAATTTCCTCAATTCCATCAAATTTGATTCTTAAAAATTAAATCTCATCTCTATTTGAGTAATTGACAAAACCTACAACATCACCAATTGCTCCATTTACCAATCCTTTTTCTACATGTAAATTTCTCCGTAAAATTATCCGACAATTTAAACATACATACAGATTTTCTTGAATCCAGCAGTTTTAGATACAGATTTCTGAAGAGAATCTAATTTTAACTTCAACTTTTCAGACAAAACAATAGTACTACCTTCATGCTCATTCTATCTTTAGCTTCCAGTTTCTTAATTTCTTGATTTTCTAAATTCAACATTTTCTCATTAAAACTGAACATTCTTTCAGAGTTGGCATCAAGCATATGACTGACTTATCTGCTACCTCTTTACTATATATTTTCTCAGGTACATTATCTTCATTCGGAAACAGGTTGGAAAGTAATCGTGTTCGTAGATAGAGTATCTTTCCCATCTTCAGTTAGTTTTCCAATCCTTATATCTTGAAGCATATTTCCATATTTAGTATCCTTTGCCTGTCGCATATTTTGAATCAGTTCAGTATATTTGAAATGTGACCATATATTAACATTTCCAATACTGCCCAGGCACTTTCTGGTCTCCTCATGCGTAACAGTTTCAAATGCAGGTTGTCCTGTGACAGGAGTTAGCGGCAGTAGATCTCCAAAAACTATGACATGTTTACCTCCAAATAACACATCATACTCTGTCTTAAGTATCTGTTGCATTCTTAAATGCACAAAAGCAAGCATTACATTGGATACCATGCTTACCTCATCAATAATAAGAAGTTTCATTTTTTTAAGGACTCTAGAAACTTCAAAACAAGCTTCTCCAGATAGCTTGTGATATTGTAATTTATTTTCATGTTCAACTGGCAGCATCAGTAAACGATGTAAAGTAATACCTTTAATATTATGTGCTGCCAATCCAGTTGGAGCAGTAACAACACACGACAGTGTTGACTGAGTTATTTGCTGTAGATATGTAGTAATTCCTTTAATTAGGAAACTTTTACCAGTTCCAGCTTCTCCACTTACATATAGTCGAATAGGTTCAAACGACATACATGAGCAATCTTTTTTCTCATGACGAAAGCCATGCTCAATGTGCTCTGTCACTTCATCATGAATCTGTCTTTGCTCAAGATTAAATTGCTTCTTTAATTCTTCTAAGTTTATTACTTCCTCTTGACCTTGCTGCATTGCTCTTTCCACCTCATCCATGGCAGTGGCTGCTTCATTTTGGATAATTGGTTGTCCCAGTGGATCTTGACTTAATGAAGCTGAACTTTGACTACCTTGTGAACTATCTCTAGCAATCTCCGCTTCAATTGTTGCTTCTTGCTCTATTTCATCATTCAACATTTGGAGATAATTACTAAAAACTGGACATTCGATAGTACTTTTAGATGCGTTGAATGAATCTTCATAACTATCAAATTGACCAAGTAGTTCCTCTTCTCCACGCCATGGTTTAAAGAGTTGCAAAAGTGCAAAATAGTAAAATTCTCTTTTGTCAGGTGTATCGCAACTCAGTTTTCGATGATTAATCAAGTGTCCTTTTCTTTGTTTCACCAGATATCCTTCATGCCCAATTACAGCGTGTACACCTTTATCAATATTCTCTGCAATATGCCTTTTAAAAGTGTAGTTTTGAAGTATTTCATACAGACAAATGTTTTCAAGCAGAGAACTTCTATTTGGATAGTATGTATCCAACATATTTGTTTTCAGAATGTCTGTACTGTTTGGGTCTTTCTGGGCTAAATATTCAATTTCTTGCACAGGTTTCAGAACACGGTTTCGTGTTTCTGCAAGACCCAAACTCACCCAGAGAATAGTCCTTGATTTTGCATAAAGACTTGCTGATGATAACCGATCACAACATTCATATGCTCCAATTTCTCGATGAGACAACATCTTCAAACTGTACGTATACAATTTCTTGCTTAGGCTCTTTTCATGAGAAATGTCTTCCCACATCTCCTTCAGTTCCGTCTTTTCAGATTTCGTGATGTAAGACTTTACATATCGAGCCAAAGCAATAGAGTTGTCTGCAACATATTGTATGTCCATGTTAGCAGTCCACATGGACAAAATGACTGGGTTAAAGTCATTTATATATTTGGATTCTTCACCTCTTCTTAAATTGTACGTATTTTTAGGTGACCTTCTTCTGATGTTATGTCGCAAAGATGACATCAAATTGTTGACTCTTCCTTTTGAAATTACCGGTCGTGCAAATCCAAAACGACATTTGGTGTAGAATTTACTCTTTGATTTGAATTTTCGCCGACAATATTTTCCACAATGATGACTCTGAAAGCGTAACACTTTTCCTCTTAAGTCCTTATCAGTTGTACTATTAGGTATGTCACAAGTGGCATACTGTTCAATAAAAGGCAGTACAGTCTCATCCGAGTCTGTTCCAAATTTAGGAGCATCCTTGATCCATAACAGCATATGAGTATGAGGAGCACCTCTTGCTTGACATTCTTTTCTCCAAAAGAAATCCAGTACTTCACCAAGAGGCGGATTTTTCTTGTTTGTAATAAGAGACATCATAGCTTCAAATCTATGATTAAAATATCTGCAAACATTAACCGGATCTAACGAACACAGTTCTCCAGGTGTCTTGTAGTTTATATTTTCTATGTTTGCATCCGCCTCCCGAAGAAATTCAAGTAAATCTTCCCAAGCATATTCTGCACAGCTTAGAGTTAAAAACTATGTACGTGCTCCTAAGTTTCTAAGCATGCACTTCAAATCTCCATGACGACGGTACCAGTACTCATTAGTACTACGCTGACAAGCCATTAAATTAATTAGATGTGAATCCAAAACACTGTCTTTCTGTTGCACTTTATTCATAAAGTCCTTTGCTGAAATATTTTGCAGATGCACTCCACTTTTTAAAATATGGTTTACTGCATAAGACAGACCAGACAAGTCACTCTCAAACAGAAGATGAAACAAATATGGAATGCATTGGCGAAATCTCGGATCTTCTGCATATAATCTTGTTGTCCGGTACACAGATGCTGGTCGATCATCATATCGTGTACCTTCACCTGTAGGGAATAACTGTGGAAAACAACGACCTTCCAAACTTTCTTCCCACACACTAATAGGATTTCCTTTTGCTTTTTTCATTTGAAATAATTCAATTGCATTCCCTATTGCTTCTTTGGAATGCAGTGGATGAACACTGTAATGCTCATAAATTTCTTCACTTCTGGAGAAGTCAACGTTTTCATTTTGTCCAATAGACAAATCATTGTCCTCTTCTTCACTTACTTCTTCTTCTTCTACGTATACATCTTTATAATACTTATTATTTTGGACTAAATACAACGTTGCCTTTTTGACTTTTCTAACATCCACTAAATCTTGCCAAATTTTCTTACTCTTTGTAGGTACACTATTAACTAGAATAACTAGAGGTTCCTCTTCCACATTTTCAACACCAATTGTTTCCATATTTTTTTTAAATCAAGTGGCAAATATACAACTCTACCCTTTAATCCTCTTTGTAAATCTGAAGGATTTAATTTGCCAGTCTTAGGCTCCATACGAACAATAGCCTGAAAAGGATGTACACATTGAATCAGAATAGTCTCATAAGTATTTAAATCCTTCAGTTCAGATGGAATATTTATCAACTCAAGATTATTATGTACAGCTCTAGCAGGCATTCTATTTTCATTTAATTTATTATAACAATATTTACAAATACGTTGCTCAAAACCCAAATCAAAATAGTTTTCCACCAACAAATAAGTTGCAAAATCTTTCCATTGACTATTACTTTCATCTTCACTTTTTAAATATAAATCAATTAACCTAGTTTGACTTTTGTAATGAATGCGTCGACAACACACACAAGGAAAATTTGGTTTCTCACCTGCAATGACCTTGAACTTTGTTATTTCCTGTTCAAAATGTCCAATATTTAAATTTCCAACATTTTCTGACACATTTCCTTCTATTATTATATCACTTTCTACATTATCTTCCTCTGGACCAAAATAACTTAGCTCAATTTCTCCACAAATCTTTTTAACATCTAATTCACATCCATGCAAAAGAGCACTATTTAACTGTTTAAGTTTAAGTGCTGGACTTTTTGCATAATACAACTTTCTCACTAATTTTCCCATTTTGGTATGATGTACTGCTAACATCCTGAAATGATGAAACACACTCTGGCATATTTTTTTAGAAAGACAAGCCAGAGAATGGCCTTGCAGACCTATTTTTTCTCGCACTCTGCAATGATCTAATTCTTGCAACATTACAATCTTTTTTTTAAGACTTTCCTTAGTATACTTACGTGAGAAATAGCGAAATAAATCAATTGAGTCCTGTCGTACACTACAAATGCTACTACATTTCCAACTGTAAACAGGAACATTAGAACGTCCCTCTAAAACTTCACCAGCCATCACCTCTTCTGCATTTCTAACCACAATTTTCTCTTTCTCAATTACAGAACCATCCTTCACCTCATATGCTCGACCACTGGTGTCAACTGCATGCAACAAATCATTACTTTGAAAGTAACTCTCCTCATTAAAAAATGGCTCAGAAGTTGAAGTATGCATCCACTTCCCAGAAAACACTTTACAAAAATTACTTCTATTTATGTGTCTCTTCCATTTACTTTTAGCTTTTAAAACTCGTATTGCCTTATTTAGTGTATTTATTCTATTAAGTACTAAAATAAATAATTTTCTTTTTGTCTCAAACGCGCGCTGAACAATACCCTCTATATGTTCTTTTTTCTTATAAAAAGCAGATCTTCGCTTACAAACTTTCTCCTTTTTTAATAAATTCGAAACCACTCTGTTATAAAACATACGCTTCCTGATTTGTGTAAACTGATTTGTCCGAGTTTTACTATAAAGATTTTCCTCTCTGTTGATTACAGAAACATTTTTATGTTTTGTCCCATTTCTGGTTCTTAATACTGACAATTGTTTTTCCTTTTAAGCGTTATCGATAACAGTTTTTGTTTGACATATTCTTCTTAGAAAAAGTTTGGTTTTCTTACCAGGAGCACTCTTCCTTTTATCCGTCCTTTGTTGCTTTGATAATTCCTCAATTTCTTTCTTCTTCAAATTGTATGTCCGTTTATACAGCTTTCTTTTTTCACTTCTAGTCGGCATAGTTGTCTACCTATCTGATGAAAATGATGATCTGTAAAACACAAACATAACACATATTATAGTTGGCTACTTGCATATAATGTACAAATTTAAACCACAGATTAATTTTCTAAGTAGGATAAAGACATATAAAACTCTCTGAATAGAGTAGGAAATCCTGTAGTAAATGTTGGTTCTAAATTTATGAGAGTCCATAGCTGTGTTAACATTATAGACGTATTTTCTAATTCAAATTTTTCAAAGCATACAAACAGTACACTTTTTTCAAAAACTATCGGTCATCCTAGTGCTTTAATCATTTTTGCTACAATCTCTTTTACAGTTCATGAGAACATGTCTTATCAGTCTCATAAAGCAGATGAACGACGAATACGACAAGAAGAGTGTCTTCAATAGGGTTTACTATGAAAAATAATTGTATTCGTTTAAAAGTTCATAATGTAATAGAACTTCCAGCATAACTTCATCTGGGACTTCTTCTAATTCATAGTCCTCATCCTCTTCCACCATTTCTAAATAGGCAGAGTCCAAGGAAATGTCCATAAAATCATCATTTTCATTTGCTATTTCCTCCTCAAACACTGATTTTAATATCTCTTCCATTAGTTCATTTATAATTTCAAAGTGAATTTGTTTCTCTTGAGAAGAATTCTCCATCTCTATATTCTTTTTCCTCTTCTGTATCCTTTTAAAAAAATATAAAGACTAAATTATATCTTTTTCATAAATATATAACTTAAAAGTACCTTTACTAATTTTTAAACTACATATATTTTTATAATTTCTAACTTATTAACGACATATATTAAGATAGCACCTTCTTCTTGTTTTCAAAACAAATTGGCAGTATAACCTAAACATTAACACTGATTCTTTTTTTTGCATTAAATAATTACTGCTGTAAAAAGACATTTTACTGTAAAATTTGTTTTTAGATTTTCTAGATATCTGAAATATTGATAAACGTTATAATTAATTTTTAGAGATCCATTTTCTGAGTTCACCACTACAAAGTGCTATGCAAACTATATACACTCTGAAGAGAAGGCTCACATTGTACAAACCATAACATTCACTTAACAGATTACTACTTCCCACAGAGACAGTTGCTTTTATATTTAAACAGCATACTCAGCATGTGAATGTCATAGCATATACAAAATTTCATGCTAACCATGAAGAACCACATCCTAATCCAGCTCTGCAAATATATGTAAAACAGTGCCTATAGATAGTACAGTCAGAGATATGCAAGAAAGAAGCCCATGACACTGAAAACCATATCATAATACCCCTCTGTAAATAAAGAAAAAATACTGCCAAAGATAATACAGCATGAGTTCAAAAATAATGAACACTTTGCAAGAATTATTTCATAGAAACCGGAAAAAATTATACTCAAATGATAGGTAAACCTGAACTCCATCAAAAAGAACACATGCACCAGGTCCATAAATAGATAATTTCAACTGTCACTGGAGAAATATCTTAAAAGACATATCTAGTACAAGCAGATACAGACATGGGAAAAATAGAACATAAAACCATGGTCCAAACCGAAATTTACAAACATTTTAAAAAATCTTCTTTATTATTTGAATGTGCATCCCAAAAATTTGCCTTTCAAAAATAACAACTCACCTGAAAAAAAGAATATAATTTCTGAAGTTCTGCAAGTAGAAGGCAGGTTTTGCTTTTCAGCACCAAACACTGTAAAAAAGAAAATAATAAAATATAATTCACATATTACAGACATATTTATTACACAACATAGAGCCATTGTAGCAAAGAACAAGCCTAACAGATAAATTCCCCAAGATTCTCTACTATTAGATATCCTAATGCCTAACTAAGTTAAATAATTGTTTATTTAACACATGACATAACTAAATATAAAATAAAATATCAAATATAGTACAAAATAGATACAGAACAGTAGAGATACAGACTACAGGAAAGAGAGAGACAGTAGCAGGAAGAGGAACATAAAGAGACAAAGTAGCATTCAAAGCACAAACAGATAAGCAGAAAAATAACACCGCCACTAAAAATTCAAGAAAGAAAGGGAAGGTACAATACAGAAAAAGATGACCATACAGACGGAGTCACAAAGTGGAAATAACAGACAAAGAACAAAGAAGACAAAAGACAGGAGGTACAGACACAGAGAGGACAGCAGCTAAACACTACAACAGGGTGAGAGAGAGCAGAAGCAACACAGAGATGGAGAAACAAAGCAGAAGAGAGAAAAAGATGGAGAAAAGAAGAGTGAATAAGAGGAAAAGAGAAATACACCACCATACAGACAATCTAGGAGGAACACTGAGAACAGAAGACAGAGAGGCATACAAAAAGAGCACGAGAAGGACAAAGGTATCACAAGGGACAGTGAAGGTAAGAGTGCTTTCAGGCCAAAAATAAAACAATCTCAGAAATGAATAAATATAGTGAAAACTTCAACCAACACAAAGACACCAAGAGAAACAAAAAGAATAACACACAAAACGTCTCATTTATGAAAGCCTTGCGCCACAGGTACATCACTTTTTCCCATGTTAAAAGTAATGCACCAGCGGCGTAAGCCTTCATAATTAAAGGCCCATGTGAGGGAGAACAACAACTGCATAGAGAGAAAATGTATAAGATACAGCAACGGTAAAAATCAAAGAATACGCAACATACATAAAAACTGCACAGTAGACAAAGAAACAGAGAGCGAGCCAGACACACTAAAATATATACATTTTGCCCTCTATTTTTTTACATATAGGTATGGTACAACACGTAACATCATACCTACAGCAACTAAGTACTAATACCTTTGACACAGATTAATAGCTGCACATCTTAACTAAAAAGTCTGCCTATGCCTGGCTTCAGAAGTGCAGCCCAATACACAACAAGCCTACCTTTAAGGAACTGCATGTGCTGAAACTCGAACACACCCAGCCAGCTTAAAGGCCTGAAACTATCTTAATGCTTCCTCTCTGTTTAAACCAGAAGTCTCCAAACCGGTTCTAAAATGCCGGATGCATGCCATATTTTTTGGATAACCCCATTGAAAAACATGTTAAAAATGTTTAAATCTAGCATGCATCTAGCCCTCCAGGACCGCTTTGGACACCCCTGCTTTAAACATATACATTTCCTTTCCAAACCACGTTTCCTTTCCATAACACACGTTTTTTTTCAATGCTCCACATTGAACGCCTAAACACTTTTCCCTTTTTATTATCCGAAGCCACAACTGCAACAGGGCTAATGCACGAATTAGTTAGACTACCTTTCCCGTTTTGTCACTCTTTAAATTCTATACATTTCTTCACATAAATAGATACCAGCGGCTCAGTACCTCCTATAGCCATAAAACTAACTCACTCCCTTTCACTTACAAATGCCTTTGACACAGCAAAAAAATATTGGGCAGATTTACAATCCCCTTACACCACTTTAGCATCACTTTTAACATGTGACAAGTGAACCAAAAGTGCCGCACGGAGTATGTTAATCTGCCCCTAAATCTTTATAGAAATGACTGTACTCAAACATGTAATTAGTCGTTCACATGCAGACACTTTCAATCACATGACTTATTTAAGTAAAAGCGCTGTAATGTTCCCTGTCTTTTCAAAGATACAACAGTGCCTGCTATACTGCCGACTTTTCCCTTATTCTTTAACAGTGGTTATTTTTTTTCATGTAATGAGAATTACTATGACTTTTTAAACGGCAAAATGTACGCGGTAGTAATCGCTTTGCATATGCTTCCCTTTAAGAATTTAGTTTATCTACCCCTGCATGTGAACCTTGATGTTTCCATCTGGCAGCGAATTCCGGCCTTGAAGCACAAGACATGAACAACAGTCTTATTGTCACAAAAATAAGTTACCCTACCATCTGTTCGCACACATATCTTTCACTTTGCTAATATTCACAGAGAAATGCATACCTTTTGAAATAGTGACCTTCCTTTACAATTTGCAGGCGTGACTCCCTTAATTTTTAACGCATCCTCTACCTCAAGACAGCCCTATTTTTTTTATTACTACTAAGCAATCCTTTAGTGACCGGACTGCCAGAAATTATATCAAGTCAGTCGGCTACTCTTCACTCCATAGTCGGCGACCTTTTTTTCTGGACTTCCTGTTGAACTACCAGTGCTGCGACTTCTGTGTTCCTATCTTCTTTATTTGAAAATGGATGTCCCTCCTGTGTTCGCAAACCAGCCGGAACACTTTGAAATATTTCGCCAGAAGATGCGTGACTACTATGGCATCTTACCACTCTCAACTTTGAGTGTATCATATTGATTATCTTTTCGATATTCTTATTTCACTTGTGTGCAGCCTGTATTTCATTGCCTGAGCTGTGATTTCATGTGGGCCCTGGACTTATGTCTCTGCAACTTGGTACCTCCTGAAGTGAATTACAATCATCTCATGAATCCGTTAATTGTTCATGAAGAGCTTTGTTCCAACGGAGGGATTATGGCCTTTGCAGCGATACAAGGAGTTCTGGGTCATTGGAATATATTCGCAGCTGCGCAAGATTTTCTGGCAGAAAGCTACATACAAAAGACACCGAGCTGCCCTCTGATGGTACTAGAGGCTCCGGTAATTAAAGACCATGAATGCTGTTTTCCTCTTTTCAATTGGATGGCTGACATGTTTTCCGATCGTAATAGTGGCTTCCTTTTAGAAGCAGTTGCTGCTTATTTCGCCTACACAATTGAAGGATGACTCTTATGGAAACGGGCGACCATTCGGTCCCGCCGAACTTATGGAAGGGTGCCCCAATCCCCCTGGGAAACCATTTTGGGCGGGGGGCGTGGCTCGGCTGGTATGCCCGAAGTGGCGTAGCCGGGGTGCGCCCTTTCCCGCCCAGGAGGGGTTGTCCTAGACACCCGCACGGAAGACCACGCCCAGTGGGCATACCGGAGGAGGGTCCACGCCCTCACACAGAAGGATAAATGAAGCGGGAATCCGAAGAAGCGTCCTCTTGTTCCTGTGCTCTGAAGGCTGCACCACTCGATTGCTCGTGAGCCCTCGACGGAACAAGCGGCAATTTTGAGAATGTATAATCTTGTTGTTTCTCTTTCAGTTTATCACCTGGGTCCTCGTTGTTCGACTAGAGCAGGATAATCAAAGCTATGGCTGGCAGGAAAGCGGGAAAGAGCTCCGAAGTGGAGAAGTTACTGCGCACCTTGTCGAACCGAATGGCGATTATGGACCGAAAACTTGGTAAAGTTGATTCGATCGGTCGGGGTCTGGCCGAGGTTAAAAAGCAGTTAGCAGCCCAGAACAATCCCTCAGGCCGCCCTAAGAAGGTAATAGGCCCGGCCTTGCCGGGAGTCGTCCCCGAGGGTAGGGGGAAGCGTATTAAGAAGAGGGCAGTTTCCGGGGAGGATCCGGTTCCCGAGGCACCCCCAGCCGCCCCCATTGCCCCAGCAGGCACTCCGGTCCCGAACCCAGATATAGGCTTGCCAATCCCGGTTGTTGTTACCCCTGTTAATGAGGAGGAGATGCCCCCAGAACTAGCCATCCAGTTAGCGGCAGTATTACCCTGGCTCAAGAGGAAAGCGGGGGGGCAGTGGCCGGGGGGGACCCGGCCGAGGAGGCTAGGATTATAATCGAGGAGTTACGGCAGACGAGAGAAGCCGGGACGGCGAATGTTCCTTCTGTTCTCCCACAGGTGGCGCCAGAAGTACCTACGGCTAGCCGGGAAAGGGCAGTGGACATGACGATTGCACCCGGTAAGCAACCATTGCCAATGGCAGGGGAAGGTTCTCTACCCTCAAGGCGAGAAAGGGTGGCCCAGCACATCCCTGCTGCCACGAAAGAAATGATATGGGGGGATAAGTATGTGAAAATGTTTTCATTGTTGACTGACCATCGCGAGATGGAATATGCAAAATCCCAGAAAGATTTATGGCACCCCAGTGTATGGCGGGCCAAGATGGCGGTCAACACTTCCTGATTTCCTTCGAATCGAACGTTCACAGACGTCACACAGCAAAAAAAAAATCCGCTCGCGCACAGCCGCATGAGTGCGCGCACCTGTGTGTATAGATATATAATTGACTTTCATTTTCTCACCAACTACTGAACGGATATACACCATTCAAAAAAAAGCGTAATCTGCGAGCCGAACTCTACCAATTTGCCAAATTTCTTATGAATCCATTCAGCCTTTCGAGCTGTAGCCGTGTCTAAACGTCCTATGGAAAATAACATGGAGAAAACACGTTTTGGGACCCCCCTTTTATCTCAGCCCCAACTTGACGAATCCCCCCCAAACTTTCAGGGAAGGAGCGCAGCGAGCCATCGTCTTTGAGAAATTCACGAAGATTCATCCACCAGGGCCAAAGTTAATCCAAATAGAATGTTGAGGATTTCCTATGGAAACTAGGTCCTAACTATAACTACCTACTTGCGACCACCAGTAGGTAATATATATATATATATATATATATATAGAATTTTCAGAAATCCATATTCAAAAAAATCCTAACTATATATACCTACTGGCGACCGCCAGTAGGTAATATATATATATATATATATATATATATATATATATATATATATATTCACTGAAAAAACCATAGGTTTCACACCAGTTATAGTTAGGAATTAGCATTTAAAAAACCTATTAAATTCACTGAAAAAACCATAGGTTTCACACCAGTTATAGTTAGCTGGAAATTTTACTGATATAAAACCATTGAAATTCCCACGTTATAGTTAGTCGGACTCACTATAACTTGCGCGTGCAATGCACTGCTGATGACATCACATATTACATCACTCATGACATGGTCAGTGACATCACTCATGACATCACTGATGACATCATCCTTGCGACAGAGTGACAGACCTCCTTTTAGTGTAATGTAACCCTTGAAACACATATTCAAAAATAGAAACTAATATTTTCAAAAAAGTGGATATACCCATACCAGTTACAACCAATTCAGTAATACCACCATCTAATACACATCCACTCATGTGTATGTATATGGGTTATTAGATATTTTTATTAGTATCAGTATGAGTGTCTATATGGTTTGGTGGGGGTATTACTTAGCACATAGATGCGTGAGTGACTGACTCTTTGTTTGTATGTGTTTTGAAGACAGCATATGTACAGGACTGTATGGGTGGATGAGTGTCTATATGTGTTTGTTAGTGAGTGAATGACTGTCTCACTAGTGTCTTTATCAGTAACTATATATGTTTTAATCTAGTATATATGAATATTGATGTATATAAGTGAGTATATGTGAGAGTAAGAGATTGTAAGAGTTCCTGTTTAAATAAGTATGTGTTTCTATAAGTGATTGTTTAAGAGAATAAATATGTGTAATTTTAAATAGAAGTAAGGTGGAAGTGTGTGTATAACTCTATATTCAAATAAATGGATGTACAATAGTTTATTTGCACGTGTGAATATGTGTGTGAGTAACTTTTGGATGAATGTCGGTGTGTAACAGGATGTATAGGTGTATCACTTCATATGATGAGTGAGTATATGTATGAGTGACTATATAGAACTGTTGGTGAATGAGTGGATGTGTATATAGATAGTGGAATTACTGAATTGCTTGTTGTAACTGATATAGGTATCTCCATTTTATTAAAAATTTCAGTTTCTATTTTTGAATATGTGTCTCAAGGGTTACATTATAGTGAAAGGAGGTCTGTCACTATTTCACAAGGATGGTGTCATGAGTGATGTCACTGACCATGTCATGAGTGATGTAATATGTGATGTCATCAGCAGTGCATTGCACGCGCAAGTTATAGTGAGTCCGACTAACTATAACGTGGGAATTTCAATGGTTTTATATCAGTAAAATTTCCAGCTAACTATAACTGGTGTGAAACCTATGGTTTTTTCAGTGAATTTAATAGGTTTTTTAAATGCTAATTCCTAACTATAACTGGTGTGAAACCTATGGTTTTTTCAGTGAATTTCATAGGTTTTTTAAATGCTAATTCCTAACTTTTTATTCATACTCATACCTATGTGTTTTTTAGTAAATTGCTAAAGTATGTTTTTGTAAAAATGAACACTATAATGTATATTGAGATAATATTTTTAATTTAAAATATTTTTTTTTATATTTCGTTTTGGGTGCGCGCACCGGTGCGCGTACCGTCAGCGCACTAACAAAAAAAAAAGAAAAAAAAATGAAGGAGGGACTGTGTAATAGATAGTAAGACAGATAAAAAGTGTAAAAGGAAGTAACTGAGAAAAGAAAAATGAATAAGGGAGCAAAAGAAAGAAGAAATAGGAAGAAGACTAAAGCAGAGGTTAAGGGAGATTGTAAATGGATGTTGAAAGTAAAAAGAAGGACAGTTAAGTATGGGAATGTCAGGTAGTGACGGAATCAGAGGAAAAGAATAGCAGTGATTGAGGGAAAGTAAATATCAGTGAATATAAGTAAAGAGGGGTGAAAGAGGGTACATGTAAGTGAATAAGGGTAACACATGGGGAGTAATAGAGACAAACAAAAGAGAGAGTAAAAGTAGGACTGTCACAAAGGGACTAAGTGAACCAGTAAAAAAGGTAAGTGAAGGAGTGTGCATAGGCAGAAGTACTGAAAGAAATTGAATGTGGTCGGAAGTAAACATGGAACAAAAGAATAAGTGAGGGAAGCAAAGTAAGGAAATAGGGGTGCGGTAGGGTGACAGAAAAATAGTGAAAATAAAACAAAAGGTGATAACAAAAAAGATTTTGTAAACACACTTACCATATAATCAATGCAAACTTGTATCTATGAAAGATAAAAGAAAAAACACGTTATAATTTCTTAAAAATATATAATAAAATAGAAGCAACAGTTCATGAGGTTTAAAAATCTACAAAAGTTTACTAAGAAATGATGCAATAGTGAAGGATACAAAAACAGAAAGAAAGTAATGTAGAAAGAGAAAAAAAAAGGAAAAAGAAATAGAAAGAAAACAAATTCCTAAAGGTAAATAAGATACTAAAAGAATGTAAGATATCAAATCAAAATCAGTAAAGATAAGAAAATAAAAGAAAAATGAGTGAAAAGGAGAGAAGTCTGATTGAGAAACTATAAATAAAAAAGAGGAATAGAAGATGATTGAGAGTGAGTGAAGTAAAGTAACAGAGTGAAGGGATGAAAGGAATGAAGTTAGTATAGAACGATGGATAAAACAGGAGTGAGAGAGTAAGTACACAGAAAGACAAAAGGAAGAACTAAGTGAACTACAGTACAATGGATGCGAAAGAAAAAAAAAGGAGAAAAAGAAAGAGAGGGTTAGGAAACTAAAGCAGTGGTACTGTGAGAATATGAAAAAGATAAAAAGTGGTGGAAGGAACAGAGGAAATGCAGACAGTTCCTATTAGATTAAGAAGTTGTGAATGAAGTGCACTAAAGAAACAGCGATGAAAAAAGAGTGTAAATTAGTAAAGAGAGGTAAATAAGGGTGAAAAAGAAAATGAGTATAAGACAATGTGAACACAATATAAATTACACAATGCAAACTACACAATAACTTCTACAATATGTTACATTATTTATTTTTGCTGTTCTCAGAATATATTGAATTTCACTTAAATTAGTGAGATCAAAGTCTTCATCATATAACAGCGGGAAAAAAAAAACACAATCTAAAAGATTGTGTTTAAAAAAACCCATTCAAACATACATCTCATATAAGTACACTAATCTTTGATTCACTTACTTTTCCGTGAGACCAAATTGCAGATAGTGAAGGTCCTTTTGGTGGAAAAAAGTCTGCTGTGCTCTATAACTTCCATTTCATCGACTTCCTATGAAAAAAGATCTAACAACATCATATGTTACACTTTCCTCACGGCCAATTTGTGTCACATATATCAGTATTTTTTACTTTGAGATCCACTTAAAGTATCTACATGAGATTGCAGATAGTGAAGGTCCTTTTGGTGAAAAAAGTCTGCTGTGCTCTATAACTTCGATTTCATCAACTTCCTATGAAAAAAGATCTAACAACATCATATCTTACATTTTCCTCACGGCCAATTTGTGTCAGATATATCAGTATTTTTTACTTTGAGATCCACTTAAAGTATCTACATCAGATAAATAATTTAAAATATTAGATAAACTAACTAACTAACTAACTTTTATTAACTATTCCCGTCTTCAAAGGCCAATTCCCTTTACTAAAACTTTGGTTTTAAAAACACTAGATAAGTATTTGTAGAGTCATAAGGCAAACGTTGTTTATAAGTTAAATGAGAATCATTGCAGTAACTCCATCCATTTTCAGATTTTAAGTAGCATGTATAATGTCCTGAGGTGGTCGAAGATCCATCATGATAAATAATAGCTTCAGTTGTAAAGGTCCTTCCAGAAATTGATAACTGAGAAGCCACAAAATTTTTGATAGAAGTTGTCAATTTAGTTCCATCAGGTCTACATCGTTGGAAAACTAAAATAATATACTGCCCATACCTTTGTATAAATAATGTGGACAGCATTGTACAGTTACATTGGGTACACACCATATTATGATCTGCTGCTTTAACTAGATTTTTAAAAGACACTGATTTACAGTCTGGTAAAGTCAAATATATAAATCTTTCAGTGTCTATTGTAGTAGTACTTGATAAACTACAATTGTGGCAGTCATGCTGCCATTGATAAGAAAGACTGAAAAGATTATCTACATCTACACCTTCATCTTCCAAAACACCAAACATATACATTAAAAATTCCTGACAATCCTGCTGAATGTTCTGTGAAAATTTATCTTGACCAGAACACAAATCTAAAATATTTCGAATTTCTGTTACACTTTCTATTTGTGCTGTAACACTGCTACATTTCTGAAACACAGAATTCAATAAACCACACAATCTTTGATCCCGATTTTCAACAATCTGTTCTTGTAAACTTTTAAGAAAAAAAACAACATTAACCACTACATTAGCATAGCAGTTGACACCAGAACTGTTTTCAAACTGAAATCCAACAACATTTTCTCCACAATTCTTTTTCTTCCTGTTTTCAATTACAGTTTTCTCTACTTTTTGTCTTTTTGCAACTACCTCACTACAATTATCCTCATTTCTTCTTTTTCGGCCTACCACACGTTTTTCAAACAGAGGATATTGAGGCAAATGTGGAGCATACTCTCTTCTTAACCTATTGTATTCTTTAACACAATCTAGATCGGCAGAAATCTTTGTCTCATCACACGCAATCAAGTACAATCCTGATAAAGTTCTGACTCGAGATAATGCCACATATGCCATACCCTCTTTAAACACAGATCTTCCAATGTTCACCAATGCACTATCTACACTTAAACCTTGAGATTTATGAATTGTCACTGCATACGCCAAACAAACAGGAAACTGTTTTTGGCGAACATATAAGTCTTTTACAAGTAAAAATCTAGCAGAACAACGACTTATTTGTTGTACTTGTTCAATGCCATCAAATTTTATTTTTAAAAATTCAATTCCATCTCTATTTCTGTAATTCACAAAATCAACAACATAACCCATTGCTCCATTTACCAGACCGCTTTCAACATTTAAATTCCTTCTCAAAATGATACGACAATTTAAACACACATTCAGAGTCTTTTCAAAACCAGCTGTTTTTGAAATACTTTTCTCCAATGAATGCAATTTAGTTTTCAAATTTTCTGACAAAACAATTGTTGCACCCATATGCTCTATTTTATCTATTGCTTCCAGTTTCACAATCTCTTCATTTTCTAAGTCTAACATTTTTTGGTTGAAGATGGAACATTCTTGCAGAGTTGGCATCAAACATATCCCAGATTTCTTCTCAGTCATTTTTTTAAAAATATTCTCTGGAAGAATGTTTTCATTTGGATACAAATTTGAAATTAATCGACTATGCAAAGCTTTTTTCCCTTTCTCAGTCATTTTTCCAATTCTTACATCTTGTAGAATATTTTTATAATCTTCATCCTTGGCCTGTCGCATATTTTGAAGCAGTTCAGCATATTTAAAATTTAGCCATATATTAACATTTCCAATGCTTCCAAGGGACTTCCTAGTATCTTCATGCGTGAGCATTTTAAACACTGGTTGTCCTTTTACTGGAGTCAACTGCAATAGATCTCCAAAAACAATAATGTGTTTTCCTCCAAATAACACATCATAGTCTGTTTTAAGAATTTCTTGCATTCTCAAATGAACAAAAGCAAGCATTAGATTTGAGACCATGCTTACTTCATCTATGATAAGAAGTTTCATTTTCTTCAAGACTCTTGAAACTTCAGAACACGCATCTCCAGATAGCTTGTTGTAATGCAATTTATTATCATGTTCAACTGGCAGCATCAATAAACGATGTAGAGTAATCCCTTTAATGTTATGTGCTGCCAGACCAGTTGGAGCAGTTACAACACAAGACAGTGGTGAATCAGTCCTTTTCTGCAGATAACTTGCAACGGCTTTAATTAGAAAACTTTTTCCTGTCCCCGCTTCTCCACTTACATACAGTCGGACAGGGTCAAATAATATACATGAGCACTCTTTTTTCTCATGTCTGAATCCATGTTCAATCTGCTCTGTGACTTCATCATATATCTTTTTCTGCTCAATGTTTAGTTGCGTTACCAAATCTTCTAAGTTAACTCCATCCTCTTGAGCTTGTTCCATAGCTCTTTCCACCTCATCCATGGCAGTGGCAGCTTCATTTTGGATAATTGGTCCTCCTAGTGGATCCTGGCTCAATGAAGTAGAACTCTGACTATCTTGAGAACTGTTTCTAGCTATCTCTTCAGCAATTGTGGTTTCTTGCTCCATTTCTTCATTCAACATTTGCAGATAATTTAGAAAAATAGGACATTCTATGGTATCCTTAGTTGCATTAAAAGAGTCTTCATAACAGAGAAAATCTCCAAGTAGTTCCTCTTCTGTACGCCATGGCTTAAAGAGTTGCAAAAGAGCTAAATAGTAAAATTCTCTTTTGTCTGGAACTTCACAACTCAATTTTCGATGATTAATCAAATGGCCTTTTTTCTGCTTCACTAGACATCCTTCATAGCCAATGAGTGCATATTTTCCATTATTGATATCTTCTGTGATGTTCCTCTTATAACTGTAGTTTTGAAGAACTTCGTACAAACATGTGTTCTCAAGGTGAGTACTTCTATTTGGATAGTATGTATCCAACATATTTGTCTTCAAAATATCTGTACTGTTTGGTTCTTTTTCCGCCAAATATTCAATTTCTTCTACAGATTTCAAAACTCGGTTTCGTGTTGCAGCAAGACCAAGACTCACCCAAATGATTGTTCTTGATTTGGCATAGAGACTTGCTGATGATAACCGATCAGAACATTCATATGCTCCAATTTCTCGATGCGACAACATCTTCAGACTGAAACTGTATAATTTCTTGCTTAGACTCTTTTCATGTGAAATGTCCTCCCACATTTCCTTCAGTTCTGTCTTTTCTTTTTTGGTGATGTAAGATGTCACATATCGAGCCACAGCAATAGAGTTGTCAGCAACGAACTGAATATCCATGTTAGCATTCCACATGGACAAAATCACTGGGTTGTAATCGTTGATGTACTTAGATTCTTCATTTCTTTTCAAATTATATGTGTTTTTGGGAGATTTTCTCGTCACAGTATGTCGTAGAGATGACATCAAATTATTTACTCTTCCCTTAGAAATCACTGGTCGAGGAAATGCAAAACGACATTTCGTGTAGTACTTTTCCTTGTTTTTAAATTTTCGACGACAGTACTTTCCACAACGATGAGATTGAAAACGTAAAACTTGTTGCCTTAAATTGTTTTCTTCAGTAGATTTTGGAACAGCACATGTTGAATACTCTTCAATGAAACTCATCACTGTTTCATCTGAATCTGATCCAAATTTGGGTGCATCTTTAATCCACAACAACATATGTATATGAGGAGCACCTCTCGCTTGATATTCCTTCCTCCAAAAGAAATCCAAAACCTCTCCAAGGGGAGGATTTTTTTTGTTGGTAATAAAAGACATCATAGCTTCAAATCTATGATTAAAATATCTGCAAACATTCACTGGATCTAAAGAACACAGTTCTCCTGATGTTTTCAATTCTATATTTGGTATGTTTTCATTTGCCTCTCGTAGAAATTGAAGTAAATCGTCCCATGCATACTCAGCACAGCTAAGAGTGAGGAACCATGTAGGAGTTCCTAAGTTTCTTAGCATACATTTCAATTCTCCATGACGACGAAACCAATACTCATTGGTTCCACGTTGACATGCCATGAGATTGATTAGCTGAGATTCCAAAATACTGTCTTGCAGATTAACTTTCTCCATAAAGTCCCTTGCACATATAGCCGAGATACCCGCCACCCCCTCTCAACACAATCCCCAAAAGGAGTGAAACCGGAAACAGTTCTTGAAGTTTTTGGAAGTGGGATGGAGTGACCATCCCGGCCGTATTTATTAAAACAAAATTAAAACATTAAACGTTTCATGTTATGTACAATTTCATTACCATATTGCGATGTTTGGCTAACCTTAACAGATTCTCTAATACAGAGGTTCTCCTAGCCGAACTAGCAACCTACAAAACATTTCTTGACATATTGAAATTGTACAACCTAACGTTTAAGGGCCAACGGCAAGGTCATAACCGGTGTCAAGATCCCTAACCGGACTTACCCCTCCCACTTGGGATGGGCGACAGCACGGAGGCGTACCTCAAGTGCAACTACTACCAATTTCCCTTGACTTGACGGGGGCACCTAAAACTCGACGCCAGTTAAAGGTCGTTCGAATACTCGTGTGAGGTATCTATAAGGTATCGTGGCCCTTATCCCAACCCCACACAACTTACCGCATCTGCCGTCGCAGATGTCACTGGCCCCGGGAAATTCCCCAGGAGGGGGCTGTAACCCCTCCTACAAAGGAAGGGGCCTTGACCGCCTTTCCTTTACTTCCGGCGACCCATCCTTAGAAGGGACCGCCTCCCCATTGAGGGGCCAATGGCCACCTCTCCCGAGCGCTCCCATCCGTGTTGGGTGACGCCCACTCATAGGGATCTACTAATTAGTGCTCACCGATCATGACCTTACCGCCTACCAAAATAAATACGACAGTGCTATTTAACCTAAAAATACATTGGCCACTATGACCGAAAGAGCATACATCAAAATCGACACTAACTGAATATCTTTAATGGCAAACATACTCAAAACGAACATTCTTTATTAACTCAAAATCAACATGGCACTACAACCTGAAAACGAAAACGAAACAAAATTAATCAACTTTATTACACACAACTGGCTGTCTTCAGGGGCTGGTGGGTGGGTCAAAATTGGCTCTTCGTTCTGTCCCGAGCTCACGTGCAGCGAGGAGGTGCAGCTTCAGAGCACAAGAACAAGAGGATGTCTTCTGGTCTTGCGTCCCTTTTATCCGTCTTCAGGGCGGGCGTATACCCGCCCCTGCCTGCCCCTGAGGGCGTGGCTGGCTGCGTCGGTGTCTAGGCCAGCCCATTCTAGGGCGGGAACGAGCGCGCCCCAGCTACGCCGCTTCGGGCATACCAGCTGAGACGCGCCTCCCGCCCAAAACGGCTTCCCGGGGGGATCGAGGCACTCGGCCATAAGTTCGGGGGGACCGATTCGGTCGCCCCTTTCCATATAGCCGAGATACCCGCCACCCCCTCTCAACACAATCCCCAAAAGGAGTGAAACCGGAAACAGTTCTTGAAGTTTTTGGAAGTGGGATGGAGTGACCATCCCGGCCGTATTTATTAAAACAAAATTAAAACATTAAACGTTTCATGTTATGTACAATTTCATTACCATATTGCGATGTTTGGCTAACCTTAACAGATTCTCTAATACAGAGGTTCTCCTAGCCGAACTAGCAACCTACAAAACATTTCTTGACATATTGAAATTGTACAACCTAACGTTTAAGGGCCAACGGCAAGGTCATAACCGGTGTCAAGATCCCTAACCGGACTTACCCCTCCCACTTGGGATGGGCGACAGCACGGAGGCGTACCTCAAGTGCAACTACTACCAATTTCCCTTGACTTGACGGGGGCACCTAAAACTCGACGCCAGTTAAAGGTCGTTCGAATACTCGTGTGAGGTATCTATAAGGTATCGTGGCCCTTATCCCAACCCCACACAACTTACCGCATCTGCCGTCGCAGATGTCACTGGCCCCGGGAAATTCCCCAGGAGGGGGCTGTAACCCCTCCTACAAAGGAAGGGGCCTTGACCGCCTTTCCTTTACTTCCGGCGACCCATCCTTAGAAGGGACCGCCTCCCCATTGAGGGGCCAATGGCCACCTCTCCCGAGCGCTCCCATCCGTGTTGGGTGACGCCCACTCATAGGGATCTACTAATTAGTGCTCACCGATCATGACCTTACCGCCACAGGCCCGGATAGTTGACCGGCTATCCGGGCCCCCCACCAAAAACTCCTAGCTAAAGGTCATGCTCCAACGTTTTTAACCATGCTAAGAAGTCTCCTATGAGTAACTCATTTCCCACCCGAGACAAATGCACACCATCCCCCATATACATACTGTCATCATTAATACATCCGTGCGAGATAGAATGCAATGTCCTGGAACGGAACAACCTACTCATTTTGTTATTAAGTTTCCTAACAGAATGGTTCAAAGCAGGGATCGAAATAGCCCCCCGCCACACTTTTCGTGGGATCATATGAGACCACGCAATTATGCACCCCGGAACTTTCCTCGCCAACCAACTTACGGTGGAAAGCATTGCCTCCAGGAGAAGTCGTCTACCGGTGGTGACCAAATCATTGCCCCCTAAATGTACTATGACTATAGACGGCGGTGACCTCATCCGCCCTAACAAACCCTCAAAGTAAGCTTGAAACTGGTCAATACAGAGACCGCCCCTTCCGTAGAAGGACATCCTGTACCCGTATTCCCCAGCTACGTGAATCATGTCACCTGCTTTGAATACGTCTGCGGCACGCCTCACGTATGAGTGGCCCACGACCCACACCTCCTTTCTCACAGCCGGTGATGTCTGACCGCTGGCCCGGTGTTGGGTCGACTGCATAGTCCGCCCCGCCTCGAAGGCTTGCGTAACTGAAAACCAAACAAAAGACAAGAAGCGTGAGTACATTATTACAGCTTCACAACATGTGCAACCGCACATACCTCTTATAACAACTGGAGGACCAACGCCCCACTCGTTTTACTTGTTCCACATTAAGACCCCTGGCTGCAGCTTCAGTGGCAGCCCCTATCCGAAAGGAGTGGGTCCCAAACTCACCCGGGTCCAAGCCTGCTGCGGTAATTGACATCGCGCGCACCCGCTGAAACTGAAACTTTGTCAGTGGGGTGGCGTCCGCGTGTCTCAACATTGTCCCCCCCCATGATGCCACCCTTTGTGCTAGGTAATCCTCTAAACACCTCACCGGACACATGGAGGACCCTGGAATCCTGCGAATGACTATGCAGTCTCCCACCCCACTTTGATCGGTTTTAGACTTGACAAAGGATACCGTCATAGTCTCACCCCTGATCTGAACGTGTTGCCGGCACAAACCCCCAGCCACATCCCGCTTGCTCCTTGCCACCAGCTCACTTATCCTCATAGCCCCGTGAAATGCAAGCGTAAAAGCGGCTCGGAACAAACAGGCCTCGAACTGAGACGAGCATATGTCGGGGAGTGTGGCCAGCAACTGGGACAACCTATCCAGACCTATCGGGCGCCTCTCATCTACTCTGCGACCCTCAAGGCGTTGCCACCCACGCAGCGCTTTCTGTACAGCGAAAGACGCTGTCGGGTCCTGGATATTATGAGCCCTGGCAACAAAGGAGATGGCAGCACGATGCCTCTGGGCTGTAGCCACCGACTTCCCAGCCTTACGCAAGGACATCAGAAAATGTACTACCCAATCCTCATGCCCCCAAAGTCCCCCTCTCTCAGTCCCCAAAAAGGCCAAATAAGCCCGAAACGCCCCTTCGTATGCCTTCCTCGTCCTTGGTGCTAGACTCTCTCCCACGAGGTAACGAAGTTCGGGGCACCGAGAGACCAGAGAGCTTCGGGAAAGGGTGCTGGCTCGGGGTCCGCTGAGGGAAGGAAACCCGAGAAAGCCTGCATTTGAAAACGAGACAATGCATCAGCAGCCTGATTCATCACCCCCGGGACATGTTTAGCTCTGAATACCACGTTCAGTTGCATACACAGTAAGACAATTTCTTTAAGCAGCCTCAAAATCATTTTACAACGTGCTGCCTGACTATTAATGCATTCTACAACGGTCATATTGTCAGACCAAAATATGACAGAATGATTTCTGAATCCATCGGGCCAGGATCTGAGGGCCACCAAAATAGGAAACAGCTCAAGGAAAGCAATATTACTCGTCAGCCCCTCATCGTGCCACCATGTTGGCCACTTTTGTGCCGACCATTTTGTGCCGAAGATGGCGCCGAAACCCATGCTTCCCGCTGAATCCGTCCATAGACCAAGCTCTTCAGAGGACAAGGCCGGTTTGTTCCAGACGACTCGACCATTGAAATCCGCCAAAAATGCTAACCAAATACGCATGTCTTGGCGGACCTCGGCCGATAACCTCGTGCGATGGTGACCCTCCTTTAGGCCGACCATCGCCTGTGCAATCGAACGGGAGAAGGGGCGGGCCATCGGGATCACCCTTAAGGCAAAATTCAACTTCCCCACCAATTGCTGCAGTTGATGCAGCGTAACTTTAGATGCTATGATACACATTTGTAGGGCTGTCTTGAATTTCGATACTTTGGAAGCTGGTAAACGAAAACAACCCTCACTAGAGTCCAACTCGATCCCGAGGAACTCGAGGCAAGTCGTGGGACCCACAGTTTTACCTGGTGCCAACGGCACGCCAAATTGATTCATTAAAACACAAAATTCAGTCAAGGCCCGGGCACATTCATCATCCCCAGCGGCCCCAAGGAACAGAAAGTCATCGAGGTAATGCATCACATTCCGAAAACCTGTTTTCTTCGTGTAAACCCATTGCAGAAAACTACTGAATTTCTCGAAATAAGCACAAGATATCGAGCACCCCATTGGCATACACCTGTCCATGTAATACAAACCTTGAAACATGAATCCCAACAAGCGTTGGTCATCCGGGTATACCGGGAGCAAACGGAACGCTGACTCGATATCTGATTTCGCCATCAGCGTCCCGGGCCCCAGGCGATTCAAAATGGCTACGGCCTCATCGAATGATGCGTACCGCACCGAACACATTTCTGGATTAATTGCATCGTTTACAGAAAGGCCATGAGGGGCTGACAAATTGTGAATCAATCGAAACTCACCCGGGTCCTTCTTGGGGACCACCCCTAAAGGAGAACAAACAAAGTTCGGTACCGGGGGGACAGAAAACGGGCCAGCAACCCGACCGCGGGTAACCTCTTTCCGGATCTTATCCTGTACTACAGTAGTATGCTGCAAAACGGAAAGTTGATTTTTGCACGTCCCGACACCCTGAAAGTTACCCACCGGGATGCGGAAACCATATGAAAAACCGTTTCGTAGCACCCCAGCAGAAGTACGATCTGGGTATTCGCTGAGCCAGGGAATCATCGCCAGGGTATCAATCGGGGTTGGTAAAGGCGCCCCTCGGACTATATTAGACCTGTTTAGCGCCTCCTCTACCCCCATTCTCACCCGATTTGGCTCTGCACGAGGACTCAGGATGGGGTGCCCCACAACCACTACATTCGTGTTTGAACTTACAAGATCCCGGGGGCCTAGTACATTTGCTTCTGTTGAAATTGTAACAGAACCCCCTCTTCCCTGTATTGCCGGCGGGTCTCGGGTAATCATCTGTACCCGTACCCGACCGAAAGGGTGTCCCCCCATTTTGGCGGGAGGACTCACTAACAGCACTCCCCACCAATGGCACTTTCAACATTCCCGACTCTTTCATCTTATTCCATGTTAAAGAATCGTAACAGTCCCAGGTTAAACTTTTGTTATGCTCCATCGCTTTCCTGAAAAGGTTGTCGTAACAGAACCATTGGTTACCTTGGTGTGATGTCGAGTACCCCATAATTCGTGACTGATATACTGGAAATTCAGGGAGCAAATCAGGCCTACGTTCCCCCAAAATTGCCGTGAAAATTCCCCAAGCATTACCCCAGTTACCAATATTTTCATTCACTTTAAAGGCGGCCATTTTTGCGCGCCAAACACTCGGATGCATCAGATCCTTTTGACCCTTAACTGTTTCGACCTCATAGTGATCAACGAGCAGGGAGAAAATGTTAACGTATTCCCCCGCCCAAATCTTTTCCTTTATTTGCAAAGGAACATGTTGCCCCAATCTTTCTCTACGAGAGGGTGTTGACTCATCCCTTGCAATCGGCAATGGCCGCTTACCTGCACCGGACGCTGCTTCCGTCCCTCGTGGCTTGTCTATCGCCGCATCCGGCGCGGGCACCTTGGCTGTATCACGTTTCTCGCGCAACTGCTTTATGAGTGCTTGCGCTTCGGTAGCCATGGCGCCCCCATTACTGTCCCCCAACCATGCTGCTAACTGCGCCGCCAACTCGGGAGGCATATCTCCGGCAGACGTCAGGGTGACTATCACGGGAATCGGGTTCCCCTCATCCGGTACCGGGGCCGGTACCGGGGCTGGCGCCTCGAGCGGAGAACAGGGAACCGGGACGTCTCCCCCGACCGGCCCCCTTCTCGGCCTCTTTGGCTTCCCTCCGGCCGGTGGACGCCCCGATCCCTCCTCGCCGTCTCGCTCCGCCAACCGCTTCCTAATTTCGGACATGTCCTTCATGAGTGCCCGAACCAACTGGTCAGTCGACATACTCTTTGCTCCTTTCTTGGGCATCCTTTCGACGAAGTATCTAAAAGACAAAGAGAGAGATTAAAACGCTCAAAATTGTCTCTTCGTTCTGTCCCGAGCTCACGTGCAGCGAGGAGGTGCAGCTTCAGAGCACAAGAACAAGAGGATGTCTTCTGGTCTTGCGTCCCTTTTATCCGTCTTCAGGGCGGGCGTATACCCGCCCCTGCCTGCCCCTGAGGGCGTGGCTGGCTGCGTCGGTGTCTAGGCCAGCCCATTCTAGGGCGGGAACGAGCGTGCCCCAGCTACGCCGCTTCGGGCATACCAGCTGAGACGCGCCTCCCGCCCAAAACGGCTTCCCGGGGGGATCGAGGCACTCGGCCATAAGTTCGGGGGGACCGATTCGGTCGCCCCTTTCCATACATTTTGCAAATGAGGTCCACTTTTTAATATATGATTAACTGCATAAGAAAGCCCAGACAAATCACTTTCAAACAGTAGATGAAATAAATATGGAATGCATTGACGAAACCTTGGATCTTCTGCATATAATCTTAGAGTCCGGTATTCAGCTGCAGGAATTTGAACTGGTCGATCATCATATCGTCCACCACAACCTGTTGGAAATAATTGTGGAAAACAACGAGCTTCCAAACTTTCTTCCCATACACTAATGGGACTTCCTTTTGCTGCCTTCATTTGAAACAAGTCAATTGCATTTCCCATTACTTCTTTGGAATGCAAAGGATGAACAGTATAATGTTCATATATTTCTTCAGTTCTAGACACATCAACTTTTTCAATTTGACCAACTGAAGAATCACTATCTTCTTCTGTAGCTGTTTCCTCTACTCCAACACTTACATGTTTGTAGTACTCATTGTTTTTAACTAAATACAACGTTGCCTTCTTGACTTTTTTAACATCCACTAAATCTTGCCAAATTTTCTTACTCTTTGTTGGAACCCCATTAACTAGAATAACTAAAGGATCTTCTTCTACTCTTTCTACACCAATTGTATTAATATTTTTCTTTACATCTAGAGGCAAATAAACAACTCTTCCCTTTAATCCTCTCAGTAAATCTGATGGAGGCAATTTCCCTGTCTTAGGCTCCATGCGTACAATAGCCTGAAAAGGATGGACACATTGAATCAAAATAGATTCATAAGTATTTAGATCCATCAATTCAGAAGGAATATCCATCAACTGAAGATTATTATAAACTGCTCTTGCAGGCATTCTATTTTCATTTAATTTTTTCAAACAATAAGTGCAAATACGCTGATCCAAACTCAAATCAAAAGAATTCTCCACCAACAAATAACTTACAAAATCCTCCCATTCACTATTATTTTCCAATTCACTTTTTGCATATAAATCAACTAACCTAGTCTGAATTTTATAATGAGTCCGTCGACAACACACACAAGTTACATTAGGCCTCTCACTTGATTTCACCTTAAACTTGATAATTTCCTCATCAAACTTTTCAATACTTGAAATTTGTCCATTATCTTCTGCATTACCATCCATTACTATATCTATTTCTACACTGTCCTCTTTGTTCCCAAAATAACAAAACTCAATTTCTTCACAAATAGTCTTCACATCCACTTCAGATCCATGCAAAAGAGCACTATTTAACTGTTTAAGCTTAAGTGCAGGACTTTTTGCATAATACAACTTCCTCACTAATTTCCTTACGTTATTATGATGCACTGCTAACATCCTAAAATGATGAAAAACACTCCGACAAACTTTTCTAGAAAGACATGCTAGTGAATGCCCTTGCAAACCTGTGCTTTCTCTCACTCTGCAAGGATCTAACTCTTGCAGGATCTTCATTTTTTGTTTGAGACTTTTTTTACTATATGTACGTAAGAAATTTCGAAGCAAATCAATTGATTCCTGTCGCACACTACAAATACTACTGCATTTCCATGTGTACACTGGACCCTTAGTACGTCTCCCTAAAACTTCATCAGCTAACACCTCTTCTGCATCTCTAGATACAAGTTTCTCTTTTTCCATCACACAACTATCTTTCACCTCATAGGCACGACCACTGGTGTCAACCGCATGCACCAAATCATTTTCCTGAAAGTAACTCTCCTCATTAAAAAAAGGCTCAGAACTTGAACTATGCATCCATTCACCAGAAAATACTTCACAAAAATTACTCCGATTAATAATTCTTTTCCATCTACTGTTCGATTTGAAAACATCCATTGCCTTATTAAGTATCCTAATTCTATTGATTATTAAAATAAATAATTTTTTCTTAACTTCAAAAGCCTGATCAACAATCTTTTCTACACTTTTCTTTTTCTTGTAAAAAGCAGCTTTTAGTTTACTTTTCTTTTCATTTTTTAGCAAATTTAAAACTACCCTATTGCGAAACATTCGCCTACGAATGTCCCTAAAAACATTTACCCTTCTATTGCTAACCATTCTCTTCTCTCCTGGTCCAATGGAAACATTTTTTGTGGGCTTCTCTTTCCTTTTTAGATTTGTTGACTTTTTCTGTATATTCACATTAGCAATTTCATTTTTTTTCCTACGACATATGTTGCGAAGAAAAGACTTAATTGGCTTACCAGAAGCTTTTCTGGTGTTTTTTGAAGTAGTTGTTGAAGAGGATTCCATAAACTCTGTTGTTGATGTTCTCCTTTTCCGTATGGTATTTTTGATATTTCTTTGCCTTGAAGGCATTTTTGCTTCCTTTTCAGAAGTTGATTTGAATCTGTTGTTCTGTTAAAAAAACACATGAAAGACCACTATTAGCAAACAACAAAGTAATGTTAAAAAGCAAACAATATAAACAATAAATTGCAACATATTTAAGTTTATACAATAGCAACTCATGGCTTTATTTATAAAGGCCTTGCGCCACCAGTGCGTCACTTATTACCCATGTTTAAAGTCAAGCATCAGCTGCACATGGCATTCATAAATAAGGGCCAAATGCAAATACCAATCAATTGCACCCAAAAATCGATTTTTCAATAACATGTAAGAAACACTGCGCAAAACCTAAGTACAACCACTCAATATCATCAAACAAAGTCAGGGTCTGATTTATAAAGGCCTTGCGCCACCAGTGCGTCACTTATTACCCATGTTTAAAGTCTTGCATCGGCTGCACATGGCAATCATAAATAAGGGCCAAATACATATACCAATCAATTGCACCCAAAAATCGATTTTTGAATAACATGTAAGAAACACTGCGCAGAACCTATGTACAACCAATCAATATCATCAAACAAAGTCAGGGCCTTATTTATGAAAGCCTTGCGCCACCAGTGCGTCACTTATTACCCATGTTTAAAGTCTTGCATCAGTTGCACATGGCAATCATAAATAAGGGCCAAATACATATACCAATCAATTGCACCCCAAAATCGATTTTTCAATAACATGTAAGAAACACGGCGCAGAACCTATGTACAACCAATCAATATCATCAAACAAAATCAGGGCCTTATTTATGAAAGCCTTGCGCCACCAGTGCGTCACTTATTACCCATGTTTAAAGTCATGCATCAGCTGCACATGGCAATCATAAATAAGGGCCAAATACATATACCAATCAATTGCACCCAAAAATCGATTTTTCAATAACATGTAAGAAACACGGCGCAGAACCTAAGTACAACCACTCAATATCATCAAACAAAGTCAGGGCCTTATTTATGAAAGCCTTGCGCCACCAGTGGGTCACTTATTACCCATGTTTAAAGTCATGCATCAGTTGCACATGGCAATCATAAATAAGGGCCAAATACATATACCAATCAATTGCACCCAAAAATCGATTTTTCAATAACATGTAAGAAACACGGCGCTGAACCTAAGTACAACCACTCAATATCATCAAACAAAGTCAGGGCCTTATTTATGAAAGCCTTGCGCCACCAGTGCGTCACTTATTACCCATGTTTAGAGTCATGCATCAGTTGCACATGGCAATCATAAATTAGGGCAAAATACATATACCAATCAATTGCACCCAAAAATCGATTTTTCAATAACATGTAAGAAACACTGCGCAAAACCTAAGTACAACCACTCAATATCATCAAACAAAGTCAGGGCCTTATTTATGAAACCCTTGCGCCACCAGTGCGTCACGTATTACCCATGTTTAAAGTCATGCATCGGCTGCACATGGCAATCATAAATAAGGGCCAAATACATATACCAATCAATTGCACCCAAAAATCGATTTTTGAATAACATGTAAGAAACACTGCGCAGAACCTATGTACAACCAATCAATATCATCAAACAAAGTCAGGGCCTTATTTATGAAAGCCTTGCGCCACCAGTGCATCACTTATTACCCATGTTTAAAGTCATGCATCAGTTGCACATGGCAATCATAAATAAGGGCCAAATACATATACCAATCAATTGCACCCCAAAATCGATTTTTGAATAACATGTAAGAAACACTGCGCAGAACCTATGTACAACCAATCAATATCATCAAACAAAGTCAGGGCCTTATTTATGAAAGCCTTGCGCCACCAGTGCGTCACTTATTACCCATGTTTAAAGTCTTGCATCGGCTGCACATGGCAATCATAAATAAGGGCCAAATACATATACCAATCAATTGCACCCAAAAATCGATTTTTGAATAACATGTAAGAAACACTGCGCAGAACCTATGTACAACCAATCAATATCATCAAACAAAGTCAGAGCCTTATTTATGAAAGCCTTGCGCCACCAGTGCGTCACTTATTACCCATGTTTAAAGTCATGCATCAGCTGCACATGGCAATCATAAATAAGGGCCAAATACATATACCAATCAATTGCACCCAAAAATCGATTTTTCAATAACTTGTAAGAAACACGGCGCAGAACCTAAGTACAACCAATCAATATCATCAAACAAAGTCAGGGCCTTATTTATGAAAGCCTTGCGCCACCAGTGCGTCACTTATTACCCATGTTTAAAGTCATGCATCAGCTGCACATGGCAATCATAAATAAGGGCCAAATACATATACCAATCAATTGCACCCAAAAATCGATTTTTGAATAACATGTAAGGAACACTGCACAGAACCTAAGTACAACCACTCAATATCATCAAACAAAGTCAGGCCTTATTTATGAAAGCCTTGCGCCACCAGTGCGTCACTTATTACCCATGTTTAAAGTCATGCATCAGTTGCACATGGCAATCATAAATTAGGGCAAAATACATATACTAATCAATTGCACCCAAAAATCGATTTTTCAATAACATGTAAGAAACACGGCGCAGAACCTAAGTACAACCAATCAATATCATCAAACAAAGTCAGGGCCTTATTTATGAAAGCCTTGCGCCACCAGTGCGTCACTTATTACCCATGTTTAAAGTCATGCATCAACTGCACATGGCAATCATAAATAAGGGCCAAATACATATACCAATCAATTGCACCCAAAAATCGATTTTTGAATAACATGTAAGAAACACTGCGCAGAACCTATGTACAACCACTCAATATCATCAAACAAAGTCAGGGCCTTATTTATGAAAGCCTTGCGCCACCAGTGCGTCACTTATTACCCATGTTTAAAGTCATGCATCAACTGCACATGGCAATCATAAATTAGGGCAAAATACATATACTAATCAATTGCACCCAAAAATCGATTTTTGAATAACATGTAAGAAACACTGCGCAGAACCTATGTACAACCACTCAATATCATCAAACAAAGTCAGGGTCTGATTTATAAAAGCCTTGCGCCACCAGTGCGTCACTTATTACCCATGTTTAAAGTCATGCATCAGCTGCACATGGCATTCATAAATAAGGGCCAAATACATATACCAATCAATTGCACCCAAAAATCGATTTTTGAATAACATGTAAGGAACACTGCACAGAACCTAAGTACAACCACTCAATATCATCAAACAAAGTCAGGGCCTTATTTATGAAAGCCTTGCGCCACCAGTGCGTCACTTATTACCCATGTTTAAAGTCATGCATCAGCTGCACATGGCATTCATAAATAAGGGCCAAATACATATACCAATCAATTGCACCCAAAAATCGATTTTTCAATAACATGTAAGAAACACTGCACAGAACCTAACTACAACCACTCAATATCATCAAACAAAGTCAGGCCTTATTTATGAAAGCCTTGCGCCACCAGTGCGTCACTTATTACCCATGTTTAAAGTCATGCATCAGTTGCACATGGCAATCATAAATTAGGGCAAAATACATATACTAATCAATTGCACCCAAAAATCGATTTTTCAATAACATGTAAGAAACACGGCGCAGAACCTAAGTACAACCAATCAATATCATCAAACAAAGTCAGGGCCTTATTTATGAAAGCCTTGCGCCACCAGTGCGTCACTTATTACCCATGTTTAAAGTCATGCATCAGCTGCACATGGCATTCATAAATAAGGGCCAAATACATATACCAATCAATTGCACCCAAAAATCGATTTTTGAATAACATGTAAGGAACACTGCACAGAACCTAAGTACAACCACTCAATATCATCAAACAAAGTCAGGGCCTTATTTATGAAAGCCTTGCGCCACCAGTGCGTCACTTATTACCCATGTTTAAAGTCATGCATCAGCTGCACATGGCATTCATAAATAAGGGCCAAATACATATACCAATCAATTGCACCCAAAAATCGATTTTTCAATAACATGTAAGAAACACTGCACAGAACCTAACTACAACCACTCAATATCATCAAACAAAGTCAGGGCCTCATTTATAAAAGCCTGGCGCCACCAGTGCATCACTTATTACCCATGTTTAAAGTCATGCATCAACTGCACATGGCAATCATAAAAAAGGCCAAATAAAAATACCATTCATTTGCACCCAAAATCGATTTTTAAATAACATGTAAAAAACACTGCGCAGGACTTATATACTAACATACAATTTCACTTCTAAAACATAACTATCTGCTTCCAAATATTCTCCATAGAGAAAATAAATCTCTATCTAAATTAAATGAATCATTACTTACCTTTAGAAATGCTTTTGGAGATTGAAAACAGTGTCAGACACACACACCAATTTTTCTTTAGCAGAGGAAAAGGTGTGCTCTCAATACACTGAAACCAAGACTGGCATAGAAAATCTCTATCTTTGTACACATATGCCTTAATTCAACCAATGAAAACTCTTCCCTCACTATTTTCAAACCAACACCCATCCCCCTCTCAAACCTTTCTATCTGTTACCATAGCAACTCCCTCCTAACTGAACTGTAAGGTTCAAAAGTTTATCTTACAATGTTGCAAATTAACTCAGCAAGGATGTTTGACCTGTCAATACAGCAGCCTATACAGGGTATTTTTGCTTTTGGTGACTTTTTTTAAACCATTCAAATTGCTTCTTTCACACAACATAACCATACACCCTAACTTTCAGTTTTCAACTATCTGAATCCACCAATCATTGCTAGTGATTCAAGAGCACAGAAACTCCACAATTATTTTTTTGTGAACTCCTACTGTTCCAACTGCCATTTCATTCCCACACTTCATCTGACTGGACCAGAACCTTCTCACATCATGTACTCTGTTTGGGTTATTGGACATAGCTACATCCACTGGGCTCAAAGGTATGCAGCTAGCAGAAATTTTCATAACCTTGATTTATCAAATGTGGAAATCAAGTGGATTGGCCACAGAGGATTAAAATGTCACCAATTGATACCATTGGTGAAAACCTTTTTGCATCTGCCAGAACCTGACCTTATAATTGTGCACTGTGGTGGAAACGATCTAGGCACATTAACTGGGGTAGGTCTGGAAATGCTATTAAAGGACACCTTTCATCAATTGATGATACTTTTTCCCCACACTGCCTTGGTATATTCCAATATATGCCAAAGACAGAAATGGAACTGGTCCAACCAATTTGGTCCACAATTTGAGAAAGCACGGAAACATGTTAATAAATCTGTTTCTGCTTACATGAGAGACTATGGAATGGGTTCATTATACAATAATAACTTGCGTTACAACATGCAAGACATCTACAGAGGAGATGGAGTGCACTTCTCAGATGAGGGGAATAGAATATTCCTCCTGAATTTAAGAATGTGTATTGGAACCTACTTGTAGGTACCTAAATCAACCACATAACCCAAAAGCTCTTTTCAGAGCTACCCTAACTCTGATCATTCAAAGCGTTTATTTTTTTCTAACTTTTTTCACTATTTTTCACCAAAGTACGCTTTCGGGTACGCTTAAAGGTGCGCGCACCAGGCGCTACCCCCGCGAAAAATTAAAGAATTTTTTTTTTTTTTTTTACGTTTATGAGCCTCCTAAGCCCCCCTCAGAAAAGCTAGAGGGTCAAGAAGTCTCTACAGTTCCCCCTTCTATCCATTCCGAACATTGTTTACCCTCCATCTTGTGTCTCGATTGTTCCGAAACACAAAATGGAGGACTCCCGTAACGCTGCCAGTGCGCGTACAGGAGCGCGCACCCCTAAGCGCTCGTTAAAAAAAGGTGGGAAAGTAATTTACGGAAAACCCAATGGAGACACTTTCATGAAATATAGAATACGCCCTACTACATAGCAGTCCCTACCATTTGCCCAAATTTGGTGAAATTCCATTGAGACATTTAGGCTACAGGCCTGTCTAAATATCCTGAGGTAAATTACATGACAAAAACACACTTGTAATGTTAGAATTTACAACCAATTAAAAAGTATCTCTCATTTTCTACGATTATTTCCTGACGTTTGATTGGTTAAGTACAACAATATATATAAAAGAAGAGAGGGAAACACAGCCATTTTGACTACTGCTTCCTGAAGTACACTTGAAAACAAATTTCACTGACAACTTCAACTAATTTCTCTAAGGTAACTTCTAATTATGGAAGTATATTGTACACGTTAAGTTTATTTCTTAAAAAATATTCTGTTAGTGATATGCTATCCCTCTTTAATAGTTAGAGATAGAGATAGACTTCTCTGTAATAGTTATGGATTGAGTTAGGCTTCTCTGGTATACTAGCTCTACTAATATAGTTAATTTATATGCAATTTTCAGAAAGAAAATGGAAGGAGAAAATAAGGCAAATGATACTTCTATCAAAGTAAAGGTGGAAAAACCAGAAGATGAAAAAAAAGAAGTTGATTTCATGGATGACTCTTTGGATGAACAGTTTAAAGAATGTTTGGAAGAAATTGAATCATGTACATATAATTATGAGGAAATTCCGGACAATATTATGTTAGAAATTTTATTAAATTATGAAAAAGAATCAGAGGAATAAATTTATCTTTAATAATTTCAATTGTTTCAGACAATATTCTTTTTTATATGTAATTCATGAAGTATTACCAAAAATGTTTAAAATATAAAGTGAGACTTATAGTATACTGTTCAACTATTTTTCTGTTACATAGTAAGTTTACTCATAGTTACTACCTTTCTCCCACTATATTATCTCATATGAATATTTTACACCTCATTTTCATAAGTGAACAGGACAGACTACTCATGATCCCCTAGAAATTCTCAGGGAGTGCTTAAAAGATCTGTTTCTCCTTTCCAGACAGACTATATTATGAATTCCATATACCACAAAAAATACAATAACAACATGCAAGATGTCTACAAAGAAGATGGTGAACATTAAATTTAAGTCTCTTCATTAGTACCTACATGTAGGTACTTACATAAAATAAAAAAATAAAAAAAAAAAACAATTCATAAACATACAATTTTTGAAGTGATTATTTTTCCATAGTACCCTCCCCGATACGCTCCCCGGTGCGCGCACCAGGCGCTTCCCCCGCGAAAATCGAAAAAAAAAAAAAAATGTTTGAGGCCCCGCGGGGCCCTTTAATGGCCCCCATATCAAACCTAGGGGGTCAGGGGGGGTCTACCCTGCCCCCTTATGGTCAATTCCACCCTTTGTTTTTGCCACCTCTTATGACTAGATTTTACCGATAGACAAGATGGCGGCCGCTCCGGACTGTTTAGAATGTTTACAGACAACTGAGAGCCAACCAGCTTTCTGCGCGCAAGTCGCGTGTCGCGCCCGGTGCGCTCCCGGGTGCGCGCACCGGAGAGCGCCTATAGATATATATATTTTTTTGAACGTTAATTTCTCAAAATCCACTGAAGCACATATCTTGAGACATAGCAAAGGCACATCGGGCTACCAGTCCCTACAATTTTGCCAAGTTTGGTGGAAATCCATTCAGCCGTTCGGGCTAAAAGTGAAATCGACCGCCCTATGGAAATTAACATGGGGAAAACGCGTTTTGGGACCCCCCTTTTATCTCGGCCCCCGCTTGACGAATCCCCCCCAAACTTTCAGGGAAGGACCGGACCGCCATGAGACCATTTTCCTGAAAATTTCAGGCAGATTCGTCAACCGGCGCCAAAGTTATTCAAAATAGAATGTTGAGATTTAACATTGAAAATTATCCTAACTATAACTACCTACTGGCGACCGCCAGTAGGTAATATATATATATATAATGTAATAGGTAGTAAACCTATGAATCAGTATTATTATTTAAATTAATTTACACGTGCACCGAAGTGAACTAACATGACTGGCTATAATTTTGTTACAATGCACAATGATATTTAATTGTTTGACATTAGCTCGCAGTCATGTTAACTTTGGAAGGAACGTAAACCTGATTTAGAACAGTATATCACAAATATCTCGCATTAGTATGTTATGTATATAGGTTTGAGAGGATAACGTTAACAATTGCAATGTGTCAAATGTCGGTAGTGGAATAATATGTAACCATGACGGTTTTGTCCTTAAAACTACAGACTCTTCTGTGTCTATGCTAGTAGTGTGTTCAACCATGACTCACTGGTTGCCATAACGACGAATAGCCAATCATGACGTAAGGTCTGTTCGTGATGTGTCAGCATGCAATGTATTATAAAAACGTATGCCAATTACAACAGAGTTAAGTGAGCAAGGCGGAGGCTTCCGCCGAAACGCGTCTGTGCAGCATGTCGGATTAAATCTTTCCTTGAGTCAAAGTCACAGTGTCAGTGCCTTCCTTTCATCAGAGGGAATCGGATTGGTAATCAATACGTAGGATTCAAGCTCCTGGGAATCCCTACACTGACCCTCCTCGTTCTGGCAGCGCTGTGTAACTGGGACAAACGTGTGGTTCAACTTTCGAGAAGAGAGAAACGCAGCGCCCCCCAAAACCGGCAATCAAGGAGAAACTGACTGTGTGTGACATGGACGATTAGCTGACTCACCGGATCCCTGCGAAGGCTGGAGAGCAGTTGCGGGCGTCCAGGTAAGACAGCGAAAATCTGTGTCACTATTCCAGCACAATACTGCAAAGGTTTATGGGAGAGGTAGTCCTGCAGTGTGTGACAACTACACATTGACAGGCAGTGACTTTCACAAGTAAACGTATAAATCCGTGTATCTGTTTAAGACATGTCTGCGGAATGGGAAAAATTGCGGGAAGCGGCCGCTTTGGATATATTTGTGGACGCAGACACCAGTACTGCGACAAAGAGTAAAAAGGCAGAAACAACAACAGTCACTGACAAAGATAACAGCATTAAGAACCTATGTGCTGAACTAGAGAAACTTCGAAAAAAGGAAGTGTCAAAATGGTGGGAGATAAAATCACTGCAGAGATACCTGGACGTGGGCAGAGTACCACGAGGACTCAGAATATTAGTTGCCCCCACCAACGAGAATCCTGATCCGGCCATGCTACAAGACTGGGCGGATAACAATGCCCTAGCATCCCAAAACATGCTAAAAATATTTATCAAGTATGCAGCAAGTGACCGTGATAAAATAATAACAAGGATAGAAGAAATAATGAAGGATTTGGAGGCAAGGGAAAACCAGGATGAAATAACTGTGGCACTTAAAGAAATAGTAAACAGGCTTTCCAAATTGGAAGAGGAAATAAAGGAAAGGAAAGCGATAAAATTTCAAAGAGACCGAAATGACTATGTTAATGGCCGAATTTATACATTTGCCAGAAAATTTGACAACATAAAAAGACAACAGCTATCTGCAACGGCAAGCGGGTCACAAATGACACCCGCCACGAGTGGAACAGACCTCAGTACCTCATTGGAGTCAGATCCAGAAAGCATCAGTTCCTTAGTCCTCACAGGGGAAGTACCAAATCCGGCCCAGGAATTGGCTTATTTTCGTTTACAGCGCCTCAAATCGCTAAGGCCTCGGAAACAGTCACAAACGGAATGGACCAAAGGGAAATCCAAACAAGATACAAAACAAAAAGCCGAAGAAGAAAAGACAGGCGCTGGGGGTGGCGGAACCACAAAACAAACAAAGCCAAAATACAGAAGAAACAGGAAACAATAATGGATGACAAACTAATGAAAGATTTGGACAACACAGTTATTAATCTGACCGATCTGGAACTAACAGCAAGGGAAACTGAAATACTATCATTGGGATTGACATTTTGCACTTCAACTAACTTTGATTACACTCAAACCCGGATAGACTTGTTCCAATATATAAGGAAGCTCAAATTGCAGAAACACTTTCTAAACAGTACCAACAAAAATATGGGTCCAGAAAACATAGGAGTATTGCGGACATGGCAGTACTAGGAGAAATGAATGCCCTTGAATATGATGAATCCCTTAGCCAAATGACACCAGGAGATATAGCCAACTTAGCAGACTTAAGCACACATCAAACTGTACAAACGCAGTTTAAACCAAAATCTATATTTATGCCTGTACTGCTCAAAGATGGACTAGACCTTTTTTCAGAGAATGTAATTAAAGATCTAAAAGAACTATCAATACTAAGCACGCGGAAATTCTGCACGAAAGACCACAACAAGAGAATGGAGTATAGTGCATTGATTGCCAAAATACAAAAGAGATCAGATATTGTTGTGCGGTGGTCTGACAAGGGTGGCAATGTGGTGCTATGGCCACTCAAAATGTACAATGAGGAAGCAATGAACCAATTGCTTGATCAAGAATGTTACTGTAGAGTGAGCCCAAACATCATAGTGGGTATACAGGAGAGGTATCACTGTGACTTATACAAATGGAGGAATTTGGGGCTAGTAAGCAAAGCAGAACTGGCTTTCCTCAAAAATGACTATCCAACCACTCCCCAGCTATATCTCATACCCAAAGTTCATAAAAACCCAACGAAGCCACCTGGGAGACCTATTATCTCTGCCATTGGCAGTCTGTTTGAAAACACCAGCACATTTGTTGATCATTTTCTCCAACCATTTGTTAAAGACCTTCCAGCTTATATACAGGACAGTGGTGACTTTTTGAGACACATATATGATTTACAGTGGGAACAGGATTTTGTGTTTATGTCACTGGATGTACAAGCGTTATACACGAGCATTAGACACATAGATGGGCTGCGGGCTTTGGAATACTATTTGAATAAACGTCCAATAGCATTATACCAACACTCGTTGATGTTACTACAGATGGTAGAATGGTGCCTGAACAATAACACCTTTTTATTTGATAAACTGCATTACAAACAACTGCAAGGTTCAGCAATGGGTACTTGCTTCTCCCCCAGCTATGCGAATTTGCATATGGGCTGGTGGGAGGAGCAGGTATTAGCCGTTAAACATGAGGTGAAGATGTCAGAAAATGTGGTGCTATATAAGCGCTACATCGATGATATTTTTATCCTCTGGAGGGGTACCATTGAGAGTGCAGAGGCATTCGCCAAGGACCTAAATGAGAACAGCCTGAATTTAAAATTTACTAGCACAACCAGTAAGGAAATGCTCCAATTTCTGGATATAGAAGTGTATGTACAAATTGACAGAATCCAGACAAGGACCTACAGGAAACCAACAGCAGGCAATGCAGTGCTTCATGCACAAAGTTTCCACCCCACTAAATTAAAGGAGTCCATTCCTTATGCAGAATGCTTGCGTATGACACGCAATTGCAGTACAGAGGAAGGAGTCACCAAGGCCAAAAAAGACTTATTTGAAAGACTAAGTAAGAGAGGGTATAAACCACACACCCTCATAAAAGCTGAGAGCAAATGTAAAACTAAAAACAGGAAAGATTTACTATTCACCAATGACTTGGAGACTAAAACAACTCCAGCAAATGTGACTGGTAACCCCCCAAGAATGATAACTGGCTACAACATGTACCACAATCAGGTCAGAAAAATTCTGCAGAAACATTGGCCCCTGATCAAAAATGATCCAGTAATAGGACACCTGAATGGGAACAGACCGAGTTTAACATTTAGGAAGGCCAAATCCATGCGTGACCAATTAGTGTGTAACTCCCCTACACTAAAAAAACCAGTCACTTGGCCCCCACCTTAAAAAGGCTTTAAAAAGTGCATGAAGTGTAAAGCCTGCAAACAAGGGCTAAACATGAAGGAGGTCATTGTACCATTTAGGAATAAACCCTACACCATCAGGGGCGGCTACTCGTGCAAAACGGAGTATGCCGTATATGTTCTGGTCTGCAGCTGTGGCAAACGCTATGTTGGGAGTACCATTCACCAAGCACATGTGAGAATTCTCCAGCATTTGAGTGCCATCACAAACAACGATCAAACTTACCCTGTGGCCAGACACATAAATACTAAACATGATGGGAATATCAAACATATCTCCTATTATGTGATAGACAGTGTTCCAAAAAACGCTAGGGGTGGAAATCGCAGACTAGCCTTACGACGTCTTGAGTCAAGATACATAATCTTGTTAAATTCAAAAATTCCAAATGGATTGAATTCAGACGAAGCCATGACTGTCCACTTATAAATCCAGAGTAGAACCCTTCCCGACAATATAATCCCATTCCAGTTTTAACTCTGCACGTTTGAAACATACAATTTATTTTGAATTCTGAGTCACAATGTGTGCTATTATTTTGGTTTAACATGTATGACACAAATTAACACAATATAACTACGTGTTACGGTAGACACAGCAGAAACATTTAAATGATACAAATGTCAGGCGCAGACACAAGCATAAACGTTGATATGTATATGCACCGTAGTAATTAAGTCCACTTGGAGATAATGTAATAGGTAGTAAACCTATGAATCAGTATTATTATTTAAATTAATTTACACGTGCACCGAAGTGAACTAACATGACTGGCTATAATTTTGTTACAATGCACAATGATATTTAATTGTTTGACATTAGCTTGCAGTCATGTTAACTTTGGAAGGAACGTAAACCTGATTTAGAACAGTATATCACAAATATCTCGCATTAGTATGTTATGTATATAGGTTTGAGAGGATAACGTTAACAATTGCAATGTGTCAAATGTCGGTAGTGGAATAATATGTAACCATGACGGTTTTGTCCTTAAAACTACAGACTCTTCTGTGTCTATGCTAGTAGTGTGTTCAACCATGACTCACTGGTTGCCATAACGACGAATAGCCAATCATGACGTAAGGTCTGTTCGTGATGTGTCAGCATGCAATGTGTTATAAAAACGTATGCTAATTACAACAGAGTTAAGTGAGCAAGGCGGAGGCTTCCGCCGAAACGCGTCTGTGCAGCATGTCGGATTAAATCTTTCCTTGAGTCAAAGTCACGGTGTCAGTGCCTTCCTTTCATCAGAGGGAATCGGATTGGTAATCAATATATATATATATATATATATATTACCTACTGGCGGTCGCCAGTAGGTATATATAGTTAGGATTTTTTCCCTATGGGATTTCTGAAAATTCTATGCCTAATAACTTTTGCGTTTGTGGACGGAATTGGCTGAAATTTTCAGGAAAATGGCACATTTTGTTTCTGAGCAGCCCCTGAAAATTTGGTGGGGTTTCGTCAAGGGGGGGCTGAGAAAAAAGGGGGGTCCCAAAACGCGTTTTTTGCATTGAGTTTTCCATAGGGCGGTTGGACTCACTTTTAGCCTGAACGGCTGAATGGATTTTCACGAAACTTGGCAAAATTGTAGGGACTGTTAGCCCGATGTGCCTTTGCTAGGTCTCAATATATGTGCTTCAGTGGATTTTGAGAAATTAACGTTTAAATCAAGATATATATCTGTAACAGCGCTCCGGGCAGCGATCTGGTTAGCGAACCTTTCGCGTATCGGAACTTTGCGATGCGAAGCTGATTGGCCCTCTGGTGTCTGTCAACATTCTAAACAGTCCGGAGTGGCCGCCATCTTGTCTCTCGGTAGGATCGAGAGACAAGAGGAGGCCAAAACAAAGGGGGAAATTACCATAAGGGGGCATAGTAGATCCTCGTTGACCCCCTAGGTTTTATGTGGAGGTTTTAAAAGGGCCTAGGAGGGTCCAAAAAAAAAAAAAAAAAAAATTTTTTTTGCGTGGTAAGCGCCAAGTTCGCGAACCAGAAAGCGTTCTGGGCAGCGAACTTTATGGATAAAAGAATGAAAGACTTTTCTAATACTGTATGTTAATTATTTGTTGGTTTTGTTGATTATTTTTTAATTTTTTTATTTTTTAAGCAATTATTTACTATTGTGATTGTGTTTCAAAATTTAATAACATTTCTAACATTTAACTAGTTTATGAATTACATATAAAAATGATTAAAGACTCAAACAATTTTTTAAAATTACATACAATTTTATTTTTCGGATTGTTTTTCAAAATTTAATACAACGTCTAGCATTTCACTGTCTGATATGTGTTCTTGTTCAGTGAACATAAGTTCCAACATTTGTCCGTCATCATAATAAAGTAAATGATCCACAGATTCTACACATTGAACTAATTCATGGTCCCGTGATTCATCCATGAAATCTGAGTCATCATTGTCCTCATTAACTTTTTCTGTGTTGTTCTCCAGAACAATTTCGAAGGAAACATTCTGCTCACCTTCCATTTTATTGCTGTAATTTGCATAAAAAATAAATATATCAGTAGAGATAGGGCACTGTTGGGTTTAAGTTCAGACAGGCACTTGTGAGTTTATAACAGAGAAGTAATCTATGGGCACTGTATGGTTTCAGGCGTGAAGTAGTACTATTAAAAAGTGCCTGTGAAGAAGCCTAAGTAAATTCATAATTATACCACGGAAACCTAAATCAGTCCATAATTATAATAAAGAAGCCTTTCTCAATGTCTAACTCTTACAGAGGGATAGTATATAACTATCTGAAAAAGTTTACCATATTTACTTATAGTGGACAATATACTTCAGTTTTAAAAATAACAACTTACCTTTAGAAACAAGTTGATGTTATTAGTGGTATTCTAAATGATATATACAACAACAAGTAGCAGTCAAAATGGCTGTGTTTTCTTCTGTTCCTTTATATATATTCAGGTATATAACCAATCAAATATCAGGTAATAAAAGTAGAAAATATAAGTAACATTTTCATTGGTTGTCAATTCCAACACTTCAGATGTGTTTTGTGAAGTAATTTACCTCATGGTACTAGGAGAGGTCTACAGGCTAAATGGCTAAATGAAATTTCAATGAAATTTGTGAGAATGGAAGGGATTGTTATGTAGTATGAGCTAATCTATATTTGGTGAGAGTGTCTCTAGTCGTTTTTCTGTAAATTACTTTCCCACCTTTTTTTTTGGACCGCTTTCCGGGAAGCGGCCCGGTTCGCGAACCTTAAGCGTCACGGGAGTCCACCATTTTGTGTTTCGGGTGCATTAAGATACAAGATGGAGGGCAAATAATGTTTAGAATGGGTAGAAGGGGTCATGGTAGACTTATCTTGACCCTCTAGGTTTTCTGAGGGTGGCTGAGGAGGCTTATATGTGCGGAAAAAAACATTTTTTTTAAAAATTCCGCGAGGTTAGCTTTCGGTTCGCGAACCGGGTAGCGCCCCGGGGAGCGAATTTTGTGGAAAAATAATGAAAAAAATTAGAAAAACATAATAATTGTGAGTGATCAGATGAAGGGTAGCTCTGAGAAGAGCTTTTGGGTTTATGGTACATTTAGGTACTTATAAGTAGGTACCAATGCACAGTCTTAAATTCAGAATGAAAATTCTGTTGCCCTCATCTGAGAAGTGAACTCCATCTCCTCTGTAGATATCTTGCATGTAGTAACGCAAGTTATTGTTGTACAGAGAGCCCATTCCATGGTCTCTCATGAAAGCTGAAACAGATTTGTTTACATGCTTCCTCGCTTTCTCAATTTGTGGACAAAATTGGTTGGACCACTTCCATTTCTGTCTTTGGCATATATTGGAGTATACCAAGGCAGTTTGAGGAAAAAGTGCCATTAATTGCTCAAAGGTGTCCTTTAAAAGCATTTCCAGACCTACCCCTGTCAAAGTGCCCAAATCATTACCTCCACAGTGCACTATTAACAGGTCAGGTTTTGGCAAATGCATAAAGGTTTTCACCAATGGTATCAATTGGTGACATTTTAATCCTCTTTGGCCCAACCACTTAATTTCCACATCTTGTAAATTGAGGTTAGGTAAATTTCTGTTCTCAGCATACCTTTGAGCCCAGTGGATGTAACTATGTCCAACAATCCAGACCTTAAACATGGTGGGAGAAGGTTGTCCTGCAGTCAGATGAAGTGTGGTAATGAAAGGGCAGTTGAAACAGTAGGAGTTTCTAAAGAAAAAAAACTGTGGATTTACAATGCTCATTAGCAGTGATTGGTGCATTTCCATTTCCGAAAACAGAAAGTTAGGGTGCATGGATGTGTTCTTTGAAACATGTCATTTGAATGGTCAAGGAAGAAACATTTAATGAAAGATTGCACTGGATACGCAGGTGCACTGAGAGTTCACAGTTCAATTGAAACATTGTTGTGTGAATTTGCAAACATGAGAGGTCTTCCAGGAGGTGGTTGCTATGGAAACAAGGCAGATAGGGCAGAGGGGGGAAGGGTTTTGATTTGAAAAAAGTGAGGGAAGAGGTATGATTGGCTAATATGAGAGATATGTGAAATGAATATCTGTATTTCTGTGCTTTCAATAGCTGCAGCCTTTGGAGTGCATCCTTTTTCTTCTGCTGAAGACAATTTGGTGTATTTCTGAGACTGTTTTCAAAACTCAAAAAATATTTGCTAAGGTGAGAAAAGATTTATTTAATTTAGATAGAGAATAGTATGATTTAAGGAGAAAATGATGAAGAAAGCTGTGTTTTTAAAATGTGTTTTTGTCTCTAGTGATATAGTAATAGAATTAGTTTCATAGAGAAATTGTAATTGCATATTTGGTGTAACATTCTGGCATGCAGTAACACAAGATATTGTGATATATGGAGCCCATTCCATGGTCTGTTATGTAAGCTGAAACAGATATGTTGCTTTTAAAAACGATTTAAGAAATCAATTACATTTCTGGATATGTACTGCTAGAGCTTCATAGGTTGTTTTGAGCCATATTTATAAGGTATTTGAGTGTCTAAGATGTTATGTTTTCCTTTTAAAATGTAAAGTGTTCCTCATGGGGCAAGTGTCTTGTAAATACGCTCCCACTTGTGCTTGGCAAATTCAGATTTTGATCATGGGAGTTACCTAGCCATGTTAATAGTGTCCCAAAAATGGTGCTAGGGAATTGCAGAAAACACTTTCATGTGTCTCAAGGACATTTTTAGTCATTTCTTCATGAATGCAGGTATACAATTGATTTATATGCTGTGTTTAAAAACGAATTTTGAAATGAATTAAATTTCAGGATATGTACTGTTAGAGCTTCATAGGTTGTTTGGGGTCATATTTAGAAGGCATTTTAGTGTCTTTGATGTTATTTTTCCCTTTTTAAATGGAAAGCGTTCCTCATGGGGCCCTGAGCAGTTCTTAGCCATGTTATTTAATAGGAAGTGGATAACATGGCTAAGAGCATTTGCTGGAAAATGCATGAATATCGCTGACTTTTCTGCGATGTTATGTTTACCTCTTAAAATGTAAAGTGTTCCTCATGGGGCAAGTGTCTTGTAAATACGCTCCCACTTGTGCTTGGCAAATTTAGATTTTGATTATGGGAGTTACCTAGCCATGTTAATAGTGTCCCAAAAATGGTGCTAGGGCATTCCAGAAAACACTTTCATGTGTCTCAAGGACATTTTTAGTCATTTCTTCATGAATGCAGGTATACAATTGATTTATATGCTGTGTTTAAAAACGAATTTTGAAATGAATTAAATTTCAGGATATGTACTGTTAGAGCTTCATAGGTTGTTTGGGGTCATATTTAGAAGGCATTTTAGTGTCTTTGATGTTATTTTTCCCTTTTTAAATGGAAAGTGTTCCTCATGGGGCCCTGAGCAGTTCTTAGCCATGTTATTTAATAGGAAGTGGATAACATGGCTAAGAGCATTTGCTGGAAAATGCATGAATATCGCTAACTTTTCTGCGATGTTATGTTTACCTCTTAAAATGTAAAGTGTTCCTCATGGGGCAAGTGTCTTGTAAATACGCTCCCACTTGTGCTTGGCAAATTTAGATTTTGATTATGGGAGTTACCTAGCCATGTTAATAGTGTCCCAAAAATGGTGCTAGGGCATTCCAGAAAACACTTTCATGTGTCTCAAGGACATTTTTAGTCATTTCTTCATGAATGCAGGTATACAATTGATTTATATGTTGTGTTTAAAAACGAATTTTGAAATCAATTACATTTCAGGATATGTACTGTTAGAGCTTCATAGGTTGTTTGGGGTCATATTTAGAAGGCATTTTAGTGTCTTTGATGTTATTTTTCCCTTTTTAAATGGAAAGCATTCCTCATGGGGCCCTGAGCAGTTCTTAGCCATGTTATTTAATAGGAAGTGGATAACATGGCTAAGAGCATTTGCTGGAAAATGCATGAATATCGCTGATTTTTCTGCTATATTCATGCATTGCGGCCGTTTTTTTTCACATTGCTTTATAGGTTGTTTGGGGTCATATTTAGAAGGCATTTTAGAGTCTTTGATGTTATTTTTCCCTTTTTAAATGGAAAGCGTTCCTCATGGGGCCCGAGCAGTTCTTAGCCATGTTATTTAATAGGAAGTGGATAACATGGCTAAGAGCATTTGCTGGAAAATGCATGAATATCGCTGATTTTTCTGCTATATTCATGCATTGCGGCCGTTTTTTTTCACATTGCTTCATAGGTTGTTTGGGGTCATATTTAGAAGGCATTTTAGTGTCTTTGATGTTATTTTTCCCTTTTTAAATGGAAAGCGTTCCTCATGGGGCCCTGAGCAGTTCTTAGCCATGTTATTTAATAGGAAGTGGATAACATGGCTAAGAGCATTTGCTGGAAAATGCATGAATATCGCTGATTTTTCTGCTATATTCATGCATTGCGGCCGTTTTTTTTCACATTGCTTCATAGGTTGTTTGGGTTCATATTTAGAAGGCATTTTAGTGTCTTTGATGTTATTTTTCCCTTTTTAAATGGAAAGCGTTCCTCATGGGGCCCTGAGCAGTTCTTAGCCATGTTATTTAATAGGAAGTGGATAACATGGCTAAGAGCATTTGCTGGAAAATGCATGAATATCGCTGATTTTTCTGCGATATTTATGCATTGCGGCCGTTTTTTTTCACATTTGCAAGCACTTCTTAGCCATGTTATCCAATGGGAGGTGGATAACATGGCTAAGAGCATTTGCTTTAAAGGTTGTTTGGGGTTATACACCATTTTTGGGAAATTATTAACATGCCTATCTAACTCCCATAATCAAAATCTAAATTTGCCAACCGCAGGTGGGAGCGTATTTACAATAAATTTGCACCATGAAGAACGTAAAATAGCATACTAGATACTCAAATGCCTTATAAATATGACCCAAAACATCTTATGAAGCACTAGTAGTGCATATTTGCAGAAATGTATTGGTTTTCATTTAATGATTTACTTCATTGGTAGGGCTTCACATGTTTTTTTACCTTGGTCTTTTTCAGTGAAAATCTTATCTGCAACCATGTGTTGGCCTCACCTCAAATAAACAAAACAGGTGATGGACTGAATGTGGATCAATGACACACATTTACCCCAGTCTAAAGATCAGGGCCTAAACAAATCTTTAGATAGGCTACATCTTATCGTCATCCTGAATTAATGATTTAAAATATTAGGGAGTGATTTATGAGTGTTGTATGCTTGTTTTGTACCATTGAGTGTCATTTTTGTGATGCAGTGCTGGTGGAAAATATTTGCTATGTTGAATAATTAGTACGGCATTAAGTTTTAGATGACTGTTATTTATTTACTGTTTGGTAATTGTTGTTAATAACATTTTATATTATATTTATCCACAGATTCAACTGCAGATTCTTTCATAGTTTGGAAAATGCCTTCCAAAAGTCGAATACGAAAGGCTAGAAAACGTCAAAGACAGCAGGATGATGTTTTATTGCAGCAGTCCTCTTCCCCAAATACTTGTCAAAACACCAAAAAAGGTCCGGGTAAGAGCACGAAATCATTCTTAAGAAATATTTTTAGTAAAAAAAGTTTTGCTCAAAAAAATGTTTCAGTTCACAAAAAGAAAAGTAATTTAAATGGAAAGGAGAGACCCATCACAAATGTTACTGGTAGAGGAAGAGATAACTCTGTGCATGATAGTAGAAGGAAACAACAGTTTAGGGACATTCGAAATCGAATGTTCCGTAATAGGATATTAGTTAATTTGTTGAAAAATATTAAAAAGAAAGGCCAACAGAAAGCGGCATTTTATAAGAAGAAGAAAAATGTAGAGAAAATTATTGATCATGCTTTTGAAATTAAGCGGAAGTTGTTTATTTTGGTAATCAATAGAATTAGGAAACTAAGCAAGGTAATTTCTGATTTCAAAACAAAAAGTAGATGGAAGAGAGTAGTAAATCGTACTAACTTTTGTGAAGTTTTTTCCGGAGAATGGATGCATAGTTCAAGTTCTGAGGCATTTTTTAATGAGGAGACTTATTTTCAGGATAATGATTTGGTGCATGCAGTTGACATCAGTGGTCGAGCTTATGAAGTGAAGGATGGTTGTCCAGTTGAAAAAGAACAACTTGTGACAACAGAGACAGAAGAGGCGCTAAGTGATGAGGTTTTAGGAAGACGTCCTAAGGGTCCTGTGTACATTTGGAAGTGTAGTTCTATTTGCAGTGTGCGACAGGTTTCCATCAATTTGCTTTGTGATTTTATACGGACATTTAATAAGAAAAGTTTGAAGCAGAAAATGAAGTTGTTGCAAGATTTAGATCCTTGCAGAGTGAGACAAATGACAGGTTTGCGTGGTCATTCACTGGCTTGTCTTTCCAGGAGAGTATGCCAGAGTGTTTTTCATCATTTCAGGATGCTAGCAGTGCATCATAATAAAGTGAGAAAATTAGTAAGAATGTTGTATTATGCTAAGAGTCCAGCAATTATGCTTAAACAATTATGTGCTGCTCTTTTGCATGGTTCTGAAATAGATGTGAAGAATATTTGTGAAGAAATTGAGTTTTGTTACTTTGGTAGTAAAGATGAGAATGTTCAAATTGACCCTGAAGTAGAGGGTAATGTGGAAGATAATGTACAGGTTTCCAGTACAGATAATTTTCAGAAGGAAATTGCCACGTTTCAGATGAAATCAAGTGAGAGGCCTAATTTCACTTGTGTATGTTGTCGACGCACTTATTATAAGAATCAGACTAAGGTAGTGGATTTATATGCAAAAAGTGAAAGGGAAAATAATAGTGAATGGAAGGATTTTGCCACATACTTGATGGTAGAAAATTATTTTGATTTGGGATCGGATCAACGTGTGTGTACTTATTGTTGTAATAAATTAAACCAAAACCAGATGCCTGCTAGGGCAGTTCATAATAATCTGGAATTGGTTGAGATTCCTTCTGAATTGAAGGATTTAAATACTTATGAATCTATTTTGATTCAAAGTATCCATCCCTTTCAGGCTATTGTAAGAATGGAGCCAAAGACAGGGAAGTTGCCTCCAGCAGATTTACAGAGAGGATTAAAGGGAAGAGTTGTTTATTTGCCTCTAGATTTGAAGAAAAACATTAACACAATTGGAATAGAAAAAGTGGAAGAGGAACCTCTGGTTATCTTGGTTAATGGTGTTCCGACAAAGAATAAGAAAATATGGCAAGATTTAGTGGATGTTAGGAAAGTCAAAAAGGCAACAGTGTATTTGAAGAAAAATAATAAGTACTATAAGAATGTATATGTTGCAGAAGAGGAAGTAAGTGATGAAGAGGATAGCGATTTGTGTGCTGGCCAAATTGAGAAAGTAGAGGCCTTTAAAAGTGAAGAAATATATGAACATTATAGTGTTCATCCTTTGCATTCCAAGGAAGTCATGGGGAATGCTATTGAGTTGTTTCAAATGAAACAAGCCAAAGGGAGTCCCATTAGTGTTTGGGAGGAAAGTTTGGAAGCTCGGTGTTTCCCACAGCTATTTCCCACAGGTCAAGGAGGAAGATATGATGAGCGACCTCATCAAATTCCTGCGTCTGAATACCGGACTTTACGATTGTATGCAGACGATCCTAGGTTTCGTCAATGCATTCCATATTTGTTTCATCTCCTGTTTGAAAGCGATCTGTCTGGACTGTCATATGCAGTTAACCACATCTTAAAAAGTGGTATACAGATGCGAAATATTTCGGCAAGGGACTTTATGCATAAAGTCAATGTCCAAGACAGTATTTTGGATTCTCACTTAATTAATCTCATGGCGTGTCAGCGTGGTACTAATGAGTACTGGTACCGTCGTCATGGTGATTTAAAATGTATGCTGAGGAACTTAGGAACTCCGACATGGTTCCTCACTCTGAGCTGTGCCGAGTATGGCTGGGAAGACTTACTTGAATTTCTACGAGAGGCAAATGGAAATATTGAAAACATTGAATTCAAGACACCTGGAGAACTGTGTTCTTTGGATCCAGTGAATGTATGCAGGTACTTCAATCATAGATTTGAAGCTATGATGTCTTTCATCACAAATAAAAAGAATCCACCTCTTGGAGAGGTGTTGGATTTCTTCTGGAGAAAGGAGTACCAAGCAAGAGGTGCCCCTCATATACATATGTTGCTGTGGATCAAGGATGCACCTAAATTTGGAACAGATCCGGATGACTTAGTGATGAATTTCATCGAACAGTATTCTACGTGTGCTGTTCCAAACGCAACGGAGAAGAAAAGTCTAAGAGAACAAGTTCTACGTTTCCAAAGCCATCGTTGTGGAAAGTACTGTCGTCGTAAATTCAGAAACAAGGACAAGTTCTACACCAAATGTCGTTTCAACTTTCCACGACCGGTGATTTCTAAAGGAAGAGTGAACAGTTTGATGTGTTCGCTGCGACATAATGTGACGAGGAAATCACCCAAGAATACATACAATTTGAAAAGGAATGAAGAGTCCAAGTACATCAATGACTACAACCCAGTGATTTTGTCCATGTGGAATGCCAACATGGATATACAGTTTGTGGCTGACAACTGTATGGCTGTGGCTCGGTATGTGACATCTTACATCACCAAAAAAGAAAAGACCGAACTGAAGGATATGTGGGAGGACATTTCCCATGAAAAGAGCCTCAGCAAGAAGTTGTACAGTTTCAGTCTGAAGATGTTGTCGCATCGAGAAATCGGAGCTTACGAATGTTCTGATCGATTGTCTTCAGCAAGTCTCTATGCCAAATCCAGGAGTCTCGTTTGGGCGAGTCTTGGTCTTGCTGCAACGCGAAATCGAGTTCTAAAACCTGTCCGGGAAATTGAGTATTTGGCAGAAAAGGAACCAAACAGTACCGACATTTTGAAGACCAACATGTTGGATACATATTATCCAAATCGAAGCAGTCACCTTGAGAATGTTTGTCTATATGAGGTTCTCCAAAATTATATATTCAAGAGGAACATCAAAGAAGATATTGAGAAAGGAGTGTATGCTGTAATTGGAAGTGAGGGATGCCTGGTCAAGCAAAGAAAATGCCAATTAGTAAACCATCGAAAATTGAGTGGTGAATCTCCAGAAAAAAAGGAGTTTTTCTATTTAGCACTTTTGCAACTTTTCAAGCCTTGGCGTGCAGAAGAGGAACTGCTTGGAGATTTCCTCTGTTACGAAGACTCTTTCAATGCAGCCAAGGAGTCCATAGAATGTCCTGCTTTTTCTAAATATCAAGAAATGCTAACTTTGGAAATTGAGCAGGAAGCAACGATTGCAGCCGAGATTGCCAGAGACAGTTCTCAGGACAGTCAGAGTTCTGTTTCATTGAGTCAAGATCCACTTGGAGGACCTATTATCGAAAATGAAGCTGCCACTGCTATGAATGAAGTAGAAAGAGCCATGGCACATGCTCAGGAGGATTCAGTTAACTTAGAAGACTTGGAAAAACAACTCAACGTTGAGCAGAGGAAAATATATGATGAAGTTACCAAGGAAATTGAGCACGGATTAAGTCATGAGAAGAACAAGTGCTCATGTACATCGTTGAAGCCTGTCCGACTGTACGTGAGTGGAGAAGCGGGAACTGGAAAAAGTTTCCTCATTAAAGCAATCTCTTGTTATTTGCAGGAAAGGACTGAGTCATCGCTGTCTTGTGTTGTCACCGCTCCTACTGGACTGGCAGCACATAACATTAAAGGTATTACTTTGCATCGTCTACTGATGCTGCCGGTGGAGCATGACAACAAATTACAATACAACAAGTTATCTGGAGATGCTTGCTGTGAAGTTTCAAGAGTCTTGAGGAAAATGAAACTACTTATCATTGACGAAGTAAGCATGGTTTCCAATGTCATGCTTGCCTTTGTGCATTTGAGAATGCAAGAAGTACTTAAAACTGAATATGATGTCTTATTTGGTGGGAAACACATCATTGTTTTCGGAGATCTTCTGCAGCTGACACCAGTAAAAGGTCAACCTGTGTTAAAAATACTCACGCATGAAGATACCAGGAAGTGCCTAGGGAGCATTGGCAACGTCAATATATGGTTAAACTTCAATTATGCAGAACTGCATCAAAATATGCGTCAGGCAAAGGATGAAGATTACAAGAATATTCTACAAGATATTAGAATTGGAAAAGTGACCGAGCATGGGAAAGAAGCTTTAAATGCACGATTACTGTCAAATTTATAACCCAAACAAGAGATTGTGCCTGAGAATATTTTTCAGAAAATTACTGAGAAGAAATCCGGGATATGTCTCATGCCAACTCTTGCAGAATGTGCCATCTTCAACAACAAAATGTTGAATTTAGAAAAGCAAGAGATTGTGAAACTTGAAGCTATCGACAAATTAGAGCATATGGGATCAACAATTATTTTGTCAGACAATTTGAAATCAAAATTGGATTCATTAGAGAAGACTATATCTAAGACAGCGGGTTTTGAAAAGACTTTGAATGTGTGTTTAAATTGCCGAATTATTTTGAGAAGGAATTTACATGTAGAAAGAGGTCTGGTAAATGGATCAATGGGTAATGTTGTTGATTTTGAGAAATACAAAAATAGAGATGGAATAGAATTTTTAAGAATTAAATTTGATGGCATTGAGGAAGTACAGCAAATTGGTCGTTGTTCTGCTAGGTTTTTGCTTGTTAAAGACTTATATGTTCGCCGTAAACAGTTTCCTGTTTGCTTGGCATATGCGGTGACAATCCATAAATCGCAAGGTTTAAGTGTAGACTGTGCATTGGTGAATATTGGCAGTTCTGTGTTCAAGGAGGGTATGGCATATGTGGCATTGTCACGAGTTAGAACTTTATCGGGATTGTATTTGATTGACTGTGATGTCACAAACATTTGTGCGGATCTAGATTGTGTTAAGGAATACAATAGGTTAAGAAGAGAGTATGCGCCACATTTGCCTCAATATCCTTTGTTTGAGAAACGTGTGGTAGGCCAGAAACGTAGAAATATCAGTAATAGTAGGGAGGTTGTTGCAAAAAGACTAAAAGTCAATGAACCGAAAGTTGTTAGCAGAAAGAAAGTGGATTCTGTTGAAGATGTTGTTGGTTTTCAATTTGAAAACAGTTCTGGTGTCAACTGCTATGCAAATGTAGTTGTTAATGTTCTCTTTTCACTAGAGAGTTTAAAAGAGCAGATTGTGTTCAATTCAGAACAAAGTTTATGCTGCTTGTTGAATTCTGTGTTAGAGAAATGTAGCACTGATCGAACAAAAGTAGAAAGTGTGTCTGAAGTTCGTTATCTGTTAGATGAATGTTCAGGTCAAACAGACTTCTCTGAAAATAATCAGCAAGATTGTCAGGAGTTTTTAATGTATATGCTTGATGTATTGCAAGATGAGGGTGTAGATGTAGATCACCTGTTTGGGCTTTCTTATCAATGGCAGCATGACTGCGAGAACTGTATGGTATCAAGTACTACTAGTGTAGACTCAGAAAGATTTATATATTTAACTTTGCCAGACAGTAAATCAGTGTCCTTTAATAAGCTAGTAAATGCAGCGGATCACAACATGGAGTGTAGCCAATGTAAATGTGATATGATGTCAACATTATTTATACGTAGATATAGCCAGTATGTCATTTTAATGATCCAACGTTGTAGGCCTGATGGATCAAAATTGTCAACTTTAATAAAAAATGTTGTGGCTTCACAGCTGTCAATATCAGGGAGGACTTTTGTTACTGTAGCAATTATCTATCATGATGGTCCATCAACAACATCAGGACATTATACAGCTTACTTAAAGTCTGGAAATGGCTGGTCATTCTGTAATGATTCCGTTGTAACTTTCAAAAAAAAATTGCCGTTTGACCTTAAAAATTCTTACCTGGTGTTTTTAAAACCAAAATTTTAAGTAGAGGGAATGTAAGTCTGCAATGCTGTCTAGATTAAAAATCCAACTATATAAACCTGATGCAAGTAAGTCTGCTTCATAGTAAGCAGTATCAGTGTCATAGGAAAAGGAGAACATGAGTGACAAAGAAGAGTAAGATATTAGTAGTCCAGGATTGTGAAAATAATCTCAAATATTTTATTTTTGAAAGTTGCGAAAATAGAAAATGTCGGGATTTGATTGGAAGAATTACAAGACTTGCGAATCGCGGCAACATGATTTGGCCTAGTGGAAACATGTGATATAATGAGAGAAGTTTTTTTTTATGTAACATATTTTAAGTATCGATGGAGGTTTTCTTTCAGAAAGTGGCGGGCTGAAAATATTTATAGCAGAACAGAGTGGATGCTGTTTATAGGAGATCGTTCGACGTCATTGAAAGTAAGTTAATTTTAAGGAGTTTTGAAATCAGATTTCTTAGGTTGTATGGGTTTTTTAAACACAGTCATTTTGATTGTGTTTTTTTTCCCCGCTGTTACATGATGAATACCTTCAAGTCACTGATTTAAGTGAAATTTGATACATTCTGAGAACAGCAAAAATAAACCATTTAACATGTATAATTAATGTTATGCTTTTTGTCCTTATGATATACATTTAGAAATGTGAGGTACATATGGGTAAGCTGAGTTCTGTAAATATCAATTTTAATGCTTACAGTGCTGTACTTCTGGGTAGTGTTTTTTTAAAAAAAAGAAAAGAGGCCGCACCTCAAAGAAAGCTCTTGAAAGCACACATCTTATTTGCATCCTAAAACAATCATTTAAAATGTTAGACACAATTTTATGATGGCTTTACATCTTTTTTGCGCTGCTATTGCATCACTATTGTGAGACATTAGCAGTGCAAGAAAAACACCATGTTCCAAAATAGGCCTCAGTTCATCAACATCAAGATACAGTTTCTTTAAAATATATATCTTTAGGATTGTGTAGGGGACGTAGAGAAGCAGAGACTTCTGTAAATGTCAAAGTTGTTGAAAAACTGTTTGTTTTTGAACCTTTTCCCTTGTCTTTTCTAATTTTTAAATACATGTTTTAATATTTTTGGAAATGTTTGTTCTTTGTTTTACAGATTGAAAGTATGAAAAAATATTTTAAAAAGGTAACAAGAATTATAAGGTAAATATTTTCTACTCTTTTTACCCGCAATGCACTGCTGATGATGTCACTGACACTATCTCTCATTTACTCTCTATAGCTGTCTTTCTTTTTACATTATTCTCTGTTTACTTCCCTTATACTAACTCTTCTTTTTTTTAAAAAAATATTTTTTTTGGTTCGCTTCCAGTTCGCGAACCGGTCAGCGAACTTGAAGCGAACCAAAAGAAATAGAGTTTGCCAGAGTGATAAACATTCTAGCAATTTTGTTTGAAAGGGAAGGTAGTTCTGAAAAGAACTGTTTTTTTTTGTTTTTGTTGTTTTATTTATTTTTTTATTTTTTTGAACATTTTTTGATTTTTTTGTATTTTTAGAACTGTTTTATGTTTTTTTTGTGTTTTTTATGGAGGGGAAACAACAAAAAACAGGCATTGAAAACGGCTCAACAGGAGCAAAAAAAAAATTACTTCTTGGGTGCATTAGGGCATTTATGATTTTCGAACGCCATATTAATCAGGTTGACGCTCATGTTGCCATAGGACAGCATAGCACCACAGTATATACAAGTTAATTTCATATGTTGAAAATTGGGTTGAATGTTTGGCACAGTTTCTTGTGCCTCTCTTCCCGACAAAGACATTGTGGAGGTAGATCTGGCCACAGGAGTTGTCGGGGGATTGTCTTGTAGATCCCTTAACTCAGCCCGGCTGTAGTTTAAGGGATGCCACCTGCTCATGTGTCGATGCATCGTATAGTTCCCCATACTGTATTTCTTCTCTGTGCCTCTCGACAATCTGTAATCACAGATGAGGCAGGTGGCATATTTAGCATTCACCTTCTTTGATCCAGGAGGGATGGAGAAAAACTGCCAGATGAAACTTGTTTTTCTCTTTGAAACCCGGGGCAACTCTTGGATAAATTGTTGTTCCTCTCTGTCCTCTTCTTCTTCTTCTTCCTCCTCTTCCTCCTCTCTGTTAGAGATAAATTGACTAGGTGGTCCTCTCTTCTTATGAGGAGGTTGAGGTGGTGGTGGGGGTCCACCAGCTGCAGCAAGTACAGAAGCCATTGTTCAATTCTAGGTAAATGGTCTTTCTCTCACCAAGATGAAAGTCAGAGTGAGGAAATAAGGAGGGGTTTACATGATTTGGGGAAAGCAAAAGTTCTGAGCCAATGAAAAGTGTTATTTTTAGGTCACATGACCTAGTCATACATCATTTGGAAACCAAAAGTGAAATGAACCAATGAAAAGTTTGATAAACAAGTCACATGACCTGTTCCGCTTACGTTACGCGGCGCGCGCCGCGTCCCAGATCGCTTCCGGTTCGCGGTCCGGAGCACTTCCGGGAGCGCTAACGCGGCGCGTCATTAGACGCTTTACGCGATAACGTGATACGTCGTGCTTCCGCGACGCGTCACAGTTCCGCTAACGTAACGTTGACCGGTTCGCGGACTAGATCGCGGCATCAAGATGAGCTAACGGAAAGCTTCCCGGTTCGCGAACCGAAAGCGAAGAAAAAAAATATTTAAAAAAAAATTATCAATAAACATCTAAATATATTTTGGGATTTAAAGAAGAATACATTTTACAGCTACAGATGTTAGCTTTTAAAAAACCAATGAAATTCACAGAAAAAACCATAGGTTATAGACCATATATAGTTAGGGATTTGCATTTACAAAACCTTATTTTACTCGCATAAAACCATTGAAATTCCATATATAGTTAGTTGCGCTAACTATATATCGCGCACCCGCAATCCACTGCTGATGATGTCACATATTACATCATTCATGACATGGTCAGTGACATCACTGATGACATCACTGATGACATCTCAAATGACGTCACTGATGACATCACTGATGACATCTCAAATGACATCACTGATGACATCTCATTTGATATTACTGATCACATCACTGATGATATCATTCATGTGATAATACGATGAACCTCTTCAGATTCTAATATAATCTTAGATACAATCAGTGTAAACAGACACTCACAGACTGTCACTCATCCATGGAGTTACTCACACACCTAGTCAGTCATGCAAAGAATCAATCACACCTCCATTTCCTCAACTATACAGTTATACAAACTTTACTTATTCAAACATATACTAACACATATTTACTCTCTTATACAATCCCTGATACAAGTTCACAATGATCCATACAGCCACTCACACATTCACTGGCTCTTATGCACAGTTATTTATATATGTCAACTCTCACATGTACTGTGTTTTACATATGTACTTACTTTGACATGTAGCACTGAGATATCCATTCACTCACCAATACACTCATGCACACAGTCAACCGCCCATACAGCTGTTTCCACATGCACTTTTGAACCCATACATCTAGTGAATCAACTGCTCACACATCTATGCACAGAGTCATACACCTCCCAGCCACCCACACACACACTCAGTCTCCCATACAAATACTTGGGCAACCAATGAATATCCCATATAGTTACTCATATAGCTACTTATCAACACATGCAGCAGTTTACAGAACAACAGACATAATAATGCACAAATTAAGACAGTTTAGTCACTAACCCATGCACTCAATGAGACACATTTAATCACTCACTCATACAGTCAGTCATGCACCTACTAAATCCTTCATCCAGACACTTACACATCCACTCATTCTTCAATATGTAAGACATATTTACACTTTACAGAAACATACAGTCACTGGATGTTGTCATCAGTGATGTCATCAGTGATGTCACTGACCATGTCATGAATGATGTAATATGTGACATCATCAGCAGTGGATTGCGGGTGCGCGATATATAGTTAGCGCAACTAACTATATATGGAATTTCAATGGTTTTATGCGAGTAAAATAAGGTTTTGTAAATGCAAATCCCTAACTATATATGGTCTATAACCTATGGTTTTTTCTGTGAATATATATATATATATATATATATATATATATATATATATATATATATATATATATATATATATATATATATATATATATATATATGAAGAAATCCCCGCCTGTCAATGGATGACAGGCAGCAGCAGGGTGCAGACCTCGCAGCGCCACAGCAGACAGGCAAATGAAGCTCTCCAATAATCCAACTCAAGTGAGTAGCAGGTTCAAAACATTTATTAAAGGGTAATGCGTTTCACTCCACTAGGGAGCTTGATCACACAAAGGCACTCATAAAAGTGGGGATATATATACAACAAGTGGGAGGGGCTTGATTGGGGAGAAAAAACGCCCAAAAAGTAAAAAAACAGGAAAGTAAATAAAGCAACAGTGTCTACATTAATCCAACATGTAAAGCACACATGGGAAACAGCATGTACCACATGGAAAATTACATATTAAAGATAACACAATGCAATGTGATAAGAAAGCAAATCTGGGAAGTATTCAAGCAGATCAAGTGTAAAGCAGCGCTGCAAGGTTCATGAAGGTTGCGAATGAGTAGTATGTAAGATAACATGGGAAGTCACGACGAAGTGCCAAAATAAGTATTTACATGGAAACAGAATTAGCAACCAAAGGGTCAAAGAGCGCGCTGAAATCAATTACGGCATAGTGCCTGAGTCAAATATCTGCACAATAGAGTAATTAAAGCAAAGACAATATATCAAAGAGCATATTAGTGAAAATAAGCGTGGCATAACATAGCAAGCTGAGAGAGACATGTGAGCTCAAATAAGGGTAAGGGAGGAGAATACAAAGTGCTAGAAAATAATCATGAAAAAAGAGTGAATAAAATATATTAGAGAGCCCAACCACAGATGTGAGAAGTTAAAAGTGAGAGGAGAGGGAAGGTAACAGGACAATAAAAGAGTAAGGCAGCGGCAGCACGAGAAAATAGTAGAAAACATGGCAACAAATCCTATTCAAGTTACAGATATAACAAGAGTCATGATTTTAAGGTTACGCCATGCATAGCATGTGGCAAATGAGCCAACAGTCAAACAAAGAGCCTAAACTGAGCGAGAGAGAGGAAAAGACTGGAGCAAGGTATAGAATAGTTATGACCAGACCACCTAACTAAGGACAGAAGGAAGCATTATAAGAAGCTTTTCAAATCTTCAGTCAAGTTGAGACCATTAGGGGCTTTGGTGTCGAAGGACAAAATCAACTGGGTTTCACGCTGCCTGAGCATTTTTTCACGGTCACCTCCACGGCTGGGTGGAGGTACTGAACAGAGAACCGTGTACTGGAGGTCTTTAAGCATCTTGTTGTGGACCAACCCAAAGTGTCGAGCAACCGGATAGTTGCTATCGCTATTTACAATGGCCCTTATGTGCTGCAAAATTCTCTGATGCACTGGTAGTTTGGTGCTGCCAATGTATTCTAGGTTGCATGTGCACTTAAGTTTGTAAACCACAAATTCTGATCTGCAAGTGAGGTATTCCTTGATGGGAATAGGAGTGTCACAAAAAGCAGTCACATAATGGGTAGCATTAGTAGCAAAATTGCAAGCACGGCAGGAGGTGCATTTAAAAAAGCCCATTTTGGTGGTTCTGTTAGGTTTAGGAGGATTTTCAGGTGCAATTCTATCGAGTGCATCGCGCATGGACGGTGCACGTCGGAAGGTAATGGTAGGGGTATCATTTAATAGTGGACCGAGTACTGGGTCAGTCAAAATGATAGGCCATTCTGTGCCTATGATGCGTCTGATCTTACGCTCATGGGTGCTAAAAGTAGTTATGAGCCTGACAGTGCATTGTGAGTCATCCTGATTGTCATTACTAGTGAAAGTACAATGCTCTCTGGGCTTTAGTAAGGTGGCCCTATCCAGTGATGAGGCTTTAGCCAAAGCTTGATCAAGTATAGCCCTTGAGTAGCCCCTTTGCAGGAAACGTTGCTTAGATTCCTCAAGGCAAGTAGCAGTCGAATCAGGGTCACTGCAGACTCTGCGAATGCGAATGAATTCGCCAAAAGGGATACTGCGGATGGTATGGGCAGGATGAGAGCTTTGTGCGTGCAGGATGGAATTTCCCGCCGTACTTTTTCGATGCAGTCTGGACATGAGGGTATTGTCCCTGATGAACAGTTGTACATCCAAAAATTCAGCTTCAGTGCTGCTCAGGTTAGCAGTAAATTTCAGGTTCAGGCTATTATTGTTGCAATCTGATACAAATGAGATGGCTTGGTCTTGAGTGCCCTTCCAGATGATACAGATGTCGTCTATGTAGCGCCAGTAATGGATGATACAAGGCGACCAGTGAGCATGTGTGACCCTGAGCTCGTGCTCCTCCCACCAACCAACAAGCAAACATGAGTAGCTGGGAGAGAAACACGAGCCCATAGCCACACCGCGTAATTGCTGGTAGATGTTATTCCTGAAGCGGAAATAGTTGGAGGTCAGGCACAATTTGATCATAGCAATTAGCATGGAATTATGTTCTCTGAAACAAATGGCACGTGAGTTTAAAAAATATTGACATGCATTCACACCATGCTGATGGTTTATAGAAGTGTAAAGGGATTCAATATCAAGAATCAAAAACAAATAGTCATTGCACCACACAATATCCTCAATCTTGGTCAAAAAGTCAGTGGTATCTTTGAGGAAAGAAGGAAGATTCACCACATGGGGCTGGAGAAAGAAATCAACGTATTTGGAGATGTTTTCCGTCATACTTCCAATGGCTGATATTATAGGTCGACCTGGTGTAGGGGTTACAAGTTTGTGTACTTTGGGAAGAAAGTACAAGTGTGGAGTCACAGGATGATCCTTGGAGAGGAAGTTGCACTCATCCTTAGTTAGAAGACTCAGTCTTTTCCATGAAGTTACTTGTTTGCGTATCAGGTTATGATTCTGGACCATCGCAAACTGGGATGAGAGGGTGTAACAAGTAGTGTCAGACAAATGTCTTTCAGCTTCCAGGATGTAGTCCGAGGTTTTCCATAGAACAGTGTTGCCCCCCTTGTCAGCATTTTTTATGACGATATTGTTATCGGACTGTAGTTTGCTTATGAGTAGATTATACTGCCGGTCATTGTACTTGAGTTGTTTCCGTTGTGTCATAATGGACCTGTTGAGAGCCTTTAGTTCTATAATGACACGGTCGCTGAAAATGTCCACTGCATCACGGGGCATTAAAGGAAAGAAGGTTGACTTGGGTCTGAAGGATGTAGTTGCTGACTTATTGACATTAAACACTTGACTGACAGTGGGCGTAGTTTGTGAAGTGCCTTCAAATGCGAGGTCATACAGGTCTTGTAAACCAGCATTGTCGTTGACTTGGAGGTTGGTTTCCATGTTAGAAGGATTAGCTACAGCTCCACTTTGTTTACGTTTGGACTCTAATTTGAAATACTTGATGAGTTTGATTTTTCTGACAAATTTATACAGATCAATCCTAGTTTGATTGTAGGAGAATTTGTTGGGAGGGCAATAGGAGAGACCAAGGGACAGAAGTTGTTCCTCTGCTTTAGTGAGGATGGTGTCAGATAGGTTAATGACAGTATTATCAACAGTACCGATTATCTGCGCCAGTTCTTGTTTGTTTTTACCTGCGAGGTATTTCTTTTTGTGGTGCTTACGCCTTGAGCGCTTGCGCTGGCTGGCTGATTGCCGGCTTGGGTTGGAGGATTCCGGGAGCGCAGGGAGTAGCGCCGGTCCTCGTTTACAAAACCCAATTCCTCCACTACGGTGTAATTGATGTTTGGATCTAGGGCTGCAGATGTAGAGGTACCCTCGTCTTCGCTGTTAGATGTTAAGGAGTTGATTGATATGGTGTCACTGTTATCAATTGGAACGCCAGAGCTTTGATTGGTTGTGGCCGTTTTGTTGCTTGGTATTTTGCCACTTTTGGATAGTGCTTTGCGCTTCAAATTGTCATATTTCCTTGAGAAGGTAAAAATCCTTCCAGTGGCGTAGTCGTTCTTATCTCTCGCAAATTTAGTTACCTTGCGCTCTATAATGCTGTCTTCCAATTTTTTAGTACGGATATCAATCTCCGCTTTGCTTTTCGCGATGAAATCCGTTTCACCAGTGGCCTCCAACAGTGCAAGTGTTTTATCAATTTCGACTAGCAGTTTGTCGCGGTCTGATTCAGCATATTTTATCAGAATATTCACCATATTCATGGAGCTTTGCAAGCTGTTGTCTGCCCATTCCTGTAACATCTGAGGGTCAGGATTTTCATAAGTTGGTACTGTGAGGATTCTTAAGCCCCTAGGAACCCTATTAGCATCCCGGTATTTTTCTAAGGATTTCTTCTCCCACCATTTGGCGAGTTCACTTCTCAGTAGCTTTTCCAGACTCTTCAGCAGAGTTTTAGCATCATTGTTGGCTGTAGTTGGTGTTGCCGCATTGGTTTTAGCAATGTTAGTTGAGAGGCTTTCAAATCGTGCCTCAGCAGTTGCTTCCCTCGTTTTGAGTGCGTCACTCGATAGCATAGTAATTTGGTATAATACACAGTCACGTTTTGTTTGAGGAGCTGAAATTACAGCCCGATCCTGCTTAAGGAAAATAGAGCGCACTGTCTGTTACGTTTGTGACAAATCCCACGCCCCGCATGTAATGGACAAGAGGTAATTGACAGACAAGCAGCAACACGCCATATATATATATATATATATATGTATATATATATTACCTACTGGCGGTTGCCAGTAGGTATATATAGTTAGGATTTTTTTGAATAGGGATTTCTGAAAATTCTATGTTGAATAACTTTGGCGTTGAAGAACGGAATTGGCTGAAATTTTCTGGAAAATGGCACATTTTGTTTCTGAGCGTCCCCTGAAAGTTTGGGGGGGGTTTCGTGAAGTGGGGGCCGAGTAAAAAGGGGGGTCCCAAAACGTGTTTTCCCTATGTTAATTTCCATAGGGCGGTTGGACTCACTTTTAGCTCGAACGGCTGAATGGATTTCTATGAAACTTGGCAAAATTGTAGGGACTGGTAGCCCGATGTGCCTTTGCTAGGTCTCAAGATATGTGCTCCATTGGATTTTGAGAAATTAACGTTCAAAAAAATATATATATCTGTGACAGCGTCCCGGTTAGTGCCCCGGTTCGCCTACCAGACACGTAACGGAACTTCGCGTGGAGAAGCGGATTGGCTCCCCGGTGACTGTGAACATTCTAAACAGTTCGGAGCGGCCGCCATCTTGTCTCTCGGTAGGATCGAGAGACAAGAGGTGGAAATAAACGAAGGGGGAAATGAATGAAAGGGTGCAAGGTAGACCCCTCTTGACCCCCTAGGATTGATGTGGGATCTATTAAAGGGCCCCGCGGGCAAAAAAAAAAACAAAAAAATTTGATTTTTCGCCGTGGAAGCGCTACCCGGTACGCGAACTGGGTAGCTTACCGGTAGCGTAATGGGAGTCCGCCATCTTGCGTTAAGGTCTAATTTGGACACAAGATGGATGATAAACAATGCAGGGATTGTGTAAAAGGGGGCAAGGGAGACATATCCTGACCCCCTAGGTTTTGTGAGGGTGGATGAGGAGGCCCATATATGTCCAAAAAAGAAAAAGAAAATCGAATTTTCGCGCGGTTAGCGCCCGGTGCGCGAACCGGGTAGCACACCGGAAAGCGTAAATCGTGAAAATTAGTAAAAAAAAAGTTACATTTAAAATTTATATAGAGTAATCATAGTTAGGGTAGCTCTGAAAAGAGCTTTTGGGTGTGTGGAAGAATTAGGTACTTATAAGTATGTACCAATACACAGTCTTAAATTCTGGATGAAAACTCTGTTCCCCTCATCTGTGAAGTGCACACCATCTTCTCTGTAGATATCTTGCATGTAGTAGCGCAAGTTATTGTTGTAGATGGAGCCCATTCCATGGTCTCTCATGTAAGCTGAAACAGACATATTTACATGCTTCCTCGCTTTCTCAATTTGTGGACAAAATTGATTGGACCACCTCCATTTCTGTCTTTGGCATATATTGGAATATACCAAGGCAGTTTGAGGAAAAAGTGCCATCAATTGCTCAAAGGTGTCCTTTAAAAGCATTTCCAGACCTACCCCAGTCAAAGTGCCCAAATCATTTCCTCCACAGTGCACTATTATGAGGACAGGGTTTGGCAAATGCAAAAAGGTTTTCACCAATGGTATCAATTGGTGACATTTCAACCCTCTTCCGCCAATCCATTTGATTTCCACATTTTGTAAATTTAGGTTGTGTAAATTTCTGTTATCAGCATACCTGTGAGCCCAGTGGATGTAGCTATGTCCAAGAATCCAGACAGAAAACATGGTAAGAGGAGGTTCTGCTGCAGTCAGATGAAGTGTGGGAATGAAATGGCAGATGAAACAGTAGGAGTTTGTAATGAAAAACACTGTGGAGTTTCAGTGCTAATGATTCAGTAGCAGTAATTGGTGGATTTTGATTGCTGAAAACAGAAAGTTAGGGTGCATGGATGTGTTCTTTGAAAGATGTAATTCGAATGGTTAAGAAAAAATCATTTTAAGAAACATTGCACTGGATAAGCAGGTGTACTGAGAGTTCAGATTTCATTTGAAACATTGTTGTGTGAACTTGTAAACATGAGAGGTCTTTCAGGAGGTAGTTGCTATGGAAAAAAGGCAGAAAGGGCAGAGGGGGGAAGGGTGTTGTTTGAAAAAAATGAGGGAAGAGTTTTGATTGGGTGACATACGAGATATGTGTGATGAATTACAGCATTTCTGTGCCATTGTTGGTTGCAGCCTCTGGAGTGCATACCCTTTGCTCTGCTAAAGAAAAATTGGTGTGTGTCTGAGACTGTTATGAAATTCAAAAAGCATTTGCTAAGGTGAGAAAAGATTCATTTAATTTAGGTAGAGACTAGTATGCTTTAGGGAGAAAATTAGGAAGAACGTTGTGTATTTAAAATGTTGCTTTGTGTCAAATGTTTTACAAAAAGATTTTGTTTCTTTGAGAAATTGTAATTGGAGATAATGTGAAGTATTAGTACTGACAGGGTGTGCTTGTACATAGGAGCTGTGCTGTGTTTTCAAATTATGACTTAAAAATCGTTTTTAAGGAAAAGCAATGCTTTTTAAATTTAACCCCTTCAGCGCTAATGACAAGGGTAACTCGTCATGGAGTTTCCATTGATTTCAATGGGAATTACATTGAAGTTCCAGAAGAAGCATAGCATCCAAGTGGTTAAGGGAAGGAAAAAATGGTGTCTGCTTCTTTAAACAAATATTTCACTTGCCCCATGATTCAGGGAGAATAATTTGTTTACTTGATGTGTATAAAAACGTTTCTTGAAGTCATTTAGGTTTCTTGATATGGACTGCTAGAGTTTCATAACCAGCGTGGGGCATATTTACAAGGCCTTTGAGCCCCTTTCAAGTTATTTTCCCCATGTTAAAAGTGATGCAAAAGTGGTGCAAGGGCCTTGTAAATAGGCCCCCATGTGTGTTAGGGCATTTTAAGTCACTTCCCTATGAATGGGGGAGAATAATTTGCTTACTTGATGTGTTTAAAAACGTTTCTTGAAGTCATTTAGGTTTCTTGATATGTACTGCTAGAGTTTCATAGTCAGCATGGGGCATATTTAGAAGGACTTTGAGCCACTTTCACATTATTTTCCCCATGTTAATAGTGTCGCAAAAGTGGTGCAAGGGCCTTGTAAATACGCCCCCATGTGTGTTAGGCCAGTTTAAGTCACTTGCCCCATGAACCAGGGAGAATAATTTGTTTACTTGATGTGTTTAAAAACGTTTCTTGAAGTCATTTAGGTTTTTTTGCTATGTACTGCTAGAGTTTTATAGCCAGCATGGGGCATATTTAGAAGGACTTTGAGCCACTTTCACGTTATTTTCCCCATGTTAATAGTGTCGCAAAAGTGGTGCAAGGGCCTTTTAAATACGTGCCCATGTGTGTTAGGGCATTTTAAGTCACTTGCCCCATGAATCAGGGAGAATAAATTGCTTACTTCATGTGTTTAAAAACGTTTCTTAAAGTCATTTAGGTTTCTTGATATGTACTGCTAGAGTTTCATAGCCAGCATGGTGCGCATTTACAAGGACTTTGAGCCACTTTAACGTTATTTTCCCCATGTTAATAGTGTCGCAAACGTGGTGCAAGGGCCTTGTAAATACGCCCCCATGTGTGTTAGGCCAGTTTAAGTCACTTTCCCCATGAATCAGGGAGAATAATTTGTTTACTTGATGTGTTTAAAAACGTTTCTTGAAGTCATTTAGGTTTCTTGATATGTACTGCTAGAGTTTCATAGCCAGCATTGGGCATATTTAGAAGGCCTTTGAGCCACTTTCACGTCATTTTCCCCATGTTAAAAGTGACACAAAGGTGGTGCAAGGGCCTTGTAAATACGCCTTCATGTGTGTAAGGGCATTTTAAGTCCCTTCCCCATGAATCTGGGAGAATATTTTGCTTATTTGATGTGTTTAAAAATGTTTCTTGAAGTTATTTAGGTTTCTTGATATTTACTGCTAGAGTTTCATACCTAGCATGGGGCATATTTAGAAGGACTTTGAGCCACTTTAACGTTATTTTCCCCATGTTAAAAGTGACGCAAAAGTGGTGCAAGGGCCTTGTAAATACGCCCTCATGTGTGTTAGGGCATTTTAAGTCACTTCCCCATGAATCTGGGAGAATAATTTACTTACTTGATTTGTTTTAAAAATGTGTTTTTTGACTTAACATGGCTCAAAGGCTTTGTAAATATGCCCCATACTGGCTATGAAACTCTAGCAGTACATATTCTGTCTATGCTGCTAAATTACCGTAGAATTGACATCTAGTGTGGTAATTGTTTGCTTACTGTTATTGATTTACTGTTTGGTAATAGTATTTAATAACATTTTTTTAAAAAAATTACCACAGATTCAACTCAAGATCTTTTGAAAAATTCAAACTTGCCCTCAAGGCAAAGGAGAAGAAAAGAAGCAAAGCGACTTACACCCCACCTTGGTAAACCTTTGCAGCAGTCCTCTACAATAAAAACTTGTCAAGTCACCAAAAAAACTCCGGGTAAGACAACAAAATCTTTTTTAGGAAACATTTGCAGACGAAAAAGTATCACTACAGAACATGTTTTACTTCAGAAAAAGAGAGCCAATTTAAACGGGAAGGAAAGGCCCCTCAAAAATGTTACTGCTAGAGCAGGAGATAACTCTGTGCATGGTAGTAGAAGGAAAAATCTGTTTAGAGACATTTGTAGACGAATGTTCTGCAACAGGATAATTGGCAATTTGTTAAAAAATATTAAGAAAGGTCAACAGAAAGTGGCTTTTTATAAGAGAATGAAAAATGTAGAGAAAATATTTGATCAGGCTTTTGAAATTAAGCGAAAGTTATTTATTTTGATAATCAATAGAATTAGGAAACGAAACAAGACAATGTATGATTTCAAATCAAATAGTAGATGGAAGAGAACAGTTAATCGTAGTAATTTTTGTGAATTTATTTCAGGAGAATGGATGCATAGTTCAAGTTGTGAGGTATTTTTTTAATGAGGAGAGTTATTTCCAGGACAATGATTTGGTGCATGCTGTTGACACCAGTGGTCGAGCTTATGAGGTGAAAGACGGTTGTCCGGTTGAAAAACAAAAACTTGTGTCAACAGAGGCAGAAGAGGTGTTAGGTAATGAAGTTTTAGGAAGACGTCCTAAGGGACCAGTGTACACCTGGAAGTGTAGTAGTATTTGCAGTGTGCAACAGGATTCCATCAATTTGCTTTGTGATTTTGTACGGACATTTAATAAGGAAAGTTTAAAACAGAAAATGAAGTTGTTGCAAGAATTAGATCCTTGCAGAGTGAGAGAAGTGACAGGTTTGCATGGTCATTCACTGGCTTGTCTTTCCAGGAGAGTATGCCAGAGTGTTTTTCATCTTTCTGGATGCTAGCAGTGCATCATAATAAAGTGAGGAAATTAGTTAGAATGTCGTATTATGCTAAGAGTCCAGCAATTATGCTTAAACAATTAAGCACTGCTCTTATGGCCGGGATGCCCGCCACCCCCTCCCAACACCTATCCCCAAGGATGGGAAGTCGGACACCAGTTGAACTTTTGGAAGGCGGGAGGGAGTCACCCTCCCGGCCGTATTTATTAAAATATGAAACAAAATTTAAAACATTAAATAAAAGTTTCATCATTATGCATTATGTACAATTTTCATTTATTACATTTTTGATGAAGACATGTACTTTGGCTAACCTTAACATATCTCTAATACAAAGGTTCCTAGCCGAGTCTAACATCCTGAAAACGCATACATTCTAAATAAAATTGTACATCCTAGCATTAAGGGCCAACGGCAAGGTCTTAACCGGTGTCAGATCCCTACTACCAGACTCTCGCCCTCACGGTGTGAGCGGCGCATGCGCAGAGGACTCTACCCTCATTGCCAACTGTAACTTCCCTTGTCGTGGTGGGGCCCCCTTTCTACTCGAAAGGTCGTCCGAGTTCCCGTGTGAGGTATCTGTAGGAAGGACAGCGTGGACTCCCCCCCATCCCCACACTCTCTATCCGCCGTCGCGGATATCCAGCCCCCGGGAAATTAGTAGGAGGAGCATCTAACCGCCTCCCCCCTGGGAGGGGCCTATGGCCGTCTCCCCATAGGCGACCCATCCTTAGTGGGTGCTGCCTCCCCGTGGAAGGGGCCAATGGCCGCCTCCCCCCGGGTGCTCCCATCCATTGTGGGTGGCACCCCCCTCTAGGGACCTGGAAATTACTGCTCACCGATCATGACCTTACCGCCACAGACCGGATAGTTGACCGACTATCCATTCCCCCCTACTACTCCTAAAGGTCATGCTTCCTCAAACCCCTTAGCCATGCTATGAAGTCTCCTATGAGTAAGTCATTCCCCTCCCTGGACAGGTGAACCCCATCGTTCAGATACATTTGATCACCCCGAATACACCCATGAGGAATGCTATGCAACTGCGCAGAGCGGAACAATCTTCCAATTTTATTATTGACTCGTTTCACTGAATGGTTAAGTGCTGACACCGAAAGGCCCCCCCGCCATACCTTTCTTGGAATCATGTGGGACCAGGCAATCGTACACCCCGGGACTCTTTTAGCCAACCAGCTAACAGCCGACAAAATGTGTTCAAGTAACACTCGTCTACCTAGTGTCACCAAGTCGTTGCCCCCCAGGTGTACAATGACTACAGATGGCGGTGACCTTGTCCGCCCTAAAAGACCCTCAAAGAATGATTCAAATTGGTCAAAACAGAGCCCGCCCTTCCCATGGAAGGCCACTCTGTACCCGTATTCCCCAGGTGCGTGAATCGCGTCACCTGCCTTGAATACGTCCCCGGCGTGCCTAACGTATGAGTGGCCCACGACCCATACAATCCTCTCTCCAGTCGGTGATCCTCGACCGCTGGTCTCCCGATGTTGGGTCGACTTCAAATTCCGCCCTGCGTTACAGGCTCGCGAAACTGCAAAACAAACAAAAGACAAGAAGCGTGAGTGCATGTCAATTGATCATTACAACATGTGCAATCGCACATACCTTTTGAAGCAATTCGAGGACCAACGGCCCAACTGTTTCACTTCCTCTGCACTCTGACCCCTGGCTGTAGCCTCAGTAGCAGCCCCTATCCTAAAGGAGTGGGTCCCAAAATCGCACGGGTCTATGGACGCGGCAGCGATTGACAGTGCAAACACCCTCTGAAACTGAAAACTCATCAGTGGGGTGCCATCCTAGTGCCGAAGCAGACTCCCCCCCCATGCAGCCGTCCGTAGCGCCAAATAGTCTTCTACGCATTTCAACGGGCAAATGGGGGACCCTCGCGCGCGCTGCACGATAACACTATTTCCCATAGCTCCCTGGTCAGTCTTGGACCTGGCTATCGAGATCACCATCGAATCACCCCTTATCTGGACGTGATCCCTGCACAAGCCTCCCTCCATATCTTTCTTGTTCCTTGCGACAAGTTTGCTCACCCGCATAGCCCCATGGAATGCCAAGGCGAAAGCTGCCCGGACAGAACCGCTTCGAAATGGGAGGAACACGTCTCATCCAGCTTTGCTAAAAGCAGAGACAGTCTGTCCAGGCCAATCGGGCGCCTCGTATCTTACTTGCGACCCTCGAGGCGCTGCCAGCTGCGAAGGGCTTTCTTAACTAAAAAGGAACCCGTCGGGTCTTTTATGCCTTGTACCTGGGCTATGAATGAAATGGCCGCTCTATACCTACTGGCCGTCGCCGCTGATCGGCCCTCCCTGTGCAGTGCTTCCAGGAACCCCAGGAAGGATTCCTCCTGACCCCAGTTCTGACTCCCTGTAGGACTTAAAAAAGTGCAATAGGAACGAAACGCTCCTTCGTATGCCTTCCTTGTCCTGGGGGCTAAGCTCGCTGCCACGAGGTCCTGTAATCCGGGGCACCGATTAGCCATAGTGCTTCGGGAAATGGTGCTGCCTCTAGGTCAGCTGTGGGTAGATACCCCCTGAATGCCTGCATATGTGAATGAGAGAGTGCATCAGCCGCATGATTCAGTACGCCTGGCACATGTTTCGCCCTGAACTGTACATTCAATCTCATGCAAAGCAGCACAATCTCTTTCAACAATCTCAAGATCCATTTGCAGCGCGCTGCCTGTTGGTTAATGCAATCGACAACAGTCATATTATCAAACCAAAACACCCAAATGGGGAATAACTCCAAGAACCCAATGTTACCTGTGAGACCGTTGGAGTGCCACCACGTCGGCCATTTTTGCGCCGACCATCGATTACCTAAGATGGCCCCAAATCCCATGCTCCCCGCTGAGTCAGTCCATAGACCTAGTTCATCTGAAGACGCGGCGGGGAGTTCCACACGACTCGAACGTTGAAGTCCGCCAGAAATGCCAAACAAATGTGCATATCCTGGTGAACCTCTGCCGACAGTCTCGTACGGTGGTGACCCTCTTTGAGACCAACCATAGCTTGTGCGATAGAGCGCGAGAAGGGGCGGGCCATAGGCATCACCCTCAAAGCAAAATTAAGCTGACCCACTGTCTGTTGTAACGGGTGCAGGGTCACTTTCTCCTTGCCTAGGCATTGCGTCAAGGAAGCCCTAAACTTGGCCACCTTTTCCATCGGTGAACGGAAACACCCCTCCACAGAATCGAGTTCAATCCCCAGAAACTCCAGTGAAGTAGATGGTCCCACCGTCTTACCTGGTGCCAATGGGACTCCAAACTCCCTCATGAGGATACAGAAATCGTACAGCGCCTGCGCACAGTTCGTATCGCCGGCTGCCCCCAAGAACAGGAAGTCATCCAGATAGTGCATAACATGTCTATGCCCTGTAGCCTCGGTGAATGCCCATTCTAAAAAACAGCTGAACATTTCAAAATAGGCACAAGAAATGGAGCAACCCATAGGCATGCATTTATCCATGTAATAACTTCCTTGAAATGCAAAACCTAACAAGCGCTGATCCTGTGGGTGCACCGGAAGCAACCGGAATGCCGATTTGATATCTGATTTCGCCATCAGCGCCCCAGGGCCTAGGTGGTTTAACATGGCCACGGCATCATTGAACGATGCATACCGTACTGAACAAACTTCTGGGTCAATGGCATCGTTGACCGAGGAACCCCTTGGAGCAGAAAGGTTATGTATGAGTCTAAACTCCCCTTGGTCTTTCTTCGGGACAACCCCCAACGGGGAACCGATGAACTCCGCCACCGGCGGGCGATGAAAAGGCCCTGCCACTCGCCCTAAACTGACTTCTTTCGCTATTTTCTTCTTTGCCACGCCTGGGTTGTGCTGTACCGATAACTGGTTTTTACAAAAGGAGTCCCCCCGAAAATCCCCCGCCGGGATTTGGAAGCCATGTAAGAATCCCATCCTCAACACCCCAGCGGATACATGATCAGGGTATTTGTTTAACCAAGGAGTCATAGCCATGAGATCAACGGGGGTAGGCAATCGGTCACAGCGGTCTACCTCACTCCTGCTTAGACCCTCCTTTTCCTCCCGTCCCGCTATTTTTTGATCTACATGAACTTTCCGGGTGTGAGGAATTCCCACAGCCGGCACACACATGCTTAAACCTACATGTTCCCTGCGGTCTGTTACAGTTGCCTCGATTGAAGCCCCAACAGACCCCCCGTTTGCCGCCATTCCCGCCGGTCTTAGGCTGGTAATCCCCACCGGTGCTCGCTCGAAAGTTCACCACAGGCTTTTGGCGGACCACTCCTGACCCGCTCCCGCCTGGCGAGGACGTACCTGCCGCCCCTGGCAGGAGCTGCTTGTGCCATGACACCGAGTCCAGACAATCCCAAGTCAACGAAGCATCATAATTTTTCGCTTTTCGAAATTTCATGTCATAGCCTTTCCATTCCTCTCCCTCATACATTGAATAAAAATCCATAATGTGATTCTGATAGCAAGTCAACTCAGTCATAACCTCAGGTTTACGTTCTCCCATAACTGCAGTAAATATAGAGAAGGCCTTCACCCAGTTCGTCACTGTCTCATCCACCCTAAACTCCGCCATCTTGGCGCCAGACGCTCGGGTGCCACAAATCCTTCTGCGTTTTAGCATATTCCATCTCGCGATGGTCAGTTAATAATGAAAACATGTTGACATACTTGTCTCCCCATATTAACTCTTTCGTGGCCATAGGAATGTGCTGTGCAACCTTTTCCCGCCTCGAGGGTATCGAGCCCTCCCCCGCCATTGGCAATACGAGCTTACCCGGATCGGCCGCTGCTCCCGCCGTTTTCTCCTGACCAACTGCTGGTTCTACCGGTGCCACCTGTGGGGGAACAAGAGGAACACTCGCCTTTGCGACATCTCTCGACTGCCGCAACTGCTTGATTAGTATTCTGGCCTCTTCGGCCGGATCTCCCGGGGCCACTGTGCCCCCTGCCTTTTTCTTGAGCCATGCAGCCAACTGGATGGCCAATTCTGGAGGCATATCATCATCCTCGGCAGGAGTGATCACGACCGGGATCGGCTGGCCTAAATCTGGGTTTTGTGCCGGGTTGTCTGCTGGCACGATGGGGGCAACTGGGGGTACCTCGGGAACCGGGACCTCCCCTAAAACGCCCTCTGCTTAACCCTTTTCCCTCTACCCTCGGGGACGACTCCCGGCAAGGCCGGGCCTATTACCTTTATTGGATGACCCGGGGCGCTCAATGCGGCCAATTGCTTCTTTACCTCCGCCAAACCTCTACCGATCGATTGAACTTGTCCGAGTTTTCGATCCATGCAAGCCATCCGGTGGGCGTAACACCTTATCCATCTCGGAACCCTTTCCTGCTTTCTTGCCGGCCATGGTTTCAGTATTCCGCCTTTGGTCGATCTACGAGGTCCTGGACTCTTCGAACTCCCGATAACTGAAAGAGAAAAAACAAGATTACAAGTTCTCAAAATTGCTGCTTGTTCCGTCGAGGGCTCACGAGCAACGAGTGTGTGCAGCCTTCTGAGCCGAGGAACAAGAGGACGCTTCTTCGGGTTCCCGCTCCTTTATTCTTCTGCGGGAGGGCGTGTACTCTCCCCCTGTACGCCTACGGGGCGTGGTCTTCTGTGGAGGTGTCTAGGACAACCCCTCTTGGGCGGGAGAAGGCGCGCCCCGGCTACGCCGCTTCGGGCATACCAGCCGGGCCATGCCCCCCGCCCAAAATGGTTTCCCGGAGGGATCGAGGCACCCAACCATACGTTCGGGGGGACCGAGTGGTCGCCCCTTTCCATTTGCATGGTTCTGAAGTAGATGTGAAGAATATTTGTGAAGAAATTGAGTTTTGTTACTTTGCTAGTAAAGAGAACAATGTTGAAATTGACCCAGTAGAAGAAGGTAATGTGGAAGAGAGTGTACAGATTTTCAATACAGATAAGTTTCACAAGGAAATTTCCACGTTTATGTTGAAATCAAGTGAGAGGCCTAATTTCACTTGTGTGTATTGTCGATGGACTTATTATAAGAATCAGACTAAGTTAGTGGATTTATATACAAAAAGTGATCAACATACTTGATGGTAGAAAATCGTTTTGATTTGGGATCAGATCAACCTATGTGTACTTATTGTTTAAACAAATTAAATCAAAACCGGATGCCTACTAGAGCGGTTCATAATAATCTGGAATTGGTTGACATTCCTTCTGAACTGAAGGATTTAAATACTTATGAATCTAAAGTGTCCATCCTTTTCAGGCTATTGTTCGAATGGAGCCTAAAACAGGGAAATTGTCTCCTTCAGATTTACAGAGAGGATTAAAGGGAAGAGCTGTTTATTCGCCTCTGGATTTGAAGAAAAATATTGATACAATTGGTGTAGACAAAGTGGAAGAGGAACCTCTGGTTATCCTAGTTAATGGGGTTCTGACAAAGAGTAAGAAAATCTGGCAAGATTTAGTGGATGTTAGGAAAGTCAAAAAGGCAACGTTGTATTTGATGGAAAACAATGAGTACTACAAGAATGTATGTGTTGTAGAAGACAAACTAAGTGAAGAAGAGGCCAGCGATTTGTGTACTGGACAAATAGAGAAAGTAGATGCCTCTAAAAATGAAGAAATATATGAACATTATAGTGTTCATCCTTTGCATTCTAAAGAAGTCATGGGGAATGCTATTGAGTTGTTTCAAATGAAACAAGCCAAAGGGAGTCCCATTAGTGTTTGGGAGGAAAGTTTGGAAGCTCGAGGATTCCCTATTTGTTTCATCTACTGTATGAAAGTGATCTGTCTGGACTGTCTTATGCAGTGAACCACATCCTGAAAAGTGGTGTACAGCTGCAAAATATCTCGGCACGAGGGTTTATGGATAAAGTCAATGTACAAGACAGTATTTTGGATTCTCACCTGATTAATCTCATGGCATGTCAGCGTGGTACTAATGAGTATTGGTACCGTCGTCATGGTGACTTAAAATGTATGCTGAGGAACTTAGGAACTCCCACATGGTTCCTCACTTACTTGAATTTCTACGAGAGGCAAATGGAAACATTGAAAATATCGAATTCAAGACACCCGGAGAACTGTGCTCTTTGGATCCAGTCAATGTATGCAGGTACTTCAATAATAGATTTGAAGCTATGATGTCTTTCATTACGAACAAGAAAAATCCACCTCTTGGAGAGGTGTTGGATTTCTTCTGGAGAAAGGAGTATCAAGCAAGAGGTGCTCCTCATATACATATGCTGCTATGGATCAAAGATGCACCCAAATTTGGAACAGATCCGGATGACTTAGTGATGAGTTTCATAGAACAGTATTCTACATATGCTGTTCCAAAGACAAAGGAAGACAAAAGTTTAAGAGAACAAGTTTTACGCTTTCAAAACCATCGTTGTGGAAAGTACTGTCGTCGTAAATTCAGAAACAAGAAAAAGTTCTATACAAAATGTCGTTTTGGGTTTCCACGATCAGTGATATCTGAAGGTAGAGTAAACAATTTGATGTCTTCATTGCGACATAATGTGACAAGCATATCACCCAAAAATACTTACAATTTAAAAAGAAACGAAGAGTCCAAGTACATAAATGACTACAACCCAGTGGTTTTGTCCATGTGGAATGCTAACATGGATATACAGTTTGTGGCTGACAACTGTATGGATGTGGCTCGGTATGTGACGTCTTATATCACAAAAAACGAAAAGACAGAACTGAAGGATATTTGGGATGACATTTCACATGAAAAGAGCCTCAGTAAGAAGTTGTACAGTTTCAGTCTAAAGATGTTGTCGCATCGAGAAATCGGAGCATATGAATGTTCTGATCGGTTATCTTCAGCAAGTCTCTATGCCAAATCTAGGAGTATAATTTGGGTGAATCTTGGTCTTGCTGTAACACGTAATCGAGTTCTGAAACCTGTACGGGAAATTGAGTATTTGGCGGAGAAGGAGCCAAACAGTACAGATATTTTGAAGACCAACATGTTGGATACATATTATCCAAATAGAAGCAGTCATCTCGAGAATGTTTGTCTGTATGAGGTTCTACAAAATTACATATTCAAGAGGAACATCAAAGAAGATATTGATAAAGGAGTGTATGCTGTAATTGGAAGTGAGGGATGTCTGGTCAAGCAAAGAAAATGCCAATTGGTTAATCATCGAAAATTGAATTGCGAATCTCCTGAAAGAAAAGAGTTTTTCTATTTAGCTCTTTTGCAACTTTTAAAGCCTCGGCGTGCAGAAGAGGAACTGCTTGGAGATTTCCTCTGTTATGAAGATTCTTTCAATGCAGCCACGGAGTCCATAGAATGTCCTGCTTTTCCAAAATATCTAGAAATGTTGAATGCAGAACTCGAGCAGGAAGCAACAATTGCAGCCGAGATTGCTAGAGACAGTTCTCAGGACAGTCAGAGTTCCACTTCATTGAGTCAGGATCCACTAGGAGGACCAGTTATCGAAAATGAAGCTGCCACTGAAATGATTGAAGTGGAAAGAGCCATGGCACATGCTCAGGAAGATGCGGTTAACTTAGAAGATTTGGAAAGACAACTCAACATTGAGCAGAGGAAAACATATGACGAAGTTACCAACCAAATTGATCATGGATTAAGTCATGAGAAGAAAGAATGCTCATGTACATCGTTGAAGCCTGTCCGACTGTACGTGAGTGGAGAAGCAGGAACTGGAAAAAGTTTCCTCATTAAAGCAATTTCATGTTATTTGCAGAAAAGGACTGAGTCATCGCTGTCTTGTGTTGTCACCGCTCCAACTGGTCTGGCAGCACATAACATTAAAGGAATTACTTTGCATTGTCTACTGATGCTGCCAGTGGAGCATGATAACAAATTACAATACCACAAGTTATCTGGAGATGCTTGTTGTGAAGTTTCAAGAGTCCTAAAGAAGATGAAACTTCTTATCATTGACGAAGTAAGCATGGTTTCCAATGTCATGCTTGCCTTTGTGCATTTGAGAATGCAAGAAGTTCTTAAAACAGAGTATGATGTGTTATTTGGTGGCAAACACATCATTGTTTTTGGTGATCTTCTGCAGCTGACACCAGTGAAAGGACAACCAGTGTTTAAACTACTTACACATGAATATACCAGGAAGTGCAAAGGGAGCATTGGCAACATCAATATATGGTTAAACTTCAATTATGCTGAACTGCGTGAAAATATGCGTCAGGCGAAGGATGAAGATTATAAGAATATTCTACAAGATGTTAGAATTGGAAAAGTGACTGAGCATGGGAAGGAAGCTTTACATGCACGATTATTGTCAAATTTGTATCCAGATGAAGACGTTCTGCCAGAGAATATTTTTCAGAAAATTACTGAGAAGAAATCTGGGATATGTTTGATGCCAACTCTGCAAGAATGTTCCACCTTCAACAACAAAATGTTGATTTTAGAAAACTAAGACATAGTGAAACTGGAAGCTATTGACAGAATTGAGCATATGGGAGCAACAATTATTTTGTCTGCAAATTTAAAATCTAAATTGGATTCATTAGAGAAGACTATATCTAAAACTGCGGGTTTTGAAAAGACTCTGAATGTGTGCTTAAATTGCCGTATCATTTTGAGAAGGAATTTAAATGTTGAAAGAGGTCTGGTTAAAGGATCAATGGGTAATGTTGTTGATTTTGAGAAATACAGAAATAGAGATGGAATTGAATTTATAAAAATTAAATTTGATGGCATTGAGGATGTACAGCAAATTGGTCGTTGCTCTGCTAGGTTTTTGCTTGTTAAAGACTTATATGTTCGCCGTAAGCAGTTTCATGTTTGCTTGGCATATGCGGTGACAATCCATAAATCGCAAGGTTTAAGTGTAGACAGTGCTTTGGTGAATATTGGCAGTTCTGTGTTCAAGGAGGGTATGGCTTATGTGGCATTATCACGAGTCAGAACTTTATCTGGATTGTACTTGATTGAGTGTGATTAGACAAATATTTGTGGAGATCTAGATTGTGTTAAGGAATACAATAGGTTAAGAAGAGAGTATGCGCCACATTTGCCTCAATATCCTTTGTTTGAGAAACGTGTGGTAGGCCGGAAACGAAGAAATGTGACCAATAGTAGGGAGGTTGTAGCAAAAACACGAAAAGTCGATGAACCCGAAATTGTAAGCAGAAAGAAAATGGATGCTGTTCAAGATGTTGTTGGTTTTCAATTTGAAAATAGTTTTGGTGTCAACTTCTATGCTAATGTAGTGGTTAATGTTGTCTTTTCTCTAGAAATATTAAAAGAACAGATTGTGGTGAATTCGGATCAAAGATTTTGCTGTTTGTTAAATTCTGTGTTAGAGAAATGTAGCACTGATAGAAGAAAAATAGAAAGTGTATCTGAAATTCGAAATCTCTTAGACAAATGTTCAGTTCAAACGCAATTCTCTCAAAATATTCAGCAGGATTGTCAGGAGTTTTTAATGTATATGCTTGATGTTTTGCAAGATGAAGGTGTAGATGTAGATTATCTGTTTGGCCTTTCTTATCAATGGCAGCATGACTGCGAGAACTGTAGGCTATCAAGTACTACTAGTGTAGACTCAGAAAGATTTATATATTTAACTCCTTTAATAAGCTAGTAAAAGCAGCCGATCAAAACATGGAGTGTAGCCAATGTAAGTCTGCAATGCTGTCCACATTATTTATACGAAGTTATGGCCAGTATGTCATTCTAATGTTCCAACGATGTAGGTCTGATGGAACTAAATTGAGAACTTTAATTAAAAATGTTGTGGCTTCGCAGTTGTCAATATCAGGAAGGACTTTTGTAACTGCAGCAATTATATATCATGACGGTCCTTCAACAACTTCAGGACATTACACAGCTTATTTAAAATCTGAAAACGGCTGGTCATTCTGCAATGATTCTGTTTTAACTTTCAAAAAACGTTTACCGTTTGACTTAAAAAATTCTTACCTAGTGTTTTTACAACCAAAATTTTAGGGAAGGAAAGTGGCCTACGAAGATTGGAGCAGTTGATACATTTTAGTCTGCTGTTTTAAATTGCTTTGTGAATTAGAGTGATCATAATAAATGAAAATGTAAAGTAGTCATAGAGATACATAACTGGTCTATAATGATTCAAAGAGTTGATATGATTTACTCTGTTGTTTAAAATTGCTTTGTTAGTAACTGACATCAAGAGAATGAAAAAATTGGAAAAGTCATAGAGGTAGTGTAAGTGTGCCTCACTGAGTATATCTAAGGTTATATTAGAGTCTGAAGAGGTTCATCGTATTATCACATGAATGATGTCATCAGTGATGTGATCAGTAATGTCAAATGAGATGTCATCAGTGATGTCATCAGTGATGTCATTTGAGATGTCATCAGTGATGTCATCAGTGATGTCATTTGAGATGTCATCAGTGATGTCATTTGAGATGTCATCAGTGATATCATCAGTGATGTCACTGACCATGTCATGAATGATGTAATATGTGACATGATCAGCAGTGGATTGCGGGTGCGCGATATATAGTTAGTGCAACTAACTGTATATGAAATTTCAATGGTTTTGTGTGAGTAAAATAAGGTTTTGTAAATGCTAATTCCTAACTATATATGGTCTATAACCTATGGTTTTTTCAGTGAATTTTCAAGGTTTTGTAAATGCTAATTCCTAACTATATATGGTCTATAAGCTATGTTTTTTTCAGTGAATTTCATTGGTTTTTTAAAAGCTAATATCTGTAGCTGTAAAATGTATTTTTCTTTAAATCCAAAAATATATTTTATATGTTTATGATTAATTTTTTTTAAATATATTTTTTTTGTTCGCTCCCGGTTCGCGAACCGGGAAGCTTTCCGTTAGCTCAATTTGATGCCGTGGCCCCATCCGCTAACCGGTAAACGTTCCGTTTGCGTAACTGCCGCGTTAGAAATCAACATCGTGACGCGCCGCGGAAGCACGACATATCACGTTGCCGCATAATGCGTCTTATGACGTGCCGCGTTAGTGCACCCGCAAGTGCTCCGGACCGCGAACGAGGCGCGAAACGCAGCTTTCCGGAAGCGAACCGGAGCGCGGAGCGCGGCGCGCAGCGCGTAACGTAAGCGGAGCAGGTCATGTGACTTGTTCATAAAACTTTTCATTGGTTCATTTCACTTTTGGTTTCCTAATGATGTAAGACTAGGTCATGTGACCTAAAAATAAGACTTTTCATTGGTTTACAAGTATTTTTTTTCCCAAATGATGAAAGCCCCCACCCTTTTTCTCACTCTGACTTTCAACTTTGAGAAAGGAAGACCTATTTTGGAAAATGGCTTCACTAGTTGCTTCAGCTGCTGGATCCCCACCACCACCACCACCACCACCTCCTGAAAAGAGAGGACCACCTCCACAGTTCCTGGCAAACCCAGAGGAGGAAGAGGATGAAGAAGAAGAAGAAGAGGCACCACAATTTATAAAAGAGTTGCCTCGGGTATCTAAAAAAAAAACAGTTTTATTTGGCAGTTTTTTTCACTTCCAGCAGTAAAGAAAAAAGTAAATGCACGTTATGCGACGTGCCTAATTTGCAAGTACGAATTATCCAGAGGCACTGAAAAGAAATACAGTTATGGGAACCACACTATGCATCGTCATATGCAGAGGTGGCATCCTCTGAATTATAGCAGGGCAGAGATGCGTGACCTGCAAGATAACCCTCAAACTTCTGTGCCCAGGACATCAGGAGAAATATCTCTTTCGGTTGCAGAAGAACGAGATACAGTGCCAAACATTCAAAAAAATTTTGTACATATGAAAATTGTTTGCTTATATTGTGGCGCATTATTTTCATGTGCAAATATGAGTGTTAAATTAGTTAATTTAGCATTTGAAAAACACCAATGCCCTAAACGCCACAAGAAATAATTTTTTTTTTTGCTCCTGTTGAGACCTTTTCAATACTTGTTTTTTGTTATTTCCCTTTCAAAAAAAACAAAAAAAAATAAAATTGTTCAAAAAATACAAAAAAAATAAATAATGTTCAAAAAAGAAAAAAAAATATAAAACAACAAAAACATTAAAAAAAGTTATTTTCAGAACTACCTCCCCTTTATACAAAAATTGCTAGAAAGTGTAACACTCTGGCAAGCTGTTTTTTTTTAGTTCGCTTTCCGGTTCGCTCGCTGGTACGCGAACCGGGAGCTAACCCCAAATTTTTTTTAAAAAAAATAAAGGAGTAAGTACAAGGGAAGTAAGCAGAGAGTAATGTTAAAAGAAAGGCAGCTATAGGGACTAAACCAGAGATGCTGTTTAATAGATTTATTTACCAAAGAAAAGGTGGAAGAGGATATAATTGTGAAAAACAAAATAGATAAGGAAGTGAAAGAATCAAGCATTGAAAATGCAATAGGTCACACAATAGAAGAGTTTGTCCTTTTGGTTTTGCAAATGGATGAGTGGTGTTGCGTGGATGAGTGGCATTGTGTGGATGATTGGCATTGCGTGGATGATTGGCGTTGCGTGGATGAGTGGCGCTGCGTGGATTAGTGGCGTTGCGTGGATGAGTTGCGTGTGTGAGTGGCGTTGCGTGTCTGAGTGGCGTTGCTTGTGTGAGTGGCGTTGCGTGTGTGAGTGGCGTTGCGTGTGTGAGTGGCATTGCGTGTGTGAGTGGCGTTGCGTGTGTGAGTGGCGTTAGTGTGGGGAGGGGGGGCGAGAAAAGCACACGGCGGACAGGGGAGGGGACGGAGCGGGGAGAGCAGAATGAGGGTGTAAAGCAGCTGGGGCCTTTGAAGTGAAGCTAATCTTCACTTCAAAGGTGTGGGAGGAGTGCGGCTGAGGGAACAGACGGCGATTTGGTAATGTGCACACGCATTTTAGGTCAATGCACTTGCGCATTGACCTAAAAGCCACAGGCACAGCTCCAAATTTCCACATTTAGTTAAACTTTGTTTAAAGCTCTATAGTCTGAAGCCCTATAGTAGGTGAATGTGATAGAAATGTAACGAAAAGAGTAGAAAACATTTACCTTATAATTATTCACTTTTTTTTCATACTTTCAATCTGTGAAAGAGTGAACAAACATTTGAAAAATATTAAAATATGAATTTAGAAATTAGAAAAGACAAGGGAAAAGGTTGAAGGACAAACAGTTTTTCAACAACTTTGACATTTACAGAAGCCTCTGCTTCTCTAGGCCCCCTACACAGTCCTAAAGATATATATTTTAAACTAACAGTATCTTGATGCTGATGAAGTGAGGCCTATTTTGGAACATGGTGCATCTTTTGCACTGCTGATGTCTCACAACAGTGATGCAATGGCAGCGCAAAAGAGATGTAAAGCCATCATAAATTTGTCTCTAACATTTTAAATGATTGTTTCAGGATGCAAATAAGATGTGTCCTTTCCAGAGGTTTGTTTGAGGTGAGGCCTACTAAGTTTTCAAAATAAAACAGTACCCAGAAGTGCAGCACTGTATGCATTAACTTTGACACTTACAGAAGCCTCAGTTTCTCCATGTCTACCTCACATTTCTAAATGTATATCATAAGTACAAAAAGTAGAGAATTTATTATACATGTTAAATGGTGTATTTTTGCTGTTCTCAGAATGTATCAAATATCACTAAAATCAGTGATTTGAAGGTATTCATCATGTAACAGCGGGGGAAAAAAAACACAATCAAAATGATTGTGTTTAAAAAACCCATACAACATAAGAAATCAGAATTCAAAACTCCCTAAAATTAACTTACTTTCCATGATGTCGAAGGATGTCCTATGAACAGCTTACACTCTGTTGTGCTGTTAATATTTTCAGCCCGACACTTTCTGAAAGAAAACCTCCATCGTTTTGAAAAATATGTTACATACGATAAAAGACTTCTCGCTCTCTACCACACGTTTCCACATGGCCAAATCATGTTAGAGCGATTTACAACTCTTGGAATTCTTGTAAGCAAATCCCGTCATTTTCTATTTTCGCAACTTTCAGAAAGAAAACGTTTAAGATTACTTTCACAATCCTGGATTATTAATATCTTACCCTTGTTGCTCACACATGTTCTACATTTCCTATGACACTGATACTGCTTACTCTGAAGCAGAGTTACTTGCATCAGGTTTATATTTTTGAATTTTTAAAATGACATTATGATCCAAAGCTTGTATAAATAATCTAGACAGCATTGCAGACTTACATTCCCTCTACTCCATGAACCTCTAGAAATTGCTCAAAACAAATCCCGAGATTCTGTCCCTAAAATTTTGGTTTTAAAAACACCAGGTAAGAATTTTTAAGGTCAAAAGGCAATTTCTTTTTTGAAAGTTAAAGCAGAATCGTTGCAGAATGACCAGCCGTTTCGGGAATTTAAATAAGTTGTGTAATGTCCTGATCTTGTTGTATGTCATGAAATATAATTGCTGCAGTTACGAAAGTCCTTCCTGATATTGACAACTGTGAAGCAACAAAAATTTTTATTAAAGTTGTCAATTTTGTTCCATCAGTCCTACATCGTTGGAACATTAAAATGACATACAGGCCATATCTTCGTAAAAATAATGTTGACATCATTTCAGATTTACATTGGCTACTCTCCATGTTGTGATCAGCTGCTTTTACTAGCTTATGAAAGGACACTGATTTACTGTCTGGCAAAGTTAAATATATAAATCTTTCTGAGTCTACACTAGTAGTACTTGATAGCCTACAATTCTCGCCGTCATGCTGCCATTGATAAGAAAGGCCAAATAGATAATCTACATCTACACCCTCATCTTGCAATACATCAAGCATAAACATTAAAAACTCCTGACAATCCTGCTGAATATTTTCAGAGAATTCTGTTTGACCTGAACATTCGTCTAACAGAAAACAAATTTCAGACACACTTTCTACTCTCGTTTTATCAGCACTACATTTCTCTAACACATAATTCAACAAACAGCATAAACTTTGTTCCGAATTGATCACAATCTGTTCTTTGAAAGTCTCTAGTGAAAAGAGAACATTAACCACTATATTAGCATAGCAGTTGACACCAGAACTATTTTAAATTTAAAACCAACAACATCTTCAACAGAATCCATTTTCTTTCTGCTTATAATTTCAGGTTCATCAACTTTTCATCTTTTTGCTATAACCTCCCTACTATTGGTCACATTTCTTCATTTCCGGCCTACCACACGTTTCTCAAACAAAGGATATTGAGGCAAATGTGGCGCATACTCTCTTCTTAACCTATTGTATTCCTTAACACAATATAGATCTGCACAAATGTTTGTGACATCACAGTCAATCAAGTACAATCCCGATAAAGTTCTAACTCGTGACAAAGCCACATAAGCCATACCCTCCTTGAACACAGAACTGCCAATATTCACTAAAGCACTATCTACACTTAAACCTTGCGATTTATGGATTGTCACCGCATATGCCAAGCAAACAGGAAACTGCTTACGGCGCACATATAAGTCTTTTACAAGCAAAAATCTAGCAGAAGAACAACCAATTAGCTGTACTTCCTCAATGCCATCAAATTTAATTTTTAAAAATTCAATTCCATCTCTATTTCTGTATTTCTCCAAATCAACAACATTACCCATTGATCCATTTACCAGACCTCGTTCAACATGTAAATTCCTTCTCAACATGATTCGGCAATTTAAGCACACATTCAAAGTCTTTTCAAAACCCGCTGTTTTAGAAATAGTCTTTTCTAATTAATCCAATTTAGATTTCAAATTCTCAGACAAAATAATTGTTGCTCCCATATGCTCTATTTTGTCAATAGCTTCAAGTTTCACAATCTCTTGTTTTTCTAAATTCAACATTTTGTTGTTGAAGATGGCACATTCTGCAAGAGTTGGCATCAAACATATTCCAGATTTCTTCTCAGTAATTTTCTTAAAAATATTCTCAGGCACAATGTCTTGTTCTGGATATAAATTTGACAGTAATCGTGCATGTAAAGCTTCTTTCGCATGCTCGGTCACTTTTCCAATTCTAACATCTTGTAAAATATTCTTGTAATCTTCATCCTTCGCCTGACGCATATTTTCATGCAGTTCAGCATAATTGAAGTTTAACCATATATTGATGTTGCCAATGCTCCCTAGACACCTCCTGGTATCTTCATGCGTGAGTATTTTGAACACAGGTTGTCCTTTCACTGGTGTTAGCTGCAGAAGATCTCCGAAAACAATGATGTGTTTGCCACCAAATAACACATCATACTCTGTTTTAAGAACTTCTTGCATTCTCAAATGCACAAATGCAAGCATGAGATTTGAAACCATGCTTACTTCGTCAATGATAAGAAGTTTCATCTTCTTCAAGACTCTTGAAACTTCACAACAAGCATCTCCAGATAACTTGTGGTATTGTAATTTGTTGTCATGCTCCACTGGCAACATCAGTAGACGATGCAAAGTAATACCTTTAATGTTATGTGCTGCCAGTCCAGTTTGAGCGGTGACAACACAAGACAGCGATGACTCAGTCCTTTCCTGCAAATAACAAGAAATTGCTTTCATGAGGAAACTTTTTCCAGTTACCGCTTCTCCACTCACGTACAATTGGACAGGCTTCAACGACGTACATGAGCACTCTTTATTCTCATGATTTAATCCATGCTCAATTTGCTTGGTAACTTCGTCATATATTTTCCTCTGCTCAACGTTGAGTTGTCTTTCCAAGTCTTGTAAGTTAACCGCATCCTCCTGAGCATGTGCCATGGCTCTTTCTACTTCATTCATGGCAGTGGCGGCTTCATTTTCAATAACAGGTCCTCCTAGTGGATCCTGACTCAATGAAACAGTACTCTGACTGTCCCGAGAACTGTTTCTAGCAATCTCGGCTGCAATTGTTGCTTCCTGCTCGATTTCCAAAGTCAACATTTCTAGATATTTGGGAAAAGCAGAACATTCTATGGTTTCCTTGGCGGCATTGAAAGAGTCTTCGTAACAAAGAAAATCTCCAAGCAGTTCTTCTTCTGCACGCCAAGGCTTGAAAAGTTGCAAGAGTGCTAAATAGAAAAGCTCTTTTTTTTCAGGAGATTCGCCACTCAATTTTCGATGGTTTACCAAGTTGCATTTTCTTTGCTTGACCAGACATCCCTCACTTCCAATTACAGCATACACTCCTTTCTCAATATCTTCTTTGATGTTCCTCTTGAATATGTAATTTTGTAGAACCTCATATAGACAAACATTCTCGAGGTGACTGCTTCGATTTGGATAATATGTATCCAACATGTTGGTCTTCAAAATGTCGGTACTGTTTGGCTCCTTTTCTGCCAAATACTCAATTTCCCGGACAGGTTTTAGAACTCGATTTTGCGGTGCAGCAAGACCAAGACTCGCCCAAACGATACTCCTGGATTTGGCATAGAGACTTGCTGAAGACAGCCGGTCAGAACATTCGTAAGCTCCGATTTCTCGATGCGACAACATCTTCAAACTGAAACTGTACAACTTCTTGCTGAGGCTCTTTTCATGGGAAATATCCTCCCACATATCCTTCAATTCTGTCTTTTCTTTTTTGGTGATGTAAGACGTCACATACCGAGCCACAGCCATACAGTTGTCAGCCACAAACTGTATATCCATGTTAGCATTCCACATGGACAAAATCACTGGGTTGTCGTCGTTGATGTACTTGGACTCTTCGTTTCTTTTCAAATTGTATGTGTTTTTGGGTGATTTCCTTGTCACATTATGTCGCAGTGAAGACATCAAACTGTTTACTCTTCCTTTAGAAATCACCGGTCGTGGAAAGTTGAAACGACATTTGGTATAGAACTTGTCCTTGTTTCTGAATTTACGTCGACAGTACTTTCCACAACGATGGCTTTGGAAACGTAGAACTTGTTCTCTTAGGCTTTTCTTCTCCTTTGCATTTGGAACAGTACACATAGAATACTGTTCTATGAAACTCATCACTAAGTCATCTGGATCTGTTCCAAATGTAGGTGCATCCTTGATCCACAGCAGCATATGTATATGAGGAGCACCTCTTGCTTGGTACTCCTTTCTCCAGAAGAAATCCAACACCTCTCCAAGAGGTGGATTCTTCTTATTCATGATGAAAGACATCATAGCTTCAAATCTATGATTGAAGTACCTGCATACATTCACTGGATCCAAAGAGCACAGTTCTCCAGGTGTCTTGAATTCAATAATTTCAATGTTTCCATTTGCCTCTCGTAGAAATTCAAGTAAGTCTTCCCAGCTATACTCGGCACAGCTGAGAGTGAGGAACCATGTGGGAGTTCCTAAGTTCCTCAGCATACATTTCAAATCACCATGACGATGGTACCAGTACTCATTAGTACCAGGCTGACATGCCATGAGATTAATGAGATGAGAATCCAAAATACTGTCTTGGAAATTGACTTTATCCATAAAGTCCCTTGCATAGATGTTTCGCATCTGTATACCACTTTTCAAGATGTGGTTCACTGCATATGACAGTCCTGACAGATCGCTTTCAAAGAGGAGATGAAACAAATAGGGAATGCATTGTCGAAACCTAGCATCTTCCGCATACAATCGTAAAGTCCGATATTCAGAAGCAGGAATTTGATGATGTCGCTCATCATATCTTCCTCCTTGACCTGTTGGAAATAGCTGTGGGAAACACCAAGCTTCCAAACTTTCCTCCCAAACACTAATGGGACTCCCTTTGGCTTGTTTCATTTGGAACAACTCAATAGCATTTCCCATAACTTCTTTGGAATGCAAAGGATGAACACTATAATGTTCATAAATTTCTTCCTTTTTAGAGGCTTCTACTTTTTCAATTTGACCAGGACACAAATCACTATCCTCTTCCTAACTTACTTCCTCTTCTGCAACATATACATTCTTATAGTACTTATTATTTTTTTTTAAATACAATGTTGCCTTTTTGACTTTCCTAACATCCACTAAATCTTGCCATATTTTCTTACTCTTTGTCGGAACAACATTAACTATGATAACTAGAGGTTCCTCTGCCACTTTCTCTACTCCAATTGTGTTAATGTTTTTGTTCAAATCTAGAGGCAAATAAACAACTCTTCCCTTTAATCCTCTCTGTAAATCTGATGGAGGCAACTTCCCTGTCTTTGGTTCCATTCTTACAATAGCCTGAAAGGGATGGATACTTTGAATCAAACTAGATTCATCAGTATTTAAATCCTTCAATTCAGAAGGAATCTCAACCAATTCCAGATTATTATGAACCGCCCTAGCAGGCATCTGGTTTTGGTTTAATTTGTTTCAACAATAAGTACACACACGTTGATCCGATCACAAATCAAAACAATTTTCTACCATCAAGTATGTTGCAAAATCCTTCCATTCACTATTATTTTCCCTTTCACTTTTTGCATATAAATCCACTAACTTAGTCTGATTCTTATAATAAGTGCGTCGACAACACACACAAGTGAAATTAGGCCTCTCACTTGATTTCACCTGAAACGTGGCAATTTCCTTCTGAAAATTATCTGTACTGGAAACCTGTACATTATCTTCAACATTACCCTCTTCTTCTGGGTCAATTTGAACATTCTCCTCTTTACTTCCAAAGTAACAAAACGCAATGTCTTCACAAATATTCTTCACATCTATTTTAGAACCATGGAAAAGAGCAGCACATAATTGTTTAAGCATAATTGCTGGACTCTTAGCATAATACAACATTCTAACTAATTTCCTCACTTTATTATGATGCACTGCTAGCATCCTAAAATGATAAAAAACACTCTGGCATACTCTCCTGGAAAGACAAGCCAGTGAATGGCCATGCAAACCTGGCACTTCTCTCACTCTGCAAGGATCTAATTCTTGCAACAACTTCATTTTCTGCTTCAAACTTTTCTTATTAAATGTCCGTACAAAATCACAAAACAAATTGATGGAATCCTGTCGCACACTGCAAATAGAACTACACTTCCAGGTGTACACTGGTCCCTTAGGACGTCTCCCTAAAACCTCATCACTTAACACCTCTTCTGCATCTGCAGAAACAAGTTTTTCTTTTTCAACCGGACAACCATCTTTTACTTCATATGCTCGACCACTGGTGTCAACTGCATGCACCAAATCATTATCCTGGAAATAACTCTCCTCATTAAAAAATGCCTCAGAACTTGAACTATGCATCCAGTCTCCAGAGAAAACATCACAAAAATTACTACGATTAATTATTCTCTTCCATCTACTATTTGTTTTGAAATCATAAATTACCTTATTTACCTTCCTAATTCTGTTGATTATCAAAATAAATAACTTTCGTTTAATTTCAAATGCCTGATCAATAACTTTGTCAACTTTTTTTTTTCTCTTATAGAAAACCACTTTCTGTTGACCTTTGTTAATATTTTTTAACAAATTGCCAATTATCCTGTTGCGGAACATTCGTTTACGAATGTCCCTAAACTGTTCTTTCCTTCTGCTATCATGCACAGAGTTATCTCTTGCTGTAGCAGTAACATTTTTGATTGGCCCTTCCTTTCGGTTTAAATTGCTTCTCTTTTTCTGGACTGAAACATTTTCTGTAAAAATACTTTTTTTACTACAAATTTTTCTTATGAATGTTTTCGTGGTCTTACCCGGTGCTTTCTTGGTGACTTGACAAGTTTTTTTTGTAGAGGACTGCTGCAGTAATTGATGGACCTGCTGTCTTTGACGTGGAGTTCTGGACTTTTTGGTTCCGTCCAGAGGTGTCAGGGTACAACACCCAAAGACCCCGGAGTCCCACCTGCCTTGGTGCACAAATGAACAGAAACACGGGCTTCTCGATGGTGGCGTCAAAGACCAAAGGTTTATTACTGCAGGGACACAGAAGTCACAGAATCTACACACGGGCAGAGACTAGGAGCCTGTTCCATTTGTACAAAGTGGGTTGCTCCTTATATACAAAAAATTGTGCTCTAGGCAAATATTTCACATGTCGGTACATTCCCAAACCTTTGTGTCTCTAAACAATAAATATTTGGCGTTACACAGGAACTGTCGATAATATCTGATACCAAACATCACGAAGAGGGGTTCCCACCAGTCCATCACAATCCCTTGTCAATATTGTATTCAAGAGCCGGACCGCCTCATCGTAAAGTTCGTTACCTCCCCCTAATAAAGGCCCAGAAGGAAAGGAGCAGAGCCAGGTGCAGAAGATAGAAAAGCGGGATAAGAGATGTTTGTGGGTTGTAAATGGGCAAGGCTACCGGCTTCGGCCGCCTAATCATGATCAGGTACAATGGACACGAAGACCAGTTTGGCAGGACTGGCCTCGGGCAGAGGAGGCAGCCTTTGTCGAGTCATGCAGCTACAGCGTGATCTGGTTTAAGGTGCACGTGTCATGTAAGAGGTGAATCTCCGGCTAAAGCTACGTGTCCTTAATCAAAGTGGAGTGAATGAAGTGATCAGAGGCTATTGCATATGTGAGGGCAAGGAACCACAAAATGGCGGCCACGATCTAAGATGGATGCCGTGTGTATATCAGAAATGTGTCAGTGGAAGGAGTGCTCTTGCTCGTAGCGTAGCGGAACCACTAGGATATACTAAATGGATCATTTGCGGTTCACTGATACCATTTTTATGTATTTCCGACAAACTTGAAAACACGGGTTCAAGTCGTCACGGAACCGTCACGGAACCTCAGACCCTCCTTTTGCCCTTACATAGGCAATTACTCAATCTATGTCTGAATCTAGTTCTATGCTCATCAGGTCAGTGACATGCTGTTGTATCATCATCCTTTCTCGTGTCTTTTCTCCAAACGCAGGTGGTTTTCTGAGACAAGTTGTAGCACAAAGACTACACAGAGCAGGACCACACTGGATAATCAGACAACATGAGAATAGGAATACTAAGATGACACCAATGACCATTAGAATCTTCCATCCCCACGCTGAGATCAGAGTCCAAACCCACTCCATGAAGGACCAGTTTCCCTTGTCTACATGTATGGAGTCCGAAATCTTGTGCAACTTAGAGATCGCCTCGTAAACTGTTGGAGCATTATTAGGAATAAAGACACAGCAGCTCGATTGGATCATTCTGCATACCCCACCTCGATCTGCAAGTATAACATCTAGAACCATACGGTTCTGCAATGTCATGAGCCTATCCGCCTGAAGCTCAGCTGTCAGATTGCTAAGGGCACCAGCAGTTTCGGTAATAGTAGATTCAACTACCCGTGTTAGCTGACGTATATTTCTACTATTGGCCATAGGCCCCCAGAACGGAAGGAAGCCTTTGAAGAAGTCTCCAGCTTCCTGACCAGCGGTATCTTCCTTGCTGAAAACACCTCTAGCTACTCTTGTTCTGTGGTAATCCGGTGAAGCAGTGTATGTCGGAGGCAACAATCGAGCAATATAACATGATCCTGAGAAGTCGGCAGGCAACCATGTATAAGCTCTGTCTCGACAAATGAAGTAGGTACCCCTAGCAGTGAGGAAGGCAGGGGAAGAGTTAGCCGGAAACACATAAGTCTCTACGCACTCACTCCTCCCTAGCTGAGCTCTCGAATTTCTCCCATTACCTTGCAGACAGACCTGACCTCGGTGAGGTACGACCCAGATTGGAGTTGAGCTTTTACGCTTGCTTTCTCCTAAACTAAGGCGATACTCTGAAGTATTCCAACTTAAATATACTCGCAATTCGTCTCTAGGGTAAGATGGAGTATTATTGACGTCCTTGACCATGTCAATAATTCCCTGGACTAAGGCTTTGTTGGCAGAGTTATATTTAGTGGAACGTGGTGGACGTGGAGGATAGGTTTCAAGGGCATAAGCAAAGATAGTTTGGAAGGCCTGAAATGATCCATTATAGCTGTAAGGCAAAACCAAATAGGGAATACCTTTATCCATAGTGTGAGGTATCAAGCCACACACCCAGCAGTTTGTAGTGTTAACTACCAGTTGGTGTTGGTGCAAGAGCTGCATAAAAGTGTTGTTGGTGAATTCTGAGCGTCGAGCTTGCTCATGTTCTGGAAATGAGTGAAAAGAGTGTATAGAAGAAACAGTAGAAATAGCTGGATCAAGGGGAGGCACTGTTGAAACTGGCACAAAAATCAAATTTATGCTACAGACAATTCCACCCACCAATGTTGCTAAAACAATCAAAAATGTAATGGCACATTGCATCAAGAAACATTTGCTGTGAAGAATTCTATTAAGTTTGTTTCTGCGAACGTAGATCACATTTTCTCGTTGCAGCGCAGGAAGTTCCATCTTCTACAATCCGCTCGCGACCACTGATGATGTGTACGTAGATGAAAATGCCTCTGTCAGCCCTGGGAGTTCCCAGAACTAACAGAAAGATCGACCTTGTGTCAGATCCCTGCAAATTCAAACTAGGCACACAGCCACGACCCTACGGCTACCCAGACGGCAAGGCAATTTTAAAAAAAACAATAAACAATAGCAAACTTCCTGGCTGAAAAGCAAAAGTTCAATATATATATGTATCAAAATCACAATATGCAGTTGCCTGCTTTATTAGTTCGTTTTATGGCTTCTAAGATTGTATCTCTTCTTTGCTGGTACTGTCTGATCGAAAAATAGTGTATCACTAGCAGCTGTTGCAGAGTTTAAGTTCGCAGATAGCAAAGTTTTTTCTGATGCTGGAGACAAATGTTCAATGTTCAAAGCAGTCTTTTCAGGAGGAGAGTCACGTTTCAAAGTGTCAGTAATCAAATCGGCATCGCTGAAAGGGACAAATTTCGGAGTTATTTCAGATTCGGAGGCACCAATTCCCTTCTTCACCCAGTCGTCGTAGGGCAGCGGCAGTGGAACACGCTTTACGTGAGAAGCGTGGATCCAGTGCTTGCGGCCAGCAACACGTACAGCTGTCCTCGTTGCCAGCAGGACCTGGAAGGGGCCGATGTAGCGAGGCTGAAGATTCTTTGTCCTCGCGAAGTTCCGGACCACAATGAAGTCACCCGGTTTCAGTTGATGCCCTGGACTCTCCGGAGGCTTTGGCAAAGCATCAAAGACCTGTTGATGAATAAGACTTAATTTAGCAGTCAAGTCGTAAAGGTAGTCTATCAACATAGGATATTCAATGGAGCAAAACCTTTTAGGCCTTGGCACACCCCAGATATTTGCTGGGCGGCCAAACACAATCTCATATGGAGAAAGCCCTATTCTAGAATGCACTGTTGCTCTCGTTGATAACAAAGCCAAAGGAAGTGCGTCTGGCCAAGCCAAACCTGTGGATGCTTGTATTTTGGCTATTTTAAGCTTGAGGGTGCCATTGTAACCCTCGACTAAACCAGCAGACTGGGGATGGTTTGCACTATGGAATTTTTGTTTCAATCCTAGACCAGCACACACACTCTGCATAACTTTCCCTATAAACTCACTTCCGTTATCTGACCATACAACCCGTGGCATTCCGTACCTAGGGAAAAATTCTTTTAGAAGAATTTTGGCAGTAGATAGAGCAGTGTTGTCTTTTAGTGGGTATGCTTCTATCCACCTGGAAAAAGCACAAACTACCACCAGGACGTATTTTAAATTGTTGCAGCGTTCCATGTGAATGAAGTCTAACTGAATCACTTCAAAGGGACAGGAAGGAGGAGCAAAATGACCAGCTGGAGTTGGAGTTCCCTTGCCAGGATTATGCATCAAGCACACCATACAATTTTTCACCACTCTCTCTGCACACTTACTGATTCCCTCATTCTTCCAGACCGGAGCCAACATCTTACATATCCCTTTAGAACTTATGTGCGCCACTCCATGCGCCATCGTCACTACTGCAAGCACATACGCATCAGGCAACATCCAACGCTGCTGTTCTGTCAAATCGATCCAACATCCATTCGAGTCCAATTTGCCCGTACTTTCTCTCCATACACGTTTCTCTTCCTCAGTCGCTTCTTTCTGAATCTCTTTCACACTTTCCATAGTGTCCTCACACATTCCAGACTCAGCAATCCATCTTGCAGACGTAGCAACATACATTCTACTCATCATGTCTCTAGCTGTTTGTTTAGCGGTTTCATCGGCAAAGGCATTCCCACGACCAACATCATCCATGATCGCTTTATGAGCACTGCACTTCACAATCGCAACTTCAGTCGGTAAGGTTAGAGATTCCAACAAGTCGTTAACTAGCTGACCATGTTGAATCTTAGTCCCATGGGACGTAATGAAACCCCTTTCTCTCCACAACCGGCCAAAACTATGGGCCACGCCAAATGCGTACTGACTATCTGTAAACACATTCACTCTCTTTCCCTCAGCTAAAACACACGCTCTCGTAAGAGCCATTAATTCTGCAGCTTGGGCAGAATTCTGACTCACTCTTGCAGTCTCCACAATCGTCTTCAAAGTCGTTACCGCGTAGGCAGCAGTCACATCACCATTCTCCAATTTAAAACATGACCCGTCCACATACAGCGTACCATCCGGGTCGGATAGGGGAGTATCCCTCAAGTCGATGCGACCTTTTGTCTCTTCCTCCGTTTTGAAATAGCAGTCATGTGGCTCAGAATCACTCGACTCTGGATCAGTCGGCAACAATGTTGCTGGATTCAATACATTGCATCTTTTGATCTGAATATGACTCGCTAATAACGTCAGCTCGTAACCAGATAATCTCGCACTAGTAAGGTGTTGTGTCTTCGTTCGGTTCATGAGTGTATCCACTGCATGAGGAACCATGACCACTAGCATATTGTTCATCACCAAACCAGCAGATTGTCGAATGGAAGCTGCAGCTGCCGCTGTAGCCCTCAAACAACTAGGCAATGCTCTAGCTACCGGATCTAATGTTGATGAGAAATACGCACAAGGGCGTTGTTTATCACCAAACTTCTGTGTCAGAACACTCAACGCGCAACCTTCTCTTTCGTGAACGTAGAGCGTGAATGGCTTGCTATAATCAGGTGTACCCAATACAGGAGCTGAACACAGTGCTTTTCGTAACTCAATAAAACTCTCTTGACATTCATCAGACCATGGCACCGGACTCGGAACATTTTTCCCAGTCAAAGCTACCAATGGCTTCGCTAAAAGTGAAAAATTTGGAATCCACTGCCTACAGTAAGAGGTAATACCTAGAAAGGCACGTACTTCTCTCTGTGTGCGTGGAACACTCATCTGCGTAATTGTTTTTATTCTTTCTGGGGTCAACTTCCTTCCCTCCTTTGATAAGAGGTGACCTAGGTAGGTTACTTCTTGGCAACAATATTGCATTTTGGAAGGTGACACCTTGTGATTCAAATTAGACAAATGATGCAATAGTGAAATTGTAGCTGCTTTGCAAGTTTCCTTGTCATCGGCAGCCACTAAAAGATCGTCTACGTACTGTACTAGGGCAGAGCCTGGAGGAAGGACAAAAGAATCTAGCTGACTTTTTAAAGCTTGACTGTAAATGGATGGACTTTCACAATAGCCTTGTGGAGCGCGTTTAAATCTGAAACTGCGACCTCCTAAACAGAAGCCGAAAATATCCCTACTTTCTTCAGCTATCGGAATGCTGAAAAAGGCATTCTTAAGGTCTATAACTGAGAACCACGTAGCTGTGGCAGGAATCAATGTTAACAAGGCAGTAATGTCTGGCACTACAGGAAACTGCGGAATTACAATCTTATTAACTTCTCTAAGGTCTATGACAAACCTATAAACTGGAGGCTTTGTAGGATCAGTTCGTTTCAAGATCGGCAATACAGGACTGTTACAGACATTTCCTCGTGTTTCTTCAACCACACCTTTCTTAATCAAATCTTGCACAATCAATAAGAGTGCACGCTCACCTTCACTCGATATTTTATATTGAGGAATTCTTGGAAATTTTACATTCGCTTTCAAAGTTACTACATACGGTGGAATTTCTAGTAGACCTACATCATTGGGACCAGTCGCCCAAAGAGAATCAGGGAGTGAACGTAGCTCCGGCGGGAGTGCGTCCATTGACAAGTACATCGGAGAGGTGATTCTTTTACCCAAAGTAAGCTGTACTCCTTCCGGAGAACAGTACAATGTCGCATATAGTCGTTTTAACAAATCTAAACCAAGCAGATTTTCATTACAACCTGTCGTCAAAATCAGGGGTGCTTTCAATTGACACGGTCCAACAGAAATAGACAAAGGACCAGATATCGGGTTGTACACAGCGGCGCCTGAAAAACCTACGGAAACATTTGTTGAGCCAGACAAAGGTGCGCCAGGGAGTTTCGCATGCATGATAGAACTTTTTGCGGCACCAGTATCCAACAGAAACGGTTCGACTACACCTGATGTTGCTACTGCGACATAAGGCCCACTCTGATCCACTGGAACTGATACTACTCCCTCTCTCTGTCCATGGCTGTCCTAGTACCCATTTTGTTGGAATCCCTCATCAACTTCACAATAATCCTCAACAAGATATTGCTGAGATCTATTCTGTTGAGCTGACTGTACATTTCGTTGATCAAAGTGATTAGAAGGACGATCATTTGTTTGCGGAGGCATAGCACCTCGCCCTCGTCCTCTAGAATTCTGCGCATAACCACCACGACCTCTCTGAGCTGCTGCTGCATTATTTTGCGCTAAGATCGGACATTCATTTTTATAGTGACCCTCTTTCTTGCAGTACGCGCACTGATTCCACTGATATTGAGGCCTTGATGTACTATAATCTGTCCTTTGATATGAGTTTTGCTGTGTATTAGTCTGATTCGTACGAGGCGGATACGCCTGCTGCAAAAGAACTTTAGTCTTTAAATCTTTCGTTTTCTTCTCTGATTGGATTCTTTCCGCCAATAACGAAAAGAGTCAAACATTGCCGGCCGGGCTTTCTTCCTAAACAATTTCGCTTCTAAGTTGTCGAGAATCTCTTGTTCAAAACTACCATGCAGTGGCCAACTAAGGACACCATCCTTCTTACAATAACGAACCCATATTTCATTATAAGTTATAGGACCCACACCATACTTACAGTATAAATCATATAGGGGAGTCCCAATCGGAGGAACCAGACAAGAGTCCTCTAATTGTGAGTCACTGTTGCAACTAAAACAAGACAACATTTTCCGACTTACCATTTTCAGTCCGGAACACAAAACAAACAAACACGAAACAAATTGTGCACTTGAACCAAGAACTTAGGCCTACCAAAAACGAACTGATGTATCGATACCCAAAACTAAACCAAATAGATTATCGTAATTAGAACAACCAATGATAATCTTACAAGACCAAACCAAACCAAGAACCGATCAAGGATTTTTAACGATCCTCACAAAAGTAACCAGCTAGCTATCACTAAATACTTAACTGAGTCACTGAAGACGTCACCAAGGAGAAACCCGTCACGTTTCGCCGTACTAAGGACTGCACCACTTCGGGTCCAAGACAGGGCGACGGTCAAGGCAACGGCCCACTGCAGCCGTCCTGAACGGGAACCCTCGTGGAAGAGAACTTCAGGGCCACTTTTGCGATATGCCGGGATCGATGAAGTGGGGCGCCTCCCTCAGGAATCTTCACACGAAGCTTCTCGAACTCTTCAGGCTTTTGGACCGGTACCGAATGACGTCGCCCCACGTTGGGCGCCAATTGGAGTTCTGGACTTTTTGGTTCCGTCCAGAGGTGTCAGGGTACAACACCCAAAGACCCCGGAGTCCCACCTGCCTTGGTGCACAAATGAACAGAAACACGGGCTTCTCGATGGTGGCGTCAAAGACCAAAGGTTTATTACTGCAGGGACACAGAAGTCACAGAATCTACACACGGGCAGAGACTAGGAGCCTGTTCCATTTGTACAAAGTGGGTTGCTCCTTATATACAAAAAATTGTGCTCTAGGCAAATATTTCACATGTCGGTACATTCCCAAACCTTTGTGTCTCTAAACAATAAATATTTGGCGTTACACAGGAACTGTCGATAATATCTGATACCAAACATCACGAAGAGGGGTTCCCACCAGTCCATCACAATCCCTTGTCAATATTGTATTCAAGAGCCGGACCGCCTCATCGTAAAGTTCGTTACCTCCCCCTAATAAAGGCCCAGAAGGAAAGGAGCAGAGCCAGGTGCAGAAGATAGAAAAGCGGGATAAGAGATGTTTGTGGGTTGTAAATGGGCAAGGCTACCGGCTTCGGCCGCCTAATCATGATCAGGTACAATGGACACGAAGACCAGTTTGGCAGGACTGGCCTCGGGCAGAGGAGGCAGCCTTTGTCGAGTCATGCAGCTACAGCGTGATCTGGTTTAAGGTGCACGTGTCATGTAAGAGGTGAATCTCCGGCTAAAGCTACGTGTCCTTAATCAAAGTGGAGTGAATGAAGTGATCAGAGGCTATTGCATATGTGAGGGCAAGGAACCACAAAATGGCGGCCACGATCTAAGATGGATGCCGTGTGTATATCAGAAATGTGTCAGTGGAAGGAGTGCTCTTGCTCGTAGCGTAGCGGAACCACTAGGATATACTAAATGGATCATTTGCGGTTCACTGATACCATTTTTATGTATTTCCGACAAACTTGAAAACACGGGTTCAAGTCGTCACGGAACCGTCACGGAACCTCAGACGTCTTGTAGCCTTTCTAATTCGATTCTTAGTTGGCATTTTCAAATTTTGAAATAATCTGCAGTTGAATCTGTGCTAAAATATAATAAAAAAATGTATTAATCACTATTACCAAACAGTAAATCAATAACAGTCATCAAAAACTTAACACCCTGCTTGTTATTTTAACAAATTTAAATGTATAGGGACAGATTTATGTTAACTGGCACATCCCCAGGGATGCACCAGTTAACGTGCACCACTGCTCTGCTACTCATGGTGTGACACATTTACATTGTGGAACACCATTGAATAAAAACAGCACAGATGCGTCACACATCAATGCAGCAAAAGCAACACATTGCACAAGTCACGTCTTAAACACGACATGTCTACTGCAATGCACAAGAGGAAGCCACACATTGCATGGTGCTTCACTCCTTATGCATGTTTCAAACAGCCATAAGGATTTGATTCAGGAATGCTATAAAGCTGACTCAGTGAAATCTTCTAAATTTCACTGTGTTACTTTTACAGGGCTTTCATGCAAATGAATGCCCACCCTGCATCAAAACACCTATATGAAACCTGACGCAGGTTTCATGTGGCACAGGACTTTACAGCATGACACATCTGTCTAGATGCATCAAGTTGAAAATATGTCGCCACATAGCAAATCTTTTGCACCGCCGCTCCAGAGTACAGAGGAGATAATAATACATGTGAAGGCCTACCAATGAAGTAAATCATGTCCACTTGACTCTTGAACAAAGGCCAGACCTCTTTTGTGTCCGTGGACTGACCTAAACTTCATCTGCACAATGTTATTCATAAACTTAGGAAACACAGATGATCTAATTAAAAAATGTGCAGTTTCTTTTCCTCATTGCACAATCACATCACCTTTGTTTCCTCAGTGACTTAAAATGCCCCAAGACACATGAAAGTGTTTTTTAAAGCCTTTGCACCATTTTTGGATCACTTTTAACATGGCTATATAAGTCAAATAATCAAAATCTAAATTTACCAAGCACAGGTGGGAGCATATTTACAAGGAACGTGCACCACGGGTAAAGGTCTTAAATTAAAATGGGAAAAATAACATCAGAGATACTTAAATGCCTTATAAATATGCCCTAAACAACCTATGAAGCTCTAGCAGTACATATCCAGAAATGTAATTGATTAAAAAAAAAACGTTTTTAAACACAACCTATAAATCAATTGTATACCTACATTCAAGATGAAATGACTTAAAATGTCCTTAAAACACATGAAAGGGGTTTTTGATTGCCCTTGCACCATTTTTTGGGACACTTTTAACATGGCTATGTAACTCAGAGAATCAAAATCTAAATTTGTCAAGCACAGGTGGGAGCATATTTACAAGGAATTTGCCCACGGAAAAAGCTCTTTAATTAAAATGGGAAAATAACATCAGAGACACTCAAATGCCTTATAAAGAAGCAGACACATTTTTTTCCTTGTGATACATTTTAAAAGCATTCCTTTTCCTCAAAAACGATTTTCAAGTAATAATTTGAAAACACTGCACAGCTCCTATGTACAAAAACACCCTGACAGTGCTAATACTTCACATTATTTTCAATTACAATTTCTCAAAGAAACAAAATCTATTTGTAAAACACTTTAAACAAAGCAACATTTTAAAAACACAGCTTTCTTCATAATTTTGTCCTTAAAGCATACTATACTCTATCTAAATTAAATAAATCTTTTCTCACCTTAGCACATTCTTTATGAGTTTCAAAACAGTCTCAGAAATACACCAAATTGTCTTCAGCAGAACAAAGAGTATGCACTCCAGAGGCTGCAGCTATAGAAAGCACAGAAGTACAGGTATTCATTACACATATCTCTCATGTTAGCCAATAAAAACTCTTCCCTCACTTTTTTCAAATCAAAACCCTTCCCCCCTCTGCCCTCTCTGCCTTTTTTGCATAGCAACCACCTCCTGAAAGACCTCTGATGTTTGCAAGTTCACACAACAATGTTTCAATTGAACTCTGAACTCTCAGTGCACCTGCGTATCCAGTGCAATCTTTCATTAAATGTTTTTTCCTTGACCATTCAAATTACATCTTTCAAAGAACACATCCATGCACCCTAACTTTCTGTTTTCAGAAATGGAAATCCACCAATCACTGCTAGTGAATCATTAGCACTGAAACTCCACAGTTTTTTTTTCTTTACAAACTCCTACTGTTTCATCTGCCATTTCATTACCACACTTCATCTGACTGCAGCACAGCCTTCTCCCACCATGCTTACTGTCTGGATTGTTGGACATAGTTACATCTACTGGGCTCAAAGGTATGCTGAGACCAGAAATTTACCTAACCTCAATTTACAAGATGTGGAAATTAACTGGTTTGGCCAATGAGGATTAAAATGTCACCAATTGATACCATTGGTGAAAACCTTTATGCATTTGCCAAAACCTGACCTGTTAATTGTGCACTGTGGAGGTAACAATTTGGGCACTTTGACTGGGGTAGGTCTGGAAATGTTTTTAAAGGACACCTTTGAGCAATTAATGGCACTTTTTCCTGAAACTGCCTTGGTATATTCAAATATATGCCAAAGACAGAAATGGAGGTGGTCGAACCAATTTTGTCCACAAATTGAGAAGTCGAGGAAGCATGTAAACAAATCTGTTTCAGCTTACATGAGAGACCATGGAATGGGCTCCATGTACAACAATAACTTGCGTTACTGCATGCAAGATATCTACAGAGGAGATGGAGTTCACTTCTCAGATGAAGGCAACAGAATTTTCATTTAGAATTTAAGACTGTGCATTGGTACCTACTTATAAGTACCTAAATGTACCATAAACCCAAAAGCTCTTCTCAGAGCTACCCTACATCTGATCACTCACAATTATTATTTTACTCTAACTTTTTTCAGTAATTTTCAACAAACTACGCTCCCCGGAGCGCTACCCGGTACGCGAACCAGAAGCTAACCGCGCAAAATTTGTAAAAAAAATGTTTTTTTCCCGCACATATGGGCCTCCTCAGCCACCCTCAGAAAACCTAGGGGGTCAAGATACGTCTACCGTGCCCCCTTCAACCCATTCTTAACATTATTTGCCCTCCATCTTGTATCCTAATTCGACTGAAACACAAAATGGTGGACTCCCGTAACGCTGCTAGTTCGCGAACCGGTACGCTTCCGGGAAGCGCTCCATTAAAAAAGGTGGGAAAGTAATTTACAGAAAAACAACTGGAAACACTTTCACCAAATATAGATTAGCTCCTACTACATACCAATCCCTACCATTTTCATAAATTTGTTTAGAATTACATTTAGCCATTTAGCCTGTAGACCTCTCTAAATACCCTGAGGTAAATTACTTCACAAAACACATCTGAAGTGTTGGAATTGACAACCAATGAAAATGTTACTTTCATTTTCAATTTTTTTTACCTGACATTTGATTGGTTATGTACCTGAATATATATAAAGAAAGAGAGGGAAACACAGCCATTTTCACTACTACTTCCTGAACTACATTTCAAGAACATTTTCACCTCCCTGTAAAGTAAATTGATAATTTGTAAGGGGCACTTTAAATTAATTTGTAAAAACGTTTTTTGATAATTATTTACTGTCCCCCTGCTATAGTTATAGCTACAGATAGGCTCCTCTGTTATATTTATTGATTGACTTACACTTCTCTGCTATAATTATGAATTTACTTACTTTAACTTCACTGTTAAAAAAACAGAACTACCTGTCTGAACTTAAACCCAACAGTGCCCTAACTCTTCTAATATAATTATTTTTTTATGCAATTTACAGCAAAAAAATGGAAGGGGAGCACGAAAATATCAATGTTTCCTTCGACATTACATCTGAAGAGATTTTAAATGAAGAATTTTTAGATGAAGATTTTATGGATCAGTCTTTTGATGAACAATTTATTGAATGCTTACAAGACATAGAAACATGCATGTTTGAGGAGATTCCAGATGAAGTAATGCTGGAAGTTTTATTGAACTATGAAAATTCTGACCAATAAATTTTTATTTAATAATTAAAAATTGTTTGAGACATTATTCATTGTTATATGTAATTCATGAAGTACAACCAAAATAAATACATTTAAAAAAAAAAAAACGAACAATCAATAAACATACAATAAGTTAAAAGTCAATCATTCTTTTTTCCTCATAGTACGCTCCTCGGACCGCTTTCCGGTGCGCGAACCGGGAGCTTCCCACGCAAAAAAATTAAAAAAAAAAATGTTTTTTTGCCCCGCGGGGCCCTTTTAAAACCTCCTCTTCAAACCTAGGGGGTCAGGGAGGATCTACTATGCCCCCTTATGGTCATTTCCCCCTTCGTTTTGGCCTTCTCTTGTCTCTCGATCCTACCGAGAGACAAGATGGTGGCCGCTCCGGACTGTTTAGAATGTTGACAGACACCGGAGAGCCAATCAGCTTCGCTTCGCGAAGTTCCGTTACACGTCAAGTATGCGAACCGGAGCGCTACCCGGAGCGCTGTCACAGATATATATATTTTTTTGAACATTAATTTCTCAAAATCCACTGGAGCACATATATTGAAACCTAACAAAGGCACATCGGGCTAACAGTCCCTACAATTTTGCCAAGTTTCGTGCAAATCCATTCAGCCATTCGAGCTAAAAGTGAGGCCAACCGCCCATGGAAAACTCAATGTTAAAAACGCGTTTTGGGACCCCCCTTTTTTCTCGCCCCCCCTTTGACGAACACCCCCCAAATTTTAAGGGGCTGCTCCGAAACAAAATGTGCCATTTTCCTGAAAATTTCAGCCAATTCCGTCCACAAACGCCAACGTTATTAGACATAGAATTTTCAAAAGTCCCATAGAGAAAAAATCCTAACTATATATACCTACTGGCGACCGCCAGTAGGTAATATATATATATATATGTATATATATATTCACTGAAAAAACCATAGGTTATAGACCATATATAGTTAGGAATTCGCATTTACAAAACCTTATTTTACTCACACAAAACCATTGAAATTCCATATATAGCTAGTTGCACTAACTATATATCGCGCACCCGCAATCCACTGCTGATGATGTCACATATTACATCATTCATGACATGGTCAGTGACATCACTGATGACATCACTGATGACATCTCAAATGACATCACTGTTGACATCACTGATGACAACATCCAGTGACTGTATGTTTCTGTAAAGTTAAAATATGTCTTACATATTGAAGAATGAGTGGATGTATAAGTGTCTGGATGATGGATTTAGTAGGTGCATGACTGACTGTATGAGTGAGTGATTAAATGTGTCTCACTGAGTGCATGGGTTAGTGACTAAACTGTCTTAATTTGTGCATCATTATGTCTGTTGTTCTGTAAACTGTTGCATGTGTTGATAAGTAGCTATATGAGTAACTATATGGGTTATTGATTGGTTGCCCAAGTATTTGTATGGGAGACTGAGTGTGTGTGTGGGTGGCTGGGAGGTGTATGACTCTGTGCATAGATGTGTGAGCAGTTGATTCACTAGATGTATGGTTTCAAAAGTGCATGTGGAAACAGCTGTATGGGCGGTTGACTGTGTGCATGAATGTATTGGTGAGTGAATGGATATCTCAGTGCTACATGTCAAAGTAAGTACATATGTAAAACACAGTACATATGAGAGTTGACATATATAAATAACTGTGCATAAGAGCCAGTGAATGTGTGAGTGGCTGTATGGATCATTGTGAACTTGTATCAGGGATTGTATAAGAGAGTAAATATGTGTTAGTATATGTTTGAATAAGTAAAGTTTGTATAACTGTATAGTTGAGGAAATGGAGGTGTGATTGATTCTTTGCATGACTGACTAGGTGTGTGAGTAACTCCATGGATGAGTGACAGTCTGTGAGTGTCTGTTTACACTGATTGCATCTAAGGTTATATTAGAGTCTGAAGAGGTTCATCGTATTATCACATGAATGATATCATCAGTGATGTGATCAGTAATGTCAAATGAGATGTCATCAGTGATGTCATCAGTGATGTCATTTGAGATGTCATCAGTGATGTCATCAGTGATGTCACTGACCATGTCATGAATGATGTAATATGTGACATCATCAGCAGTGGATTGCGGGTGCGCGATATATAGTTAGTGCAACTAACTATATATGGAATTTCAATGGTTTTGTGTGAGTAAAATAAGGTTTTGTAAATGCGAATTCCTAACTATATATGGTCTATAACCTATGGTTTTTTCAGTGAATTTTCAAGGTTTTGTAAATGCTAATTCCTAACTATATATGGTCTATAACCTATGGTTTTTTCAGTGAATTTTCAAGGCTTTGTAAATGCTAATTCCTAACTATATATGGTCTATAGCCAATGGTTTTTTCAGTGAATATATATATATACATACATATATAAACATATATCATCTGTATATCTATATAAATACAAACATAAATGCATGCATACATATACTTATGTGCATACAGATACATGTTATTTACATGAAAGTTGAAAAAACACTAATAAAAGCAAAGCTAAAAAGCCACCTCATTACAAACAGAATGGCTTTAACTTAAACGAGGGCGAGATCTATTGCATTTTCAATGCTTGTTTACTTTGGTTCCATCAAGAAGGCATTCAGATGTGTCACACATTTGCCATAAATTCTGAATGTTAGCACTCTAGTTGCACATTAGATCACTGTAGTAAAGCTACTGCTCACCAGGGACGTCTGCTGCTGGTATTCAAAGTGCATGTTTCAGTCTGCATGTCAGAATTTTTTTAATGAAATAGAAGAGGATTTGAGAAGTCACTCAAAATGATCCCTAATTTTTCTTTCTGAAGCACTAATCATACTTTCTATGGCAAAATTAACCCCCTCATGTTGTTCCTTTTTAAATTGAGTGTTTTCAGACTTACCACTTCATTCCAATCAAGATGGCTTCTGGTGTGCCATACTTTTGTCATAAGTAAGACTGTTAGCGCTCTAGTTATTCTTCAGAACACTCTGGGACATTCTGTCATTGGGCTATACTTGGGGTACATCTGGGTGATATTTGGGCTACATTTAGGCTCTTTTGTCTCTGGTGGCCATCTTGGGAGACTGTATGTCAGAATTTTTTAATGAAATTGAAGAGGGTTTGAGAAGTCACTCAAAATGTGCCCTAATTTTTCTTTCTGCAGCACTAATCATAATTCATATGGCAAAATATACCCCCTCATTTTGTTCCTTTTTAAATTAAATGTTTTAAGAGTTACCACTTTATTCCAATCAAGATGGCTTCAGGTGTGCCATACCTTTGTAATAAGTAGGACTGTTAGCGCTCTAGTTGTTCTTTAGAACACTCTGGGACATTCTGTCATTGGGCTATACTTGGGCTACATCTGGGTGATATTTGGGCTACATTTGGGCTCTTTTGTCTCTGGTGGCCATTTTGGGAGACTGCATGTCAGAATTTTTTAAATAAATAGAAGAGGATTCGAAAAGTCACTCAAAATGTGCCCTAACTTTTCTTTCTGCAGCACTAATAATACCTTCAATTGCATAATATACCCCCTCATTTTGTACCTTTTTAAATTAAATGTTTTAAGAGTTACCACTTTATTCCCAACACGATGGCTCCAGGTGTGCTATACCTTTGTAATAAGTAGGACTGTTAGCGCTCTAGTTGTTCTTTAGAACACTCTGGGACATTCTGTCATTGGGCTATACTTGGGCTACATCTGGGTGATATTTTGGCTACATTTGGGCTCTTTTGTCTCTGGTGGCCATTTTGGGAGACTGCATGTCAGAATGTTTTAATGAAATAGAAAAGGATTTGAGAAGTCACTCAAAATGTGCCCTAATTTTTCATTCTGCAGCACTAATCATACTTTCTATGGCAAAATATACCCCCTCATGTTGTTTCTTTTTAAATTAAATGTTTTAAGAGTTACCACTTTATTCCAATCAAGATGGCTTCAGGTGTGCCATACCTTTGTAATAAGTAGGACTGTTAGCGCTCTAGTTGTTCTTTAGAACACTCTGGGACATTCTGTCATTGGGCTATACTTGGGCTACATCTGGGTGATATTTGGGCTACATTGGGGCTCTTTTGTCTCTGGTGGCCATTTTGGGAGACTGCATGTCAGAATGTTTTAATGAAATAGAAAAGGATTTGAGAAGTCACTCAAAATGTGCCCCAAATTTTCATTCTGCAGCACTAATCATACTTTCTATGGCAAAATATACCCCCTCATGTTGTTTCTTTTTAAATTAAATGTTTTAAGAGTTACCACTTTATTCCAATCAAGATGGCTTCAGGTGTGCCATACCTTTGTAATAAGTAGGACTGTTAGCGCTCTAGTTGTTCTTTAGAACACTCTGGGACCTTCTGTCATTGGGCTATACTTGGGCTACATCTGGGTGATATTTGGGCTACATTTGGGCTCTTTTGTCTCTGGTGGCCATTTTGGGAGAGTGCATGTCAGAATGTTTTAATGAAATAGAAAAGGATTTGAGAAGTCACTCTAAATGTGCCCTAATTTTTCATTCTGCAGCACTAATCATACTTTCTATGGCAAAATATACCCCCTCATGTTGTTTCTTTTTAAATTAAATGTTTTAAGAGTTACCACTTTATTCCAATCAAGATGGCTTTAGGTGTGCCATACCTTTGTAATAAGTAGGACTGTTAGCGCTCTAGTTGTTCTTTAGAACACTCTAGGAGGCTGCAGTAGAACACAAAGGAATCAACTGACAGTCTCTGTCCTTGTTGGATGTTTATGTTTTACTGAGAATGTCAGACTTCATTTTCACATGACTGAGAAAGATAATGTGAATTTACAAAAAATATGCTTTCAGTTTAGCTTATAGATCCCCTTCCAAACCACTGTGGGAAAATCATGAGATATTAGTTTTCTTTCAAACAATATTCATGATATCACAGCAGAAGGTTTTTTCACATGGTAAAATCACCTTAGAACCCACCACAATTCCTAAAACGAGTATGGTACCATCAACAAATGATTTATAATGTAACTAAAGTCCTAAAACCCTCTATTAACTACAATGCTTTTTAATGAGGTGCTATCATGTATATTGGTCCCAAGATGGCTGCCAACACTTCTTGGATGAAGTGCTGACAGCCAATCAGATCAGATGTGTGGTTAGGCTCCGCCCAGATATATATCTTTTTTTGAACCTAAATTACTCAAAATCCACTGGAGCACATATATTCAGACCTAGCAAAGGCACATCGGGCTAAGAGTCCCTACAATTTTGCCAAGTTTCGTGCAAATCCATTCAGCCGTTCGAGCTAAAAGTGAGGCCAACCGCCCTATGGAAATTAACATGGGAAAAACGCGTTTTGGGACCCCCCTTTTTTCTCGGCCCCCACTTGATGAAACCCCCCCAAATTGTCAGGGGCTGCTCAGAAACAAAATGTTCCATTTTCCTGAAAATTTCAGCCAATTCCGTCCACAAACGCCAAAGTTATTAGACATAGAATTTTCAAAAATCCCATAGAGAAAAAATCCTAACTATATATACCTACTGGCGACCGCCAGTAGGTAATATATTACTTACTGGCGGTCGCCAGTAGGTATATATAGTTAGGATTTTTTCTCTTTTTTTTTTTTTTTATTTTTTTTTATTGAAAGTTCATGACAATAGTATATCCAATAAATACAAGAACAAACATATTAATACATAGAGACAAAATAAGTATACATCAAAGATATTAAAAAACAGGTAAGAAAAACCGATAATGTAGGAAGAGTGATAATATATCTGTGGAGGACAGGAGGGAATTTCTACATTGGTACTAAGAACTGAGGCACGTAATTTTCGACCGCCTCCATGCTGCAACGGGCGACCACAACCTTAGCCCCATATCCCTGGATTTCACTCCCTTCAGTGCATACAGCTCCGATTCGATGTTATGAATCCCGAGCAGCCTGCAGATCCACATCTGAAAGGATGGGGCATCAGAGTCTTTCCATGCAGCAGCAATTAATATTCTAAAAACAGCTATTGCTAAAAACACAAGTGCCTCAGCCTCGATGCTTAAACCCTGTTTGGCGTCAAACCCGAATATTAAAAGTGTAGGGGATAGGTCGATCTTGACAGCTAGCAGCCCCTCTAAAAACTTTGCAATTTCGTTCTTAATTGGCCCTAGCTTTTCACAGCTGCAAAACATGTGAGGCAGATCCGCAGGGCCCTTACCACATCTAGGACAGTTGTTATCCACTCTCTTACCCCAATCATACAGTTTTGCCGGTGTATAGTATAAGTTAAATAGGGTTTTAAAATGCTGTGCTCTTAGATTTGATGAGCGTAAAAACCTTTTATCCATAAGGATGGCTCTATCCAGATCGATATCGGGATCGTTCAGTTTCCCGGCCCAGGTAGCCTCTGTCTTGAGCATATCATCCGGCAGAGTTCCCAAGAATATTGCATATATTTTCCCTATACGGCGACCCCCACCCTTCAAATAATCTAATAGTATACATTCTTTTGATATATCTATCACAGGTCTTTTGGATTTAATTGTGTTAGTCAATTGTATATATTTGAAATCTTGAGGGCCTAGAAGTGAATATCGTGTCTTTAAGAGATCAAGAGGCCTCAGAACATTCTTTACCATAACTTGACCCAATGTAGTGATTCCCTGCATTTCCCAGTGTCTCCAAGAACCATCTCTGCTTAAATGCGGGAATAACCCTGATTTCCAAAGAAGAGTATGTTTATTAAACTTAGAAATACTCTGGTTCTTTTGTATTGCCAGCCATACCACCCGGATATCTTCCAATATTTTGTAGCCTGGGGATTTGAAAAAACGTTTATCGTAGTTCCTTAGCAGTATACCATACGCCTCATTTCCTAGTGCTAACTGGTATATGGATGGGATAGTACACCGGGAATGTATCGTATCAGCAGGGAAAAAAAGTATAGCCATATCAGTGAGGAGACAAGACCAGTGATATAATTTTAAGTTAGGTATACCCAATCCTCCCTGTTCTTGAGGTAGAGACATAAATTTAATTGATCTCCTCACCTTACCGTATTGCCAAAGGAAGTTCATAAAAATAGCCTCCATCTCCCTGATCAGGATATCGTCTATTTTGAAGGGGATTGACCTAAATTTATATAGGATTTTTGGGAACATTGCCATTTTAATGACATTGGCCCTACCTATAATTGATAAGTGTAAAGTATTGATTCTTTTTAGGTCCTGTTTCATTTTCAACAGTAGTGGTGAGAAGTTATCTTTAATGATTTCCTGTATCTGGGCATTAATTGTGATTCCCAGATATACTACCGAATCCACATATCTATCATCCAATTTAGTTATTTGGTTTGAGCATAATACCTGTGTTTTTGCCACATTAAGTCTATAACCAGAGACATTCCCAAAATCAGAGGTGATGTTGATTATTTCTCTCATAGCACTAGCTGGATCGACAGTGGTGATAGCTATGTCGTCCGCATATGCGAGGATTTTGGTTTCAAGACCATTGATGATAATTGGTTTAATATTAATATTGCTCATAATGCGGCAAATCAGGGGGTCGATATACAGTGCAAATAGGATGGGTGAACACGGACACCCTTGTCTCGTCCCTCTTGAAATCTGAATGGGGTTGGAGGCCTCGCCCATTGACTGAATACTAGCTATTGGATTGTGATACATGGCCTTAATACCCTGAAGAAAACGGGGACCAAATCCTTTGCCGACCAATACTTCCCAGAGAAAGCTCCATCTGACCCGGTCGAACGCTTTCTCTGCGTCGAGGAGGATCATCGCGATCCCCCCCTCCCCCCGAGCATGCAAGTCAAACAGAGTTATGGCTCTTTTGATATGGTCGGTGGTACCTCTGCCAGGGATAAAGCCATGCTGCCAGGGAGAGACAAGGCCCGCAATGATCCTACCCATCCGTGAGGCCAATATTTTAGCGTAGAGTTTATTATCGCTATTAATTAGTGATATAGGCCGATAGGAGCCCGGGCTCTCCTTGGGTTTGCCCTTTTTATGAAAGACAACGATATTGGTTTTAGTCCAGGATTCGGGTATAATACCTGTATTGATAACCCCATTAAATAGATCTAGCAAGAGAGGGGCCGTTTCTTCCCTCAGACATTTATAGACTTCAAGAGGTATAAAATCGGGCCCTGCTGCCTTACCAGCAGAAAGATCTTTTAATGCCTGGAGAAGCTCCTCCATAGAAATTTCCTGTTCTAATGATTCCCTCTCATTGGACGTCAGTTTAAGACCTGTATCCTGCCAATTAATACCAAAATGTGCTGTATCTGCCTCCTCCTTATAGAGGACCTGATAGAAACGCCTAAAGACCTCTATAATTTCTATTGGTTTTGTATACATCTGCTCGCCCTCTTTGATCTCAGTAATAATATTTTTTGAGGTGGCCTGTCTTATCCGAAGCGCTAGTGCCCTGCCAGCATTCTCGCCTGTTTCATACATGCCTAATCTACGGGTCTGATATTCTGCTGCAGCCTTCTTTGCTAAATGTCGCTGAATATCTGCTTTTATAGTATTTAGGCTCTCTAGGCTCTGTGACCCCTGGCTCCCATGACAGACATCCCTCCTGTGTTGCTCCTCTGCCTTCACCAGTTTAACCAAAAGACATTCCCTATCCTCCTTCATTTTTTTCCAAAGCCGTGCGGAGAAACTAATTTTCTCCCCTCTTAAACCAGCCTTAAAACTATCCCAGACCGTACCGCGGGAAGCGCTATATCTATTAGCATCAAAAAAGGACTTGGACCACTCCTTCATATGTTTTAAATAGTCGCTATCCACTAGTAGTTTCCTGTCAAAAGACCATGGCCTCATTTTTTCCCCTGGTTTGGTGATAGAAAAATTCAAAACAAGAGGATTATGGTCCGAGATTAGTTTTGGCAACATTGAAATTTCAACATTACTATATTGTGTGGCTGAGACAAAAATATAATCCAATTTTGTGTATTTATTAAATGGGTGTGAAAAGTATGTAAATCCCGGATCATTTTTCTTTTGGTACCCCCAAACATCCTTCAGGCCATAAGAGTGCAATATAGAGGACACTGCCCTAAATACTCTGGGCTTACGACCGCTATATGGGGTGCTACCTGTAAAGTCGGCTGAGATATTAAGATCACCGCAAAATACCATGGGTGCTGGCCAGTTAGTAAGCTCCCGTTCAATGTGATCCATCACCCCTGGATCATCCAGATTAGACCCGTATACTGAGCATAGAGTGATGCCTAATTTTAATTCACAAATTGCCCATCTTCCCAACGGATCAGCTTTTGATTTTCTAGCACCTCCCAATCCTACCCGGCCTAATATGGCGACCCCCCTGATGGTTGAGGTCTGTGAGGAACAAGACAGAATTTCATACCCCCTTATGTTCATCCAATGTTTCTTTTTCCATGGTAGGTGAGTCTCTTGTATACACAGGATATCGGCCCTGATTAGTTTGACATACTCCTCAAATTTTTCCCTCTTTTTCCAATCGTTCAGTCCTCCTATATTGAGACTGATTATCTTAATCCTTGACATATCCCTGAAGAGAGATGAGCCAACATACTAACCAGTCACTTTTTATCCTAAATCTGACATCAACAATTTTATCCACTTTCAACAACTCCCATATATCAATAGACATGTTTATTGCATGAACTTTCTTTTTGCTTTGGTTTCGCCCTCCCCCTCCCCCCCCCTCCCTCGAGGTTGCCCCCCCTCCCCTCCCCCCCGACCCCAACTTACTCCCTGGTGAGGCGCGCAGACTTGTCTGTGCGTGTGATGGGTGTGGCCCTACGCTGGACACAGTGCAATCAATAAATCCAAACTTCGACCTTAAACCTTATGTGTACCCACAAGTCTCCATAACGTGACACATTTCCCTTTATGACTTTTATAAGATTCAGACTTAGGCTTAGGCCAAACTGGCCCCAAGACTTCAACCAGTGACATAAATTAAGGCCTTAGCCTTTGTTGATTGCCATTAGTAATATAACATACTATAGAGAGTCTAGGAACTCCTTAGCCTTAATTTCCGAGGAAAAGTATATAGCCTTGCCTAGATGGATTATCTTCAGCTGAGCTGGATTGATGAGATAAATCTGCAATCCTTTATCCTGGAATGGTTTGATTAATTGTCTTAATCGCCATCGGCGTTCCACGGTGGTATGGCAGAAATCCGGCCTGACAAAGAAGGACCCTCCTTCAAAAGTTCTTTTAGCGTCTGGCCTGGCTTTCTCTGCAATGGACTGGCGAAGAAGAAAATTGCCTATATAGATTAGGATCGCTCTAGTTAGGATTTTTTCTCTATGGGATTTTTGAAAATTCTATGTCTAATAACTTTATATATATATATTACCTACTGGCGGTCGCCAGTAGGTATATATAGTTAGGATTTTTTCTCTATGGGATTTTTGAAAATTCTATGTCTAATAACTTTGGCGTTTGTGGACGGAATTGGCTGAAATTTTCAGGAAAATGGCACATTTTGTTTTTAAGCAGCCCCTGAAAATTTGGGGGGGTTCGCAAGGGGGGGACAAGAAAAAAGCCGGGTCTCAAAACGCGTTTTTCCCATGTTAATTTCCATAGGGCGGTTGGCCTCACTTTTAGCTCGAACGGCTGAATGGATTTGCACGAAACTTGGCAAAATTGTAGGGACTGTTAGCCCGATGTGCCTTTGCTAGGTCTCAATATATGTGCTCCAGTGGATTTTGAGAAATTAACGTTTGAAAAAACAGATATATCTGTGACAGCGCTCCGGGTAGCGCTCCGGTTCGCGTACTTGACGCGTAACGGAACTTCGCGAAGTGAAGCTGATTGGCTCTCCGGTGTCTGTCAACATTCTAAGCAGTCTGGAGCGACCGCCATCTTGTCTCTCGGTAGGATCGAGAGACAAGAGGAGGCCAAAACGAAGGAGGAAATGACCATAAGAGGGCATAGTAGATCCTCCCTGACCCCCTAGGTTTGATGCGGAGGCTTTAAAAGGGCCCCGCGGGGCAAAAAAAAAAAAACATTTTTTTTCCGTGGGGAGCGCCCGGTATGCTTTTGTGCAATGGGTGGTGGTAATCTAAATGATGAGGAGAGGGGGGTGGGGGGGGGGGGGCAGTGTTCAAAGCACATCAGCATGCATAAACACGAAAATGTTTTTATCTACCACGTACTTGACTTATCTCTCTGAGATGCATTCCCTTGTGTTTCGGCAATGGTAGTCTGTTCATTACATAGATCGCCCGAGGGCGGTAGTACAGATCGTGCGTAGGAAAGGGTCAAAAGCCAGCAGTATAGGAGTATGTAACAAGCGAGCCATTTAATTGAAAAAACTAAACGTGACAAACGGTTGCAGGATCAGTGAAGGTTGATTTTATAATTGAAAGTATAATAGCATCAGTTACAATAAAATCGTCCGTACGCACACCATGGGCGAGTATCATGGGTAACATTATTTCGAAGCTTTATTAATACAATAATCAATAATGAAAAATCGACATCAATAGGGTTGTCCATATTCCCAGTCAGTACCCTTCCCCGCCCGCCATGTGCACAAAGACCGCATACATCCCCCATAACATCAAGGCTAAGTAACTAGAACGTCATTAGGAGTTGCAAGTCGCTCCCATACTGGCGCCATTTTGGTCGAGGCCAGGCAGGTCCAGAGTATAGTTCATTGTCTCCAATAAGTAGCGGCAGGACCAGAATCCCTTTCGGCAGTTCTGGCTTTGTCATTATGAGCACTAGAAAACAAGACATTCTGGGCAATACCACCCTTGACGCAGCCCTTTATTCTACAAGATGGTGTCTTTCAAAAGCCAGGGGTATAGGAGTATATAACAAGCGAGCCATTTAATTGAAAAAACTAAACGTGACAAACGGTTGCAGGATCAGTGAAGGTTGATTTTTTAATTGAAAGTATAACAGGATCAGTTACAATAAAATCGTCCATACGCACACCATGGGCGAGTATCATGGGTAACATTACTTCAAAGCTTTATTAATACAATAGACAATAATGAAAAATCGACATCAATAGGGTTGTCCGTATTCCCAGTCAGTACCCTTCCCCGCCCGCCATGTGCACAAAGACCGCATACATCCCCCATAACGTCAAGGCTAAGTAACTAGAACGTCATAAGGAGTTGCAATTCGCTCCCATACTGGCGCCATTTTGGTCGAGGCCAGGCAGGTTCAGAGTATAGTTCAATGACTCCAATAAGTAGCGGCAGGACCAGAATCCCTTTCGGCAGTTCTGACTTCGTCATTACGAGCACTAGAAAACTAGACATTCTGGGCAATATCACCCTTGACGCAGCCCTTTATGCTACAAGATGGTGTCTTCCATTCAGAAAATATTGTTGGCAGCATTTTGAAAGGAAAGATAAACGGCCGTTCTCCTAGTGAGTCTCACATTGTTACATTTATGAAGAATGTTGAAGAGTAGTATGTTGAAAATCTGAAGCCATCGTTCTACAAACTCTGAACCAGCCTTGGATGGAAAAATCCTGAAGAATGTATGAACTGAAAACCAGTTTTTGTCTGCATAGCATCAGCAGCAACACTTGAGTCAGCTTTGTGTGAAGCCGCCATCTTGATCCAATCAATACCGTCCCCCTGCACACATTCAGGGACCAGTCTGCATTGCGAGGGCACCGCAGGACGTGTCTTCAGGTCAAACGGATTGTGGGACAAGGTGCAGAATGGAAGAGTCACCAAAAGGCAAAAAGTTCCGCCGGACCCCGGGAGCAGGCCGCCTATGTCGGGGGCGATCTCAGGCCACACCAGGGCAACAAGACTTGGGGAGGGGGCAGGAGTTAAGCGCCCCCTCCTAGTCCGCGCCACCACACCGCCCCTCGGGGGCCACCATCAAGTGGTTCAGGGAGGCACCGCAGGCAGAGGTTCTTCAGATCAGTGGCTCTCACCGGCTAGGTTCCCCTCCGTTGGCAGCGATCGTTGGCGCTGTGGTTGCGGCCGGAGGCCCCGCCTAGTCAACGCCCTGGCTTCTCCATGTCGTAGGTCGCAAGAGTGGGCGCAACTCTGCTGGCCGAGCGAGGAATACCGTCCCCCTACACACATTCAGGGACCAGGCCACATTGCCAGGGCACCGCAGGATGTGTCTTCAGGTGAAACGGATTGTGGGACAAGGTGCAGAATAGAAGAGCCACCAAAAGGCAAAAAGTTCCGCCTGACTCCGGGACCCAACATCCAGGACTTATGCCATTTATGCAAGGCAGTGACATTGAAGCATCTCAAGGACCAAGCAACATACTATATCCAGAGTCCTTCCTACAGCCTCTGCCTTCCTTCTTACCTAGTTATGGTTTTTTCACTCCAACTCCAGGCTTTTAGTCTGTGGATGGAAAACCATGAACCTACACTCACCTATGAAAATCTTACTATTGAAGGAGATCAGAGTGCATGTCTGTGTAAGGTGATGTACCTCTGGGGAGATGATGTTACGTTTAAACGTAGCCCCTGAGTGCTTAGTTCGCTTCTGTTCTCTGTCACTGTTTTTGATTTTGTTTCTGTTTTTGATTTTGAGCCCCAAATACAAAGGCTTGTTGTTGCTTGTGAATCCCCAAGTGTATATTTGCCCATACTGATCCATAACGCCCCGGCCTCTCCATGTTGTTGGCTGCAAGAGTGGGCGAAACTCAGCTGGCCGAGCGAGACTTGGGGAGGGGGCAGGAGCCAAGCACCCCCTCCGAGTCCGCACAACCACACCGCCCCTCGGGGGCCTCCGTCAAGCGGCTTAGGGAGGTACCACAGGCAGCTGTTCTTCAGATCAGTTGTTCTCACCGACAAGGCTCCCCTCCGTCAGCAGCGATCGTTGGTGCTGTGGTTGCGGCTGGAGGCCCCGCCTAGTCAACGCCCCGGCCTCTCCATCTCGTAGGCCGCAGAGTAGTCGGGGAGAAATCCCGGGAACAGCGGCATGCATTTGGATCGATGTTGCAGCAGGCTGCCATGTAAATAGTTATTTAATAAAACGTTTTACCCTGTTACTTTGCTGGTGTCTTGTATATATTTATAATATTTGCATAGGGTTTGTCGTTATTTTGAGCGGGGTGGGCGGCGGAGCTGAGCTGTCTTGCAGCCATCATGGCGTCGAGCTCAGTTCCTCTCACTAGTTTCATATTTATCATGAGGGACTGTTCCTAATGTTTCTATTTTAGCGAGGTCTAATGGAAATCCCATTAGTGGCCTACTGATTTTGCTTGATTCCTTTTGTTTTTTCTAACGATTTTTCACTATCTGCAAAGACTAAACAGAGTATTGCGACTTTGTGCTTGTTTGTAAATAGAGAATGAACCAAAGAGAACCAATTCCAAAACAGTAAATGCTTGGATAACAATCAATCAAATGGAGAGGGAAGCAGGCACGACGGATTACAACGGGGGCAAAGGCCTGCGTTACCTACCCTTCACTATCTGCAAACAGAGAATACTCCTAACAGAAAAGAGGGGAAGGGGGGGCAGCGTTCAAAGCACATCAGCGTGCATAAACACAGAAATGTTTTTACCTACCACGTACTTGACATTTTAAAGCTTTTGATATTTGCTATTAAAAAACTATTGAAATTCACTGAAACAACGGTAGGTTATAGACCATATATAGTTAGGAATTAGCATTTACAAAACCTTGAAAATTCACTGAAAAATCCATAGGTTATAGACTATATATAGTTAGGAATTAGCATTTACAAAACCTTATTTTACTCGCACAAAACCATTGAAATTCCATATATAGTTAATTGCACTAACTATATATCGCGCACCCGCAATCCACTGCTGATCATGTCACATATTACATCATTCATGACATGGTCAGTGACATCACTGATGACATCACTGATGACATCTCAAATGACATCACTGATGACATCACATTAGACATTACTTATCACATCACTGATGACATCATTCATGTGATAATACGATGAACCTCTTCAGACTCTAATATGACCTTAGATACACTCAGTGTAAACAGACACTCACAGACTGTCACTCATCCATGGAGTTACTCACACACCTAGTCAGTCATGCAAATAATCAATCACACCTCCATTTCCTCAACTATACAGTTATACACACCTTATTTATTCAAACATATACTATCACATATTTACTCTCTTATACAATCCCTGATACAAGTTTACAATGATCCATACAGCCACTCACACATTCACTGGCTCTTATGCACAGTTATTTATATATGTCAACTCTCACATGTACTGTGTTTTACATATGTACTTACTTTGACATGTAGCACTGAGATATCCATTCACTCACCAATACACTCATGCACACAGTCAACCGCCCATACAGCTGTTTCCACATGCACTTTTGAACCCATACATCTAGTGAATCAACTGCTCACACATCTATGCACAGAGTCATACACCTCCCAGCCACCCACACACACACTTAGTCTCCCATACAAATACTTGGGCAACCAATCAATAACCCATATAGTTACTCATATAGCTAGTGATCAACACATGCAGCAGTTTACAGAACAACAGACATAATGATGCACAAATTAAGACCGTTTAGTCACTAACCCATGCACTCAGTGAGACACATTTAATCACTCACTCATACAGTCAGTCATGCACCTACTAAATCCTTCATCCAGACACTTATACATCCACTCATTCTTTAATATGTAAGACATATTTTAACTTTACAGAAACATACAGTCACTGGATGTTGTCATCAGTGATGTCATCAGTGATGTCATTTGAGATGTCATCAGTGATGTCATCAGTGATGTCTCTGACCATGTCATGAATGATGTAATATGTGACATGACCAGCAGTGGATTGCGGGTGCGCGATAAATAGTAAGTGCAACTAACTATATATGGAATGTCAATGGTTTTCTTCCCGCGTGAGCCGCGCCCCCTCCCGGTGCCACGCCTCCAGCTGATCGCTTATTACCTCTCGCGGCCCCGCTTCGCTGGTGCCGCTCGCTTAGAGGTTTTCTGTCCTGCAAGTATCACCCTTCCCTACAGGAGTAGCTTTCAAGACTCTCTATTGCCCTTGAATCCAGAGTGAGGAAAGGACCAACTTCGTGGCCGCAGAGGAGGTGAGAGGCGCGGCCCCCGGGACTGCGAGGACCAGCATTCACCATCAACAGCTGGGTCCTCTTCCCGCATGAGCCGCACCCCCTCCCAGTGCCACGCCTCCCCTTTTCTAAATCGAATTTAAGCAAGCCCAGTAACGCGTAACGTGGGACGCGCGCGGGTCGTAGCCCGAGGCAAAGCCCGGGCCAAGGGCGGGCCCGTTGTTGCCCGTTAGTGCCCGGTAGAGACCGGACCGGGCCATTCCCCTTGGCACTTATCGCCAGTTCGTCCACCTTCTTGCACACAGGATCTCTTTTATGTCCACCATGCCTGGTAGAACCAGAAGTAAAACCAAAAATGCTCTGACTGTAGCCCAAATCACCGGGCCAATAGATCAATTTATCTCACGGACCACCGAGGTAATTGATCATAGCATCTCTCTTCCGGAGCGCAGAGTGTCTCTGGACCTCATGAAAGCTAAACGATCGTCTCTGGGCCTTCTAGCATCTGCAGCTTCCCCCATCCAGCAAACCTTACCTACCTGTTCCCTCACCTTACCTGTGACTATTGCTGATATTAATACAGTGCCATGTTCAGTTGACTTATCAGTAACTCAATCAGAGTCCGAATCACTACTATCTGATGACCTAGAGGCTACCCCAGACCTAGAAGCCTGCCAAACACTCGAAAGACTAGAATCAACTATAGATAAGCACCTTCGAGGTGCAAGGGAAGGAGCTATCCCCAAACAAGGTAACCCCAACCCATCTGAAAATAGAGTAGCTTCTGTTTATTCCACGGGATTTGACAGGGAACCTGGGAGGGAACGATCCAAACAGCTAACACAACCCGCACAATCAATGACAATTACCTCAGCAGAAAACAATTTCTTACCACCTCCTATTCTTATTGAGGACACAGATAACCCCTGCAAAACATGCAAAACTACATCGCAATTATTAACCTTAATTAAAGACCTTCTTTCACAGCAATTCAAACCCATACAAATTAGTATAAGAAACCTGGAAGCTCAATTAGCAATTTTATCACGAACACATCCCAGCACAAACAATCGACACTTACCTAAGCAAGGGACAGAAAACGTTACTCATCCCCCAAAAGCATCTCATCAACAACAATCAGCTGTAGTAACCAAACAATCTGTCCCGACTATCCCACCCTCTCAAAAACCAAAACGTAGTCTTCCAACACAAAAACAGCAAGTTTCAACGCCTAGTGTACAAAAGACTAAAACCACTATGGAGTTGCCCCAACACACGCCTACTACAGGCCCGGTAAAAACAGGAAAAAACGGGAAACCAGTAGTTAACTCAACCATAAACCATCTTACAAATAAACCGATACCTACATCCCCTAAACCAATAGTTACACAACCTCAGCTGACACTCAAAAAGACATCAAGATTTAGGCGCCCAGTGCACCTCCCACCAGAGGCAACCCCGTATACAATTATTCTTACAGGCGTACCTGAACTAACAGAAGGTATGACTGAAACTGCTTGGTCACTTAAGAACAAGGTCATGCAGTGGCTAAGTATAAACAAACCATTAGAACCATACCACTCTGGAGGGATCTCTACAGTCCGCAGAGTAATATGGATAGGGGAAGAACCCAAGTCGATCCACGGAGACTGCATTATAGTAACCTGCAGGGATCCATCTACCGTGGACCATATCTGTTCATGGCCCTCATGGGAGAAAAAAGGTGGAATAGATGTCCAACACCTTTCCTTCTTCTATCCACCATTGAACACACAACAATATATTTCCATCCCGAACTGGCAGCACCCCCAAGAAGACCAATGGAAACAGGTGGGATATAGTTATGGCCATGGAAATAGAAATAGAACTAGAGAATGGCATAAACAGCCTTGGCAAGGTAGACCCTATCATCCACTGGAGGGCTGGCAGGGTATTCCAACAAGAAACCGCTATGACTGTTTAGAGATGGTGGATTGACCGTTAAGGCCCCAAAAACTTAAGAGCAAGAATGCCCATATCATGCTTTCTCCACCGAACCCTAGACCTCAGTCATGCCCATCTAAACCCGGAAGTCATTTACAACAAACTTCGCCCATTAATATTAATTTCCAGCTTGGGACTACTGTAGATACCCGCCCTGCCATTCCTAATGAAGTGATGACCAAAGTTTTGGTTATCCTTATGGACACCATAGATCTAAATCCTCACCAGTTAAATGATTCGAGAGATACTACCAACTCTCCTTCGACCCTAATAGAGAGATTTCCTAGTGAACCTCCTGTCTTACATGTACCCCCTGATTCCAACAAATTGAACCTTTCCATAATGTACTGGAACGTCGCAGGACTGTTTTCCAAATTAATGCTAGAATCATGGTCTGAAACAGTAAGGAAACATCAAGTACTATGTTTCCAGGAAACATGGTCTACTACTGCAAATCATTTAACGGGATACAAAACCTTTTTTACCCCAGCAGTGCAGGGAGCTTTGGGCAGGCCTAAGGGGGGGTCTTGTGATTTATGTCGCTAATACTTTCCCTTTTTTATCCATTAAAATGCTAAAAGAGTTACCGACCTATCAAATCATGAAAATACATTTTACAAATGATTCCACTTATATTCTTACTAACTACTACAATAACTCAACTACAATGGACTGTTTGACAATCCTAGTAGAGATTGCCTCTTTTTTAATATCCCTGCAAAATGATTCTAACTCCAATACAGTATACCTACTATGGGGCGGCAATTTCAATCTCCCACTTTGTCCCAGCTACAAGAATGGAAACTGTGGATTGCAAAACGAACATGGTACCCCTATGCCCCAATTTGCTCATTCGACCTGTGGAAATAAGTTAAACGAGATTCTAGTTTCCTTAGATTTGGACTATGCAAACGAGTTAGTAGACCCACAGAAGGATTTTTCCCCCACTTTTCATGGAAGAGGCTTTCTAACTACCATAGACTATATATTGTCCTCCCAAACACTTAAGAGACAACTAAACAACTTTGAAACTGGGACAAATGTTACGAGCGATCATTATCCAATTAGTGTAAGAATCACTCCAAAAATGACCAAAGTACACTCTGTAAAAATAAGTCTTTTAAATCAAAACTCACTAACCATGAACAAACTGAATGGCTACACAGTCAAATGGGCCAACAAGATTGACCCAGTCGAAGTAACAGAGAAGATCATCGAAAAGTCTAAGCCTTGGATACTTGAATGCTTATCTCCAGATGCTACACCTCGGTCAATCGCCAATAGCTTCAAAAACATCTTGGAAGCAATTGGTAATGAACTCTTTGTTAAATTAAAGAACATTAAGCCCTCTACCACGAGATGGTTCGACGTAGCTTGCCGAAAAGCCCTCTCAAGTTTAAAAGAAGCCTTACACAGACCCACAAGAAGCCAAGTGGAAATTTCCAACTTAAGAAAACTCTATAACCTAGCCAGACGGGAACGCAAAAAAGAAATCAAGAAAGAGCCATGGGCACAACTCCATGACAGCTCCCAAAGAAAGGATAGCGCCCTATTCTGGCAAGTTATAAGATCCCCTTTTTTGGCCGACAATGCAAAAGGTCAACATCTCGATGTAGCAGTTACGGAGGATGACTGGGTTATGCATTTCTCTAAAATCTTCGGTCCATCCTCACAAAACGCCACAGAAATAGGAACAGAACCAAGGGAATCCTATATATCGAAGAATAACATCTACCCAATAAATATTAATTTCCATCATAGTGAAGTTGTTAAAGCAATTAGGGCATCCAAACCAGGCAAGGCTCCGGGTCCTGATGGAGTTCCAATGGACATTTTTCTCCACAACATAGAACTCTGGTCACCGATAATTACTCAGGTTTTGGCAGCAGTAACATCGGATGGGCTTTTTCGGTCTTGGTCTACGTCAACTCTGCTGCCCATCTTTAAAAAAGGCGACCGCAACAACCCAGCCTGCTATAGGCCAATCTCCCTTCTGGATTCCATGGGAAAAATTGCAGGTCGAGTGCTCCTGAACCACTTACAATCTTGGGCTCAGGAAAATAACATCATGACCGACCTGTAATATGGTTTCCAGAAGGGGCTTGGGACTGTGGAACAGGCCCTGAACCTTGCCCTCCTGACCGGGAAATATGTTGGTGCCAAAGGAGGTAACATCTTCTCGTCTATGTCGACCTCAGTGCAGCATTTGACTGTGTCCAACACGAAAAACTCTGGAAAATACTCAGCGATCTCGGAGTGGATCCTCCTTTAATAGCCTTCCTCCGTGAACTCTATTCTAACGCTTCCGGGCGAGTCAGATTCGGTACTAACGGTGAGCTGTCCCGCTCATTTCCAATAACAAAAGGAGTAAGACAAGGTTGTGTACTGGCTCCCTTCCTGTTCAATATCTACACCAATGGACTAGAGCAGGCTATGCTGGAAGGGAGCCAGGATCTACCCCAGATAAACCACCGACCAATACCGACACTGCTATATGCAGATGATTCAGTCATCCTGGCCCGCACACTAAATCAACTTCAAAAGCAAATCAATAAATATAGCAGCTTTATGGACTCACTTGGCCTGAAAATTAACATAAAAAAGACTTTTACTATGCATATTGGCCCTAGGGTTAAAAACCCAAAACGAATACTAGTGGATAACACAAAGTTGGAAAAAACCTCTGTCTACCCCTATCTGGGAATTCTTGTGGATGATGCTCTAAACTGGCGCCAAGCTACGGCCACCAGAAATCTCCTTTTTCGGCATGCAACATCGGCCCTGATCTCTTTCTCGAGGAAACTGGGGAAACCTGCTCCACCAGAACTCCTGAAAGTTTACTACGCTAAGTGCCACAGTGTGGCTACCTATGGAGCAGGTGTGTGGGGGCATGGCCATATTGACCACTTACAAATAACAGAGAATGGCTTCGTCAAATATGTGCTGGCCCTCCCGCAAAGCGCCCCGAACTTTGCCTCCCATAGCGAGCTTGGCATGGAATACATAGCAGACACTATCCGTTCCCAACCTATTTTATTATGGCAACGTATATGGTCCAAACCTGAGTGCCACTTAACACGATCACTGATCACAGACTGCTTAGCCTTAACAAACTGGCATAAGATCTCATGGTTGGTTTACGTACGGAACTTTTTTAATGACCTAGGCCACAAGTCCTATTTTGATGACCCCCCTAGTATTGAAGACATCTCCAGGAAACAGCTAAAAACAATGTGCTTGGCTCACCTGAGAGAGTCGCGAAATCAGACAGAGATTATAAAAACTTCGAATACCCAGATTTGCTTAATACAACCTCTCAAAGGTATGCAACCCTACTTGTCCTATTTTCTGTCAAATCAGCAAAAAAAATTATTAACAAGATTTCGTTTCAATACCTTTTTTCGCTTAGTCTCTTTTCCTGAAATTCACAACTGGTCCTGTACGCTCATGAACTGTCCATGCGATGGAATATCTTCACAAACAACAATTCATATTATTTTTTTCTGTAAATATTACAATTCTCCTTGCAAATCTTGTATTCTCCCACTCCTTCGATCCAGTGGTCATAGACAGTGTTACTCTGCACTCCTGTTTCTGCAATCCCTGGACTCGCCGCACGTAGCCAAATTTATAGCGACTTTTTTGAAAGCCTCTATTACAATACGCCAAAAACTCACAAACTGAACAGTAATAAGCAATAAGTTCTCTCTCATGTACTTTTTAAATTTTGTTTTTCTTAAATTTATGTATATGATGAAATGTTTTGCTCTGTTTTTTAACTATGTACTTTTTATGATTATTCAAGTGGTAATCGAATAAAAGTTATTGAATTAAGCTAATTCCTAACTATATATGGTCTATAACCTATGGTTTATTCAGTGAATTTTCAAGGTTTTGTAAATGCTAATTCCTAACTATATATGGTCTATAACCTATGTTTTTTTCAGTGACTGTATATATGTGTGAGAGTGAGAGATTGGAAGAGTTCCTGTATAAATAAGTATGTGTTTCTATAAGTGATTGTTTAAGAGAGTAAGTATGTGTTCGTTTCTGTAAAAGTAAGTGTAGTGGTGTGTGTATAGCTGTATAGGCAATGAATGGATGTTTGATAGTTTATTTGCATGTGTGAGTAACTCTATGGATGAGGGTCGGTGTGCAACAGGATGTATAGGTGTATGAGTACATATGATAAATGAGTACATGTATGAGTGACTATATAGAACTGTTGGTGAATGAGTGCATATGTGTATGTAGATGGTGGAATTACTGAATTGGTTGTTGTAACTGGTGTTGGTATCTCGATTTTTTTGAAAATTTTAGATTCTATTTTTGAATGTGTGTATAAAAGGTTATATTACGCTGAGAGGAGGTGTGCCACTCTTTCACAAGGATGATGTCATCAGTGATGTTATTTGAGATGTCTTCAGTGATGTCATGATTGATGTCACTGACCATGTCATGAGTGATGTAATAAGTGACGTCATCAGCAGTGCATTGCGGGCGCTTGAGTTATAGTTAGCTGAACTAACTATGACGGGGGAATTTTCAATGGTTTTGTATGGGAGAAATGTCCAGCTAACTATAACATGGGTGAAACCTATGGTTTTTTCAGTGAATATATATATATATATATCTATATATATAGATATATATATATATATTCACTGAAAAAAAACATAGGTTTCAGGCCTTATATAGTTAGGAATTAGCATTTAAAAAACCATTGAAATTGCTCCTATATAGTTAGTTGTACTAACTATATTTCGTGCACCCGCAATCCACTGCTGATGATGTCACATATTACATCATCTCAAAAGACATCACTGATGACATCTCATTTGACATCACTGATCACATCACTGATGATATCATTCATGTGATAATATGATGCACCTCCTCACACTCTAATATAACCTTTGATACACCCAGTGTTAAATACAGATTACCATTCTTGAAACCATTGACACACCAATACCAGTTACTACATATGCACTCACTGATTCCTAGGTCTACACACACATTCATTCATTCACCCATTGAATCACTCATACATACAGTCACTCATCAATACAACACTATCATATGCACTCATACACCTATACAGACACTCACACACTGCCACTCATCCATGGAGTTACTCACACACCTAGTTTGTCATGCAAAGAATCAATCACACTTCCATTTCCTCAACTATACAGTCAAACACACAACACCTTACTTATTCAAACATATACTAACACATACTTACTCTCTTATACAATCACTGATACAAGTACACAATGATCCATACAGCCACTCGCACATTCACTGGCTCTCATGCATAGTCATTTATATATGCCAAGTATCACATGCACTGTGTTTTACATATATACTTACTTGGACATGTAGCACTGAGATATCCATTCACTCACCAACACACCCATGCACACAGTCAACCGCCCATATAGCTGTTTCCACATGCACTCTTGAACTCATACACCTAGTGAATCAACTGCTCACACATCTATGCACAGAGTCACACAACTCCCAGCCACCCACACACACACTCAGTCTCCCATACAAATACTTGGGCAACCAATCAATAACCCATATAACCACTCATATAGCTACTGATCAAAACATGCAGCAGCTTACACAACAACAGACATACTGATGCACACATACAGACAGTTTAGTCACTAACCCATGCATTTAGTAAGACACATTTAATCACTCACTCATACAGTCAGTCACACACCTACTAAATCCTTCATCCAGACACTTATACATCCACTCATTCTTCAATATGTAAAACATCTTTAAACTTTACAGAAACACACATTCACTGGATGATGTCATCAGTGATGTCAAATGAGATGTCATCAGTGATGTCATCAGTGATGTCACTTGAGATGTCATCAGTGATGACGTACGCGTATGGTACTCGTACGTGGTGGAAAAGGGAAAATAAACTTGAAGTCAGTTTTATTCATTAGGTCTCGGGGGCAACTTCCCGGGGCAATTTTTAGAGCTATGTTTCAATGACAGTATGTAAAACTTTCTGCATCAGTTGTACTCTCTACGCATGCGCAGCCTTGTTGGCAAGTGCACTTTTTTTTCTTTTTCTTCAAGTTCGCCAAGCAAACCTCTCCTGATTTTAGGTATTAAATTTGCCGCTTTCTTTTCCCGGGTCATCTGTTTCATCCGGTGCTATACTTTTGTAATATATTAATAAACATATTGTATGTATATTTATTTGAAATGTAGTGTCGAGGCGTAAATCATTGATTACATACTCCTTCCAACCGCCATTTTAGTAGTTTTCCTCCATTATTTTTAGTATACCTTTTATTTTCATTTTACCCTGCGCATATTTTCTCACAGATACCACAGTGTTTGTGCTTGACCTCTGATCTTATCAGACTTGGTCACACGTATACCTAAAAATTAATTTGAAGGACGTAAGCCACAGCCATTACAACACATGTTCATCAACAAAAAAACATTATATAGATTATGCGTTTATCATGCGTGGTAAATGCATACTAGTCGTAAAAGCATGTGTGGAAAAGCGATATGCGTGCTAAGGGTTTTGTGGTGATGATCAGGAATGCTTAGGAACCGGGTCTGGGTGTGGTGGAGTCTAGGGTACCAGGCGGAGGGGCATGCAGCTGCACTCATACAATATAGAAGTAATATAGGATTTTTAAAAGTAAACAAAAAGTATTCCATAATTATCTTACATTAAGTCTTCTGTTAGTATGTTCATTAAATACATGAATATATGTGTTTAAACAATTAAAAACATTTGTCACTATTTTGTACGGGGCGCCGTACATGACGTCACACGGAAGCTTTGATGCGACGCGTAACGTCAAAGGGTATTCCTAGCGTATGCTGAGAACGATTAGCAGTACAAACTATGGTACAATCACTCTCTCACTGTCAAATCAGAGCACAGGGGGCGCTATGAAAATGGTTAGAAGTGGTCACTCATTGGAGATCCAATTCAGGTGTGTGGCTAATCCACAGTATCATAACATTATTTTTTAACCTGGTTAAGTTTGAGGTTTGCATGATATACTATGATATAGGCAGATATGGATGTTTAGAGAGCGCTTATCTCCATGCAGCTTGGTTATTACCATTTACATATAGGTGTGTGAGGGAGAGAAAAGAAGTCTATGTGAATGGTGAGGATTGCACAATAGTACCAGATCACTACAATTGCATGGCTCTTGTATACAAGATGCGCCTAATTTGGACTGAGTTTTGAAAGGCAGTCCGACACCTGCTATCATAACAACGTTCAGTTTACTGGAAACGGGAGTTATTTACTTTGAAATAATGGAGATTGTTGTGCAATGTTAGCAGGCATCGCTTACATGATTACGGTAACTGAGCATGTGGTTTGATTAAAAAAAAGTTGTGTTCACTCCTCTGCATGGGAAGCTATATGTTTCATCTGGCTGTTGATTTTGACCTTGAAAGCAGAGTCAACCAAATGAGTTGTATAAGAGCGCTATTGTCTCAAAAAGAGGTCGCTCTGATATCTGGTACAGAAACATTTGTCTTTCATGTAGCAAACAGCCGCACAGAAGAGCATGCTTTATTAAATACAGACGTGCTTTTGAATTTTGGGGAGTTAATTTAGAGTATCTTTAATGTGTCCTTGACTACGGGTTACCTTACTTTTTTAAAGTTAGAAGCAGTGGCCTTGTGACTTCCGTAGAAAGTATATTTGGTGTCTTTTTGGGATTTTTTCATTACATTTTTTTCAGCATCTTTGGTAGAATGCACATAATAATCGCAATAGTTGCCGGTGTGCTTTTATTAATTTGTTTACATAAATATGGATGCACATCCTGCAGCAGACGACAATATGTCCCGGCTGTTGATGGTTCGCAACCGAATGCTTAGTTATTACGGAGCGCTGCCTCTGGCTAAATTGAGTGCAGCTTATGGATTATCGTTTTGATTCTCCTTTTTCACATTCGTTCAGCCTGTCTTCCATTGCCTGAGCTGCGATTTTGACTGGGCCCTGGATTTGTGTCTCTGCAGTACGGTGTCTCCCAACGCGGATTATGACCAGCTGATGAGCCCCCCAGTGGTTCATGACATGCTCTTCTCTGGCGGCGGGATTATGGCCTTAGCAGCGACACATGGAATAATGGGACATTGGAATGTTTTTGCAGCGGCGCTTGAGTTCTTGGCACGCAGTTACATTGAAGATGACCCGAGTTTTCCTCCGATGGTGATAGAGGCTCCGGTCGTTGAGGAACATGTATGTTTTTTCCCACTATTGAATTGGATGTCTGAAATGTTTTCAGATGAGAACAATGACTTCCTGTTGGAGGCTATTGCTATATACTGTGCTTACATGCTGTTGGATTAAGACTCTTTGATTTTTCTACGTATTCTTTATTATTTAGCTACTGCTTTCTATCACTGAGCGAATTACTTTTTTGGAAATGTGAACTTGACTCTGCTTTTTAGGCTTGGACTCTGCGTTCCTAATTCGCCCACGTTTATATCACGTGCTTTGATCAAGAAAGGGTGCCGTGGGGCTGAGCCTTGCACTCACACCCTGTTAAGTTAGCATGGGTTTATTAGAAGCTTACACGCTATTTGTGCTTTCCTGCTCTGCTTTACACACGACACGTACTTGTGATATTGTTTAGAGAAGGCTGAGTATTTTGATTTATATGAGAATAATTTGGTATGCTAGATTTGTAAACTGCCTCGCTACTTTTGTTTTTATAGTGAGAGCATGGAACATCAAGGTTATCTTGAATACAGTGTCTGTTATTCAGAATGATCCTAGCACGTTCGAGCCATAATACATATGCACCTGTGGCCACCTCTGATACTTGCGCGTTTCATAATGCATTGTGGAGGCAAAGTTACACACAGTTGGAGAACATTTGTGTCTTGACAGTTTGTGGAGGAATGAATGTAAGTACCAGAGGTATGGGCCTGCCCATGTAATCCTATGAGACTTTCTGTAGTTATAAACTAATCTGCTAGGTAGGGAGGGCGAAATGTAGGTATATTTGAAATTTGTTTACCTTTAGCCTTATAGGATGCTTTTTCCGTTTGTATTTCATAGAATAGTAACAATGCTGACAATCTTGTTTCTGATAATATGTTTGGTTGTATTTTCTAAAGTACTGTGCATGAGAATATGGAGTTAGAAATAAACATTTCAAAGTTGCACGTGTCTTTATTTACATCTTGTTTTGGACTGGTGTAAGACTATATGGAAAGGGGCGACCATTCGGTCCCCCCGAACGTATGGCGGAGTACCACGATCCCCCCGGGAAGCCATCTTGGGCGGGAGGCGAGTCTCGGCTGGTATGCCCGAAGCGGCGTAGCCGGGGTGCGCCTTTTCCCGCCCTAGAGTGGGTTGGCCTAGACACTGACGCGGCCGGCCACGCCCTTGGGGCTGGCAGGGGTGGGTTTACGCCCGCCCTGAAGACGGATAAAAGGAACAGCAAGCCAAGAAAGCATCCTCTTGTTCCTGTGCTCTGAAGCTGCACCTCCTCGCTGCACGTGAGCTCGAGACGGAACGAAGAGCCAATTTTGAGCGTTATAATCGTTCTTGTTTGTTTTCCAGATACTCTGTTGGAGAATGCCGAAGAAGGCGGCAAAGTGAATGACTACCGACCAGATGCTGCGCGTTCTCATGAAGGAGGTGACCGACCTAAAGAGGCGAATGGCGGACAAGGATGAGGAAGGGGGGCCGAAACGTCCTTTGGCAGGAGAAGCTCCGGGAGGAAAAGGCAAGAGGCCCAGGAGGGGAGCAGCTGGGGGAGGCATCCCGGATCCCAGTACCCCGCTCGAAGCACCCACTCCCGTGCCGGAGGAGGGGAATCCGATTCCCGTTGTGGTCACCCCCGTGTCCGGGGAAGATATGCCGCCCGAGCTGGCAGCACAATTAGCAGCGTGGTTGGGTAAAGGTAGCGAGGGCGCCACGGCTGTCGACGCGCAGGTGTTGATGAAGCAACTGCGTGAAACACGGGAAGCAGCGAGGGCATCCACGCCGGCTGCGCCAGTGGAGAAACCACAGGGGACAGGTTCAGTCGCAGGGACAGCGTCCGGTTCAGGTAAGCGGCCATTGCCGATTGCGAGGGATGAGTCGGCACCCTCTCGAAGGGAAAAGTTAGGTCAGCATGTCCCTCTAGCTATTAAAGAGAAGATTTGGGCAGGAGAGTATATAAACATCTTCTCGTTGCTTACTGATCATTATGAGATGGAGCATGTTAAGGGCCAGAAGGACCTCATGCAGCCGAGTGTTTGGCGCGCAAAGATGGCCGCCTTTAAGGTAAATGAAAACATTGGCAATTGGGGCAAAGCGTGGGGGGTTTTTACATTCATCTTGGGTGAACGTAGGCCCAAATTGCTACCCGAATTGCTGATTTATCAGTCACGGATCATGGGGTACTCCGTATCACACGAGGGCAATCATTGGTTCTGCTATGATAATATTTTCGGAAAAGCAAAAGAACATGATAAAAGCTTAACTTGGGATTGTTATGATTCTGTGTCCTGGTCCAAAATGGAGGATACTGGTATGTTGAAATTGCCATTAATAGGGAGTAATGTTGGCGAATCCTCCCGCCAATATGCGGGGACGCCCTTTCGATCAGGTACGAGTACCGACAATCACTCGAGGCCTGCCGGCAACGCAGGTAAAAGGGGGGTGTGTTGGAACTTTAACAGGGGTAAATGTACTAGGCCCCAGGGGTCGTGCAAATTTAGACACGAATGTAGTGGGTGTGGGCAATCATCCCATCCTGAGTCCACGTGCAGAGCCAAAACGGGTGATAACGGGGGTAGAGGAGGCGCCAAACAGGTCTAATATAGTCCGAGGGGCGCCTTTACCTACCCCGATTGATACCCTGGCAATGATTCCCTGGCTCAGCGAATACCCGGATCGTACTTCCGCTGGGGTGTTGCGGAACGGGTTTTCATATGGTTTCCGCATCCCAGTGGGGGACTTTCAGGGTGTAGCAAAATGTAAAAAACAGATATCGGTCTTACAGCATACGACCGTAGTACAGGAAAAGATCCGGAAGGAGGTTACTCGAGGTCGAGTCGCTGGTCCGTTTAGTGTACCGCCAGTTGCTAACTTTGTTTGTTCCCCTTTAGGGGTGGTACCCAAGAAGGACCCGGGCGAGTTTCGGCTGATACATAATTTATCAGCCCCACGTGGTCTTTCCGTAAACAAAGCGATAGACCCGGAAGTGTGTTCGGTGCGGTACGCATCCTTCGATGAGGCCGTAGCCATTTTGAATCGCCTGGGGCCCGGTGCGCTGATGGCAAAATCTGATATCGAGTCAGCGTTCCGGTTGCTCCCGGTACATCCAGACGATCAGCGTCTCCTGGGTTTCATGTTTCAGGGTCATTATTACATGGATAGGTGTATGCCGATGGGGTGCTCTATATCTTGTGCCTATTTCGAAAAATTCAGTAGTTTCCTACAATGGGTCTTCACAAAGAAGACGGGTTTTCAACATGTGATGCATTATCTCGATGACTTTTTGTTCCTGGGGGCAGCCGGGGATCAGGAATGTGGGCAGGCTTTGGCTGCATTTTGTGTCTTAATGAATCAGTTTGGCGTGCCATTGGCACCAGGTAAGACTGTGGGTCCCTCGACTTGCTTCGAGTTTCTGGGGATCGAGTTAGACTCCGGGGAAGGTTGTTTTCGTTTACCGGGTGACAAAGTGTTAAGGTTCAGGGCATCCCTGCAAATGTGTATCAGTGAGTCTAAGGTTAAGCTGCATCAATTACAGCAGTTGGTGGGACAGTTGAATTTTGCCCTAAGAGTTATACCAATGGCCCGCCCCTTTTACCGCTCGATCGCTCAAGCCATGGTCGGCCTGAAGGAGGGTCATCATCGCACAAGGCTCTCGGCTGAGGTTCGCCAGGACATGCGCATTTGGTTGGCATTTCTGGCGGATTTCAATGGTCGAGTTGTCTGGAACAAACCGGCCGTGTCCTCTGAGGAGCTAGGGCTGTGGACAGATTCGGCAGGGAGCGTAGGTTTTGGTGCCATTTTCGGCACTCGATGGTCTGCTCAAAAATGGCCGGCATGGTGGCATGACAGTGGACTGACAAGTAACATTGCTTTCCTGGAACTTTTCCCCATTCTGGTGGCCCTGAGAACGTGGCCCGAAGGGTTCAGAGATCACTCTGTGGTATTCTGGTCTGATAATATGACCGTGGTTGAGTGTATCAATAGCCAGGCAGCACGATGCAAATGGATTTTGAGACTACTCAAGGAAATCGTATTACTGTGTATGCAATTGAATGTGCTATTTAAAGCAAGACATGTCCCGGGGGTGATGAACCAGGCGGCTGATGCCCTTTCTCGTTTTCGTATACAGGCCTTCTGGGGTTTTCTGCCCACAGCGGACCCGGAGCCGCCACCCTTTCCCGAAGCTCTCTGGTCTCTCGGTGCCCCGAACTTCGTAACCTCGTGGGAGAGAGTTTAGCACCCAGGACGAGGAAGGCATATGAAGGGGCGTTCCGTTCCAATTTGGCCTTTTTGGGGACTGTTAGAGGGGAGCTTTGGGGCCAGGAGGAATGGGTAGTGAAATTTCTGATGTCTTTACATCTGGCAGGGAAATCGGTGGCTACGGCCCAGAGGCATCGGGCTGCCATTTCCTTTGTTGCTAGGGCTCATGGGATCCAGGACCCGACAGCGTCTTTCGTTGTACAAAAAGCGCTACGGGGGTGGCAACGCCTTGAGGGTCGCAGAGTAGATGAGAGGCGCCCGATAGGTTTGGATAGGTTGGCCCTGTTATTATCCAGACTCCCTGCAACATGTTCATCTCAGTTTGAGACAGTGTTATTCCGAGCCGCTTTTACGCTGGCACTTCATGGGGCTATGCGGGTAAGCGAACTAGTGGCGAGGAACAAGCAGGATGTGACGGGAGGACTGTGCGAAGAGCACGTTCAGATCAGAGGGGAGACATTGACTGTCTCGTTTGTCAGGTCCAAGACCGATCAAAGTGGGATGGGTGATTGCATAATCATACACAGGATTCCGGGGTCCTCCATGTGCCCGGTGAAGTGTTTAGAGGATTATTTAGCACGAAGGGTGGCATCATGGGGGGGGACCTTGTTGAGACACGCTGACGCCACCCCACTGACAAGGTTTCAGTTTCAGCGGGTGCTTGCGATGTCGATTACCGCTGCGGGCCTGAACCCGGGCGACTTTGGGACCCATTCCTTTCGGATAGGGGCTGCTACAGAGGCTACAGCCAGGGGTCTGAGTGTTGAACAAGTTAAACGTGTGGGGCGTTGGTCCTCCAGTTGTTATAAAAGGTATGTGCGGTTGCACATGTTGTGAAGCTGTAATGATGTACTCACGCTTCTTGTTTTTGTTTGGTTTTCAGTTGCGCAAGCCTACGAGGCGGGGCGGACTATGCAGCCGACCCAACACCGGGCCAGCGGTCAGACATCACCGGCTGTGAAAAAGGAGGTGTGGGTCGTGGGCCACTCATACGTGAGGCGTGCCGCGGACGTATTCAAGGCAGGTGACATGATTCACGTGGCTGGGGAATACGGGTACAGTGTGTCCTTCTACGGAAGAGGCGGTCTCTGTATTGACCAGTTTCAATCTTTTTTCGAGGGTTTGCTAGGGCGGACGAGGTCACCGCCGTCTGTAGTCATAGTACATCTTGGGGGCAATGATTTGGTCACCACTGGTAGACGACTTCTTCTTGAGGCGATGCTTTCCACGGTAAGTTGGTTAGCGAGGAGAGTTCCAGGGTGCACAATTGCGTGGTCCCATATGATCCCACGAAAAGTGTGGCGGGGGGCCTTTTCTGTTTCTGCTTTGAATCATTCTGTAAGAAAAATTAATAACAAAGTGAGTAGGTTGTTCCGTTCCAATACACTGCATTCTATTTCGCATGGTTGTATTAATGATGACGGTATGTATTTGTGGGATGGTGTTCATTTGTCTCGGGTGGGGAATGAGTTACTCATAGGAGACTTCATAGCTTGGCTGAAGACGTTAAAACATGACCTTTAGGTAGGAGTGTCGTGGGGGGTCCGGATAGCCGGTCAACTATCCGGCCTGTGGCGGTAAGGTCATGATCGGTGAGCACTAATTGGAAGATCCCTATGAGTGGGCGTCACCCATTACGGATGGGAGCGCTCGGGGGAGGTGGCCATTGGCCCCTCAACGGGGAGGCGGTCCCTTCTAAGGATGGGTCGCCGAAAGGAAAGGAAAGGCGGTCAAGGCCCCTTCCTGGGTAGGAGGGGTTACAGCCCCCTCCTGGGGAATTTCCCGGGGCCAGGACGTCTGCGACGGCAGATGTGGTAAGTTGTGTGGGGTTTGGGGGGGGGTCTACGCTACCTTCTAGATACCTCACACGAGTCCTCGTACGACCTTTAAGTGGCATCGAGTTTTTTGGGGCCCCCGTCAAGTCAAGGGAAATTGGTAGTTGCACTTGAGGTACGCCTCTGTGCGGTCACCCCTCACAAGTGAGGGGGATATTTCTGGGTTAGGGATCTTGACACCGGTTACGACCTTGCCGTTGGCCCTTAAACGTTAGGATGTACAATTTCAAAATTTCAAGTAAATGTTTTGTAGGATGTTAGTTCGGCTAGGAGAACCTTTGTATTAGAGAATATGTTAAGGTTAGCCAAACATCGCAATGTGGTAATGAAATTGTACATAATATGAAACTGTTGATTTAATGTTTTAATTTTGTTTCATATTTTAATAAATACGGCCGGGAGGGTCACTCCCTCCCGTCTTCCAAAAACTTTAGAACTGTTTCCGGTTTCCCATCCTTGGGGATTGTGTTGAGAGGGGGTGGCGGGTATCTCAGCCATATGGAAAGGGGCGACCAATCGGTCCCCCCGAACGTATGTCGGAGTACCACGATCCCCCCGGGAAGCCATCTTGGGCGGGAGGCGAGTCTCGGCTGGTATGCCCGAAGCGGCGTAGCCGGGGCGCGCCTTTTCCCACCCTAGAGTGGGTTGGCCTAGACACTGACGCGGCCGGCCACGCCCTTGGGGCTGGCAGGGGCGGGTTTACGCCCGCCCTGAAGACGGATAAAAGGAACAGCAAGCCAAGAAAGCATCCTCTTGTTCCTGTGCTCTGAAGCTGCACCTCCTCGCTGCACGTGAGCTCGAGACGGAACGAAGAGCCAATTTTGACCCACCCACCAGCCCCTGAGGACAGCAAGTTGTTTTGAATAAAGTTTGATGGATAACTCTGATTTTCGTTTACAGGTTGTGGTTATTATCGTGATGATTTTGAGTATGCAATAAGGAATGTTAAATTTGTGTTATGTTTTGCGAAATAAAGTAATTCTGCTTTAGTGTTCATCAGTAAAGCATGCTGTTAATAAAGTTGTCTTTCTACTGTCTTTTTCATAATTTAGTTATTTAGTAATTTAGTTAGCATTGTCGTATTTATTTTGGTCGGGCGGTAAGGTCATGATCGGTGAGCACTAATTGGAAGATCCCTATGAGTGGGCGTCACCCATTACGGATGGGAGCGCTCGGGGGAGGTGGCCATTGGCCCCTCAACGGGGAGGCGGTCCCTTCTAAGGATGGGTCGCCGAAAGGAAAGGAAAGGCGGTCAAGGCCCCTTCCTGGGTAGGAGGGGTTACAGCCCCCTCCTGGGGAATTTCCCGGGGCCAGGACGTCTGCGACGGCAGATGTGGTAAGTTGTGTGGGGTTGGGGGGGGGTCTACGCTACCTTCTAGATACATCACACGAGTCCTCGTACGACCTTTAAGTGGCATCGAGTTTTTTGGGGCCCCCGTCAAGTCAAGGGAAATTGGTAGTTGCACTTGAGGTACGCCTCTGTGCGGTCACCCCTCACAAGTGAGGGGGATATTTCTGGGTTAGGGATCTTGACACCGGTTACGACCTTGCCGTTGGCCCTTAAACGTTAGGATGTACAATTTCAAAATTTCAAGTAAATGTTTTGTAGGATGTTAGTTCGGCTAGGAGAACCTTTGTATTAGAGAATATGTTAAGGTTAGCCAAACATCGCAATGTGGTAATGAAATTGTACATAATATGAAACTGTTGATTTAATGTTTTAATTTTGTTTCATATTTTAATAAATACGGCCGGGAGGGTCACTCCCTCCCGTCTTCCAAAAACTTCAGAACTGTTTCCGGTTTCCCATCCTTGGGGATTGTGTTGAGAGGGGGTGGCGGGTATCTCAGCCATATTGAAAGAGTGTTCTTGTTTTCCACTTTACTTCATGTAATCTAAGTTGCATGTTCTGGGTTGACTAGTCATTGGTGTTTTTGCTCTAGTGCGAAGAACCAATGAGTCACTGATTGCTAGTCTGGTAGGGGGTTTGTGTAGTAAGGTGGGTTTTGGTACACCGTAATTCACTGAGGTCCTAAGTATTTATGCACAGTTCTGTGTATGACCAGAATTCCTGGAACAGTAGTTACAACAAAAAGGCTCGATAAAGGGCTTGCACTTTGAATATGAATATAAAATAAAAGAATAGTTGATAACGACAGCTAAGGAATGCACCAATTATATGTGTGTATGTGTGGATGATGTGTAGATTGAGTGGAAGATGAAAAACGTGGAAAATAAGAAGGGTTGGAGAGACGCAAACTACCCACTGCATTGTCAGTGAAGTGGATCTTTGGATTTCCAGGTCGTTACACAGATATGGTGTTGGATTCCGTAGTGGGAGCAAGAGAAACTAGTATCTAAGGAAGAAAGCTAGTGCATAAAGTACACACAGTTGGGCAGATTTACAAGGTCGTGGGAAAAATGATGCAAAAGTGGTGCAAGGGGCTTGTAAACCTGCCGCAGTGTGTGGTAGAAAAGACGCAAGAAAGGAAAGAAGTCTGCAAATTACTCACTGCTATTCACGGGTAGTAGTTACCAAGAAGGTTGAATAAAGGGCCTGCACTTTGAATTTGAATTAAAGAAGAATAATTGATAAGCTCAGGCAAGAATGGTAGCAAGTAGGTGTATGTATTTGTGGTTGTTGTGTTGGTTGAGCGGAAGATGACTAAGGTGAAAGATTAGAGAGGCTTCAGAGATGCAAACTTTCCATTTGTTTGTAAAGGAAGTGGGTGTTTAGTTTTCCAGTGCCTATATATATTCACTGAAAAAAACATAGGTTTCAGGCACGTTCTGGTTAGGAATTAGCATTTAAAAAACCTTAGAAATTCACTGAAAAAGCCATAGGTTTCAGCCACGTTATAGTTAGGAATTTTCATTTAAAAAACCTTGGAAATTCACTGAAAAAAACATAGGTTTCACCTATGTTATAGTTAGCTGGACATTTCTCTCATACAAAACCATTAAAATTCCTCTGTTATAGTTAGTTCAGCTAACTATAACTCGCAATGCACTGCTGATGACGTCACATATTACATTACTCATCACATGGTCAGTGACATCACTGATGACATCACTGATGACATCTCAAATGACATCACTGATGACATCATTGATAACATCTCAAATGACATCACTGATGACATAATCCTTGTGAAAGAGTTGCAGACCTCCTCTCACCCTAATAACCTTTGATACACACATTCAAAAATAGATACTAACATTTTCTAAATAATTGAGATACCAATACCAGTTACTACAATTCCAACATCTACATACATATCCACTCATCCACCAACAGTTCTATATAGTCACTTAAACATCTACTCACTCATCATATGTACTCATACACCTACACATAGTGTTACACACCGATACTCATCTATACAGTTACTCACACACATACTCACACATGCAAATAAACTATTAAACATCCATTTGTTTGCATATACAGTTACTTTTACAGAAACGTATACATACTTACTCTCTTAAACAATCAGTTATAGAAACACATACTTATTTATACAGGAACTTTTTCAATCTGTCACTGTCATATCTCCTTACTTATATACATCAATACTCACATATACTAGTTTAAAACATATGTACTTACTCATAAAGACACTATTGAGGCATTCGTTCACTCACTAGCACACCCATGCACACATTCATCCACCCGTACAGTCCTGCACACATGCTGTCTTCAAAAACACATACAAACAGTGAGTCAGTCAATCATGTGACCTAAGTAATACCCACCACCAAACCATACAGATACTCATTCTGATACTCAAAAAACCAACTAATAACCCATATAGACACTTGTGTAGCTACTCACCAACCCATGCAGCCACTTATATACAAAGTGAGACACTGATACAGATATTTACATATTTAAACATTACTTGCTAATACATGAATTCACTAAGATACACTTAATAAGTCAGCTATACAATGAAATTTACAAAAAAAAACATCCATTTAGACACTTATTTACCGATTTATTCTTCCATCGACCTTTAGATATACATATATAAAAATGTTTATTTTTCAGAAAGATACAAATTCAGTGGATGATGTCATCAGTGATGTCATCAGTGATGTCACTGACCATGTGATGAGTGATGTAATATGTGACGTCATCAGCAGTGCATTTCGGGCGCGCGAGTTATAGTTAGCTGAACTAACTATAACGGGGAAATTTCAATGGTTTTGTATGAGAGAAATGTCCAGCTAACTATGACTTGGGTGAAACCTATGTTTTTTTTCAGTGAATATATATATAACTATACGGGTGGCAGACAGCAGCACCTACATGGATTTATTGTTCAGCGGGACTGTGTTAACCAGCATGCAATTTGGCATATGCCTATCGCGCGAGACCTCAATGCCCACTGGGGCGGGAACTTATCAAATAAATGAGGCTTGTATCCCACCACTTGCTGCTGTGTGTCATTTGTTGCCAGTGATCAAGGACGTTTACCGTCCGAAACATGTTTGGCGTGTGTCTGGAGGGAGAGGCTGGCTCATCTTCTGCACTCACGAAGGAGGTGAACTTCCCGGGGGTGTGCTTTTCCACAGAGGGCAACCTGTTCGTGTTTATGTTTTGCGGCCAGTCGGGTCACAGAAAGGCCCCGAGGCAGACACAGCGGATCCTGGGTTATCTGACACGGTAACTCGGCAGGACCGGGTGGTGCCCAACTGTGAGTGAAGTCGGTACTGGTAGAGGAGCCAGTTTTTAACTTCAACCAACCCACTGGGGTGAACATTAACTATACGGGTGGCAGACAGCAGCACCTACATGGATTTATTGTTCAGCGGGACTGTGTTAACCAGCATGCAATTTGGCATATGCCTATCGAGCGAGACCTCAACGCCCCCTGGGGCGGGAACTTATCAAATAAATGAGGCTTGTATCACACCACTTGCTGCTGTGTGTCATTTGTTGCCAGTGATCAAGGACTTTTACCGTCCGAAACATGTTTGGCGTGTGTCTGGAGGGAGAGGCTGGCTCATCTTCTGCACTTACGAAGGAGGTGAACTTCCCGGGGGTGTGCTTTTCCACAGAGGGCAACCTGTTCGTGTTTTTATATATATATATCTATATATATATATATATATATATATATATATATATATATATATATATATATATATTACCTACTGGCGATAGCCAGTAGGTATATATAGTTAGGATTTTTTCTCTATGGAACTTTTGAAAATTCTATGCCTAATAACTTTGGCGTTTGTGGACGGAATTGGCTGAAATTTTCAGGAAAATGGCACATTTTGTTTCTGAGCAGCTCCTGGAAATTTGGAGGGGGTTCGTCAAGGGGGGCCGAGAAAAAAGGGGGGTCCCAAAACGCGTTTTTCCCATGTTAATTTCCATAGGGCAGTTGGCCTCACTTTTAGCCGAACGGCTGAATGGATTTCCACGAAACTTGGCAAAATTGTAGGGACTGTTAGCCCGATGGGCCTTTGCTAGGTCTCAATATATGTGCTTCAGTGAATTTTGAGAAATTAACGTTTAAAACAAGATATATATCTGTAACAGCGCTCCGGGCAGCGCTCCGGTTCGCGAACTTTTCGCGTATCGGAACTTTGCGAAGCGAAGCTGATTGGCTCTCCGGTGTCTGTCAACATTCTAAACAGTCCGGAGCGGCCGCCATCTTGTCTCTCGGTAGGATCGAGAGACAAGAGGAGGCCAAAACAAAGGGGGAAATGAAGGAAAGGGGGCAAGGTAGACCCCTTCTGACCCCCTAGGATTGATGAGGGGGATATTATAGAGCCACGCCAGGCCCAAAAAAAAAAAAAATCAGATTTTTTCGCCGTAGAGAGGCGTCTTGGTACGCGAACCGGGCAGCTAACCGGGCAGCTAACCAGGAAGCTAACCGGCAGTGTAATGGGAGTCTGAGGAGTAGCTGATTGGCTGTCAACATTGTAAACAGTCCGGAGCGGCCGCCATCTTGTCTCTCGGTAGGATCGAGAGACAAGAGGAGGCCAAAACAAAGGGGGAAATGAAGGAAAGAGGGCAAGGTAGACCCCTTCTGACCCCCTAGGATTGATGAGGGGGATATTATAAAGCCACGCGGGGCCAAAAAAAAAAAATCTGATTTTTTCGCCGTAGAGACCCGTCTTGGTACGCGAACCGGGCAGCTAACCGGGCAGCTAACCGGGAAGCTAACCGGCAGTGTAACGGGAGTCTGAGGAGAAGCTGATTGGCTGTTATCATTGTAAACAGTCTGGAGCTGCCGCCATCTTGTCTCTCTGTGGGATCGAGAGACAAGAGGTGGAAAAAAAAGGTATAAATGAATGAAAGGGGTAAGGCAGACCCCTCCTGAACCCCTAGGATTGATGAGGGGGCTATTAAAGTTCCCTGGGGGGCAAAAAAAAAAAAAAAATGCGATTTTTCGCGGTAAAGGTGCTTCCTGGTACGTTAACCGGGCAGCTAACCGGCAGCGTAACGGGAGTCCGACATATTGTGTTTTTTGAACGTTTGTGATATGTGCACGTGTGGATTTTGTCTAATTAAGGTTAAAAAAATATATATATATCTTTAAGCGTGTTCTGGCGCGCTTACGTTTTGGGTTTGGTTTGCGCTGCAGAGACGATACGTCACAGTTATGCGATGCATCATGAGGCGTCTCACGGGCTACGTGATACGTCACTTTATAAAGAATATATTTTACAGCTATAGATATTAGCTTTTAAAAAACCAATGAAATTCACAGAAAAAACCATAGGTTATAGACCATATATAGTTAGGAATTTGCATTTACGAAACCTTGAAAATTCACTGAAAAAACCATAGGTTATAGACCATATATAGTTAGGGATTAGCATTTAAAAAACCTTATTTTATTTGCACAAAACCATTGAAATTCCATATATAGTTAGTTGCACTAACTATATATCGCGGACCTGCAATCCACTGCTAATGATGTCACATAGTACATCATTCATGACATGGTCAGTGACATCACTGATGACATCACTGATGACATCTCAAATGACATCACTGATGACATCACTGATGACATCTCAAATCACATCACTGATGACATCACTGACATCTCATTTGACATTACTGATTACATCACTGATGATATAATTTATGTGATAATACATCTTCAGACTCTAATATAACCTTAGATACACTCAGTGTAAACAGGCACTCACAGACTGTCACACATCCATGGAGTTACTCACACACCTAGTCAGTCATGCAAAGAATCAATCACACCTCCATTTCCTCAACTATACAGTTATACACACCTTACTTATTCAAACATATACTAACACATATTTACTCTCTTATACAATCCTTGATACAAGTTCACAATGATTCATACAGCCACTCTCACATTCACTGGCTCTTATGTTCAGTTATTTATATATGTCAACTCTCACATGGAGTGTGTTTTACATATGTACTTACTTTGACATGTAGAACTGAGATATCCATTCACTCACCAATATACTCATGCACACAGTCAACTGTCCATACAGCTGTTTCTACATGCACTTTTGAACCCATACACCTAGGGAATCAACTGCTCACACATCTATGCACAGAGTTATACACCTCCCATCCACCCACACACATACTCAGTCTCCCATACAAATACTTGGGCAACCATTCAATAACCCATATAGTTACTGATATAGCTACTGATTTAAACATGCAGCAGTTTACAGAAGAACATAAATAATGATTGCCAAATTAAGACACTTTAATCACTAACCCATGCACTCAGTGAGACACATTTAATCATTCTCTCATACAGTCAGTCATGCACCTACTAAATCCTTCATCCAGACACTTATACATCCACTCATTCTTCAATATGTAAGACATATTTTAACTTTACAGAAACATACAATCACTGGGTGTTGTCATCAGTGATGTCATCAGTGATGTCATTTGAGATGTCATCAGTGATGTCATCAGTGATGTCACTGACCATGTCATAAATGATGTAATATGTGACATCATTAGCAGTGGATTGCGGGTCCGCGATATATAGTTAGTGCAACTAACTATATATGGAATTTGTGTAAATAAAATAAGGTTTTTAAATGCTAATCCCTAACTATATATGGTCTATAACCTATGGTTTTTTCAGTGAATTTTCAAGGTTTTGTAAATGCAAATTCCTAACTATATATGGTCTATAACCTATGGTTTTTTCTGTGAATATATATATATATATATATATATATATATATATATATATATATATATATATATATATATATATTACCTACTGGCGGTCGCCAGTAGGTAGTTATAGTTAGGATTTTTTTCAATGTTAAATCTCAAAATTCTATTTGGAATAACTTTGGCACCGGTTGACGAATCTGCCTGAAAATATCCTGAAAATGGCCTCGTCAAGCTCCGGTCCTTCCTTGTAAGTTTGGGGGGGATACGTCAAGCGGGGGCCGAGATAAAAGGGGGGTCCCAAAACGCGTTTTCCCCATGTTAATTTCAATAGGGCGGTCGATTTCACTTTTAACCCGAATGGCTGAATGGATTTCCACCAAATTTGGCAAATTTGTAGGGATTGGTAGCCTGATGTGCCTTTGCTATGTCTCAAGATATGTGCTGCAGTGGATTTTGAGTAATTTAGGTTCCAAAAAATATATATATCTATAGCAGCGCACCGGTGCGCGCACCAGGGAGCGCTCCGGGCGCGTGACGCGAGGTGCGCATGGAAAGCTGATTGGCTCTCGGGTGTCTGTAAACATTCGAAACAGTCCAGAGCGGCCGCCATCTTGTGTCTCGGTAAAATCGAGACATAAGAGGTGGCTAAAACAAAGAGGGAACTGACCATAAGGCGTCAGGGATAGACCCCTTTGACCCCCTAGGTTTGATGTGGGGGCTATAAAAGGGCCCCGCGGGGCATTTAAAATAATTTTTTTTTTTTCGTTTTGCGCGGGGGAAGCGCCCGGTACGCGCACCAGGTAGCGCACCGGGGAGCATAAAATGAGGGAAAAAGATGACAGAGTTTTAAAAAAAATGAAGTTTTTATTTAGAAATTGGAGGTAGTTCTAAAAAGAACTTTTTTTTTTCTTCTTTTTGTTGTTTTATATTTTTTTTGTGTTTTTTGAACTTTTTGAACTTTTTTTGGCTTTTCAAAACAGTTTTATATTTTTTTTGTATTTTTTTAGGGGGAGAAACAAAAAAAGGGAATTGAAACTGGCTCAACTGGAGCAAAAAAACTAAAAACCCAAAAAATTACTTCTTTTTGGGGCACTTGTGATTATCACCTGCAAGGACGATGAGCTTAACGCTTTTTTCGCCATAGGCGATAAGCTTGCCACATGCAGAACAAGTGATTTTAAAATCAGCAATCTCGGCTGAATGCAAGGCATCACCTCGGATGTTTCTGGTTCTGATGAGGTGGGTTGGTTTCTTTGGGAGGGGGTCCTTGATGACTGGGGGAGGTTACTGGCCAGTTCCCTGAACTCTGCACGAGAGTAGTTGTTTGGGTGCTTTCTGGTCATGTGCCGAATCATGGTATAGTTACCAAAAGAATATTTTTTGTTTGGGTTGCCCCGTGAAAGTTCATCATTGCAGATGAGGCAAGTCACCTTGGGCGCATTCACCTTTTTTTTCCCCTCTGGGATTGAAAAAAACTGCCATACAATGTGTGGTTTGGGTTTGTAAGGTGTATTTTCTTCTGGCAGCCATCTTCTTCTCCCCTCCTCCTCTTCCTCTTCCTCCTCCTCCTGTTCTTGACCACCAATATAATTTGGAGCTGGTCCTCTTGGTGGTTGTGGTGGTGGTGGTGGGGCAGATGCACCAGCTGATGCTACTACTGAAGCCATTATTTGGAGCAAAAAAGTAGAGAGAGCAACAAACAGGTCTTCCTCAGTCAAAGGACAAAGTCAGAATAAGGAAAAAAGGTGGGGTCTTTCATCATTTAGAAAAAAAAACTGTCCTGAACCAATGAGAAGTGTTATTTTCAGGTCACAAGACCAGGGGCTTCATCATTATGAAACTAAAACTGTTATGAACCAATGAAAAGTGTTATTTTCTGCTCACATGACCCGACGCGCTTACGCTACGCGCCCGGGGCGCGCCCGGGGGCGCGCAGCGTAAGCGCGTCGGAAGTTTACGTTGTGCGATCGTATTCGCTCGAGTACTTCCGGGTGCGCTTACGCCGTGCGTATCACGCGGTCGCGGCTACGCGATACGTCATGATCATGTTTTCGTTTGCGATATTGGCGCTCATGGGACGCTCCCCGGAGCGCGCCCGGGGGCGCTTTTCAGAAATACGCTTTTCGGGGCGCACTCCGGGGCGCGCTCCGGGAGCGCTCCCCCAAAAAATTAAAAAAAAAAAATGGGATAATTGTAGGGACAGGTAGCCCTATTCTGAAGTGGTTTGTAAAAAAATTAACTTTAGAAAAATATGTATTGTGCTACATTGGGCTTAATATATGTTAGAGCCAAAATGTAGCCCAAATGTAGCCCAAAGTAGCCCAATGTAGCCCAAAGATGGCCACCAGAGACCAAAAATTGTAAATGTAGCCCAAATTTCAACTAGATGTAGCCCAACTGTAGCCCAATGACAGAATGTACCAGAGTGTTAAAAAGAACAACTAGAGTGCTAACAGTCTTATTTATAAAGTGAAACTTATAGTTAGGAATTAGCATTAACAAAACCTATGAAATTCACTGAAAAAACCATAGGTTTCACACCAGTTATAGTTAGGAATTAGCATTTAAAAAACCTATGAAATTCACTGAAAAAACCATAGGTTTCACACCGGTTATAGTTAGGAATTAGCATTTAAAAAACCTATTAAATTCACTGAAAAAACCATAGGTTTCACACCAGTTATAGTTAGCTGGAAATTTTACTGATATAAAACCATTGAAATTCCCACGTTATAGTTAGTCGGACTCACTATAACTTGCGCGTGCAATGCACTGCTGATGACATCACATATTACATCACTCATGACATGGTGAGTGACATCACTCATGATATCACTGATGACACCATCCTTGTGACACAGTGACAGACCTCCTCTCAGTGTAAAGTAACCCTTGAGACACATATTCAAAAATAGAAACTGAAATTTTTAAAAAATGGACATACCTATATCAGTTACAACAAGCAATTCTGTACTTCCACTATCTATATACACATCCACTCATTCACCAACAGTTCTATATAGTCACTCATACATATACTCACTCATCATATGAAGAGATACACCTATACATCCTGTTACACACCGACATTCATCCAAAAGTTACTCACACACATATTCACACGTGCAAATAAACTATTGAACAACCATTTATTTGAATATAGAGTTAGAAACACACTTCCACCTTACTTCTATTGAAAATTACACATATTTATTCTCTTAAACAATCACTTATAGAAACACATATGGCTGAGATACCCGCCACCCCCTCTCAACACACTCCCCAAGGATGGGAAACCGGAAACAGTTCTGAACTTTTGGAAGACGGGAGGGAGTGACCCTCCCGGCCGTATTTATTAAAATTTGAAACAAAATTAAAACATTAAAATAACAGTTTCATATTATGTACAATTTCATTACCACATTGCGATGTTTGGCTAACCTTAACATATTCTCTAATACAAAGGTTCTCCTAGCCGAACTAACATCCTACAAAACATTAACTTTAAAATTTGAAATTGTACATCCTAACGTTTAAGGGCCAACGGCAAGGTCGTAACCGGTGTCAAGATCCCTAAACCAGAAATATCCCCCTCATTTGTGAGGGGCGACCGCACAGAGGTGTACCTCAAGTGCAACTACCAATTTCCCTTGACTTGACGGGGGCCCCAATAAACTCAACGCCACTTAAAGGTCGTCCGAGGACTCGTGTGAGGTATCTAGAAGGTAGCGTAGACCCCCTCCCAAACCCCACACAACTTACCACATCTGCCGTCGCAGATATCCTGGCCCCGGGAAATTCCCCAGGAGGGGGCTGTAGCCCCTCCTACCCAGGAAGGGGCCTTGACCGCCTTTCCTTTCCTTTCGGCGGCCCATCCTTAGAAGGGACCGCCTACCCGTTGAGGGGCCGATGGCCACCTCCCTCGTGCGCTCCCATCCGTAATGGGTGACGCCCACTCATAGGGATCTACCAATTAGTGCTCACCGATCATGACCTTACCGCCACAGGCCGGATAGTTGACCGGCTATCCGGACCCCCCACACACTCCTACCTAAAGGTCATGTCACAACGTCCTCAGCCAAGCTATCAGGTCTCCTATGAGTAACTCATTCCCCACCCGGGACAAATGAACCCCATCACCCAAATACATACTGTCCCCTTTAATACAACCATGCGAAATAGAATGCAGTGTACTTGAACGGAACAATCTACTCACTTTATTATTAATTTTCCTTACTGAATGATTCAGAGCAGAAACTGAAAGAGCCCCCCGCCACACTTCTCGTGGGATCATATGGGACCATGCGATTGTGCACCCTGGAACTCTTCTCGCTAACCAACTTACCGTGGAAAGCATCGCCTCAAGAAGAAGTCGTCTACCAGTGGTCACCAAATCGTTGCCCCCAAGATGTACTATGACTATAGCCGGCGGTGACCTCGTCCGCCCTAACAAACCCTCAAAAAATGATTGAAACTGGTCAATACAGAGCCCGCCCTTTCCGTAGAAGGACACACTGTACCCGTATTCCCCAGCCACGTGAATCATGTCACCTGCTTTGAATACGTCCGCGGCACGCCTCACGTATGAGTGGCCCACGACCCACACCTCCTTTTTCACAGCCGGTGATGTCTGACCGCTGGCCCGGTGTTGGGTCGACTGCACAGTCCGCCCCGCCTCGCAGGCTTGCGCAACTGAAAACCAAACAAAAACAAGAAGCGTGAGTATATCATTACAGCTTCACAACATGTGCAACCGCACATACCTTTTATAACAGTTCGAGGACCAACGCCCCACACGTTTAACTTGTTCGACATTCAGACCCCTGGCTGTAGCCTCTGTAGCAGCCCCTATCCGAAAGGAATGGGTCCCAAACTCGCCGGGGTTCAAGCCCGCGGCGGAAATCGACATCGCAAGCACCCGCGGAAACTGAAACCTCGTCAGTGGGGTGGCGTCAGCGTGTCTCAACAAGGTCCCCCCCCATGATGCCACCCTTTGCGCTAAATATTCCTCCACGCAACTCATCGGGCACATGGAGGACCCGGGAATCCTTTGTATGATTATGCAGTCCCCCATCGCACCCTGATCGGTCTTGGACCTGACAAACGAGACAGTCATTGTCTCCCCTCTGAACTGAACGTGCTCTCGGCAGAGTCCCCCCATCGCATCCTGCTTGTTCTTCGCCACTAGTTCGCTCACCCGCATAGCCCCATGGAATGCCAGCGCAAAAGCGGCTCGGAATAACACCGTTTCATACCGGGATGAACATGTTGCAGGAAGTACGGATAATAACAGGGCCAACCTATCCAGACCTATCGGGCGCCTTTCATCTACTCTGCGACCCTCAAGGCGTTGCCACCCACGTAACGCTTTTTGCACAACGAAAGACGCTGTTGGGTCCTGGATCCTATGAGCCCTTGCCACAAAGGAAATGGCGGCCCGATGCCTCTGGGCCGTGGCCACTGACTTGCCTGCCTGACGTAAAGACAGCAGAAATTTTACTACCAACTCCTCCTGGCCCCAAAGCTCCCCCCTAGCAGCCCCCAAAAAGGCCCAATAGGAACGGAACGCCCCTTCATATGCCTTCCTCGTCCTGGGTGCTAAACTCTCTCCCACGAGGTTTCGTAGTTCGGGGCACCGAGAGACCAGAGAGCTTCGGGAAAGGGTGCCGCCACCGGGTCCGCTGTGGGCAGAAAACCCCAGAAGGCCTGCATACGAAAACGAGAAAGGGCATCAGCCGCTTGGTTCATCACCCCCGGCACATGTCTTGCCCTAAATAGCACATTCAATTGCATACATAATAACACAATTTCTTTGAGCAGTCTCAAAATCCATTTGCATCGTGCTGACTGGCTATTGATACACTCAACCACGGTCATGTTATCAGACCAGAACACCACAGAGTGATCTCTAAACCCCTCGGGCCAAGTTTTCAGGGCCACCAGAATGGGAAAAAGTTCAAGAAAAGCAATGTTACTTGTCAGCCCGCCCTCATGCCACCATGACGGCCATTTTTGAGCCGACCATTGTGTGCCGAATATGGCACCAAAACCAATACTCCCTGCCGAATCTGTCCACAGTCCCAGCTCCTCGGAGGACACCGCCGGTTTGTTCCAGACAATTCGACCATTGAAATCCGCCAGAAATGCCAACCAAATGCGCATGTCCTGGCGAACCTCTGCCGAGAGCCTCGTGCGGTGATGACCCTCCTTCAGGCCGACCATGGCCTGAGCGATCGAGCGGGAAAAGGGGCGGGCCATCGGTATTACTCTTAGTGCAAAATTCAACTGTCCCACCAATTGTTGTAACTGATGTAACTTAACTTTAGACTGACTAATACACGTTTTCAGGGATGCCCTGAACCTTAGCACTTTGTCTCCTGGTAAACGAAAACAACCTTCCTCCGAGTCGAGCTCAATCCCCAGAAACTCGAGGCAAGTCGAAGGACCCACAGTCTTACCTGGTGCCAATGGCACACCAAAATGATTCATCAAAACACAAAAGTCATTCAAAGCCTGACCACATTCCGGATCCCCGGCTGCCCCCAGAAACAAAAAGTCATCGAGATAATGCATAACATGTTGAAACCCCGTCTTCCTCGTGAAGGCCCATTGCAGGAAACAACTGAACTGCTCAAAGTAGGCACAAGATATAGAGCACCCCATTGGCATACATCTATCCATGTAATAGTGACCCTGAAACATGAAACCAAGAAGACGCTGATCGTCTGGATGTACCGGGAGCAACCGGAACGCCTACTCGATATCAGACTTCGCCATCAGCGCACCGGGCCCTAGGCGATTCAAAATGGCTACGGCCTCATCGGAGGATGCGTACCGCACTGAACACACTTCCGGGTCTATCGCATCGTTTACGGAAAGATCACGTGGGGCTGACAAATTATGTATCAGCCGAAACTCACCCGGGTCCTTCTTGGGGACCACCCCTAAAGGGGAACAAACAAAGTTAGCAACCGGTGGCACGTTAAACGGACCGGCGACTCGACCACGAGCCACCTCTTTCCCAATCTTCTCCTGTACCACGGTCGTATGTTGCAAGACTGATATCTGGTTTTTACATTTCGCTACACCCTGAAACTCCCCCACTGGGATGCGGAAACCATACGAAAAACCGTTCCGCAACACCCCAGCGGAAGCGTGATCCGGGTATTCGCTGAGCCAAGGAATCATTGCCATGGTATCAATTGGAGTAGGTAAAGGCGCCCCTCGGACCATTTCAGACCTGTTTGGCGCCTCCTCTACCCCCGTTTTCACCCGTTTTGGCTCTGCACATGGACTCAGGATGGGATGTTTGCCCACACCCACCACATTCGTGCCTAAATTTGCAGGACCCATCGGGTCTCGTACACTTACCCCTGTTAAAGTTCCAACAAATCCCCCTTTTACCTGTGGTGGCGTTCGGCCTCGAGTGGTAGTCGTTACTCGTACCTGATCGAAAGGGCGTCCCAGCATATTGGCGGGAGGATTCCCCCACACTACTCCCTACCAATGGCAAATTCAACATACCAGTATCCTCCATTTTTGACCATGACACAGAATCGTAACAATCCCAAGTTAAGTTTTTATCATGTTCTTTCGCTTTTCTAAAAATATTATCGTAACAGAACCACTGATTGCCCCCATATGACACAGAATACCCCATGATCCGTGACTGATAAATCGGCAATTCGGACAGCAACTCGGGCCTACGTTCGCCCAGGATGGACGTAAAAATCCCCCACGCCTTGCCCCAGTTGCCAATGTTTTCATTTACCTTAAAGGCGGCCATCTTAGCGCGCCAAACACTCGGATGCATGAGGTCCTTTTGGGTCTTAACATGCTCCATCTCATAATGATCGGTAAGCAACGAGAAGATGTTTACATACTCCTCTGCCCATATCTTCTCCTTAATAGCCAGAGGGACATGTTGACCCAACTTTTCCCTTCGTGAAGGTGCAGACTCATCCCTCGCAATCGGCAATGGCCGCTTACCTGAACCGGAAGCTGTATCTGCCGCTGAGCCCGTCCCAGGTGGTTTTTCTACAGCTGCAGCCGGCGTGATAACGGGCGATGTTGCCTTCGCCGCCTCCCTTGTTTCACGCAGTTGCCTCATCAACACCCGTGCGTCGTCAGCCGTGGTGCCCTCGCTATCTTTACCCAACCACGCTGCTAATTGTGCTGCCAGCTCAGGCGGCATATCCTCCCCGGACATGGGGGTGACGACTACGGGAATCCGATTCCCCTCTGCCGGCACCGGAGTTGGCTCCTCGAGCGGGGTACATGGAACCGGGATGCTTCCCCCAGCTGGCCCCCTTCTGGGCCTCTTATCTTTTCCTCCCGGAGCTGCTCCAGCCAAAGGACGTTTCGGTCCATCTTCCCCGTCTTTATCCGCCATTCGCTTTTTTAGGTCGGTCACCTCTTTCATAAGGACACGCAGCATCTGGTCGGTAGTCATTCGCTTTCCAACTTTCTTAGGCATTCTCCAACAGAGTATCTGTAAGACAAACAAGAAAGATTACCACACTCAAAATTGGCTCTTCGTTCCGTCTCGAGCTCACGTGTAGCGAGAGGTGCAGCTTCCGAGCACAGGAACAAGAGGATGCGTTCTTGGCTTGTTGCTCCTTTTATCCATCTTCAGGGCGGGCGTAAACCCACCCCTGCCTGCCCCTAGGGCGTGGCTGGCCGCGTCAGTGTCTAGGCCAGCCCACTTCAGGGCGGGAAAAAGCGCGCCCCGACTACGCCGCTTCGGGCATACCAGCCGAGGCTCGCCTCCCGCCCAAAATGGCTTCCCGGGGGGCTCGTGGTACTCCGCCATACGTTCGGGGGGACCGAATGGTCGCCCCTTTCCATACTTATTTAAACAGGAACTCTTACAATCTCTTACTCTCACATATACTCACTTATATACATCAATATTCATATATACTAGATTAAAACATATGTAGTTACTGATAAAGACACTAGTGAGACAGTCATTCACTCACTAACAAACACATATAGACACTCATCCACCCATACAGTCCTGTACATATGCTGTCTTCAAAACACATACAAACAAAGAGTCAGTCACTCATGCATCTATGTGCTAAGTAATACCCCCACCAAACCATATAGACACTCAAACTGATACTAATAAAAATATCAAATAACCCATATAGATACGCATGTAGCTACTTATCAACACATGTAGCCACTTATACACAAAGTGAAACACTAATATATGTATTTAAATATTTAAACATAACTCACTAATATTTATTTTTCAGAAAGACACATATTCACTGGATGGTGTCATCAGTGATGTCATGAGTGATGTCACTCACCATGTCATGAGTGATGTAATATGTGATGTCATCAGCAGTGCATTGCACGCGCAAGTTATAGTGAGTCCGACTAACTATAACGTGGGAATTTCAATGGTTTTATATCAGTAAAATTTCCAGCTAACTATAACTGGTGTGAAACCTATGGTTTTTTCAGTGAATATATATATATATATATATATTACCTACTGGCTATCGCCAGTAGGTATATATAGTTAGGATTTTTTCCCTATGGGATTTCTGAAAATTCTATGTCTAATAACTTTGGCGTTTGTGGACGGAATCGGCTGAAATTTTCAGGAAAATGGCACATTTTGTTTCTGAGCAGCCCCTGAAAATTTGGTGGGGTTTCGTCAAGGGGGGGCTGAGAAAAAAGGGGGGTCCCAAAACGCGTTTTTTACATTGAGTTTTCCATAGGGCGGTTGCCCTCACTTTTAGCTCGAACGGCTGAATGGATTTGCACGAAACTTGGCAAAATTGTAGGGACTGGTAGCCCGATGTGCCTTTGCTAGGTCTCAATATATGTGCTTCAGTGGATTTTGAGAAATTAACGTTTAAATCAAGATATATATCTGTAACAGCGCTCCGGGCAGCGATCCGGTCCGCTTACTTTTCGCGTTTCGGAACTTTGCGCGCAGAAAGCTGATTGGCTCTCCGGTGTCTGTCAACATTCTAAACAGTCCGGAGCGGCCGCCATCTTGTCTCTCGGTAGGATCGAGAGAGAAGAGGTGAAAAACGAAGGGGGAATTTATTGAAAGGGTGCAAGGTATACCCCTCTTGACCCCCTAGGATTGTTGTTGGGGTTATTAAAGGGTCCCGTGGGGAAAATAAAAAAAAAATTATTTTTCACGGTAGAAGCGTTTCCCGGGCCGCGAACTGGGCCGCAAACTGGTAGCGAAACGGGAATTCGCCATTTTGTGCTTCGTTTTAATTGTTTAGAGACAAAAATTATCGCCGCACATCGGCCACAATGCATGAATATCGTTGAAAAGTCAGCGATATTCATGCATTATCCAGCAAATGCTCTTAGCCATGTTATCCACCTTCCATTGGATAACAGAAAGCTGATTGGCTCTCCGGTGTCTGTCAACATTCTAAACAGTCCGGAGCGGCCGCCATCTTATCTCTCGGTAGGATCGAGAGAGAAGAAGAGGTGAAAAACGAAGGGGGAATTTATTGAAAGGGGGCAAGGTATACCCCTCTTGACCCCCTAGGAATGTTGTTGGGGTTATTAAAGGGTCCCGTGGGGAAAATAAAAAAAAAATGATTTTTCACGGTAGAAGCGCTTCACGGGCCGCGAACTGGGCCGCAAACTGGTAGCGAAACGGGAATTCGCCATTTTGTGCTTCGTTTTAATTGTTTAGAGACAAAAATTATCGCCGCACATCGGCCACAATGCATGAATATCGTTGAAAAGTCAGCGATATTCATGCATTATCCAGCAAATGCTCTTAGCCATGTTATCCACCTTCCATTGGATAACAGAAAGCTGATTGGCTCTCCGGTGTCTGTCAACATTCTAAACAGTCCGGAGCGGCCGCCATCTTATCTCTCGGTAGGATCGAGAGAGAAGAAGAGGTGAAAAACGAAGGGGGAATTTATTGAAAGGGGGCAAGGTATACCCCTCTTGACCCCCTAGGAATGTTGTTGGGGTTATTAAAGGGTCCCGTGGGGAAAATAAAAAAAAAATGATTTTTCACGGTAGAAGCGCTTCACGGGCCGCGAACTGGGCCGCAAACTGGTAGCGAAACGGGAATTCGCCATTTTGTGCTTCGTTTTAATTGTTTAGAGACAAAAATTATCGCCGCACATCGGCCACAATGCATGAATATCGTTGAAAAGTCAGCGATATTCATGCATTATCCAGCAAATGCTCTTAGCCATGTTATCCACCTTCCATTGGATAACATGGCTAAAAACTGCTCTGTGCGTGAGCTTTTTTTTTTTTTTTTTTTGCTGCGTGACGTTTGTTAACGTTCGATTCGATGGAAATCAGGAAGTGTTGAACACCATTTTGTCACTGCGAGTAAATATTTTGTTATAAATGAATCCTTATTGATAAACATTGTCTGCGCCATCTTGCGTTTTTGTCCAATGCCACAATTTTGTCGTGCACGGCAGCCATTTTAGATGCCTTGACCAGGGCCACTCTCTGCACGCCGCCGATTCTCAGCATGGCTCCCCACCCTCGCACGCATCTCCCCCACACAATGGTCACCCCCGCTCTCTCTCTCATGCATGGGCCATATACTTCCCCCATCTGCGCTGCTCTTCTCTGAGAATCACACCCTGTGCCCGCTCGACACCTCCCTTTCACCCTATTCACTACCGCACCCTCTGACACTCCTCTTCCTCTGTGTCCGATTGTCCAGGCCGGACCTAGGCTATCACCTAGCCCTGCGGATGTAGTTTATGGCCCCAGCTGTAGAGTATCCAGACATGTCAACCCTCCCGATTCAGGTGTGAGACTACTGATTTCAGTGCTAGTCTTTCGCTTCCCGATTCCTGCAAGGAAAAACCGGGGGGCATATTTCCAACAACTAGCGGTAATTTTTGTCTCTAACTTGTTTAGAGACAATAATTATCGCCGCACTTCGGCGAATTTTATCGCACATAAACCTTGCTATTAGCAAGGTTTATCGCAAATGCGATAAAAAACGGCCGCAATGCATGAATATCGCTGAAAAGTCAGCGATATTCATGCATTAGTCAGCAAATGCTCTTAGCCATGTTATCCACTTCCCATTGAACAAGCGCATGGTCTTTTAGAGGTTTGTGAAGTACTCGGGGCGGCGGTGTGTGTGTGCCCTCTTTCAGGAGCGGGCGGGGGGGCAATGCCAGCAATTTGCAGGCCAGGCAGTGTTCAACACATGCATCACCCTTTCTCTGCCTGCTATTGCGCTCCATGCTTCGGAAAGGTAAGAAAAAGAACGTGCATTTGAGTTTGAAATGTCCGATCTTGTAGCAGTACACTTGCAAAGCCCACACATGACAATAACCCGATTCAAGGCCCCATTCACCCGATTTTTAAAAAAAATATAGTACTCCAAGACAGTTACATTTTAAAACTTTATTAATATTTAAATATAACGAACGCAACAAAAACTGTAAATATATTTAACCATTTTTTGAAATTAACCAGAACTATAACGATAACAACAACAACAATAATATAACTTTTATGCCTAAATTACGCAAACATTTACTTAATCTGCTAAAGGGGGGAGTCGCCATTTCTTTACAATAATCAATAATGAAAAATCCACATCAATAGGGTTGCCCGTTTTCTCGATGCAGCACTATAGTGCAATATACACAGCACCTGGGGTGTCAAGAGTGAACAGGTCTTTCTTTGTTCCTTAAGATGTTATCTCCGAGAATGCTGATGCATTGGTGTCTGTACACTTCTTTGTCAATTCTGTCAAGATGATAACTGCTTTATAAACAGACGATATCTTTGTTTAGTCATTAGTGTTAAGTGTGTCTGAAACTACAGTGCCCTTCTGTTTTTTTTTCTTCAGGCTCTACAGAGTTTTGTGTGTTGTTCTTTTGAGCGACAATTATTCCAGAGGTTTCAGGTTCACTTGTTTTGTTCTGCAGTGAGTTAACAGCTTTAGAGAGTTCATGTTTATTTGCTATGTCCTGCTGTTCGTCAACTGCTTCAGAGACGTCAGCCTCATTTTTTATGTTTCAGTAGATCCTGGACCTGCCCGGCCGCGCCCAAAATGGCGCCGGTGTAAATGGGACTCGTAACTGCTTGTTCTGTACTGGTTGCCCAACCTTGATATCACGAGATACATATGCAGTTTTGAAGCACATGGCGGAGGCTTGTCTGCTGTAGTGGGGCGCCCCTTTATCGTTTCAGTCGCCATTCCGCCCGCTTTTGCTACACTGTGCCTTTTCCGCCATTCAGCTGTTTAGCGCCCGCTCTTACGGCTACAGCGTCTCGCTCACCATGTAGTTGAGTTGCTCCCACTCTTGCGGTGCAGCGATAGGCGGCTGCCACAGGACTCTTAAAATGGCGGCCGGTTCTTCGGATTTGGGCCTGGTCCAGTAAAATGGCCCTGGGACACCTTGGAACTCGGACGCTTGTCTGCCAGGGCTTGGGTTCCATTCTCGAAAGCGTCCCCTCAGCCTTGAAGATTGTACAAAAGTCTTGGGGGCCGTCGACTCCCGCAGGCTTCCGGTGGGGAGCGGCTGCCATGATTGCTTGCGGAATAGCCACGACGGAGCTACGAGATGGTGGTGCTCTCATGGTGACGCCAGCTTCAGTCTGAAACATCCAGAAACAAGGTGGGGCTTTCATCGTTTGGGGAAAAAAAATGTTTTAATCCAATGAAAAGTGTTATTTTTAGGTCACATGACCTAGTCTTACATAATTAGGAAAAGAAAAGTAAAATGAACCAATGAAAAGTTTTATTAACAAGTCACATGACCTGTTATGCTTACGTTACGCGCTGCGCGGCGCGCTCTGGATCGTTTCCGGGAAGCTGCGCCTTGCGCACCGGAGCACTTCCGGGTGCGCTAACGCGTCGCGTCATATGACGCATTACGCGACAATGCAGGTGCAGAATATAGTCAAAATGTGGCCACCAACCAGCGGTCGGAATTCCACCGCTTTCAGCAGTCCAAAAAGTTCGGTCAAATCTTAAGAGCGGGAGCAACTCAACTACATGGTGAGCGAGACGTTGTAGTCGCAAGAGCGAGCGGTAAACAGCTGAATGGCGGAAGAGGCACAGAGTACCAAAAGCGGGCGGAATGGCAACTAAAACGGTAAAGGGGCGCCCTACGACAGCGTGTCTTCAGGTGAAACGGATTGTGGGACAAGGTCCAGAATGAAAGATTCTTCAAAAGGGAAAAAATTCCGCCGGACCCAGGGAGCCGGCCGCCTATGCCGGGGGCGATCTCAGGCCTCACCAGGGCAACACGACTTGGGGAGGGGGCAGGAGCCAAGCGCCCCCTCTCAGTCCGCGCCATCTCACCGCCCCTCGGGGGCCTCCGTCAAGCGGTTTAGGGAGGCACCGTATCACATTGTTTTCCAATGCAGTCAGGTCCACAAATGGACCCCACTTACTTTGAATAGTGAAGCTGCAGCAGGTGCAAATAAGGTTTAAACAGTGTTACAAGAGCTGCTTAGAACTCCGAAGTATGGCACTCAACAACCAGGACTTATGCCATTTATGTAAGGCAGTGACATGGAAGCAACCAAGGGACAAAAAGCATGAACGAACATTCACGTATGAAAATCTTATTTGGAGAAGGGGTAGAATCCAAACGCCCCCCTGCCAGTTCGCGCCACTACACCGTATGTGGAAAATCTGAAGCCATCATTCTACAAACTCTCAACGCTTGTTATCAGTGCATGACTTTCATGCTCGATCGATTGAGCTAGCCGGATCGAGCAATAAAAAGTATAAAATAGTTATGTAAATAGTTATTTAATAAAATGTTTTACTCTGTTTCTTTGGTGGTGTGTTGTGTATATTTATAATATTTGCATAGGGTTTGCCGTTATTTTGGGCGGTGTGGGTGGCGGAGTCGAGCTGTTTTGCAGCCCTCATGGTGTGGAGCTCAATTCATTTCACTATTTTCGTATTTCTCATGAAGGGTTATTCCTAATGTTTGTATTTTACCGAGGTTAAAAAGAGATCGAATTAGTGGTCTACTGATTTTGCTCGATTACTTTTCTTTTTTTACACGATTTTTCACTATCTGCAAAGACTAAACAGAGTATTGCGACTTTGTGCTTGTTTGTAAATAGAGAATGATCCAAAGAGAACCAATTGTAAAACAGTAAATGCTTGGATAATAATTAATCAAATGGAGAGACAAGCAGGTACGACGGATTACAACAGGGGTAAAGGTCTGAGTTAACTACCGTTCACTATCTGCAAAGAGAGAGTACTACTAAGAGAAAAGAGGGGAGTGGGGGGGGGCAGCGTTCAAAGCACATCAGCGTGCATAAACACGAAAATGTTTTTACCTATCACGTACTTGACATTTGACAGCTTTTGATATTTGCTATTAAAAAACCATTGAAATTCACAGAAAAAACCATAGGTTATACTCCATATATAGTTAGGAATTTGCATTTACAAAACCTTGAAAATTCAATGAAAAAACCATTGGTTTTAGGCCATATATAGTTAGGGATTTGCATTTAGAAAACCATATTTTACTCGCATAAAACCATTGAAATTCCATATATAGTTAGATGCGCTAACTATATATCGCGCACCCGCAATCCACTGCTGATGATGTCACATATTACATCATTCATGACATGGTTAGTGACATCACTGATGACATCACTGATGACATCTCAAATGACATCACTGATGACATCACTGATAACATCTCATTTGACATGACTGATCACATCACTGATGATATCATTCATGTGATAATACCATGAACCTCTTCAGACTCTAATATAACCTTAGATACAATCAGTGTAAACAGACAGTCACTCATCCATGGAGTTACTCACACACCTAGTCAGTTATGCCAAAAATCAATCACACCTCCATTTTCTCAACTATAGAGTTATACACACCTTACTTATTCAAACATATACTAACACATATTTACTTTACTCTCTTATACAATCTCTGATACATGTTCACAATGATCCATACAGCCACTCACACATTCACTAGCTCTTATGCACAGTTATTTATAGATGTCAACTCTCACATGTACTGTGTTTTACATATGTACTTAATTTGACATGTAGCACTGAGATATCCATTCACTCAGTAATACACTCATGCACAGTCAACCGCCCATACAGCTGTTTCCACATGCAGTTTTGAATCTATACATATAGTGAATCAACTACTCACACATCCATGTACAGAGTCACACACCTCCCAGCCACCCATACACACACACTCAGTTTCCCATACAAATACTTGGACAACCAATCAATAACCCATACAGTTACTCATATAGCTACTGATCAACACATGCAGCAGTTTGTAGAACAACAGATATAATGATGCACAAATTAAAACAGTTTAGTCACTAACCCATGCACTCAGTGAGACACATTTAATCACTCACTCATACAGTCAGTCTTGCACCTACTAGATCCTTCATCCAGACACTTATACATCCACTCATTCTTCAATATGTAAAACATATTTTAACTTTACAGAAACATACAGTCACTGGATGTTGTAATCAGTGATGTCATCAGTGATGTCATTTGAAATGTCATCAGTGATGTCATCAGTGATGTCACTAACCATGTCATGAATGATGTAATATGTGACATCATCAGCAGTGGATTGCGGGTGCGCGATATATAGTTAGCGCATCTAACTATATATGGAATTTCAATGGTTTTATGCGAGTAAAATATGGTTTTCTAAATGCAAATCCCTAACTATATATGGCCTAAAACCAATGTTTTTTTCATTGAATATATATATATATATATATATATATATATATATATATATATATATATATATATTCACTGACAAAACCAGTTATAGTTAGCTGGAAATTTTACTGACATAAAACCATTGAAATTCCCACGTTATAGTTAGTTGGACTCACTATAACTTGCGCGCCTGCAATGCACTGCTGATGACGTCACATATTACATCACTCATGACATGGTCAGTGACATCACTCATGACATCACTGATGACACCATCCTTGTGACAGAGTGACAGACCTAATTTCAGTGTAATGTAACGCTTGAAACAAATATTCAAAAATAGAAACAAACATTTTCAAAAAAATGGAGATACCCAAACCAGTAACAACAACCAATTCAGTAATTCCACCATCTATATACTCATCCACTCATTCACCAACAGTTCTATATAGTCACTCATATATATACTCACTCATCATATGTAGTGATACACCTATACATCCTGTTACACATCAGCAGTCATCCAAAAGTTACTCACACACATACTCACACATGCACATAAACTATTGAACATCCATTTATTTGCATATACATTTATACACACACTACCACCTTACTTCTAAGGAAACTTACACATACTTACTCTCTTAAACAATCACTTATAGAAACACATACTTATTTAAACAGGAACTCCTACAATCTCTCACTATATATACTATACTCACTTATATACATCAATACTCACATATACTAGATTAAAACATATGTCGTTAGTAATGAAGACACTAGTGAGACAGTCATTCACTCACTAACACACACATATACACACTCGTCCACCCATACAGTCCTGCACATATTCTGTCTTCAAAACACATACAAACAGTGAGTCAGTCACCAACCCCTGCAGCCACTTATACACAAAGAGAAACACTGATACAAACATTTAAATATTTAAACAATACTCGCTAATATATGTATTCACTAAGATACACTTAATAAGCCAGTTAACCAACCAATTTTTGTTAAAAAAAACATCCATTTACACACTTATTTAAACATTTATTCTTCCATCGACCTTTACAAATACATATATAAAACAAATTTATTTTTCAGAAAGACACACATTCACTGGATGGTGTCATCAGTGATGTCATGAGTGATGTCACTGACCATGTCATGAGTGATGTAATATGTGACGTCATCAGCAGTGCATTGCAGGCGCGCAAGTTATAGTGAGTCCAACTAACTATAACGTGGGAATTTCAATGGTTTTATGTCAGTAAAATTTCCAGCTAACTATAACTGGTTTTGTCAGTGAATTTAATAGGTTTTTTAAATGCTAATTCCTAACTATAACTGGTGTGAAACCTATGGTTTTTTCAGTGAATTTCAAAGGTTTTTTAAATGCTAATTCCTAACTATAACTGGTGTGAAACCTTTGGTTTTTTCAGTGAATTTCAAAGGTTTTTTTAATGCTAATTCCTAACTATATAAGACCTGAAAGCCCACCAGGAATCTCCAGTATGCGCCAGGGGACTGCATTGCAGAGAGGTGTAATGAAGCCACAACCCTTTTTACACCTCTCTGCAACGCAGCCCCCGTGCATGTTTGTAGAGGGGGGACTAATTCCCCTTGCATACTGGGGGTCCCTGGATCATATCTGCCCAAACACCGATATTCCGAACGATTGTAAATGACTTTTCTTGAGAAACATTTGGATTTGGATTATCATGTCCTATACTTTGGAATTTTTGAAAGACTGACTTTGAGGATGCTATAAATTACTCAAGTCTGCCCGAATTGTGTGGGTAAAATTGATACCTAGTCACTTTTAATAAGAATATACTTATGTCTCGTCTAACATTTGGAAGAAATATCTAGTTATATGACAACGGGATACCGACATAACTTGAAGGAAATAAGAACGCCCTGAAGAAGTTCTGTTGTACAGAACGAAACGTTTCGGCTGGCGGTGGTACATAAACTTAAGGAAAATAAAAGCATTTGAATATACACCAAGATTCAGCGCTTCAATAAGTACTCTAAGTGATATGATTTGATTGGACTCATTGTGAAAGTGGTGCTGTGCCAAACTTTGGAATATTCTCCACTACTCTCTACTACTTACTCTCTCCTACTCTCTACTACTCACTCTCTACTGCTCTCTACTACTCACTCTACTACTTACTCTCTACTACTCTCTACTACTCACTCTCTACTACTCTCTACTACTCACTCTACTATTCACTCTACTAGTCTCTACTACTCACTCTGCTACTCTCTCTACTGCTCTCTACTACTCTCTACTACTCACTCTCTACTCTCTATTACTCACTCTCTACTCTCTACCTCTCTACCTCTCTCTTCTTCTCTCTCTACTAATCTCGACCTCTCTACCGCTACCTCTCTACCTCTCTACCTCTACACCTCTACCTCTCTACCTCTCTCTACACGCACACATATAGACATATATGCATATATATATGTGCATATGCATTTATATATATGTATGTGTATGTATAAAAAAAACAACTAAACATTTTTTTTTCTAAACAGCTACTTTTAAAACTGTCATTCTTTTTTCCCATGGTACGCTCCCGGGTACGCGCACCCGTGCGCGTACCGGGCGCTCCCCCCGCGAAAATCAAAAAAAAAAAAATTTTTTTTTTTGCCTTGCGGGGCCCTTTTATGGCCCCCACATCAAACCTAGGGGGTCAGGGGGGGTCTACTCTGCCCCCTTATGTTCATTTCCCTCTTTGTTTTGGCCACCTCTTGTGTCTCGATTTTACCGAGACACAAGATGGCGGCCGCTCCGGACTGTTTAGAATGTTTACAGACACCCGAGAGCCAATCAGCTTTCCTCGCGCAAGTCGCGTGGCGCGCACGGTACGCGCACCCGTGCGCGTACCCGTGCGCTGCTATAGATATATATATTTTTTTGAACCTTAATTACTCAAAATCCACTGGAGCACATATCTTGAGACATAGCAAAGGCACATCGGGCTACCAGTCCCTACAATTTTGCCAAGTTTGGTGGAAATCCATTCAGCCGTTCGGGCTAAAAGTGAAATCGACCGCCCTATGGAAATTAACATGGGGAAAACGCGTTTTGGGACCCCCCTTTTATCTCGGCCCCCGCTTGACGAATCCCCCCCAAACTTTCAGGGAAGGACCGGACCGCCATGAGACCATTTTCCTGAAAATTTCAGGCAGATTCGTCAACCGGCGCCAAAGTTATTCAAAATAGAATGTTGAGATTTAACATTGAAAATTATCCTAACTATAACTACCTACTGGCGACCGCCAGTAGGTAATATATATATATATATATATATATATATATATATTCACTGAAAAAACCTTAGGTTTCAGGCCTTATATAGTTAGGAATTAGCATTTAACAAACCTTTAAAATTCACTCAAAAAACTATAAGTTTTAGGGGTGTTAGAGTTAGCTGGACATTTCACTCATACAAAACCATTGAAATTGCTCCTATATACTTAGTTGTACTGCAGCCCCCTGGCGCATACTGGAGGTTCCTGGTGGGCTAGTTGGCCCACCAGAGGCCCACCAGTGTCTCCAGTATTCAAGGGGAATTGGTTCCCCATCTGCAAACGCACCAGGGGGTGCATTTGCAGAGTGGTGCAAAGAGGGGGCATGGCCTCCGGCGCGATTCTGGTCTTCTTTTTAAAAAACTATTTTTAAGAAGGGGGGCTGTGTGGCCCCCTTTCCTTTCCTTTTTACCGGCCCTTGGGACTCCCTCCCCCAGGGCTTGACCCCCTTTTTTTTGTTAATAAGAAATTTGGAAAGGGAGCTGCGTGGCACCACTCCCTAGGCCATAATCGCCCCGGGAACCCCATCCCCTGGGGCATGGCCACTTTTTTTTCTTTTTTTCATATGTTTTGGAGGGGGATGCGTGGCCCCCCTCCTCTGTCCCCCAGGGGCCGACCTTTCTCTTTTAAATTTTTTTTAATTAATATATCATTTGGGAGGGGGGGGGATGTGACCCCCCTCCCGGGCCACTTCTGACCCCAGGGACCCTACTGGAGGAAGTTGGATTAAGAGGCTCAGCTTTGTCATGGATGAAGAGTTTCCTGTCGGATCATTTCCAAACTGTCAACCTAGGCCCTTATCAGTTGGTGCCCGTGGGTATGCCCAAGGGACTACCTCAGGGCTCATGCTTGAGCCCTACTCTTTTTAACATCTATGTTGCTTCCTTGGCCAACCTTATGAGGATGTATGGTTTCATCCCCATATCCTACGTCAATGATACACAGCTCCTCTTTCCCTTCAATAAATTCTCATCTTCAGTACAACTGGCTTTCTCTAATGGAATGAGGGCCATATCACGCTGGATGCGGATGCGGAGTAACTTCCTCCAGTGCAATGTAGAAAAACCCCTCCTATGGACCCCGAATTGGTGGCCAACAGATCTGGGACCTCTCGCTCTGCCCAAACTCATGGTTAAAAATCTGGGGATCCACCTTGACCATGATCTCAATCTGTAAGAACATGTTAGCCAAACTGCAGGTTCTTGCTTTCATGGTATTGGCATGCTTCGGCGAGTCTTCCCCCTCCTCCCGGACTCCGCTCGGAAAACCATAGTCCAGGTGATGGTATTGAGTCGCCTGGAAATATTGTAACGGTCTGCTGATCTCCTCAGCAGACTGCAGGTTGTGCAGACTATGGCAGCCTGGTTGGTCCTCAATGCTCCACCCGTACCACCTCACTGCCCCTTCTTACAGAATTGCACTGGATCCCAATTCGCCAACACATTCAGTTTAAAATATGCTGTATCATCCATAAGGCGCTGATTAATCTGGGTCCCTCATATCTCGCTGAGAAATTTGTGCCTTACATACCTCCTAGATCCCTATGGTCAGGTGCTAAACACCTTCTGGTGGTACCGCGAATAAGAAAGGCCAGATGAGGTGAAAAAGCTCTCTCCTATTGCGGCCCTCTCTTATGGAATGAACTCCCACTTCACCTAAGACAATGCTCCGAACACCTGCAGTTCAAGAAAATGCTCAAGACATTTCTTTTCTGCCGTGCCTGATCTTTTTTTTACTTTCTTGAATTCATAGCTTTTCCTCACAGCCCTGCTAAAGCGCAGAGATACTTCTTCGGGGGTGATTCTAGCGCTATATAAACAAATACTAATACAAAAATACAAATACAGACATGATGGACCCTGGCCGGCCTGCCTGCAATCCTGTGGATAGAATCCAACTCTGTGCTGGCAGTGCATTCAAAGATACCATGTGTACAATTTAGCTAACATCACCATAGATTTCATCACAAACAAACATTATTGCACCCCCAAGCCTCAGAGTAAAGAAAAACTTAAGTGCTTGTCACCTCTGCAAAACCCTGAAAAAGTGAAATCATCCATTGGCAATGTTAAAGTGGGGTACGGAGCATGTGTCACATTAAATCATACCCAAACTTAAAATCCTTTATTTAGCAAGGACACTGACAAAGCAGACAACAGGATTACCTGTCTTTATTACATATTACACAGATAGGCATCAAAAGTAGACAAGAGCAAGGCCAGTGGCCAGTCCAAAGTGCAGAGTAGGCACATATGTGCATGAGAATCTGCACAGGGAATGGGCAAACACAGTAATAAACAGCAAAGCCAGTGGCCAGTCCAAAGTGCAGGGTAGGCACAGGAGATCCTGTACAGGTAATGGGCAAACACAGTAATAAAGAGCAAGGTCAGTGGCCAGTCTAAAGTGCAGAGAAGTCACATGTGTGCATGACAGGCTGCACAGGGAATGGGTGAGACTGTACACTGCCATGGTCAGCTACACAGTTAGGGGGATAACAATGGGCAGTCCAGGCACGGCCGTGGGAGAGACAGGTGTGTCTTTCCCACGGCAAGTACCCATCTCTGTTAAGATAGCTACCTACCTGTAAGTTTGATGAGGAACATGTAATGTCTGCCACATGGTTGTGGGTGGGAGGGAGTGCTCCATCCTGCTCAGGGGTGGGACAAGGGAGATTGTTGGGAGCTGTAGTGCTGACCTCCCACCCACAGAATCCCCTCCATGTTAAGATGACTACCTACCTGGAAGTTTGATGAGGGCAATATACTGGCTGCCACATGTTTCTGGGTGTGGGAGAGTGGTTCATCCTGCTCAGGGGTGGGCAGGGAGGCCTGTTGGGAGTTGTGGTGCTTGGCTCCCACCACCACACATCCCTTCCTGGGAAGATGGCTACCTATCTGTAAGTTTGTTTGGTGAGATACAATGGCTACCACATGCTTGGGGGTGAGTGCTCCATCCTGCTCAGGGGTGGGACAGGGGGCCTGTTGGGAAATGTAGCAGTGACTGCCTGTACACATACAATGCTGGGAATGTGGCTGGAAAGCTTTAGGGTGAATGTTACATCTGTGAGACCTATGTTGGGTGTGGCAGTACGGTTGAATGGGATTGGGCCTAGGAGGTGTGGCTTTGTAGATGTGCAAGAGAGTATACGGCTGTGTGATGGTAGACATTTGTTTGTACGTACCACCAGGCACTCCCCCGGGTATTCCTGTGAGCCTCTCTGGATGCAGTATGGCAAGATGCTTCTCCTCCCATGCAGTGAATGTTCTTGGTGGAATGGGAGGGCCACCACCAGTCTTCTGAGCCAGCTTACGGTTCTTGTTGTTATTCTCTTTGGAGCGCGGGGTGGTCCCTACTGCACTGACCTTGTCAACTATCCTTTCCCACATTTGAGCTCTGGTGGATAATGGTGTTTATTGGACTAGGGTACCAAACACTTGTGGTTGTACTCTGATTATCGCATCTACCATGATTGACAACTCACTCTCTGTGAATTTTGGCATTTTATTTTGTGCCATGGTGTGTGATGTGCAAATAGTTTGAGGTGCAGGTGTGAGGGTGGTGTAGTTGGGGTATGTATGTATTGTTGTGCTGGTGAGGTGGGTGGTGATTTGCCTATCCAAGGTGCTACACAGTTTAGTTCCTTCAGTGCTGGAGTATTGCAAAGGATTCTGGTCAGGGAAGGGGCTGGTTTTATACTCAGCTATTTGGGTGTGTTATAATGGAGTATTGCTGTCAGGTGTGTTGTGTGGGTTGTACTGGGATTTGTATTTTGTTAGTTGTCATCAGGGTGTGTCCTTGGGGTGTTAGGTGTTTTTGGCGGCTGAGCTAGTTTGATGTGTGCACTTGGTGGCCATGATGTATGTTTTTGGTGTCGACTGCTATATTTGTCACAAAGCGTCCGTGGCGGTGGGTATGCATCTGCCCTCCTGCCGGCTCTCCCATTTATCACTGTTTGCGATTGCAGAGGTTTGAAACAGCAGATCGCCCTGCTGTCACCTCAATGGAATCCTAATTTTCCTTGCTGTCACTTCGCTGGCCTTGCAGCGGGTTTGTGGGTATCCGCTGCGAATCCAACCGCCACGATCGGATTTTTACCAGCTCCACCCGCTACCCGGTGGTCTTTCGTGACCTCTTTCCGCGCGGTCAGAATTTTGTGGTGGTTGATCCTAATCAGAATTTAGCTGCGTTGCCAGGGGACAGTTCATTTCCGCTACCATGGCAGTCGGGGTTGTTTTCCGACCGCCTTCCTAATAGGGCCCATAGTGTTTCCCTGGTCAATTCATTGGGTTACACTCATTCCAACCATACATCTATATATAAGAGTTTCCGATTTGGAAGGCTATATTAACGTTAGTAGTAAAAGGTAGAATATTTTAGGTTGTTTTAAATTTTTTGGAGGACGACGATTCTAACTTTTCTTCCCTGTTCACTCCCTCTTGTTTCTTGGATATTTTATGAGCAGACACCAGGCCCTTTTTATAGGGCATTACGCCTTTCAGGCAAAAACGTCTTTTAGGGGAATGTAAAAAAACGCTGTTCGATAGGAGGGTTTCTCCTTCCTAAATGTGTGTCCCTTTTATATTTCTATGGCTTCTTTGACTTGTTAGTCTGTGACCACCATAACAATCTAGTAACCATCTAGTAATATTGTATTGGGTAGCAGGCTATGATCATGAATGGATGGACACAATTATAATACATTTTTCTCTGCAATCAATAGAATTATTGAATGCACTCCTATAAATGTTTTTAGAGACCTGAGTTTTATGTGATGTATTGTGTTCTTAATCTCATATAGCCCTTATCATGAAAAGATACTGCAATGAGAAATCAACTTTAAATTGAGCTTGCCAAAACAGCATTCAAGTACCCTAGGAACTTGTTGCTAATACCACATGATGCTTCTCTAAAGTACTCAACCAATTATTTGTGTTATTCAGCAGAATAATGATAAGAATTTGCTTTGACATGTATTAATTTTTTTAATCAAATTGTAAAATTTAAAAAAAATGTTTATTTTTATGTGATGTGGATGACTTTCTGGTGTATTATGACAAAAAGCACTTCTGACAGAAAAATATGTGAGTTCACGCTACCAGCTGCAGAAAAAACTATTATCGTATGCATATGAAAGCGCTGCCAAAGTTACAGAAAGGCTCGTGAGCACCCAGCTGACAACCTTCATCGAAGCTAACTGCATACTGGACCGCACCCAATCCGGTTTCTGCAGCAACCATAGCACTGAGGGAGTCCTGATCGCCGCCACCAACAACATCTGTATGCTGCTCGATCAGGGCCACACTGCAGACCTCATCCTCCTGGACCTCTCCGCAGCCTCAACACTGTCCCACACCGCACACTAACCACCAGGCTCCACAACGCGGGAATTCATGAAGATGCCCTCAACTGGATCCAATCGTTCCTCCCCAACAGAACACAGAGGGTCAGGCTCCCCTCTTCATCTCCGAACCCACCGACATCATCTCCGGAATCCCCCAAAGATCTTCTCTGAGTCCGACCCTATTCAATATCTACATAGCCCCCATCGCCGCCATCGTCAGAAAGCATGGACTTAGCATTGTGTCCTACGCTGACGACACCCAGCTCATCCTCTCCCTCACCCGCAACCCAGAAAGACACCAGACTCAGTTTCCAAGAAGGAATGAGAAACATAGCCACCTGGATGAAGGACAGTTGCCTCATACTCAACTTCGAAAAGACAGAGGTTCTCATCTTTGGACCCTTTCTGCCTGGAACGACTCCTGGTGGCCTCCCGCCCTCGGTTCCCCACCCACCTCGACGGACCACGCTCGTAACCTCACCATAATCCTCTACTCTTCCCTCTCCAAGAACTGCCAAATCAACGCTATCTCCTCCACCAGTTTCAACTGCCTCAGGATTCTATGTAGGACCTTCAAATGGATCCCCCCTGACTGCAGAAAGACTGTCACCCATGCACTCATCACCAGTAGGCTCGACTACCACAACTCCCTCTATGCCTGAATCAACAAATCACTACTACGCAAACTCCAAATCCTCCAAAACGTGGCCGCAAGGCTCATACTAGGGATACCGTGCCACGAACACATGACTCCACACCTGCAAGAACTCCACTGGCTCCCCATTGAGAAGAGGGTCACCTACAAACTACTCACGCACGCCTACAAATCCCTGAACAACATCGGACCCAAATACTTCAACAACTGAATAAGCTTCCACGCACCTAAAAGGAACCTCTGTTCAGCTGACCTTGCCCTGGCAGAGGTCACCCGCATCCACCGAAGCAGAGTCGGAGGGAGAGCTTTCTCCTACACCACAGCCACGCCATGGAACACTCTCCCAGTAGAAATCAGACACTCGCCAACCCTGCACACCTTCAGATGGGCTCTCAAGACCTGGCTTCTCGACTGACCGGATCAGCCCTACCGTTCCCTTCCCCAGCGCCGTGACACCCTTCTGGGTCAGTAGCGCGCTTTATCAACCCCTGATTGATTCATTGATTGAGTTTAGACAAAGAACGTTACTCCTGCCTTCAGGTCGAGTTCTTGCACTCACTAGAAAACTGCATAGAAATGCACAAAGAAGTCAAAACCAAAACACACCCAATTGGTGATCTACACATTTTCAAGGACAGGCGCACCCATAAAGCATAAACCTCTCACCTCATAGTTCACAAGTTTGAGGGCTGCAGGGCAATGTTTTGAGATTCCACGCACCTGTTCCACACCACCACAAGTTCTACATGCCTGCTCCTGGCTGCTAGACAGGCAATCGCTGTGCAGTATTATACATGTATGATGCTTCACAGCTAATAGTGTCCCCCACAAAGTACAGCGCTTAAAGCAGATACCCTGATATGCACAGGGTCTTCAAAGCCCTAATGACAAACAGCACTGGCTTGATTTCTCAGGTTCTCGTCTGCCTGCAGCTTCTAAGCCTCCCTTTCCCACTTCATCACCAGGTAGGACCCCACCCCATGGGACAAGTTGGGCAAACCCACCCCCTATGACAAGTTGGGAAAGGGTGGGATGACCATATGTCCATTCCATGATCGACGTGAAGCCCCAGCACTAAAAGCCTTCAGTCAAAACACCTGTGACTGATTTTATCCCTATATCAATAGGTGGTGCAACCTGGTCCTTTAGGCTATGTGTTTGCTGAGCTGATGACTTTGGGTCTTCCTAGGACAGTAGTTTTGCTCAGCGTCATTGACTCGCGCTGAGAAGCATACTGACAGTGTGCAGTGCAAAACTGGGTTCAGTCCACTTCAGATATAGGGGGCTGGAATCCAACACTATTAAAAATAAAGCAATGCCGCCGAGACCATATATTCACCACACTTACTAATATACCACATCTTTACTCTAGGAGTGTAAATACTTTGCTTCACTTACTCATACTATCATTCTCATGATCTATGCTTCAGTTCCTTTGGATCATTGATGAAAGGATAAATTAATTAACCACTTAATATAGTGACCTGTTCTTCTGTTTAAGTCAGTTTTCATCACTTAGCTCAAATATCAAAGCATAAAGTTGTTCCTGTACAAAATAACTGAATTAACAACACTTACAAGAGAAAAAATACAATTACTTAAATGGCGGTGTGCAGCGTCAATGGCCTGTGCAAGAAAAAATGATGCATGGAATTTTAACACATGTAACAACAACTTTGCTTTTTGGCGATGAAGTCAAAACTAAAAGGGACAGAGCTCTACTGCCCTTGATGAGAAACCTCCACTATTTAGTTGTGTTGTTTCAGGGTCCCAGCTAATGAAATCAAAAGGTCAGTTGTGTTTTAATCCAGTTTCAGATACTGTCAGGACCCGAAGCTTTATATTTTTGAGTGGTAATCTTTGATCCGGTCAATGAAGTTGTTTTTTTAAGTCTTATGTAAATCTGCATATCTGCTGCATATTGATGAGAAGGGAGACTTTGAGGTGAAGAAATCCACAAGAGGTTCCAGATAGAATTTAAAAGAGATGGGGGTAGATCCTTGTGGAACCCCGAAGGGTGTTTACCGAGTCCTAATCACAAGGGGATAAAAGGGATGCTGAAGAGTGAGGTTGATTGTTATATCAAAAATGGCACCTCTATAAAATAGAGAACATTGTCTTCAAAAGCCACCTGCATAATAAGTAACTCAAGTAATGTATTTTCCTTGCAGCCTTACCCTCCGTTACTTTCGACATTTCTTCGCCTTTGTTTATGCCATTGAGGAGATTAACAAGAACCCTGACCTTTTACCCAACATCACCCTAGGCTTTGACGTATTTAATTCATTTCTCAACGTAGCCCCAGCGACCCTAAGCATAATGGAGTTATTATCAGGAAGAGAAGATTCGGTCCCAGTCCCTAACTACAGATGTCGGTCGAGAGGGGTCCTGGCTGCTGTCATTGGTGACATATTATCAACCACATCCGCTGCGATGGCAACCATCACTGGGCTCTACAGACACCTGCAGGTAAGAAGAAGCTTACTTATATGACACGCCTTGGACATTTTTTATTCTGAAACCATTACAAATGCATTTATGTTTCCCTTTAGGTACAATGTATCAGGTTCAATCTCCAATCAATCAATCAGGCATTTATTAAGCATGACTACTCACCCGTAAGGGTCTCAAGGCGCTGGGGGGCTGGGTTTAGCAGATTCCAGTCCATCAAGGGGGTGCTGTCAATGATCCAGGTTTTGAGATTTCTTGCAAAGATGGGGAGCGATGTTGTGTGCCTGAGGTGGAGCGGAAGGTCGTTCCAGGCTCTGGCCACGAGGAAGCAGCAGGAGCGGCCTCCCGATCTAGTCTTTCTGGTGCAGGGGACCACGGCGTACGAGATTTGGGATGATGGTAAGGTCCTCTGGGGTTAGTGGAATTTGAGTCAGCTGTTCAGGTTTGATGGTCAGGTGTGGAGTGCCTTGTGGGCGTGCATGAGCATCTTGAAGGTGACTTTAGCTTTAATGGGGATCCAGTAAAGTGTGCGCAGGTCCTGGGAGTTGTGGCAGTGTCTTGACAGGTCGGGGACCAGTCTTGCGGCAGTGTTCTGGATGTTCTGTAGCATGTGAGTGAGGTTTTTGTTTGTTCCGGCGTAGAGTGTGTTGCCGCAGTTGAGTCTGCTGGTGAACAGGGCATGAGGGCATGAGTGACTGTCTTTTTGTGTTCGCGGGGGATCCATTTGAAGGTCTGACATAGGAGGAGGAGGGTGTGGAAGCAGGAGGACGAGACAGAGTGGATCATGCGGTCCATTTTGAGCTTGGATTCCAGGATGATTCCCAGGTTGCATGCATGGTCCATGGGGGTGGATGGGCTTCCGAGAGTGGGAGGCCACCAGGTGTCGTTCCAGGCATCCAGGTTTGGGCCCATGGTGAATACTTCTGTTTTATTGATGTTTAGTTGTAGGCAGCTGTTATTCATCCATTTGGTGACTGCTTCCATGCCTTCTCGAAAATTGGCAGTATTGGGTTTGTTGGACAGGGAGGGGATGAGTTGGGTATCGTCTGCGTATGACACAATGTTGGGTCCGTAGGTTCTGACGATGGGGTGAGCGGAGTCATGTAGACGTTGAAGAGTGTAGGGCTGAGGGAGGACTCATTGGGGATTCCACAAGTGGTTGGTGTAGGGTCCGAGAGGAAACAGGGGAGTCTGCCCCACTGCATTCTGCCGGGGAGAAAGGAGCAGATCCAGTTGAGGGCCTTGTCTTGGATCCCTGCGTATTAGGTGCAGTGAGAGACTGTGTTGAACGCCGCTGAGATGTCGAGGAGGATGAGGGCTGCTGTTTCTCCTTTGTCTAGTAGGGTGCAAATGTCGTCTGTTGTGGCGAGGAGGACTGTGTTTTTTTCTAGAGCCAGATTGGGAGAAGTTGAGGATGTTGTGCTCTTCGATGAATGTGGCGAGTTGGCTGTTGGTGGCTTTCTTGATGACTTTCACTGGGAATGGAAGCAGGAAGAAGGGTCTGAAGTTTTGGAGGATGGTGGCGTCTACTCAGGATTTCTTCAGGAGGGGTTTGACCTCTGCGTATATCCAGTCATCAGGGAACGAGGTGGTTGCCAAGGAGTGGTAGATGGTGTGTCAAAGCATGGGTGCGATGGTGTTGGCGGCTCTGTGTAAAATGTGGTGGGGCAGGGGTCCGTGGGGGTCCCAAAGTAGATTGATTTCATCGTCTTCGGTGTGTCTTCGGTGGTGAGGGCAGTCTAGTTGTAGATTGCTGGCCTGAGGGTGTCAGGGTGGTAGGTGAGGGTTTAGTGGGTTGGTTGTAAGCATGAGCGAATTTTGCGGATCTCGCGTTTGCGAATTTTGCGGATTTGCGGATTCGCAATCCGCAAAATCCGCGAATTCCCGCGAATTTGCGGATTTTTTTTTTTTTGTGTTCGCCCGTGTTTCTGCCAGTTCGCGAGGGTTTTTACAATTTCGCAATTTGCGAACTTACCTGTCGGGTCGCAAGTTTTGCGAACTTGTTGTTTCTACGTGTCCAGCCTGTTTGGGACACTCTTCTTCATCACTGCCACTCTCTGTCACCACTGCCACTCTCTGACTACTCATGCCACCCTCTGGCCCACCCATGCCACCCTCTGTTTCATCACTACACCCTCTGGTTGTCCAGTGTACATTATTTTCGGCAAAGCAAAGCACACCTTCCCTGCCTCAAGTGACCTGAATTAATTTGGGGCTGATTAATGTGTCACAGAATATTTTTTTAGCTGGCACCTGCTTCCTTAGTGCGCCCTGATTAGTGATCTTTTGCACTTGCTAAGTGCTTTCATTGTTGCAAAATTAGTTACAACACCTGCCCTGCCCCAACTGACAATAATGAATTAGGGGCTGATTAATGGATTTTAACTTCCAGCCTGGCTCCTGCTTGTCTCCCTTAGCTGTAATTCAGGACCTTTGTGGCATATGTGTAACTATTCTGAGGTTCAGAGCAGGGTCACATAATAGTTTCAACTGGCAACTGAACTCTGGAGGGGCCCCTCAGGAAGCACTACAGGAAATGGCTACTAATGATGTGCCTGAACTTTTGAACCTGGTAAGTAGTTACTTTCAGTTTTGCCAAGATCGTATTTCTGCAATTTTGCACTTATTCGCGGGGCGCGAACTCACGCGAACAGTGCGAGCAGTGCGAGCAAAATCCGCTGCTCGCGGATTTGCGGATTTTGCGGGAAATTCGCAAATCTCGCGGATTGCGGATTTCCCGAAAATCCGCAAAATCCGCGAGCGGAACGGATTTTCCGCCCACGCCTAGTTGGTTGTCTTTGTCGAAGTTGTCATAAATGCTCTTGATTTTGTGGTGGAGAAAGGTGATGAGTTTGTCGCAGAGGTCTTGTGAGAGAGGGATGTCAGTGGACCCGCCGGAGGGTTGGGCGAACTCGTTAATGATGTTGAAGAGTTCTTTGCTGTTGTTTGCGTGAGTGGAGATTCTGTCTTCAATCGCTTTTTTCCTCATTTTTCTGATGAGTTGGTGGTGGGTGTTGGTGGAGGCGCTGAAGTTTTTGTCAGCTTCTGTGGATTTGTTGTTCCCTCAGGCCTTTTTGAGGCGGCGGCAAGTGCGTGTGGACTTTCGAAGTTTGGTGGTAAACTATCTGGCTTTCTTGGCGTGGGTGTTGTTGTTTTTTTTTCAGGGGGGCTATGGTGTTGGCGCTGTCGGATATCCTTTTGTACAGGGTTTGGGCTGCGGTGTTGGGGTCGTCTTTTTCCTTGATGGTTGGGGTTGAGTTGCCGAGAGATGAGGTTATCTGGTTGTTAGTGATTCTGGTTCATTTTCTTTGTGGGAGCAGGTGCAGGTGTCTGTGGATTGTGGGTGTTCTGAAGGTGAAGTGAACACATCAATGGTCAGTCCATGGGAGTTCAGTGGTGTGGCTGAAGGTGATGGAGTTTCCTGTTGTGAAGAGGGGGTCGAGGATTTCTCCTGCTGACTGCATGGGTTAGGTCACAATCTGGCGGAGTCCAGTCTTGTGGAGGTTGTCCAGGAGGGGTGTGGTGCTGGCCCCAGTTGGTTGTCGAGGTGGAAGTTGAGGTCTTCCAGTAGGAATTAGTTGGTGGACGCGATGGCATGTGGAAAGATGATGTCCATGATGGAGTTGGTGAAAAGTCATCGGGGTCCAGGGAGTCGGTAGATGAGGGTTCCTTGGACGGTGGTGGTAGGGCTGGCCAGTATCTTGAAGAGACAGTGTTCCATCAGATCGTGGGCTTGTTGGGGAGTGTGCTCAGGTGAAGGGTGGATTTGTGGATGATGGTGATTCCTCCTCCCGGGCGGGTGGGGCGTTCCTTCCTGGAGATCTTGAATCCTTTAGGAATGGCGATGTCTGGTTCCAAGGTGGTGTTGGTCCATGTTTCGGTGAAGAACGCTATGTTCAAGGTGATGCTGTTGAAGAGGTCCCATACTCCGGTGGTGTGTTTGTGGAGGGATCAGATGTTTAGGAGGATGCATTGCAGGGTCTTTGGTTCCTTTGTGTTCTTGAGGGCGGGTTGCGCCGGGTCCGTGGTCTTGGCGGTGCTGTAAGCGTGCTGGCAGCGGTGACAGCAGAAGGGTCCGTGGGTGTTGGCTAGTGATGTTAGCTTGCAGTTGTTATTGCGTCCTGGGTTGAGAACATGGAGTGCTGCTGGGTCATAGTGTTGGCGATATGGAGGTCCAGGGTTCCTGGCGCTGGTCACGGACGGGCACAGACGGGCTTGCCTTTGGTGCGCCTTTAGCGCCAGCTGCATGCCCATGCAGCAGCCGCCATTCAGTAGGGGTTGGGGAGGGTTGGACAGCTGGGAGGCTGGACCGGGGAAAAGAGCTGGATTGGGACGGTCATGTTGGTCGTGCTGGGGGCAGGTTCCACAGGGGCAGCAGTGGCATGGAAAAACAGGCAGAAAAAGGAAAAAAGAGAGAAAAGAGTAGAAATAAGGCAGTGAAAAGTTCAAGAAAAGTGGAGGAAAGACAGAAGGAGAGTGAGAGGGGGAGATTAAATCTGAGAAAAATGAGTGAAAACAGAGGAAAGACACAGAGGGGGAGTGAAAGGGGGAGATTGAAATCAGTGAAAATGGAGGAAAGATACAGAGGGGGATTGAAAGGGGGAGATTGAAATCAGTGAACAATTTGTGAAAACAGCAGAAGGACACAGAAGGAGAGTTAAAAGGGAGACATTGAAATCAGCGAAAAACGAGTGAAAACAGACAAAAAGAGCAGAGTGAGAGGTCCACTGCACCACTAGGGATAAGGTGCCAGTAAAACCTGTGGGTGGAGGAGGGCCTCAAACACGAACACTCGAGTGTGCAGGGGCTCGAGGAAAGGCCTCACTTGATGGTGGAGCTGTAAGGGAGGGAGGGACAGTTCACTGACAATGAAGTCTGTTTAAAGACTTTAAGTGGGTCTGGACACATGTGAGTCGGAACAGAGGGAGTGCTGTTCGTCCACCTCCTCAGCTCTCAGTAGATCCCATGAGTTTCCAGGAGATGGTTCTTGTAGGAACAGCATGGATTATAAGAGAGGAAGGGGGAAGGATGCCTCTATAGTAGGGAGGTTTATATATTAAATATCTATTTATTAATTTTGATTTTGTTATAGTACTAAATTACCTGAGGGTATTAGAGCTCTTCACAGCAATACATGCTGGTAACAGTTTGCTTATGCAATCATTGCAGTTGAATTGAAACAAAACATATCAGATTATACTCATTAAGGTGTGTGGCTTAAACGTGCAGTTTCTTGGGGAGATGGAGGGCTTTTAAGCTGCAGCCTCCTGTCCAGTAATATCCCACTGTCAACCTTACATTTAAAGAGGTCATTGTTAAGTAAGCATGGGGTGCAAGTGGCATGTATGATACAGGTTAAAATGGCCGAGCTGGATGTAAGGAGATCCCTGCATGAAGGGAGTGATCTGGCATGAGAGGCGGCCATTCTGATGTAACACTGGCCATTGTTGTACCTTCAAGTTTGCCTACAAGCCTCCCTAACAGTGAGACTTGGCTGACTGCTCAAGAGCAGTGCCTCTGTGCAAATAAGAAGGAGCTATTCCATCATAACCCCTGGTGAAGAATGCAAGAATGTCAATGAAGTTAAAGGCAGCAGCATCATGTATTTCATGCATGGCCCAGAACAGTTGCCCGAATGTTGTCCTAACTGTGCCTGTTGTAGACTTTATTTTCCTTTATGCGTGTTACTATATAAATCTGCTTACCTTTGTGCCACATTGTAAGAAAAGTTCCACAGCGGATCTTGCAGTAAGCACCTCTATTTTCTAATATCCCTATTATGTCCAATTGGAGCTGTTGTGCTGAATGCTGTGCTGATAACCTCCAGGACCTGCTGCGGTTTTGGTCCTACTGGAAATCCAGACAGAGATTTATGAGACAAAACGGAGGCAGCACCAAGGATGAAGTAGCCAAATGTAGTATCAAAAAATAAATCTTTATTCTCATATAAAGGACAGCCAACGCGTTTCGCTCCCCAACCATGGGAGCTTCGTCAGGGCGGGAGTATAGATCAGAACTTGAATTGATGAGGAATAACGTCAATGTGGTTGTTAGGCCAGTAAAAGATGCCTATATCAGAAATCCGTTATCCGGGTAGTATTATATAATTAATCGGCGATTGAATCCGTCATGGGGACATTGTACTAATAGAAGGCTCTTGAGCAATTGCCTTGGCAGCTTATTATGGTCTGCACATACACTTTTGTTTGGATGCCATAAGCCGTACACTAAACTTTGGAACATCATCTTCTTTGATCACTTGTGTCTGTTATATATCAATACCCGAACACGTGGATATAATACTACCCGGATAACGGATTTCTGATATAGGCATCTTTTACTGGCCTAACAACCACATTGACGTTATTCCTCATCAATTCAAGTTCTGATCTATACTCCCGCCCTGACGAAGCTCCCATGGTTGGGGAGCGAAACGCGTTGGCTGTCCTTTATTTGTGCCACATTGTGTTCACACAAAACCTGCATGTTTTTACACAGTCTGTTATTTTCCTGGGATTTAGTATGAGCACCACCTACAATGTCATACAACAATGTTCCTTGTCATTCACTCTCACACTAGCACCTAGACATAGCACAAGAATGCAGCTGTTGTTTATGTGTATACATATCCTATCATATAGATGAGTACATGAGATACAAACAGACATGTAATGAGAGCTCTGAGTCAAGAGCACTGCATCTGCAGAGATTTAGAGCGACCATTTGTGTATGCTAAGATATGGGATCAGCCGATAAGCACAGAGATCTTGCATAAAATCACAAAGATTTAGGAGCAGTGGAAGGAGGTTAGGTTACTGTGTCATATAAAATGACAGGGCTTTTCATCGTATATGGATTATTAACCATGCTGACAGTGTTTTCACTGTTCATTTGCTTCCCAATTGTGGCACGTAAACTGCTTTTCCTTGCACAGTACTTTGAATAAATATTCTAAGTTTTCCTCGTGTCTCATTATTATCTAACTGTGGACAAGTACAAGGGAGACAGCAAAATGATGTGTCTTGTTTAAGCCTGAGTGGAATTCCCAGAGTTTTACTTCATGGAACTCCATAAAATGACAGAAAATGTCCACCAAACTCCGCGGAGTTCCACAAGTGGCAGAGCATGTTAGGTCGAGCTGCTCACCCTGATTTTAAGCACCCGGAGTTTGTCCTACACTGTAAAATCAGCGCAAATGGCACTTCACATCATGCCTGAGTCTGGTGATGCTTTTTGCTGCTTGAGTAGGCCACTAACTCGAGCAGCACCTTCCTCAACTTGAGTGGCAGATTTCTCAATGTCGCAACCTGCTATTTTTTTATTTTTTTTTATTCTATTGAACTTATATTGTGCACAGCTACCCGCAATGGGTTTCCCGACGCCAGGGAAAGACTGGAGAAGAAAAACAAGCAACTGCAGAGATGGAAGGAAAAAAAAAACCAAAGGACTTAGAATAGAAGAGTCTTCAGTTTTTTACGGAAAACAAGAAGATTCGTTTCTGTTTTTAACGCCAACGGGAGTGCATTCCACATCTTGGGTCCTCGATATGCAAATGAGCGGCCTCCCATTTTTGCCAGTCGGATTCTAGGAATCACAAGATTGCCATTGTTAGATGACCTAAGAAAGCGGCCAGGTTGATATGGCTGGGCAAGGTTGTGCAGGTAGATTGAAGCAGAGCCCTGACGAATCTTAAATAGGAAGAACAAGGTTTTGAAGACCACACGATCAGAAATTTTTCACCAATGAAGGTCACGCAGAGCTTGCATTGCGGACGTTCTCCGTGGAACATTGCGCAGCAAGCAAGCAGCTGAGTTCTGTACAACCTGGAGTTTATTGATTGTGGCTTTATCTGCTCCTAGATAAAGCACATTGCCGTAGTCGATGCGGGACATCACAAGGGCCTGTACGACAGTTCTTCGAGTGGACTCAGGCAACATCCATATGATCTTCTGCAACCAGCGTAGAGTATTAAAACAGATTGCAGCGACCTTAGTTGCCTGCTGCCTCATCGAGAGTTGATCGTCGATCAGGACACCGAGGTTACGGGCAACAGGCACGGGGGTAGGCAGCGGACCCATATCACTGGTCTAGTGTCTAGAGCCCCACAGATCTTTATGTTTGCCTAGTATGATCACCTCGGTCTTGTCTCCGTTGAGTTTTAGCAGATGCATTTGCATCCAAGCTGCAACACGAGAGAGGCCAGTTTTAAGGGCAGAAGTGTCCTGTGCCCTGCTGCTAGACAGAGAAAACACAATCTGCGTGTCGTCTGCGTATGAGTATATAGACAAACTGGCATCCTCTACGATAGAAGCAAGTGGTCTGATATAAATATTGAACAACAGAGGGCTCAATATAGACCCTTGAGGGACGCCGTAAGCAGATGAGTGAATCGCAGATTCAGCTTTGTTTGAGAAAACCTGAAAGGTGCGCTCATTAAGAAATGAGGCCACCCAGGCAAGCGTTGGTCCAACAACACCAAGGGAGCAGAGAGATTCCAATAGGATGGAATGGGACATGGTATCGAAAGCAGCGCTTAAGTCAAGAAGAATAAGCGCAAAGGTCTCACCGCTATCGAAAGCCTGATTGGGATGGATGAAGATATCCCACGTTTTCAACAAACTCATTAAGCTGAGTGTTAACATGGCGCTCTAATATTTTAGAACAGGCTGGCAGCAGGGATATAGGCCTAAAGTTGGCAAGATTTGTGATGTCAGCACCAGATTTTTTAAGCAGGGGAACGACCATGGCATGTTTCCAATCCTGTTCCACCCGAGATTCAGTGAGAGAGATGTTAAGTAACCTCATTAGGAATCTCCGTGGTTCAAGGTCAAGTTGTCTCAGTATCTTCATAGGGACTGGGTCCCGCGGGGAACCTGACCTGATGCTTTTAAGCAGGACAGGAAGGAAGAGTCATCAAATGGTGTCCAGTTGTGAATGAACTCAGTAGGGGAGATGGGATGCTATAAAATCCACATTGAGAAATCTCGGCGAAATATCGGCGAAGGAAGTATAGAATAATTTGTTTCTCTTGAACACTCGGCAAGTTACTGCTGGTGAACCACACAAGAGAAAAACCTCCTCTTCACGTCACAGCACAGAGATTTGTGGAACTTCCCACACAATGCAAAATGGGCAAAACTCCACAACTCTGCTGGCAGAGCGGAATTCTTTGCCCACTGCTAGTCCTGTTACAGCAATCCCTGAGAGGGTTGAGAGCGGTTGTGCCCTGGGGGTACCAATTCATTTGTTTTCTGGTAAGGTTAGGAAAGCATGTGAGGCACTATTGCTTGTCAGACTCGGGCACATAGGTATTGAGGTCATATGGTGTCTCAGTCCTTACATACTGATCTTCTATGCTCCCAAGCATAATTCTGTTCCAGGACAAAATCCCTGCAACTTCAGGGCCTCCCAGGTGAGTCACAGGTTGGACTGCAGGTAACTCAAAATGGAGACCAATGAGACCACCTCCCTTGTCTGACCCACCAATGACTATGGCTGTGGTGGTGTACTCTGGGAGTAGAGCAGATGTTGGTTCTTAAACAATAACAATAATTAAGGTAGAAAGACATGCAGTTCTCTCTGAGAGGACTAGTATTGGGACACATTCACATCTGCTGTTAGTAGCTGCCACTTATTCTACCTCTATAACCTGTGTCCCAATTCAAAGAAAGTTTGAAATGTGCACAGGCAGGGTGAAGATGTTTGAGTTTCACAAATGCACCGCACTTTTTCATGATGGACACCCAAAACTATTTACTGACAGCCACTGAATGCCAGAAGGATATCAGAAAAATGTCTAAGAAATCACAATTTTTCCAATACAGGGGCATTTCCACATTAATAAGGGTGCATATTCTACAATTACTCATATCTAAATACCATCAACTGTGGATGAAACAACATTTTTTAAATGATTTTTTCCCATACACCATCACTCTGGAAATATATTAACTTCTGCCTTTAAGAAAGGTCAACCATTGAATATGAAAAACATTTCAAGGTTGGAATGGGTTTGAGATGAGTTCCCATAAATGTGCAACTGTATTTGTTTGCACAAACATACAGGGTATTGCCTTCATGTAATGCTCCTTCCCGACTAACCTCACACCCCTCGTAGTAGACTTACTTCAGTAAAAAGGGAGTTACAGTCGTAAATTAGAAAAGCCAATCAATCCTGCTTTGTTTCTGTATGTATATAAGACTTTTCTGGGAACGGAGTAGGAAGAGACTGGTGGGCCAGTTGCCCCAGGCATGATTTCCAGATGTTCCAGCATTAATTTTCCATGGAGAAGCATGATTGGGCTATTCTCGGAGGGGAACCCATCAAGCATATTTTAGAGGGTAGGTCTTTCCTTCCCTATTGTTACAGGTACAGTAAAGGTATAGGAGGGCATCAAATCTTGTTCTACAGCAAAGATTTATAGAGGAGGAACCTAATGACCTGCACTTTGCCACAGGTTGTTCTAGTGAGCAATAGAGCTACAGTCCTTCCAGCCAGAACAACTGTTATTGCATTTGAGTAATTTCATCAGACTTGAGCTAAGTTCAACAGTACTCTCAGACTTATCCAGAGCTCCTATGTCCAAATCACAAGTCTCCACAAAAGGTTGATGAAGATGTGTTCTCCACTTTACAATATTCAGAGCTGTCCAATACATCCAACATGAAAATATAGCCAACGTGTTTCCTCTATGTTAGGTACACGACTGACTTCATCAGGGTGCAAACGATATGAAGTACTGCAATCAAGTTTAATAGTTAGTGCCTTCCAATATCCATGGCTGATAACCCATATCACAGGAAATGTCTCCAATTAAAATAATGCATATATAACCTGTAATATTAGGTCTCTCATAAGAGTGTGTTCCAATCATTGGCCAACGTATTTATCGATTTTGTCAGCTGGCCCATTGAGTATCATCTCTTGGAATGTTGCAGGCATTAAGCCCAATCGGATAGACCCAGAATGGATACAATACCTAGAAGACTTTGGTAGAAGACTTTGAAATCTGCATGTTCCAAGAAACCTGGGCCACAGACTCTTACCACAAACAAGGTCATACCACCTATCATGCTAATGCCCTTCCCTCTACCCATGGAAGGGCATCTGAGTGGTTATCGATTTGTAAAACAATACACCTAAACCACCATATTTTGAACTTGGACATAGTCTCCCCAGTTGTTCTGGGTTTAAAAATGACTCTTCCCAAGGGGAGTTGCTTATACATATTCAATGTGTATTCCAGTCCTGCAAGCAGAAGCATGGAATCACTGATTCTAGCCATCTTGCAAAAGTCTGTGTGCTTAATAGTTCCAAGTGACCAAATAATGTTAGGGGTGAACTCAATATAAATTTTGAACCCACATATAGCTATGAAAATATTTTGGAATAGGAAGTTGAGAGTTGGGGCATTCCATCCCTCAATACAAAGCAGCTCATTCCCAGTTCAGTCCCAGCATTGCAGGTTGTAAGCTTTACGCTGGTTGAAAGCCTGAAATGGCAGGTCCACATCCGATTATAGGGAGCTCAGACATATAGGAAGGGCCAGTATCATTCAAATATAGATTACATCATGATCAGGGCTTCTAATTGGGACATGCTGGATAATTTCCATGTAGATTCCAGGGAGGAAAGTGATCATTACCCCTTATGTCTCAAAATATGGTGTTATGGCACTCAATCGCATCCTATAGTTGCTTCTTTAACTACAACCCCAACACTGGTGAATAACTGCAGATCCGCTAAATTGCCTGCTGTACTAAATAGCATGTGAAACCTCGGAGATATATGTAAAGCCTTTGTAGAGGAGTACCGTGAAGACACCGCCGTAGCCTCGCTATGTGCTCCCACCACAGATGCACATATTAAACTGCCACTAGCCTTGAAATCAATAATGACCAGGCCCCCTCTAAAGAAAGCTAAAGGTCAGTGTTCTAAGATCCCTTCATAAGGCAATAACGGAGGCCCGGTCAGCCTGGGAGGAAGCATGCTGGGGGGACCTTGTGATGGCTGCCAAAATGAGGTATAAAACCCTTTTTTGGAAAATTATCACAAAGTGGAGTAGGACTGCAACACAGGAGATAGACTGCCACCTGAACCCAGGGGCCTGAGTGGCTCATTTCTCCCGTTTATATGAGCCACCCCTGATGGACACACAGGCACAACCCACTCTATTTATGAATCACATTAATTCAGATACATATTTTTTGGCCTGAGGAGACTAGGTTAGACATTCTCTCAATTAAACTGGGCAAGACCCAGGTCCAGATAAAATCCCTTACAATTTGTTCCATCACGACTTGGCAGTTTGAGATCACTATGTCAATTGGTTGACTAATGCAGTAGCAGCAGGAGCCCCTATCCCTCCCACTTGGAAACGGGCAGAAATCATACTCATCTTTAAAAAGGGGTAGCGGGGAAACTCAGCAAACTACTCACCAGTTAGCCTACTGGATACCCTGCAGAAAGTCTATGCTTGACAATTGTTAAGAATTATTAAGTAAACATAATGATTGGATTCAGGAACTAGAGGTTTTTTCCCCATCCCAAGCAGGGCTTGGACCAAAAGTTAGCACTATCGACCAAGTCATAAGGCTGCCGATCATATTATGGAAATATACGAGACACAGAGAGGGACACATATATATTGCATTTGTTGTCCTCAGAGCAGCCTTTGACCTGGCTCCCATGGGGCTGCTCTTTGCATCTTTAAAGGATCTAGGGGTCCCGGATGCCCTCTTTACCCAGATAATCAGGCTCCACCGGAGCAACTTTGCGTACGTCCATTGAGGAACAAGAGGGCAATTAACTGACACAATTCCAATTGCCAGGGGAGTGAGACAAGGATGCGTACTGGCTCCTACCCTTGTTTTACTCTATATATTAACCCCTTTCGTGCGGGGCATATTCCCCTGATGTGCTGGGGGAAGGAGGAGCACGTGCAGCACCCCGGTGCTCCGTCATGAGGCACAGTGCTCGTGTGCTCATGACGAGCTGAGATCGTCATGACCACACCTGTTTCAATAGAACGCTCAGCACAACAGGGGAATTATCCCCGCGTGTGAGCGTTCTAACGGTCATGACGAGCTCAGCTCGTCATGAGCACAGGAGCACCGTGCCTCATGATGAGCTGAGCTCGTCATGAGCATGCAACGGGTTAACAAGCTAGTGATAGCTCTCCCCCTAGGGAATACAGATGCACCTAAACTGCACTCTGATTTGCCATTCACCCAGACCCGATGGGCCACCAGCAGCTCTTGACTAATTGTAACACTTTTTGTCTAGCTAAGGGTCTCAAGATCAATATCTCAAGAACCAGATTTATGACTGTTAGACCACACAAAACCTTTAAGCAAGCTATCTCTTTGGGAATTTAAAACATGGAACAAGTATCTAGATTTGTTGTGGTCTGCACACACAAAGAGAAAAAAGAGTTGTGACTCAACACCAGGCCTCAGCAATATACAGGAAGTTCCAGGGAACAACATCAAGAGCCCTACTCAAGGCTCTTGCACTCTACAAACTAAAGGCCCAATCAGCATTGCTGTATGGGACAGAACTTTGGGGATATGCTAATCTAGATGCTCTCACCATAATCGAAGAGCTTATCTGCTCACTACTCCATCTCCCATCTAGCACTCTCTTAAAACTGATATTCTACCATGTAAACGTAAAATGAGTAGGAGAAGTAATCAGACTAAGGACACTTTTGTATTGGTATCAGGGTTTGTAAAGCACAGCTACTCAACTGTGAGGGTCTCATGGCTCTGTAGGGGGGTACAGCGGATCAGACTAAGGGGCTGATTAGGATGTTTTTTTAACCACAGAGATTCTATCAAAAAAGTGAAAAAGTGATATTTTTTATAATTTTAACCATTTGTAACAGGGTGCTAGGCTCTCTCTTACACATGGAAAGATGGGAGCACAATGTGCTTGTTAAAATACCCCTCACACTCTAAAAAACCAGCTAGAGTCATGCTTCATCATAGGGGTCTTCCCGCCCCTATAACGGGACGGGGCGTGCTACGACCAAACGAGATACGCGGGAGCACTAAGATGTGACAGAGGCTATGTGTGGGTGCATAGGTGTCAGTGAAGGTGTAGGGACCTAACACTAGTGGGTGTGCAAAAAGTGAAAAAAATGGAAAAAGTTAAAAGTTCCCTGGCTTGGTAGAAAAAAACAATTTTATTAGCTTCTCCAGCTGGGAACATTAAGAAGGGGTTGTGTGGTAGAGCATTAGCTACTACCTTGTCGACATGTTTCGTAAGCAGTCCCCTACTGCTTACTCATCAGGACCAAAAAACGATCCCTACTGTTATTACTCAGTTCTAACAAGTAGTGCCTACTGTCCTAAAAACAATCAACAAAAATAAGTTGGCTGTTTTGGCTTCAGGGCATGAGTTGGCCCAGGTGAAGCAGAAAAAATCGACCTATTGTGGTCTCTGTAAAGGAAAAGGAAGAGAAAAACCGACATAAATGCATGAAATAGGCATTGTTATCTGAATGGAAAATACATACAGACAGATTACTCCATATTGTTGGAGGGGAACCGCATTTCCAATTTCTAAAGGCGGTTGGACTACTACATAAACTTCAACATGTAGTTGTGTGTCTCACGACATCAACTATCCTTCATGGGAGACACCAATGGTACCGTTTTGTCGGGACCGTAATCATAGCATCACACACACACAACATTCGTGACTCAATGCACTTACAACAGACTAGCAAAAGACAGGGGAGGGGGACCTCCTTTGTAACGTTATTGAGTTGGTAACGGTGACATACTTATCTTAATAGTTATCAATGCCCCATGAGTTTGCAGGCGAAGGGTATTTCTGCGCAGTTTACTATAAAAGACAAAGTCTCGTTTAGGGTGGCTTTTAAAAACAGCGAGTTATTTGTGCTTTTATCTGCCCCTGCGACCCGTTTATTAAAGACTCGAGGTCGGAATCTACTACTTACATTTCTGCCAGAATAAGAAATCATTATTCCTACCCCCGTGCTCCTTCGAGGATAGCCGGGCTCGAGTGACTAGGTGTTTATAAACGCTTGTGCACTTCCGCGTTTGTTGCACGCTGGGTGCCGCCCATTCCACAATGCTAGTGTGTTAACCAACCAAGATGGCCGCCTGTTTTTGGCGCGGCGGGAGGGCGAAATGGGAAGTCTTCTCACAGTGTCAACTGTGTCGCGGACAAAGCCACGTTGACCTAGATAAAGGCCCGCCTCCCCCTTACACGCTCACCCTGCATTGGCCACCTCCTAAAGGGGGCGGCACCCTGTCCGGCGCGCTGATGACGTTCTGCTCGCGAGGCATGTGCCACTAGGACGCTGTCTCGCGTTATCTCCCCTTCGCGTCGCGCGGCCAGCGGCATTCAGATAACAATGCCTATTTCATGCATTTATGTTGGTTTTTCTCTTCCTTTTCCTTTACAGAGACCACAATAGGTCGATTTTTTCTGCTTCACCTGGGCCAACTCATGCCCTGAAGCCACAACAGCCAACTTATTTTTGTTGATTGTTTTTAGGACAGTAGGCACTACTTGTTAGAACTGAGTAATAACAGTAGGGATCGTTTTTTGGTCCTGATGAGTAAGCAGTAGGGGACTGCTTACGAAACATGTCGACAAGGTAGTAGCTAATGCTCTACCACACAACCCCTTCTTAATGTTCCCAGCTGGAGAAGCTAATAAAATGTTTTTTTTCTACCAAGCCAGGGAACTTTTAACTTTTTCCATTTTTTTCACTTTTTGCACACCCACTAGTGTTAGGTCCCTACACCTTCACTGACACCTATGCACCCACACATAGCCTCTGTCACATCTTAGTGCTCCCGCGTATCTCGTTTGGTCGTAGCACGCCCCGTCCCGTTATAGGGGCGGGAAGACCCCTATGATGAAGCATGACTCTAGCTGGTTTTTTAAGAGTGTGAGGGGTATTTTAACAAGCACATTGTGCTCCCATCTTTCCATGTGTAAGAGAGAGCCTAGCACCCTGTTACAAATGGTTAAAATTATAAAAAATATCACTTTTTCACTTTTTTGATAGAATCTCTGTGGTTAAAAAAGCTTACTTTGGAGGGTGATTCTATCAGTACCTCTACGCTTCTCCCTTTTGGTTTGGACTTACTGGCAGCGCACAGCTGCAGGAGCTATTGGACAATTGAACACTGTCTCTGGATCATCACCACTTCAGGAGTGATTCTGCACTACACAACTAACTCTCGACAGACAAAGGGGACCCACTTTTCTTCAGACCCCACCTCGTACTACAATGGCCGATTTAGGCCTAGCCTTCACGGAAGATGAAATCTCCAATCTGATGGCATCCCTTGGAACCTTTGACGGTCTGAACACCACAGGCCCTTCAAATAAAAACAATGATTGGGATGAGTTGGAGGAGCTAAGAAAGACCCAAATAAAGACAGCCCTCCATGGACTACTAATGTCTGAGTACCTAAAGGTAAATACCGCACCATCTGGCCTTGTTGTCCGTAATGAACCGTTCATTTTTCTACCTGACAAAACCTTCAAGATAGATTGGTCTAAGATTTCATGGCAATGCACTAGGGACTGGATAGTCCTGATTATAAAAACAGCGAGTAGATTGGCCAGTGAGCTAAAAGTGGAGATACAGATTATAGAAGTACGCATCAAAAGCTACGAATCTCCGGCTGACATTAAGAAATACTTAGATGAAATGAACAAAACCTTGAATGATTTTGAAACCACTCTAAAAGACAGCAAATATGACAAATTAAAGAAAGACAACAGCCGATGGACAAAGGAGAGGATCTATCCCTATATCAGGGACGATTATAAAACAACTAATGACAATGTGACAGATGATGAGACATCGGACTCAGGTTCAAACAGCTCAAGCTCTAGCAGGAATAGAAGCCCGAGATCACGAGGAAACAGGAGGAATTTCCGTAGACCCAATTTCAGGGGTTCGAGAGGATGGAACAACTTTAACCCTCCCATGATGTACCATCAGCAACAACAATATGGACCACCCCCCTTCCAGCACCCACAAGGACAATACCCCACTTGGGGTTATCAACAGCAAGACTATGGATACTTTGATCCCTTGGCTCCTTTTTTAGGGGCGCGCCAAGGACGACCGAAAGGAAGGAACCGGAGAGGGTCCACAGTCCACTGGAACACCGAGGAAGAAGAAACTCCTCGAGTCTCAACAAGGAGCATGACGGGCGCAACAACGAGCAAGAAAGGAGCTTGATTGTCTATCTTTCAGACACTGAACTCACCCCTCCACAAAGAAGAGTTCTAGAAAAAGGCCTGGGATATGTGCCCACAGCCAATATGGACAAATTCCATCTTTGTCAAGAGGTCCAGGAATTCATACGACGCCTGAAACTGCAAGTCTTCTTTAAAGACAAAGAGGACACATCAGACCATGGGGATACAAATCTGAGACCCAAATCCAATTTTACACCCATGGATAATACTCTCCCGGTTGAACTACTTGCCTTTGAAAAGGCAGTGATGATGGATTTGGAGAACATAAAACCAAATGAGAAGCGCGTATTTCAGAACACTACAAGTGAAGAGAGACAGGCTTTACGCGACCTAAGCAATAACAAAAGACTAATAATAAAAACTGCGGATAAGGGTGGTGCTACGGTCATACAGAACGTAGAAGACTATGATAAAGAGTGCAGAAGGCTGATACAAGATGAAAGAAATTATGGAGTTCTTCACAACGATCCCACAACCAGCATACAAACAAAGATTGGTACCATGGTAGAGGAGGCATTGTCACACGACTGGATCACTAAAAAGGAGGGGGATTTTCTGAACCAAAAAAATCCAAAAACCCCCTACCTTTATACCTTACCAAAGATCCACAAAAACCTCCAGAACCCTCCTGGGAGACCGATCGTCTCGGGTATTGGGTCTGTTTTAGAACCAGTCTCTAGGTTCGCAGACGCATTCCTGAGACCAATGGTCCAAAAAACCTCTACGTATCTTAAGGACACAAAGGAAGTGTTAAACCTTCTGGAAGAGATACGGTTTGATCCTGAAACCCAGCTGTTAATCAGCTGTGATGTCGAGAGCCTATACACTAGCCTGCCCCATCAAGCCACCCTGGACATCATTGAGGATGTTTTGTTTGAGGACTTTTGGGAATACCAAACACCTCGTAATGTGGTAATGAACTGTTGCGCACTGGCCTTGAAGGAGAACTTCTTTGAGTACGAAGGCACCCTGTACATACAAAAACACGGGACCAGCATGGGAAGTACATTTGCCCCTAGTATAGCTGGACTGTACGTACACCATCTAGAGGTAACGAAAATACTGAACCCCAACAACCCATTCAGACCCAAGATAAAACTATGGAAACGATACATCGATGATATCCTTATCATCTGGGATGGAAATGAAAAGGGCTCTGAACAGTTCCTAACCTGGCTCAATCTGCAGGACGAATTCCTAAGGTTTACCAGTACAGTGTCCAGGAGTAACCTGGTTTTCCTGGATCTGAATATTTTTCCCAAAGATGGGAGACTGGTGTCTACGACCCATTTCAAGAACACTTCCAAGAATTGCCTTCTTATGTACAACAGCTTCCACCCAAAACACCTGCGGGACAATCTGCCATATGGGCAGTTCTTGCGCCTACGCAGGAACTGCACAGAGATTGAGACCTTCAAAACTCAGTCAAGTGACCTCAAAAAGAAACTAAAAGCACAAATGTACCCTGACAGTGTTATCAACCAGGCCTACACACGAGCAAGAAACAACTGTCGTGAAAGTCTGTTGGAAGAAAAAACAGCCAATGAGGAAGAGAAACGTCCGATCTGTGTGACAACATACAACACTAGCTCCAACCTAGTGACCAAGATCATCAACAAAAATTGGAGAATTTTGAACAGCGGTGGGTTACAAATATCAAAACCTATGTTTGCACACAAAAGAGCAAAGAGCCTGAGGGATGTCTTGGTGCACACAAGACCGAAATCCAATAACAATATACAAAGAGACCCTAACTTTGTTCAAGGGCACTATCCGTGTGGTGGATGCAGGGTTTGTGGACTAACCAAAAAAAGCAAATAAATAACTTTCAACAAGGGCACAGTCTGGGAACAGAGAGCTTTCAGCAACTGCAACAGTGCTAATGTTGTATATCTGATCACCTGCCCATGCCAACTGGAATATGTAGGCATGACTAGCAGGGCAGTTAAGGTGAGGATAGGCGAACATAAGAGCATGATCAAATGCAGGAAAACCAGCACAAAACTGACCAACCATTTCCTTGAAATGAATCACAAACCAGAGGAAATCAGATGGACGGTAATAGAACTGGTAAGCAATGAAAGATTTTTGCTGGAAAAAGAACAGCGTTGGGTTTTCCGTATCCAATCACACGAACACGGTCTGAATGATGATATACCCTGGAGCCAACTATAGGTATCTAGTCCAGCATCTGACTCCATCTCCCCTTAACAGTCATTACCACCACAAATAATATCTAGCCCAGCATCCGATTCTACCCGCCTAGAAACAGTCATTGCCACCATGAGTTTTTTACTAACAGTGAAATTCCTTCCCCTAGACTCTGTAAATGTACCGCACAAATATCAATGTATGCGGAACCCTTGGTTAAATAATTGCGTAAATACTTGTTGCTTCTTCTAAATGTCAGGAGAGTTGACACTGTGAGAAGACTTCCCTTTTCGCCCTCCTGCCGCGCCAAAAACAGGCGGCCATCTTGGTTGGTTAACGCACTAGCATTGTGGAATGGGCGGCACCCAGCGTGCAACAAACGCGGAAGTGCACAGGCGTTTATAAACACCTAGTCACTCGAGCCCGGCTATCCTCGGAGGAGCACGGGGGTAGGAATAATGATTTCTTATTCTGGCAGAAATGTAAGTAGTAGACTCCGACCTCGAGTCTTTAATAAACGGGTCGCAGGGGCAGATAAAAGCACAAATAACTCGCTGTTTTTAAAAGCCACCCTAAACGAGACTTTGTCTTTTATAGTAAACTGCGCAGAAATACCCTTCGCCTGCAAACTCATGGGGCATTGATAACTATTAAGATAAGTATGTCACCGTTACCAACTCAATAACGTTACAAAGGAGGTCCCCCTCCCCTGTCTTTTGCTAGTCTGTTGTAAGTGCATTGAGTCATGAATGTTGTGTGTGTGTGATGCTATGATTACGGTCCCGACAAAACGGTACCATTGGTGTCTCCCATGAAGGATAGTTGATGTCGTGAGACACACAACTACATGTTGAAGTTTATGTAGTAGTCCAACCGCCTTTAGAAATTGGAAATGCGGTTCCCCTCCAACAATATGGAGTAATCTGTCTGTATGTATTTTCCATTCAGATAACAATGCCTATTTCATGCATTTATGTCGGTTTTTCTCTTCCTTTTCCTTTACAGAGACCACAATAGGTCGATTTTTTCTGCTTTACCTGGGCCAACTCATGCCCTGAAGCCAAAACAGCCAACTTATTTTTGTTGATTGTTTTTAGGACAGTAGGCACTACTTGTTAGAACTGAGTAATAACAGTAGGGATCGTTTTTTGGTCCTGATGAGTAAGCAGTAGGGGACTGCTTACGAAACATGTCGACAAGGTAGTAGCTAATGCTCTACCACACAACCCCTTCTTAATGTTTCCAGCTGGAGAAGCTAATAAAATTGTTTTTTTCTACCAAGCCAGGGAACTTTTAACTTTTTCCATTTTTTTCACTTTTTGCACACCAACTAGTGTTAGGTCCCTACACCTTCACTGACACCTATGCACCCACACATAGCCTCTGTCACATCTTAGTGCTCCCGCGTATCTCGTTTGGTCGTAGCACGCCCCGTCCCGTTATAGGGGCGGGAAGACCCCTATGATGAAGCATGACTCTAGCTGGTTTTTTAGAGTGTGAGGGGTATTTTAACAAGCACATTGTGCTCCCATCTTTCCATGTGTAAGAGAGAGCCTAGCACCCTGTTACAAATGGTTAAAATTATAAAAAATATCACTTTTTCACTTTTTTGATAGAATCTCTGTGGTTAAAAAAGCTTACTTTGAGGGGTGATTCTATCAGTACCTCTACGCTTCTCCCTTTTGGTTTGGACTTACTGGCAGCGCACAGCTGCAGGAGCTATTGGACAATTGAACACTGTCTCTGGATCATCACCACTTCAGGAGTGATTCTGCACTACACAACTAACTCTCGACAGATAAAGGGGACCCACTTTTCTTCAGACCCCACCTCGTACTACAATGGCCGATTTAGGCCTAGCCTTCACGGAAGAGGAAATCTCCAATCTGATGGCATCCCTTGGAACCTTTGACGGTCTGAACACCACAGGCCCTTCAAATAAAAACAATGATTGGGATGAGTTGGAGGAGCTAAGGAAGACCCAAATAAAGACAGCCCTCCATGGACTACTAATGTCTGAGTACCTAAAGGTAAATACCGCACCATCTGGCCTTGTTGTCCGTAATGAACCGTTCATTTTTCTACATGACAAAACCTTCAAGATAGATTGGTCTAAGATTTCATGGTGAGGCACTAGGGACTGGATAGTCCTGATTATAAAAACAGCGAGTAGATTGGCCAGTGAGCTAAAAGTGGAGATACAGATTATAGAAGTACGCATCAAAAGCTACGAATCTCCGGCTGACATTAAGAAATACTTAGATGAAATGAACAAAACCTTGAATGATTTTGAAACCACTCTAAAAGACAGCAAATATGACAAATTAAAGAAAGACAACAGCCGATGGACAAAGGAGAGGATCTATCCCTATATCAGGGACGATTATAAAACAACTAATGACAATGTGACAGATGATGAGACATCGGACTCAGGTTCAAACAGCTCAAGCTCTAGCAGGAATAGAAGCCCGAGATCACGAGGAAACAGGAGGAATTTCCGTAGACCCAATTTCAGGGGTTCGAGAGGATGGAACAACTTTAACCCTCCCATGATGTACCATCAGCAACAACAATATGGACCACCCCCCTTCCAGCACCCACAAGGACCATACCCCACTTGGGGTTATCAACAGCAAGACTATGGATACTTTGATCCCTCGGCTCCTTTTTTAGGGGCGCGCCAAGGACGACCGAAAGGAAGGAACCGGAGAGGGTCCACAGTCCACTGGAACACCGAGGAAGAAGAAACTCCTCGAGTCTCAACAAGGAGCATGACGGGCGCAACAACGAGCAAGAAATGAGCTTGATTGTCAATCTTTCAGACACTGAACTCACCCCTCCACAACGAAGAGTTCTAGAAAAAGGCCTGGGATATGTGCCCACAGCCAATATGGACAAATTCCATCTTTGTCAAGAGGTCCAGGAATTCATACGACGCCTGAAACTGCAAGTCTTCTTTAAAGACAAAGAGGACACATCAGACCATGGGGATACAAATCTGAGACCCAAATCCAATTTTACACCCATGGATAATACTCTCCCGGTTGAACTACTTGCCTTTGAAAAGGCAGTGATGATGGATTTGGAGAACATAAAACCAAATGAGAAGCGCGTATTTCAGAACACTACAAGTGAAGAGAGACAGGCTTTACGCGACCTAAGCAATAACAAAAGACTAATAATAAAACCTGCGGATAAGGGTGGTGCTACGGTCATACAGAACGTAGAAGACTATGATAAAGAGTGCAGAAGGCTGCTACAAGATGAAAGAAATTATGGAGTTCTTCACAACAATCCCACAACCAGCATACAAACAAAGATTGGTACCATGGTAGAGGAGGCATTGTCACACGACTGGATCACTAAAAAGGAGGGGGATTTTCTGAACCAAAAAAATCCAAGAACCCCCTACCTTTATACCTTACCAAAGATCCACAAAAACCTCCAGAACCTTCCTGGGAGACCGATCGTCTCGGGTATTGGGTCTGTTTTAGAACCAGTCTCTAGGTTCGCAGACGCATTCCTGAGACCAATGGTCCAAAAAACCTCTACGTATCTTAAGGACACAAAGGAAGTGTTAAACCTTCTGGAAGAGATACGGTTTGACCCTGAATCCCAGCTGTTAATCAGCTGTGATGTCGAGAGCCTATACACTAGCCTGCCCCATCAAGCCACCCTGGACATCATTGAGGATGTTTTGTTTGAGGACTTTTGGGAATACCAAACACCTCGTAATGTGGTAATGAACTGTTGCGCACTGGCCTTGAAGGAGAACTTCTTTGAGTACGAAGGCACCCTGTACATACAAAAACACGGGACCAGCATGGGAAGTACATTTGCCCCTAGTATAGCTGGACTGTACGTACACCATCTAGAGGTAACGAAAATACTGAACCCCAACAACCCATTCAGACCCAAGATAAAACTATGGAAACAATACATCGATGATATCCTTATCATCTGGGATGGAGATGAAAAGGGCTCTGAACAGTTCCTAACCTGGCTCAATCTGCAGGACGAATTCCTAAGGTTTACCAGTACAGTGTCCAGGAGTAACCTGGTTTTCCTGGATCTGAATATTTTTCCCAAAGATGGGAGACTGGTGTCTACGACCCATTTCAAGAACACTTCCAAGAATTGCCTTCTTATGTATAACAGCTTCCACCCAAAACACCTGCGGGACAATCTGCCATATGGGCAGTTCTTGCACCTACGCAGGAACTGCACAGAGATTGAGACCTTCAAAACTCAGTCAAGTGACCTCAAAAAGAAACTAAAAGCACAAATGTACCCTGACCGTGTTATCAACCAGGCCTACACACGAGCAAGAAACAACTGTCGTGAAAGTCTGTTGGAAGAAAAAACAGCCAATGAGGAAGAGAAACGTCCGATCTGTGTGACAACATACAACACTAGCTCCAACCTAGTGACCAAGATCATCAACAAAAATTGGAGAATTTTGAACAGCGGTGGGTTACAAATATCAAAACCTATGTTTGCACACAAAAGAGCAAAGAGCCTGAGGGATGTCTTGGTGCACACAAGACCGAAATCCAATAACAATATACAAAGAGACCCTAACTTTGTTCAAGGGCACTATCCGTGTGGTGGATGCAGGGTTTGTGGACTAACCAAAAAAAGCAAAGAAATAACTTTCAACAACGGCACAGTCTGGGAACAGAGAGCTTTCAGCAACTGCAACAGTGCTAATGTTGTATATCTGATCACCTGCCCATGCCAACTGGAATATGTAGGCATGACTAGCAGGGCAGTTAAGGTGAGGATAGGCGAACATAAGAGCACGATCAAATGCAGGAAAACCAGCACAAAACTGACCAACCATTTCCTTGAAATGAATCACAAACCAGAGGAAATCAGATGGACGGTAATAGAACTGGTAAGCAATGAAAGATTTTTGCTGGAAAAAGAACAGCGTTGGGTTTTCCGTATCCAATCACACGAACACGGTCTGAATGATGATATACCCTGGAGCCAACTATAGGTATCTAGTCCAGCATCTGACTCCATCTCCCCTTAACAGTCATTACCACCACGAATAATATCTAGCCCAGCATCCGATTCTACCCGCCTAGAAACAGTCATTGCCACCATGAGTTTTTTACTAACAGTGAAATTCCTTCCCATAGACTCTGTAAATGTACCGCACAAATATCAATGTATGCGGAACCCTTGGTTAAATAATTGCGTAAATACTTGTTGCTTCTTCTAAATGTCAGGAGAGTTGACACTGTGAGAAGACTTCCCATTTCGCCCTCCCGCCGCGCCAAAAACAGGCGGCCATCTTGGTTGGTTAACGCACTAGCATTGTGGAATGGGCGGCACCCAGCGTGCAACAAACGCGGAAGTGCACAGGCGTTTATAAACACCTAGTCACTCGAGCCCGGCTATCCTCGGAGGAGCACGGGGGTAAGAATAATGATTTCTTATTCTGGCAGAAATGTAAGTAGTAGACTCCGACCTCGAGTCTTTATTAAACGGGTCGCAGGGGCAGATAAAAGCACAAATAACTCGCTGTTTTTAAAAGCCACCCTAAACGAGACTTTGTCTTTTATAGTAAACTGCGCAGAAATACCCTTCGCCTGCAAACTCATGGGGCATTGATAACTATTAAGATAAGTATGTCACCGTTACCAACTCAATAACGTTACAAAGGAGGTGCCCCTCCGCTGTCTTTTGCTAGTCTGTTGTAAGTGCATTGAGTCACGAATGTTGTGTGTGTGTGATGCTATGATTACGGTCCCGACAAAACGGTACCATTGGTGTCTCCCATGAAGGATAGTTGATGTCGTGAGACACACGACTACATGTTGAAGTTTATGTAGTAGTCCAACCGCCTTTAGAAATTGGAAATGCGGTTCCCCTCCAACAATATGGAGTAATCTGTCTGTATGTATTTTCCATTCAGATAACAATGCCTATTTCATGCATTTATGTCGGTTTTTCTCTTCCTTTTCCTTTACAGAGACCACAATAGGTCGATTTTTTCTGCTTCACCTGGGCCAACTCATGCCCTGAAGCCAAAACAGCCAACTTATTTTTGTTGATTGTTTTTAGGACAGTAGGCACTACTTGTTAGAACTGAGTAATAACAGTAGGGATCGTTTTTTGGTCCTGATGAGTAAGCAGTAGGGGACTGCTTACGAAACATGTCGACAAGGTAGTAGCTAATGCTCTACCACACAACCCCTTCTTAATGTTCCCAGCTGGAGAAGCTAATAAAATTGTTTTTTTCTACCAAGCCAGGGAACTTTTAACTTTTTCCATTTTTTTTCACTTTTTGCACACCCACTAGTGTTAGGTCCCTACACCTTCACTGACACCTATGCACCCACACATAGCCTCTGTCACATCTTAGTGCTCCCGCGTATCTCGTTTGGTCGTAGCACGCCCCGTCCCGTTATAGGGGTAGGAAGACCCCAATGATGAAGCATGACTCTAGCTGGTTTTTTAGAGTGTGAGGGATATTTTAACAAGCACATTGTGCTCCCATCTTTCCATGTGTAAGAGAGAGCCTAGCACCCTGTTACAAATGGTTAAAATTATAAAAAATATCATTTTTTCACTTTTTTGATAGAATCTCTGTGGTTAAAAAAGCTTACTTTGGAGGGTTATTCTATCAGTACCTCTACGCTTCTCCCTTTTGGTTTGGGCTGATTAGGATGTAGCATATGGCCATTAGGGTCATTGTCGACATTGCTAAGTTAGCATGAGCTCTGCTGCCATGATGCATGTTACTACATGACCTTATTTTGCAAGACTCTGTTTCTGCCTTTCACATGAGAACTGTCTCCTTTCTGCATTCTCTGCCTGTTCCTGGAGTTTAGTCTGAAAACGGAGTGCAAGGTCGATCAACAATGCCCCTTTGTTATTCTGTTCTTGTAATTCCTTAGCACTTAGACAAAACATGCTAAACACAGCTGCGGCTGCTGGAAACTGGCCCTTTGATATCATGGGTATGCATATAGAAATACCATCTAGGCACTAAGGTATGGGGTCTGCTTACAATGCCCAGAGATCTTCTTTTATCTAATAAAACTTCTGTCCAAGGGGAGGGTGTGTAAGCCTTATAGTCTTATAATGAAGATAATCACCTTCATATAATTTATTTTTCCCCCCTTCTTTTATTAACTATAATATATAGTGTATAGGGTAGAAATAATAGGAATAAAATTATTTGACAATGAGGTTAATATGGTTCACCTTCTCTTGTAGATCTTTGCAGAAAATTTGTTACCTAAAGTGAACACTATCGACCTGACTATACAGGAGCACATGACCAAAACATTCCATATGGATTTATTCAGAATCAATACACTTTTTTTTTTTAAACTGTAAGTTCTGCATTTATTATATTCATTTCTGCATGTATTAGGTTAATAAGAATTCATCTATCATTATGACTTATATTAATCTGTGGAGTTGTTTGACAATAATCCATTCGTCACTTTTCAGTTTTGAACCCTTTTCTGTTTTGAACCCTCCAATCATCAGTTTTGAATTCTTCAATCATAGAGTCTAACAACAACTCTACCTTTATATTAATAAGGCAAACTTTTCTTTAAAATAAGTTTATTAATACTTAAAATAATAGAGTGTGCCCTTTACTATTTATCGTTTAGTTAAAGTTGGCCATCATTCCTTCCCCCCCCTCTTGTCCTATCCAATGGGAAAAACATAACCATGTCTTTATCTTTCAGTCTTCCATTAATTTTTGTCAATTTCTTTAATTTTCACTTTATTTTTTCTCACAACTCATTTATGACACTGGATTTCTTTCTTTTAACTCATTATCATTTCGTATGTAGGTCATTCACATAAAAGGAACATTACTTTTTAGACCCTGTATTCAGTATTTTACTGGTGAGGTTCCGTGACGATTTGAACCCGTGTTTTCAATATTGTCGGAAATACATAATATTGGTATCAGCGAACCGCAAATGATCCATTTAGCATATCCTGGTGTTTTCGCTATACTACGAGCAAGAGCACTCCTGTTATGAACACATTTCTGATCTACCCACGGCATCCATCTTAGATCATGGCCGCCATTTTGTGTTTCTTGCCCTCACATACGCAATAACCTCTGATCACTTCATTTCGATTAAGGACACGTAGCCTTAGCCGGAGATTCACCTCCTTCATGACACGTGCACCTTAAACCAGATCACGCTGTAGCTACATGACTCGACAAAGGCTGCCTCCTCTGCCCGAGGCCAGCCCACCTGAACTGGTTCTCGTGTCCATTGTCCCGATCATGATTAGGCGGCCGAAGCCGGTAGCCTTGCCCATTTACAACCCACAAACATCTCTTATCCCGCTTTCCTATCTTCTGCACCTGGCTCTGCTCCTTTCCTTCTGGGCCTTTATTAGGGGGAGGTAACGAAATTTACGATGAGGCGGTCCGGCTCTTGAATGCAATATTGACAAGGGATTGTGATGAACTAGTGGGAACCCCTCTTCGTAGATGTTTCGTATCAGATTTTATCAACAGTTCCTGTGTACGCCAAATATTTATTGTTTATGACACAAAGGTTTTGGGAATGTACCAACATGTGAAGAATTCGCCTGAAGGCCAAAATTTAGTATATAAGGAGCAACCCACTTTGTACATTTTGAACAGGCTCCTAGACACTGCCCATGCGTAGTTTCTGTGACTTCTGTGTCCCTGCAGTAATAAACCTTTGGTCTTTGACGCCACCATCGAGAAGCCCGTGTTTCTGTTCATTTGTGCACCAAGGCAGGTGGAACTCCGGGGTCTTTGGGTGTTGTTCCCTGACACCTCTGGACGGAACCAAAAAGTCCAGAACTCCAATTGGTGCCCAACGTGGGGCGACGTCATTCGGTACCGGTCCAAAAGCCTGAAGAGTTCGAGGAGCTTCGTGTGAAGATTTCTGAGGGAGGCGCCCCACTTCATCGATCCCGGCATATCGCAAAAGTGGCCCGAAGTTCTCTTCCACGAGGGTTCCCGTTCAGGACGGCTGCAGTGGGCCGTTGCCTTGACCGTCGCCCTGTCTTGGACCCGAGGTGCAGCCCTTAGTACAGCGAAACGTGACGGGTTTCTCCTTGGTGACGTCTTCAGTGCCTCAGTTAAGTATTTAGTGGTTGCTAGTCAGTTACTTCGTAAGGGTTGTTATAATCCTTTTTGGTTCTTAGTTTGGTTTGGTTTCGTAGGATTATCATTGGTTGTTCTGGTCACGATAATCTATTTGGTTCAGTTTGGGTATCGATACATTAGTTTGGTTTTGGTAGGCCTTAAAAATTCTTGGTTTAAGTGCACATATCTGTTTTGTGTTTTGTTTGTTTTGTGTTCCGGACTGAAAAATGGTAAGTCGGAAAATGTTGTCTTGCTTTGGTTGCAACCGTGACTCACGATTGGAGGACTCCTGTCTGGTTCCTCCGATTGGGACTCCCCTATATGATTTATATTGTAAGCATGGTGTGGGTCCTATATCTTATAATGAGGTATGGGTCCGTTACACTGAGAAGGATGGTGTCCTTAGTTGGCCACTGCATGGTAGTTTTGAACCCGAGATTCTCGACAATTTAGAAGCGAAATTGTTTAGGAAGAAAGCCCGGCCGGCAATGTTTGATTCTTTCCGTTACTGGCGAAAAGAATCCAAACAGAGAGAAATGAAAAGGTTGAAGAAAGAACAGAAAGAACAAGAAGAGTTGACTCTAGAGCAAGCGGCTAAGCAGTTGCAGGCTAACGAGTGTGAGAAGGCCATAGATGTGGCCATTAGAGAGCATAATTTAGCGATTGACAAGTGCTACCCTGCCTTGCCATCGAAAACGGCTAAGATACTAGAGGATTCGGAAAACGATCCTCTGTTGTCTTATCTGTTACAGTCACCTCCACCGTATGCACAAGGTGCTACGGCTCCACTTGTACCAAATGTCCAATTGCCGGTTGCTGGACAACCTGGTATTGCTGCCCCTCAGAATCAAGTTCCTGTACCTCCTGTAAATAATATGACTGTTCCTACGGCTCCTCCTCCTCCTCCTGGATTGCCGGCTTCTATACCTGTAACTGTCTCGCTTACACCTACTACTTCACAAACTATTTTTCTCGATACTCCTACTGCCTCGCTATCTGTTCCTACTTCCACTGTGTTTTCTACGTCTGCGAGTGTGTTGACTCCACTTTCTGTTCGTCGAAGAATAACTGATTCTGTTACTAATATGCTGTCTCCTTTATATAAAACTTTAATTAAGACTCCTACTCCTGACTCTGTTCAGAGACGTAGTCAGCTTCCAAGTACTGAGGAACGGGGAATTTTAGATTCCACGGCTCTCAGATGGATTTCGAAGAGTAGGAGATATACTAGAAACATTTATGCAGTGGAAGGAACCAACGCAACGGTATGTCTTTGATGAGATGTGCTCGTTGTTACGTGAAGAAATAGAAGAAGATGATGTTGAATCAGATTTGGAAGATTTAATTAAAGTCCAGAAAGAGTTTGCTGCAGGAATGATAGTGGGTGATAATATAAAAGAAGCGACGGAACTTATTTTAAGTTTTAGGAATGATCCATCTCTTTGTTCGCCGAGAGATCTAGAAAAGGGAAAAACGAAGCTAAGTCACCAATATCCTATGAGGGAGGTTCCTCCAATTTGGCGCGAAGCAGTGGCAGCTGATAATAATGCTGGTATTGCAGCTGTTCCAGCACAGTTCCAAAGAGTGTGGATACACATTCCGTGGAAGCGAGCTGAAGTGCTAGCAGTGAAACAGGCCTTACCAGATCCGCGTAAGAATCCTGCTGGATATTAGGAATTAACACAGACAGTTGAGGCTTGTATAATGAACTTAGCGGACATTGATATGTTATTTGGGAATGTAGTTCCGCAACCAGTCTGGGCTAAAATTCGTAGGGAAGATCATCAAGTTGCCTTAGGTGGTGATTGGGCAGCTATCACTGCAGCGGATGGTCAGCAAATAGGTGGTGCAAAACCCGAACCCCTTATTGCTAATCTTCCAGGTAGGATAATTGACTTAATGAAGACTCTGATGCCCGCATTGCGTGTTAATTGGGACAAGTTATCCGCATGCAAGCAAAAGAAAGACGAAAGTGTCTCTGACTTTTTCACAAGGTTCGAAGAGACTTTTGTAGATCATAGTGGTCAGGATATGAGCACAGAAGGAGGACAGAGACTGTTTGTCGATAAATTCGTGCATAATTTGTTACCTGAATTATGCAATAAATTAAAAGACTCAGAAAGTGCGTGGGCTGTATCCACAACTGCGCAAATACTTGCGACTGCACAGTACTACGAAAATAGGGAAAAAGAGGAAAAGGAGAAATCAGAGAAGAAAACGAAAGATTTAAAAACTAAAGTTCTTTTGCAGCAGGCGTATCCGCCTCGCACGAATCAATCTAATACGCAGCAAGGTTCGTACCAAAGGACAGATTATGGTTCATCAAGACCTCAATATCAGTGGAACCAGTGTGCGTACTGTAAGAAAGAGGGTCACTATAAAAATGAATGTCCGATCTTAGCGCAAAATAATGCAGCAGCAGCTCAGAGAGGTCGTGGTGGTTTTGTGCAGAATTCTAGAGGTCGAGGGCGAGGTGCTATGCCTCCACAAACGAATGATCGTCCCTCCAATCACTTTGATCAACGAAATGGACAGTCTATTCAGCAAAATAGATCTCAGCAATATCTTGTTGAAGACTATTGTGAAGTGGATGAGGGATTTCAGCAAAATGGGTACTAGGACAGCCATGGACAGAGAGAGGGAGTAGTATCAGTTCCAGTAGATCAGAGTGGGCCTTATGTCGCAGTAGCAACATCAGGTGTAGTCGAACCGTTTCTGTTGGATACTGGTGCCGCAAAAAGTTCTATCATTCATGCGAAACTCCCTGGCGCACCTTTGTCCGGCTCAACAAATGTTTCCGTAGGTTTTTCAGGCGCCCCTGTTTACAACCCGATATCTGGTCCTTTGACTATTTCTGTTGGACCGTGCCAATTGAAAGCAGCCCTGATTTTAACGACAGGTTGTAATGAAAATCTGCTTGGTTTAGATTTGTTAAAACGACTATATGCGACATTGTACTGTTCTCCGGAAGGGGTACAGCTTACATTGGGTAAAAGAATCACCTCTCCGATGTACTTGTCAATGGATGCACTTCCACCAGAGCTGCGTTCACTCCCTGATTCTCTTTGGGCGACTGGTCCTAATGATGTAGGTCTCCTAGAAATTCCACCGTATGTGGTAACTTTGAAAGCAAATGTAAAATTTCCAAGAATTCCTCAATACAAAATATCTAGTGAAGGTGAACGTGCACTTTTATTAATTGTGCAAGATTTGATTAAGAAAGATGTGATTGAAGAAACTAGGGGAAATGTTTGTAACAGTCCTGTACTACCGATTTTGAAACGAACTGATCCTACAAAACTTCCAGTGTACAGGTTTGTCATAGACCTTAGAGAAGTTAATAAGATTGTGGTTCCGCAGTTTCCTGTGGTTCCGGACATTACTGCCTTACTAACATTGATTCCTGCTACAGCCACATGGTTCTCAGTTATCGACTTAAAGAATGCCTTTTTCAGCATTCCGATAGCCGAGGAAAGCAGAGATATTTTTGGCTTCTGTCTAGGAGGTCGAAGTTTCAGATTTAAACGAGCTCCACAAGGCTATTGTGAGAGCCCATCTATTTATAGTCAAGCATTAAAAAGCCAGTTAGATTCCTTTGTCCTTCCTCCAGGTTCTGCCCTAGTACAGTATGTAGATGATCTTTTAGTGGCTGCCGATGACAAGGAAACTTGCAAAGCAGCTACAGTTTCGTTATTACATCATTTGTCTAGTTTGAATCACAAGGTGTCACCTTCTAAGATGCAATACTGTTGCCAAGAAGTGACCTACCTAGGTCATCTCTTGTCAAAGGAGGGAAGGAAGTTGACCCCAGAAAGAATAAAAGCAATTACACAAATGAGTGCTCCACGCACACAGAGAGAAGTACGTGCCTTTCTAGGTATTACCTCTTACTGTAGGCAGTGGATCCCAAATTTTTCTCTTTTAGCGAAACCATTGGTAGCCTTGACTGGGAAAAATGTTCCGAGTCCGGTGCCATGGTCTGATGAATGTCAGGAGAGTTTTACTGAATTACGAAAAGCATTGTGTTCAGCTCCTGTATTGGGTACACCCGATTACAGTAAGCCATTCACGCTCTACGTTCACGAGAGAGACGGTTGCGCGTTGAGTGTTCTGACACAGAAGTTTGGTGATAAACAACGCCCTTGTGCGTATTTCTCATCAACATTAGATCTGGTAGCCAGAGCGTTGCCTAGTTGTTTGAGAGCTACAGCGGCAGCTGCGGCTTCCATTCGACAATCTGCTGGTTTGGTGATGAACAACATGCTAGTGGTCATGGTTCCTCATGCAGTGGATACACTCATGAACCGAACGAAGACACAACACCTTACCAGTGCGAGACTATCTGGTTACGAGCTGACATTACTAGCGAGTCATATTCAGATCAAAAGATGTAATGTATTGAATCCAGCAACACTGTTGCCGACTGATCAAGAGTCGAGTGATTCCGAGCCACATGATTGCTGTTTTAAAACGGAGGAAGAGACAAAAGGACGTAATGACTTGAAGGATACTCCGTTATCCGATCCAGATGGTACGCAGTAACTACTTTGAAGACGATTGTGGAGACTGCAAGAGTGAGTCAGAATTCTGCCCAAGCTGCAGAATTAATAGCTCTAACGAGAGCGTGTGTTTTAGCTAAGGGAAAGAGGGTGAATGTGTTTAAAGACAGTCAGTACGCATTTGGCGTGGCCCATAGTTTTGGCCGTTTGTGGAGAGAAAGAGGTTTCATTACGTCCCATGGGACCAAGATCCAACATGGTCAGCTAGTTAACGACTTGTTGGAATCTCTAACCTTGCCGACTGAAGTTGCGATTGTAAAGTGCAGTGCTCATAAAGCAATCACGGATGATGTTGGTCGTGGGAATACTTTTGCTGATGAAATTGCTAAACAGACAGCTAGAGACACGATGAGCAGAATGTATGTTGCTACGTCTGCAAGATGGATTGCTGAGTCTGGAATGTGTGAGGATACTATGGAAAGTGTGAAAGAGATTCAGAAAGAAGCAACTGAGGAAGAGAAACGAGTATGGAGAGAAAGTACAGGCAAGTTGGACTCGAATGGATGTTGGATTGATTTGACAGAACAGCAGCGTTGGATGTTGCCTGATGCGTATGTGCTTGCAGTAGTGACGATGGCGCATGGAGTAGCGCATATAAGTTCTAAAGGAATCTGTAAGATGTTGGCTCCGGTCTGGAAAAATGAGGGAATCAGTAAGTGTGCAGAAAGAGTGGTGAAAAATTGCATGGTGTGCTTGATACATAATCCTGGCAAGGGAACTCCAACTCCAGCTGGTCATTTCGCTCCTCCTTCCTGCCCTTTTGAAGTGATTCAATTAGATTTCATTCACATGGACCGCTGTAATAATTTAAAATATGTCCTAGTGGTGGTTTGTGCTTTTTCCAGGTGGATAGAAGCATACCCACTAAAGGACAACACTGCCCTATCAACTGCCAAAATTCTTCTCAAGGAATATTTCCCTAGATACGGAATGCCACGGATTGTATGGTCAGATAATGGAAGTGAGTTTATAGGGAAAGTTATGCAGAGTGTGTGTGTCGGCCTAGGGCTGAAACAGAAATTCCACAGTGCGAACCATCCCCAGTCTGCTGGTTTAGTGGAGGGTTACAATGGCACCCTCAAGCTGAAAATAGCTAAAATACAAGCATCCACAGGTTTAGCCTGGCCAGACGCACTTCCTTTGGCCTTGTTATCAACGAGAGCAACTGTACATTCTAGAGTAGGGCTTAGCCCTTATGAAATCGTTTTTGGCCGTCCGGCAAATATTTGGGGTGTGCCGAGGCCTAAAAAGTTTTGTTCTCTAGAATATCCTATGTTGATAGACTACCTTTACGACTTGACTGCTAAATTGAGTCTTATTCATCAACAGGTTTTCGATGCTTTGCCAAAACCTCCGGAGAGTCCAGGGCATCAGCTGAAACCGGGAGACCTCGTCGTCATCAAAAACTTCGCGAGGACGAAGAACCTTCAGCCGAGATTCGTTGGCCCCTTCCAAGTCCTTCTTACAACCAGGACAGCAGTTCGTGTGGCTGGACGCAAGCACTGGGTGCACGCGTCCCATGTTAAGCGTGTCCCTTTGCCGCTTCCTTACGACGACTGGGTGAAGAAGGGAATTGGTTCCTCCGAATTTGAAAGTACTCCAAAGTTCATCCCTTTCAGCGATGCCGAATTGATCACTGACACTCCAAGCTCTGACTCTCCTCCTGAAAAGACTCCTTTGAACACTGAACATTTGTCTCCTGCATCAGAAGAAACTCTGCCATCTGCGAACTTGAACACTGCAACAACTACAAGTGAAACACTATTTACCGATCAGACAGTACCTGCGAAGCAGAGATATAATTTAAGAAACCGTAATATGGACAAATAAAGCAGGCAACTGCATATTGTAATATTTTGAAATTTTGAACTTTTGCATTCAGCCAGGAAGTTTGCTATTGTTTTGTTATTTTTTAAATTGCCTTGCCGTCTGGGTAGCCGTAGGGTCGTGGCTGTGTGCCTAGTTGAATTTGCAGGGGTCTGACACAAGGTCGATCTTTCTGTTGGTTCTGGGAACTCCTAGGGCTGATAGAGGCATTTTCATCTACGTACACATCATCAGTGGTCGCGAGCGGATTGTAGAAGATGGAGCTTCCTGCGCTGCAACGAGAAAATGTGATTTACGTTCGCAGAAACAGACTTTACAGAATTCTTCATAGCAAATGCTTTTTGACGCAATGTGCCATTACATTTCTAATTGTTTTGATAACGTTGGTGGGTGGAATTGTCTTCAGTATAAATTTGATTTTTGTGCCAGTAACCACAGTACCTCCCCTTGATCCTGCTATTACTACTGTTTCCTCTATACACTCTTTTCACTCGTTTCCCGAACATGAGCAAGCTCGACGCTCAGAGTTTATTAACAACACTTTTGTACAGCTCTTGCACCAACACCAACTGGTAGTTAACACTACAGACTGCTGGGTGTGTGGCTTGATACCCCACACTATGGATAAAGGTATTCCCTATCTGGTTTTGCCTTTCAGCTACAATGGATCATTTCAGGCCCTTCAAACCATCTTTTCTTATGCCCTTGAAACCTATCCTCCACGTCCACCACGTTCCACTAAATATAACTCTGCCAACAAAGCTTTAGTCCAGGGAATTATTGACATGATCAAGGATGTCAATAATACTCCATCATACCCTAGAGACGAACTGCGAGTGTATTTAAGTTGGAATACTTCAGAGTATCGCCTTAGTTTAGGAGAAAGCAAGCGTAAAAGCTCAACTCCAATCTGGGTCGTACCTCACCGAGGTCAGGTCTGTTTGCAAGGTAATGGGAGAAATCCAAGAGCTCAGCTAGGGAGGAGTGAGTGCGTTGAGACTTATGTGTTTCCGGCTAACTCTTCCCCTGCTTTCCTTACTGCTAGGGGTACCTACTTCATCTGTCGAGACCGGGCATATACATGGTTACCTGCCGACTTTTCAGGATCATGTTATATTGCTCGATTGTTGCCTCCGACATACACTGCTTCATCTGATTACCACAAAACCAGAGTAGCCAGAGGTGTCTTCAGCAAGGAAGATACCGCTGGTCAGGAAGCTGGAGACTTCTTCAAAGGTTTCCTCCCGTTCTGGGGGCCTATGGCCAATAGTAGAAACATACGTCAGCTAACACGGGTAGTTGAATCTACTATTACCGAAACTGCTGGTGCCCTTAGCAATTTGACAGCTGAGCTTCAGGCGGATAGACTCATGACGTTGCAGAATCGTATGGTTCTAGACGTTATACTTGCAGATCGAGGTGGGGTATGTAGAATGATCCAATCGAGCTGCTGTGTCTTTATTCCTAATAATGCTCCAACAGTCTATGAAGCGATCTCTAAGCTACACAAGATTTCCGACTCTATTCACGTAGATAAGGGAAACTGGTCCTTCATGGAGTGGTTTTGGACTCTGATCTCAGCGTGGGGATGGAAGGTTCTAATGGTCATCGGTGTCATCTTAGTATTCCTATTCTCATGCTGCCTGATTATCCAGTGTGGTCCTGCTCTGTGTAGTTTTTGTGCTGCAACTTGTCTCAGAAAACCACCTGCGTTTGGAGAAAAGGCGCGAGAAAGGATGATGATACAACAGCATGTCACTGACCTGATGAGCATAGAATTGGATTCTTACATAGACTAGGTAATTGCCTATGTAAGGGCAAAAGGAGGGTCTGAGGTTCCGTGACGATTTGAACCCGTGTTTTCAATATTGTCGGAAATACATAATATTGGTATCAGCGAACCGCAAATGATCCATTTAGCATATCCTGGTGTTTTCGCTATACTACGAGCAAGAGCACTCCTGTTATGAACACATTTCTGATCTACCCACGGCATCCATCTTAGATCATGGCCGCCATTTTGTGTTTCTTGCCCTCACATACGCAATAACCTCTGATCACTTCATTTCGATTAAGGACACGTAGCCTTAGCCGGAGATTCACCTCCTTCATGACACGTGCACCTTAAACCAGATCACGCTGTAGCTACATGACTCGACAAAGGCTGCCTCCTCTGCCCGAGGCCAGCCCACCTGAACTGGTTCTCGTGTCCATTGTCCCGATCATGATTAGGCGGCCGAAGCCGGTAGCCTTGCCCATTTACAACCCACAAACATCTCTTATCCCGCTTTCCTATCTTCTGCACCTGGCTCTGCTCCTTTCCTTCTGGGCCTTTATTAGGGGGAGGTAACGAAATTTACGATGAGGCGGTCCGGCTCTTGAATGCAATATTGACAAGGGATTGTGATGAACTAGTGGGAACCCCTCTTCGTAGATGTTTCGTATCAGATTTTATCAACGGTTCCTGTGTACGCCAAATATTTATTGTTTATGACACAAAGGTTTTGGGAATGTACCAACATGTGAAGAATTCGCCTGAAGGCCAAAATTTAGTATATAAGGAGCAACCCACTTTGTACATTTTGAACAGGCTCCTAGACACTGCCCATGCGTAGTTTCTGTGACTTCTGTGTCCCTGCAGTAATAAACCTTTGGTCTTTGACGCCACCATCGAGAAGCCCGTGTTTCTGTTCATTTGTGCACCAAGGCAGGTGGAACTCCGGGGTCTTTGGGTGTTGTTCCCTGACACCTCTGGACGGAACCAAAAAGTCCAGAACTCCACTGGTTTCTTTCAAATTTTCTCAGATTGGCTATTTAGGATGGCATTTTAGGCAATCTGGATCTCAGAATTCAGCAGATACCCTTAGATTTTAGCACTAGTCTAGGTACCCCCCTGCTGGATACATTCTCAATAGGGAGGGCGTATAGAGTCCGGTATACTGTTCGAGTATTATTCATCAGTATAGCCAATCCATGACAAAATATCTAAATTCTAAGCATTTTGCCTTCATCCTTTTGTGACAGCGTTCCGCACAGACAATATAACTTTCTTAGCTACATCGCTTTCTAGCGTTGAGCGAAATCCCTCCATTCCTCTAATATGGCAGACAAGTTCAGTCCGCTCTCTATGAGTACTTAGGACGGGCGCGTCCATTTAACACGGGCGGTCTCTGCATCTCGTTATC